>NC_140934.1:159611740-161064240 GCF_014529385.1 Adiantum capillus-veneris | reverse complement strand
CTCAAACCCTAAAGTTCCAAAATCAACCATCGATTCAATCTAACTATCAAAAGTGGAATACAATCTGGAAACTTCTGTAAGTCCCAATATTTACAAGGTGAAAAATCGGGTTTTTCTCAATGAATGAATCATTACAAAAATAATAGTCCGCCGAGTAGCTAGATGCCGTGGGGTGTGTCCACCTTCTAACATCCCCCCCCTCCTCGTTCATGTCGTCCCCGACATGGCCTTGATCCAGTGCTTCATCTTATGGTCTCCCGCATCTTTAGTAGTGATTCGTACCTGGCATGTAGGTTAAGCATTGTTGGTCCAAAGATTTCTGTGTTCATGGTGAAGAATCCTGTATAAAATGCTTCTTCAAAAGCCTGGAGGTGATAAGATAGTAGAAACATGATTCTTTGATACAGCGCATGTATCACCTCCTTGGAAGGCTGACGTGACAGATCATAAGCACATTTGTATGTGTCCTGGAAGAAGAATATTCTGTCAGTCACCAGTCTTGGCTTGAATGTCTCGAACACTGCTAGGATTGTTCTGCAGATTTTTCTCATCATAATGCATGTAAGGTCAGGAGAGCCAGTGAACAACTTTATGGCGCCCATTAGGGTTTTCACTATGTATTGGACACTTATTCTCTCACCTGCCTTCACACCCGTCAGCTTTAGCCAAGTGGGTTGGATTCTTTGCAGAATTTCTTGTGCCTTCCACGTCCTAATTCTTGGTAGAGGACAGAAGCTAAGGTTGTCTCTGATATGTTTAGGTGCCTCTACCAAGTGGATTAGGTATTGTGGATACTTGGTAAGCCAAGCCTTCCTCCACTTTGGCTGAGAATCCACGATAAGCTTCACTCCTTCTGGCCTCAAGGTGTCTGCATTGTAAAGAGGTACCGCTTGCTCTTCCCTGATTCGCTTGTTTATTGTTGCTGCTTCATATTTCAGCAATGGATATGGGAGAGAGGGCTGAAGCCACTCGCGCCTGAGATTGCTGGCGTCGATCTTCTGAATGGTCGTAGATTTGAAGTCCCTCTGCTCCCATTTTAAGGCTTCCTTTGTGCTTTCTCTGAGCTCTGCCTCTATTGCCTTACGCAATTTTTCCTCCTCTTCTTGTGTTAGATCTTGTGGCTCTTGAGAGGATCCTGCTATGATTTCCTCTGGCATGGGTGTGTCCACAGGATTTGCCACATTGTCAAGGTCACTGCCCTCATTGGTAGTTGGCCCTGAGCTTTCTGCTTCTGCTTGTTGCCTGCCTTTCAACTCCTCAATTTTCTTGAGGAGTGTCTGCTTTTCCGCTTCGGCTTCTCCGCCCATAGTCACAAGGAGGTCATTAAGTTCAGCGTTTACTCTTTCTGCCTCCTCGAGCTTTATCTTTATGCTCTCCATTTCTTCTTGTAGGGCTTTTTGGCTGTCCTCCATTCTTGTTTGCATTGCGATAGAACCTTCAGCCATCATCAGCCTTTGCTTCTTCTCGAGAGTCAGCTCCTTCTGAAGTTCCTGCATTTGCTCTTCATATATTTGACTCTCGGAAATGATTTGAGTCGAGCTCATAGCTCTAACTCTAGCAGGTGATGCCCGCAGCCTTTGGATGGTTTGATCTTTTACTTTTAATTGTTCCTTGAGCTCAAGGACTTCATCCAGGCTTGCTTCTTATTCTATCTCTGCCTTTTCCTTGGCATTCCTCATGGTCTCTACTTCTTTTGTTTCTTCTACCAGCTGGAGTGTCAGATTATCCCGTTCTTTTTCAGCATCTTGCAATGACTTGCTCAGCTGCAGACACTCTTCTTCAGCTGCTTGTATTCTTTTTGCTGCTGCCTCATTTGCTTCTTCCTTTGCTTGGCAGTTTTGTAGAGCCGTTGCCAAGATGGCCTGGAGGTCAGCCTCTCTCTCTTTTAGCCCTTGGCTTTGTACCTGCAGCGAATCCCTTTCCATCTTGGTCTTTTCTTCGGTGGCCTTTAGAGTTATCATTTCTTCGTCTGATGCCATAGATTGTGCTCGTATTCCAGCTAGCATGGTCATCACCATGTCCCGGTCATTAGAGGGTGGGTGCAGGTCTACCATGTCAGTAGCAATATCTTTTAGCTCCCCTAGCCGGATGCCTGGCATCTGTTCCTTATGCCCTGTCCTCGCCAAGTCGAATGCGACTGTGGCGGTTCTTCCCTTGTATAGCCTGCAGCTAGCAGGTCCAAAAATGCATAATAGGCCTCATCTAGTCCTTTTTGTTCAGACTCAGGCTTGGCCTCTTCCTTTGGCTCAGGTTGTTGCCTTTGCTCTTGCTCCTCAGCTTGGTTTTCTTCTTGTTTGTCCTCAGCTTCTTTATCTTCTGGTGGAGGGCTGCTAGGCGGTGGTGATGGCGATGGTGATGGCTGCGGGCTGGGTTTAGGGCTTTCTAGTAAAGCTGCCGATTTGCTCTTTATGTCCCTGTCTGCTTTTGTTTCTCACTCTCTTTCTTGGATTTCCTGTTCATCTAGCAGTTTCTGCCTTATCTACTCCACTTCCTCCTCGGTGAAAGGGACATGGGAAATGTTTTCCGCTGCAGCATCAAGGATCTCGAAATTCTTGATATAATCTTCAAAACGGTCCCTTTGCACTCTTCTGGATGATCCGGACATAGACTTGAGAGATGGCTTCCAGAGTTCGTTTAAATCACCCTTGAGGGCTATTTTTGCTCGGAAACTCTCCATCAGCCTCTCGAGTCTTGCCGCTTTCTGAGACCTGGTTTCCTTAGCCGTCACTTGAACAAACTCTTTCTTTCCTTTCTTCTACTTGGGTAGCTCCTCTTCAACTGGCTCTAGCCGTCTTTTCAACCTCGTAGCCACCCTTGGTGCCCTTTGCGGCTCATCTTCCTTGTCTTCTTTCACCCTTAACCAATCGTTCTGAGATGGGGGGTCAGGCCACCTTCCTTTGGCATGTAGTGCCCCATAAACCACCTTGGTTATCATCTCTCCTAGCAATATGTAGGTTGGATTTTTGTTGCCCATCTTTACCAAGCTGTCATGTATGTATGCCGCGTAGTTGATAATCTTTGGGGTGCCTTTTGTCATTGCCCAAGTAAACGTTGTGGCAATTGCACCTGGCAGCATCCTGTACTTCTGTGGCCTCTTAGTGTACATGTGGAAGTACTGGTTGTACAACTGGCTCATAATTGCCACCTTTGGGTTGGCAATGTCTTCAAAGGTGTAGTTTGCCTTTTTCTCTTTGTACACCTTGACTTCATCTCTTCTTTTTGTTACGCTGTCTCCCTCATTGGAGAGGTCTAGTGCATGGGCTACAACCCGCTCCGTGATTATGATCTCTGTATCTGGTCTGCCAGTAAATCTGTTACCCTGGCCACTCCATCCTCTTTGATGCTTGTTACAAACTCCCATACTCTTTTGATGTCCACCCCTGCTGGTATTGCTTCGAAGTAGTTGTGGAGGTCGATTTTCTCCAAGTAGCCGGCCATTTTGCTTCGTGCAAACTCATTGAGCTCTCTTGGCAACATTGGTAGCTCTATAACATTGCCTTCAGTGTCCTTGAACACGCCCTGGTAGATCTTTAGGTCGTTTGACTCCAACAGATCCTCTTGTATCCAGGTGGTGCTGGTGGGCTTTAGTGTTCCCTCTGGAATGACAAAAGGTTCCACCTCGTCCAGATAGTCTTTGATTGTCATTCTTTTTCTCTTTGCCGGTGACTTCGAGGCTGCCATAGATCCTGTTGCACTCAGTAGTCCGAAGTTAGCGTTTTTTCCATATCAGCTGCGAAACTGAGTTTAACTCATCCAAATGACTTGAAAATTGAAAATAAAGCTTAAAAGGAACTTGTGAAGCTGTACATGTGCTCACAGTGCAAATTTGGCCAAAATTTTCCATCTAGACATGGTTCATAATTGGTTCATATTTGACATGAAGGTAGTGTAAGGCTCATGGAACATGGCTATAGGCTTGGATTTGAATTTGGATATCAAAAAGTGGATTTTTGGGTTGATTCAGGCTTTAGGTCACAATTTGGGTAGAATGTCCATCATAGGTAGCAATTGATGTCCAAATGGGTTGAAAATTGGTACATGGGCTCATTACACCATGGTATTGGCTCCCATGATGTCATTCTTTGTACAGAAGGCTAAATTTATGCTGGAGACATCCTACGCGTAGGATGTCTTTTTCATCAAAATGACATGAAACTTGTTCTGTGGGTTGTCCTTGGCTTATGGATCATGGCCATGTTCTTGGATTTGAATTTGGACAGGACTTGATGCTTGTATGGCTCTGTGAGGTGTTTTAGGGCTCAAAAAGTGTATCTTGAAGGTGTTGTGGGTCAAAAGTGATTAGAATGGCTTCAAACTTGACATATGGGCTCTTGATGATGAGGTAATTGGATCTGGAATGATAGAACACCCCTTGCATGTCAAAAAGGTCAATTAGACATCCTACGCGTAGGATGTTTTTTTCATCATTTTTTTTCTCCCTGACCACACAGATTGTTTGCTGATGTGTTGGTGATTGTGTTGTGCAAGTTTCATGGGATTTGGACAAGATTTGGTAGGTATTTGGACCATTATTGCCTCTATGCCTTAACTTTGCGTTTTTTAATGCATCTGAGGTCAAGCTTGGTCCAAATGTGATGGAACTTGGTGTATGGCTTGTAAATGTCATTCAGAACATGTGCATGACAAAAATTGTTGGAGTCTGTGCCAAAAAGTGCCCTTGAGACATCCTACGTGTAGGATGTCTCCTGGTGATTTTTTCGGTGCTGGTGCTCCCAGTGCTTGCCCTTTGCTCCCCTAAGTCCCTTTTGAGCCTAATTTCAACAAAAAAGTCAAATGGATAGAGCATAACTCCGTGTGTGGACTTCAGAGCCTCCGAGCCGTTTTCTGACTTTTGGAGTCCTTTTAGGCGATGAAATTTCTCGATGTTGGTCTACATAGCTTCCAGATCCCTTGGGGATCCTTGCCGTATGGGTTTTGTCGACTTTGGCTTCACCGGAGTTCCATTTGGCAATTTGTCGCTCTAGAAGCACCCGTGGTTGCGTTTACATACCTTTGATGATTTGTGGTGGTCTACCACCATAGGACTTGGTTGTTGATGGTCTAGGAAAGCCGTTCGTGAAGTTTGGTGACAAACGAACTTGCGGTTGGGTCGCAAGTGCATTTTGACGCTTTGTGTGTCTGATGCTGTTCCTGGGGTTTAGTGCCGCTTCGGGTCACTTTTTGGTCATGTGGGTCATATAGACTTGTCGAGCATGTCGAGATGCTCCTACCTATGAATTTTGGTAGCATTTGGTGGCCGTTTCGCTGATTTCCCATTTGGTGGCCTCTTGCGGGTTTCTGGGAATTAGGGTTTTCCCCGATGGTTTCCTACTGCCTTTGGATATCCAGGACCGGTCTCCTAGACTAGGGTAAGCTGCCGGTGAAGTCTTGTTGCTTTCGGGTTAGCCGTTGGGCCGTCGTCTCTTATTGTAGGTCCCTACCGCTCGCTTTGTGTGTGACCTCAACGCTAGTTTTCGCGACATAATGACAATCATGCGTGAAAAGCTCAAGGTGTTGAGCCTACCTCTCATGTCTAGAGCTCGTCGGGTAGTCATGCACGTCGTGGAAGCCGCTGGAAGGTTGATCCGCTCTAGGTGGCAGAAGCTCTCTCCACAAAGTCAATAGTGAAAATGAGCTAAAAATGGGGTGAAAATTTCTTATAATGGAGGTCCCCGAAGCACTTTTCATGAAATTTGACATGTGCTTCTATCTTCTCGCGAGATGCGGTCTAGGCTCAAAAATTTCTTGATTTGGACTCCATTTGCCCTGTTTACCAGAATTTTGTCATTTCGGTCAAAACACGCTTTCCGCTCCAGTCTCATAATTGCACCCCCACTCTACCATAGGTTGTCCTTTAGTCACTGGTCATCCCCATATTTTTTGTTTTTCATTGCGACTGTTTTTCACCTGCTTTTTGTATTTTTGAAGTTTTCTGACAAAAATTAGCAAAATTAAAAGTAAAATAGCAAATCAAACCCAGAAAATCCCCAAAAATTATAATAAATCACAAACATCACCGCAACACATTATATATACTCACATGCAATTTTTATGGCCGGATTTCTCCGTTTTACCAATATTTTGCCTGAAAAATGGCTATTTCATACACACACCTAGGGGCTTGATTTGGCGTTTGGTCCCATATACCTGTAGCTTCATGCTGTATAAGGGCATATATACTTGGGTTACTCCAGAAAATTTCGCAATCAAACAACAACCCTTAAAATAATAAAAAATCATGCCCTTTTTTGTTGTTCTGTCATTGGTTCCGCATTTGAGAGTGCCTCTAGAATGCCTCCCCCCCTCCTAGTTGGAGTCCTCCCGGACGACAAGGTTTTGCCTCGGAGTATGTGCCGTGCATAGGTTGAAAAAGTTGTGCTAATGCCTGGCCGATTAATGTGGCCCTATTTTATGCATACTCGGTCAATGCATGGAAAAATTAATGCTGTGCAAGAGCAGGGAATAAGCCAGATGCTTATTGGCACTCGCCGTCGAGGCTTCTGTTTTCTTTGCAAGTAGCAACTGTAACTCTACTGCTCTCTGTTTAATTGTCCTTTTGGCAAGAGGCAATTGCTTTGCCGACGCTGTTGATGGAGTCGTGGCTGTTTCTGAGGATAGAATTGGCTGGGATGTAATATCTATGGGCCTTATGGCCTTGGCTTTCCATTGGTATTTTGTTGCTGCTGACTTTTGTAGATGGTTTGGCACTTTCTTGTTTGCCACTGGTTTGTCTTTCATCGGCATCCACATATATCGGTTTCCTTTTTTGAAATGCCGCTCTCTGCCTTCCATTATTGCGTGTACGGCAGGTAGTTCCTTTTGCTTTTTCTTTGGTATCCAAATCTGAGTGACATTTGGATTATTGCTAAGAATTTTCTTTGGTATCCACATCTGTTTTATGCCCTTGGTTTGGGGTTGAACCGTCTGCTCTGTTGAAATTCGTTTGTTACATTGTTGTTTTTCCGCCATTGCATTTCTATCCTTCCGCATCCATACTTGTTTACCTTGTTTTGGTAGCCTAGATTTTTGCATTGTGGCCGGTGACTTCAACTGTCTGTAATTAGCATGGTTGGCTTTTACCTGGTTGTTGGTCTCAGGTTTCATGTTGTTCTTTGATGGCATTTGTGCTTTTGTCTTTGTTGCCAGTGATTGCATGGCTTGCAATTGATCATGATGGTATTGCTGAGCAAAAGCTATCACCTGTCGTTCATGTTCATGTTGAATTTTGACAGCCTTTGCTTTCCAATCTATCTGCACATTGTATTCTTTTTGCCAAGGTTTCCCTAGCATCATTGGGTGTTGTGTGCTTTCATTTGTCACAACATAGAATTTGTGTGGGTAAACATATTGATGTATTTGTACATACAATATAGTCCATCCCAATGTTTTCAATGGGTGTGATGTGCTACTTTCTAGCACTTGAGGAGTAGGATGAAGTTGATCTGTGACTTTGAGCTTTTGGTATAATCCGTAAGAGATCAAATTTGCTTGAGCACCTGAATCAAGCAACGCTGTTGAATCAACTTGATTGCTGCCCACTTTGACTGTAATTATTTTCTCCACTGTTTCTTCCTCCAACTTCATCAATCGAATGGCGTTGATTCTCAGTGGTGGTCCACTTTGTTGTTGTCGTCGCAGAAGCCGTCTTTTTGCGATGCGTTCTTGTGCTTCGACTTGAGCTTCCGCTCGTACTCTCTCTTTTTCCTTCATTCTTTGTTTTCCTTGGTGAATTTGTTGGAGCATCTCCTGTGTGAGTGGTAGATGATATTTTCTCAGTCGACATCCACTAATCCAGTTTGGGATTTCTTCACCTGCTAATGTAGCAAGTTTGACAGCTCCACTTTGTGATAGATCACTAATAAAAAATGGTCCCATCCCTCGCTCTTTAAGTTTCTTGGCATGTTGCTTCAAGGTATAAACAAGTACGTAATCACCTGTTTTGAAATCTTTGGTACGCACATGTTTGTCAAAGAATTCCTTTTGTCTTCTCTTTTTAGCGTAGATTGACGCGACAGCTCGTAAGCGGAGTTCATCCAGCTTTTCAAGATCATCAATCCTTGAAGAGAGCTCATGCCCTGTCCATTCCAAGCTTGTTGCTACTCGTAGAGTTGGAATTAAAAAATCTATGGGTAGTATAGCAGTTAGCCCAAACACCATGTTGTATGGTGTTGTTCCTATTGATGTTTTGTAAGCTACCCTGTATGCCCATAGTGTTGAGTGTAGCTGCTGATCCCAATCTGTTCTTGATTTTGACACTATCTTAGTGAGAACCGTGCATAGAGTTTTGTTAGTGGCCTCAGCTTGCCCATTGGCCTGTGGATGATATGGTGCTGATTTCCTATGTATGACCATGAAATCCTCTAGCAGATATTTAATGACTTCATTGAGAAAGTGTGTTCCACGGTCACTGACAATTTCTATTGGTAACCCGTAACGTACAAAACATGCTCATATAAAAATTGTGCCGTGGTGCGTGCATCAGCTTTTTGTGTTGCTTTGGCTTCGACCCATTTTGTGAGATAGTCCGTAGCCACAATGATATATTGGGTAATGCCCCATTTTGCAAATGCTCTTGCCCCCATCATTGGCCATAAGGACATCTCATCTCTTTTTATTGGTATCTTGGTGCGTTGACATGCATCACAACGCTTTACAAACTCTTCAGCATCCATGTGTAATGTAGGCCACCAAATTCCTACGGTTAAGACAATTTTGCCATCTTATCGCCTGAAAAATGGCCTCCACTTACTCCGCTATGTGCATGTTCTAGAATCAGCAGGTATTCACTTTCACTTGCACAGATTCTAAGTTGATTGTCCTTTCCCCGCTTATAGAGTTGATTCCCAATTAACTGAAAGTCACGTGCTTCCAGCTCTATAGCTTTTTCTCGTGCTCTTGTAATGTTCTCAGGGAATGTCCTGGTGGTTAATAAGTCAATGATATCTTGACTCCATGTAGGTGCTATGGTTACCTGAAACAAAGTTGCGTGATCCACTGGTCGTTTGGCACTACATATAGTACATTTGGTAACATAAGAATGTGTGTCCGCATACATAGTTGCCCAATAAACCCCCAACTGTTTTAGTCTCTCATGTGTTTTCATTGTTGAACAGTGAAATGCACAACTCTGGACATGTGCCTCTTCAAGGTAGCACTCGAATTCTTCCGGATTTATACATAATAGTAGGATTAGGCCAGATCCAAGATGATACAGCCGTCCTGCTATCAACTGCAAGTTTTTTGTTTGTCGAATTGTTTGCTGTTTGGATTTGCATACCGTATTATCAAACTCACTTCCGAAGGAAAGTATGCTAACAATTTCCTGAGACCATTTGGGTACCATTTCAATGTTGAAAAGATAAGCATCTGGTATGTCATCATCTACTCCATTAGGAGCTTCCCCGTTGTGTATCCTTGAAAGATGATCTGCTCGAAGATGGGTTTTACCCTTTTTGACCACCACTGTGAAGTCAAATTCTAGCTTAATATTAAATAAACCAGCGTACGATTCTCCCTGTATTGCGAGGTTTATTTACTAGGTACAAAAGGGCTTGATGATATGTGAAGAACACAAATTTGTTTGCAAGCAAATAATGCCGAAATTTCTTTACAGCATATATCATTCCTAACCCTTCCCTCTCGGTGGTTGTGTAGTTCTTTTCTGCACTATTTAACTGTCGGCTCGCATAGCAAACCGGAAAATCCATTGTTCCGTCTCCAGGTTGAGCTAGAATACTTCCAATGGCATATGCTGAAGCATCAATGTGCACATGGAATATCTTTTCCCAATCTGGTGCCTTTAGTACAGGTGCTGATATAAGGTTTTCCCTCCTTGGTCCACTCGAAATTGACTAACAAACGATACAGAGGTTGTGCGATAACCGCATACATGTATATGAATCTCCGATAATATCTGCAATGTCCCATGAAGGATTGCACTTGTTTCGCATTAGTAGGCCTAGGCAGGTCTACAATGACTTTGACTTTGTCTAGGTCTGTGGTTATGCCATTTCTTGAGACAATGTGTCCTAAGATTCGTCCTTGCTTAACCATAAATACACACTTTTCCGGGTTAAGACAGATTCGATATGTCCTGCACTTTTCAAAGACCTTTTGCAAATGGTCAATATGTTGCTCTCTTAGAAGAGAGTGTACACACAGGTCGTCCATGTAAATTTCTAAGAATATTCTTAGGTATTCCTTGAAAGCGTGAGTCATTAACCTCTGGAAAGTGGCTGGTGCATTAGTTAAGCCAACGGCATAACTCATACGCATAAATTCCCCATTCTGTGAAAAACGCTATTTTGTGTTGATCCTCCCTTGCTATTGCCAGTTGGTTGTATCCTGAAAACCCATCCAGAAAGGAATAAGCCCGTTTCCCGGCCACTCGCTCAAGTACATGTTCTGTAATTGGCAAGGGATAATTATCCCTTATGGTTGCTGCATTCACCTTCTTGAGGTTGACACATACTCGCAGTTTTCCATTCTTTTTGGGAACTACCACAATGGGTGACACCCAATCTGTATGTTCAATCTCATAGATGAATTCCGCTTCCATCAATTTATCAATCTCTTCTTTGATTCGTTTAGCAAATGTGTCATTATATGTATAAGGACGTTGTTTGCTAGGTTTTGCATCCGATTTCAAAGGAACTATATGTTGGCATATCAATGGATCAACTCCTTTGAGGTCTTTATAGGACCAAGCGAACACATCTTTATACATCTTGAGAAGTTGTGTTAGCTTTTCTTCCTCCTCAGGCTCTAAATCGTTAGCTATATAGACCGGCTGAGGCTTTTCACCTGGTGGATAGTAAATTTCCGATAGTGTGATGGTACGTTCATGTTGCCCTTTTCTGACTCCCCTTTACCATCACTATCTTCTTCAGTAGTCCATATTTCTCTCAGAGACCGTTTCAGTTCTTGGTATTTTTGTTTACGCTCTAGTTTAGTCCACTCTTGGTCTTTTGTTGCTTCTTTTTTTGATTTTTGAGATTTTTGTGATTCTGTTTCTGTTTTAGCTTTTTGTACTTGTTTTATTTCCTCTCTTGTTCTTTCTTTTTGATCTTTTGAGAATTTTCCTGATATTTGATCTTTTACACAATCCTTTGCTTTTACAAGCATCAAATAGTGAGTTTTACCTTTTATCATGGGCATCAGGTACTCTCTAGCTTTGTTTCCTGCTCGTTTCCTCCTATAGCGTTCTTGGCGTCTAGGGTGTTGATTTGCAAAATCATAAAACTTGTTATTTTCGTTATCATTTTCACGCTCACTTGAGGTGTCAGAACACTTGTTATCTGCATCATCATTTACTTCCAAATGTTCAGAGGAGTTGTAAAACTCATCTTGTTCTGGTGGTTCTACCGTCTCCTTTTCTATTATAACGCTTACCATGTAATAGGGTAACACATCGTAGCCATCCTTATCGCAAAATTTTGTTGTTGGACTGTCGGTAATGGTACAGACATCCAATGTTGCTAGTATGTGTTCCCATTGTAGAGGTTCCAAGGCATCTTCAGGGAAAGGTTCCTGAATATACTGTTTGTCCTCAATTGCTCTTTTTAAGACGAGTTCGTCTTTTGTTAAACTTCCACAATGTGAAGCTCCGCACATCCATAGCTCTTTTGGTTGCCCTAACCATGCCGGTAGTTCCGATCCTGCTACTGTAACCGAATCAAACTCTTCTACTGGTGTTTGGTTTACATCTTTGTAACTATGGTCTTTCAGGTGTATTTTAGTTGTTGTATCGCCATGTCTGAGGTATATGTGTTCATAACCCCAATCTTGGACCATCTTTAGTTGTCGCATGAATGGTCATCCCAAGATAATCTCATAATTGTTCTTTTTGTCGAAATCGACTATTGCAAATGTATGCTCATACTCGATCCCGCACGAAGTGACAATCACTTTTTCTAAGAGTCCTAGAGGCTTCTCCATGAACCCATATGCCAATTGTAGTTTCATTATGGTAGCTCTTAAAGCTGGTTTTCCCCATTTTTTCCAGATTTCCTTGGTGACGATGGCAACTCCCGCTCCACTGTCAAGAATAGCTTTGGAAACTACTCCTTGGAATTCTACCGGTAGCGTGGTGTTTCCGTCTTCTCCCTCACAATATTCTCCAACCTTATTCAATGGTACCGGCCTAGTGTTTAGGTTAGGCCTGTCTAACTCCCTGATCCCTTCTTGTAGCTTCAAGGTGGGGTCTTTCACTCCAAATTTTTCTAGGCATTTTCCCACTGTGGTCCACATGTTTGGCCTTAACCTTAGGAGTTCTGTTAACGTGATTGTGCATGTTACCGGGGTGGATAACAACTCAATCAATCCCTGCGAATCCATCACCTTGTTAGAAGAAATTATTTGAGATGGGATTGCTCTCACTTCCGACTTAGCTTCGTACTCCCCCAGGTAAGAGGGTAAAGTTCTCAAAGAGTCTGGTTGGCTGTGCCCCGAACTAACAGATCCTTGGTCCCCCTCTTGTGAATGTATCTCAAAGTTCATCTGCGACCTTGTCTCAAATTCTTCGATAGGAGGTAAGATCACATTCTTTTCTTTTCTCATGCTATCCATGTGGTTACTCATCCTATTAGCCTCGTTGGCCTCACGGATCTGCTTCCACAGATCATCTAGACCGTTACCGTCCTTACCCATTTCTGCCAATATTTTAGGCTGGAACCCGTCACTTGCCCCATCGGTGGTGTTTGGCACTATGATAGGATCTCCTCTGGACTCATAGGCATTCGTGAGTCGTTCCTTTGTTTCCGCATGTTTCTCTAATGTTGGTTGGATAGGGGTTGGAGCTGGTGCTTCATGACAATTTGCCGGTTTACCCAACGGTTCTTCCATCAATGATTGAGCCGTCTCGATCATCTTTTTACACATATCCAACCTCTATTTTTCTATTTCTGCATATGGATAAGTCATCCACCTTTTCTCCTGGGTTTGGTTCTTTTTAAGTCGAGCTTCATAAGCTTTTAGAAGCGCATCCAATTGTTCGTTTACCTTGTCTGCCAGTACAGATCCCCCTGATCCTGCACTTTTGGGCTCTGCTATTTCTTTGGGTGCTATGACTGCTGTGGTGTGTGAGCTTAAGCTAGCTAGATCCTCTAACCGTTCCAATCTGTTCTTTGTATGTTTCAACTCATCGGACAGGGCTGCTTGCTCTCGTTCTTTCCTGGCTTTCCTACACGCCTTTCTAGCTTTCAAAGTGCTTCTCTCATTTTTCGTTTCTGAACTTTGGGCATCGGTTTTTGGTTCTTCTACTATGGGTTCGTTCATCCTTCTTTGGGCTTGGGCTCGTGTTACCGCCTGAATAGGTATGATTGTTTCATTTTCCGATCCTCCACTGGAAGGTACTGTTTCTAACAAGTTCAAGGTGGTTTTTGCTCCTTTGCTCGGGTTTTTAGGGCAATCGGGAATCAAATGAGTAATTCCACATTCTGGGCAATATTACGCATTGACTCTAATGATTTCATCATGAGGACAGTCTCTCAGCCAATGGTCTCCGCCACACTTGTAACAGGGTCCCTTGGGTTGTTGAGGTGCTCCTTGAGCCCCTCTTTGTTGGTAAGCTTGTCTTTGTCTGCCCATGCCTCTATTGGCTATGAACAACAATGTTCGTTCATCTAAGCTATATATTCCTTCTCCTGCGGCCTGTGCAGCACTTGGCGGTCCTTGATTCCCTATCATGCTCCATGGTTCTGGTGTCGAGGGTTCTTCTGATGGATAGTAGACAGGGTTTGCCGCATATCCATTGGGATCTTCATAATATGCATGCATAGGCACCAAAGCCTTTTCTTCTGATTCAGTTATCGTTGGTGTGTATCTTATACCAACTGGTCGTAAACCTGGTAGGGGTGGTTGTTGCCCCAACACCGGTTGTGGTCTTTCTACACCTACAGGTCCTGGTAAGTTGCCTGCTTGATATCTAGGCATCGGTGGAACTTGAGGGGAAGCTACTGGGGCTTGGGGAGCGTAAGGTCTCTCTCTCACATATTCCTTGTTATAATAACATTCCTCGGTCCCATGATTTGTCCATTTTTGTTCAATAGCACACCACTTGGGCTGTTTAGCCTGAGGTTTGGCGTACAAGTTGATATTTTTTAGCACTTCATCTACGAGCTGCTCCTGGTTTATCGCTATTTCTCCTTTCGGTGCTGTCTTGGAAGACTTGCTCCCACTTTGCTGTGAAGATGAATCGTCATCAAGGTCCTTGAACTCCCCTTCTTTGTAGACCGCACAATTGTCCACAAGGTACAGAGCCTCCTTGGTCAACTCATTCAACGTCGTGCTCCTCTTCATATGTAAGTCTTTCTGGAGATCTGCATTCCTTAGTCCTTAGATGAATATCAGCATAAGTTTGGACTGAGTTGGCAGTTCTTCAACAGGACAGAACTTAACATATCTTTTTAGTCTTAGGCTGCCTTCCGTACAGATTCTCCATCTTTTTGTTTGAATTTATGGATTTGTGAGACGGTATTATGAGCTATTCCTCTTTGAGACAATTCCTCAATAAACTCGTCAAACACTTCCTCCATCGACTCAAAGTCTCTACGCTCCATAGAGTCAAACCAAGTTGCAGCATCATCCTCTAGGGTTAGTCCAAACCCTGCAAATTGGGTTGGAAAATCTAACTCCTCTTCGGCTCTAATTACATGCACAAAGGCTGCTACATGATCTCTTGGGTCTCTGTTTCCTGTGTATTTCTTGTTTACCCATTTGTGCACTTGAGAAGGTCTAATTCTGCGATGGTCTACAAACCTCATCATTGGATCACCCCGTCCAAGTCGATACACCTCCTCAGGCCTTCTGTAATAGGCTAGTTCCTCTCCCAACGGTGCTCCTAAGCCATCATTTCTAACGGTTCTCGCTGGAGGTGGTTCATCTCTTCGAACTCGTTCCATGGGTGGTCCCCCAGGATCGATCGACCCTTGTGTCTTACTCTCTACTTGATACCTTGAATAGTGTGGTGGTTCTTGCAAATCCCTGAGCCCTCGTGCGGCTTGATAACCATCTCGGTTTTGGTCTGGTTCCTTTGCTGCACTCTGTCGAAGCCATGCCTGCAATGATGGCTGGTTTGCTGGTTGGTCTTGGTTGTTGAATGCTTGCGGTCTGGTGGAATGTGAGGTAGTGTCATACTCATCTGAAAATGGATTTGTTGACTTGCTTGGGGTGTGGACGGCTCTCGGAATTTCCTCAGGGGCATATGCTGATGCTCCTGGTCCTGTTGCTCTTTCTACTTCCTCTGAGAGACTACGCTGGTATTCTTGCCCATATCTATCAACAAAAACTATGGCCTTCCCCGTAGCAGTTTCATAGCAGAATAAGTAGAGAACCTTGTCTTTGCTTAGTTCGTTTACATATGGTTCTTTGCTGTGAAAGTAAGAGACAATACCCTCACTCTCAAAATGTAAAGCGAGACTCTTGGCAAGCCAAAAATCCCAATCCTCAAGGATTAGTCTCGGTCACCTACCTAAGGTTTTCGTCCTCGGCAGCGGCGCCAATGTTGGACAGGTACGCCGCGACGGACGTTAGCATAGAGAGAACTCACCTAACAAGTAATGTCAGCTAAGGACAAAGCTCGACCCGCAGGCGCATGGAAGCAAGCATAAGGTGTCAACCTACACTCGACAGACTCCTAACTAATTCCTACAGAGGTCTCTACCAATTGTCTAAGTCACAACCTTCAAGAGTGCAAAAGAGGAAACTTCCTACAACGCTTGCTAGAGCCGAACACCCATCAAGAATTTTCGAAACACCATAGAACTTGAAGGAGACCCTACTAATACCTATAGGCCACTCTCCCTAAGGTCTATGAACCAAAATCACGACCCAAAACACCCGGTGTAGAAACACGTAGGATGTTTGGCCGAAATCTACAGGTCTTCGGTTCTGAAATCTAAAGTGCCTAATGTGTAGTTCTACTCAATGTGAACGCGTGGATATGCTGCAATGCGAAATCGGATAACGTATGCTCACACAAACAACCGATGAAGCTCGTAGAAGGAGCTCCCAAAGCCGGACTGTACGTGCGCAATGTTGGTATCGGCTCGTAGCTCTAGTCGGGGGCAACACGCTGCACTTCTCCACACTCGATTCCAACCATCGAAGCACATGTAGCGTCAAGATGAAGCTCTCACTCTCTCTTTTGTACACAGTACGCTCACCCACAGACTTCCAACTTCCCCCTTTAAAAATGACAAAAGGTCCTTCATTAAGGTCAAAAAGTGGTATATATACCTTACAACTTCTCAAAACCTAAAGTTACAAAATCAACCATCGATTCAATCTAACTATCAAAACTGGAATACAATCTGGAAACTTCTGTAAGTCCAAATATTTACAAGGTGAAAAATCGGGTTTTCCTCAATGAATGAATAATTACAAAAATAATAGTCCGCCGAGTAGTTAGATGCCGTGGGGTGTGTCCAGCTTCTAACATGGGCTGCAAAGAAACGCGCACAGAGAAGCAAGGAAAGACATTCTATGTCTGCTCTTGGATTACCGGAAGCCAGGTCAAGAAAGAAAATTTGTCATAGCGGTGGATCGATGTTGGCGCAAGCAAACAATAGGGATTGCAAAGAATGAGCAGAAGGAAATATTCCGGCAACTCTTGGACCACCAAACATTTTCCTTGTTGCAACCATCAAATTTCAGCAAAGTCGAAGGCACTGTTGTATCGGGTGTGCGCAACACTTTGACTCAAATCAAGCTCCCATTCAGCAAGTGAAATTTTTGTAAAGAGAAGCTCTTTGGAAATGATTCTGAACAATAGTACAAACTCACAATCAGTAAACCAATCCAGAATGGCTAGTATCCTTGGGATCCATTGAAGGAATATAGCTGCAGCAAGCTCACGGCTAGAGAATAAAGATGAAGATGAAGTGTTTCCATTGAGTGCTTGTGAGAGACAATTGCCACGAGGAACCGTTATTACCAATGAGACAAGAGATTTGGTATATGCCTTTTGGACATCAGAGAGCAGAGTTGCACCCAACAAGAAAGACATATGCAAGATGAGAATAGGAAGGAAAAGTGTTGTCAAACATCCTATACATCTACTTGACGAATCTCAGGTACCAACAACTTCTAGTAATTGTACATCTTGTTTGGTGCTACTTAAGGCTTATTTGGTCCAGACAGTACCAAATTTGGTAGTCTGTTGTACGGCAGAGGGTGTTTAAAGTACCAAAGAATATCTATAAAGTACCAAATCCTAGCTATCGAGTGCCAAAGCCTATCCATAGAGTTAAAAAACCTCTCTATAGAGTACCAAAACCTAATTATCCAGTACCAATGCCTATGTATAGAGAACCAATGTCTATTTACAGAGTACCAAACTCAACGGATACCACCAAAGCCTCTCTGTAGAGTACCAAATCCTATCACTGTAGGACCAAGATCTATTTACAGGGTACCCCACACTTTTGATAGTACGAAAGCCTATATGTAGAGTACCAAATCCTATCTATCGGGTACCAAAGGCTATCTATGGAGTACCAAAGCACATATGTAGAGTACCAAATCCGGTGTATCGAGTACCAAAGCCTATGTATGGAGTACCAAAGCAGATCTGTAGAGTACCAAATCCGGTATATCGAGTACAAAATCCTAGCTATCAAGTGCCAAAGCCTATCCATAGAGTTTCAAACCCTCTCGATAGAGTACCAATACCTATTTATCCAGTACCAATGCCTATGTATAGAGAACCAAAAACTATTTACAGAGTACCAAACTCATTGGATACCACCAAAGACTATCTGTAGAGTACCAAATATTCTCTAGAGTATCAAATCCTATCTATAGAGTACCAAAGCCTATCACTATTGGACCAAAGTCTATTTACAGGGTACCCCACACTTTTGATAGTACCAAACCCTATATGTAGAGTACCAAATACTGTCTATCGAGTACCAAAGGCTATCTATGGAGTACCAAAGCACATATGTAGAGTACCAAATCCGGTATATCGAGTACCAAAGCCTATCTATGGAGTACCCACTCAGATCTATAGAGTAACAAATCCGGTATATCGAGTACAAAATCCTAGCAATCGAGTGCCAAAGCCTATCCATAGAGTTTCAAACCCTCTCAATAGAGTACGAAAACCTATTTATCCAGTTCCAATGCCTATGTATAGAGAACCAAAGTCTATTTAAAGAGTACCAAACTCATCGGATACCACCAAAAACTATCTGTAGAATACCAAATCCTCTCTGAAGAGTACCAAAGCCTACCACTATAGGACCAAAGTCTATTTACAGGGTACCCCGCACTTCTGATAGTACCAAAGCCTATATGTAGAGTACCAAACTCATCGGATACCACGAAATACTATATGTAGAGTAGAAAATCCTCTCTGAAGAGTACCAGATCCTATCTGTAGAGTACCAAAGCCTACCACTATAGGACCAAAGTCTATTTACAGGGTACCCCACACTTCTGATAGTACCAAAGCCTATATGTAGATTACCAAATAATATCTATAGAGTACCAAAGTCTACCAACAGTACCAAATCTACGATACCATATTTGGAACTGTCTAAAGCCAGTTTTGGCACTACTGTAGTAGTGGAATTTTACCAGTACCATGAAGTTGGTTTTTTTTTAATCGTTTTGTTTTTGTGCCATAGGTTGAGTTGTACCAAAGATTCAAGAAGGCTCACCCAACAGTGGTAGTGTCTCTTAGATGCTTCGAGGCATTGAAGCCATACTTTGTACAGAAGTTGAAGGACAAAAATACTTGCTGCTGTGTGGTTCATGTGCAGATGCTCTATTTCAAAGAGGCCCTTAATCAAATGCGGCAGAACAAGTTTGGGCACCACGACGAGAAAGGTCACCTTTTCACTTGCTCCGTTTGTTGCAGAGGTGATGAGAGAGGAACGTGTTTTGCAAACCAAGCAGCGTGTCAGCACATCACCGTTATGTGGGAATCCATCATGTGCCCAAAGCCTCCAAATTGTGAATACCATACAAAGAAATGCTTGATGGGGGACTGCTCACAATATGGAGTACGGAGGTTGACATTTTGTCCCGATGAGATAGCAGAGGATAGCAAGGAGGTGTCTGTGAAGGTTTTCATGGAGGTTGGAACAGGACAGGTTCACGAAGGTGGGAGTGAGAAGCAACAGATGAAAAGTGAAACTTTTCTTAGCCTATTTTCAAGCCCATCTGACAGGCTTCATCAGGCACAACTTTTTCTTCCGCTGGCAAGCCCAACAATTCAAGGACTGTTTGCAAAATTTTCCTAGCAACGTTGTAGTATTTGTTATTGACTTTGTGGAGAATTATTCCTTTAAAGTTTAGAATGAAATTCTGTCAATGCATTGGTGGTCTACCCAAGTCACAATACTTGTGCACATCACTTATTTAAGAAATGCAGCAGGTGGTACACAGAAGACGCTACACTTCTACATATCGGATGACAATCAGCATGACACATTGTTTGTACAACATTGTTTCTTGCTGCATGACAAGTGGCTGAAAGAACGAGGACATTCTCTGCAACAACATTGGGTTTGGTCAGATGGTGCTACTTCACAATTCAAGGCCCATAGACCTTACTATTTTGTGGCCAAGTACTATCAAAATGACAGGCTTGCACATGATGCATAACTTCTCTGCATCCGGCCATGGAAAAGGTGAGCATGATGGGGCAGGGGCAGTCATCAAGAGAACTTTGACGCATGAGAAATTGAAACCAGATGGCTGGCGTATGAAGTGTGCAGCCGATGTTGTCAACTTTTTGAAAGAAACTTTTCAGCCAAGAGAACAGTCTCAGAGGTATAATATGCAAAGAGGCTTTTGTCTTATTGGCGCGGATGAAGTGCAGTGCAATCTGCAATGGGATTGTGAGCGCATTGTTGGCTCCCGCTCATTTCATTGTGCTGATGGCTATTCACAGGACAATTGCACCACCATACGCTTTCGATCACTTTCATGCTTTTGTGATCCGTGTATGCGTGGGTTGTGGAGAAGATGCAGGAACAGAATGCACATTGAAGAATGGAAATATGTTTGCATCAAACCATTGCCAGAGTCCGGGGATACAATTAGGAATGACGAATCAGATGATGAGGAGGAGGGTGGAGATTCAACATCGATTCCGATGAGCCAAGTGTCCAACCTGCCACTATATGAAGGATGCCCTGAAATGTTAAGTGGCATGCTGTCCATAGGGGATAATTTTGCAGTGAAAGCAGCTGAGGCAAACGAAGACTTCTACATTATCAAATGCACAGAAGTGTTGTACCAAACGGTGAAAGAACAAAAGGATAAGTGGCATAACAAAATTGTTAGAGGAGGGAAGGTTGTTGAAGGCTTTTTTTATGGCCAAGTTGAAGGAAAAGCTGATACATACTGGCTATTGGATCACACATCTCCGGTAATGATCTACTCACATCTTGTTAGGGCCATACGTTTCTCGATGGAGCCTATTGCAGGATCCCTAGGTCAAATTTTACAATACAAGTTGTCTATACTGAAGTATATGAGAGGATATACAATAGCATGCCATATCATGATGATGAGAGTGACGAAGGTGCATCCATGTTACTTGAGGGCAATGAGAAGCCCTGATTGAACAACTGAATTCGGTAGTGAATAGTACCAAATCTGGTAGTCAACAATACCAAGTGTATTCCGCACTATGTGCTTTTTAGTGACTGAGTCACTAAAAAGTGACTATGTGCTTTTTAGTGACTGAGTCAACTTGATTTTTTGGCCTTGAGATTTATCTGTTCTCTCTATCTAGTTCTCTATTGGTATGTTACCTTTCATTACATTATTGTTTCAGTTGTCCTCACTATATGTGCATTAAAGTACCAAATTTGGTACTTTTTGGTATTGTTGAAACATCTTTCCCCACTATTACAGTACCAAATTTGGTACTTTTTGGTACTGTTGAACTTGGGTGCACGTCTGTCCACTATTCGACCAAAATCAAACTTTCAAATAGTACTAAAACAACCAAAACTACCAAGACTACCAAAGAAACACTTTTTGCAGCACTTTCAAAAACTACCTTCAAGTACCAAAACTACCAAAATTACCAAAATCAAACTACCAATTACACTTTTGCAGCACTTTCAAATAGTACCTAAAAGTACCAAAACTAGCAAAACTACCAAAGCTATCAGAATAAAACTACCATAACACCTTTTGCAGCACTTTCAAAAAGTACCTTAAAGTACCAAATCTACCAAAAAGTACAAGAAATACCAAACCATAAGACAGAAGGAAAACCTAAACTACCTAGAATAAAAACAGTTCTACCATAAGTACCTAACACTACCAATCCCACCAAACCAAGCATAAACAGTTCTATCAAAGGTACCTAACACTACCAATCCCACCAAACCAAGCATAAACAGTTCTACCAAAGATACCTAACACTACCAATCCCACCAAACCAAGCATAAATAGTTCTAGCAAAAACTCCCAAAACTACCAGCACATGTTCCTCTAGAATCTCCTTGTCGAGCAATGACGTATCTTCACTGATTTCGTATCGGCGTAGCATCCTTCGACTGGCAGCCAAATAAGCTTCTATCACATTGATTTCTGCGTCATCGCCAGTGTTGGCCTCTCTCAGTGTTTTTAGCTGGGTCTCATATTCCTTGATGTCATCCATAATCTGCTTGACAAGTTTATTGGAACACATGTTGAGTACACTCTCACCAAAACTGGCCCATGCAACCCTGTGGCCCGCAGGGTCCTTGTGGCTGCATGACACTTCTCATATGCAAAACAACGGGCAAATTTTGTAGTGATAGCCCCACATGATGGTGGGGCTTGGTACACCTTATGGAACAGGAACCTGCATTCATCCTGAATCCGTGGCTGCACGTGATTTAAGTAAATCATTGTCTTCTTCTAGCTGGAATGCCTGAATACAGTGAGCCACTGGTCATTGGGGATGTCATCTTCCGTAAGATCCTTTGGCAGCACCCCCTCCATGCTCAATCCATACTCATCATGAAGCTCTTGTGCTGTATAGCAGAACTTTGTCAAGATAGGTTACTCCTCCATCTTGTTTTTTCCTGCGATGTGGAAACAACACGCAAGCAAAGACATGCCCTCATTCCAGCAGTCCAAATACCTGATTATTCACCCTATATGCCTCATTTCAGTTGTGCAAAACAAAACACATGGAATGAAATAAATGTATCTCATTCAGGTGACAATTGCAAAATTCAGTTGTGTACAGAGCCAAATTTGGTAGTGGTTAGTATCAAATTTGGTACTAGTTAGTACCAAATTTGGTACTAACCAAATTTGGTTATGCTGACAGCCCTACTAAGCTTCAACTTTGTGCTATGCTCATGCACAATATATACTGATTTTTACACTTGCATGCATGCAAGTTAGCAATCTAAAGAGCAGCTTATCCATGTAACTTTGTAACTTTCGTAAACCCTAAATTCCTAAGAAAATCCCAAATATGCACATGTACTTGCTGCATGCAAAAAAAGCAAATGCAGACCTCATCAGATAAAATACATGTAGAAGCTTGCATGCATGGAAAAGAAAATGGTAAATCACTAGAAAACGCAGAGCTCTCATAGCACCTACCTTTAGATGTTGTAGATGACCATGGAGTCTCATCATCAGCAAAAAGAAGCCCAGGCTTAAATGAAGTCTCCTTGGACACAGCAGGTTTCTCCCTCTCCACAAAGGAGGCCCCCTTGCTAGCCCTCATATTTGGGGTGCCGATGTTCCAAGGGGATTTTGCATCCATTGTCCTCTTCTTCTTCTTCCCATTGTTCGATGACGCTTTGGCTGTTGATTTCCTCACTGGCGTCCTCATCTTCCTGATTGTGAGTAGCCAGGGAGCTTGTTACCTGCAACTGTAGTGGTTTGCAGAAGGCGTTGTAGTAAGAGAGCAAGGCGGAAGCTGGAAAATGTGTTGAGCACTGCGCCACTCACAAACGTATGGTACTGTGATGGGACTTTTGGCACGGTTTCAAAACACCACTTGCATTACTTATTGCCCCACCCACATTTTCTTTCATGGAAAGTTTAAATCATACAAATTTCCCTCCTATCATTCTTTAACTTGGATGAAAAAAAAGGTTCCCTCCAAGTGTGGACATATGTAGAAGTACCAACCAGGTAGAAGCAAAATAGGTCCTTTTTTTGTACCACCAAACCATGCTTTCACCCATATATATATATATATATATATACATATATATATATATATATATATACACACACACACATATATATATATATATATATATATATATATATATATATATATATATATATATAGAGAGAGAGAGAGAGAGAGAAGAGACATTATGGCTTCTTCGACATTGGCATCCCGTCTCCAACTTCGGATATCTAACATCTATTCTCCAACCTCGACACACACACGAAGTGTGTCTGCACATCCGGATTTGGCATCAAGTCTACCCGCTGTCAGTTTTTTTAGCATCGACATTGACTCTACCTTTCGGCATTGCTCTCAGGTTTTCGGCATCGACTCTCACCGACACAAATTTTGGCATTGATTTCAATGACATCTCCGACATCGGCTTTTACGGCATTACCATCACTCTCAAACACAAACAAAGTTTAGATGTATGCCTTTTGTGGTTTCTTGATGCATACATTCGTGGACTTTGCCTCAGTCCAGGATTCCCATGGCGAGCCAGATTTTTGCTCGATTAGTGGGACATGGAGCGCAGCTACTCTCTGTTTTAGTGGTCTTTCAAGAGACGCAATTTCTTGAGCACACTGCTCGAAGGCATAGATTCAACATTGAAATTACAGGTGGTGTTAGCATTGCAGATCCTACTGTAGATCGCTTTTTGGTTGAGGCGAAGTGTTCTACATTGACATTACAAGTGGAGTTTTACACATTTATAGGTTTCTAGATGTGCACATGTACAGTGCCTTTCAAGCGATTTTGGCAGTCACTTTGGTAGCAATTGCTCTGTGGATGATTATGCGTTGACAGATGTACATTTTTTTTTAGCACACATAGTGCCATTGAGCTCTTTTGAAAGTAGACCCCCCCACATAGATTTGTGTATTGCATGGAGCATTTTTCTTGCGTTTGTTTGCGTGCAATTTCTCATGTATGTTGAGTTGTGGTTATTGCTTATTGTATATCGTGTGGAGCCATTTTTGGTGTTTTTTTGGCAGTTTACCCGGCCATTTTTGAGGCTCGGTTTGAAAGATTCCTTTTCGAGACCATGGTTAGTCTTGAGTCTGCTTGGCCTTTGGAGGCTCGTTTGCATGAGGTTTTCTTGAGCTGGGGTTTCCCGAATGTTGAGACACTTTTGGTGATATAGATTGCTGGAGTACCCCTCTTTCGGTATCCTTATCATAGCCCATGTATCTAGACAAACACTTTTTATTTTGATGCCAAGTCATGATAGTTTGTTATGTCAGTCTTATGCCCAGTGGTTACTTTTGTTAGTTTATGGGTAGATATTGTATTGTCAAGTTTGAGATTTTGCTCCCCGTACAAAGGAGACTCTGTTGGATTTGTCTTGCGAGTTGACCTTATGCGTGCTTGGAACTTAATTAGTGTTCTTGCTACACTTTGTCTTGAGTTTTTGACTCCATTCTAGGGAAAACTCTGTCAAAATTCTCCTATCATTTTTTGCCATAAATCCTTGGTGATTTTCTCTTGAGTTATGGCTACTAGTAGTGATTTGGAAAGGGAAGACTACTACATTAAGAAGTTCGATGTCATCAATTTGGAAGCAACATATGCTTGATGTCTTGTCAACAATGACCTAGCACCACCATTGAAAGAGCATAGAGAGCATGCTTACATGATGATCACTGGGAAGATCTGGATTCCCGTGCTATGGCACGATTAGATTACATCTTGGCGAGACCATATTCTTCATGATTAAGGACAAGACTACATCACGAGATCTTTGGGACTCTCTATGATTAGCTTGGGATGGAAAAATTGTTTCTAACAAAGTTTTCTTGATGAAGAGACTTATGTGTTTGAATATGAAAGAAGGTAGTAGCATTAATGCACACTTATATGAGTTCAACATCACATTTTCTCAGCTGACATCAAAAGGGTAGGGGTTTGATAATGAAATAAAGGACATTTTCTTGTTATGCTCTTTGCCTTCTTCTTGGGATACATTCAATAATGCGACTAGTAACTCCACACCAGGTGGTAAATTGAAGTTCAATGATGTTACTAGTGCATTGGTCACTAAAGAGATTAGACGTCAATCTCTCAATAGTGGTGGGCAAGGAGATGCATATATGGCAAGTGTCCATAATTGCCATAGGCAAAGAGGTGGACATAGTCGCAACCGCAGTCGCTCATAGGATCGTAACGATTGCCACAATCGTAGCAAGAGTTGAGGCTGTGATTTGAGAAATGTAGAATGCTATCAATGTGGAAAGAAAGGCCATTTAAAGAAAGATTTCCGTGTTCTGCAACGTGAAAAGGGCAAATCTATTGTAAAGTCTGACACTCCAAAGAGCAGTGTAAAGATAGAGGAGATCAATGTGGTTGATCTCCACATCCGGAGGTTGCTCCTAACATGCGGTAGCCATGTTTTGCAACGTGAAAAGGGCAAAGCTATTGTGAAGTTTGATGCTCCAAAGAGCAGTGTAAAGATAAAGGAGATCAATGTGGTTGATTTTCCACATCAAGAGGTTGTTCCTAACATGTAGCAACCATTAGATGTGCATGTTTTCACTTTCAATTTTGAGTCCATATGCGTTATTGGATCTTGATGAGTGTTATATGAAAAATTGGACCATTGATTTGGGTGCCAGCTTGCATGCTACTCCCCATAGGGAATGGTTCTCCACATATGCATTGTTCATTCAAGCTTGGAGATTCCTATCAGCTTGATATATGCAACATGGGAGATGTCAAACATGTTCCTAAACTGAATAAGTGTTTGGTGTCAGTTGGTTAGCTTGATGCTTCATGGAGTCAAACATGTTCCTAAACTGACTAAGAGTTTGTGGTGTCAGTTGGTTAGCTTGATGCTCTAGGCTATACTATTGTTTTTGGAAATGGTTCTTGGATGGTCCGTAAGGAAAATTTGGTTGTCATAAAAGGTCACAAATCTTGATCATTGTACTCTTTATTTGTCTCTTCAATCAAAGAGAGTTCTATATCTATGTAGTAGAGCAACCTTCTACTGAGTTGTGGCATAGCCGGCTAGGCCATATGAGCCAAAAAGGAATGAAAATCCTTCAACATTTGGGCTACTTAACTGTGTTAAAGTACAAATCTCTAGGGGGAGCAGTGCATTTCCTTACATTCATAGGTGACTCTACTCAAAAGGTGTGGGTCTACCTCTTAAAGGGGAAAGATGAAGTGTTTGCTACATTCCAAAAATCCTTAGTGATGGTTGCGAACCAATCTAGTAGAAATATCAAAGCCTTTTGAATGGACAATGGTGGGGAGTATGTCTCCACAGAGTTCAATAATTTCTATAGTAAACAAGGGATTCAACAAAAATTTACTACGTTGTGTACACACCTGCTTAGAATGAAATGGCTGAGCGTATGAATCACACGATTCAAGAAAGAGTCACAACCATGTTATCTTTAGCAAATTACCTCATGAGTTTTGAGGAGAGGATGTTATGATAGCTTTACACATCATCAATAGATTGCCTTGTACTCTGTTGAATTTTGATATTCCCCAGGAGATGTGGACTGGCAAGAAGCCAACTTCTGATGTGTTTGGGTGTGAAGCATTCTCACACATTCCCAAAGAACTTTGCAAGAAGTTGAATTTATGGTGCAGTTGGGACATCGTCTCTGGCATGTGGAATCTAGAAAGGTTATTTGTAGCTCACAAGTGATATTTAATGAGTCTAAGATGCATAGACAACCTGCTAAAGAGGTTGAATATGGGAAAGTCAGATTTGAGAATGCAGCCTCCACAAATTTGAGAAAACCAACTCAGTCTATTGGTGATGTTCCTACCACTAGTAGTGCTCCAGAAAGAGTGGAATGGAGCAGTCAGTCAGTGAGGAGATTTACACGTGTATCTTGTGCCCCTGAGTGATTTGAGCTAGGATTGGACTATGTGTTAGTCACTAATTGCAATGAGCCCACTTGTTACAAAGAAGCTATTCAAATGGAAGATAACGTGAAGTGGGAGTAGGCTATGCAATCTGAGTATAATTCGATTTTAGCAAATGAAACTTGGGAATTGACAGAGTTACTAGAGGGTAAATAAGCATTTCCTTGCAAATGGGTGTACAAGAAGAAACACACAGCATAAGATCCCAAGCTTAAGTTTAAGGCTAGATTGGTTGCTAAAGGCTTCAAGAAAAAAAAAAGGGATAGATTTTGACGAGATTTTTTATCCAATAGTCAAGATGACTACACGATGTCTTGTGCTTGGTTTAGTAGCCATTGAGGACATGGAATTGGTCCAAATGGATGTGAAGACGACCTTTGTTCATGGGGATCTTAAAGAAGATGTCTGAATGAAGCAACCAAAAGGTTTTGAGATAAAGCCTAAGAATCCAACAAGGGCAGAACAATTTTGTATGGTCTAAAGCAAGGTTCAAGGCAGTGGTACATCAAGTTTGATAAGTACATTCAATCGCAAGGTTATGTAAGGAGCCAAGAGGATCACTGCTTGTACACAAGGAGGTCGAATGAGGGTTCCCTCATCATTCTCATCTTGTACGTGGATGACATGCTTATAGCCGGGAAGTCTAAAGATGATAATGCACTTCTCAAGGATGCCTTAAGGAAGCAGTTTTCCATAAAAGATTTGGGTAATGCACATCAAGAGAGATTGTAAGCGTGGAATACTTAAACTATCACAGGAAGAGTATATTCAAAAGGTCTTGCAACATTTTAACATGCAAGGGGGGAAAGCATTGAGTACCCCAATGGATACATATGTAAAGCTTAGCAAGAATGATTGCCCCAAATTGGATGCTGAAAATGAAGAGATGGAAAAGGTGCCATATTCTTTGTCAGTCTCATGTTCACCATGGTTAGCATGCAACCCAATATTGCCTTTGCAGTGGGAGTGGTTTGTACATATATGGCGAATCAAGTCAAAAAGCATTGAGAAGCAATGAAACATATCTTGAGATACATCAAGGGTTCAACCATCAAGTGCTTACGCTTTGAAAATAGTGATACATCCATAGCCGGCCATAGTCGGATACATTAATTCGGACTATGCGGGTTGTGTGGACACTAGGAGATCCACATCTGGCTATGTTTTCTTATTTGTTGGAGCAGTAGTTTCTTGGAGATCATGTCTCCAAAATTGCACTTTGTTTTCCACCATTGAGGCCGAGTATCTTGCAGTTTCTAGTGCTAGCAACAACGAAGCTATATGGTTATCTCCTCTAGTGGGAGACCTTGGTATACACTAGACTCGAGTGTGGTTCCCAAATCACAATCTCCACAAGATTGCTAGAAGCATGGAACTTGAGCTTCTAAGCCTCAAGCCCTCGAGTGTCCACATGTCGAGCCCATGTTTGCTTTGCTATTGCTGCTAATGAAGATGGTGGACAAAGTTGTTGTTGAGGTACTAAAGAAGCTACAAGTCCTAACATAGTTGCAGCTATTGACAAAGTTGCAAGCCCATGACACCTCTACATTTTAGAGGTACACCGTGTGAAGTGAGAGAGAGACAATAGTCAAAACAATCCACCAACACATATCCTAATCCACACCGGCGTTCCGGAAAAAAACCTCAATCACATTCACATCTTGGTTTGCATAGAGCTTTAATTCAATCGATGATTCAACTTGATCTTACTAGTAATCAAATCCAAAGCCACATTGGCCTCTATATACATGTCTTCTATTGATTAGATTCAACATCATCACCACACTAATGAGCACAGCTAAGATGTTGCAGATATTCTACTTCAAAAAACTAAAACAAACATATAATATGAAGGAGTAAACATTCTTATTTGAGCATTCTCTTCATATTATCATATGTATATATATATATATATACATATACATACATACATACATATATATATATATATATATAAATAGAGTTCCATCATCTTGATGCCCCCAAAAATGTCAAAGACATAATTGGTTGACCCTAATCCTAGTTGATTTGTTGACAAGAGAGTGGAATGGTTCTCGTCTATGGAAAATGTTGTACACCAGACTCAACCCCTAAATCAAACTGAACTCTTGGACAGGTCACATCAATTTAAAAGCCTCAAGGTAAATCCAGGTCTACCTCCATCCACTTCACATCAAGGGCTAGGTAGTTCCTAAACCAAGTATTTCTAGACCAATTTTGCGTTGAGGTATGGAGCGAGCTTTCAAAGAGAGCTTCAGAGAGAGCATTTTCTAGATAATGAAACAAATGTTAAACTACTCCAAAAAGCTCTCTCCAAAAAGCTCGCTTCAAAAATCTTGTTGTAAACAATTATTATGTAAAGCTCTCTCAAGTATCTCTCCCCATAATCTTGACTCTCCACCTCTTTTGTTACAAATGGTTTTTTTCTACATTTATGTATGTCTAGTTGTGTGGACCTGTTATACGAGTTCAACAAAATCTCCACAAGTTTGCAACAGTTCAGCCACACATCATTATCTCCATTCCCCTTTTTATCTCTCTCTTCTCAATTTTATCTCTCTCTCTCTCTCTCTCTCTCTCTCTCTCTCTCTCTCTCTCTCTCTCTCTCTTCCCTACCCTCTCTTTCTTACACTTTGCAAATAGTTCATGTGAAGACAAGAAATCCAAATACTTGCAAGTGTAGACAATTTAACAAAAATATATTTACGTTACATCACAATGAAAATGTGGCCATTCACCTTGGGCCACAAAAATTCACATTTTGCATATTCCTACGCTAAGGTAGACATTCCTACTTTAAGGCATGGGCAGCTGGTGATTCTACCTCTACGATGCATGGCTTTTGTCCCACCAATGATTGTCACAGGATCCATCTCATCCACGTGCTTCTTTCCACACTCCTGAATCTCTCTGAGGCATAGGGCTTGCATATCCAAAATGGAACAAAGTTTGGTGGCAAATTCCTTGTCCTCAAATATTGTCACCATTCAGCCCATATGGCTCCCTAGCAATGCCGGTGTCCCAGAGTCTCCTCTGTATTGCACTACAATGTCATGCTCATTTGTATGTTGTGCAAGCAATTTCCAAACAAAGACATGTCTGCATTCCATACCTCTTGCAAACCAAAGATGCTCAAATAAAGTTTTGAAACCATTTTCTTAGCTTCAAAATGTCACATTATACCTTATAATAGTGTGCCATATTCTTGTTTTGTCCAATCATCGTCTTCCAGTGTATCAAATTAGGTGTTGTCTTGTGGAAACTCTATGGCTTGGGTTAGTGAAGGATGCTCTTTCCTCATTACGGAGACTAACAATGAGCGCACAGTCTTAGTTTGTTTCTTGCAGATTGGTGTCTTGCAGACCACTACATTTGTATGCTCCCCAGTAGCACTCGAGATGTCACGAACCATGGCATAATTATCGGCTTGACATACAACCACAAACACACCTTTTTCTTTGGCCGTTGCATACGTGAGTCGACCAAAATGGCATACTTCCATTTTGTTTCACTCTTATACCTTAGATTCTAAAGGTCCATGCATAGAAGTATTGGCAAATATAAATAAAATCAATGCATTCACCACAAAATTAACAGCTGGCCCATCATTAGGGTGGAAGCACGTTAACATGTCATCCTTTTTCTGCTAGTTAGCATGTGCCGACAAGCATATCTTGTAAGCATACAGACACTAATGTCTTTCAAGTGTATGGGCCTCCATCATGAGCTATATAAAGTGTATAAATACTTTTAAAAATTGAATCAAAGTTTAGGGTTTTATGGTGGAAAAATTAGTGTGGCATTCATTATGTAATCATAAGGATTAGATAGAGAGAGATTAATTAGGATGTTAGCTCAATGCAAAATAGACTAAATGTAGACATACACAACTTGATTATTCAACACACAAAGAGTATTTACAATGCCTCTTATATATGCACTACAAAAGGAGATCTTTCCACCAAGATATTTGTATAGAAGAGTCAATAGGCAAGATGCCTTTGTCCCCTTTGACCCTACACATGATCACATGGCTCAACACATGATGGCTTGGCCTACAAATTCACATGACTTTGGACCACATGTCTGTCTACATGGATAGAGGTAATTCTCACATATTTTTGGTGCAACAAATCCCGCACACCAACAATCTTAGAGGTTATTCATACATAGTTGGGGTGCAACAAATCTCGCACCCCAACAACCCTCACCTTGTGGGTTTTGATGCACTAATCAACCACATTACTCCCCTCAAAACACAATAGGGTGAGGGACACAAAACGCAATTCTCCCCTCGAACACAAATCTACCTCCCTGTTTGATGACAGATCAAATGAGCACCCAGGTGGCCGGACACGTAGTCGGGCATCATATTTGTAGTCTATTATTTTGCTAAGCCAATGTAGTAATACTCTGTGTAAATTCTGATTCCAGAGTAGTAGTCAATTCCCTGAGTTGTAATTCTGTCAATGACAATTGTAAAGGTACATGTGAACCGACCACTGGCCATTTAGAAAGCCCTAGGTATAAAGGTCAATAATTGTAATGTGAAAGGAGGCTTATCTTTGTTAAAGAATATGCTGTTAAAGAATATGCCCATTGTGCTACGGGCGGCCGGACACTGACTATACTATGTTGTAAATATACTTTGGATAATAGTTAAAAGAGAAGAAGAGAAGAGAAGCTCGTTGAATGGCTGCTGCAGGGTAACGATTGTGTGTGTGTGTCTCGATGTGTGTTGGTGTGTGTGCGTAGTCTTCTTTTCTACCTTCTCCATCACTTGCACACTCTACAAAGTGGTATCAGAGCTCAGTTTGAGGAGCTACAGTCAATACACAGGTTTCCGCAGCTTTGGAAAACAGCAAAAAAGAGAGGTTTTTTAATGATAACTCCCTCACCCGAACTCGGAATACAGTGATTCAGGAGTCTATCTTTATGTTTTTGGGCATTCCGGACTCATTGGCATACTCAAATTTGCCAAAATCTGCAATTTTCTACAGTAAACAGCCAGCTCACACAAGCATAGGAGATGCCCAGTTTTGCACTCGGCAGTAGATTTACAGGTTACAGGTGAAGAATTCAACATTTACACAGGTTTTGGAGAGCGACATAGAGCTTTTGCATCATGATATTGTGTTATCGAAGATTATGTTTGATTGTTGTGGGTCCGTTATGGACAGCCGCCTATGCAAGAAAGGTTGTGGGAAGAAGTTGAGGCGGTTATATTGTCAGATTGAGTACTTTGTGGTTATGTATGGATATGCGGTTAATGTATTTTGGAAAACTGCAGCCTTTGTGAGGGTCGAGTGAGGCTTTTTGAAGCCTTGCCTTGGGAGTTTTGGTACCTTGGCAAGATGGATTAGGTATTGGAGCGAACCCCCGACTGGCCCCGCGAAAGACCTCATATGTCGTTTATGACTATGGGAAGAAGGTGGATGTATGGATATGTGGTACATGACAACGTATGGATTGCATTTGCATACAGGTCCATGTGGACATTGTTTTAGAGTATTTATGCATAGTATTGAGTCAGTCTGTGGCAAAGCGAGTCAATGGATTTTCCCTTGGCAGTGAGAGATTTTTTGTCAGTGTTTATGAGCACTTTGGTTGAGATTGTCACTTGAGATATTGTCCAAATACAAACGAAACTCTGTCGAAATTTTGTCAAAATCCTTTGGAAGAAATTGAGAGAGTGAAGATGGCAGAAAGTTCAACTCAAGTCACACAAATTGTTGGAGAGAAGCTGACCAGAGAGAATTAGGACACGACTTGATCAAGTGATCATTGGCTTTACAATAATGGCAACGCATCTTCTTTTTGCCCTTATCAGTGCCAAAGCCAACTTCATTTCCCCAGAATTGGCTTCAAAGTTGGGAATCAGACCTGAAGAGCTTTATCATGGGCAAAGGTTTATGGGATTATATTACAGGTGAACAAGAGTGTCCCGAGGTTGGTTTGGAACCAAATAGAGAGAATGTTGAAGCACATAAAACATGGCAAACAAGAGTAGAAGCTTACAAGAAGTGGATCGAGAATTCAAGGAAAGTGATGCATTGGATTTCACTATGCATTAATGACTTCTTTATACCACATGTGAAGAAGGCTCAATCTCCAAAGGAAGCATGGGAGATACTAGCAAGAATGAACAGCTCCAATACAGGACCACGAAAAGTTCACTTGAAGCAAAGGTTACATTGTGTATGGCGAGGAAATAGATCCATATCAGATTATGTGACAGAGATAAAGCAAATATAGGAAGATCTTGCAAGCATTAATGTTGAAGTTCTAGATGATGACTTAGTTTCAGTGACATTGAATGGTTTGGGACTGGAATACAAGTCATTGGATACATCTATATCTATTCGAGGACACATGCCTGATTTTGAAGAGTTAGTAAACCTTTGTTTGCAAGAAGAGGTGAAGTTAGGCAAGTCAGGTCCTTCTACATCAAATAACAATTCCAGAGATCAGGTTTTTTACTCTAGAGGTCGTGGAAACAATAGAGGTGGAAGAGGAAACTATGGTCGTGGAAACAATGCTGGAAGAGGTCAATGGAAAAACCAACAAAGTCAAAATTACAATGATTATAGCCAAAGAGGCAGGGGGAGAGCCCGAACTCGTGGACGTGGAGGTGGACGATTTGTACATCCTCAAAGAGATGGATATTGTAACAGATGTGGCATTTATGGTCACTTTGAAAGAGGATGTTACACAAGGCTAAATCAAAATCGTGATCGTGGTGGAAGAGGCCGAGGTTATGGCAGACATGGAGGAAACTTTGCTGGATACAATCCTCATGATCAAAATATATATGACAATAGATCGAGTGGACATTTATTTCCTATGGAGCATGTTGTTGGAAGCATGGTGGAGCCACATCATACAGATGATTGGTATTTAGATAGTGGTGCCACAAATCATATGACATATCATGGTGAATGGTTTGACAGAAAAGAGAAATTTGAAGAGGATGAGTTTGTTGCTATAGGTGATGATACTATGCATCGGATTACGTATGTTGGTTCAGTTCCATTGCTAGAAAAAGACGGGACATACAACACATTGGGAGATGTTCTATATGTGCCTTCAATCACAAAGAATTTAGCACTAGTTGGACAAATGACAGATCAAGGGTTGCAAGTCCGTAATAATCGTTATGGATGCTTCATAGAGGAGTTTCACAAAGGCAGACCAGACAAGATATTGGCACGTGGAAGAAAGAAAGGTCGCTTGTTCTCATTGGAAGCTGGAGATCCATGTTTACATAGTGGTATGTATGCAAACAAATCAGCCACTCAAGATAATTGGGCAGAGTTATGGCATAAGAGGATTGGTCATGTCAATTTTAGAAGACTAAAGCATATGCAATCAAATCAAATTGTACGTGGATTACCAAAGTTTGGCAGATTGAATCTTGATCACGTTTGTGAAGCTTGTCAATTTGGAAAGCAATCTCGTTTACCATTTCCAAAGAGGGGGAGAATTAGCCAAAGTCCCTTGGAAATTGTTCATTCAGATATTTGGGGACCTTGTGATCATGCTACACCAAATGGTTGTCGATATTTTATCACATTCACGGATGATTACAACAGAATGACATGGGTTTACTTTCTAAAGGCAAAGTCATAGGCATTTGAGGTATTCTTGGAGTTCAAAGTTATGGTTGAGAAAGAGAATGGTTGTCAAATTAAATGCCTACGTACAGATGGAGGGGGAGAGTACATGTCACACAGTTTTGATGATTACTTACGTGAACAAGGCATAAGAAGACAGATTACTTGCAGATACACACCACAACAAAATGGAGTTGCTGAGAGAAAGAATAGAGTCATAGTAGAGATTGCAAGAGCCATGATGAATGTGATGAATATGCCATTAACATATTGGGCTGAAGCAGTTCATACAGCAGTACACATTATGAATTGAACACCAACAGCTGCCATTCATGAAATTTCACCTTATGAGAGACTTTATGGGATCAAGCCAACAGTTTCCTACATGAAAGTTTTTGGATGTGTTTGCTATGTTCATGTGCCAAATGAAGCAAGAGAGAAGATGGAGCCAAAGGCAGTGAAGTGTATATTCTTGGGCTATCCAGTTGAAAAGAAAGGTTACAAGTGCTATGATCCTACGACAAGACAAGTTTATGTCAATAGAGATGTCATATTTTGTGAGCATGAACCATGGTATAAACCAAAGCCAGTGATGATAGAAGATGAGTATGAAGAGCAAGAGAATGTGCGTCATGTTGTTGATAAGCCAGGACCATCAACAAGAACTATTTCAGGACCACATATGGCAGAGAAGAGTACAGGAAGTGTTAACCCATGGAGTGGTCGTTTGCGAGATAAGAAGCAAGACGAGAAAGGCAAGAAGAAAGTGGTTGAAGAGAGTTCTGGAGATGAAAGCCTCGATGAAGAGCATGGTTTACCACATTTGAGGACACCTGGCAGTAAGCATATTGAGAAATATGTACCCCCATATGCAAGAGTTGAAGAGAAGAGTGCACCACAATTGAGAAGATCAGAGAGGGTGCGTTATCCAATTGATAGATTGACATACAACGGTTACATGCGTACACATTATGCATACATGGTTTCACGTGTGCAACATAAAGAGCCTACATGTTTTCAAGAGGCAATTGGAAAATTAGAATGGGAGTCAGCTATGGATGATGAGATGGATGCTCTTGTGAAGAATGACACTTGGAATTTGGTTTGCTTGCCAAGTGGAAAGAAAGCAATTGGTTCAAAATGGGTATACAAAGTCAAGTGCAAGTCAGATGGTAGTGTGGAAAGATACAAAGCGAGGCTTGTTGCTAAAGGTTCTGCACAAACAAAAGGTCTTGATTATGATGAGACATTCAGTCCAGTTGCAAAGATGACAACAGTTAGATTGGTGATAGCAATGGCAAGTATGTTCGGTTGGAAGTTACGGCAAATGGATGTGGATAATGCATTCTTGAATGGTGACTTGGAAGAAGAAGTTTATATGATACAGCCAGAGGGTTATCAACATCCAGAGTTTCCATATTATGTGTGTAAGTTGAAGAAAGCATTGTATGGTTTGAAGCAATCATCTAGAGCTTGGTGTGAAAAGATAACTAGATTCTTGAAGAAGATTGGATTTAAACAGTCTACTATTGGTCACTCATTGTTTTTGAAGCATGTTGATGGAGATCATCGTTATTGTTATCTATGTTGATGACTTGATTCTCACTGGAAGTCATGATGAGCAAATTTTGCATGTCAAGAAGAGTTTGTTGAGAGAATTCAACATGAAGGACCTTGGTGAGTTGAGATATTTTTTGGGAATTGAAATTGTCGACACTTTATCAGGAATTTGGATGATACAAAGACAATACGCATTGGATATGCTTGAGAAGTATTGAATGACAACGTGAAAACCGGTTGATACACCTCTTGATCAAAATGTGAAGTTGTTTGATGGTGGACATTACATTGAGGATGTCACTATGTATCGCAAGATGGTTGGAAGCCTTATTTACTTGACAATAACAAGGCCAGATTTGAGTTATGCAGTGGGTGTTGTGAGTCAATTCATGCAAAAGCCATATAAAAGTCATCTTGATGCAGTGAGACGGATTATGAGATATGTGAAAGCCACTGTCAGTTATGGAATGTTTTATGAAAAGAATGGGAAGCTTTTTCTTTATGGTTACACAGATGCAGATTGGGCAGGAGATTTTATGGATAGAAGATCTACAAGTGGTTATGCATTTTCCATTGGCAATGGCGTATCAACAACATGGCAGATATGAATCACTCAAGGAAGGGGGGAGCATCATCAAAGACAAAGCACTTCCCAAGATGAAGACCAACCTTGAAGACAAAGCTGAAGACACCCCTATGACAAGACTCCACAAGGTCTTGTCAAGGGACGACACGATTTTGCAAGGGGGGAATGTTTGAGGACAGATCAAATGAGCGCCCAGTTGGTCGGACACGTAGTCAGACACCATATTTTTAGTCTATTATTTTGCCGAGCTAGTGTAGTAATACTCTATGTAAATCTTGATTCCAGAGTAGTAGTCGATTCCCGGAGTTGTAATTTTGTCAATGACAATTGTAAAGGTACATGTGAACCGGCCACTGGCCATTTAGAAAGCCCTAGGTATAAAGGTCAATAATTGTAATGTGAAAGGAGGCTTATCTTTAGAAGAAGGGAGCTCAAAAAACATACGCTCAAGCTACGAGTTGCTCCAACCTTGTAATCATCGCAGTTAATGAATGGATAATCAGTTTTAAAATCTGAAACTTGCATTGTGTTCCTCTTTCTTTGCTCTTTAAATTAAGTGTAAGCATTGTTACTTTTGCTGTGATTTGCGAGTATACGTCTGTGAGCTATAATTGTAGATTTGAGTGCTTAAATCGCTGTTTTTTGTCGTTTTGACCATATGAGAGTGTTCTTAGACCATAGGATGATAGTTCTGGATAGTTTTGTTGCACTTTTTAGGACCTTTTTCATGATGGATCGTGATTTTGGTACCTTGTCGGATTGCGACCAGACTTGCTAGGATAGTGCCCCAAGGTGTCCTAGACCTCCTCCTAAAGTTTCGTTGCATTTCGAGTCCGTTCGAGTGCCGAAACGACGTGATGACCTAAAGCTGTGAGAAAGGACATAGGCAGATTTCCCTGATCATTGAGTTCTGGTTTGCTTGTAGAGTTGTTGTGTTTGCTTGTTAAGGTTCACTTCTTGAGATTGACGATCTCATAGAGTCTCCGTGCCCCATCCAAGTCACTTTCCCTGAGTATTGACATTATGTTAGTGCCAGAAAGCTATGCTGCAGACGTCCGTCGCGGCGACCTGTTAACACTCCCCTAGACACAAAGGGTGTAGGTACACAAAATATCAAGGTGTAGGCATACACACAAGCCTCCCCTGGCACAAACAGAGGGTAAGGGACAATTGAGAAAATGCTTACAATATATCATCATATACCAAGACAACATTGATGTCGTTCTCTTCACCAGAATCTTTAGTGGCGGTGAGGTGATTTTTGCTTTTGCTTTATCTTTGAAATACTCTTTGTGATTGGTAACCTGTGAAGATTTATCCTTGAGTTTGCAATACTTTGTAGCATGGTTATAGGCTTGCCACAAATGCGATAAGGGTTGATTTCATAGCAATCCTTGGAAAGATGATTTGTTTTGCCACATAGTGTGTGCACTTTAAGTTCTTTTTGTGATTTTGATTGTAGTGGTTGGAGGAGACTATAAAAGCACCATTGGACGGTTGTTGATTGCCTTTTAACTTCTTTTCGTGCTCTTGAAGAGAGTTTATTACATCTTCAATTTTAGGGATTAGGTCTTTTTCTTGAAGCAATGTTACAATTTGGCCAAACTTAATAAGAACTTGTCCAAATATTGCAAAGATTGGTATTTTTAGAGTCTTAAGCACCTCATTAGTTCAACCAGAAACTTTTCTAACCAAATTCAGACAAAAATCGACCCTTGAATTTCATTGGAAGTTTCACGGCTACTTTAATTAATAAAATAATTGGAAGGTTGGTAGATATTAAGGTACATAGGCTAAAGGATAAGAAATCACATGGCCTCCTAGATATTTGAGCCATATATTTTCCTTTTAAGTAGAAAAGAGAAAAAAATAGAAGGCTTGAAAATTAACCTAGGCAGGTGCCTGGGGAGGTATCTTGACCATCCAGGAGGCTGAAATAGCAAAAAGGGTGCCTCCTTGAAGAGTGGGGCTGATGGGGAAGCTGATGTGCAGCTGCTTGGCTTCCAGAAGTTAGAAAAAGACCAAGAGGGCTCACATTTGGACTCAAACTTGGAGACCTTGGCAAAAAATCTCGTGCTTGGAGAGATCCTTCTAAAAAATTACTAAGGGAGCAAACCTCTAGTGGTTAATCAAGGTGATTAGTAATAACCCCAATTGATTAGTAAAAGAAATACTAATCTATCGAATTTTTCTTATCATCTTATCAATTCGAAAAGTTTAAAAATTTCTCTACTATTTATTACTCTCTTATATATTACTATACTATTGATTACTTATTTTTTGATTATGATTAGTAATCTAATTAGTTATTAACCTATATTAGGACTAAAATTGATTGATTTTGGTCTTATTCAATAGAAAACATATCAATTAATATTAGTTAATTACAAGTCAATTTTCATAGCTTGTACATAATTTAGAAAGCTGTGAAAATTATGTCAAATTTTCAAATAATTTAAGTATTTAACTAAGTAAAAGTTCTTTAGTTTTCAATCCAAACTTGGTTAAAAAAGTAAAAATATAGGTTATTAAAGTATAAGATAATTTTCAAAGAAAGATTATAGTGCTAGGAACCTTTGGTGATTACCTCATAATTAGTTAATTAGTTTTACTAATTATCTTGGCTTAAAAACTTTAGTTCTAGCTAAAAATCAATAAAAATAATTAGCAAATGTGCTTGAAAGTTAGTTAGATAATTAATAAAATAAGATTATAGTGGTGAGAACTCATGAAATTATTTCATAATTAGTTAATTATTTTAGCTAACTATTGGGGCGTAAAAACTCTTTTTTAGCTAAAACTTATTCAAGATAATTAGCAAATATTTTTAGAAGGTAGTGAGATAAATATCAAAGGAAGACTATAGTGTTAGCAACCTGTGATAATTATCTCATAGTTAATTAATTAGTTTTATCTTGACTTAAACACTCTATTTTTAGATAAATATTAATCAAGATAATGAGAAAATATGTTTAGAAGTTAGTGAGATAATTATCAAGAAAGAAATATTATAATGTTGAAGAGTCATGATTATTACCTAAATAGTTATTCAATTTTTACTTTTCATCTTGTCTTTAAAACTTTGTTGTAGCTAAAAATTAATCACTATAATTAGCAAAATTTTTAAAAATTAGTAAGATAATTAATAAGGAAAGAATATAGTATAAGGAACTTGTGATAATTATTTCATATTTAGTTAATTAGTCTTACTAATTATCTTGGCTTAAAAATTATTTTTAGCTAAAAATTAAGTAAGATAATTAGAAAATATGTTTAGAAGTTGGTGAAATATTTTTCAAAGAAATATTATAGTGTTAAAAACTTGTGATAATTATCTCATTATTAGATAATTAGTTTTATTAATTATTCTAGATTAAAAACTATATATTTAGCTAAAAATAATAGAGATAATTAGTAAATCCATTTAGAAGTTTTGAAGATAATTACTAGGAATATATTAACCTATTAAGAAGTTGAGATAAATATATTTTTATTGGATAGTCACTATAATAGTTACTAAGTAAAAAAAAGTCATTTTTAGACTTAATTAAAAGGGAGTAGTTCAAATGATTCTTAAGTTATAACATTGCATCCACCAAAGAGTGAATAAGGACTTAGAAAATATTATTCCAAAAATTGGAAGGGTATCTTTCAATAAACAATCGTGCAATTGTTTGTAACCTAGGAAAGGGATGGTTGGGTTAGCCTGATTGATCTAGGAAGGAATTGCTTGATCATTCTTAAGACAAATTGTCTTAAGAAACCTCCAATTCCTTGAAATATTTTCACTTCAAGTGATGAGCAATGATGGATTTTTAGCCACTGATGAGTCGATTACCCCCATGTACAATGATTTTTTACTCTTGACATGTGTATGTTTGTTTATATATCTTAGGATATCGTTTTTATCTTAGGGAAACCACCCGATTGTATGGGCAATTGGTTTTGACATATGGGTGCCCCGAACTTTGGGTGATGTTTTTCCACCCCGGACTATGAAAGGAAGGGTGCCATTTTTCACCCATGTATAGGTGTGCTTGAGACAAGTTGAGTACGAGTCACGTCTTTCAAGGGCTATTCTATGTGATTGTACCTTGTCTTAAGTTAAGATGTTTGTTAAGGAATGCTTTCCAATGCCGTTTTCAATAATTGTTCTAACAAATCACTATGATGGGAAGTTATAATTAAGTGTTGAAAGATTGTAGTAGTAATTACAAATCAAAGTATCATGTGTGAGTGTGGGCGGTAAGTGGGGATTGACTAAGGTTGTTGATCATGGACGGGTGGACCTGATTAGTCCGATTCTCATGCACTAACGATTAGAAGACTTCTTCAGTGGAAGGGGAGTCCACCAACGGCTATGCCCTCACTCACATAGAGGGAAAAAAGTGTTGGACGAGGATACCTTAGCCCATTTGCAAAGGTTTTAGGGCCGAAAAAGTTTTTGAACTTTTAGAATTTATTCCGTTTCTGTTTGCGAGATAGGAGTAGATCTTTTTCTAGGGATATAATCCCAAGCCATTACCAATGGCAAGGGTCCATTTCTCAAAATTCTTTTACTTAAGGACTTTAGCTTTTATTATACCTAAAGACCTGTCAAGGATCCCATATCAACCTTAGTATAGGTGGGCGGGGGACCTCTCACGTGGTATCAGAGCGTGTGTTCATTGAGATCCTGAATCTAGGAAAAGTTTAAGGTATTAGGTTGAAATGAAATAAGAGGGGTTTGACCAATTTTATCGTGATGTACATAATTGAAATGAGAGAGAGGAAGAAAGAGAGAGATTTGTCTCCATCTTTGTAGGATGATTTCCATAAGACCTGCTGCAAATTCATGGTTTTCAATGTCATGTTTATGGAAGCATGCATATCTCGACGTTACACAGTTCAAAAAAGTTTCAGGAAGTTATTGGATAAAATTGTTTCTCCGCCCACTCAAACATAAACATTACATTGCATAGCATCATTTGTTTTACATGTTGGGTAACCAACCTTTGCCCACTCTATGGCGATTTTCACGCCACCTAGCATGATTAAGGGGTCCGGTGGAGTTTCTCCATTTCTCTTTAGCATTAAGTCAAGATTGTCTCCTAACCTCCTTGGCAAGACTTGACTTTCGCGCTCGCTCTATGGCATGATATCTCCCCAAAGAACAACGAAAGAATCAATCAAACATCTCCTTCATGTATTTGGATCTCGTAGTTCCAACACCGTGACGTGTATTTTTAAAGTAAACACCTTTGGCTGGATAATGTGATTTCTCCATTCCTTGAGTGCTCCACATGTCTAATGAACCATATTTTGACATAAAGAATGCTCCATGCGCATACAAAATATGCTGCATCAAGAAAAAATACTTAGATCAAATGAATGTTTACGTATAGCATCAAAATTTGAACTGAACAAAGTAACTTATCATGTAGTGTGTGATATTGCTCTCTCCCCACGCTTGCACAAATGCTTTAGTGAAATTAGAAATGTGATCTTTGAACAAATTTTGTTGCTCGCTCGTGGTTTGGGGTTTCCACATGATTTGAAGCACTAACTCGAAGTGGTGCCACACTTGCCTACGCAGATTTACAAGCACGGGATTTGAATCTGGATCGGTCGTGCACTTGCAAAGCACTTTCCATAGCTCCCATGGAGCATCCTCCTCACCCCTCTCCTTTCGCATCTGTGGTTTCTTGAAAAACCTACGTGCTTTCACACCATTCATAGATACTTTTTGTGGCACTTCATGCATATTTTCCACCTCACCGATGATAGAAACATTGCCACCATGACATCCAATCGAATTTAGAATTGCTTCAACTATTCCAATGGCTTCCATGGATCTGGAAAGTGGTTTCATTGTGAAAGCGTACTCTATGTGAAGCTTTAACAAGCAATCAAATATACGCATGAAGGCATGCAAAGTGCAAAAGTGTACATTTGTAAGTGGAAAATTGATCATGGGATGCCATGTTCTGTCTTTTGTCGACCGATTGGGGACCTCCATGATAGGACACTTCAACACCGAGCACACCGAATCCCTTGCATCATCATCCATTGACCCTGTTGCCTGACTTCCCTTGACACTTTTCTTTGAAGATGTGGAGCCACGAGTACTCTCCTTGTATCCTCATACATAATATGGACAAGGAAGAAGTGATGAAGCACCTTGTTTACACCCAAGTATACATTTGATTTTTTTTTAATCACCTCCTAAGTGCCATTCAACATCAAATGTACCTACTCCATCTACTTCTAGCTTTTCTCCCTCTAGTTGTGCTTTAATAACCTCTATGATCCACGGGATCATAGAGAAGACCCATGCCAACACCTCATGAGTCTCTTTCGGAACTTCAAAATCTCCTAACCACCATAATTTCTTTTCCGATTGTACACTAAATGATGGTTTCTGAGAATGATCACCAATAGCATCGACTTTTGCAAAAAACATTGCCTCATTCATGAGTGTCACACTCATACGTTCCAATCTCCGTCCTTTGACAATTTGACATTCATCTAGATTAAGAATAAATATGAGCTTCTCTCCAAGTACTAAAACAACACAGGAATTGAATTATTATACTTAATGATATTCAATACAAATAAAAAATGACATTACAATTTGTATTACCTTGTGGAGATAAAGCATAAAATTTAACCATAGCTCGTTGTAGTCGTTTCAAGTCAACAAAAATATTATGGAATTGATGATAACCAAAAGAATTTTCCCCATTAGGAATAGTATGGCCCCCCTTTATATTACCACGTGACTTAGCACTTGTGGAAGAGTACATCATGGATCCTTCAATGTGTTTGTATTTGCCAAGGGATTCCCGAACGAGATCATTGTTTGCTTTTTTTGCAAGTCGGACCCTATGTGGAATAGGAAGCAAATTCTCGATGATGCCTTGCTCTCGTAATACATCTTTCATCAATCCATGAAGTGCATGGTATGCATTTGTGCTGATCCCAACCTCATCACAAGCTCTTTGGACATCATCCTCAGACACAAGGTTAGAGATCTTTTTTAGGATCTCCTTTGTGATGGCATCTTTCATGTGTTTGGCCTTTTTGCAACCTATGATGTAAACTATATCTTCCTTTGAGATGCATCCTAGGAGAAGATTTCAACGGTCCTCTTGTCTAAAACTTCCACACACATCTTGTATATATGTTCTATTTCAAAAGGTGAACTGAGTTACAAATTGATGAAAATTATTTGAGAGTTATAAACACTGTGAATTAAAAAAAATACCTGGTTGCCGTGATCCGCTTCTTACGTGCCCCTCCATTAGAGGCTAAGTTTTCAATGGAAGAGAACTCCCTCGTACGCTCACGCATGCCAAATGGAGTGGCTTTTATAAGGTGCATCATTGCAATCTGTAGCTTAGTTACCTCTGTTTTTGTAGCTTTCATATCCTCTTTAAGATCTTTGAGTTGTTTCTCTGAGGAATGTAGTTGTTGGAGATTTATGGAATGAATGTGTAACACTTGACATTGTTGTTGGAAACATGCCGACGCACCTGCGTGATTGGAGTCCAATCTCTTACAATACCCAAGAAGACCACGTTCTCCTTCTCCCACATATTTGATTAAGCTTGGGAGTGTACGAAATGTCGGATGACAGCCCACGAGCAGATCTTTTGGATACAACCCTCCATCAAGCCACAAGTCAACATTGGTTTCTCCTTGAAACCGTCGTACGGATGCCAGTTGAGATGCTTTCTCGTCATTTTTTTTTGTGGGAGCAAATCCGATCGTAAGACGCAGACTCACATTAGTTGACCTAGTAGATGACAGCGCAAGTGATTCATTGGTTATGTCGCGAAGAGACATGGTGGAAAGTTATGATGGGGAAAAAAATAGATAAGATATACTTTTTGGGATAAAAAGACAATTTTTAGGATAAAAAGACTTAAAAATATTTTTTTATATATGTAAACATATATAGGTTCAATTTTTGAGTTCAAAGGAGGAAAATTTTTAAATTTTAAAAATTTCAATTTTTAGGCTTTATTAGATGGATGTTTTGATGATGTGGCATTATCTATTTATTCTTGGAATTAATGTAGAGAGGGACCCAAGGAATTTTAGATTTGGAGCTTATAAAAGCTGGATTCTTCTAAAAAAATATTGTTATATATATATATATATATATATATATATATATATATATATATATATATATATATATATATATATATATATATATATATAGGGACCTTTTTAAAGCTTAAAAGATCCATTTTGAAGATTTTATTAAAAAATCATTTTTTGGGGTGAATTGATGCACGAGCTGAAAAGTGGATTTTGTCATAACTACTTACTCTCTTTGTGGAATTAATGTAGAGAGGGACCCAATGAATTTTAGATTTGAAACTTATAAAAGCTAGATTCTTCTAAAAAAATATTGTTATTTATATATATATATATATATAGGGACCTTTTTAAAGCTTAAAAGATCCATTTTGAAGATTTTATTAAAAAATCATTTTTTGGGGTGAATTGATGCACGAGCTGAAAAGTGGATTTTGTCATAACTACTTACTCTCTTTGTGGAATTAATGTAGAGAGGGACCCAAGGAATTTTAGATTTGAAACTTATAAAAGCTAGATTCTTCTAAAAAAATATTGTTATATATATATATATATATATATATATATATATATATATATATATATATATATATATATATATATATATATGGACCTTTTTAAAGCTTAAAAGATCCATTTTGAAGATTTTATAAAAAAATCATTATTTGGGGTGAATTGATGCACGAACTGAAAAGTGGATTTTGCCATAACTACTTACTCTCTTTGTTTGGTGATAGGTAGAGAGAGAATGGTTCTTCTCTCTACTTTTACTCCTCTCTCTCTTTTTACCCCCCTCTCTCCCCTACTTTACCCCCCCTCTTCCTCCTACTTTACCACCCTCATTCCCTACTTTCCCCCCCTCTCCTATCTAGAGAGAAGTTAGAGAGAGATCTACAAAAGTAGCCCTATTTATTGTCTTTGTTCCCTCCATCCCCTACAAAATTAGCTTTAATCCCTTAAAATTAGGAATCCTTACATGGCCCCAAGGGGGTCCAATTTTTTTCTAATGTTCTTGCGGGATTGAATATCAACACACTTTTGCTATAGTAGACTTTGAAAAGAAACTCAATTACAAAATCATATTGGGAAGACCTTACATGCGACAAGTACAACTCATCCAAGATTAGAGAAACAATTATCTGTACTTGAAGCAAGCGGGATCAATAACAAAGGTTAATCTAAAAGATCACACTTATAGATATGTCATGAAAATGCCCATACAAGAGTTTGATTTAGTCTCTTCGACTGAAACTAAGCTTCCATCTTGGTTGAACAAAGATACTCCTATTTGGATGCGTGGAGCTTCAAAAAACGGGAGCTTAAAAACAAAAGAATGTATCTTATAAAGGTATTACACAGATGAAGCCTATGTACCTGAACCCTTTCCAGAGCATTTGTTTGAGCCATTTGAATGGACTCAAATTTTAGCAACAATGGATGTATGTGTAAATACGTATATGCCTACTTAATTTTGTAATGAGGACGACTACGACATAATTCCTATCCAAATGATCTCAACCCTCCACATTGAAGACAAAATTCTGGGATCCAAGGACTTGATGAAAGCTCAACAAGTCTTTTCAGACCTCTACTATGATGCAACAGATGAGTTAGAAGAACACTCAGCTACCTCAGACGATTTGGGTCCGGAAAAAGAACATGTGAGAGCTAAGCTACTCATGAAAGGAGGGGAGGAAAAGTTTTTTGACTTTCCAGACGAGAAACCAAGAAGACAAAAATGGTATAGACAAAAATGAGACACCAAAAATGTGAAATCTAGACCTATGCCATCACTCTCCAGTAGAACGCAGTCCTGATGTAGATAGAGGTGCATGATTGTGCCAATGAAAAAATCACTGGTAGATATCCTTTAAACAAAGAGCATGAAATGACAAAAACATCGAGAAAAACAAGAAAGGAAACTCAAGCAAAGCTTAAATAGGACAAGGGTTCAGCCATGACGCGAGTTGAGCGGAAAAAGAAGTATCAAGAGTTGAAAAAAGCTCTAAAGGAGATATATACAACCGAAATGGAAACCACAGAAGAGGATGGATGGTACAGATGTAATGAGTGTTCCATCCCACTACAAGAAATATACTCTCCAAGATCAAAAAATCATAGTCGAACAACCTGTCAGGGAACTACAAAAACAGGGTGAGTCCTATGAAGGACATGAAAACACAAAAAAGATAGATCTGGTCGACGAACCAGGAGAAGAGCCTAGACCTGCCTACATTGCAAATGACTTGACAGAAGAAGAATAAGAGCTTTTGTTAAGCTTACTGAAAGAGTACCAAGATATCGTTGCTTGATCTTATAAGGATCTCAAGGGTGTTGATCCAAAAATCTGTCAACATACTATACCCATGAGAGATGATGCGGAACCAAGTAGACAAAGTCCATACACATATAATGAGACATTTTCCAAAAAGATCAAAGAAGAGATTGAAAAACTAAAAGAAGCCAAATTCATTTATGAAATTGAACACACAGATTGGGTGTCTCCAATTCTGGTAGTACCCACGCAAAATGGAAAACTACGGGTGTGTGTCAACCTCAAGAAAGGAAATGTAGCTACCATTAGAGACAACTTTCCTCTTACAATCACTCAGCATGTTTTAGAACGATTTGCAGGTAAAGAAGCTTACAGATTTTTAGATGGACTTTTAGGATACGATCAACTTTTGGTTAACCCAAAAGATAAGCATAAAACTGCCTTTGCAACGGAATGGGGTACTTTTGCCTATCGGGTTATGCCTTTTGGGTTAAATAATGCTCCTGTCACCTTTCAAAGATTGATGAGCCATGCTTTTAAAGAATACCTAAGAAAATTCTTAGAAGCATATATGGATGATCTATATGTACATTCATCAATCTGAGCTAATCATTTTGAACACCTCAAAAAGGTATTCGAAAAATGTAGACTTTATAGGATTTGCTTAAATCCTGAAAAGTGCACATTTATGGGTAGATAAGGAAAAATTCTTTGGACATATAGTGTCTAAAAATGGCATATCTATTGATATGGATAAAATTCATGTTATTGCTGATTTTCCTAGACCGACAATAGTCAAGGGGGTTCAAGCCTTCATGGGACATTGTGGACATTGCAGACGGTTCATTTACATGTATGCTATAATTACAAAACCCATGTATAGCTTGATTACACACTGTGAATGGACTGATGAGTGTGAAAAATCCTTCATGAAGCTTAAGCAAGCTCTCACTTCAACTCCAATATTGAAAGTACTAGATTGGAATAAGATATTTCACATACATGTAGATGCTTCAAATTTTTCCATCGGATGTATACTAGCTCAACTAGGAGACGGAAAAATTTATTTTCCTATTTCTTATGCTAGCCGACAGTTGAACATGGCGGAAAAGAATTATACCACCACCAAGAGGGAAGGACTAGGAATGATCTATGCTGTAAAAAAGTATAGACATTACCTATTAGCAAACAAATTTGTGTTCTTTGTGGACCACCAAGCCTTATTGTACTTGGTCAACAAGCCATGCAACACAGGAAGAATAGTGAGATGGTTCATCATTCTTCTAGAATTTGATTTCACTGTAGTTGTGAAAAAGGGTACCACTCATAAAAGAGCCGATCATTTGTCTAGGATTTTTTCAGGGGAACCACCTAAAGGAGTAGACGATGATCTACCATATGCATATCTATTCTTTGTGGAAATGGTACCTCGATGGTTGAAAAATATGGTATCATTGATGACCATAGCTCAAGTGGATTTGCAAATACCACTTCCTATTACAATCAGATTAATTGAGCAATCAGCTATGTATCAGTTACTAGTTGGAAGGCTCTACAAAAGAAATCGAGATGAAATATTGTTGTTATGCATTAATCCTGAGGAAAAAACCCAATACCTAAGTCAAACACATATTACCATAATAGGACTTCACTTTGCGGAAGACCGAACGATGCAAAGGATCTTGAGACTTGGAGTATATTGGCCAACTATGAGGAGTGATATTCATTCTTTTGTAAAGGATTGTCCTCAATATCAAAAACCAACACCCATACCTCATGTAACATTGTTCCAAATGTCACCTGTTCCTAAGTGGAGTAACTATCTAGCCACTTACTTATCAAACCGAACATTTCTTGAGGATATGAGTAAACGCCGTCAAAGAGAAATTGAAATTGAAGCAAGCGACTATGCTCTTATTGGAAACAAATTGTATCGGAGAGGTAAGGATCAATATTTACGTCTTTGTGCCAATGAAGACGAATATATTCCCATTATAGAACAAGCACATGCTGGATAAGCTAGAGGTCACTTTTCTAATGAGACCACCGCAAGAGCAATCTTAATGGCCATATGGTGGTCAACACTTTTTGCAGATGCCAAAGAATATGTTTGAAGGTGTGATGCTTGTCAACAAGAAAAAATGCCAACCCGTGTAGATAACATGCCCTTAAGACCAATGATGGGGGCTAGAGCTTTTGCAAAATGGGGTATAGATTTTGTTGGGTCAATATAGCCACCTGCTTGTAGAACCCAAGCTCAATATATCATTGTAGCTACGGACTATTCGACCAAGTGGAACGAGGCTAAAGAAACTCAAAAGAATGATGCCAGAACCACTATCGCATTCTTATATGAGTATGTGTTCACAAGATATGGACTGCCAACAGAGATAGTTAGTGATAGGGGAACTCATTTCCTCAATGAGATAATTGAGTACCTACTTAATGAATTTATGGTCATCCATAACAAATCATCTCCCTATCACCCACAAGAAAATGGATAAGCTGAGCATACAAATAAAACTCTTAGCTCGATATTGACTAAAGTGGTTAGTTCAGGAAGGATAGACTGGGAAATGAATCCCCATGCTGCTCTATGGGCATCGAGTTTCATTAAAAACGGTTTTAAATGCTACACCCTTTATGAAAGGACAAGGGAACTGGAACATGCTCATCACCACCCAGCCATGCCCTATATAGGTCCTTGGGCTTCTAAATATAGGGACACCCTTAACTGCATGTTCGTCCTGGCCCTTGGCCGTACCTAGTCCTACCCTTCGCATGACATTACTCCCCTCTTGGAGAAGCGTTTTCGTCCTTGAAAACAAGAGTGATGATACACTAATGTTTTCTATAGTGGCATCCTTCATGGATCCAACTGTTTGGTTGACCGAAACACGGTTCAGCAAGAGGTTCAATGAAACCAAGAGTAACATCTTGATTTTTCACATTGTTGTCCATTTGCAACCGTCTTGTGTTGCCAATTCCTATCCAATCATAGTGTGTAGACTCCATTTAGAACACACATGACTCCATTTGTAGACTCCATTTGCAAAACGAGTTATCACACAAAGATTTACCCTAAAGAGTACCTCTTTTCACTTTCCATGAAAGTAACTTGCTAACATAATTCATCAGCCAAGTTTAAGTCCTTGACTTATTTTCCAATTCCAGTAGTAAACGACCCCACCATAACTAGCGTTCAAGGTTGAGAACTTGATTTATACATGAAGAGACTACACCTAGTTGCAAACATGATTTAACTTATGGTAAGCAAACTCCAAGTACAGCAATAAATGCTTATTGATTGGATCGCTTGGTGCTAACGTACGCACTTTGCATATCCTTCAGCACAAGATTACACTTGTAATCTGCCTCCCTTGGATAACTCACAGTACTGAGGTGTGTTTGCCCTCACGGTTTACAGACAGTCTTCCCAGATGACTGGTAAATGGGAATCACAATACTATGTAACATTGTTGAGGAATCAACAATGTCCGGAATAACCATTGTGGTTAACTTGAAAAATCCACAAACACCCAAACCAAGCCATGACCTCTATTGGTGATTAGTAGACCCAAAAGTAATCTCATAGAGATACTGCACATAGGTGCAAAATGCTTCATAAGCAATAACTTGAGGAATATGCATGCCGTTCCAAATCAGCCTTTGCTAAACACTAGGGCCCATAACACCTAGTGTGCATGCATTTAGCAAAAAATAGATCCGAACCTGTATACCCATGGTGATCCTTGCCAATACTTATGGAAAATGTGATGCGCCTAGCACACATTAAAAAGGAATGTAAATAGTTCTGAAAAGAAACTAAATACTTCCAATTGCAATCTTTTGCAAGCCTTGCTAAAATGTCTGAACCATAATAAAAGATGAAACATTGATCACTTCTAGGTACAAACAAAGAAACTTTTTCATTAACAACTCAGAGCCTTGCTATGTGTATAAACAACCATCTGTAATGTCGTTTAGTAGTACTTGTACCTGAACAAGTCATTCTAAGTATCCAAAAATTTTTGGCCACCGAAATTGCTCCTGATACGTTGTGCTGAAAATGGTCTAGAAAACAGATGTGACCAGCACCTAGGGACTTTGTCGTGACACATATTTGAAATAGTGGATGCCAGTGTCAGTCCGAGAGACTCATATTCGCCACATGCGGAATATGTCTCAACTAAGGATGGCTGAAAAAAGAACATCCTACAAGATGTACTTGTGTGTGGAGGTAATTGTAAACACTCTACGACAAGAGTGAGAGGGACCCTCATTCATTGCTCCACACTGGCTAAACCAAACTCCTTGAGTCCCTAGACCATGTTGTATCCCATGTGAAAACATGTTCCAAATCGAATCCTACAAGTGGATTCATAACAACATAATGTATAGTGGACACTACGGCCCAAAATACTTTGTTACAACATGTCCTTGGCATGGCTCTAAAATATTCAAGCGTATTTAAATGACTTAAAAAAACCAATCAATGCATACTAAAAACTTGAATAACACCAAATCACTAGATGCGTACATGGAGATTTTCACTTACCTATATTCAAATACAGAGGAGCACATCGTCCACCTGTGAAAAAAAAGCAACATTGCACTAGAAAGCCGGGGTGTTGCCTTTGCAATCCAAACCCGTTGATTAGAATCTACGTAGTCAAAACCCTGGTAAGACCCTTTGTAGAAAACTGCTCAACTAACAAGTAACGATAACCAACATAGTCAACCGTGTATAGAATGATTGGAATCAACTTGAGAAGTTGAGTTTGTCCGCTAACACGTGGTATATTGTGGACTTCTTTCCTCAAAAGTATAACAAGAATAGATCAAAATGTGATCCTCCATGACTGTGGGGTGATTTAGCAATTACCCACCAGGTCTTACCCCAAAATTGTGCTGCCATAGACACTCGTAGTGCTATAGAGAGAGCAGGTGATTCACACAAGTGAAATACCTAGCTGTTACGGACAACCATGATGTCTCAAATGATTGCTGCATCTATACGTCGTGTTATAGACCAGCCTATGCGAGTGTAAGTTCATTCAAAACTCAGCTTTATCGTCGCACCAAAACATGTAGTGCATACGAAATACCCCATATGTAATGGCAAGACTCTTGCTTGGCCATTAACGTCAATGAGGAGTCCACTGGGTGTATCTGGTCAAGCTGGAGAACAGTTTCCCAAGGAATACCAACAAGTGGGTCTTACCCAAGATCTGGCAATGACTCGTAGCCAGCGTGTGTGGATCATAGCCCTTATGGCAATTAGTGTTCCATCGACTGAACCGATGAAGACTAATTTTGATGGCATCTTTCCCACTTTCTAGCTGAGTTAGAGCACCTTGGCTCAGGCTGACTCCCAAACAAAACATGTTCAAAAGATTCTTGAAAAGTTTTCATTATTATGGGAGAGAAATAAGAAAAAGAGATAAGGAGAGCATGCTGGGATGAGGAACTTTCCTTAAGTTTCTAGAATGTGTACCCAAGCTGTGTGCTCTTACGCATCTTATGCCTAACTTGCAGCTTATCCTATAAGCAGTCCACAGTTTGCTGGTATGACTCTCTCATCAAGAGAGGTAACAAAAAAACACAAAACACATCTTGACCCATCGATATTGTAGGGGTCGTGACTGTATGAGGGTGACTTAAGTAGAGAACTTTGCCTGTGAAATAATTCCTAGATTGAGGTGCCATTTAGTGTTGTTGTGTGGTGACAGCAACCAAAAATCATGTGCAACAATGTATCACTTATCTTGTCCTTGACAGAGTTGCGAGTGTGATAGCGGAAGTGTAATGCATGAGGTGATAGAATTGAATTCACCTCACTAGCATGCCTTGCATGAAGAATTGTAAGCCCTTGCAGAGAGTGATGGCCTCAAACGTGAGAACCAAAACCATAAGTGCCTTGAACAGTTTTAGACTGGTGGGGATTTTGTGAGGTGATATTCCCTATTTTGCCAATTTTTCAAACTTGTGTGCCACTGCCTTGATGCCAAGTCATTGGGCAATACCTTGGCACAAGGGATAAGCCTTGGTTCATGTAAAATCATCAAAGCACTTTGCTTTGCACAAAAGTAGTAATTTCCAATCAAAGGTGTAAACATGGAAAAATAAGAAGAACGTAAAATTGGCTAACCTGATCGTTGTTGTAACCAATTGGCCTGAGATTCCGTGGAAGAAAGCTTGCTTAAAAATGGCTCATAGCCATATCTACCACACGGGTGGGAGCTGGTGTATATACATATACGTTCCGTGTATCATTTACGCCCATTTTTCATGTAATGAAATAACCTGCGAGCATATTGCCGAATTCTTCCCAAGTTTGTATGCTCATAGAATATGCTGAACGTGGGTAGTCTCAATGCAAGATGCGTAAATTGAAGCCTTGTTGATAGCCAATTGAGGCGGTTGTTAACATACCGATATGAGAACAAAAAGAATGACCTTGTCGAGGAAGTTCAATTGAAAGGAGATAATATTGTGTAGCAAGAATCCTCTGGCAACTATGAGAAACAGTGAAGGAGTCTGCCATGCCGAGCAACTTGCCTCTTGCATCAAGTCAAGCAACAGGATGTGCCTATCTTCTTGAGAGACCAAAACTATGTAAATTTGCTATTCATTTGCATCAAATTGACCCACCGTCAAACTGTGCTTGATTTGGATACTTCTCGATGATATATGCAGCAAGTATGTAATGCATATGATAATTGTCATAAGCCGTGCTCATGAGCACCCTTGTACGGAGCCTCGCTCATTGCAATACCAGTTATAGCCTGATTGATCAGTACTGCAAGGCACTTTGGCACCCTACAGAAACTATGAGGGTAATCAACTTCATAGAAACAAAATTGAAAGAGGGTACCTTGTTTTCGTGCTTGTAGAAAAAAATTTAAGTTCAGTTGGAAGTATGGTGTATTCAAAACCGGGCTTCGCCAATCATGTGTGGATGGTGGCCTTACCTTGGCCAATTGTAATACATACCGAGGCTCCTGACTGGCTTTCAATTTTTATATGACTCACTTCGGCATGCCTTGATGAGAGCGAAAGACATGTCTGCTATTTATGTGTAGATCGCCTCTCGAAACCGAGGAGCTTCTTTGCCACATAACGGCATCATAATTTCTGATTTCATGTTTTTGATAGCTTTTGAAGACGAGTTTGAGTTTGTGATCATGATGTACTTATTTGAAACTCCATTCGATGAGTAGATAGTGGATGTATTCGTGGCGGCTTGGCGTCTGGTCGATGGCTCATAGCCCTTGTAGTACTCCTCATGATACAATCGAAAAATATTCCAAGTTGCTGCTCCTTAGTGTCTGTCTGCTGCTTTCCATAAACTTTCAAAAGCTTATTGCAAGTTAAGTTGAATGGGTTATCAAAACCATGGTAGAAATTGTAGATCTTCTGTATCAAAATACTGAGGATGCTTGCCCTCTTTACAAGGTAGACAGGAACGATGAAGTTCACCATGTATACTTTCTCACAGTGCATGCATGCGGCTGAGAGCTTGAATCCTGTGGGAGTGGCCCCTTAGGGTGCTTTAGGGCACCTTTAGGGCACCCAATGTGAACAAAACAAAATAAATACACACCCTAGCGATGGCGACGATATGCAGAGACTGCACAGGGGCTAAAACGAACGCAGTACATGTGGTGATGTTCGATTTTTGTCGAGTCTTTGATGACTTTTGCTCAGCAGGTTGCCACAATCCGGCCAAGCTCAGAAGTTTGCAGTTCCACAGAGGTCAACTCCGACCCTCCCTTGTGTGTAAGGGCGCTTACCTGCGGCTACAACTCAGCCGATACCCACCAGGCAAGAGGTCGATTCCATTGCCTGCTTGTCGGGCCTTGCCTTCCTCTTGTCGGGCCATGCCTTCCTCGCAACCAAAGCGTTCCCCATAGCCTTTTTGCAGACCGCCTTGCTTGCCTACTTCGCCATGCGAATAATCCCGAAAGAGAGAGAGAGAGAGAGAGAGAGAGAGAGAGAGAGAGAGAGAGAGAGAGAGAGAGAGAGAGAGAGAGAGAGAGAGAGAGAGAGAGAGAGAGAGAGAGAGAGAGAGAGAGAGAGAGAGAGAGAGCATGCAAACTCCATGCGAGACCTCCATTTCCCCTCTTCCATAGCTCCCTTCTTCCTCCTCCCGCCTTGCTCTGATACCAGGTGAAAGGACAAGGGAACTGGAACATGCTCATCACCACCCAGCCATGCCCTATATAGGCCCTTGGCCTACTAAATATAGGGACCCCCTTGAATGGATGTCCGTCTTGGCTCTTGGCCGTGCCTGGTCCTACCTTTGGCATGACACTTTAACCTTGTTTATGGTCTTGATGCCATACTGCCAATAGAATTATTATTGCCGACACTAAGGGTAGTTAAGAATCTTGAGTGGACTGGACATGAATTGTCAGAAAGACTTGAAGGTTTAGAAAAGCTAGATGAGCAAAGGCTAACTGTTGTAGCTCACATTTATGCACAAAAGCAAAAGCAAAAGCATTTTTTTGATTCCCATCTAATTACAAAAATCTTTAAAAAAGGGGACTTAGTTCTAGTCTATTCCCTTAAGCAACACATTCCCAAGTTTAAGAAAAAGGGAAACAGACCGTTTTGTTCATCATTCAAGATGTATCTCCAAGTGGAGCAGTTAAGTTGTCCACCCTAGATGGTGAACCGATGGCTAATTGGATTAGTGGATGTTGTTTAAAGAAGTACAATTTGCCACTAACCAATGAATTGCTAGAAAGAATGCATGCATCTAAGCAAAGAAAGATAAAACGATAGCAGGTTATTGATGAAGCCCAAGAGGAAGCTCGGCTTTGGGTACTCAAAAGGAAAGCTACTCTCAAGAATCAACAAATACCTATTCCCATCAACACTCTGTGAATAGATGATCAACAATGGGAATTGCAGAAAGATGCAGTGTCAACAGATGATGAATGGTTAGATGGAATGGACCTTCGCATCAAAGTATATCTCAACAATCATAGCACAAATGCATTGGTCCATACAGGATCTCGAGTAAATGCAATCAAATTATTCCACGTACAAGAAAGCAACAAATCAATCTTTGACAACAGGAATAGTGACTATCAAGGGATACAACAAGAACCCAACACTAACATTGGGAGTAGTCAACTTGAACGTGATAGTACATGGATGTTCATGTCCTCATCAGTTTGTATGCTTACCAGATGAACACATGAATGAGACAATGATTCTTGGAATCCCCTGGTGCGGACTTACCAAATTGGGATACCAATCATCTCAAGCTATCACCTAAGGGTGGACAACTCATTGTTCTAATTCCACCAAGCAAAGAGGAATGGAAAGTAGGTTACTAGCAAAGCAAACCACAAAGCAATCAATCTTCTCTATCGTATCAACAAGTAGCATGCACGAAGTTAGGAAAATTTGGGTACCAAAAGCACAGCAAGCCAATTCAAATCTGGGTGCCCAAAACATCATCGACAATACCAAAGACGGTTCCAAGGTTCAAAACACAAAGACGAGCATCTCTGAGCAAGGAACCTAACAAAAATGGATTTGGAAGAAAAAAGAGCATTTATCTTCTCCGCAAACTGTAAAACCAATCAAGTAATGGAAAGTTAAGTCTCAGAAGACTCAACCACACCCTTCTAACCAAGACAAACCAAGATATCAATGGCGGCTAAAAGCTCGACAACAGTCATTATTGATACCAACAACTTAGGAAATCAGCATGCCAAAGCATTCTGATGATACAATCAAGCAAAGAGCACACAAGCTACAAGATTTTCTCTTTGTAAGACAGCATCAGAAAACCTCGACATTAGAAACCCTTGAGTTAATTACTCAAGACCCAACTCTTGCACAACATGACGGTTTGAACTGCATTGATCTTCAAAGCATGTTAGATCCAACCAAGGCTATGCATAGACACAATTGTTCAACCCATGCACACAATCGTCCCGGAGTACGCCATCTAGGAGGGATGGAAGAGCACTAAGTAATTAAGGGCAATGTTTGAAGAGGGAGGAAACTAAGTAATTAAGGGCAATTTTTGAAGAGAGAGGAAAAAGTTTGATGTTAACGTGTGATTTTTTGCAATGCCCTTATAAATCATCAACAAGGAAAATTTAACTCATAGTATCTTCCCGATGAGTGTAAATAGTGTATATACTATCAAAAAATCATTAAAAAATAGTCTTTCTTTGTTATTTTTCATCATTTTTCTTGATGTTGAGACTAAAAAATGGAGAAATCCAACATAAAACATTAAAGCTACGTTTTTCAATGGATTTTCTTAATTATTGGATTTTCACTTTGCTTTTTCAGCGTATCTTGTTATTTTCTTTGATTTTTTAATAAACAGGTCAAAAATTAAGAATAAACAGCAAATGAGCTCAGATCAAAAAACTGAAGATACGTTGATGATCAACGAAACAAGGCAGACAGGCACAAAAAATTTCAATCAAATCGGCAGATAAAAGCGGGAAGCCTAAATTAGGCGGCCATACCTACTTCTGCAGAATTCTTGCAAAATGAGCTTCAGAAATCCGATTGCAGAAATTTTTGAGTCTAACATAGATTTCATGACCTAATAGGACTAACAAGGTAATTTAGAAAAAAATGGTTCGGGAAGTCCGAGTATAGATACCCAAGGTAGGCTAAAATCACCTCATTTCCACTTGTTGCATTTGGAGAGAGCTTTTCGGCCTTCTTCACTCACATTTTTTGGAGTCTACAGTCGCCTGTTTACAGCACCGTCTCACACGAGACGTGAGAGGTAAGTTCTATACTTATCAATGATCCATTATGTATAGCCGGTAGCTAGTCTAAACCCCTGGAAAAAACCCTAGAATCCGAGCAGTGCACGAAGACCTACGACCAAAAATTGACCATAGCGGCCCGCCAGCTCAACCAAATCAGATCAATGACTTGACGCTATTATGCAAATGGAGTTTTTATTGCCATCCCTCAAAGTTTCACATGAATTAGAATGGACGGGTCATGAATTGTTGGAACATCTAGAAAATCTTGAGCAATTAGATGAACAACACATAGTACCTATTGCACACATCTATGCTTAGAAGAGGAAACATATAAAGTTCTTTGACTCACATTAACTATAAAAAATCTTCAAGCAAGGAGATCTGGTAATACTCTACTCATTGAAGCAACACATCCCTGAATTCAACAAAAAAGGGCATGGTCCTTTTGTAACCAAGAGTGTTTCACCAAGCGGGGCAATTAAACTAGCCACCTTAGAAGAAAAAATAATGGGAAATTGGATTAGTGAATGTTGTCTGCGTGCAAAAGTATAAGATGCCATTGACTAATGATCTCCTGGAAAGAATGTCTGCAAAAAAAGAACACAAGGTCAAATGAAAACTAGTCATCAAAGAAGCTTAAGAGGAGGCACACATTCAAATCTTAAAGCACAATGTGACCAACCCCCCCTGAAGCTATGCTAGCCAATATGATTCTAGTGCAAACTCTAGATTTCACTTAGGCTTTAGAAAAAGTATAGCAAGTTATTCAATCTACAAGAGGACACTATACCCAACCCTTGGAGTATTGTAAAGCTAAGGTTAAAGCATTCCATAAAGAGTTCACTCCAACATTGGGCACGATCAACTTGAATATCTTTTTGCATAGATTCCTATGTCCACACACATTTATTTGCATTCTAGATGAGCATATGAACCAAGATATGGTATTGGGAGTTCCATGGATGGGTACGCACAAATCTGTCTAGGATTGGGATGACAAAGTAGTCAAAGTAACACTCAAAGGAACACTCAAAGGTGGACAATTGAGAGTACCATTTTCATACAGCAAGGAAGAGTGGAAAGCAGACCTATGGGATTCAAAGTCAAATGGGGGAAGTTTACATTCAACACCTATTTCAGATGTTCCATAGAAGATCCATGCTCATAGCATAGTCATGCAAGGAATCAGGAAATATTGGGTACCAAAATTTTAGCTACATGCAAATCCTAGATAGTTTTGGGTGCCCAAGAAATAGTCAACCCAACAGAGAAAATCACCTCAACCAGCTCCACAACCGTGACAAACTAAGAAAAAATCATCACTAAAGACCAAGTGTGTGTGGATGCCAAAGAAGACGTTTGAAGCAAAGCAGCCAATTAAGTTGGTATGCAACTGGCTACCCAAGTCTAAGCTTGAATTATAGAAACCTAACAAATTGGATTAAAAATGGGTGCCAAATCTTCAACAATCACACAAGAAACAACCAATCTCTCTACAACATGATCCAAAAGATACAGATGGTTGTTCACTAAAAACTATCAAAGAACGAGCACAATTGCTCCAAGATCTACTCTTCAAGATATTTAACCCACACAAAGCCTTGACATCAAAAACCCTTGAGAAATCCATTCAAGACCTGCCTCTTGCACAACATTGTGCTGTTAATTGCATTGACATCGCGAGTAAAGTCAATCATGACTATGTATAACGACTTATCCACCCATGCAAGCACTGCACTACCTACGCTATCCAATGTCACCTCAGAAGACTCCAATTAGGAGGGAGGGAGGAATTTTGAATGTCGATAGGAAAAAACATGGGGATAAGGTATTATGATGTCCTCTAGGTGTGTGTAAATAGTGTAAATATCATAAAGAATAAAAAATATTGCAATTTTTACTATTTTTGTGTATTTTTTAGCCAAAAAATTGATCAAAATGAAGCAATCCACAAAAATTATAGCCAATCATAGTGTCTATGTGGTCTGGAAAATTTTTGGATTGGTTTTCTATTTTTTAGATTAGTTGTGTAATTTTCTTTTATGTCTCCTAATAAAAAGAGTCAAAAATAGAAAATGAATATTAAACTTGTTCAGATGGAGAAATGAAAGATACCCTGGTAATCAAGAAGAAGAGAAGAACAAGCATGTCAAATCTTGTCCAATTTTGATGACGATGACAAGAGACCTAAATTGGGCCCACAAAGCTTGATTTGGCGGAATTTTTAGAGATGGAGCAATCGGAGTCTAAATGGAGAAATGTTGTAAGGGAAGTATACTTCATGATCTATTAGGAATAAGTAAACGGTTTGAGAAAAAACAAATTGGGAATCCCAAGTATGTATAGTCCTACTTGGCTAGAAATAGTCTCATTTGTACTTGCTTCTTGTGGAGAGAGATCTCAGAGGCCTCTTTGCACGCGCTTTGTGCGACCTCTAGCAACCACCATAGTACATAGTCTCGCACAAGACATGCGGGGTAGGTTCCTAACATATTAATGAACACTTTTGATTGTACCTTCAGGGTCAGAGTAGTCCAAAAAAACCCTAGGTGGGCAGAAGCTTCCCAAGAGAGAAAAAAAGTAAAAGTGAGTGTAATGATTGACTCGGTATAGAAAATCCAACCAAACTTGAAGGAAGCCATAGCATAGGTATATAGAACCTTTCCACAAGTTCAAATGATCATTTCATTGTGGGCTAGGGGGTTCTATACATAATGAGCCCAAATTTGGCATGATGTCAAAATGAGGTTCTGACTTCATGGAAGGCTCTTCCTTAGGTACCATAAGCAATGTACCTAGGGGGAATCAAGAGAAAACAACCTTTGGGGCCAATAGCACAATAAATGGGCTCAAAGGGCTACAAAGAATCATTTTTTATCCATGGCTACAAAACTACTCCAACTAGGACAAAACTTGGCAGGGCAGGTCCCTACAATCTAGGGAACACGCTTGTAAGCGTGGAGTGAAGAAAAATACCATTTTCAAGTGTCTGGGGCAAAACCATCAAAGTAAGAGGACCACGTGGAGTGTAAGGTTTCCACCTTTTTGGAACTAATAAACTGAGTTGTGATCTTTAGTTGAGAGCACTGGACATACAAACTAGTAAACGCTTAATCCGAACATAGTTGAATTTTTTTTTTAAAGAGTCTTAAGCACAACTTTACTTTAGATAGAATTTTTTTGAATAATCGGATCAAAATTGACCCCCAAACCTTTGCCTAAAGTTTTCATGATCACTTTAATAAATTAAATAATTGGGAAAATTTATAGTTATTAAATCGCATGGGCTAGAAGATATTAAATCACATGGTCTAAAAAATATTTTATCACATGGCCATATATTTCCAGTTCAAGCGGTAAAGTGAACTAAAGCTAATAGATTTGAATCAAGCTGCGCCGGTGCTAGGGGAGATATGCCAGACCTACTAGAGGCTGAATTTAGTAGCAAGGGGTGCTTCCTTGAGATGGGGGGCTTCTTAGGAAGTTGGGGGGTCACTAATTACAACCTCTCCTTGCCACAAAATTTTCAATAGGCCCCTAGTCTTCACAATTTTCCACGAACTCGGAGACCCTAGCAAATTCTCTCTAGCTTATAGAGAGTCTTCCCAAAAATCACTAGAGAGCAAACAATCTAAGTGATTAATCAAGGTAATTAATCCTAATCTTGATAGATTAATGAAAGGCATACTAATTCAGGTTTTTACAATTATATTATTGATTAGAAAGAATTAGGCTTCTCTCTATTGATAACTATCTTCTTTATACCAAACTAACTTAGATAATTATGAATTATTTTTTCAGAGATTCCACACACTATTTAAAAGTTGTGGAAATTATACCTAAATTATCTTCCTAATTTTAGTATTTGTTAGAGTAGAGATTATCTATTTTCAGCTTATACTTAACATGAAAATTAGAAATATAGGTTAATAAATAATGAGATAATTATCAAAGAAGATTTATACTTTAACCAATTGTGGCAATGATTGAAAAATTAGTTGAATGATTTAATAATATCTAGACACAAAATCATCTATTTTTAAGAGAAAATTGAATGAGATAATTAGCAAATAACGTTATAAATTTATAGGATGAATTTCAAAGCTAGAACCCACTATCAAAAACTTGTGAGAAAAATATCTTAATGAGATAGTTAGTTCTACTAATTACTATTCTTTAATTTCTTTGTTTTTAGTAGAAAATTAAAGAGGATAATCAGTAAATCAACTTAGAAATTTACAAGATAATTTTAAGAGTTAGAACACATTGTTAGAAGTTTGTGATAAAAATATATTAATGAGTTAATTATCTTTACTAATTATTATACTCTAATTTCTTTGTTTTTAGCAAAAAATCAAGAGAATAATTAGTAAATAAACTTAAAAGCTTACAAAATAAATTTTAGACTTAGAATACACTATTAGGAACTTGTGATATAATTAAATAATTATTTTTACAAATTACTATGCTTCTTATTTTTAATAAAAAATTAAAGAGGATAATTAGTACATTAACTTAATAGCTTATAAAATAACTTTTAGAGTTAGAACACACTATTAGGAACCTAAAGAAAAATATCTTAACACTAGAACGGTAACAGGACACTTTTATGTCCTTGGACACTTTTGTGTCCTGTTAAGTGACCATTTTTCTTGAATTATTTAAAGAGTATGAAAATGAATTTTTAGGTGCTATATATCCACAAAATTGCCTTATGAGCTGAAAAAAACTTAGTGTTTTTTTTTGAGTATCGATCTCACCATTAACCTTACTCTTGCACAACATTTTTGAACCTAAACTGTGTGAAAAACCGGGTCCTGTTTTTGGCTTTTTTTTTCAATTTTTGGCAACTGTACCACTCTAAACTTCATGTTTGTGAGGTTTAGATGGCTAGAGGTTAGGCCTTCATAGTTCTCTACATGTTTTGATGCTTGTAGGGAGAGCTAAGTGTTAAAATTGAAAGTTATGATCAATTTACAAGAATTGCATAATCCTGTTTTTTTGCCAAAATTAGCACTTTTATGATTTTTTTGGTGGCTTTCTTGATATCCAAATTCAATTTTGATTGTGTAAGTGTAATGTATAACATAAAGCTAATCTTCCTTGAGTTTTGGGGGACCTAATATGCTATATAGCATAGTATATGATGATGGTTGAGTTTTTTGATTGCTGAAGAATACGATACATTTTAGAGTAGCAAGTATAACTTTCTCAATATTGCTAGTTTCTTAGGCCAATTGTGTGTATTTTGTAGGTAGTAACCATATCTAATCATAGACTACAAACTTGGCTAGATATTGAGTAGTTTCTATGGGTTTCTAGAGGTCATAATGCTAAACCCAATTTTTTCATGTTTGCTGTATTTAGCACTTGATCATTGCCCCCAAGGTTCCAATTCTAAGAGATCCATTATCCTTTTGACATGCTCCATGGCTCCTTTTGAATCGAGAGGCCCAAAGGGAACTAATAAAACATGTATATAGTATATGTATTGAGCGTGACTATAGAAACTTTGATGATAGGTCCGCAGAATGGCAAAAATGCAACTTTTTTGTACCTATTTTTTTGCCCAAAAAAAAATTAGTGAGGTAAAAGCAACCAACCCATTGAAGTTAACGGGGCATTTTATCTCATGTCCTACAAAAATCTCCACTCTTATTTATATGCAATCAACTGTAAGAAATTGCTGTTTTGGGCAAAATGCACTGGTCCATCAACTTTGGAGGATTGTAGTGACCAAGGGATGATAAAAATTGCAAGTTTCTCATTTTTTCCATATGTAGTAGTTATTGAACTATAAGCTCATGAAAGGATTTTTCAAAATGAGTGGATCTACTATGGTTTTGGAATTTTTTCCCAAAACCCTGAAAGGACACTTTTATGTCCTGTTAGGTTACCATTCTAGTGTTAATGAGATAATTAGTTTTACTAAGTATTATGCTCTAATTTCTCTATGTTTAATAGAAAACTAAATGAGGTAATTAGTAAATCAACTTAGAAGCGTACTAATAGAAACCGAATAAAAATATCTTAATGAGATAATTAGTTTTACCAATAAGTATGCTCTAAATTCTTTGCTTTTAGCAAAAAATTAAATAGGATAATTAGTAAATCAACTTAGAAACGTTTGAGATAATTTTTAGAGTTGGGATACATTGTTATAAATTGGGATACATATATCTTAATCAGTTATTTAGTTTTACTAATTACTATATTAAAAAATCTCTACTTTTGTTGAAAGTGAAAGGGAAAAATTAAGAAAATAACTCAAAAAATTATAAGATAATTATCAAGAATTAAATACGCTATGAGGAAGCTAAAATAAAAATATCTTGCTTTAATATTTAGTTTAGGAAATTACTATGTCAAAAAGTCATTATGTTCTACTATAAACCATAGAAAAAATTAGCAAATTAGCTCTTGAGATTGTGGGTGTTATCACTATTACTACTTTTGGACATTTTATCAATTTTGCTTATGTTTTATTCTCAAAAACCATTTTAAAAAATCAATGTAAATAGAACTCTCCTTTACCTATTATTATTAGAGTTTAAGTAAAAAGCAACCACTTCTATTTTTGGGTGCATGCATGAAAAGAGAAGAGAATTCCAAAATCGCGTCTTTGGGTGCACCACACTTTTTTAAAGCAGGAATCAGCTTCTTGGATCTTCATGATGAAGATGAGCATTTTGAGAGCATCCTGACCAGATGACTTGGTGTTTTACCCCCTCTTTCAAAGCCAACGGAGCCATTGAAATCTCCATCAAAGCAAAGCTGTAGAAGATACACTTGCCCTCTTGTATGCTAGTTTTCTCAGTTAACCATGGCATACAATCTTTTAATTCTGTATCTCTTGGTCTCTTATCTTCCATACATTTTTATTTATTGTAATTCATGCTTGATGAGATGAATAAAGAGGCAGAAGGCAAATACTCAACGTTTTGATTGAGGAGGATGGTTGGTACCCAATATGGTCTCTTGTGTTTTCATTATTATTTATGTTGTTCTTTTTTGTGTTTTGTGATTATACAATTAATTATTATGCTGAATTTATTTTGATTTAATGAATCAAAGTTGTCTTGAAAGTGTTGCAAAGATTTTAGGAATCCAACAGTGGCATCACAGCATTAGAAACACTCCAGACAGTGTGTAGAAGCAAAGAGTGCTTGTTGTGGACAAATCAAACAAATTTTGTCATGAAAACTCTCAAGAAGATCGCTTTTGGAAGGATATCTTTAAAGGTGCAATAAAAACAAGCTTCCTTATCTCAATAGTTTCAATCACAACTACGAGCAACCTATTTTGAAGAAAACCATGTAAACAATTGAAGAAAAGCAACAAAGACAATTCATGCATTGCTTACACTTTTGAGGAACAATCACAAAGTGTTGAAAAATAGTTTCAAAGTCTATCAAAGTGTTGAAAAACAGTCTCAAATTCAATTAAAGTGCCTATAATCATCACCAAAACAAGAAGATGCTCTCTCAATTGCTTCTATCCACTATTTTGGATTGTTCAAAGGCTTTGCATATTCATTGGAGATCTTCTTGGAATTTTTTTGGTTTGTTCAACATACACAAATGTCATCTTATTCATTTTGTTATGCTCTTTTTTCTTTTTTTCAATTTAACTCTTGCATATATTTTGGATTTATATCTATATTTAACTTTTCTTTTGCTTGAAATAACCAACTATGACCATTCAAGATTCTCTTGTTATGGATCAAAAGATTGATGTGCTTTTTGAAGAGCTTGAAAATGAGCGTGTTGCACGTATTGTCATTCAAGAAAAACCTGAGAAGTTGCAAAATCATAGTTCCCACCAGCACAATCATGAAGATGGCAATGAAGATAAGTGGTTTATCAAAGTGATTAAGCATACTTTGGATGCTCAAGCCAAGACAAAACAAAATAGATCTCTAAAAAGACATTTACTTTTGTAAAGTATGATGGAAGAAAAGATATTCATGTGCTTCTCTCTTGATTATCATCCTTAAATGACTACTATCAAGGAGAAATATCCAACAAACAAGAAAAAACCAAGTGTTCAACAAATTAAATGATAGAATTGAATATTTAGGTCATGTTGTCTCTGGCGAAGGAATCCGTGTGGATCATAAGAAGACTCAATGCATTAAGGAGTGGCCTAGATCTCAATCTATTCATGAGATTCGTTCTTTTCTTGGTTTGTATAGTTATTACAAAAAATTCTTTTGAAAATTTTTATACTTGGCTTTACTACTCACAAACCTTTTGAAAAGCTGAACACATCTTTTACTTGGAATTACCAACATCAAAAATCTTTTGAGACACTCAAATGTGCACTCACGCATGCCCCTATTTTATAAATTTCTAATTTCAAAAGAACATTCTTTTTTGTAACAACTAATGCTAGTGAGCATGGTATTGATGCTATGTTAATGCAAGATAATCATCCCATTGTATATGAAAGTAGAAAGTTAAAACCCATTGAGCTCAGTTATAACACTTATGAAAATTAATTGCTAGCTGTTATGCATGCTTTGAAATTGTGGAAACATTACTTGATGGGATTTGAATTCTTGATTACTACTGATCAACAAAGCATTTATCATTTGCTTTCACAACCAACTATCTTTGATCATCACATTAAGTGGACACAATTCATTCAAAATTTTCATCCACACATTCAATATCAACCAGGGCATGGAAATAAGGTTATAGATGCACTAAGTCACATGCCATGAACTAATAACAATGTTGTTGTGTCTGTTAAATTTTTTTCAAACATGGTTGATACTTATGCTGATGACTTTGACTTTGCTGACATTTTTGCTTACTTTTGTAATATCCATATATCTTTTGTTCATGTGAATAGTTCTGGCAATTCCACGATGGCCTATATAAAGTGGTTCATGGAACTCTTTAAGGAAAAGTTGGTTAAATACAAGGGTTACACACAATCACTTTTCAAAGAACAAATACACATCATGAAAATAGTATTGAAGAATCTCAACTTTATTGGCCCTCCTTTTGAAAATATGTTATTACATATGTTGCACAAGGTTGAGTAGAGGTATGGAGAGATATTTTTGAGGGAGCTTTTTATGGAGCTTTTTCCCTGATTTTGACTTGTAGTAGCAAAATAAAAAGAAAGCTCCCTCAAAAGCTCCCTCATAGAGAGAGCTTTAGGAGGGAGCTTTCTCCCTTCTCTCTCTCTCACTCACTCTCTTTCCCCCTCCCTCCCTCTCTCTCTCTCTCTCTTTCTCTCTCTCTCTTTGTCCCTACTTCCCCTCTATCTCTCTATCTATATCTTCTCTCTCTTTGTCCCTCCCTCCCCTCCATCCCTCCTCTCTCTCTCTCTCTCTCTCTCTCTCTCTCTCTCTCTCTCTTTGTCCCTACTTCCTCTCTATCTCTCTATCTATATCTTCTCTCTCTTTGTCCCTCCCTCCCCTCCATCCCTCCTCTCTCTCTCTCTCTCTCCTATTGTGTGTGTGTGAGTGTGTGTGTATAATATATATATATATATATATATATATATATATATATACATATATACATACATATATATATATATATATATATATACATATATATATATATATATATACATACATATATATATATATATACATATACATATATATATATATATATATATATATATATATATATATATATATATAAACCTTTCTCTCTCTCTCTCTCTCTCTCTCTCATGTTTAAAAAGCTCCCTCGATTCCCATTCTCCACAATGTTTTGTTTGTCAGTGAATCAAGCATTATCATGGTAAGCAATATGGTTTATTGATGCCTTTAACTATTCCTGACTCTCCATGGCAACCCATTTCTATGGGTTTTATTACTACATTTTCACTCACTAGTGCACAAAATGATATAATTTGGACCATTATAGATATATTTAGCAAGCATGCTTACTTTATTCCTTGTAAGAAGACCCTCTAAACTAAGCATCGGCGCTATTATTCCTTAAGAATATTTTTGTATTTCAAATTGAGATATACATTTTTTCAATGATTTTTGGGTGATACTTTTAACAAATTTAGGCACTCAGATAGTCTTCACTTTTGCATTTCATTGTAAATCTAATGAAAAAACTGAAGTAGCTAATAACATCATTGATCTAGATCTTCTACAAACATACACTTATGAGAGACTAGGGACTTTGGACACATACATTTACTTGATTCAATTTGCATACAACAAGACTCCTCATTCATCTATGAGAAAATCACCATTTCAAAATGTATATGGATACTCATTGCCTACTCCCTTGTCTCACATTTCTCATAAAGTACTACATGCTGATGAAATTTCTCGACAGCACACCCAAATCTCGAAACAAGAAATTCATAAAGCACAACATGTATACATAAAACAAGAAAATAAAAATAGACAACCCATGGAATTCAAAGAGGGAAATTTTGTGATGCTTTGCATTGAAAAGAGACGTACATCTTAAGAGTGTAGAGATCAATCTTGTTGTTAAGCTAGCACCATGATATTATGGTCCATTTAAAATCACTAATTGTATTAATGCCAATTCTTTTTTATTGGCTCTCCCCAACTCTTGGAAAAATCACAACACATTTCACATAAGCTTTCTTTGTCCTTTCAAAAGTTCTCTATCGTCATTTCCTCATTAATGATCCACGTTTTTTAGAAGAAGATTATGGAATCCTTGTACTTGAGACCATCATAGACTATCAAGACACTTTGACATGTAGTGGTATGTTGCATCGCAAGTATTTTCTTAAGAATAAGAATCATGGCCTTGAAAGCGCCAAGTAGATGCTAGAGAGGTTTTTTTCATTCTCATCCTAGTCTCCTAGAAGCATATCAAACTCCTAGAAGATGAAAGTTTTTTTATCTACCTGAGGTTTACCCTTTGGCTGATGACTGCGGTATTTCTACTTGAAGTTCACCCTTTGCCAATTCATTCAGTGGTAATTTGATGCTAAGGTTCACCCTTTTATTGTTAGTCTGTGGTATTTGATACCTATGGTTCGCCCTTTGACAACTATTCACTGCATCATTTAGAGGACTATTTGATTGAGATTTTTTCCTTTGAGCAATGTGAAACGTGATTTCTTTTCACTGTTGTCATGTTTTTCTTGTCTTTGTTAGAAGGCCTGCTAACAAAGATCTCTTTTGGTTTTGTAGATATTTGGATATGTGTATTGTACTTACCCTTTTGGTTTCCTTTTTTAGGATATTATGATGAGTAGTGGAAAGTTTTCTTTGAGTACTTTACTTAATCCGACATATATAGTGTGGAGATCTGCCTTGTCTCCACACAACTTTTGAAGATTCTTGGTTTTTTCTACTTTTCGCAACTGAGGGAAGTTGCTTTCCTATCAGGGAGGATTGTTATTACTATTATTATTTTTGGACATTTTATCAAATTTTCTTATGTTTTATTCTCAAAACCATTCAAAAGAAGCAATGTAAATAGACCTCCCCTTCACCTACTATTCTTAGAGTTTAAGTGAAAAGAATTTGCTTCTATTTTTGGGTGCATACATGAAGAGATAAAGAGAATCCCAAAGTTACATCTCCGGATGCACCGCACTTTCTCATCAACAAAAATCAGCTTCTTGTCTCTTCACAAAAAAAACGAGGTCTCCGAGAGCATCTTGAGCAAGTGACCTACTATTTTACCCCCCTTTTGAAGCCAATGGAGCCATCAAAATCTCCATCATAGAAAAGTTGAAGAAGATACACTTTTGCTCTCTTTTATGCCAATTTTCTCTCTTAATGATGGCATACACTCTCTTAATTTTTAGCTATTGCTCTCTTATCTTTCATGCATATTTATCTTATTGTAACTCATGCTCCATGAAATGAATAAAGAGGTAGAAGAAAAATACTCAATCATATTGATTGAGGGGGATGGTTGGTACACAATATGGTGTCTAGTGTTTTGATTCTTGTTTATGTGGTTCTTTTTGTGTTTTGTGATTATTCAATGGATCATTTTACTGGATTTATTTTGATTTAATGAATCAAAGTTGTCTTGAAAGTGTTGGGAAGATTTGAGGAATCCAATAGTGAGTGACTTCCTGTAGCTAAATCAAGGTTGGGAATCCATGATAATAATATCACACAAAAAGAAACTACCTATAATACTATAATCCAATAACAGATTTCGGCTCTTGGAAAGTTGGATTAATTGAATTGGTGAAAATGTATCGTGGAAATTCTTATGGTGGCAAGTTTTGAGTTTTGACACTTTACCTAATGGTTAAGCATCTCGGATAAAGAATATGGTCCCCAAAAGAACTCGTGCAAATCAGCAAAGTGAGGATGATGTCCTAGTTTGAATTTATACACCCATTTTGTAAAAATTTTACGTATAGACACTGTTATACGCTGCAATTCCAGATAACGTACAAATACCCAAATAATTCTTTTTGATCAAAAGACCTTTGATCGAAAAGCATAGTTATAAAAAAAAGCATTGCTGCTTTTGATAAAAAACAAGATTGCCTCTTGCATTGTCAGTTTTAGAGAGACTACCACTAGGAGGCGAGTAAACTAGCACTAGGAGGCGAGTCAACTTCAGAACGGCCACCAATAGCGAGAGCTGTATTCATGTATAACTTTTTGCTTAGATTTCATGAGTACTAACTTGTTTTTGTGTGTTTTGCTACGCTCGTATGGTGTAGTAGTTACTCTCTCACCACAAAGCTGGCTCGCAAACTATAGGCCACTTTGTGGTGTGCATCCATACGGCTCACTCCAAAAGTGAGTAGAATTTAGTATCTGTTCCCATGGGTGTGCTGCCATGTGATCCACTGTAGGGGGGGATGGGGGGGTTAGGACACTCTCACGTCAAAGCTATTAAAATTTAGTGGTCCACTCATGGAGTGCAGTAGGCATGATGCTACACCTCTCACTTCAAAGTGAGCTATAGGGCTCACAGTTTTAGATCTAACACATTATCATTTGTACTACATAGAAACATGAGGGTGACACTCGTTAAACACGGAGTGAAGAGATGCATACTTCATGCCCTCTTTATCTTTGTGTGAAGAATGAGTTACCCTTGTGCTTTGTACTCCATAGACACACCATTGTTCATCGCTAGATGACTTGGTGTTGTCTTTATGTAGATACATACGATGGTTTTCTTGCATCTGAGATTGTTAAGCTGTCTGCTAGTGGTTTTGTTGTGAGCTAAACATATTTCATCAAGGACTAGATTAGGTCACATTATTAGTATTACTACATAAATATACAAGGGTTAATTCTCATTGACCTGAGTGGAGAGATTGAATACCTATGAACTCTTCATCTTAGTATGACACACCCATGATCCTTGTACTTTCTAATCTATAGATACACCATTGTTCATCACTAGATGACTTGATGTTGTCTTGAATGTAGATACATTCGATGGTTGGAGTGCACTTGAAAGTGTTAAGCTATTCACTGATGGTTTTGTTGGGATTAGATTGATAAAACTAGCAATCAACATTATAACAATGTTTAGGACTTGCGTCAAGAGTACCTCACACAAGCTAGGTTGTTCACATGTAAGCTCCGTCAACCCTTTAGGTTTATTCTCTATCACTCTACATCCCCCCTTGCGCACATAACAGGGTCCAGTTCTTGTGATGAGCGTACTTCACACTCCTAGCCTGTTCATCTCTCTCTCTCTCTCTCTCTCTATGTGTGTGTGTGTGTGTGTGTGTGCATGCACTTTGTCTATCTTTAAAACTTTAATCATTAATCATATAGTGTCTATGGTTTGCAATCAGAACATAGTGTTTTTGGCTACAAATTATGTCATAGTGTTTATGGTTCACAATCGTGACATGGTTTTGATAGTTTGCATTCATATCATAATGTTTAGGATTTGCAATTATATCTTACAAATATGACAGACACTAAGCTAGCAAAACATCAATGAAATTTTGTCTCCGAGGTTATAGTGCGTCACTTTCACCACATGTCAGAGACTAAGCTTCATTGTTGTCTAAATCCTACATCTCTAGAGCATTATTACCAGTTCTTAGAGACTTTAAACAAGTCTTTATTTGAGAAGTTGCAGATCATATTTTCACCTATTTCTTTTGACATATCACTCATGACATTAGGTTCATTATTGAACATGGTCAAGCAAAGTATTGGGGAGATTTCAAATACTTTCCAGGAGCTAAAAATCCTGATATTACTACTTTGTCGAGCATAGCTACTCGCATAAAACTTGTGTAATAGTTGTATACTGAGCTCAAGAGCAAGGAGAAGCTTGAAAGATTTTCAAAGAAATTGTATGACATAAAAAATGCCAGAGCCAGATGCACACACTTGTGTCAACACAATTGGCCCTATGCACTCAACCTTACGTACATCAACATAAGCCTTTTCACCTTCAAAGGTAACATTTAATGTGCTAGGTTAGCCATGGTGATTCTGGTTGGGTCTATGATTAGTATTTCTTAGCAGTGATTAATCATGACTAACATTGACTCTTTTGCACCACTAGGCTATGATCACTAGGGTCAATTGGCTATGTATTTCAATACTTAGCATCACATGTTTTCACTTTCAACAAATGGAAACACTTTGTCACGATGTTAAAAATTTCAATGCAATTTCATAATCAATACTCTAAATAGTTTCTTGAGTGAAAGGTTGAATTATTTGCAAGATGAATGGAGTTTTGAGTGACTGCTGTCGCTGTACAAGACAAAATTGTCTTGCTTGTATCCAGGCTCCTCCAAGAATCAGTGAAGCCACATAATCTCTTTGCTTTCCATTGTCATTGTGCTACATATTATGCTTCCGTAGTAGAAAGTGATTCCACTTTTTGAAGCTTTGAAACCCAACCATGAAGACATAGCCAGTAGTGCTCCTTCAAGTATCTTTGTCACTTGCCATATTTGCATCAGCATACCCTTGCAAGAAAATATGAGTGCCTCCAAAATACAAATCATTTGTTGTTGTCCCTTTTAGATACCTAAGTATGTACTTCACAGCTTGCCAGTGCTCTTTACCTAGATTTTCCATGAATCTACTTACATCTCCCACTGCATGTGCAATGTCTGGCCTTGTCTAGACCATAGCATACATTAGATAACCTACCCCTGTAGCATATGGAACTTTAGACATATAGGCTATCTCCTCTTGTTTCTTTGGACACATATCTTTGGTTAGTTTAAAGTGACTAGCCAAAGGTGTAGAAACCAATTTTGCGTCTTGCATTGCAAACATTTCTAGGACCTTCTTAATGTAATCCTCTTGAGATAGTTGTCCCTTGATATCTTCATACCAAGTATCTTCTTTGCAACACCTAAATATTTCATTCAAAAAGATTTTGACAGATCCTCTTTTAGGTCTTTGATGTCCTGCATGTTAGCACTTGCAATCAGCATGTCATCAACATACAAAATTAGGATGATGAACTTCCCATCTCCCAAATTCTTTGTGTAGATGTAGTGATCTGAGTTGCATCTTCTGGATCCGTGATCCAACATCCGTTGATCAAACTGTCTTAATGCTTGCTTTAAACCATACAAGCTCTTCTTTAATCTGCAAACCATTTTCTCCTTACCTTTTACTTCATATCCCTTTGGTTGAAGCATGTAAATTTCCTCCTCATTAGGGCCAAAAACGACTCAAAAAGGGTTGTTTGTTAATCTAAGGATTAAGGAATAGTCCAATAGTTATTTGACACATATACAAAATTATGGCACTCTTGTCTCCTCTATTGTGGGTTTTGGTGGTCCTATTTTGATGGAGAACCGCTAAATGTCTTGATCACAAGGCTGAAACTGCTATATTTAGGTGCTTTCGGCGAGAGAGCTCATTAAATTTGCGGCTCAAAGCAATGAAGTCTCGTCTTTTATTCTATTTTATATTTCACAAAAGCGTTGTCAAAAGATACGAAATCTATGTCAGAAGGCTCTCAAAAGAAGAGCATTAATGACAAATCACCTACTTTTTGCAAACGTATACCTTTCTCGCTCTCTAGTTTGTGAGAGGTTTTAGTTTCTCTAGTTTCCGTCTATACTTTCTTTCTTCTCTAATCTCTGAGTTTCCATGGCGTCTTTTGCACGTCGCCCTTCACATAACATAACTTCTTGTGACTTTCATAACGTTAGAGAGGATGGTCTTTGGAAGTCCATATCTTTTCGTGTGAATGACTGGGTAACAATGCTTCCTTCATGCAAAGGTGTACACAGAGTGAAGAGAACTAAACGCGATAAAGTAAAAAACCATTGGAAAGGTCGTGTTCTTGATTTCAAAGTGACCGAAAATGGCTAGCTAGCTAAGGTTCAACATGTGTACATGGCCAAGGATATGGTGTTAGACTGGGAAGAACATCCCACACTGCATTCTTACTATAAGTACAAAAAAAAACTATTTGATACAATGAATTTTTTTCATTATCCCATTGTTTTTCTCATTTTTTGATTCCATTCCAGATATATTTCCTTCAACAGCTGTGGAATGGCAGCCTGTGGAGAGTCTGAGTGGGACATTCAAAGCAATGCATAAAGGGATTGCAGATGTTATGTATGCTGACAAGCCACCTTCCTTTTACAAAACAATGGATTTTTTTTTCTATTTTGCAGAATACAAAGTTCCATCACGAGAAGGTGCATATGGAGAACTACATCAGTTACCCGTTCCCACCATAAGTTCACTTGATTGGGAAGCTCCTGATGCATGTACTATATCAAGCTTCAAATCCAAGATCAAAGAAGACATCCTTAAAGCTATGTCTCCGGGCAGGATATCAAGAAGGATTAAAGTTCAATGGTTCTTGCCTATACATGTCTTTGTGGCATGTTTCAAAACAATGGATTTGCAGAGGACAAAGACGATGTGGCTTAATAGAAAAATTTCTATGACTGAACTTGATAATGTTCTTGGAGACGGATGGAGCACCAAAGAAACTTTCCATATTGGTGACAATATTAGTTGTAGAGTAAGCCCAAATTCTATGTCTATCTCATATCAACTATGTCGACAATCATTAGTTCTTGGCTACGACTATAGGAGATGGAGAAGCAAATTAGGTAGCTAGGTTCCTCTCCACTCTGAGGAAAATTGTCGAGAGTTTGAACTAAAGGTCATAGTACATCCACACACCGAGTATAGAAGCCTGATAGTAACAACAAATTGGAGACTAAATGATGTTAGAGAATCTCTTGAGTTTCTTGATGAAACATCTCCCGAGTATAGATTCAAAGTGGATGAAATTGTGGTGAGCACAAGGATGGAGAATTCAACCTCTTGCATCACATGCCTTCCCCCAAAAAGAGTTGTATTTGAGCCACTTGCAAGGACTTGAAAAAACAAGTTCAATATTGTAATCATTTTGCAAATATATTTATCTTTTTGCTACTTATGTTGTTTTAAACTTACATTACATCCTGATACACATTTAAGAATCGACAGTTGCATTAAGTATTTGAAGTACAAAATTATGAATCACCAAAGGGTATATATATATGTTCATATGGACAAAATGAACAAAAGTGTATATAGATTTTGTGGACTATTCAATCATGAAATTCCACTTTTCTTTTTGCTTGAGAGGATTCTGCATCCTCAGAGACCCTTTTCCTTTTGTGTTCAGAAGGGGGTGAAAGTTCAAGAGTGGGTGGTGGTGGTGACTTGGCAGGGGTTGGTGCTTTGGGCTTCTTAGGACTGGTTGTCTTGGGTGATTTGGCAGCTTTCTTTGACAACATAAATGGTAGCTTGAAAGGTGAGCTAGGTGCCTCCCCCTTATTGTTCTTAAGTGTACGACGCTTTTGAACCTTGAATTTCAATGGTGAGTGGAATGGATGGCCCTTTGTATCTGCTCTTTTTTTTGCAGGGCTCTTAGTGGGACTCTTTCCCTTGGCAGTCTTCTTAGTGGGACTCTTCCCCTTGGCAGGGATCTTCTTTTTGGTAGGAATCTTCCCCTTGGCAGGGATCTTCTTCTTGGGACTCTTCCCCTTGGCAGGACTCTTCACCTTGGTAGGACTCTTCTTGTGATCCTTTTTCTTTGTATGGATCTTTGCAGGACTTTTCTTCTTTTGATCCATTTTCTTTGCATCCAACCTTTGGTGGCTCTACCTTTCTTTGGTGGCAAAGGAGAATCTGGATCATTTGGATTTATTGATCTTTCCAAAACCATAGAAACATCCTTCTCTCTCACCCACGTGACCCAAGACTCTGGATAGTCATGCAACTGAAAAAAATAGAAAAAGGAACTAAAGGACATGACATACATACATAAAACATCAAAATAAATACATGAACCACACTTACAGTGAGTGTAGTCATCCGGCACCTTGACTCAAGATATCTCCATGCATTTGCAAGCACCCTCCATCCACAAGATGTTGAGTCTGTCTGTAAAGGCACTTTTTGATTGTAGTACTTGAAAGCTTCTATATTGTAATCCTTGTTTGTGGTACTCAGGTGACCAACAATAAGTTTGGCAGCACTGCAAGAAGACATTGAATCAAAAAGCTACTAATAGAAAACAATGGGCCATCATCAAGCATAGATTATGCTTCATACTTACAGTTTACTTTTCCCATGGATACTTGACAATGAATTCATAAATATAATATCTTTCTCCAAAAGATTGAAGATAATAAGACTCCAATGTCCTCTACAAATAAAAAACAAATTAGCTAAGAATACCACAAAATGTTAAAATAACATGTAAGGAGTTAAGAATTACCCTTCAACATAGGGGTATAATATGTAATTGCAGGTCAACATGTTAAAATCATCAAAAAAACTTGAAAGGGTTCCTTGCTTGTTGAAAAGGCACTGTGTCACTAGAGGGTCAAGTATGGCAATTTGCATAGCTAGAGCCTCTGGAAGATCCCTCATAAGACACCTGGAAAAGGAAACACAAGCCACAATGAGCCCCTTGTGCCTGTCTACCATGCACATGCACATTATAATAATTAGCAAAGCAACACACTTGAGAGAGATATAGAGCACAGTGTCACCAAGCTCAATGTTGGGATTTACAAGCATACTTGTGTCTTGAGGGAATATGTCCAAATATGCCTCAGTATCTCCAAACAAGGAGACATCCACCACCATTTGGCCTGTGACTTTTTCATAAAGAAGAGAGCTGGATGCTCTTAAAATTTCAGCTTGCTCTTTAAGGATAGCATCCTCGGATATCATGTCTTGCTCCCTCTCAACTTCCTTTCCTGCTTTAATATCCTGGGACTTTCTTGTCTCGTACTCATGTGTAACATCCTCAATGACAACCCCAGAATCTTTTTGCTGCCTGGAAGGAGGGATGTTTAAAATTTGGAAGGCTCTAAGATCCTCACTAGGAATGAGCTCAAGATCCTTATCAAACTTGTACCTTAGCCTTGACACAAGCACAAAATATTTTCTCAGAAGTGTGACCCTGTGAGAAAATGCAGCTGCAATGTAGCTATCATTCATAAAGTCTATGAGAAAATCCTCAACAGCTTTCTGAAGGCACATCACAGCTTGAGACTGCCACCTTACCGAGACAAAAGTTTTGATATTCATCATGCTTACAAGTCTATCAGATATCTCTTTCACAACCCTCATGAAAGAGAGCTTTGGAATTAGTAGACAAGTAGACTTTTGTGCTTTTATTATTTTTCTTAGGGACTTCACCTGATAATTCAATCTTTTTTTGGCATTGGGCCTCTGACGAGACAGTGGAGGGGGTGCTTTCTCTGCATCTTTCTCAGCATCACCTATTTCTGGATCAGTTGAGGCTTGGTAGACCTTCCTTGGAGTTTGCTTAGTCCTGGCCATTTGGGTAAAAGAACACACCACGCGACAGAGGGGTAGGCCACAACCTTCAAGATGTTTCTATTGCGCCATGTGTGAGGAGAAGGGTAACACGACGCGATAGAAGGGTGACCCAAGCTGTGGAATAGGTCCGTATTGCGCCGTATGTGACCACTGGAACATGCAAAAAGAATCTCACAAAACTCCTTGTACGACACAATAGAGGGAGCAACCACACCTTAGAACATAGCAGTATCGCGCCGTACGACGTGATGAGAGCCCCACCTAACAGTTTCAACATATGCTTATTGCTTCGTATGGGAAGCCATGAGTATTTCGAGAAAGAGACTTCCACAACGCGGTAGAAGGCACACAAACACCTTAGGACATGGTAAAGAGCCTCGTATGCGAGGTCAAATCTTTATGCCAAGTCGATCCCCCGCACGACGTGATGAGAGGTTCACCGAGACTCTGGAACTTGCGCCTATCGCGTCGTAAGGGACGCTTAGAGTATAGGAAGCGGTAGAAAGTAGAAGGTGCGCCCACATGCCCAACAGTTCCGGTCGCGTCGTTGAGAAGAAACTTAGCTTGGCTTAGTGGACGGATGACTCGAAGTACGGGTAGTTGAGGATGACACGACGCGAATGTCGAGTATAGAAGAAAGCACAAATGAGCACGTGACAAGGGTTTATATACATAAGGCCATCCGTACGATGACCGTTGTACGCAGGCCACGTGGCACGTGTGCATGGCTGACACGTGTCACTAACGGTCATATATCGGATATATATAAAGCTTGGTCACGAATATTAAAAATGTTGCACGTTCACTTGTCGCATACGACGCGAGATATCGTCTATTTTTTGTGTAATCCTTTCGCCTCGCACAATCTCATATTTGCAAATTGCACATTGGTGGACCCTATTGCTTCTTGTTTGCGTTGTCTCGTACGATGCGTAGGGAAGAAGTTCCAAAGGTTGGGTCCAATGCCTATCACGTAGTTTGGTGTTGTTTTACGGTTTTTGTGTGGCTTTGTCCCGCACGACGCGCAGGGAAGAAATTCCAAAGGCTAGGTCCAGCGTCTATCACGTCGTTTGGTCCGTTTGGTGTTTGTGTGGCTTTGTCCCTCACGACGCGCAGGGAGGCATTTCCAAAGCTTGGGTCAAGCGCATATCGCGTGGTCCACGTTTGTTTTGTTGTGGTACATTGGCACTAGTACATTTGCAAATGTTGGACGTATTCCCGTACCCTGTACCTAGCTTCACCTGTCGACTTTTCCTCTACCATGATTGAAGGCTGGGAGGAGATTTTGGAGGAGAGTCCAAGTGAGAAACTATTGGTGGCTGTGATGGATGGTGGTGACATGGAGGTGTACACCAAAGCATATGAAATATTCAATGCTGTATTTCATCTTGCAGCTTTGTTAGACCATTTGAAAGACTTCTTGGCAGAAGAATTCAAAGAGTTTGAAGAAGCAGTTGAAGGCAAGTGTTTGGTTTTAGATGGGAAGGCTTATTGTCATCTAACCGAATATACTACAAACTCAATTGAGAAGAGCAAAGTAACAAGGAGGTTTGGAAGATTTTCTAAGAAGACTTACTTTGTTTTTCCACCTACCATTTCTTGTCAATTACATTTGAAACCTTGTAACCTTGTTCCAAAAGAAGTTGCTTTTCTTTTCTTTTTGTTCCTTAAAGTTGACATGCAAGGCAAAGCTGATGAAGTGAAAGATACAGATGAGGCGACAAATAAAAATGTTTCCACAGTTTTGCAGCTTGAGAAAAGTGAAATTCTAGAAGAGGAGGAAGTTGATGTTGCAGCTAAGGAGCAGGAGAATGCAAATTTTGATGTTGCTCAATTTAGAGCTAGTACTGTCATTGATGAGCCAACAGATGAGGTAGAGGTATCTGAAGCTTCCCTTACTATTCCAAACCTTCCCTACTTCTTTATCAATGGGAAAGAGTATATTCCTCTCCATCATATCCAGTGTTCGCTTAATATGAGGGAGGACTACTGTATTGCAACCATTTCTGAAGCTTCTGAGGTGGCCAAAGCTTTTATTGACACAGAAGAAGAGTCAAAAGAGGAGTTTTTGGCACTTGATCTTCATACATCCAATAAAGATTTTTTGCATGCTCCTAATGCACTTGCTCTATGCATGAGAAGAGTGGAAGAGGAAAAACCTTCCCTCAAAGATGAGGATTTTGAGAAGAGGCTTGTTGAGCTTGGCATCCAATCTTTTGGCAGAGACTTTAAGCTGAAAAAAATTGGAAAGGAAGTTGACATAAGAGAGATGACCGGATCATGCAATCTCCTTCAAGAAAAAGTCATTGCCGAAGATGAATTGCAAAAGGTGATCTCCCTACTGAAATCTTTCTTTTTTTTCAAGTTAGTTTTAATTACTCATTGTCTTGTTTTGCAGATTGAACTCCTTGACAAAGACAATTTTCTTGGGAGAGCTAAAGGCTCGAGAGGGAAAGCAATAGAGGGCTCTTCAAGAAGGGATGCCTCCTCTCTCATGCACTACATGCCTACATTGGATAGTGCCACCTTCTGTGCTTTCCACATGCAGTATTCTGAAGATCCTGAGTTGCCAATGTTTGCACTGAAGATATTGTCACGGTTTTTAGGGTACACTCCCCTTCAAATCAATGCAAACAAGATTATGCTACTTGAGAGAGCAGCAGCACTTCGAATGTTTGGATATGCTGCAGGATTCAATGCCTCAAGAGCAGGATACTTTCTTTGCTACTCTAGCTATGCAGCAGCAGCTGAGGAGACAAATGTCAACCTTCTTGGGGGCTATAAAAGAAGAAAGTTTTTGAGATATAGGGGTGACATACCTGGAGATTTAAAAAAAATCAAAAACTGATGTAAATTTGACAATTTTTTGCACCAAAATATCTTTTTTGAATTTGGATCTCTTTAGAAAGATTCAGTATAAAGTTTCAAAGTAAAGCATTAATCTCAGATATGTGGTTGAGCAGCATGGTTGTTTGATCTCATCCGTTGTAATTGCCTCCTATAGAACCAATTGAATAATTCCTTTAGTGCATTGCTCCTTCTTTGTCCACCTCCCTTTCAAGTACATTTGAAAAAAGAAGTCCTCGCTTGATAGTGAGATTTTTTCATTCCCTGAGTATTCCATGTTGCAAGGGGTCCTTGTTTTGCAAAATATGGTCCATGCAGGTACAAAATATGCTAAAAATAAAAAAAAGTTAGTTGAAATCAATTGGATGCAAAGTAAAATACTATCCAGACTTTAGAAAGTAATTGAATACTCACCAAGTAATATGTGATGTCTTTGCTCCCCAAGCACCTGTAATAGCAGTTATTAAAAGCTTTATTGTCTTTTTAAAGTCATCTGCATAAGTAGCAGAGCTAACTTGTTGTCTCAAAACTTTCAAAAAATTGTCGAGCTTCTTCCACACTTCCATGCGTTTGTTGGCTACATCTGGTCTACTTTTGACATTGGTTGTTATAACAGAAAGATCCTTCCAACAGTTCCACATAGCATCAACTTGTTTGTTGTCATGGTTACTCAAAAATCTTCTGGCTTTTGCTCCACCCATTGAAACATCTTGCAAAACATCACCGGTTCCTTTTGAAAGAGTGGGATCTTTTTTTAGATGCACTTGACCACAATGAAAACCCATTTGAGAGAGCAAAGACTCGCATTTTTCTATGCACTCGTCTGCAAGTTTAGTTGGCTTAATAGAATATGCATAGTCAAGATGGAGTCGAAGCAATTTGTCCAAGATTCTAATCTCTGCATGCATTGAGCATATATGTACATTTTTTATATCTATTGTTAGAATTGGATCCCAAATCATAGAAGACGAAGGGTAGTCGATGACGTTAACACTATTCCTCGATGGTGCTTTTCCAACCTCGTGTTCTGCAAGCCATCCTTTTGTTCCAGTGCTTGCCATGAAATATAGACATGGATACTTGGTATTGGCACCTCCACATACACCAAACATGCACTTTAATGCTTTTGGGTCGACACTCAAGTGCCATTCTACAAAAAAGTCACCCATGCCATCTACACAGAGTTTTTCACTTGCATTTTGGTCTTGCATAACAGAAGGGATATCGGTCTACAAAAACATCCATTTCAATGTATCGTGATTTTCTACTGGTATTTGAGCTGCTCCGATCCACCAAAGTTCCATTTCTGATTGAGTTTTGTGGTATGGGGAATCAAGCTTACCCTGGCTATAGTCCAATGCTCTATTCATAAGGGATATGGATACTCTTTCCATTTTTTGACATTTTTGAATTTGAGCTTCATCCAATTTTAGAACAAATATAAGTTTTCCTTCACAATCTACTTCTTGCATATTATAGTATCTCACCATAGCAGATTGAACTTTTTTTATACTCATCCAAATGTTATTAAAAACATTATACTCAAAAGAAGATTTTTTTTTTCTGTTTTTCATATGGCATCGTTCCTTCTATATGATAGTACTCTCCAAAATGTTCGGGTATTTTTTCGTTTAATAGAGTCCTAACTTTCCCAACATTATGAGGCCTAGGCAACCCAAAAGCTTTAATCTTGTAATACTTTAAAACCTGAAACCAGGTTTTAGAGATGGCCCGGTAACCCCTTCTACTCACCCCCACTGTGTCACAAACTTCTTGCATTTGAGAAGGTTGGACCAGTAAACCCATATCTTTCAGTAAACTTTGAAATACCAATTTTTTGTGAGTTTGATTTTCAGGAAGTTTCAAAAGTTTAAGAATATCACTTTTGTTCATTACCTCATTCAAAAATCTCACCCTTTCTTGACCATTGGACATATCAAATCCTAAAAGACTAGTCACATGTTCTCTAGTAATCTTTAATCTTTTTTTTCTTTGTCCAGAACCTTCTGTTAAGTTTACTACATCTCTCGTTCGTTTTACTCGTGCTCTTAATCCTATTGGAGTTTCTTTTAAAGTCCGAAGTTGGTGATTTTCTTGTTTTAGAGATGCTATTTGGTTTTCAAGTTCTAAAATTCTTACTGCATTTGAAGACAAAACAGTTTTGAGATATTGAATGTAATGTGTATGATCAATGTGTAAATGAGATAACCTAGAACTATATCCTAGTAAGCCATCAACCCCATCACCAACAAATCTCATCAAATCATGAGGTGTGTTAAAACATGGATACCTTCCAGTGCTAGGACTTCGGTGGATACAAGCTCCCATCTGTCCATATATCAATGTGTTTCTTTCCCTCCTTGCAAAGTTGTTGTGCTTCATTTGTAGTTGTAATTGGTCTTTGATAGACACTCCGCGTAGTAGCATATTCCTGGCTTAGCTTAATGTTCAAGTGAAACTTGCGGTTATCACTAATGGAAGATGTATTAGTCATTGTAAGTAATGAAGGAGCAGAAAGTATAATGAAAATAACGTAGCAGCAGAACAAGGTGCATCAGAGAAGAAGAGAAAAAGCTCACGAAAGGTGAGAGAAAAAAGAGAGATTCAAAAGTGGAAACAACTACTTGCCGCCAAGTGAAGTGAATGAAAACAAATTTCGAGGTGAGCCACAAAGGAATGTGAAGAAAACGATATCTTTTTGAATATTTAGAGATATGTACCTAGATACGCTTTAGATTGCATAGATATGCTTTAAATGACCAAAACGGACAAGTTTGGAGCCGTTTTGACCACAAACGGCTCTGCTAATTAGTAATTTAACCAATTCCTTACACAACCCTTTTTGAGTCGTTTTTGGCCCTAATGTCTAAGTCACCGTGAGGGAATGCCGTATTTAGATCCATTTTCTCAAGATTTAAATCATGAGCAGCCCACAAGGCTTAAGAAAAGACTAATTGAGCTCATTTTTACAACATGATAAAATATTTCATTGAAGTCAATACCTTTCTTTTGAGAAAACACATTTACCACAATCCTGGACTTGTACCTTTTCTTCCCACCTTCTTCTTCCTTCAATTTATACACCCATTTTTTTGGCAGTGACCTTACCTTTAGGCAACTCAACCAACTCTCATGTTTGGTTGTGATGTAATGAGTCCATTTCCACTTGCATGCTCTTCATCCATTCTTCTTTGGATTTGTGTTGCATAGCTTCTTCGTATGATTTCGTATCTCCAAAATCTAAGACAAAGAGATGGTTGAAGAAAGAAACAAACCTTTCTGGAGGTCTACTTGCTCTTGTGGATCTTTGGGGAATAGGTTGAGGCTCCTTATTTGGTTGATGTTGTTGCACATTGTCACCATTTGCACTCCTTGAGTCTTCACCGTCCTCAAGCTATATGTACTCATCACCTGTTTCTTTTGTTTGTTTTCTTTCCAAGCAATCTTTGTACATATTTTGTTCATTGAAACTTACATCCCTACTTCTAAAGATTTTACCATCTTCAGGATTCCATAGGCGATACCCAAAGTCAGCTTCTCCATAGCCAATGAAGAAACAATTTTTGGACTTTGCATCTAGCTTTGACCTTAGGCTTCTATTTATGTGCATGAAAGCCTAACACCCAAACAATTTGAGAAATGCATAATTCATCGGTTTACCTATCCATGCATGTTCTAGAACTCCCCCATCCAATGTCGTTGAGGGTGACCACTTGATCAAGTACACAGACGTACTTACTGCTTCCACCCAAAGCTCAAGCGGTAGGCCTGCATGTAGTAGCAGCATGCTTGTGCTCACTCCATGATTGTTCTGTTCATCCTTGAAATTCCATTTTACTGAGGTTTCCTTGGGGTTGTCCTTTGCCTCCAAATTTCATCACTAGCACAAAAGATTTCAAAAGCTTGGCTGCAATATTCGCCTCCATTATTGGATCTGAGGAGGCATTTAACCTTGGTACCTACTTCATTGTCCACAAAGTCTTTCCACCTTTGAAAAATAAAAAACACATCGGATTTATTCTTCATTACATAATCTCATGTTTTCCTAGTCACATCGTCTATGAATGTTAGTATAATGAGCCACCAAGTGATGGTGTACTTGCAGGACCCCAAACATTAGAATGAACCAACTCAAGTTTTTTAGTTTTTCTTTCATTTTTTGAATTTTGAAATTTTATCCTCTTTTATTTACCATAAACAAAATCTTCATAGAACTCTAAGTCCACTTCTTTCAAACCTAGTAGAAGCTTCTTTGATTGAAGGATTTGCATTCCTTTGGCACTAATATGCCTAAGCCGATAGTGCCACACCCCAATGTCGACTTCTGTAGCTATTTCACAAGTTGAAGATTGTGTGCTGACAGTACACAAGTAAAGTGTACCAACCTTTTCTCCTTCGGAAACCACCAAAGATCCCTTTGAGATCTTCCAACATTTGTTTCCGAATGCAATGTTGTGACCTTCATCATCCAATTGTACTATAGAGATCAAATTTTTGCAAAGAGAAGGAACATACCTAACATCTTTAAGCTTCCATTCATTTCCATTAGTAGTTTTGACACAAACTGTACCTTTGCCTATAGTTTCACTAGCTTCATCATCTCCCAAGTATACATACATACCCAAAATTAACTTTGGTGTAATCTTGGAAATGGTGCTTGTACGGTGTCGCATGGAATGAATCCCTGGAATCTACTATATAGGAATTAGACACATTGTCTAATGAGGGAATTAGAGCATCTTGCTCTACTTTACCTGCCACATTGGCCTCCAATGTTGGCTTGTTGTCTTGAGACTCCACCTCCTTCTTCTTCTTGGACCAATAATCCTTCTTGATGTGGCCCTTCTTGCCGCAGTTCTAACATTCAAGAACTGACTTTGTGCGTGACTTGCTCCACCTTAAGAGATCACAATCCTTTTGGTTTTTGAACCTCTCCTTATGCCTTACTTTGGTTTCCACTAAAAGTGCAGCACTTGATGATTCACCTGTGCTTATCCTTCACATTTCCTCGCTTAGGAAAACACCCACAACATCACAACTCTTTATTCTATGGACTATCATGAATAAGGTTAGTGATTGGTAGCAAGTTAGTGGGCATCTAGCCAATTGGCTTGAACCCCAATGATCTCCCACTTAAAGGCCAATGTGGCCCAAGTGGCCTATGTATGTACCCCATGTACAACCATGAAGCATTCTAGTGGCTTCACTCTACACCAATAATCTCAATGCAATGTACAAAACAGTTTAGTCTAGGCTCTTCATGAGAGAGTCTATGGGGTTTCATCCATATGCACCTTGACTATCCAAAAGAACTTGCTAGCCAGGATCTCGCGGAGGGCGGGGGGGGGGGGTCACTTAATAATTATGTGACTATCACATGGGTGTAGTAGAAGGGGTTATTATTTTTTTTTTCTCACATTTTCACATACAAAAGGGTTCCCTAAAATGAAGTTGGGTAAAAAATTACAGATTGAATAAGAAAAGGGTGTATTTTATCTGTAACAAATTCACAGATAAGGAGTTTTATAAATAGTCCTTGAATGCACGTGATATACACAATTTATACATAGCGACTTGATACATGACCTCTATGTGTTTTGACTTGGAGTGAAACACGGGGCTCTTTGCTAATGCAATAACATTCTAACTATCACAATGCAGCAGTAGAGTCTCATAAATGTCAAGGTATTTCACTAGATGAGCTAACCATACAACTTCCTTGCTAGCACCAAAAACTGCAACATACTTTTCTTGTGTGATGTGAAGACAAACTGAAATCCCAAAGACATGATTTCCATGACATGTCTATTCTAGCAAACAAGAATACATAGCCAGATGTGGATCTCCAACTATCCACACAGCCCACATCATCTGTATCCATGTAACCCACTAAGGATGCAGCATTGTTTTCAAAGTGTAAGCACTTACTTGATGTACACTTAAAGTATCTTAGAATGTGCTTCACTACCTCCCAATGCTTCCTCCTGGGATTTTCCATAAATTTGATAACCACTCCCACTACAAATGCAATGTCTAGTCTGGTGGCTACCATGGCATACATAAGATTTCCTACTACTGAAGAATATGACACCTTTGCCATTTTTGCTTTCTCAGCATCAAATTTTGGGAGCATCAATATTGCTAAGTATTTCATATGCTTGCATTGGAGTACTCAATGTAGCCTTCCCTCACTTCATAGGAAAATGTTGCAAGACCTTGTGGATATACACTTCTTGAAATAACTCCAGTATTCCATGTTTTGTATCCCTCTTGATATGCATACCAAGAAAGTGACTTGCATCTTCTAAATCCTTCATAGAAAATTGCATGCTAAGTGAATTTTTCAAGATGGAAATCTTGTCTTTAGACTTCCTAACAATGAACATATCATCAACATAAAGTATTAAGGTGATCGGTTCACACAAGCAATGATCTTCTTGGCTCCATACATAACCTTGGGATTGCACGTACTTGTCAAATGTTTGGTACAACTGCCTTGAGGATTGCTTTATACCATACAATGCCTTATGTAGTCCACACATTAGTTTTGTTCTTGTAGGATTTTAAAGTTCAACTTTGAAACCCTTTGGCTATTTCATGTAGATGTCTTCTTCTAGATCCGCGTGAAGGAAAGCACATATGTATTTTTGAGATGAGCATTTTTGGGAAACTTCGTTTTTGGAAACCAACGAGCAGATTCTAAACATATTATTTCTCTCCCTCAACCCTTGAGGATTGAGAATTTGATCTTTTTCTCTCTCCTCATCCTCTCTCTCTCTCTCTCTCTCTCTCTCTCTCTCTCTCTCTCTCTCTCTCTCTCTCTCATATCATAATATCAAAATCTGTGTCGAGCAACAAGTTAATCCACCATCTAGGCAATGGTACACCCAAATCATTCATAGCAAGTAAATTTTAATTTCATACCAAAATAATCCAAACCAACTTTGACCTAATAAATCAATGAATAAACAACATTGAAAAGTTAGTGAAACTTACCCATATAATTTGATATTGAAAGGATTGAAAAAAAAAATCTTAATTGAAACAACAACTACAAAAAGATAGATATGGAGTGAAACAAGATAATGCACTATTTCCAAATGGACACGGGGTTTACAACCTTATTATTCTAACACTAGATTACAAGGGGAAATTCTAATTGTCTTCATCGTTAGTGTCATCATCATTGTCATTGTAATTGTCATCCTCTTCATTGTTTCCATGGTTGGCTCCATTGGCTTCTCCTTGCAAAGCAATGTATGTCATCTACACTTCCACCCAAGCCTCCACATGTCTCTCAAAGGGTGCACACTCATGTGGGGTGAGATATCCATGCTCTCCCCAAAGCATTATTGCGTTGTGGGAAATAATGGTAACTTTCTTGACATCCTCTTTGGTTGAATGTGCACTTTCCTCAAGCTCATACATGGCATTGAATAGGGACTTTGTGGCAACATCAATTGCATGGAAAGTCTCTGTGTTGTTGCGTGAACTTTGTGCTGCGCATAAATTATTCATTGCATACACAATGTTCAAAATGTAATTAGTGTGCACATTGTTGAAGGGTCAACATGGGAGACTTGTGAACCACACGGAGAGCCATGTTCCCATTGAGAATCTTTCTCACACTGCTTATGTTGTACATGGTTTCCTCTTGGCATGGTGAATGTGTGAACGTAGAGGATTGAAAGAGAATCTTGTGAAAAAGAATAGAGAGAAGATTGTGAACGAATGATACTTGACTATTTTTGGATTTTTATAAGAAGCCCTAAGTGACCTCATTTTCAAAACCATTCATACCATGTCATCTATTTAATTTTTAAATAAAATAAGATATTGAATAAAATATAACTTCAAGATTAAATAGCTTTGGCTAAATTACATTCAAACCAAGGGTTGTTTAACATTATGAATATACTAATCTCACTAATCAGAAAATAGAAAGCGATCTTTTGAAAAATTTACATATAGTGAGAAGAAAAATACAAACTCTAAAGGTGGCATTACATAAAAAATGAGTACATATGATATAAACAATACAACATGGGTTTTAGGTTCCTAGTGGGTTGCAATTTTGGTGGCAAATATGCTAGTGGCAGTCATGCCAATGGGGGCCCCATGGATAGCAGGGGAAAGAGTGGCCTATGGAGCACTTGGCCAACTAGGTACTATACTTGGTCATCTCTTAGGGGTGGAATAGATGGCACCATGGAATCATAGAGGCATGATGGGTGTAATGTGGATGGCTATGATTGTGTTGAATGTGAAACATCAATGAAATGAAGAGTCAACACTAGTCCACTCAAAAGACACATCTATGGAAAGACACGTGTCATAAACACATTGTGGTCTCACTCGATGATGATGCAATTTTAGTATAGATTCTCACACTCCATTTCCAAGCCATGACATCCAGCAAGAGAGTCCAAAACTGTGCTGCCAACCTTATTAAATGTACCCACCAACAACCACCTATAAAATATCATGTGCATTATTGGACAATGTAATGACAAGTATATCTAGGGACTTAAAAAATTCCTCAACTTAGCAAGCAATGAAATTGTTCTTCTCTACATTGGTCCAACAGGGTGCTCCAATGTGGTCTAGAGCCCCTAGTGCCTCTTGATATGGTTCTTGCATCATATCATTGTTGGAATTAGGGTTGCAAGAAAACACACACAGCTTTGCGAAGATGAAGGAAGCTCGAGGCACACAATAGAGAGTGTTTTACTTAGTGTGCAATGGAAAGATAGATAGCCCTAGAGTGATGGGCGTATATACAATGCACGGGGGAAAAAACCTCCCAGTGAGGGAAAAAATGCCCCGATGGTCCTAAGTGTGTTCACACATCACTAACACGTGTATATGGTTAAAAATCCCCCATGGATTGATGCGATGAATGAGAGCTGGCACATAGAGTAAACGGAAGTTCCATGCCCTGAGGACATGATCAATCCAGAAAGAGGAGAAAGCCCAAAGCTTTGCAGAAAGATTCAAAGTTCTCACGAGACAATGCCTTTGTGAAAAGATATGCAAGGTTGTCCTGTGTTGGCACATAAGCCAAGATGATCTCTCTTGCTGAGAGCCTCTCCCTGACATAGTGGTAATGCACCTCAATGTGCTTTCTGCAAAAGCATAAAAAGCTAGGTTCCTCATTGCAACTACCAATGCACCTCTGACTGTCAGTGTAGATAGTGTTGGCAGTGTCCTATCCAACACCCAAATCATCCATAAGGCGTCTGAGCCATACACACTCAATTGTACCTGTGAAGATTTCCTTGCACTCATACTCACAACTGGAAGTGTCCACAATAGGTTTCTTCTTGCTCAACACCACTTGTGGACACTCGTGTGTCAAAACAACCAGCCCAATTTGAGTCCAAAAAAGCATGAAAATCTGGTGGCAATGATCCCTCCTTGGGATAAAAAAATCCAAGATGTAAAGTGCCACTCAAGTAATGAAAAATACTCCTGACAGCCTACCAATGCTTAGACCCTGGGCTATGCATAAATTTGCTGACCTCTGAGACTGCAAACTGAATATTTGGCCTCATGTTCCATATGTAAATGAGGCATCCCACAAAAGTTTGGTAAAGAGTGACATTTGCAGGATCATCAACATCATGAAGACTCAATTTTAAACCTGTTTCCATGGGAGTGGCAATAGGTTTGTATCCTTGAGTCCAAACTTACATAGTAATGTCTCCATGTAACTTTTCTGACACAAGGCAATACCACCATCACATTGCAAAGACAAAAAAGAAAGCACATCCAATGAGTAGTACTGCAATGTAACATATTAAAATACATGATATAAATCAAGAAATAAGATAAAACATTTTAAAATGGGGAGAATCTAAAATTCTTTGTAAGGTAACATCTTCTTTTTACGGAGTTGGTGGTTCAATATGGGGACTCACTACCAAGAGACTATGATAGCCGTCAATGTACTAAAAGATAGTGTCTTAATTATACACTAGAAGGCTATCATTCTCCCACCACAAAAAGCTATCCCTACATTAAGTAAGCTTTCAAAACTCATCCTCCCTCCACTAGAAGCTATCTTTCTTCTTACACTCATAGCTATGTATTCTTCTTCCTACCCTAAAATCTCTAGGGGTTGCTCTACTCTCTCCACAACTAACCTCACCATGAGTCTAGCGATAAGGCCAAGTAGTAGCATAAGGTCTCTTTCCATCTCAAACTCCCTCACTGCAAATAATCATTGGAAGAGCAGAGGATAGCCAAAGGTTCTTGGGTGCCAAGAAGGACAAAAAGGTCCTGTACAACAAATATTTTTCCTTCTTCATGGAAAGCAAGACAACTGGATTTTAAAGTGGATGTTGAAGAGTGTAAAAGAGGTACATCATCCATGATGCAACTATAAGAGAAATTTAGCTCTTCCATTTATAGATTCTTATCCTACTTTTTGTTTTCTTACACTTAACTTTTACACTTATAGATGGTTATCCTTCTTCATACAAGGAACGGGAGCTAGTGGAGTGCATTATAGACCTCGTCTATGTAAACCATGCTCATATTGGTATCTTACAGTATGCGGGAAGAACTAGTAAGAGTCTTGAAAATAAAGGCATATTCTTCTATGACCATTTTGACCAACTCAACCAAAGGAATAAAAAAGAAACAATGGTAAAGATTTTGTACCAACCAGTTAGAACTCCATGTATTTACCAGTTTTGGACACATCATCGAGTGAGACATTGCGGAGTAAGCTATATAGGGATGTTCAAAGGTCTCTCCAAAACTTTGTACCCACTAAATTGGTGAAGCTTGAAAATTCTATTTAGTATACTTGTTGAGTTTTTTCACATCTACCATGTACATATCGCTAAGACTATGCTAGTTTGCAAATCTCTTGATTCTTCATTTTGTGATAAGTTTCTCAATTGAGGATGGTATTTGAAAGAGGTTGATGGAATATTCTATGAGATTGAACTTGACACTTTGATCGTCAACAATTATATAATTGGCACTCATTTTCTTATCATCTCCTTTTGGTATAGGTTTGGAGTACAACACTGTCATAGATGTGAAAGTGGTTGATAAATACCTTAACCTCTTGTTACAGTGATAACAATAAGGGAGAAATGCAACCTGCTACAACTCTGACATGACATAGTGGAGGAGACTGCAGACAAGCCTTACCTCAAAATTGTATTTCTTGCTAGGCAGACACAAAGTAATGCAATGAAGGGAAAAGCAAATTTTCAGTAGAGATCTTTGTGGCCAAATTCAAATCATGCCAATGTAATGCATATTGGATGACTTCCACAAAAATGTACCTTTTGGATAAATTCAAATATTTATCTCAATTGTGTGTTAAGAGTCATATGAATTTGACTCTCTCTCTCTCTCTCTCTCTCTAGCACATCATTGGCACCACCTTGACATGTATAAAGAATCATTTTAATGTATATAGTTAGCATTACAAAGTGTATTTGCAAGTACAAATTCAAAGGCACTCAAGCAAATTAAAAAAAATTGCTCCATATATAGAATCACAATGACCTCTAGGTTGAAATCATGTTGATGCCCTTCAAATGAGAGTGGAAAGATATTTGTAATGGTGGATTAAGCAAATGCTTATGTTGTGTGTCATCGTTTAATAAATTATTGCTAGTATCAAAAGGCACTTGGATGTGGAAAAAGGTTTGTAAAACAAATGTACATCGGGTTTTGTAGGGTGGTGACCCTCAATGGCCAAACAATGTCTTTGGCTATACAAAAGATTAAATTATGATCTCTGAATTCCATTTCATTACAAATACGAGGGGGCCGAGATTTTGGGGTTGCACCAAAGAACAAATCATAACCCTGAACCTTGGAAGAAGAAATTTCAAAAATTCATTGGTGCTTGGCCAAACAATGACCCTATTATTTCTTATCCAAACAGTGCCCAACTTCATGTAGATAGCATCTTGTACATATGGCTCTCGCAATAGCAACAATCTGTTGATATACAAAATAATCAGCCTCTGCAAACATTGTGTGGAACATATAAGTAGTTAGCAATTGGGATGTGTCTTTTATTCTATTACATTATATAATACTAGAACAACCATGTCAAATTCTAGAAAGGGTCCATACTGGGTTTGGCTATTGTCAATGTTGTCAAGCTTCTCCTTCTCAAGCCCTTGTTCTTTTGTAATTAGATATTCTTGTGTTTTTATTGTAGAAGTGTCCATTGAAAAGGTGTTTTCTTGAAGATCAAGCACTATTGGAGCATGAGGATGTTCAACCTCTTCCATTCAAATGGTGTTGGAATCTAGTTGAGGGTTGAAAGTATCAAATTGCATCTCTTCCTTAGTACCTATCTCTCTATGGTGAGTATCTTCCTCCTCAACCCCTCCCTCTACATGGTCTTTCTCCTCAAACCTTCCCTCTGCATGGTGCATCTCTTCCTCTCTAGTCCCTCCCTCTGCATGATGCATCTCTTCCTCCTCAACCCTTCCCTTTGCATGGTTTCTCTTCTCCTCAACCCTTCCCTTTGCATGGTTTCTCTTCTCCTCAGCCCCTCCCTATGCTTGGTCTTTCTCCTCCCTCTCCTCTTGTGCCTTTTTAGGGAACCGGTCTCCTAAAGAGGACTCAGGGAGGTCCACTAGCTTAGGTCCCTCAACTATCATTGTTATCTCCACTGCATGTTCATCAAACAATCTATCTCCTACATCCAAAATTATAGGGTTTGAGAAAGAGAGTAGATGCTCGATAAGTGTAGTGCAATATTTTTGCAATTACTGTAAGATGTATTTCTCCAATGCACTCCGCAAATGAATAGAAGTTTAGATCAGCTCTTAATGCTATACAACCACGAGCTTATTGCAATACATTGCAAAAATATGGCTACCTTTGACATGGATGGATTTAGTGCAAAAGAGGCTATATAGTATGTACTTGACATGAAGGAGACATCTCCATCCACATGAGTTTGGATATGTTTGATTTGGCACTATGACATCTTTTATGTTTGCCTTGTACAATTCATAATTTCCACATAGCTCCCCATATGCATGCAATAATTTCTTTACCCAAATGCAAAGAAATTGTTAGTCAAGTACAACAATCACTATATGAAAATCCTTAGAAAACTAATGTCAAAATTTGAATACTCACTGTTAGGATTTGGATCGTGCTAGCTATGGTGGATGAAAGAGAAACATGGTGCAAGTGTGTGAGTGTGTGTAAGCAAGCTTATCACTCAAGTGAATTAGGTTCCAAGATAGGATTAGCTTGGACTCATAAACACAATCTTGAGTATTGACTTAGCTTAGCACAAGCTCACAATATACAAGCATGTAGTGCAAAATGAGTTGTTATTTATTCATTCAAGAAATGAGCTTTAAGTAGCTCTACAGCCTTGCTCCACAGTATGTGGGATAAATCCACTTTCCTCTCCTTGACTCACACCTTAGGAAAAATCTCACACTTTACACTCACATCCTTAATTTTGGATGGGTTCCTTGATTTGAATTGAGAGTCCATACCCACTGGCTTGTCGGCTCAATGTATATGAGGCTCCAATGATTGTTGCTCTCATATGGAGAAAACATTGTTGTTACTTGGAGCATAGGGTAGTGAGAAAACCATCTCTCTAATGTACCATGAGGGGTAAGTTTCATTTGGAGAAGCACAAACATTTGTGGATCCAAAATATATATTTTGGTCTAGTTTTGTTGAGCAAGTTGGATCTTTATCAAACTATAAATAGCTAATGCACGTTATTCTCCAATGCAAAGCCAGAAGCTAAGTATGTTAAAGCAAGACAATGGGACTTTCTTAGGCATGTATACATAATAAAAGCAATTACCTCTGCATCTAGATCCTGCAATATATTAATATTGTCAGAGTTGATAGCTAATCTCCTTAACACATCTACTAGTGGTATGTTTGCTAGTAGTCCTTTTTTCATTGAGGATAAGATTCCATTGTTTCTCTCATCTATCTCACAAGTGATTGTGTAGTAGATTTTTTTCTCTACTTCTACAACAATTGTGACCTTTTCTTTCTCTCTTAGTTTCTTTGATTCCTCCAAATGGTTGGTTTCCTACCAACTTTGGCCTTGGTGTTGACTTTATGTGACCTCTACAATTTTTACGGAAGAGCTTTTAGAACATGTGGAATGTCACCTGCACATCATAACAACATTCTCTCTCTCTCTCTCTCTCTCTCTCTCTCTCTCTCTCTCTCTCTCTCTCTCTCTCTCTGAGCCGTTTTTTGACCTAGTAGACAACAATTAACTCTTTTGATCGTAACTTCTTCATCCGAACTCTGATTTGGGTGATCTATAGCCTCAATTGAAGAGTAAAACACCCTCTATGCATTGCTGTAAAGACATAAATTTTTAGAGTTATGGAAGGAATTTCTAGTAGCATTTTTGAAGTGAACAGGTTCAGGAAATTTGACTCTCATCTCTTATTTTACATACAATGTCTTCCGGCACTCGCAAGTGTTCTTCTTCTTCAACAAGGTCCACAACAATTGTAGAAAATGATCCAAAATCTCCTAAGTGTGGAGATAGCAACACAATCACTCAACCAACGATATCGAAGCATGATCATGGCATATTTAGTATCATTGCAAGAGATCGTAAGCAAACAAGGTGAAGACTTACGAGCACTTGAAATGGAGAATGGAACTCTAAGGGCTCTTATGGTTGAGAATGAGAATCTCAAGAGGACACTTGAGATGCAAACAACATGTTTGATGCGAGTTGAAGAGGAAGTCAAGGAATGTAAATACTCTCTTGTGGACTTGAGTGCTCTGAAGGAGCGCATGAGAAAAGTAGAGCATGACCATGTATTGAAAGAGGAGAAAGTTGACAACATGAGCAGGGATGTATGCGATGAAAAATGTATGCACAAACAAGTCTTGGGCTGATGTATGTGGTAGCAATGTGGTTCCTAATTCCTCCCTCATGCAAGCTATGGCTCAAACAAGGAATGTTGAGAATGTGGATGTGGAGGAGTTGAATGAACAGGAGTGACGTTCCAAGAACATTTTTATTCATGGAATTCCCAAAGAGAAGTTAGAGACACCTCCTTCTCTTGCCATTGTTATCGAATATTTCTTCAAACCCCACTTTGGCATGTTTGGAGTTATGGTCTATGGAGCATATAGGATGGGTAAGCAAGGAGCTTCTCGCTTAGGACAATGGCCAATTCTATGCACCATGCCAGATGAGACCAAATGAAAGATTATCCTTGATAATATTTGGATCTATTTGAGAGATAAAAAATATTCTATATGTGAAGGTCGCACTATTAAGCAACAAAATATGTGATGCAAGGCATATGAGGAAGTCATATGAGGAAAAGAATAAGAAAAACAAGAAGATCTCTCACGAAGAAAATGTGACCGAAAAGGGAGGCAAGTCCCTTGAGCAAATAGGGATGCACGACCTATGAGGCTGAGTTACAACTGAAAATATGCTTTTGGAATTGCAATGGATACCCATGGAATGCAGGGATTGGCATTGATGAACTAACAAGAAAAGCCACTGTTATACTTCTTGTTGAAACTTGGGAGCATGATACACAAACGATTAATGTCTTGGAGGATTACAATGTATGTTCATTGATGTGGTCAAAGAATCTCAAGCAATGAAGAGGGCAAGGAGGGGTAGCATGTATGGTTAAGAAAGGATTGGAAGATTTTATATCAATTGTGAAAGATGACAAGTACAAATGTTATGTATGGATGAAAATTATGACACAAAAAATAGCACGCATTTTTGTAGCCAGTTGATTGCTACATTCCTCATCATGATTCGTGCTTTTATGCTTGCATGGATAGAGATCAATAATTTTTTGATTTAGAAGAGGATATTTCTTATTTCAAATGTGAAGGTGATGTTATTGTATTTGGGGATGTGAATGCTCACACAAAAACATTGCAACATGATACTCAATAATTTGATATGCCATACATTTCAAGGGAGTTGGAGGAAGTTCACTTGTATGATCATACTTCAATGGATGAGAAAGAGTTGGATCACTATAGAAAGTTACTTTTACACATGTGTAAGAGCACGGGTATGCTCATTGCCAATGGTGTAAATCTTTGTGGAGTGGAACCAATGGATTTACATGTGGAAAACATAATGGGGATAGTGTGATTGACTATATGCTATTCTCTAAAGCCATCATGTATCACATAAAGAGCTTTATGTTTGGCCAATGGACCCTGGCATCAGACCATCGGGCCTTCTATAGTGACCTTGCATGTGGAGAAGCAACTAACCATGATAATCTTTGCCAAAGGGGAGAGAAGTTATCACTATGTATGGATTTCAAACGGGCACCAATGTACATTGAAATGGTTGAGCAAAAGTTATGGATGAGAAAGCTTCAATATGACGCACCATTGGAAACTAAATGGGAAGCTTTCAAGAAAGTTATTTATTGTTGTGCCGAAGAATGCTTTGGCATAAAGCATCTCCATGGTATCAACAAAGATAGTGATAGACATTTTTTGGCTCTCCGTAATTGCCATAGTGAGTTACCTCACCCTACCAAAATCACCTAAACACTGTGGCTATTCTTACCTTTTCATTGTACATAGGCGTGTGTGAGTTAGGAGACTTTTCCCATATCTTCTTAAAACCCTCAGCTAACTAGTCACTAAGCTAGTTGAGCCAAAAAAAAAAATCCAAAGTATATTATGGCGCATTGTGTAAATATTTCATTGTATATAGGACCTAAAAATAGGGAATTTTCATAATTATTTTGGTGTGTATTTAAATATGTCTACCTAGGTGTGCGTTATTTTTCTAAGTATGCTATGTACATTTACTCACCATTACCATAATATTTCTTACCTATATATTATATAAAAAATCATTTCATGCAAGCTTCTCTTAATTTTGGTGTAAATCCACTCCAAGAAAAAACCTCAAAAAATACCTTCCACCATCAGTCATTGCCTTTCACTAAATTTATATTTTCTACAGGTATTTCTTCTTATCTCTTGTAAATAAATATACATCAATAAAAACAAATGAGGACCCTTATCATTTGGTTCCTTATATTTTCATATATTTATTTTATATATATATAGCCCACACTATTCTAGATTCCATGAATTGTTTATATATACTAACCTGTTTTTTTTCCATCATATCTATATATTATATTTATGCATAATCCACAACCATGCATATTTTCAAACCCCTAAGAATCAATTAGGTCATGCTCTAATGCAAGGAGGGGCTCACCTTTGGAGCCATATGAAAATTCAACAAAAGAGGGCCCACTGAAGCTTTTTTGTTAAGAAAAATAGGCATTTTGGTGGGATTTTTTATATCCATCTCCACTCCAAATTTGAAGTGGTGGTTAAAGGACAAAACGTGGACCAAGAGCTGAATAATCACCTCAAACATTTTCATAATTTTTGGAGTTACCACCGGTGAGGTATGATTTTTTGATTGGATCCCAGTCTGCCCACTTTTCTCACAAGTAGCCCATAGTCTTCTCTCACCTCTTTCCACACTTCCACACACATACACACACACACATACACACACACACACACACACACACACACACACACACACACACACACACACACACACACACACACACACTCATTCCTCTCTATCCCTCACTCAATCCTGCACCTTCCACGCTTTCTCTCACCTTCTTCACCATTAACCTCCCCTCTTACTTCCATAGCTCTAATATGAGCTCTACATGTACATACACCATCTCTATGCCTCTCTCTATTACTTCCAAAGTACAATCACATCTTAACCCTTCTCTATATACATAAAATTAAGCATGTAAACCATGCTTAACCTCTACAAATTGAGAGATGTCATCAACCAAGTTGCCATTTTCATCATGATAATCAACCTTGGTGGTGGTGGCATAAAGAAGAGAAGAAGAAGAAGAGGATCGATAGTCATTTTGAGAACCTACACAAGTAAGTCCAAAACTTCTTCAAGCTTCCCCATCACAAGAATTTCCTCACTTTATTCAACCATCTTACTTCAGCCATCCTCCCCATTCTACGCATTGTAAATATATCATTAACTTTCTAGTGATTACTAACACTAACCACTAACATACTAACACAAAATAGCCATTGACCTAATCATAAAAGACACCTCACCTCAAGAAATGTGCATAGTAGCTCTCTCTCTCTCTCTCTCTCTCTCTCTCTCTCCTTTCTTAAAACTCTACTTTCACCTTATCTACCATAAAAAATGCTCTCTTTTGAGCCCACATCCATGACTCAAGCAGACAAAGAAGGCCCACAATGTTTTGATGTTTAAAAAAATCATAATCTTGATTTGTTAGCCTGTAAATTAGGATTTCCAAATAATCTTAATGAGGGTCTCTAACCTATAAATAGTCCCCTCTCCTTCTTGTAAACCAAGCCCCAATATCTCACATAGCACCCTAACACTATATGCGTGAAGAGAGACTTAGGTGTAGAAACCACTTTGTGAGCTTCACTTTTGGTGTGAGAGAAGTTTTCAAGCCACACATTGCAAGTGAGAGAGCGTGAGTTCAAAAATATCAAAACCACTATTGTATATGTCCCTCCATCATCAATAAATTGAGGTTTGGTGCATCAATGGCGTGACTCGACGTTCAAATCTTCGTCCTTCCACTTGTGCAATACGGCTTGGTGAATTCAAGGTGACTTGTGTATTTTGAGTTTCTATCGTTTGATTTTGTTTTAGAAAGTGTTTTAGTGTGTTTTCATTGCCAATTTTGTATCCATTGTAAGAGGGTATTGTGGTGAGAGGTCTCCCACACCCTAAGACACTGTGTGTGTTGGCAATGTTTAGCATTCACTAAGCATTGAGTTAGTTTTATACAAGCTCTATGATAGCATCATAATGAACCATCTCCATTTGCAAGTCATAAATAAGATATTATGCAAGATCCATTCCTCTCTCTCTCTTCCCTTTGCTCTAGCTCTCTCTGGTCCATTTTGTGTGTGTCTTGGTGTGAGGTTGCTTGTGTGTGTTTTGTGGCGTATCTTCTTGGTTGTGACAAAATCTCTCTTACGTCCTAGTTCGCATACCATAACTAGGTGGTGTCCCTATCTCGTTTGGTTTTGGCTGTGGGTTTGTTTTTGTGTTGTGCTTGTGGTTGCCCCAGCCCCAATTGAGCAGCACGGGAGCCTTGAGGGGTGTTTAGAGGTCACCTCTCTTGTTTCCCGCCCTGGACCGCCTCAATTTGGGTGTCCCCACGGATGAGGGCTTGTGTATGTTGTTGTGAATACTCATCCTTTAGAGTAATCAAGTAGCATGCATGAATCACAAACATTTGTACGACCCGTTTGTTTCCATTGCAAGGAAAAAGGTGCATATCATTGTAAGCACAAAATTACAATTTCAACAAGTAGTTTGTAGAATTTTGGACCCTCTTAGGTTGGCCGAGATAAACGCTTTAGTAAATTCTTTTATTGTGCCTCTCATTAGGTATGACCTTAGTTTGGATGTCTATATTTTTTATTTTTTTTAAAGCATTAGGTCATGCATAGACGATGGATAATGGCCTAGGAAGAGAGGTTTTTCCCTTCCATTTCACTCTACACATTAGAATTAACATTGCAATTAGTACAAGGATCTATTTTCAACAACATATGGTGTTCATGTTTGGTGCCCAAAGGGTAGGAGAAATTCTTGTGTCACAAACCGTGCCATCTTGCCTCTTGTGGACTATCATAGGTCATTTGATGTGGATATCTTTATTTTGTTGTAGAATAGATTGTAATTTATAAAATATTATTGTGTAAATATTTTTAAGAAAGAAAAACAAAAACGCGTTGTCACTTTTAAATTGATTGAATGGAGGCCCAACTCCAAATGTCAGGATATCCTCTCTTTTTTGGAGAGCCCGACGAGGATGCCGAGCTATTTCTAGAAAATTTCAAAATGGCTTGCCACATAAAATGAGTGATAGGAGATGAGGAATGCTTAGAAATGTTTGAGGTAGTTCTAAGGAAGGATGCTAGCACTTGGTTGGACTCTTTATCTCAGGAGGTTAAGGGAAGCTATAACAAAGTCATTGATCATTTCAAGTGGTACTTCTTTGACCCCCAAAACACTCAAAATCTATGGCAAGACATTGTTTCTCACAAGAAAAAAGACTTAGATGACTACTACATGTATAAACAAGAATTTCTACGTCTTTGGGATGTATGGGTGAGAAATATTGCTAGCCCTGGTGATGGTGCAGAGTTCCTAAAGAAGGAGAGGTTCATAGCCGGTCTCTTTCCCACACTCAAGATAAAAGTTGAGGTGGGTGCACATGCTGTCTTTGATGCAGCTGAAACTAGGGTTGGTGAGAAGTATAAGAAACTCAAGTTTCTAAGAGGAGAGGTTCCAATAGAGGGTCCTAGACCTAAGGAAAATTGCAAGCATCAATATCTAGAGAGATTCTTAAGGTAACGTCTGAAGTGATTGAGAAGCTAAATAAATCTTTAAGCAACCTGTCAATTCACCTTGCATAAGCTATAGGTCCAAAGGGACAAGCAAAGAAGTCAGAAGAGCGAGAGCCACCACGACCTAGGAGACTCTTGCAATGTTGGAATTGTGGAGTCTGGACATGGGATGTATAATTTTGCTTGGCCCCGTGGGGAGCCAGGGAGACCTAACTTGAATTACCCAGTGATGAATGCATGTGAAGGAACTAGTCAACAACCACGGCTTCTACAAAGGCCAAATAGAGCAAGATCACCTCCATGAGGAGTGGAAGGAGCTCCACCTTTTCCAGACCCAAATGAGGTGGACATAGAATCAAATGGCATTAAGCATGGCCATGGAAAAGATAAGGAGAAAGAAGGAGTTACGTCGCAAAGTGACCATGGACGAGAAAAGAAGGCGAAGGAGACCAAGGAAGCTAAAAGGACTTGACGTCGTATCAACCTCCAAGACTTCCCTCTTGGACATGGTATGGCTCCATAAAACTTTTTGGAAGACATGAGAGGTAAGGGTCATGATATCTCATGGCCTCAGTTCCTTGCATTATGTCCACAAGTTAGGAGGGATTTAACGAAGGCAATTAGCACTAGGAGAAAGGTAAAAGAGAGTGTACCTGTTGTAAAAATTGCACAAGCTAAAATGAATGAGGACATTACACCGGTGCTAGAATGTTACATCAAAGGAAGATTGGTTAGGAAAGGTCTATTGGATGGGGGTGCACAAATTTGCATCATGACAGAGTGACTCATGCAAAGACTAGGCATGCACATCCATGAGACACCTGAAATCAAAGTCAAGATGGCAAACAATAGCAAGGCTAGGTGTGTAGGCATTTGTAAAAATGTCCTTTTAGAGGACTTTTGCACTAAGAAGGTGGTGTATTTTTGTGTTATGTCGACCAAGGAAAGTGGTTATCCATTTATCTTAGGAAGACCATGGCTAATGAAAATGCAATCTTTGTAGGATTGGAAGAGTAAGAAATTAATTTGCAGGAATGAAAATCATAAGAACGTTGTCTTTGACATGAAGGAGCAACGCCACGAGGAGCTCCATGAAGAATCATCTCAAAGTGAGACGGAAGAAGATTGGACCGATAACACTTCAGAAGAAGAAAGTAGCGGCAACATTACTGAAGAGGAGTCTTCCACCGAAGTCATGGGGGTAAGGTTTAAGCCAACCAACCAAGAGACCTCTTGTCAAGGTTTGGAGGAGGTAGGTTCCCAAGAGAACCAAAATGTGAGAGATGAAGGAATGTTAGAAGTTATGTTGTCTACAACACTTACAAAGGATGAAAGAGAGGAGTTCAAAGGTGTGTTAAGGAAATTTCCTAGGCTTTTTGCTAAAAACTACACCAACGTGTGTGGGATAGATGTTGTTCAACACAAGATTGAGTTAAAGCCTGAGGCCACACCTAAGGATCAAAAGCTATGAAGGCTAGGAGTCATCAAGGAGCAGGCTCTACTCAAGGAGGTAAGAAAGCTTCTAGCAACAAATTTCATTTATCCATTGGAGAATTCATAGTGGGTCTCTCATGTTGTTCTCATTCCCAAGAAGAACGGAAAGTGGAGGATGTGTGTGGATTACCGTCCACTAAATGAGGCAACAAAAAGAGATCACTTTCCCCTCCCATTTTAGGATGAAATACTAAATGAGGTAGCTGGTCATGAGAAGTACACTGTGTGTGATGGCTACTCAGGTTACTTTCAAATATGTATCGCATTGGAGGATCAATTGAAAACAAACTTCATCAGACCTTGGGGTTGTTATGCTTTCATAGTCATGCCATTTGGCCTGACAAATGCTCCTGCAACTTTCCAATGCTTCATGAACATGGTGTTTCAAGCATTCTTTGGAAAGTCCATTAGGGTTCTCATTGATGATTTATGCATTTATAGCTCAAAATCATTACATCTACAAAAGGTAGAAGAGGGTTTGAAAAAACTCTATGAAATGGGAGGTCAACCCCGACAAGTGCCACATAGGTGAGGATGAAGTGATCTTGCTTGGTCACAAAGTTTCTTATAAAGGCATCGAGGTGGATCCTTCAAAGGAAAAGGCTCTTATTGAGTTACCATCACCCAAGAGTCTTAAGGAAGTCATCTCATTCATTCAAAAGGTGAAGTATATGTCATGCTTCATTCACTTAGCCTCAAAGTTTCTTCACCCTTTGCAAAAATTGACACAACAAGTCGAGTTTGTTTGGTCTAATGAGCTTGAAGAATATTTTATAACATCAAAGTCATTCTGTTAGAACTACCAACGGTTATGCCTCCTTGTTGGGAGTATACATTCTTTGTTAGCTCTAGTGTTGGGAAAGAAACAATTGGTGTTGTTTTGCTACAACAAGATCCCCACAGTACCAGGATGTGACCCATCTACATTGTTAGTAGGGCATGAATGCTTTGGAGAGAAGATACACAGTAGCAGAACTCATGATGCTTTCTCTCATATTTGTGGTGAGAAAGTTTAGATCCTACTTGCTACCAAAACCTTTTGTAATTCTCGTTGTAAAACATTTGTTCCCTTGGGTGTCATCTCAAATGAATCTTAGTACTAGGATCGCCAAGTGGATTATGGAGTTGCAAGAGTTCCAATACTCTTTCAAGGTAGAAGATAGTGTGCGTGCACAATTGGCAAGGATTCTCACTTATAGGATACATGAGAAGGAGATTACGGTGCCTGAAGTAAAGACCCTACCATTGCCACCACCAAAAAGTATTCCTAATTCTTTTACCTTGTTCTTTGATGGATATTTTTGACTAGCCACAAGAAAAGCAGGGGGAGGGCTAGTGTTTCTCAACCCAAGTGGAGAGGTGGTCATGAAAGAGAAGGTCAATTTACTAAGTTCAACTAGCAACAATGAAGCAAAATATGACACTCTAATTCATGGTTTAAAGATGTGCATTGGCCAAGGTATACAACATCTCATGGTAAAGGGGGATGCAATTCTCATTGTGAAGCAGATTTTAGGCATTTGGGCATGCAAGAATGAAATCCTAAGGACAAAAGTTCATGCCATTTGTAGGTTGTTTAATCAGTTTGAAGAAGTGAAACTATATCATATTCCTAGAAAACAAAATGAAGATGCCGATTTACTTGCACAACAAGCAGTTACATGTGTTGAGAAAGAAGTGCAGGTCATCATGGTGGCAACAATTGTCAAGGAACCAAGATACCAGGGATTGGAGTCATTGGCTCCCATTATTGGCTACATTTTGGAGGGCGAGTTTCCACAAGACTTCACAAAAACTCTAAAGAGGAGACTCATGAAGAAGGCAAGTTTCTATCTCTTCCTAGAAGGCACCCTCTATCAAAGAGGGAAGGATCAAGTGTGGAGAAAAGTACCAACTATGAAGGAACTTACAACCATTCTAAAAGGTTTGCATGAAGAGGCATGTGGTGGTCATTTTGCCCAAGAATTAACCGTGAAGAAGATTTTGCTTGCGAGATATGTTCGGCCAAGCTTGCATGTGGATGTCCAACATTGGTATAAAAGCTGTCACAACTGTCAGGTAAATGGAAATAGAAGGCTGGTGCATGGTTCAAGGCAAATAGTGCTTGCAAATGGTTCCTTTGAAAAGTGGGGCATTGATGCTATGGGTCCTCTACCTAGAACAAATAATGGTAAACTCTACATTCTAGTGGCTGTAGACTACATGACTATGTGGGTAGAGGCTCAAAGTGTGGCAAGGGTAAATGGGAACACAGTGAGCAGGTTTGTCTACACTAATATTTGTGATAGATTTGACACATGTTTGGAGATTTTTTAGGATAATGGTCCATAGTTCAAGAAGGGTTTACTCACAGAAGTTTGTGAAGAGCTTCACATTCTACATTGTCATAGCACATCCTACTACTCACAGTCAATGGTTTAGTGCAGAAGGCTAATGGTGTCATTGCAGGCATCATTAGAAAGATGGTGCAAAACAAAACAAAGTTATGGGATGACTTCTTGAATGGTGCCTTGTGGGAATATAGAACCACATATAGGGAGGCAACAGAGTTCATGCCATTTCACTTGGTGTATGGTCAAGAGGCTTTGCAGCATATGGAGCTCAACATTCCAACAATGCGGCTTCATGGAAAAGGTGCACAAGATGATCAAGAGGTATGGATGGAAAGACTCATTACACTAGTGGAGCTTGAGTGGAAAAGAGAAGCAGCCTATGAGTGCTACAAGAGAAAAGCTACACAAAGGAAGGAGAAGCTTGACAAGAAACTCAAGGACAAAGGCATCAAGGAAGGAGATCTTGTGCTAAGGTATGACAATCAACTTGATAATCGTTTTGATGCCAAGTTTGAAACTAGATGGCAAGGGCCATACATAGTCAAGAAGGCTTTCGATTCAAGTTACTATCAACTTATGGACTTGAATGGTAAAGAGCACTCTTGGAAGGTAAACGGGTATCGCCTAAAGCCCTATTTGAGTCGCCTTCTACCAAAGAATTATCAAAGAGTGACTATCTCATGTATGTTTTGTTGCATGAAGCATGAGTGTGACAAAAAGGCACACAATGAAAATCTTGTCAAGGGACCAGATATCATAGAGGACTCAAAAGCACTCTCTTTGAAAAAGATGCTTTATGATGGTACATGAATATACCATCATCTTGGGGGAGGGCTAATGATAGCCATTTATCGGCTCTCCGTAATTGCCATAGTGAGCTACCTCACTCTACCAAAATCACCTAAACATTGTGGCTATTCTTACCTTTTCATTGTATATAGGCGTGTTGAGTTAGGAGACTTTTCTCATATCTTCTTAAAACCCTCAGCTAACTAGTCACTAGGCTAGTTGAGCCAAAAAGATAAATAAAAACAAAAGCCAAAGTATATTATGGTCCATTGGTGTGTAAATATTTTATTGTATATAGGGCCTAAAAATAAAGAATTTTTAAAATTATTTTGGTATTTATTTAAATATTTCTACCTAGGTGTGTGTTATTTTCCTAAGTATGCTATGTACATTTACTCACCATTACCATAATCTTTCTTACCTATCTATTCTATAAAAAATCATTTCATGCAAGCTTCTCTTATTTTTGGTGTGAATCCACTCCAAAGAAAAACCTCAAAAAATACCTTCCACTATCAGTCATTGTCTTTCACTAAATTTCTATTTCCTACAGGTATTTCTTCTTACCTCTTGTAAATAAATATATATGAATAAAAACAAACGAGGGCCCTCCTCATATGATTCTTTATATTTTCATATATTTATTATATATATATATATATATATATATATATATATATATATATATAGCCCACACTATTTTAGATTCCATGAATTGTTTATATATACTAGTCTATTTTTTTCCACCATATCTATATATTATATTTATGCATAATCCACAACCATGCATATTTTCAAACCCCTAAGAATCAATTAGGTCATGGTCTAATGCAAGGAGGGGCTCACATTTGGAGCCATATGCAAATTCAACAAAAGGGGGGCCAATGAAGATTTATTTGTTAACAAAAATAGGCATTTTTGTGGGATTTTTTATATCCATCTCCATACCGAATTTTAAGTGGTGGTAGCATGAAAAAATATGTCCTATAAGATGAATAATCACCTCAAAAATTTTCATAATTTTTGGAGGTACCACCAGTGAGGTATGATTTTTTGATTGGACCCCAATCTACCCACTTTTCTCACAAGTAGTCCATAGTCTTCTCTCACCTCTTTCCACACTTCTACACACACACACACACACACACACTCATTCCTCTCTATCCCTCACTCAAACCTGCACCTTCCATGGTTTCTCTCACCTTCTTCACCATTAAACTCCCCTCTTACTTCCATAGATCTCATATCAACTCTACATGTACATACACCATCTCTATGTCTCTCTCTATGTCTTCCAAAGTACAATTCCATCTTACCCCTTATCTACATACATAAAATTCATCATGTAAACCATGCTTAACCTCTACAAATTGAGAGATCTCATCAACCAAATTTTCATTTTCATCGCGATAATCAACCTTGGTGGCGGTGGCATAAAGAAGAGAACAAGAAGAAGAGGATCGATAGTCATTTTGAGAACCTACACAAGTAAGTCCAAAACTTATTCAAGCTTCACCATCACAAGGATTTCCTCACTTCATTCAACCATCCACCTCATTCTACCCATTGTAAATATATCATTAACTTTCTAGTGATTACTAACACTGACCACTAACATACTAACACAGAATAGTCATTGACCTAACCATAAAAGATACTTCACCTCAAGACATGTGCATAATAACTCTCTCTCTCTCTCTCTCTCTCTCTCTCTCTCTCTCTCTCTCTCTCTCTCTCTCTCTTTTTCTCTCCTTCCTTGAAACTCTACTTTCACATTATCTACCATCAATAATGCTCTCTTTTGAGCCCACATCCATGACTCAAGCAGACAAAGAAGGCCCACAATGTTTTGATATTAAAATGTTAGCTTGTAAATTAGGATTTCCAAATAATCTTAATGAGGGTCTCCAACCTATAAATAGGTCCTACTCCTTCTTGTAAAACAAGCCCCAATATCTCACATAGCACCATAACACTCTATGCGTGAGGAGAGACTTAGGCGTAGTATCCACTTTGTGAGCTTCACTTTTGGTGTGAGAGAATCTTTCAAGCTACACATTGCAAGTAAGAGAGCGTGAGTTCAAAAATCTCAAAACCACTATTGTATATGTTCTCCATCATCAATAAATTAAGGTTTGGTGCATCAAAGACGTAATTTGACGTTCAAATCTTTGTCCTTCCACTTGTGCAATATGGTTTGGTGAATTCAAGGTGACTTGTGTATTTTGAGTTTCTATCATTTGATCTTATTCTAGAAAGTGTTCTAGTGTGTTTTCATTGCCAATTTTGTATCCATTGTAAGAGGGTATTGTGGTGAGAGGTCTCCCACACCCTAAGACTGTGTGTGTGTGTGTGTGTGTGTGTGTGTGTGTGTGTGTGTGTGTGTGTGTGTGTTGGCAATGTTTAGCATTCACTAAGCATTGAGTTGGTTTTGTACAAGCTCTACGATAGCATCATAACAAACCATCTTTATTTGCAAGTCACAAATACGGTATTACGCAAGATCCATTCCTTTCTATCTTCCCTTTGCTCTAGCTCTCTTTGGTCCATTTTGTGTGTGTCTTGGTGTGAGGTTGCCTGTGTGTGTTTTGTGGCGCATCTTCTTGGTTGTGACAAAATGTCTCTTGCATCCTAGTTCGCATACCATAACTAGGTGGTGTCCCTATCTTGTTTGGTTTTGGCTGTGGGTTTGTTTTTGTGTTGTGCAAAAGGTGGTTTGATAAAGAATGTCGAGATGCTCAAAAGTCTTTGATAAAGCTTGATGCAACTATGGACAAAGACAACCATCAAAGTCTTTTGCATACATACAAGGCATTGATCAAAAGAAGAGATGAAGATGGAGAGTAAAGCAACAACTTTTTCAAGTCCAAGAAAAGCCACGTGCATGTGGAAGATTTTGGAGAAACTTGAGGGGCAAGTAGGTTGAGAATTTTGGTAAGTTGAGTCTTGTGGATATGTACACACATTGTAGGCAATTATATGAGTGACCAAATGTTGAATGGATATGTACACACATTGTAAGCAATTATATGAGTGACCAAATGTTGAAAAATGCCATTTTATGGTTCACTCCCATGTATGCCCTTTTTTTCTACTATTGAGAATGTATGCGGTGGGCTTGAAAAGTTGGCCACTCGCAAAGCGGGAGATCTTCAAGGTATCAAGAAGGAGATGATAAAATGGATGGGATATTTTACCCATGAGTGGATGTGTGATGTGTTCAACCTTGCACTTCGACATGGTATGCCTTATGATCGGAGTACTAATTGGGTCAAGCCTTTGCATAAAGGACGGGATGTAAAGAATGTAAAAAACTACCGGACTATAATGATTGGGTCTCTTATGTCAAAGTTGTTTGAGTGCATAATGGAGATAAAATTGAGTGATTGGGCTGAAAGGAATGACAAGCGTGCAAAAGGACAAGCAGGTTTTTGTCGATGTCATAGCACCATTAATTATCTTGTCACTTTTTGTGTTCTCATGGAGGAAAGTCGGTTGAAATGCAAGCGATTGTATTGTTGTTTTGTGGACTTTAAGAAATCCTTTGATATGATTCCGCGTAACAATTTGTGAAGAAGGATGGAAGAACTCTAAGTGCCAAGTGTGTTTATGCTTGCGATTTCTCAAATCTATGAGAAGGTGATGTGTCAATTGCGCATGGGAAGAGGAATTTCAAAAAAGAATTGTAAGCACTATTGGGATTAAACAAGGATGTCCATTGGGTGAATAGTCTATTAGCGGTCTCTCTAAATATGCCTTGATTTGCTAGTATACGACCAGATCTAAGGTTCATATAGACTTAATAAGCCATGGATAGAGTACTTACCATTGGATTGAATTGTTATCCATTTTTCCACTTGACTTGAATTCATGTCAAGCTCTTAATTATTTGCCTGCAACCTGGTTCTTGTGTCAGTTTTAACCAAATTAGCAATTTTCTCTCAAGGACTGTACAATTTTTGCTAACAGTTGTGATTGGTCCGTGTATATCACTTCGATCTGAGCTAAGTGAGTCAACACATGAGACTTTCAAATTCTACCCTTGCAAAGAGCTAAAGGACTAATCTGCAACTTGGAAACTGAGTTAACATATATTGATTTGGATCCGATGGATCCCAAACTTGACTAGTGGCCTTGTACTATGTTGTTCTAACACTGTACAAGCTCAAAAGTTCAAAATCTTGTCTCTGGGGCTCAAAAGTAAACAATTTTATTATTTACTTTTCTCACTTTTAAGAATTTTTTTGCCATATAGACATCTTGTTGTAGTCTTTGGATAAGTTTCACTAAGTCTGAACAAAATTTATCTAAGTTATCAACTATTTAGTGTCCGCAGACTCAGTTTTCAAGAAATCTGGCTTACGTCTCACTTTTGTGATCCAAATTTCACCAAATTTGATATGAGTAGTCTACTTGATATGTTTGACCTTGTGGTATACTCAGTTGTGCAAAAATTTTCAATTTTGGATATAATTGCGATTACTTACTCATTAGGAGAGAATGGGGTCTAGGAGGGCCTCTTTATTTGGTAGTTTAAGGGAGTCAAAGCTTTAGTATTACGGAAGCAATCAAAGGACAACATTTGAATTCAAACAGGGCAAACAACTAGTTTATTTGAATTCGAACTTCCCCCCAAAATGAATTTTAAATCTAGCGAGAAAAATCATATCATGTAACATATCTATGGAAATATCTTGGCGTGTAGATCACAAATCTATAATCTTCGCTCAAATCAGAGATCATGTGTAGGAGTTATGGAAGGTCAAAAATCATAAAGTTATCCACTTCCTTTTTTGGGGGGAAAATGCATCCTTTGACCACTCTTAAATCTCTCTTACACACCCACCATTCTTGCACACATGGCATGTTTCTATTTGTCAAAATGTTAATCACCTACATAATCGCATGGCAAATAAAGAGGCCCTCCTAGACCCCATCCTCTTCCTAATTTCTGGGATTTTTTTAGAATTTTTTGCCAAGATGTTGATACAAACATGTAAAGCAACTAAACTTAAGCTGCCTAGCAAAGTTTCAAAAAGTTTGGATAAACCCTGCTCAAATTTTCAACAGTTTTGTGTCTGCAGACTTTATTAAATTGGCCACAATTTTCCACTTTAAAGATCCAAATCTTACCAAATTTGATGTGAGTGCTCAATACAACATGATAGAACTTGTGGTATGCTTAGTTGGCACAAAATATATGAAAATAGGACAAAAGTAAATAACCACGATTATTTACATCCTCGGGGCGGTCACTTTTTAGAATGTGTATGATATCACGTGAGTTAACCGGAGAGGATTATTTAAAGATCAAAATGTATACATACAGAGGGGGGTGGGGGTTTTTTAAATAGGCACGTAGTGTAAATATAGTATGTATATTGAGGTATTATTAATAACCTCTTGAACGCACGTGATATAGGAAGCTTTTGATAAGTGACCGCCCCGGGTTTACATTTGGCAAATATTTTTGATCAGCTGAGTCAAGTTTCACCAAATTTGAACAAGATTTATCAAGTCAAAATAAATTTCTCAAGACTATCAGTACAGATTTCAGTTTTATCAAGTTTTTGGTCTGTTTTGTGATCCAAATTCTATGAGCCTTCACAAAAGATATTTGCAATCATTCATAGAGGATGTGGTATCAACCTTGATCAATTTTGAGCTAAAAGTAAATAATCACAATTATTTACTTTTGGCCGAAAATGAATACTTTTTGTAATTTTTTCACCGGTCAGTCCTTTTGTGACATGTTTTAAGCCTTTGAGCCAAGTCAAAACTTAATTTGGCCTAAATTCCCAAGAAAATGTAAATAATCCGAGTTTTTGCAAACTTTTGAAAATTTACCTCAAATGTATCCTTATGCTTACCCACTGGTTCATACAACTTTTATGAGCATAATTTCCAGCCGGATTCAATGGTTGACAGTCTTTTGGCGTTGTTTCAAGTTGTAGACCTGAAATTATGCAACTTCACATAAACAACTCACAGATGATCTTTTGGAGTGAGCAATGATTTGAGATCCCACCTCGGATTCTACTTACTCTACTCCTATGTTTTTCTGTAGTTGGGTTGTAGAAGGTGTCCACAAACACTTTTTTTCTTGTTTTTTGTGGTTTCCTCAGCCTTGATCTTAAGACTTGTCTTGTCCATCAGTCATTCTCAAAATCCCAACCTAATCCTACAAGTACTTAGCAAGTACAATTTACTCGCAAGCTACCCCCGGGGCGGTCACTTTTTAGAATGTGTATGATATCACGTGAGTTAACTTAGAGGATTATTAAAAGACCAAAATGTATAAAAATGTATACATACAAAGGGGGGTGGGGGTTTAAATAGGATCACAGTGTAAGTATAGTATGTATATTGGGGTATTATTAATTACCTCTTGAACGCATGTGATATAGGGGTCTTTTGATAAGTGACTGCCCCGGGAAGCTACCTTTACAGAGCAGAAAGACGGCACTCTTAAGCTATGCAATTTTAAAGAGAAAGTTTAACTCTAGGTGATCCTAGAGGAGGTTAAAGGAAAACTACACTAGATGCTCTTGTTTTCTCTAGTTTAGGTCTATTCATCCCCGGGCAACGGTGCCAAATGTGGGAGGAATCTTATCTTATTGCAGACATAGCAAGAACCACAAACATAATTGTCAATCCATGGGACGAAGTTGAATCAACTAGTACATGGAGACTACAAGAGGTTATCAATCCCTTGGAAAACAATGGACAACTCGCATCTAACACAAGCTACACTCAAATGACCTAAGTCATTAAAAGCTAGTCACTAATCGATAAACAAAACATGACCGTTACAGCATCAAACGACATCCAGATGTTATGAAACTTCTAGGACAAGTATATAAGACCTAAGCGCACATGCTTATGGTCTCAAATCTTACTTTCAATGAAGTGCAAAAAAATGTGATTATTAACAGCAGCAGTGAGATTTTGACCTAGCTGTTTCTGACCCCAAATGCATTTGAATGCTTAGCAATGATGTCCCAATACCCCGCCTATTCTTACTTTGTGATTTCCTAGATTAAATTCCTACTTATGATGAAATTAGGATGCGAAAATATACAATTTACCATAATATATTTACGTCAATGCGTAGTGCTCTTACCTGTAGTTGCAATGCAATAGACATCACTACAATGTGACAACCGACAAGGGAGAAGGAAGCATGAGAAAGAAAGAAGTGAGCATTGTAAGCTCACGCTATGTATTTCTCATCCAAAAAACTTAATAATAACTTTATAAAATTGGCTTTTATACCTTATCCAAGGTTTCTTTGATAAAAAACTAATCATCTAGGAGCTCTAACTAAGGATAATTTGATGCAATTTGGAAGCGTATAGCTCCGGCTCATAGATTACTATATCCACTTGTCAAATAGGAGTTACAATATTGCTGATTTATCAAAAGAGTAAGTGTTTTTACGATAAAGCTCTCGAAAAATGTTACATGGATTAGCTTGTTGCTAACACCATTCTTTAAGATATCTCAATGTTAATAGCTACACAATTTTGTAATTTATTGATAAAACAGTCAAGCATGCAAGTGATTATGTAATTATGAGCCAAACTAAGTGGGACTAAATTCTTCTCCCTAAATTATATTGATGAATCCCTAGGATATAAAAGAGTTATCAGGTTATTCATTTTTTACCTAAAACCTTATGGCTAAGGTATAAAGGCCAATTTTTTTAAAAGAGTGTTAAGTTTTTGAATAATAAATGTACAAAGTGTTTATTGAGCACTTTGTATTTTCCTCTTTCTTATCAAGCTTGTAGCTCTCTTGTGAATGGTCTATTTGGATTGTATTCTATTCCATTGCATTTTCATATGAAAGGTTTGTGCTACATAGTAAGCTTCTTGCAATAAACCTATAATTTTGTTGTAGCTAATCCTCTTCTTGATATACTCATGACTCAAGTTTTACACATCTAAAGTGCGTTTCATGCATAGGAGGGGTATTAGAACAACATTACTAAGCTATAGAGTGCATTATGACCAAAAATAGTTAAGTCAAATCTGCCATGTAGATAATAAGTACAATTTTAAAAAGTGACTAAAAGTGGGATTTGAGGCCATAGGTATGTTTCTTTAGTCATTGCCTAACATTTCTATAAGTTTGGTTGTGTTTGGCCTTTGTATGATAAGTGAACCGTTAGAACAACATTACTAAGCTATAGAGTGCATTATGACCAAAAATAGTTAAGTCAAATCTGCCATGTAGATAATAAGTGCAATTTTAAAAAGTGACTAAAAGTGGGATTTGAGGCCATAGGTATGTTTCTTTAGTCATTGCCTAACATTTCTATAAGTTTGGTTATGTTTGGCCTTTGTATGATGAGTGAACCGTTGAGGTTTGCTTACAATGTTTCGGTTAGTTGTTGTTGCCTAACATGTAGCTGAGTGTAGCTTTGGGTAGGTAAGGATTGAGTGTGATTTTCAATAGAGTGACAACCTCTTGTTGCCTCCATGCACTAGTTGACCTACCTTTGTCCCACTGTATGACATTTATGTATGTTGTTCTCATTATCTCTACAATAAGATAGAGAGGCTTGGCAACCAATGAGCTTAATACATCACACCACTATATGGTATGCAATCAGTCCAAATTTCTTTGTATTTGTGTAATGCTCTTCTAGTCTTTTGTACCTTACCTATGGTGTAATGTTGTGATGACAATGTTTAATACTTTAGAATGACCTATGAATAACATCGGAAGCCACGATCAACCAAAAATTTGTGAAACATATGGAGTTGGGATCCAATATGACGTTGACTATTGAGGTAGGACGGGTACCATGTTCTAGTGGACGAGGTCCCACGGTTCACCTTCTCCCATTGCCACTCTACCAAAGCAGCAACAAGGGTTGTGGCAGTCTTGCATAATCCTTGATATCACTTTGGTGGAATCAGAAGACCCTATGGGGGAAACAAACATTTGAAGAGGAAATGGTAGAAGTCACAAGCGCATCGGCACTAGTGGACCTTGCCAAATTGGTTCTATTGTAAATGCACACCAAGGGTCCCAATCAACATCAAAATTTCTACAAATATCCTCTCCTTCCTCGGACCATAGTTATGATTCGAATGGTGCAAGGGTGTCTAAATTGTTTCTCCTTGCCAAATTGGTTCTATTGTGAATGCACACCAAGGGTCCGAATCAGCATCAAAATTTCTACAAATATCCTCTCCTTTCCCGCACCACAATTATGATTCGAATGGTGTGAGGGTGTCTAAAATGTTTCTTCTTGCCTTGGTCAAATTAAGCCTTGGAGGGAGTGCTACTGCACTGTAGGTAGCATGCAGGGTGTAAGTGCGGGTCCGGATACAAGTTCTCTCAAATGCTTGATTTCAAACGGGTGGAACTTATATGCCTCATCCTAAACCACTGTACTTGTTTCAACTAAACCAACAACTTTAGAGGCTTTGTGTATGGCAAGATTTGGCAATAAGCACCATCATGGGTTTAAATACAATAAATTTGTGGGCTAATCTAATGAATATCTGGATTCTCATGTACCATCCTTTGCAAAGAGGTATGCACTACTAGATGGTAGTGGTGATGTAGTGCATAAGAAAGCCATTTTTGAAACTACCCTAAGCGGGAAATCTTCAAAGTGACTAGCCCATACCCAATTGACTACTTCAAAGCATTTTGGAGGTTTTTGTGGCATTCTTAAAATGATTCTGTATGAAATCACAACTCCACAAATGTTGGAGAGCATACGATTATGCAAATAGAGAAGATATGATGTGGAAATTTACACAACAAAGTATCACATGCTACTTCAGAGAGTAGGAACAACAAGACTAGTGGATGAGATGCTGAGTTCTTACTATGTTTGAGGTGAAAAATTCTCCAAACTACACTATCCATTATTGATCTAGAAATGGTATCATTGGAAAGAGTCATGTTGTCAGTGCAAGTCACGAAAAGATTTTTGGGTGTACCTCGATTAGAGAAATCTAAGAAATAGTCAACAAATAGTGACTACAAAAAAGACATAGATAGTGAATCAAATGAGGATGGTATCTCAGATGAGGATGAAGATCCTCCTTCAAAATTAGCAAAGACCAAGGAATCCAAAACAAAGGCCCTGGCGATAGCAGAAGGAAAGGGGAAGATCTCAGAATTAAACACCTCAAAATCACATTGTACCAAATATCAAAATGAGGATCATGCAACTAATGACTATAAATTGAACAAACTTTGTGTGACATTTGTTATATGAAGATTTATAACACGAGTCAATGCCAATACAATTCTAGCAATATGGCAAAATTGGAAAAATCACCAAAAACAACAACATAGTCAGCTAGCCAATGCGGTCCAAGTTTTGCAACAATCCCAGAAGATTTGGAGGCAGTAGTGAAGATTTAGTCCAACCAATTTTTACTCCCTTCAGCAAAAACATTGCTCATTTTGTATGGATAATGATCACTGGTGCAGTGAGTGCAAGGAAGGTGCATAGTAAAATTGGAAGAAAGCTAGAAGGTGAAAGAACCCAGCATCAACATGGTGTCCATTGAGATAATGACTACACCAGAAGGAGAAACAAATGAAGAAGCAAAAATATTTGATCTAAAAGTACAAGGAATTACCCGTTTAAGAAAGGGATTTCATCCGAGTCAAAAGACGGTTTTGAAACCAACCCTTGAAGATCAGATTACCTTTCTAAAGGAAGTAGTGAGATGGGAGGAAAAGGAGCCCATATTGATGTTGCACATTCTTCCCAAGCCAATTTCAAGGGTAATCTTACACCACAAGGACACATTTGCAGGAACTAGGGCAAAAATTGCATGCAAAACCCCACCGATCTTGTTTCTAGAGGAAACGATACAACCAAAACAGCATGAACCAGTGGTGGGAAACCCACCGCATGAAAGGAGAAACAAGATATTGAGACATCTTATGAAGTGCCATAGGAGGAGTCGACCAAAAAAGTATTGGAGAAGGATTTTGTGAAATGGCTATTCCATTAGAATATTTGGAAGACAATGGTATAGTTACCCATTCTAATGAAGTTGGGAGACTTGTCTGGATTTTAAGGAAAAGCTGATGTCTCATCAAGAATCTCTAGCAACAAACAAAATAGCACCTAAAGAATTGGTTTTTGTGGTGGATGATTGGGACCCACTGATCATAGTACCACATCAGGGTAGCAATATTAAAAATGTATATGTGGATGCTGCAATTGGAGTAAAAGTTATTACATGGAAAACCTGTAAGAAGTATGGATGGTCTAAATTAGAGCCAATTCCATTTTTTGTCTGGATGACAGAACAAAGAAGGATACAACCTTGAGGAATATTGCGAGGTGTTAGTTTTCATATCGGAGAAATATATTTTGTCATGTCCTTTGTAGTGCTAGATCTCTAGGGAATGTAAGCAGACTACCAAAGGTTTTTGGGCCGACCATGGCTACAACAAGCTAAGGTAAAACAAAATTGGGCAAAGTATAGTCTAGCCATATGCAGAGGATCAAGGAAGGTTCATGTTTGTATCAACAAGCCAATCATATTGATGAGGAGACCCGGCCCATTGTAATTGAACCAGTGAATATGGTCGAAGGATTGACGGATGAAAAAGAAGCTGATTTTAACATACAAATCAAGATTGGATGGCAATTTGTTTCATGGATGTGGAATCCATTCAAAAGTGTTATGTTGAGGTTGTGCCGACCAAGCCATAGCCCGACAAAAACCAAGCTAGGTACCAATAAGAACATTGAATAGTTTGGTGAAGAGAGAAAATTGTTGGGGTATAGGCGTTTGTGCCTTGCTCGACCGCTTAGGCCATGGGCACGTGCCCACTGACCACCTTATTTGTGTTGTACATATACACAACAATAGGGAGTAGCTCTGTTGAGTTCTACTCTACCCACACACCATATACTCTCTCCTTCTCCCCTTCCCGCATGCACATTGCACCACGCACACATGCATCCGTGCACGCACTCTTCAATTGAGAATCGAGCAAAAATTGAGATCTATGTACAATAGATCTGGGAGCTTGAGATTGAAGGAAGACAATGATGTAAGATTTTGAGCTCGTGTGCAGAGTTCAAGGACTTGGAGTGTGACTTTGTTACACACACAAAAATAAATAAAATTCATATTAGAGCAGTCGAGCTTAGGAGCTTGGTAGTAAGTGAGCTTTGTAGTGCAAACGAGAGTCGACAAGCAGGTCACAAAGATTTTGGAAAGCTTGATGGAATCTAGCTTTGGAGAGCAAAATTGAGCATTTCAAAGTTAAACAAAGAGAGCAAGTTGAATATAGAGCTCGATTAGGGAGTGTCGAATTCAAGCAAAGGAGAATTGGGGCAAGCCTTACTATAGCACTGGAATGATGAAAACACAACGCTAGCAGCAAGCTATCGAGCATCCTTAGTGAGAGGCACTGAGCAAGAGTTTGAGAATTGTGGTGTCTATGTGTGTACACACACACACACACACACAAAGGGAATCGTAAATGTAAATTGGGCTGTAGTAGGTATTTTTGAGCTGGAAGGCAAGAAAAGGAGGGTAGCCTTAGGTCCAAAAATAGAATCAAAAGGCAAAGCTCAGCAGTAGACCGGGCAGCAAGCCAAATTGGCATATGCAAGGGAAATTGTAGTAGACTCGGAGAGAATCAAGAGCACACACACATAGGATCTTGGGGCTCAAATTGCAAGAAATCAAGAGAGCCTGGCAATTTTGATAGAGAAGCTAAGTTTGGGGGGGACAAATTGTAGGAAATCGACAGAGCCTGGAAATTCGACAGAGAAGCTAATTTTTTTTTTTAAAGCTCAAATTCCATGATACAATGGTAGACTGCACACCTAGAGAGGGTGTTCATTTGAAAATTATGCTTTGGGGACAAACTTGGTACGATAATTCTAGGCATTGTTGGCAATGGGGTTATCCAAGTGGTCCAGTAAGTTTTCAAGAGGTCCCTTTCCTGTCACAATGTATTGCACAAAGAAGCCAAACATAAAGAACATGGCAATGCACTCATTCTTGAGCTCTTTCACCTTCAACTCATCAAGAGTCTTTGGGTCATCATCCAAGCCCAGTGGGGTCAAAGTATTGCCCACCACGATACAAGTAACCACCTCATCAACTTCTGATACACCATTGATGTCGTATCCCTCTGTGGCTCCCATCAACACCACCTGGCAAGCCCAAACGGAGAGAATTCTTTATGCATGAACAAGGTTGGGATTGCCGAGGTAGTCCAACTTGCCCACTGGCCAATGAGGTGAGTACAGCCAGATTTACACAAATTCAACATTCGGGTGTTTCATGTTCAAATTGTTAGTGTCGAGGCTGACCTAGCAACTACAATGGAAGCATTTACAATAAGGATTGTCTCTCGTGCGATGACTGGCACTAGCATGATGCATAGTGGAGTTTTGTAGACCATACTGTTGGACGGGAGAGACTCACACACCCATGAAGTGCATGCAAACACTACCTAGATCAACATAATGTCAATCGAGGACACAGATGACACGATAGGCACACGGAGGAAATCTCTTTAGCTTGTAAGGCTGAGACCATCCTACACATACAACACTCTGGAAGGCCAACTAAATCACAATCAAGAACCTCACTGCTCTCAACTACACCACCTAGCCATATACACACATACTAAGGGTAACTCGCCTAATCATGCCAGATTCGTATGAAACTTAAGGAACACCATCCCCTCACTAGGATACACCTGTCCCTAAGCTTCTACACTCTAAACCCTCACTCTAAACCCATCTACGGAAAATGCGTAGGATGACACAGCTGAATTTTGAAAGTGCACAAAACTGAAATTTATGAGTACCTATGCGTAGCTTATGTCGCCACGATTCTATAGACTACTAGCACGTAGAAAACAGACATTGTTTGATACACTTACGGCCACAGTTATCTCGTAGATGCGTCGGCGTATGCACTTCGTCTCGTGTGGAATGCTTGGCGTCATCACGTACCTCTCCTCGAGCCTACAGCAATGGTGCAGTCGGATCTCCAATGTGTTGAACGAGCCGGGCGTAGCAAGAGGATGAAGCTCACGCTCACTCTCTTTCTCTCTCACACACAGTAGACGGCTGCGCTAAAATTTGATTATGATTAAAGTCTTTTTTTACAAAATGACCTAGGTACCTTATATACTAAGGCTACCTTAGGTTTCACCAAAAATGGGGTTGAAAGGGTCAAATGGCTTTGTATTTACAATCTGAAAGTGCCATTGCACCCCGGCTTCTGAAACTAGAATAACTACTCATTACAAATGACGTTTATAGCCATAATCCGTAGCATTTCATAACTCGCAAAAGATAAGACTTTGATACGAAACTTGAGTTATGTTGTGTTGTTGACCTAGCGGTCAACATTCCCCCCTTCCGCGTTCATGTCGTCCCCGACATGACCTGATTGTCAATGGCGATGTGATCTTTGCTATCGTTTTGTTGTTGTAAAGAAAGTATAGACTATAGCCTTTGCAGTAGCTTGTCTTGTTCGTCCAATCCAATGTACATAGTCTTCACATGATTCAGGAAAATCATAATTGATGACGAACTTTATGTCTTTCACATCCACACTCCAAGCTGCAGCATCTGTTTTTGTCATTATAGGTCTACTACCAGATCTAAATTCAAAAAGATCCCAATGTCATTTAACTTGACTCTTATCATCATGGATAGAGAAAGCTCCATCCATCATTTGCTCCAGCAAATCTGTCAATTCAGAGTATTTGTGATTCTCAGAAACAACTTCTACAATCTGTCGAATTGAGTGATTGGCTTTCTGATCTTGTGAGGCAATGACAACTTTGTAAGGATTTATGTTGTGATGTTGACCCAGCGGTCAACACTTTGTTGTTGTTTTGGCTTCATCTATTGCGCTGCTTGTATCTTTGTCGAACCACAACAAGAACTATGATCCATTAGAGCGGACGTCTATCATCGTAACCATTCATCTTTTGAGATCCTCTGATTACTTTTAAGTCTGCTCTTCTTCATTGGGGACTTCTTTGTTCCTGTGCAATCACGTTGTTAGTGTTGTCTGCAGCTTTGTCATTGTAGGCCATTCTTCGACTCGCCATTGAGGAGAAGTATGCTATGATCAAAAATTGGTGCTCTAATTCATTTGTCAATTGATTTGAGTAGCATTTCCTTATTGTTGATGTAGAAGGAATATGTACAAGAGGATGGTGATAGGTGTCTTTAGATTAGGGTCTAAAACCTGGATGACCAAAGGGAAAAAACCCGGTGGGAAAAAAATGCCTTTGGTATGCGCTCTTATTGGAGTTGAGCAATTGAACGTGAAGTACATGTCCATGAAAGGTGTGTGCTTGGGTGAAACACAGAAAGAGTGTCTGATGCAAGTGCCAATTATGGGACACTCTATATGCATATGAGAAATTTGTCAACAAAATCATGCAATGTGAAAGAAGGAGATGATGGGTGTTTCGAGGAATAAATGTAGCACATGTGACATCAAAAGATGTCTCAATAGCTTCCACCTTTCCAAGAAGGGTTTTCGATGTAGAAGTTTCTCCACTCGTATCTCACTGTGCTCAGTACGTGAGTGTCTTTTGGACCTTCTCCTTCACTTCACCAGACTTAAGTACTTAGACTTCGACTCTTTTGCTCACCTATACCAGCATGAGCGACTCAACATAAATATGCTTAACTCTTCTAGCTTGAGCAGTACCTAGAATAGCTAAGATGCTTAGACCACAGAGAATATTACTTGAAGCTTTGGGACTAACACCTCACTCATTTTGTGGCTTAGCTACTCGACTCTGACTTTTATGACTTGTCGGTTGCATGTTGACACTGCTTTGTGACAAGTTCTTCGGCTGTTGTAGTGGGGCTGCTGAGATATACTTCGTGAAGTTTCATCGTTTTCCTGTACCTTCTTCTCTTTGTAGTTCTCAGGCCTCTCGTTAGTCTTTTCTTCATGTGGATTATGGATTTTTTTATTTTCTTAATAATAAACAAAGAAAATCTTAAAACAACTCAACAAAAGAAAAATCATTCAAATAGAAATCTAAATGCTATGTACACTATACACATGTCCGTAGGGGCTCATATATGGATTTTGTCCCCGTACTTCTCTGTAACACTACTATGAGGGCATATACTCTAAATTTCGTTAAAAATTTATCACAATAAAACGCAAAAATTCAATGCATCTCACAAAACATTTCCCTCTAATAGTCATAATGTTAGGTCCGCATTCAGAATGCCTCCCCCCTTCCTATTTGGAGTCATCATTTACGACAGGGTATCGCAAAGGGTATGTGTTGTGCTTGGGCAATTAAAAGTTGTGCCTATGCAGGCCTTGTAATGTAGCCCTATTATGCATACACAATCAATGCATGAAAAGATTTATGTTGTGCAAGATGTGGGTATAAGCAATTTGCTTATTGGTATTTGTTGGCGAGGCTTCCTATTCTAAGTAATGTAATGGTCTTTGAAGCTCTTGTATCGTTGCTTGATTGAAGCGACTTTCTCTCTTCTAACTGTACTGTAATCGTAGGAAGAATTGTAAGAATTCAAGCGGCGATGCACTGACATTAGTTTTCTTGTTCTTCTTTGGGACCCATTTCTTTGCGATTATTGGTTGTTTTGTTACTGACTCTCGTTTGGGAACCCATACTTGCCCGTGCTTCGTTTGTGTTTGAAGAGACTTCTTTGGGATCCACCTTTTTGTTGTGTGAGTCGACAGTGGTCTTTGCTTCAGCCCTTGTACACTTGGTTGGGGGCGGGATTTAGGCTTTGAAAGTTGATACTGTGGTTGTTTTGGAATCCAAATGAATTCCTGACTTTTTTGTGCTTAAATCAACTTCTTTGGAGCCCAAACCTAAGTTGTGAAAGCTTGAGACTTTGTGATATTCTTACCTGTTCGTGCACGCTTTCCTTGTTTTTGTTTTGGTGTTGGATCTTGTGATTTGTCATTAGAGATCTTTGTCTTCTTGATCCATATCTGTTTTTGGCCGATCTGGCTTTTTGGTATCCAGATTTGTCGAGCTTTTTGGCTTTGACTTGTTTTCCTGTTCTTTTGACCTGTCATGGTTGTTGCTGAAGGGGTTGGTGATAGTGATGGCCTGAGTTGATGATACGGGATGTCGTAACATTCATCACTATTGCTACTATCCTCAGTAAGGTTGACTTCTTGTACTTTCCCTTGATTTTTTGGCTGGTAGTGGAAAGTTACTGTCTGTTTGCTCATGGGTGGTAGTTTCTTGGAGGACTTTTCTAGCCCATTGATTAGAGCATTGTTAGCTCGTTGCTCTGGTCGTATTCCTCCTAGCTGAGCCTTTGCATCCTTATTAGGAGCCATGTATGAGGATGCTTGTGGTGGCTGTGTCTTCACCGAGGACTTTGGAATCCACTTTTGATGCACTTTATTCGTGTAGCGATGACATTGATTCCCGGGTCGTTGATCTTCTTGAAGCTCAAAGTGTTCTACAGAGTCATAGAACTCGTCCTCTTCTTCATCTTTTGATTCTCCACATTTCTTTGTTTGCTCCTTATTTCGAGAGCTTGTTGATGTCTGGTTCTCTTTGTTTTTGTGGATTACACTCACTGCAAAATAAAGAACGACATCATAGACATTTTCATCACAGAACTTTGTTGTGGGAGCATCCTCCACGGCGCACACATCCAAAGTAGCCAAGATGTGTTCCCATCCAAAAGGCTCTAACTCTTCTTCAGGAAATGGTTATGGGATATAGTCCCTATCCTCCATAGCTCGCTCTAGGATACATTCCTCACGTTTCAAGCTACCACATTGTGAAGCTCCACACATCCACAATTATTTAGGCTTACCTAACCAAGCTGGATGTTCTGATCCTGCTACTGTGGCGGAATCAAACTCCTCAACCGGTGTTCTCGTCACATCCCTATAGCTATGGTCCCTCAAGTTTATCTTTGTTATGGTTTCCATATGTCTCAGGTATATATGGTCATAACCCCAATCTTGGACCATTTTCAATTGTCGCATGAATGGTCTTCCCAGAATGATGTCATAGTTGTTCTTCTTGCCAAAGTCAACAACAGCAAAAGTGTGTTCATATTCAATGCCACGAGAAGTAACAAGTACTTTTTCTAGCAGTCCTATGGGCTTTTCCTTGTGTCCGTCTGCAAGCTGCAGGGTCATTCGTGTGGATATCAAGGCAGGTTTTCCCCATTTTTTCCAAACCTCTTTGGTTGCAATGGCCACACCAGCTCCAATGTCAAGGATTGCCATGGTTTTTACACCATTGAATTCCACAAGAAGGGTGGTGTTTCCATCTTCTCCCTCGTAATACTCGCCTACCTTGTTTAATGGCACTGGCCTAGCATTGAGTTGAGGCATTTCAAGCTCTTTGATGCCTTCCTCAATTTGAGTCATTGGGGTTCTTACACCAAATTTCTCTAGACATTTACCCACATTAGCCCACATGTTTGGTCTTATTCTGAGAAACTCGGCTAACATTATTGTACAGGTGACTGGGGTAGATAGAATATCTACTAGCCCCTTTGAATCAATGGCCTTGTTGGGAGACAGTCTCTGTGATGGGACTGCAACCACATCTGACTTGGTCTCGTACTCTCCCATGTAGGACGGTATTGTTCTTAGCGAATGGGGTTGACTATCCATAGATTGTACAGATCCTTTCTCGCCCCAATAAGATTGCACGTCTAGATACATTTGAGATCCAGTCTCAAATTCCTCTATTGGTGGTAGAAACACTCCTCATTCATCACCAGTCTTGTCTACTCGTCTTCTTAGGTCATCGGCTTTATTGGCCTCTCTGACTTGTTTCCACAACTCTTCAAGACCATCTATCTCTTTACAATCCTCAGGTATACCTTGGTGAAATCCCTCGGAAGAGTTATCCGTGGTATTCAGTACTATCCTTGGTTCTAATGTTGGGTCTTTGAGGTTTGGTCTGTGCTCATGACTAGAATCTGGCTCTTTTAGTTCCTGGTTTGGTGGGATTGCTTGTGTAGGCATGACTCGGATCACATCCTCAGGTTTTGCAACTAGTGGTTCTAGTAAAGCTTGGGCTATTTGAATCATTTTATGGCACATTTCAAATTTTTGCTTTTCTAGTTCCGCATAGGGATATGTCAGCCACCTGTGTTCTTGGGTTTGGTTGTTTTTTAGCCTTTCATCATAGGATTTCAAGAGGGAATCTAATGTCTCATTAACCTTCTCTGCCAACACAGATCCTCCTGAACTAGCACTTCTCGGTTTCTCATCCGTGGATGGTTCTTCTAGAGGTTTAACCATCTGTGTAAGAGAAGGTGCCTCCTTTTCCTCATGTTGTTTTATCTTCTCCTCAGCTTCGGTAAGATTCTCAGCTAGGGATTTTTGCTCTCGTTCCCTGTGTGCTTTCATCCTAGTCTTTCTAGCTTTCCAACTATTTTGTTTGCTCTTGGTTTTCTGATTAGGTGCTTCTGTCTTTGGTCCATCATCTGTCTTTGGACTCATGTCACTTTTCGTGTTCTTTGTCTCTGGATTCTCATCAGCTTTCTTTTGAGCTTGTGCTCTCGTAACCACTTGAACTGGTACAACATTTTCATTTTCTGAGCTACTAGGGAGCTGAACAATCCCTGATACATTTGTCGTGATTTTCCTGATTTGGTTTGGTTTTTTCGGGCAATCGGGGATCAAGTGAGTGATGCCACACTCAAGACAATAGGCATTTACTTCAGTGATCTCCGTATGAGGACATTGTTTGACCAAGTGGTTGTCACGACTTTTGTGACAATCTGTCTCTGGTTGAGGAGATTCTTTTAGCATTTCCTCTTGGCTATAAGCAAGCTTTGACCTAGATAAGCCGCTATTTGCAATGAATCGCAATGTCCTTTCGTCCATTTCATACCTTCTTTCTTTCAACTGAAACCCAGGAGGTGGAGGTTGTACCGGCCTCACCACTCCATGTGTTTCTCTCACATTTTGTTTCTCCGAAGGGTAGTACTCACTTTGGTTGCTATACCACATTGTAGCTGGTACTGGTGTTGGTTTATTTGATGCTTCCATCATTGGCATGTATCTCATGTCTACCTGCATTCTAGCACCTAGCAGCGGAGGTTGTTGTCCTAAGACAAGCTGTGGCCCTAAAACTCCTACTGGTCCTGGCGCATTCCCCGTAATGTATCTAGGTGGAGCAGGTGCTTCTGAAACAGGTTGTACATACCTCTCCCTAGCATTTTCCATGTAATAATAGCACTCTTCCCCCGTATGGTTCGTCCATTTTCTCTCAATTTCACACCACTTCGGCTCTCCCGAATCAGACCTTACAAGAGGAATCAACCTCTTGACCAAGTCCTCGATAAGCTTTTCTTGATCAATAGGTGTCGTTGGCTTGGCAATGGACTCACTTATCTGTGAAACACTGTGCTGAGAGGATGTGTCATCTCCTTGACTCTTTAAGTCCTTTTCTTTGTATGCCTCATAGTTATCCACTAGATAAAGAGCTTCTTTGATCAACTCGTTTAGCGTCATCCTCCTTATCATATGCAAATCCCTCTGAAGGCCCTCATCTCTCATTCCCTAGATAAAGATCAACATCAATCGTGCTTGCGTAGGTAATTCCGCTCTCGAACAGAGCTTAACATATCTCTTGAGCCGTAATGATGCTTTGCGTACTGATTCATCCTCTTTTTGTTAAAATCTATGGATTTGCGAGACTGTGTTGTGAGCAATGCCTTTTGGCGAGAATTCTTCAATAAACTCCTCAAACAGCTCATCTAGGGTCTCAAAATCCCATTTTTCCACCGAGTCGAACCATGTAGCTGTATCATCTTCCAGAGTCAATCCAAATCCCACAAACTGTGTCGCAAAATCTGAAACTTCCTCTGCTCTAATTACTCTTCTAAAAGCTGTTACGTGATCTCTCGGATCTTTATCTCCGGAATATTTTTTGTTTACCCATTTCTGGACTTGGGATGGTCTAACTTGTCGATTGTCTACAAGTCTAACCAGAGACTCTCCCAATCCTTCTCCCGTTATCGCTTTTGAAGGGAATCCTGGTGGCTCTCTTCTTGGAATTTCTATAGGAATTCTCGTGTTTGGTGGAGGCATTTGTGGTCCTTCATTGACCAAATATCCACCTCTTTCTAGTACAGTCTGTGGATTTGTGCTTTCTACAACTCTGTATTCTCGTCCATACTTGTCGACAACTATAGATCTCCATTGACAGTCGACTCCGTATGTGTAGACATATAAGAGCTTGTAATCCGTTATCTCTTCTAGGTATGGATCTGAGCACCTATAAAGATTGACCTCATTGTCGTCAATGTATCTATATATTCCTTCACTCTCATGACCAATCATCCAAACTCTCTCAACAAGATGGGTCTTTATCAATTGCAAGTTTGGAAGATCCATTGTGGGAGGATATTCCTCTATCGTCGGGATCTCCAAGCTTGTGTAAGCTGCGTTTGAATCTAGGGTAGACATGATTTCTGGGCTTAAGAGCTTTTGCTTGGTTCAAGTAGACTTAGTCCACTGTGTTCAGGTTCTTTGGTTAGGGAAAAGTCGAAACTATGTCCAAAACCGCAACCGTTTTCTCACAATTCTCGCAAATTGTCGCTTTTAGACACCCCTGACTTCCGGATGAATTTTGAGGCCTCAAACGATGTTTTTTTCAAAGTTGAACTAAGATCTATAGAGTCACTCTCAGGCTACGTTTTGATATAAAAACTTTTCCAATCCGATACCGTTTGTGAAAGTTATGGCCAAAATAGTGAAATGCAGTTTAGACTGGTCAAAATGAGTCCAAATTCAATTTTGAAAAAAGATTTGGGATCTCTGTGACACTGTGAACACTTCTCTATGGTCAAAAGTACAGTTGGACCCTAAAACTGGCCTAGAGACATCCTACACGTAGGATGTCTATATGCTCAGAATTTAATAAAATTTAGTCCAGAGACTCCCCTTAAGTCCAGCAACACAATGGTATGCTCAGAATTTCATTTGGACCTAGCAATGGCCTTGAGACATCCTACGCATAGGATGTCTTTTTGCTCAGAATGACTTGAAATTTTCACCCCAGCTTCTCCTTGATGTGTTGATCATAGTGGTGTGCTCATAGGTTGGTTTGGAGTCCTAAATCAAGCTGGAGACATCCTACGCGTAGGATGTCTTTTTGCTCTGTTTCAGCTCAAACTTGCACTGTAGCTTCCCCTTGATGTGCTAAACTCACAGCTATTTTTACTTTTTGATTCTGATACCTATAGGTTGGTCAAATGATCAAGAATCTGTTCCAAAAGCCTGATGTCTGTTCCGATGAATTCCTAAGTCAAATCCACTCCAAATTGGACCAAATTTGACTAGGAGGCTTGCCTAAGGCTATACAACAGCATGGTATGGTCACAGTAGAATTTTGGTTTCAGAATTATGCCATAGACATCGTACGCGTAGTATGTCTAACTGCTCAGAATTGCCCCAAATTTGAACCACAGACTCTCCTTAAGGTGGTGAGCACTGTGGTATGCTCATAATTAAGTTTGGAGTGCAAAATCACACATATGACATCCTACGCGTAGGATGTCTTTTTGACCCGTTTGACCCCAGCACTTGACCCAAAGCTTCCCCTTGACGTCAGCAACCTAGTGGTATGCTCAGATTTGAGTTTGGATGTCAAAAGACCCCAAAACTAGCTATCCTTGCCTTTTTCAGTCAAAAGTGCAAAAGTCCGCTCAATCTTCCCTTTCACTGACCCAAATGAGATGAAATTTATCACATGCACTCAATACAACATTGAGAACATGCCTTTGAAGTCACCCTATGGTTTGGTCTCAAAAATTATGCCTTGGGCACAATTTGGATAGGATATCTGGCACTTCTCGTCTTTTGGCTTTGATCTGTCAAAATTTGGTCAAATTTCCACTTTCCAGGTGAAAATAGGGTAAAACCTACCTTCTAAACACACTGGTAACCTCAGATTTTAAAAAAAGTGCCCAGATCACCCTGTAGACATCCTACGCGTAGGATGTCTACTGCTGATTTTTTGAGACTGAAGTGTCCCTGATGCTTCCTTATGCTCTCAGCAAGTGCAAGTATGCTTCACATGCAAAAATCACTCAATTTAAGCCTTTTCTGAAATTTTACGTTTTCTGACTCTGCCTTTTGGCTTTTGGTCAACAAAAATAGGGAAAAACACCCAAGTCAATATGTTACTAGGGTAAAACCTACCCTCTGAACCCACTGGTGCAGTCAGAATTTTCAAATTTGGTCTCCAGAACCCCCTTGAGACATCCTACGCGTAGGATGTCTATGTTTACAGAATTGCAGGTTTTCTTCACAGAACCCTTGCAAATGCTCTTTTATATGCACAGCATCAGTCAGTCATACAAAACTATCCACAAAAGCTTGTTTAATGCATTTTTACCCTCAAAAGCACACTTTTCAGTGATTTCAAATGCAATCAAGCACTTTAGCAAATAATTCAGTGATGAATAGCTCTAGATCAAAATCGGATCACTTACCTAAAGCTACTCCTACAAATCATATGGGGTTTTGCATCTATGAGAAGAAAAACGCTTCACTGCCACACACGGACTAGTAAACGCTTTTATCACCTCACAAATCACTCGACCACCCACAACTACTCTAATCCACAGATCCTAACTAAACCTATCTAGTCGCAGACCCTCGGCAAGACACACGCTTCCTGGCTATCCACTTGATCGCAGAATATCCTCTTCCGGATCCACTTAAGAAAAACGCTTTCTTTAGCCGAAACTAAATCAAGCAAACATCACACGAGTGTAAGTAGGAAACCTACTTAGGTCCTTGTGTCCCCGGCAACGGCGCCAATGTTGGACGGGAGAGACTCACACACCCATGAAGTGCATGCAAACACTACCTAGATCAACATAATGTCAATCGAGGACACAGATGACACGATAGGCACACGGAGGAAATCTCTTTAGCTTGTCAGACTGAGACCATCCTACACATACAACACTCTGGAAGGCCAACTAAACCACAATCAAGAACCTCACTGCTCTCAACTACACCACCTAGCCACATACACACATACTAAAGGTAACTCGCCTAATCATGCCAGATTCGTACGAAACTTAAGGAACACCATCCCCTCACTAGGATACACCTGTCCCTAAGCTTCTACACTCAAAACCCTCACTCTAAACCCATCTGCAGAAAACGCGTAGGATGACACAGCTGAATTTTGAAAGTGCCCGAAACTGAAATTTATGAGTACCTATGCGTAGCTTATGTGGCCATGATTCTATAGACTACTAGCACGCAGAAAACAAACATCGTTTGATACACTTACGGCCACAAATAGCTCGTAGATGCGTCGGCGTATGCGCTTCATCTCGCGTGGAATGCTTGGCGTCATCGCGTAGCTCTCCTCGAGCCTACAGCAATGGTGCAGTCGGATCTCCAATGTGTTGAGCGAGCCGGGCGTAGCGAGAGGATGAAGCTCACACTCACTCTCTTTCTCTCTCACACACAGTAGACGGCAACGCTAAAATTTGATTATGATTTAAAAAGTCTTTTTTTACAAAATGACCTAGGTACCTTATATACTAAGGCTACCTTAGGTTTTACCAAAAATGGGGTTGAAAGGGTCAAATGGATTTGTATTTACAATCTAGAAGTGCCATTGCACCCCGGCTTCTGAAACTAGAATAACTACTCATTACAAATGACGTTTATAGCCATAATCTGCAGCATTTCATAACTCGCAAAAGATAAGACTTTGATACGAAACTTGAGTTATGTTGTGTTGTTGACCCAGCGGTCAACACATACATAGGAGTCTGTGGGATTTGCATGCAGGCTCTAGCATGGGTACACACACTCGCCTACCACCAAAGCCTATACGACTGCATGTAGATCAATTGAGCGAGCCAGTGGGCATAGGTTCATAGAGTCTCTCACATGTTTTCTTGTGCATACTAGTAGTTTAGCTAGTAGGATCCACTTATCCGCACATTTGCCTTTAAGTGGGAGATTATTAGGGTATAGGCGTCTATGCCTTGCTTGACTGCCCGCCCACCAACCACCTTATTCTTGATGTACATATACACAACAATAAGGAGTAGCTCTACTGAGGCCTACTCCAGCCACCCAACGTCTACTCTCTCCTTGTCTCCTTCCCGCATGCATATCGCATCGTGCAGGCACGCACGCATGCACTCTTCATAAATCTGACCTAGAGTTAATGGAGTTAAAGTAATTATTACAGTAGGAATGTGAATTTGAGAAGCAAATGGACAAGATGTCACCGGTCAAGGAAGACGCAATCTAGAAAGTAAATCTTGGAACAAAGGAAAAACCTAAACATGTTAGATGAGTCTTTCCAATCATATCTTAAAAAGTTTTTTAAAAAGTTTATGTATGTGTTTTCATGGGATTATTCAAGTATGAAGGGCCTTGATCTCAAATTTTACCAACGTCATATCAATTTGAAGAAGGATGTAGTTCCTACCAAGCAATCCATGTGTTGTATGAATCCAAATTATGCCAAATAAGTAAAAGATAAATTGGATAGATAACCGAAGATTGGATTCATAGTTTCAACTGAATATGCGGAGTGGATCTCACCAGTTGTTGTGGTCCCTATAATAAGAACAAGAAGCTTTGGATTTGTGTGGGACGGGGTGTCTAACCTCACTCCTATCTTATTGTTGCAAACATACCGAGAACCACGGATATAATTGTCAATCCATGGGACGAAGCTGACTCAACTAGTACATAGAGGCTTCAAGAGGTTGTCAATATCTTGGAAACAACAAACAACTCGCATTCAACTCAAGATACACTCCAGTGACTGAAATCACCAAAAGTCAATCGCTCATCGACAAACAAATCACATCCGTTATAGCATCAAATGACATCAAAACGTAATGAAGCTTTTAGGACATGTTTATAAGACCTAAGCACACATGCTTATGGTCTCAAATCCCACTTTAGGTCAAGTGCAAAAATCATGATTATTAACAGCGTGGATTTTTGACCTAGTCATTTTTTACCCAGAATACATCTAAATGCTTAGCAATGATGTCCTAATACCCCACCTATACTTAGTTTTTGATTTAGAAGCTTAAATTCCTACTTATGATGAAATTAGGCCGCGGATTGGCGACGCCCAAAGCTACAAAATACTATGAAATGCTTACGTCAATGCGTAGAGCTCTTACCTGCGGTTGCAACGCAACAGATGCAACCATAATGTGACAACCGGGGAGGGAGTAGGAAGTGTGACAAGGAGAGAAGTGAGCACCATTAGCTCATGTTGTGTATTTCATTATCCAAAACTTGAAAATAACTTACAAAAATTGTCTTTTATACCTTAGCCAAGATTTTTGGTGGTCAAAACTAATAATCTAAGAGCTCTAACTAAAGATAGGTAACGACAGGTTGATACAATCAAGAAGCTTGTAGCCCCAGCTCATCAATTATAAGGTTTATCTGAAAAATAGGAGTTATAATATTCTCGATTGATCAAAATAATAAATGTTTTTACAATGAAAGCTCCAAAAAATGGTATCCGAGTTAGCTTCCTGCTAACATTCCCCCCCTCCTTGCATGTGTCGTCCATCAACACAATTTTATGGACTGAAATAATCTTCGGGTTGACCGTTGGCGAGGCAGTTCTTAAGTGCATGTAAAGCTTTTTATATCTGATCTTTCTTTCTTTGTCTGGAACCTGCAAAAATTGTATAATGAATCTGTTCTTTAGCTCGACAGCAAAGTAGCCTACAAATCTGGAAGTCCGGTTGTTGATCATTGGCCCAAAAATCTTTGTTCGCCAAGCGAAGAACCCTATGTAGAACGCTTCCTCGAATGCCAACATATTATGAGATGGCAAGAACATGCAACGGATGATAGAAGCCATAGAGGACTTCTTTGGAAGGTTGGCCGCTTAGGTCGTAGCATAGACCCTTATTGCCCTCAAGGAAGGATATCCACGGTTCTCTTGCTTGGTCTAGCTCATGGAAGACTTCAATGCATGTGAACACCATTCGGAAAATTTTGTAGAGCATAGCACATGAGAGATCGGGGAGGCTTTTGAAAAATGACATGGTGCCCATTAGGGTTTTCACCATGTATTCCTCTATCGGCGTTCCCTTCTCTGGAGCTGGCAATCTTGGATAATTCAGCCATGTAGGCTGCTTCTTTGTCATTGCCTCGTGTGCTTGTCAGGTCCTTACTCTTGGTACAGGACAAAAAGTTGGTTCTCTTTGAAGTGCCACATGTGCTCTTGTGAACAGAATCAAGTATCTAGTATTCTTGTTCAACCACCTCTTTCTCCACTTGGGGTGGACTTCATCTGTGCCTTCTGCTTGCATGTCTTTGTATAGTCATTCCTTGACCTATAGCAGCTCGACCTTGATCAAGGGATATGGCAGTGATTTTTGATGCCATTGTGCATTGATTTGGTTGGGAGTGATTTGAGTAACATTGACAGAATGAAGAATTCTCAACTCCCAATCCATCGTTTCCTTCCAATGCTCATCCGTCTTCTGAGCAACCTTCTCCTTAAGCGCATCTTCTTCAGCTTTTGATAGTTGGACCATCGGCTCTTGATCGGCATCTGTTAATGGTACTTGAAATTCTTCTTCTCCCCCGACCCCTTCTACCGGCTGTGTTTCCATCTCAGTGAATGACACTGAGGGAATATCAATGTGGGGTTGTTCGGATGTACCTCCTTCTTCCTCTGTCTCTTACTGTCCATCCTGCAATAGCTGGTTAACTCTCTTCATCTTTTCTATCTCCTTGAGCAATTCTTCTTCTCTTTGTACCCGCATTAATGTGAGGTCTCTACGTTGTGACTCCTCTAGCTTCAGATCTAGCTCGAGATCTTTGCTCTTTTTCTCCAGTGCTTTATACACTTCATCTATACCTTTGATCGAAGCAACTACGGGATTTTCTCTTATCTGTTATATGAAGGTTGTCTGATCATTGATCCTCTACTCTGATTATTGTAGTGAAGCGTTTGCTACATCTAGTTGCACTTGGATCTTTTGAACTGACACAGTTGTAGTTAAGAGTTCATTGGTAACCTCTGTCAGTTGTCCATCTTTGGTCTTGCAGGAATGTGTTAACTTCATGAGAGGTTTTCCTAGCTCTTCCATTTCCTTTTGCTGCTTTTCTTGGGCTAGCTGGTGTTGTTCAACTTCGGCTTTCAACTCTTGGACTTGTTTCTACAGATCGATGATGACATTTAATGTGTTCTCTAGCTCTCCTTGAAGAGCGTCTATCACCATTTCCAACTCTTTAGCCTTAGTATTGCGGAAAAGTGCTGCTGATCTTATTTGTTGTCATCTCCTACATCTACTTTGCATATTCATTAACTTGGAGAATTACCTCATCATTGGTCTGCCAATCTTCAGTTCTTGTGAGCTGCCTAGACAATTCATCAATCTCTTGTGATTCCTTTGGTGGGGTTATGGCGGCTGTTTGTCCTCCCCTTGAGGCTGTGCTTTTGCCTCTACTGCTTTGTCTTCTTGAGGCTTCGTGGATGCCTCAGCCGTTTCTTGCTAGGTGGTGGTAGATGTGGTTTCCTCTGTTTTGTGTGTCTTTGGTTGCTCTTAACTTGTTGTGTCCTCTGGTTCAGGACTTGCTACCCTTTTCGGCTCTGACCATCTGTATGAGGATGATATGCCGTGCTAAAACACAGTTGTGTTCCGATGGCTTGAAAGAGTGAAGTCCAAAACTTTGAAGTAAATTTCGCATCCCTGTCGCTAACAATTCTCTTAGACCGTGAAGTCTAAATATTTCCTTCACAAAGATTCGGCTAATGTTTGAGGCAGTGAAGGTGGTTTTTACAGGCATCAGGTGGTCTACCTTAGTGAGCATATCAACAATAACAAATACTCAGTCATAGCCTCCAACAGAGGGTAATCCCATGACAAGGTCCATACTGATACATTCCCACTTCATTTGGGGTATATCAAGAGGTTGAAGCTGTCCAGGTAGCTTGATTCTTTCAGCTTTAATCCCTTGGCATGAGAGACATCACTTCACATAGTGAAGAACGTCCCCCTTTATTCTTGGCAAAAAGTAGCTTCTTCTAACAGCATTTAGGGTCTTTGCATACCCAGGGTGTCCTGACGTTGGGCTATCATGAGCCTCAAATAGGATTTCTTTCTTCAGTGTTGGGTCCTTAGGTACACAAAGCCTTTGTTGAAAATTAAGACATCCCTCTTGAACAGAGTATTCCTTTAATGATATGATCTTTGCTTCAAGTGTTATGCCTTGTTGAATCAGCCAAGACAACTGCTGATAATCTGGGTCTTTCAAGGCTGCTTCCTTGATTTTCTCCCATATAGGATTATTGGGTATAGAGATAGCACTAAGGAAAGCTTTGCAGCTAAGCCCATCCGCAACTACATTGTCCTTCCCAGTTCTAAACTTTATGTCAAAGTCGTATTCTTGAAGAAGTTCAATCCATCTCCTTTGCCTCATGTTGAGATTGGGTTGTGTAACGATCCACTTCACGCTTTTATGATGAGTATCTAACTGAAATTTGCGATTGAGAAGATAATATCTCCATAACTTTAATGCATGGATGATTGCTAAGAGTTCCAAGTCATGGGTTGGGTAATTCTTCTCATGATCTCTGAGCTTCCGAGAAGTATAGGCTACAGGTCTACCTTCTTGAGTAAGGACTCCCCTTAAAGCGAGTTTTCTACCATCAGTTATAACTTCAAACTCTTTATTGAAATTTGGAAGCTTAAGAATAGGAGCTGATACTAGGTAACCTTTTAGCTTTGCAAAACTGGACTCGTGTTTGGCTCTCCACTTGATTCTCATCCCTTTCTTTAATAACTCTGTTAAAGGTGCCACAATAAGAGCATAATCCTTAACAAATATCCGGTACTATCCTGTGATCCCAAGAAATCCCCTTATTTCACGGACAGAAGTAGGCTGAGGCCATTCTACGATGTCCTTAACTTTATCTGGGTCAACTGAGATTCCTTTGGAAGATATAATAAAGCCAAGATAGCTGACTTGGGCCGAGAAAAAGGTACATTTACTCTTCTTAACATAAAGTTGATGTTGACGTAAGAGCTGTAATACTTTACGAACATGCTCTTCATGATCCGCCTCATCTTTAGAGTAGATCAAAATATCATCAAAGAAAACCAAGACAAAATCATCCAGGTAAGGTCTAAAAATATCCTTCATTAGTAGATTGAAGCTTTCAAGAGCATTAGTAAGACCAAAAGACATTACTGTGAACTCATAATGTCCATACCTAGTATTGAAAGCTGTCTTTGGAATGTCTGATTCTTTCATTCTTATCTGATAGTATCCAGAGCAAAGATCAATCTTTGTGAAGATCTTAGCCCCGTGTAGCCTATCCAAGAGTTCATGTATTCTAGGAAGAGGATACAAGTTCTTGACGGTGACTCGATTAAGACCACGGTAGTCTATGCAAAGTCGTAAAGAACCATCCTTATTCTTCTGGAAAAGGACTGGAGCACCCCAAGGAGAAGTACTTGGTTGGATAAATCCTTGCTCAATAAGTTGCCTAAGTTGATCTTTAAGCTCAATTGCCTCAGGGAGTGACATCTTGTACGGTCTTTTCAAAACAGGTTCACAACCATGGATAGTCTTTATCTCGTGATCAACCTCTCTAGGTGGTGGAAGACTTGTAGGATCTTCAGGAAACACATCTGAATACTCTCTCAACCAATTAGATTGAAAGTTTGAATCTGTGTCCTCTACCTTGTTGAGTTTAATTGCATAGATTTGCTTACCCTTTTGTAATTCCTTAAGAAGTCTACTAGCCTTGACTAAGTGAGCTTTTGGATTCCCATTCTTTCCTTGAACTAAAACTTCATTCCCTAGTTCGTCTATAAAGGCAAAATTCCCTTGTGCACAATGAATATGAGCTTGATTTTGTTTCAACAAGTCCATTCCTAAGATACCATCATAAATGCCTAAAGGTAAAGTGCAAAAGTTTGCAGAAGTAGAGTATCCCCCTAGTTCAAATTCTACCTGTCCTGTTGTGTGTTGAGTTAGACTTCCTTCCCGTTTGCTAGTTCCACAATTAGTCTCCCAGCAGGATACTGGTTTAGTTTTAGCTTTCTCATGCATTTAGGAGAGATAAACAGTGTGTGCTTCCACAATCAATTAAAAATTCATTTTTTCACCTTGGCAAGACCCTCGTGCTTGAATGACTGCATATTGCTGGCGATCACTCACGTTGTCAATTGTGGCATGCAGAGTTGCTCTCTCTTCAACTTGGTCTCCCCTGTTGGTTCTTCCATAATATGGCATGAGTTTGAGCCATTTCTCCTCTTCCACGTCCTCTTCTTGCATTCCTTCCTCCACGACGAATAGTTCGACCTCTACCATTTTGTGCTACAGGAATGGCATTTGTGTTTGTTGCTATGCTTCTTTTAGGACAATGATTCCTATAATGACCTAGCTCATCACACTCGTAGCAATGAACATTTGGATGTTGCGGTTGAGTTACTGTAGCTGTTGTTGCTATAGTGCGAGGTTGATAAGCTTGATTAGTAGGTCTAGGGCTCCAATTGTTGGGTCTGGCCCTTTGGCTTCTAAAGTTTCCTATTCCTTGATTCCTAGTTGTTTTCTTGGCAAGTGGTGTTGCCCTTAAGAGAGCATCCTGGAGAGATATGGGTCTCATTGCTTCAAGGTGCGTATCCAGCGGTTGATTCAACCCTTGACAGAACCGTGCTACCTGTTGTTCAGTAGATATTTCCGGGGCATATCTTCGCAAAGTTACAAATTTTAAGTAATACTCTCCCACCAATAAAGATAACTGCTTTAGAGCAAAGAATTCATTCATTTTGGTATCACAATGAACAAGTGGAAGATATCGTGTTGTAACGGCTTCTTTAATTTCCTCCCAAGACTGGGAAGATCATAAAATACCCAAGTCCTTGCAATGTTGTTTCCACCATATTTCTGCATCGCCAGCAAGAAAACATTGCGAGCATAGTTTCATTTACAGGTTGGGTTCTTGCAGGTTCGAAATAGTCTTCCATTGCCTCGATCCAGTCTTCAGCATCACGCTCGACATGGGCTCCCTCGCCTTTGAATGTGGGTGGTTGGGCTTGTTTCAGGAGAATTTTTTTCTCTTGTAGGGCCGTATACAAAGCATTTGACGGTACCTTTGCAATAATACACTTGTCGATGGTTTGATTTAAAGACTTAATGCTATATCAAGTGCTTTAAACTTCACAACTCAAGACCAAAAAAAAAAAAAGCAACCTAACTTCACTAAGTTCAAGATGCCCTAACTTTATTTATATCAAGATATATACAAAGTTGGGATCTCATTGAGAAGCTAGATGAGCATCTTTTTCTTCTATCATGATATGTACAAAGGTTGGATTTGCTAAAAACTAGATGATTCTCAAAGCTGGATTTCCAGGGACATAGTGGTATAGTCGATAGGTATTTGTGGAGAGGTTCTTGCAATCTACTATTTCATTTGAATAGTAGCTCTTATACACATCTTTGTGGGGTTCATAAAATACAAGACTTTTATTTTCAGAAAAGATATCAGGGACAAAGATGGGTTTGATACTATAGCTAGGGATCACCTTAACCACTTGATTGTAAACCCATTCGTATAGGTGTATGCCATGTGTGCAAGAATGGTGGGTGTGTAAGAGATGTGTAAGAGTGGTCAAAGTATACACTTTTCCCCCAAAAAAGGACGTGGACAATTTTACGATTTTCAGCTCCCACATATGATCTCCAATTTGAGTGAGATTATAGATCTGCAATCTATACATCAAGCTCTTTGCATAGATATGCTACATGATATGGTTTTACCCACTAGATTTCAAATTCCATTTTTAGGGGGGAAATTTGAATTCAAACAAACTAGCCGTTTGGCCTGTTTGAATTCAAAAGCTGTCCTTCGATTACTTTCTTAATACTAAAGGTTTGACTTCCTAAAATTGCCAAATAAAGAGGCCCTCCTAGACCCCATTCTCTTACTAATGTATGTATCAATTGTTGATTGGAAAACTACATAAAAAAACAAGGATGGGATTCAACTTTTGTGCATAAGCTTAGAAGAACAAACCAACTACTTAAATCAGGCTCATGAAACAATGGTAGAAATCCATTTTATAGAAGACCATACATTGAGAGACAGCTTACATAATTAGTGGTTTATTAGCCAAGCATAAAAAGAGATGTTCATTCTTATGTGAACAACTTCTTTCAACACAAGGAGAGAGCATCAATCCCACATGTGGCTTTATTCTAGATATTTATTGTAGCCAAGGGGATCAACTATCTGATGGAGTACTTTAAGAATATAAAATCTCTTGAAGACGTGAGTAAACAAAGACAAAGCACAATCAAAATGGAGGAAACAAATTATACCATGGTCGGCCAACAACTATATAGAAGAGGGAGTGACCAACAACTTAAAATGTGTGCCAATACAGATGAGTACAATCTTATCTTAGAGCAAGCACATGCTAACAGAGTAGAAGTGGGCCATTTCTCTCATGAGACTATGGCTGTAGCAATACTAATGGCTGGTATAAGGTGGCTAACTCTGATTGAAAATGTGAAAGAATTTGTCAAAAGTGTGACTCTTGTCAGAGAGCAAAAATGCTAACTAGAATGGATAGCATTCCATTGCGACCAATGATGGGAGCAAGAGCATTTGCTAAGTGAGGTATAGCCTTTGTTTGTCCAATACAACCACCTCCCATGGATTACCTGACTAAGTGGGTAGAAGCTAGAGCCACTAAGAAGAATGATGCATGAACTATGGTTACATTCTTATACAAATGTATATTTATGCGATACAGTCCTTCTATTGAGCTTGTGAGTGATCTTAGGACACATTTCCTCCACAAGGTTATAGAGAGTTTACATAAGGATTTTATGGTTATCCATAACAAGTCTGCACCCTATCATCCTCAAGCAAATGTCCAAGCAGAGTATACGTTTGGTGCCTAGTAAGGGGTGTATGCTCTAGAAGAACAGACTGGGAGATGAATCTCCATTTAGCTCTATGGGCTTATAGAGTTTCATTCAAAAATGCTTTGAATACCACTCCATTTAATGTGGACAAGACTTGGACTGTAGCATGCACATAGATGATAGAATACTTCTATATCAACAGTTGACCATTCGGCAAGGGTCAAGGGGGGCCCCAAGTAGAAAAGGTAGGTTTTTGGCAGATGCCAAAATTGGATTCTGACTCCACAAACAGCTTATATACGGGGTCTATAGATAATGTATATGGTTGTTTCATAAAATCAATCAAGCCAAGCCCTCGGAAAGCAAAAAGCAGCTCGAAGACTACAAAGCGTCAAATTTGACATACGAGGTCAAACTGACTCCAAATGGGCCAAAATTGGATGAGTTGCTTCCGGACTATGTAGCGGACAAGTGCATAGCCTCAAGAGTGACTAACCAACTCTAGGCCATGTGGCCACAAAAATCGATGATTTCAGAGTTGACAAAGCACGAAGTGATGTTGGCAACACAAAACTTTACCAAATTCAATTAAGGACTTGTTTTAGGTGTATAGAATATGTTTAGGTCAAAATTTTCAAGTTTACCAAATTCAATTTAGGACTTGTTTTAGGTGTATAGAATATGTTTAAGTCAAAATTTTCAAGTTTTACAAGAAAATGTTGATTGTTATAAATAATTACGATTATTTACTTTTGCAATATTTTGGCTTGAAAATGGTATCATCATCTCACCTATCACTTGTGCACACCTATTACATGACACATTTCAAGTATCAGCCAAAATGATCAATGGTAACTTAAAAAATTGCCAAAAAACGCAAAGAAGTCCTTTCAAACCAATTTTTGAGTTATCTGTCATATTTTTTGATCCAAATCACCTCAAATCTGATACACAGAGTCAACATCATGCCTAGAACCAAGTCGCTTCAAAAAATGTCCATTTTGATGAAAAAGATAATAATCACGATTATTTACTTTTTGACCAAGATGGGGGGAAATTGCAACTTTGACCTTATGGGACCAAAGCACATGATGTCCTAAGCCCACTAACCAAGTTTGAACAAATTTGGAGCTCAAAATATCAAAATTCTTTTATACCTACTATTTTAGAGACGGAGAGCCTAAATTTGGCACCATTCTCACCCTGTGCACTCAAATGAACCCACACTTCACTCAGAGTGTCTATTTGATATATACTTCAAGCCTATAATGCCAAAACTGCAAAAAGTTGAAAAAATTCCTCAGCTGTAAATAATCGTGTTCATTTACTTTTGTGCAAATATTTGCCTGAACTTCAAGAATTTGATTCTACATGTTTTTATGCATCTATGCATGTTCAAAAATTGATTTGAAGCAAATTGGACTCAATTTGTCAAGAATTCAGACTGAAGGACATTTCAAAGCGGGATCGGCCAAATTTGCTAACTTTGACACTCTATTCACTTAACAGGAGCCATGCAAGCTGCAGAAAAGACCAAGAAGAGGGTCTCTCAAAAGGAAAAGCTACAAGAGCTGCCACCATACCAACTGGACCCTAGTTCAATAAAGACAGCCAAAGCAACCCATCTGTCGAAAGAACATCTTGAGAAGAACAACACAACGGTTTTCACAAGTAGATTCAAAAGTGAAGAAGGACATCAGGTAGAACTACAATTTTTGCCAAAAGAGGTCTATGATGTTGCAGCAAAGCCGGAAACAAAAGAAGCTAACAGACGGCTTGGACTTAGAGAATTCTACGACCAAGAGCCATGTGGTGTAGATTTTTAGAAAGCTTATGAGCTCTTGTTCACAATCAGGGAAGATGGAACAGCCTAGATTACTGACCAGCAAGGGCACAAATTAGAAGTGGTAATTACTAAATAAATAGTGGTTGAATATCTCAAGTTGCCGACAGAAAGGATGACCATGAGGGCCCAAGGAAACTGTTGTAGCAACGTTTGCTGATCTCATTTAGAAGCAAGTGAAAGAACCAGCAATATTATATCATCAACACTTCCACTTTCTAGCAAAGAGACCGCCAAGGTACACAACACCCAATCACGCAATTGCAACTACATTTACACAAGTGCTAAAGTCGACAACCAGGCAACCCATCGATCACGCACAGTATGTGTTATCCACACTAAAGGGTACAAAGAAAAAAGGCAAGATAACCTATCTTGGAGCACCTGAAGTACTCACAAGAATAGCATACCATGCTATCGGCATGGCAGAAAATTTAGGTTTCTATGCTTCCACCATCAATTGCTTCCAGTTTTGCAGCTTCCATATCTGGTCTCGGGCAGTTTTTCCATTTTTTTTCTAGTGTCTGCCCCACCTTCAAGCCACTTAAAAATCTTATAAGGCTACGTTGATGGGTTCATATATTTTGTCAACCAAAACTGATCCTCCCTATCTTGGCCTTGGTTCTTTGAATTTTGTCAAGATTGACTTCGCTATATTGCACTATCAAACTGTGGTTTGGTTTGTTCACCTTGGCATGTACCCTAGTCAGTGCCTTGATCGGAACCATAGGCTCACTATCTGAGGAGCTCACCGGCATGACTTGTAGTATGTTTATGGCTGCTTTTCCCTTGTTTGCAGGGTTCTAGGATAGCCCTCAAGATAGTGTCCCCCTTTTCTACAACATTTCATAAAATAGGTCTCAATAGTTCTTACATTGTTATCAAGTTGTAGACAATCATTTTTCCAATGGTCGTTAGATCTACAGTTATGGCAATTTCCTATTCTTGTTTTTGGCACTTGTTTCATCATGGGTGGCCTCACTCTCTGGTTTGCAATAAAGTAAACCAGTGCTAACTTTGGAGGTGCCTAATAAACTGGCTCTAGCATGGTAGGTTGCGGTTGAATATACCACTCTTCCTCATCTACCACAATTGAAAAACTAGCCTTTTTATAGGGTGTAATTGGAATTATAGCCTTCTTTTCCACTTGTCCATCAAAAATCATGTACTTAACTGGCACAACATTGTTTCTTGACATTGGTGGTAGCATTTTCCCCATGTTAGGTGGATATCTATACATAGGTTGACCCTCTTATCTCATCGGCATGTATTGAAAATTTCCATCATAATTAGGTCTATAATAGAATTCAATGGTCTTGTGGTTTGTCCATTTACAACCCTCTTAGAGATTGCTCCTCCAAAGCAGACATAATGGCAAGGGCAGAAAAGCTCAACAAAGTGCAAAAGTCCTTGGAGAAGCGACACTTCAAAAACTACTGATAGATCTTTTGCAACATGCATGACGATGTGTATTGGTGGATAAAAAGGGGGGAGTGTTTGGCTACTTCAACATATGCGCACCCTCCTAGTAGAACATAGAATTCAAAGCCAAAATTTTGATAAATTGTACTTTATTTTTATGAGAACCCTATATATGAGATGTAATTTTGATCCTAGAGCTACAAATACTTGAGTTGTAATTGTATTATTTTGTATAAAGGCCCAAAGTAGCTGACCAATGGCCATTTTTAAATCTCTATGTATATGAGCCAATAGCTCTAGTTTGAAAAGAGACAATCTTTTGGATAAAGAAAGGAGCTATGTTGTACGTGTTGTCAAGTGGCTTCTCAATTTACCTTTGTAATCAACATATTTCATGATTGAGTAACCTATTTTGAATTCCAAAACTTGCATTGTGTTCCTATTCTCTTACTCTTTTATTCCAAGTGTAAGCATTTCAAGTTCTATCGTGGTTTTTGAGTAAGAATTTGCATTATCTTCAATTTTGAGTGCTTAAATCTTTGTTTTATGACATTTTGACTATTGAGAGTGTTATTAGACCTTAGTGTGACTTATTTTTATGACGTGGTACATGATGGATCATAATTTTGGTACCTTGTCAAAATGCTGTCAGGTTTTTTAGACTTGTCTCCTTAGATCTAGTAAAGTTTTCTTAAAGTTTTGTGGCTATCCACACTCGTTTAGTCGTTGAAATAGCATGATGACAGTGAGCGGTAAGAAAGGACATAAGAAGATTTTTTAATCTTTGAGTTGTAGATTAAGGATGGGAATCAGGTTCAACATGGTAGCACAAATCTACATGTTTAAACAAAAGAAAGGAGAATCAATAAGAGACTATTTATGTCAAATGAGACATTATATTGTTGACAGATGTTTGGAGTAGGAAATTCCAACCGAGGAGAGAATTGTATCATTATTTCTAGAAGGATTACTCAACAAAGAGTTGCATACTATTGTGTATAGCAAGAAGCATATCACCTTGGAAGCATGCATTCTAGATGCTATAGACTTATTAGATAACAATGAGATCTTCAACAAGGAAAGCACTATTAAGGACATGCAAAGTGAGCAAACTGCATCTACTATGCCATCACGAGTAGGACCTACTGTGGTAGCTCCTATGAATGCCATAAAGGACATGCTCAAGTGTATGAATGATATGTTGAGTAATATGTAGAGGATTCCAAAGAGAGGGCCAAGACATGGTGGTCAACCTATAGGATAAGCAAGGCCATCTAAGTGGTGTTCCATAGAAGCAAGCAATGTGATTTGGTATGCCACATATCATGCTTGAAGTTATTTTTCCAATGGATTAAAGATGTTCAAATCCATTTCAAATAATCCTATCATGAAGACCTCTTTGTTGAAGGTCTGCATGTAGTGTGAGGATAGAAACATGATTTGTGCATGCATGCCCATGATCACATTTTGGGACAAAGCCTCTTCGAGATCCCAACTATGCCGTTTGAGCCTTCATGAAAAACTTCCCATGGGTGTTCCACTTTGTCAATGTCGTCAAAATCTTCTATGCATGTGATGATCATTTTTTCTATTTTGCATGTCATTTGTCTTGTTAGATCTGGAACATCCTGCAACATTTATATTGTAGCTTGGAGGGTGTGTATCATGTATGCTTCTGTCAGCTTGGTGTTTTATTTAGGATTGGCAAGGACTGAATAGTTCAGCATCGTCTTTCTCCTACTCTTCCACACTACATAGATATCCCAGGACCGCCTTCTAGGAATTGGACAATAAGTCGGGTTGATCCTTGGATGTTGTGGTGCATTCTTGTATATGGTTTCATCATTAGGCTACTTCTCAACCATCTCTTTATCCATAGGGGCTGGCTCTCAAGGATGAGTCAAACTTGCTCTTTTGTAACTGCCATACCCTCATAATCTCCATATGCATTTGGCTCTAAAGTTGGAAGAAACTTCTTTTTCAACAAAATAGCTTCTTGTTGAATAAGGTTAGGCCCAACATATCATGGAGAAAAAAATTAGTATTCTCATCTAGTTGGATCATTTTAATAGTGATGTAGACTCCAAAACCTTGAGCTCAAATCCCATGTACTCTTTGGCTACTCCATTTGGTATTTTTGGTAGCCACCTCTTGAGCTCATCTGGGGCATCTACTTTGGGTTTGTCTTCATCTAGATCCTGAATACCCCCCATGGTTAAAGTACCAAATAAGTCTATCAATGGCAGCTGCTCATCACTTTTAAACCATTAGAAAAAGGATGGGGTCTAGGAGGGCCTGTTTATTTGCCATGAGCTTATGGAGGTGATTAATATTCTGAAAAATAGGTGTATGCCATGTGTGCAAGAATGGTGGGTGTGTAAGAGATGTGTAAGAATAGTCAAAGTATGCACTTTTCCCCCCCAAAAAGGAGGTGGAACATTTCATGGTTTCTGGCCTTTCATAACTTTCACATATGACCTCCGATTGGAGTGGAGATCATAGATCTAGAATCTATGCATAGAGCTCTTTCCATAAATATGCTACATGATATGGTTTTACCTGCTAGATTTTAAATTCCATTTTGGGAAGGAAATTTGAATTCAAATAAACTAGCCATTTTACATGTTTGAATTCAAGAACTGTCCTTTGATTACTTTCTTAGTACTAAAGGTTTGACTTCCTTAAACTTCCAAATAAAGAGGCCCTCCTAGACCCCATTCTCTTCCTAATGCTCTATGTGTCTATCTTCATCTACTTTGGGTCTGTCTTCATCTAGATCCTGAATAACCCCCATGTTTGAAGTACTAGGTAAGTCTATCAGTGGCAATTTCTCAACACTTTCAAAGTCTATGGGTGTGGTTAAGGTGATTGGTACATGTTCGGGTACTTGAGAAGTGTGGCCCAAATCCACAGCTTTTGATTTAATTCCCGAGCATGCATCTCTACTTGTGCATTTATACTTGCTTTTTCTTTGTCAAGTTGTTTTTGTAGCTCTTTAACTTGTTGCTCCTTTTGGGGGTTGGTATTGAGCATCCCAGGCATCAACAATTGCATTTGTAGCTTCTCTTGTTCCAGCTCTGCTTTGAGTGCTAGTGATGTATCTTGGTTGGCAAGGAGAGTAGAAAGGGTATGCTTGATAGCATCATACAAATCACATAGCTTTGAGTGTCTCTTTTTCTCCTTTCCAAACTCTCTTCCGTTTTGTTGCGCTCCACTTGGAAATGGCTATTTGCCTCAATTTCCCTTTTGAGATCCTTATATGTGTCTTCAACATCTTTCTTTGATTTCTTGAGCTCTATTTGTTCCTTCTACAGCCCTTCCACCAGCTGTTTGGTCACGATTTTGTGACAGTTGAGCTGGAGTTCCAACATGTCAAGTGTCTCGTGGAGATCAAATTTTTCCGCTATTCCCATGGTCACTTTTTCATCTATTGTCTACAATGGAGGAATGTCTCTTGTCAATATATATATATATATATTTATTTTATTTTTTTAATGAGCGGCATGTCCTTAAGGTTATGGAGGAGATTATGGTATATCTGTAACTTATTCTTGTACTAGATGATGTCCCTCAATGTGTCGCAATTCCATATCTAGTTGATTAGGCATCTCTCCTTCATAACCCTTGGTTTTTAAGTCCAAACTTTGCTGCTTTGATATAATATCTTGTGAAAAGGAATATTCTTTTATGATCATTTTTATGTCCCACCAAAATTTATGAAGAATTGGGCATTGTCACCAAGGTTGCACTGCCTAGTTTCAGAAGTGGAGAGTGGCCATTGCCAAGCTCAATAACAAGTGAAATCTATAGGTGCAAGATCTTCTATGAGATCCAAAAATGTCTAAAGTCCAGCATTGCAAGCAAGCTAAGCAGAGTTTCAATGTTTATGCTCATCATTGTCTTTGTGGATTTCTTTGCAAAGCTTGATGTGAAAGTCTCTAGAACAATAATGTCAGTTAAGTGCTTAGACAACTTGAAGATGTGTTAGAATTTTTGGATGAGGGTTGGGGTCAAAAATAAGTGAATGGGGTCCTTTGCAAAGTGCATTCTGGCTCCATTACCTATAAATACATGATCCATACTCAAAACTTCATTATCTCAAAAAAAAAAAAGTTGATGGCATCATGTGTGGGGGGGGGGGGGGGGGGGGATAGATTCACAATGAGAAGATAGATTCACCTTCAACTTTTGATTTTCAAATAGTTGGAAAGAAGGTATGTAGGAAATAGTTTATTTTTTTATGGAGATATTTTTGTGTGACCTATTCTTACTTTTCCTTTTTTTTCAATATGGATTACAGGTCTCGATGAGGATGAGAAGAAAGTTTTATGCCAAGAAGTGCCAAAAGGAATAGTACATCTTCTTTCAAGCTAAAGCCTATTAAAATTGTATCAAGTTGGCATTTTGTACAAATGCTGGTTGTCTCTTCTTATAGAAGACTGACATTTTGTTCATTTCCATATCAATGACAAATGACATTTTGGTTTATATGACTTATCTTGTTTGATTTGTTGTTCAGATGTCTTGTTTTTTTTTTATTGTTCAGATTTCTTGTTTGATGTCAATGTCATCAATATTGTATGCCTTCACAACACAATAGATAGGCCAACTAGGTTTAGGTTTGTCACCTTTTCTCCTCTTCCTCTTTTTGTGAACAATAGGTCAAGAGATATGGGTAAGTATTTTGGCTCCTCTTCCTCATTTCCTATGAGCAAGAATGAGAAGAGAAAATATAATGAGGAAGAGGTGGAAGAAAAGGAAGAGAATGAAGATAAGTGAGAGGTGCAAGAGAAGGAACACCCTAAGCTAGTTTTCACTATCTCCGCTTACTTGAAAGAACTCCCACCATGGTTGGCACTTTTGGGTGTTTTGGTAGTCCAATGACTCTTTCTTGTGCTAGCTTCCTATATTTTCCTTGGGCTCTTCCTTGTTGTTTTGGCTCTTCTTCTTTCTACTTTCCTTCTTAGGTTTTGTCTCCTTGGGCTTATCTTCATCCTTGGGCTTTTGGTTCTTCAAATGTTTGCTTCTTCTACTCCTCTTTGGTATGTGTTTGTGCTTTTCTGCTCTTTTTGAGGAAAACAAGCTTCTTTCCCTTCTATGGAGCCTCTTTGGGCTTGTTTTCCTTCTTGGCTTCTCTTCCTTTGGAGCCTCTACCTTTGCTCTTTTGTGTGGATCCTCTTTGACCTCTATGGTGTCTGGCCTCTTCCTTTGGCTTCTTTGGCCCTTTGGGGGTTTGGGTGTTGCTCTTGGTAGTGCTATTTGGGCACTAACCATATATCTAATCATCTTTGCCCTTACCCAGCAAACATGGTTGTTGCTGTAGCAAATCCTATTGATCTAGCAAATAAAGATTAGTATGTTAGCTTACCCTAATAGCAATTTCTTACCCTATTTATATTGTCAAATGCTTACCCTAATAGTCTTGTTTCATTCACATTTTCTTTAAACCAAAAACGATGATCTATTATGAGTGTTCTTGTGTGAGAGAGAGCTCTTAGGTGAGTGTTCCTGTGTGAGAGAGAGCTCTTAGGTGAGCTCTTGGAGGAGGATTATGCCTCAATATTTTACATTGGTATCAAAGTAAGCTCTTAAGAAAAAGGAAGCATATAAATTTCTAAGAGAAAGGATTAGGGAAAAATAACATGCAAGTAGGATGTCCATCAACCTTTCAACTAGCTACACTTCAATTACTAAGCTGCATCTCCATTACCCCTGATGATGCCAAAAATCCTACTATAGGGATGAGAAGCTCAATTAATTGCTTGAGTATCCAATTGCACGTCTTAAGCATGTGTTACCAATAACATGAGCTCACTAGTTATTTGCTTGGCCCACTTGTGTGCAAGCAACCAAAGGGGGGAGAGCACTTGGACAAGAGAGAGCGTCATGGAATCATGTGGCACAACAACCTCAATGTACTAAGTTTGTGTGTAGATTTTCAAATACAAGAATGGTTCTACATGGATTGGACAACAAATGAGTACTAGTAGGTATGAGCATTAGAGAAAGGAATAAGGATTTTCTCTAATAAAATCTTTCTATGTCTATAACCATACCTTCACATTTAAGATTTTCATGTCATCCATAAGCTTTGTAATAAGAGTAAGTTGCTCAATTGCCTCTATCAACCTTGAGACAACCCTATTTAGAAATATCCAAAGCATTTTCACAAAATAATTGAAAGTGGGAGCACTGGGTAAAGTATTGGATAGTTACACTTATAGCCTAGCCATTCCATGGTGGCCCTCAAGAGATTTCAATATGAAACATGTTCTATCAGTGATATCAATTGCTATAAGATTCTAGTGAGAACTATGGCAAACAAGATGAAAATTTGAAAATGACCTAGGGTTGCAGTAGAACGTACCTCTTATGGTAGGGGTAGAGAAGGAGACAAGTTTCAAAATCTATATTGGATAGCCAATTCCTTATGTCAGAATCAGTTCTCAAATAGTGAGAGATGGTTGAGTCAACCATGTCCACTTTCTATTGGAAATCTAACTTATAGTCATGCATCAATAATCTACAAAGAAATTCAAAGAACACTTTTTAATTATGAATAATCTACAAAAACACATAAAGAATGTTTATGGTTAGGCAAACCTCATTGATGAAATAATAATATGGTCATTGGTCTCTCTTTGCCAATCTTTGAGGATTTCAACACACTTAGCATCCAGGGTAATATAATCTGTTTTTCCAATAAGGTCATCCTCTAAGAAAGCAGCCACCAAGAAGCCTGTGGGATTGACACCTCTCAACAGTGAAGGGAGTTGAGATTCAATCCCCCTGAGTTCATTTGTTTCCAGCTCCACCCTGTCAACTTTGGGCTCTCCTAGAGCATCCTCCTTTGTTATTTCCTCAACCAAAATTTCAAGCTCTTTTGCCTTTCTTGATGGGGGTATGTTGAGAATGTTGAAGGTTTTCTCATCTTGCTAAGGTACTAGCTCAAGAATTTTGTTGAATATGTACCTTAATCTCCTCATGATAATCATATCCTTGTCCATACATGTGACCGTGTGAGAGTGTGTTGCACATATGCATGCATCTTGGAAGAGCTCAATTAAAAATTCTTCAGTATCCTCTTGCATACATGCTAAGGCACCTCTTGTCCATCTCATATCAATCTTAAACATTTTGCTATTTTCCTATAGAGCCTTTGGAAAGGAAGCCTTGGAATTTCAATTGTTAGAGCCTCTCATTTTCTTACAGGTGGGAGTTTCATACCAACTCCCTTATCTCCTTGTGAGCTCTCACCTTTGTCCACCTTTTTGACTCTTGATCTCTCACCTTTGTCTGTTGGTTTAAAATCAATTGGTGTTCCCTTGACATCTTGTGGTTTGAGATTTTCTCTAGGAACCTTCCTTGTAGTTTGTTCGGTTCTTGCCATTTCTATAGATTAGAGCTAAAAGGAGAAAAAAATATGGGCATAGAGTCACTATAGTTTTTCTTCAACTCACTATTTTTTTCTTTAAGAAACTATCTTAGACCTCTTCATTAACTTCAAAATGACACATTCCAACAATATTCCACCAAAAATAAGACTTGGGTCCTCTCTATGCAAAAACAGTGTAGCCGAACATACATCCGGCTACACTATTTTTGCATTGAGAGGACACAATCAAGTAAAGTTATAAAAGTATCTCTAATGAATATATAAAGACATAAAGATACATTGATTCTCCTTAACATACTATGTTAGACCTCCTTATTAAGTTCAAAAGGACACAATCAAAAGATGAAGGTTGTGTCTCCTCCATGCAAAAATAATGTAGTTGGACCAATGTCCGGGACCAATGTTTGACTACTCTACTTTTTCATAGAGGACACTACCAAAAAATGTCAAACAAACCACTCCTATCGTGTCTACACAAAAATAGTGTAGTTGGACCAATGTTTGACTACTCTATTTTTGCATAGAGACGACACTACCAAAAAATGTCAAACGAAAACACTTGTGTCGTCTTTAAGCAAATCTAGTCTAGCCGGACATGCGTCCGGGTATACTATTTTTGCATAAGGAAGACACATCTAGAAAAATTATATGAAGAAAGCTCTTATGTCATCCCTATCAAAAACAATGTAGTCGGACATGTGCTCGACTACACTATTTGCACATAGCGATGATACAGTGTGAGTTTACCAACATTTCTAAAAATTATTAATATTACAACGGATTACCTTACAATGAATCCAACTATTTGAATCGAGAAAACGAGGAGAAATTTGCAAAAAACATGAAGGTTAGATTGCAATCAAATATGTGAAGCCAGAGAAGAAGGCCCAATGTAAGTCGAGACCTTGAATCGACTTTGTGGATCAATGTGGAGAGAAGAATGGAGCTAATAGAAAACACTTTGCAAAAATCTTTTTCGAGTGTGAGCATCTCTATATATAGGAGTGCACAATTACCAAAGTAAAATTTGAACTAACATGATTTACGATGCATGGATTTGACCATTGGGCACATGTCCCCAAGTGCATGATTGGCATGATGACATTCTATTTATAGCTTTCCAAGGAGCTATATATAAAATTTTTAAATCAATTTGTTGTATTTTGTGAAAATCTTTTGTATAGATTCCAAAGCTAAAGAGCTTACAATGTCTTACCGAAACATGAAGGTAAGTATTTTAATTTGGAATTTTCTTTAACAATTTTTTTGTTTGTTTTGTCTCTATGCGAAATAGAACACCCATATGGATGTTCAACTGCTCTATTTTTGCATAGCAAAGACACAATTAAGTGAATAGAAAAAACATTTATGAAATTTTTTGTGTCACTCGTATGCAAAAATAGAACACCCGGACACCCGTCCGGGTGCTCTATTTTTTCATAGCAAAGACACAACATTGTAAGAAAATGAAATATGTTTTTAAATATATTGTGTCACCTGTATGCAAAAATAGAGCACCCGAACAGACGCCCGAGTGCACTATTTTTTCATAGCAAAGATACAACTTTGTAAGTTAATGATATAGTTTTTTAAACATATTGTGTCACCTGTATGCAAAAATAGAACACCCGAGGTTGCTCTATTTCACAAAGCAAAGACACAATGTTGTGCGTAAATGGTATACTTTTTTAAGCATAGTGTGTCACTTGTATGCAAAAATAGAGCACCTGGACAAACGTTCGAGTGATCTGTTTTCATATAGCAAAGACACAACTTTGTGAATAAGACGTATATATTTTTAAACATGTTGTGTCATCCGTATGCAAAAATAGAACACCGGGATAGCCTTTTGGGTGCCCTATTTTTGCATAGCAATGACATATGACTATGGTTATTTAAGAATCAATATAACCAATATTTGAAATTTTATAGTTTTTTTTTTCTTGTGCAAATACTACTAGGAAGAGTTTGGAGGGTGTTGATATTGAGAGGTTGAGGAGACATATGATGATAGGTTAATGGAGCTACTATACCAAGTCAAGCAATTGTCTAAGTTTGCCTATGTGAAAGAAAACTTTAATGTTCCTTTTGATCGAGAGAGTTTTTTGGAAGGCTTCAACAATAAAATTCTTGACTATATGAAGGTTTTTGCTAACCTTATTAGGGAGCACGCTTGACATCTTTGTACACTTTAATGATATTTTTGATAAGTTTGAGGGCTATTGAGGGTGATGGCTGTCAGCCATGGCGAGAGAAAACGTGCAGAATGAGAGAGGGAGAGAGAGATAGTCGACACAGCAAGCCAAAAACACACTATGTTTTTTATTTAAAATCCCTGCTACATGTAAAGCCTTATAGCCATGCAAAAAGACTTTACCAAAACTGAGGTTGTAATGCATGCTACTTAAGAGAAATTTCCCATGGGCTTTGACAGACCAATCGGTCCAGGGCTTGAATACCCAACAATCCCCCCCTCAAGCCCGAACTAGACAAACCACTCTCATGATACCTCAAGTTTTTGGTGGACTCGTCAACCGTGAGTTTTCGGTTCTCCCACAACCAAGGATTTTGGTGTATCCATAACCTGGTGCTATGATAGTAAAACCCCCCCTTGAACAGATAGGGTGTAGGTAAAAAAAATTAGCTATCAATAAATGGAGTTTTTGGTTCACTTCCAAACCTTGGGTTTAAGGTGTACCCAATAACCTCATGAGAAGCAGAACAAAATAGGACTTGAACAAAAAACTAATAGTTTGGGAGGTCTTACACTCATGTGTGGAAGTGTCTATAACTCGTACAATTTATTTTGACTAGGAAAAACATGAAAGGAGTTAATCTAAAAGGCATCACTGCCAACAGAAAATATTGGAGATTTGGTGTCTCCCTCAATCACATGAATTTGATTTTTACCCTTTGGAAAGCATCTATTTGAAGGATGATTTGTTTTACCACAGTGAACACAAGGGTTCCTCTTGAAACAGTCCTTTGTCTGATGATTGTTGCGCCTACAAATGGCACAAGATCTGGTACCAATGGATGGTCGAGATGAAGTTGAGGTAGAAGCACAATTAGTGACTGCATAGGCACTGGAAGTATCAGAAGAACTGATGAGGGATACTGCATTGGAGACTGTATATGCACTAGGAATAAAAGGAGAATTGGTGTGGGATACCCTTGTTTCTTCTTTTTGCAATGAATTAATGATACCATCCAAGGAGGGCAGCAGATCTTTATCCTTTAAAATGGTAACAATCTGATGGAATTTATCAAGAAAACTTCTTAACAAAACAACTATGAGATCTTCTTCTGGCATTGGGGCTTCCACATAAGCAAGTTGAGTTTTAATACTCTTCAGTCGGTTAACTAAAGATGTAATGTTTTCATCAGCACGCATAGCAAGAGAGTACAACTCCATCTTTACACTCATCATTGAATACTTAGCTTTAGCACCCAAAACCTTCTCTAGCTGTATCCAGGCAGCGTTGGCAGATTGCATGTCATCAAGATAACGAATAAAATCATCTTCGAGAGATGCAGAATAATACCTAATGCTTGCTCATCCTTGCGTCGTTTCTTGGCAGATAATGCTCTGGTAATTGTAGTCGATGTGCGAGCTTCATCAGTTGGACAAAGGCTTGACCACGCTCCAAAGATTCTTTTGCATCAAATATCCCTTCACTTTGATTTTCTAAGTGTGAAAGTTAGATCCATTAAACTTATCGACTTTCAATGCCATATTAAAGAGCCTTTTGTTGGGTACAATTACCGTTGCCAAGCTCAAGATATTCTTGAAACGGCAACAGTTTCAAAATTGTGAGTCGTCTTATGATACCCTTTTATTTTAACGCCGTTTGGATTGCAGCTTGTAAATTCTGAGCAACAGCTTGCCAATATGCTGCCAATCTGGAAATTCAAAATTTGTTGAGCTTGAAAGACAGCTTCCAGCACTTGCTAGTCGACGAGCACTGGGTTGCGGGGTGTGAAAACCCTCTTGCTTGAAGGTTAAAAGACCAAAATTTAAATTGGTGTGAAACAGGTGAGGTAAAAAATCATACAATGGCAAGCTCTCTATCGCATATAACAATGTTGATTGTGTTTTTCTCTAGAGCAGTCAATAGACGCATATACGCAAGGTGCTTCAATGTCAAAAGTTGTAGCTTAAGCCATGGTGCACCTGTTGATCCCTGTTGTGCCTCAGTTTTGTGCAGGGAGACGAAGACCAGGTCCTCTGCAAGTTGCGGTTCCCACGAGCTGAGTGATAAGCTTGAGGGCTATGGAGGGTGATGGTCATCAGCCATGGCAAGAGAAAACATGCAGAACGAGAGAGGGAGAGAGATAGTCGACACAGCAAGCCAAAAACACGCTATGTTTTTTATTTAAAATCCTTGTTACATATAAAGCCTTATGGCCATGCAAAAAGACTTTCCTAAAATTGAGGTTGTAATGCATGCTACTTAAGAGAAATTTCCCATGGGCTTTGATAGACCAATTGATCCAGGGCTTGAATACCCAACAATTTTTTTAGCATGAAATTTAACACCAAGCACAGGCTCCAAGAAGTTGGAACTACTCCAAGATGATTGGAAGAAGGTCCATAACCCCTATCAGTGGCATGGAAGGCAGGGTTGTAAGCTTGTGATTGAACATATTGCATTTTTTCTCTTTTTCACTCTTATTCTAGTAGAGGAATGAGAGTCCAAATCTCTAGAAAATATACTAGCTGTGAGTGACCAAGATGTGGAGGAAACACCTAAAAATTTCAGAGAGGAAATGGAGAGTCTTGAAAGCAAAGAGGTCTTGGATGTTGCACAATTCAAGGCAAGGAACGTCACCAAAGTGGAGGAGTCCATCCATATTCAAGAGGAAGAGCTTGATCCCTTGTTGTGCACCAACAATATGTCCACCTACAAGATTAACAATAAGAAGTATTTGCGGCTACAAGATATACAAAAGCTCTTTGATCTAAGAGAGGACGATTGCCTTGCTATTTTGGCAGAGTGGGTAGAGCATGATAAAAATGGATTTTTGGACTACAGTAAACCATGCCCATTATCATTACTTGGTATAGAATTTGAGAAGTTTATTGATCAGTCCCATGCTAGAGAGGATGTGTTGAATGTTGTTAAAGCTATGAAGAGCAAGGCTTCCCACAAATGAGGATTTCCATCATTACTTATCAAAAAATATGTTTTTATTCTTTGTGGACCACCAATCTCTACTTTATCTAATATCTTGTCAACAAACCATCTAATACACTGGGAGAATTGTAAGATGTTTCATCATCTTATTGGTATTTGATTTTTTGATGATTGTTAAAAAGGTCATCACACATCAGAAAGCTGATTATCAAGGATCACCATCAGAGAGCTAATCACTTATCAAGGATCTCTTAGGAGAACCTCCTAAGGGAGTAAATGATGATTTGTTAAAAAGTGCATCACACATTAGAGAGTTGATCACTTATCAAGGATCACCACATAGGAATCTCCCAAGGGATTAGATGATGGTTTGCCAGATGCATTATTTTTCTCATTTGAGATTATTCCTAGATGATTAGAGGATCTAGTTATTTTGATGACAACGGCACAAGTAGATTCACAAATTCCCCCTCTAATAACCCCATAACTGATTGAGCAATCAGCTATGTATCAATTGTTGGCATGAAGATTGTACATCAAAAACAGAGATAGAATTCAGACATAATCCCATAGAAATAGGCTAACTACGTAAATGAAGCTCATACAATAGTAGTTGGGATCCATTTTGTAGTAGACCAAACATTGAAATGACTTACATGGTTAGGAGTTTACTAACCAAACATGAAGAGAGATGTTCATGCCTAGGCCCTATATAGACACTGCTCCCAATGCAAAAAGAGGGTAGCAATACCACATGGTTCTTCATTCCAGATATCTATTCCACCTAAGTGGAGTAGATATTTGGTGTACTTGATAAGTAGGAAGTTCCTTGAAGACATGAGTAAATGTATTCGGGGGGGGGGGGGAGGAGGGTCACTCAATAATTATGTGACTATCATGTGATTGCATCAAAAGGGGTTATTAAGTTTTGTTTTTTCTCACATTTTCACATACTTAAGGGGTACCATGAAATCAATTTGTAAAAAATAATTACAAATTGAATAGGAAAAGGATGTATTTTTTTTCTTAAAAATTCATAGAGAAGAAAATTTTGAAATAGTCCTTGAACACACGTGATGTACACAATTCAAACATAGTGACCCCCTGAGGTAAATGCAAACAAAGAGAAATCAAAACAAAGGCTGCAAATTACACCATGATCAACCAACATCTATACCAAAGAGAAAAGAACCAACAGCTTAGGCTATGTGCTAATGAAGATGAGTAGATTTCTTTCTTGGAGCATGCACAAGTAAGTCTAGCAGGGGGCCTTTTTTTTACGATCCTATGACTAGAGAAATTTTGATGGTCGGCATATGGTGGTTGACTTTGTTTGCATTTGCAAAATAATTTGTCAAGAGATGTGAATCTTATCACAGAGCTGAAATTCCAACTAGAATGGAAAAGATGCCATTGCGACCAATGATGGGAGCAAGAACATTTGCTAAGTGGGGTATTAAATTTGTTGATCCTATAAAGCCACTTGCTTACAAGACGCAAGTACAATATGTTATTGTAGCTATTGATTATTGGCCTATCATCCTCAAGAGAATATTCAAGCAGAGCACACAAACAAAATCCTTAGCTCTGTGCTTATAAAGATTGTGAGCTCTAGATGTACGAAGTGGGAAATGAGTCTCCATTTAAATCTACGAACTCATAGGATTCCATACAAAAAATCTTGAATGCCACTCAAATTAATCTAGTTTATGGACATGATGCAATATTGCCAATAGTATTCTTACTTCTCACACTACGAGTTGCACGTGATCTAAAATGGATAGGTCATGATTCATGAATTGTTGAAACGGCTAAAAAATCTTGAACAATTAGATGAGCAAAGACTGGCTACCATTATACACCTCTATGCTCAAAAAAGAAAACAAAAACATATCTTTGACTCCCATTTGTTGGCAAATTTCAAACAAGGAGATTTTGTATTTGTCTATTCCTTAAAGCAACACATCTCAAAGTTCAAGAAAAAGGGACATGGTCCATTTGTGATCAAGAGTGTTTCTCCAAGTTGGGCAGTGGATTTAGGGACCTCCAATGGAAAAATCATAGAAAATTGGTTTAGTATATGTCATTTGTGAAAATATAATATACCTATGACCAATCTTCTAAAACGAATGCATACATAGAAAGAATGCAAGATAAGACACCAACAAGTCATTGAAGAAGCTCAAAAGGAGGCTTGTATTCAAGTTCTAAAGAGAAAAGTGGGAATCCAAGAAGTCGTGTCAATTAATATGCTTCAAGTTCAAGCTCTACATTCACTCAGATTTTAGCAGAATATGAGATAGAGATATATGATGAATGGATGGATGTTCTTGACATGAGAATAATAATAACCTTGAAGGATGGATATAAAGTCAAGGCATTAGTAGATATAGGTACCAGGATAAACACAGTAAGTAATTCCACTTACAAAAAGGCAACCACCAAACCCTTGGAGTATTGCAAAGCTAAAGTCAAAGCATGACGTTCCAACCATGAGAATGGTCGACCTCAACATCTTTGTGCATGGATTTCCCTACCCACATACATATATCTACATTCTAAACAAGCACATGAGTGAATACATGGTACTGGGAGTTCCATGGATGCGAACATAAAAATTTGTTCAACATTGGGACATAAAAGTCTTGAAAATTAAACTCAAAGGTGGACAATTGAAAGTACCATTTGCTTATAGTAAGGAAGAATGGAAGGCACACCTACTAGCTTCAAAATTGACAAGACAAAGTCCAAGAATAGTACCTATGTCAAATCCTCAGTAGAAGTTCTATCCTCATAACACAAACATACAAGGTGTTGGGATTAAAGCCCAAGTGGCCTCTTATGCGGATATGGCCGGCCGCCCGCCTAACTCACTTACCTCTAACTCTTTGTATATACTAACATATTCTTTGTGAATACTAAGGAATTGGGAGATAACCCTTCTAACAGTTCTCTGCGTACTGTGTACTGTGTAAGCTCACTGTGTGTGTGTGTGTGAGAGAGAGAGAGTCGACCCACGCTCCGCTCCGCGACTTCAATTGGTATCAGAGCCTTGGTTCAGTGCGGATTTGCGCAATCGCGCGCGCGCGCACTTTTCCGGCAGATTCTGGATCCGGAGTTCGAAAATTCACACTCGGCGTTCCGGGAGCGTTTCCAGCAGGTGACCTGGAGTTTTACCCCCCTTTCGAAGCCGTTTATGCCCTCAGAATTTTGTTCTGAGCACTACAGCAGAAGATAGATTTCAGCCGCAAAGAAATCCGTCTTGTGTAGATTGGCAAGCAGGAGGTGGTCGACATCAATATCGACATCGACATACATCACTTATTCGTCTTCAGAGCATCATCTATAGACCAGGTACACATATATATCATCAGATATATATATTGCAGTCTGCATTGCTACTTCTTGTGCTTGCCAGGTTCCAGGGGAGGTGTGGCCATACGACGGCTTGACACCACTGGCATGTATTGCAGATTGATGTACTGTGATTGTGGGTCTGCTAGTTGTGAGTCACGCTAGCAGACAGACCGCCGCAGCGGTCATAGGACAGTGATTGGTCTATTATAGGATGTATGCTAGTTCTGGGCAGTTTGCTGAGCCATCTGAGAGGGTCGTGTGTGAGGTTTTTTGAAGCCAAGCACTGGGGGCTGGGTTACCCAGTGTGAGGTGGATTAGGTTGCTGGAGTTCCCCTCTACACGCATCCTCTTCGGCGACTTTTATCCCTTAGGATGTATGACTTTGTGTAGACACTGGATTGCATCTTATGCGTCAGGCCGTTGAGGCATTGTTCAGGGTTCAGTCTTGAGACAGATACAGGTTCTGTCATCGCCCAGAGAGGAGACAGTGTATGCTTACAGGATTTGTCACTGGTCAGCTATTTATGATTGTTTTTTGAGCTATCTTTTGGTTCCCAGAGCTCAGTTTACAGGGGAGACTCTGTCAAAAATTTTCAAAATACTGACAGTTCCTGAGGAGAGGTGTTCAGCTTGTTGATTACAGCTTGTTTACTGTGTACAGAGGCCAGTTTACAGGGGAAACTCTGCCGGATTTTTCTCAGGAGTAAACAGTTTGGCAGATATGGCATCTTCTCACAGTGAGACTCTTTACAACATAAAGAAGCTGGATGGCACAAACTTTCCATTCTGGAAGAAGCAGATTTGGCAGGTTTTGGTGCAGAAAAAACAAGTGAAGCCACTGAAGCTCAAAGGGGAGAGACCAGAATTTATGGCTGAAGATGAGTGGGAAGAGCTTGACGAGTTAGCTTGTTCCACAATCATGCTGACACTGGCAGAAAATGTTTACTTCAACGTAGCAGAAGAGACTACAGCGTATGGAGTATGGCAAAAGCTATGTGATATGTACGAGAAACAAAGTGCTGCTTCTCAGATTTACTGGCTCAAGAAATTGGTGGATTTGAAGATGAAGGAAGGGACAGCCATGTCAAATCATCTGAATGAATTTCACTCAATTTTCAGCCAGTTAACAGCACAGGAGATAGTCTTTCCAGATTCAGTGAAGGCTATGTTTCTCTTAATCACTTTGCCAGACAGTTGGGATACTTTTCGTACAGCGTTAAGTAATTCTGTCGCGCCAGAAGGTCTTACAAGTGCCAATGTAGAAGGCAGCTTGCTCACAGAGGAAGTGAACAGGAAGAACATTGACAAAGGCAAAGGCAATAGCGCTTTGGTCGTTCGAGAGAGACAACAGTTTAAAGAGAAGAAGGGTAAGAAGGCACAAAACCGAAGTAAGTCTCGTGATTCGAAGTCAAAGGATGACATAGAATGCTACCATTGTGGCAAGAAGGGTCACATGAAGCGAGACTGTACGAAGTGGAAACAAGAAAAAGGCAAAACAAAGAGTTCTGAGCAAGATGAAAAGAAGAGTTCAGTGAAGATTGAAGAGGTGAATGTCACAGGATCTGGTTCAGACAGTGATTCTGGTATAGCAGGTGGTGACATCTTCCTTACAAGCAATCTTGATTCTGTTTTCTTGACTGCAGAGGATGGACATGCTATGAGTGATTGGATTATCGACTCAGGGGCATCTTTACATGTTTCTCCGCACAAAGAGTGGTTTACATCATATGTGGCTACTAAAGACTATGTCAGACTTGGCAATGAGCAGGTTTGTGACATACTTGGAGTGGGAGATGTGCAGTTGAAGTTTCAGAATGGCTCTTCTTTATGGCTCAAGAATGTCAGACATGTTCCAGCAATCCGAAAGAGCTTGATTAGTACAGGGAAGTTGGATGATGCGGGTTATGTGACAGTTTTTGGGAACAACGCTTGGAAGATCTCCAAAGGTTCGATGACTGTAGCACATGGCAGAAAGTCAGGAACTCTGTACACTTTACATGTTTCAGAGGTTAAAAACCATGTAATTAATGTGATTGAGCAGCCAAGTGTGTCACTGTGGCATCGTAGGTTGGGACATATGTCAAAAAGAGGAATGGAAATACTTTCTCATTATGGTTATTTGCCTGGATTTTCATTTCAAGATTTCGAGTTTTGTGAGCATTGTGTTTATGGTAAGCAAACACAGGAACCGCACAGATCAAAGAGGAATCGTAGGGACGAACGGTTAGCTCTTGTACACAGTGACCTATGCGGACCAATGCCTAGTTTGTCACTAGGGGGAGCAGCGTACTTTTGTACATTCATAGATGACTATTCTCGCAAAGTATGGGTTTACTTCTTGAAGCACAAGGATGAGGTGCTCAAGGTCTTTAAGACATTCTTGCAGCTGGTGGAGAATCAGAGTGGTCAGAAGCTGAAGTGCTTGAGAACTGACAATGGTGGAGAGTACGTTTCCAAAGCTTTTCAAGACTTTTGTGAAGCAAAAGGGATTAAGCGGGAACTTACTGCACCATATAATCCTTCACAGAATGGGGTTGCAGAACGTATGAATAGGACCATACAAGAGAAGGTCAGAAGCATGTTGTCAAATGCTGAGTTGCCTGATGGATTTTGGGCGGAAGCAGTGGCTACAGCAGTCCATTTGATCAACAGGTCTCCTAGTAGGGTTCTGGATAAGAGTGCAGTGGCCGAGATGCTATGGACAGGCAAGGCACCTTCGTATAAGCATCTCAGAGTCTTTGGTTGTGAAGCTTATAGCCATATTCCTAAGGAGTTCAGAAATAAGTTAGAACCAAAGAGCAAGAAGTGTATATTTCTTGGCTACGGAGAATCGGGCGAGATGGGTTACCGGCTTTGGGATCCTGAGTCCAGAAAGCTTATTCGTAGCAATGATGTGCATTTCAATGAAGCCAAGTTTCACGCTAAGCCAGAGAAGACAGAGGAGATCAGAAGAGTTGTCTTCAGGGAAGATGGACCTAGTGCTAGCACATCAAGACAGCATGGTCAGGCTCAAGAACAGCCTATAGTGGCTAGAGAGGCAGAATCAGTTGTGGTGAGACGTTCTGAGCGTGTCTCCAAACCACCTGATCGTTATGTGCCATCTCTAAATTATGTCATGCTCACAGATTGCGGAGAACCATCTTGTTACAAGGAAGCATTACAAGTGGTTGACTCGAAAAAATGGCAGTTGGCCATGCAGTCAGAGATGACAGCTCTGCATAAAAACCAGACATGGAAGTTGGTTAAATTACCACAGGGCAAAAAGGCTCTACCTTGTAAATGGGTTTACAGGTATAAGATCACCGCTCATGATAGTCAGCCAAAGTACAAAGCAAGGCTTGTTGCCAAGGGCTTTAAGCAAGAACAAGGCATTGACTTTGATGAAGTCTTCTCTCCAATGGTCAAGATGACTACATTGAGATGCTTTCTTGCATTGGTTGCTATATTGGATTTGGTGTTGCACCAAATGGATGTCAAGACAGCGTTCTTGCATGGTGATTTAGATGTGGAAATTTACATGCAGCAGCCAGAAGGGTTTGTTGAGAAAGGCATGGAACATTTGGTATGCCAGTTGTTAAAGAGTCTGTATGGCTTAAAACAATCACCGAGGGCATGGTACCATAAGTTCCACCAGTTTATGCTTTCTCAAGGCTACAAACGTAGTGAGTTCGATCACTGTCTATATACAAAGAAGGCTAAGGATGGCAGTTGGCTGATCCTTATTTTGTATGTGGATGACATGTTGATTGCTGGCAAACACTTGGAAGAAATTTCAGCTTTGAAGTCAAAGATGGCAAAATCGTTTGACATGAAAGACATGGGTGAGGCAAGTCATATACTTGGTATGCGCATTGAGAGAGACAGATCAAAGAAGTTGATTTGGTTATCTCAAACAGAGTATATTGACAAGGTTTTGCAACGTTTCAATATGGAGAAGGGAAAGGCATTGAGTGTTCCATTGCCACCATATGTGAAACTTAGCAAACAAGATTGTCCTGTGTCTGAGGAAGAAAAGGCTGAAATGGATAAGATTCCATATGCGTCTGCAGTGGGTAGTTTGATGTATGCAATGATTGCTACACGTCCGGATATTGCATTTGCAGTGGGAGTGGTTACCAGATATATGTCAAATCCCGGCAAGAAACATTGGGAGGCAGTGAAAGGTATCATGAGATACTTAAAACATACAAAGAGTATGCGCATATGCTATGGTAGTCAGGATTTGAGTGTCAGAGGATACACTGACTCAGATTATGCAGGAGACTTGGATAAGAGGAGATCTACATCAGGCTATGTCTTTACATTGGCTGGAGGTGCCATATCATGGCGATCTCGATTACAAGATTGTGTTACGCAGTCTACTACAGAAGCTGAGTATGTTGCAGCAAATGAGGCATGCAAAGAAGCTATTTGGCTTGGTAGATTGGTTGCAGACTTGGGAATCAATGCAGATATGCCAGAGTTATATTGTGATAGTCAAAGTGCTATACAATTGGCAAAGAATCCAGTGTTCCATTCGAAGACTAAGCATATTGATGTGAAGTATCACTTCATTAGGGAAGTACTTGAAGACAAGCAGATACAACTGCTGAAGATCCACACCAAGGACAATCCTGCTGATCTACTCACAAAGGGACTTCCAGGAGAGGGCTTTGTGCATTGTCGTGAGTTATTGGGCATTGGATAGATGGTAGCCATGTAAATCTTTGTACATTTATGTTCATAGATTTACAGTTACTTAAAGTGCCACATTGGACTTTAAGTGGGAGGTTGTTGGGATTAAAGCCCAAGTGGCCTCTTATGCGGATATGGCCGGCCGCCCGCCTAACTCACTTACCTCTAACTCTTTGTATATACTAACATATTCTTTGTGAATACTAAGGAATTGGGAGATAACCCTTCTAACAGTTCTCTGCGTACTGTGTACTGTGTAAGCTCACTGTGTGTGTGTGTGTGAGAGAGAGAGAGTCGACCCACGCTCCGCTCCGCGACTTCACAAGGAACAGGGCAATATTGGGTACCAAAAGTTTAGGTGCATGCAAATCCTAAGCAGATTTAAGTGCCCAAGGAACAATCAAAAAGCAAGCAAAGTACCTACAAACCACCAAAACCAACTTTGCAACATGAAAGAAGAAAGAACGTGCAAAAACCTAAGACCACCTAGGTGAGGGTGCCAAAGAAGTGTCCCAAAGAAAATACACCAGCCAACTTGGTTTACAAGTGGATGCCAAAGAAGAGATGAGAGGCAGAGAAACCAAGTAAAAAGGTTTACAAATGGATGCCAAAGCTTCAGCAGCCACCAAAGCAACAACCAATCTCTCAACACTTTTATCAAGCAAAAAAACAAGGTTGTTTGTCAAGGACCATTAAAGAATGAGTACAATTGCTTCAAGATCTTCCTTTCATGAGAATTAATCTACAAGAAGCTTTTACATCAAAAACCTTGAGCAATCCATTCAAGACCCCCTCTTACACAGCAAAGTGTTTAGGGATGCATTGACCTCACAAGCAGGGTAGAGCCAATCAGGGCTATGCATAGACATGACTTATCATCAACAAATGCATTGCACAACTCGGGCTACAACTATCTTCAATGAGGACTCCATTTAGGAGGAGGGATGCAATCTGAATGTGGATCCAAATAGATGAAATTTACAAGAAAAAGGCCAAAGTTTGGAGTGTGTGTGCTAACATGTCATTTTTTTGCTTAAAATATACTTCTAAGTAAAGAATATTGAAAAAATATGATATGATAACCCTTAGGTGTGTATAAATAGTGTAAATATCAAAAAAGAAGACAAATTTTATATAATTTTCACTCTTCTTATGTGTTTTTTGGATTAAAACATGATCAAAATGAAACATTCCATAGAAAAATGGCCAAGTACAATGTTCATGTGTGTTTTGGTATTTTTCAGATTAGATTTCTATTTTTTACACTAGTTTTATAAATTCCTTTTGATTTTTCTAATAAAAAGGGCTAAAAATAGAAATAAATATCGAGCAAGCTCAAATTGAAGAATGAATTACACGATGGGGATAATAAACCCATGAATAGGCATTTCAAAGTTGATTCAATTCCGACAACGGTGATGGGAGGCCTAAATTAGCCCACGAAACCTGATTCCACAAAATCTTCAAAAATTAGATAAATGGAGTCCAAATAGCATGAGTGCTCTAAAAGGAAAGTACATTTCACGACATACAAAGACTAACCAAAAGGTATGAGTGAAATTGGTTTAGTACTAGGTCGGTAACCTAACAGTACATAAAAGTGTCCTTTGCAGGGTCTAAGAAAAATTTCACAACTCCTGGTATAGGACTCCATCTACAAAACCCTCCATTCAGCATATTCAAGAGACCCATTTTCATTAAGAAAAATTGTAAGGATAGTGAATTTTACAATCAATTGAGATTACTAAGCTCTCAAAGTAGGTGTGTTTTTAGATAGTGCAAAAAACTGGGAACTTCGTTAGTGCATAGCTTGGTGCTCTAAAAAAAAAGGGACCTAGAAATTCCAAAAAATTTATCAACAACTATGATAATATAGGTTTCAAATTATTGAGAGACTGTAGCCTCAAAAAATCTATTGTAAGGTGTACGTTTTAGTCAAAATTTGCTTGTTTTTTTATAGTTTCTTGTATAATCGCATAAACAGTTTGAAACGAGGAGTTTCACAAAGCGAGCAAGCTTTTTTGAGCACTTTCATTTTTGAACGAGTCCACCATGCATTGCTGTCATTTAACATTGAATTTAGCTACTTTTAGTATACCAAGATCAATTAAAAGACCAAGATAAACTAATATCAAATCCATTCAATTGACACCAAAGAGAGGACATTAAAACTATGAATAGAAAACAAAATGAAAACATAATTATGCCAAATAATAAAGGACCTTATAGCTATGAATTGGAAAAAAAATGCAAACACATAAACATCTCAATAACAGAAGACATTAAAACTATATATAAGTAAACATTTCAATACACCATACTTTGTCAATGTTTTATGTGACTATAAAACACTACCCTGACTAATGCTTGCACTGAGGGTTGTACAAAAGCGAATGCCATACGAAAAGAACCATGAAACTTTTTGTGACTCATGTAGGTACTTTATGTATGCTCACTTTTATAAACAAACACAAATTCCTTCAAAGGTCTTAAAAAGATTGACAATTAGTAAAAAGTGAAGATAGTATGGTGCACAAAATACTCAAAAAGAAACTATTCAATCCTCAATGCAAAGAGGGAAATTAGGACTTTATTAATAAAAACAATCATAGACATCAACATCTCAACAATACCACATTTTGTCAATGTGCTACATGATTATAAAAAATTTAATCGATTAATGGCTTAACCTAATATTAAAAAAAGCTACAGTAGCTGCGTGTCACCCCACTATAATAGCACTTAAATTTGTCGTCGTCAAAAGTGGCGCCATCCCGTGCTGAAATTGGTCTGCGTTTGCATGGATTGGTTTTGACAATTTATCACGAAGGTCATACAAAGATGACGTGCTAGAGAAAAATCGGGGTGTTTTGTATTGCCTAGTCACTATGAAGCCCTAGATTATCCTAGCCTAATTGCTATGAAGCCCTAACCTAGCCTTATCGCTATGAAGCCCTAGCGTAGCCTAGCCTAATCGCTAGCACCATAGTCCCTTCTCGAAGTCCTCTAGGGGAACCATATGGCACTTTAGTCCCTCCTAAAAGTCCTCTAGGGCAACCATATGGCACTAAAAAAGAGCAACATTAATCTTCACGTCAATATTCTTCTTAAAAGCACTTCAAGAGAAACATTAATCTTCACAAAATTTAATCAGTTTGAAATTATAAAACCTTGATTAGATTTTGAACTTGTGATTAAGAAAACCGAGAAATTTACACCAATTTTAGTGTACTTACAAGAAAAAGCTTCAAATTCTAACCTTCATTGGTTAGGGAAAATGTATTTTTCTAGCCCGTAACTATGAGGTTGTTGAAGTAGATAATATTTCAATAAATGTATGAAAACCTTGTAGGTAGGAGCACTTCTATTACGTAGGGCATGTTGAACCTACTGGAACCAGTCCACACCGGCGCCACGGACTGGTTCTAACAGGTTTCACAAGGCTTGGAGAGGGGGCGGGGGCGGGGGAGACGATTAACGGCCAAAATGTGTAGTCAGGTTTATGAGCTAAAATTGATTTGAGTGACTTGAAACACTTATTTGCCTCTTAGTTGTTGGGGCCAACCTCAGATTGGTGGTGATAAAATTGTTGTTTTAGGGCTTAAAAATGGGCCAAGGGCTATTATTGGCACCTGGGGACACATTTGGTGCTCCTTTGAATCTATTTTAGCCCAAAGGGCTACTCACCAATTTGAGCCATTTTAGGAGTTTATCTCCAAAATTTGACCAGATAGGTGATTCCCCACAGGTCTAGATTGACGAGGCATCTTGCTCTCAACTTCAGGACCAATTTTCCTGCATCAATCTAGCTTAGATCTATGAGGAAAAAACTAGTTTTTTAATAAGAAAAGGACACTTGAGCACTTTGACAATATTTTGTAGGCCAAGGACTTCATTTTTTACATAAATTGATCGGACGGCTCTTTACCTATCTGAGGACTAGAGGCTCAACACTTATCTAAGTAGCTATCCATTTATCTAAGTCACAAAAAGGGAATCAAGGCCTACTCTGCCTTATACTTTTAGTTATTTTTGTGCATGTAGATTTAAAAAATCTAAAAACAATTAAAATTTGAAAAAATAATCCTTTAAAAAGTGTTCCGTTTGCTCATAGCAATCCATAAAAGGGGAGCCCACATGTTTTTAAGATTTGGAAACAACCCTAACCTCAGGTTCAAAAGTTCCTTCTAGAGCATCTACCCATAGCAGTAGAGGCATGTCCCAACCCCGGCCAAGTTGAACCAATACCCAAAGAAGATAGTGCCGTTGAATCTAAAGAAACTTCTACATGCGACACCTCTTCCATGACAGCCACCACAAAGTTCCATGGCAGCGAGGTTTATGAGATAACTACAGATACTTTGTGACTTGGAATTTTGATAGAGTCTCAACATGTAAGGAGGTTTGATATTTTGAAGCTTCCATTGCTTTGTGGTAATTTTAGATGTATGATCCGTTTGTGTTGTGATGTTGGTAGAATCTAGCATGACATGCTCATTCTCTTAAATATACCTTACGCTTGCATCAATTTGTCAAGGGTGTTACTCATATTTACGCGAAAACTAGCTTTGCTCGGTTTTCTTTGCTCGTTGATTGGAAAGCCTCTCATCACCTACATAGCCTACAACAAGCTCCACACCTTCACCTTCCATTACTACACCTTTTTGCTCCAAACTCGACACTCCAAAGCTTTCTTGCTTCTCTTTCTCTGCCACTACAAGTGTATCATCATCTTCACAGGAATACTCAGAAGGTACAACTATGGCAAAGACAAAGAAAGTGTCAGAGTAAATACAAGAAAGTGTGGATCAGGCCACACAGTTCATTGAAGAGCAGATAAAGCATACGCAACAGGATTGCTCAGTGCCGTATACCAAGATTGGGAAATATGCATTCCATCTAAATGAACGTACATTATTGAAGCTCTAGGATCTAGGGGTGGTACTCTGATAGGTTTGGAAGCTATGGCGGGTTCCAGCGACAAAGAGCCATGGAAGAGATGGCATGCATAAAAGCAGAACGAGAGAGAGAGAGAGAGAGAGAGAGAGAGAGAGAGAGAGAGAGAGAGAGAGCAAAGGTTGACACCAAATAAGATAGAACGCTTGCATATATTTTGTGAAAGACTTTTACAATATATATATAAGGTGAAACTTGCCATGCAAAGTCTACCTACATTGGAGCTATACCTACATACTATTAGGGTATGTTCCCACGAGCACCAAAGGGCTTGAAAAATCGAACAATCCCCCCTCAAACCCGGACTAGATAGACCGCTCTCATGATACCTCGATTTTTTGGTGTACTCGTCAGCCGTGAGTTTTAGGTTCTCTCACAACCAAGGGTTTTGGTATTCCCATAACTGGGTGCTACTTATAAGCTACCAAAATAAGGAGTTTTTGGTTCACTGCCAAACCTTGGATTTAAGGTGTACCCAATAACCTCATGAGAAGTGGGACAACATGCTGAGAGCATATGTTTTTGGGAGTTCTTACCACTTATGTGTGGTAGTGTCTATAACCGGTAAAATTTTCAGCATGACAATAACTGAAAATTGATAAGATTAAAGAAAAGCTTTTGATAGTGATGTTGACAACATACAAAATTAAAAGAAACCTACGACATTGAACAAGGAAAAATAGTTTTGAACTCTATATGTGTTGATTGACTAGCTCATTTTATCAAAACTTTGATGTGGGTGCTCTTCATCCAAAAACTACTTGTTTTTGACTCCTCATCATGCTCTTCCTGTGTATGCTTGACTTGCGTAGCGAACATTGCTTCTTCCCTGCATTTTTCAGTGCTTTCGTAGGCCACTGCATGGCCTTCTTGGTTTAACACTGCTCCGATGCAATTGCCTGAAGCATCGTAGTGAACCTCAAATGGTTTTCTTAAGTCAGGCACTATCAAAATAGGTCCATGGCTTAGCAAGTACTTTCCAAAGCAACATGTACCGCAATCTCAAGGAAACTTTCTATGTTTTGATCTTTTGAGAAATATCATATCTGTTGAGTGAACACTTGTAAGAATTCACTATTAATTGCATAAGCAAGAGTTGTACTTGCTGTCCTGCCATAGGCTTCCATGAGCTTGGACGAAACATCAAACTTACTATTGGATCAATCTTCGTTGTTATCACCTCTTGGCGCACTCCTTGGAAACCATTAAGCATAAGAAAAACCACCATTAGGTGGCTTTTTTGAAAAATTGGAAGCCCATTTGGATGCTCGTCACCTTTAGGTTGATGAAGTTGAGTTTTGTAGCTTTTTGAGATGTTAGCAAAACTAGCAATGAGCTCAACCAAAAACTATGTTGAATTGCAACAAAAACTACCTACTTAGAGTTGCCTTTACGGGCACCAAAGGGCTTGAAAAACCAAACATACTTGAAGCCACCGGAATGGACTTTGATGCAGAGCTCATCAAGCAAGTGGTAAGAACTTTGATCCTCAGCATGAAACTATAGAAATCAATGGTCGAGAAGCAACAACTCTGGGACATATTCTCAAAATGCCATACCATATCAAGGCCAAGCCGTGCTCAGTCAAGGAAGTCAACAAACACTTGAATGAAGATGTTGAAGCCACAAAGAAACAAAAAAGGGGAGCTCAGGGAATCGTTGTAGCAGCTTTGAAATATAGGCCAATGTACAAGTTTATTGATGAGGCCATCAATCTGAAAAACAAACCCACATACGTTGTTGAGAAGTTGTTTGGCATGCTACTACACAAACTAAAGAACTCCAAAGTAAAAATCAACTTAGCTACATTTCTACACAATAGCTTAATTCAACACACTGCCAAATTCAAGACCCAGAACCAACATGTGCTCAAGGCATGGTATGCTTGTAATTTCTTATAATGGGCGATGTGTATCCCACTACACCCTAATGCCAATGAGGTGTGGGACAAACTAACAGGCATTGAGACTGGCAACAATTGAATTACTATGCAATAAGATTCTGCTGGGCAACAAACTTACCAAGATACTACCAATGAAAGCATTGATTTGGATACGGTCATAGCTGGTACAAAGAGAACAGAAACAAGAGCCAATACCAGTGGAAGCATGAAACCACGTAAGAAGAAGCAAAAGACAACGGCTCTACTGAATCAACTCTAGTCAAAACAAACGCCTCCAACAAAGTCTGAGGAGGGACAATGCCAAGGGGCATCAATAGACAAGCCCATTGATCGGGCCCAAACTCCACCAGATATAACACAATAGAAGACCACTGAAACACAACATGCCCAATTGGTGGACACAAGGGGCAAAGATGCCTCTTAGTCCCAGTTGGCCTTGCTAGCACCTCCAGTTCAGCATATGCACCTTGATCGGCTCCAACGCCTTCAGAAGAGGCCACTACATGGGAGGATGGTGTGCAACAAGGATACAAGGCACTAGTGTCCTACCCCACAGCTCCCATTGCATATGAGACTACCCAAATGATATTGATGCCATAAGTGATGGGTGTGTTGCCACCCTGATGTCAGGGTGGAGCACAATGATCAATGCCATGGGCCAATTGATTGAAGCTCAATAGAAGATTCTTGGCTTTGTAGTGCTTGCCCTTCATATAGAAATTCAAGAAGCTAAGACCAAGCTAGAGAAGGCAAAGCGAGAGATGACTGAGCTCATGTCTAAGTTGCTGGAGATGTCCATTGAGCACAACAATGATGCCATATTCATGGTTGCCCAACAAAAGGACATAGCAACACTAAAGAAAGAAACTCAAGGTTAAATGAAGAAAAGAAAATTGCCGAGGAAGAAACAACAAAAATTGAAGGTCAACTGGAGAAGAGAAAGACTGCATTAAAATCTCTAATGGAAATCGTCACACCCTTTAGCAAAAAGTAACTCAAAAGTATATCTATCAGTCTCTGCTAGATAATGCAAATACCATGAGGGCAACCTGACATTAAACATCAAGGAGTTGCAAAATTTACTTGAATCTATGAAATCTGATCTCAAGGAGAAGTATGAGCAATACACAAGAGCCTTGGTCAATCACATCTTGGTGGAATACATTAAGAATCGGGAAGATTTAGGATATTGATAATGACAAAGAAGAACAAGAGGTAGACGGGGACCAAAGGGAGGACACTGGTGCTGATCACTATGATGACGATGATAAGGATGAAGACGATAAGCCACCTCATGACTCCTCAATAGGCGGGAACCAATCTACTCAGGGCACTAGTTCTAGCATCGGCCACATTGACCAACACAATTATCAAGGTCAATAGCAAGATCATAATCACTTTTGTTAAGATCAGCAACAAGGGCAATCCCAGACACAATCAACGCAGCAAGGTGCATATGGTTCCCAAGGGTTAGCAACACAACATGCCATCACTGTATATACATCAGGGAATGGTGTAAAAGTCTTCAAGGGGAGTCAAGCTCCAACGCAGACTCCAAATAAGATTACTCCACTGAACTGCTGGCCTTAAGCAAGAAATTGAGAAGGCAGAAAGACACTCAAATCAGAGAATTCCTTCACAATGAAACAACATACTCTGATCTAGAACAATTTTAGATGTTGTTTGTGGGAACTAGATGCATGGTGTGACTAGAAATCACTCAATTACCACGATCAACAACTTTGTCAGTTGCCACCTCTTCCCAAGTATTGGAAAGGGTACATAAATGGTTTATCACAAAGGAGGAAATTATGATTAATCCCCATCTAAGAATACCTCCATAATAAACTTGAAGATTCTTGACTTAGAACTAAGAATGCACTTGGGAGACAAGCCAACCTATAAATGTGTGAAGGATATCAAAGTGCAGAATGATGTGCTAGTACATCTAGAGAGTGCCATATCATAAGATTCATTCTACTTCTGGAAGGGCATGCCACTACTAGTAGGGGGACACATACTAGGATGAGCTTGGAAGAGCAGGAAAGGAATTTAAGAAGCCTCTACCACCTAGTTCGGATAACTAGAAAAATGATGCAGCAATAGAATCAGGTAGTGATGAACTTTATAGAATTTGTTTCGGATTCTCCTGCACTGATAGACACCCTACCTACTAAGGAGATGAGCTTCCCTTATTCTTTCCAGCATTGTATTTGACATATCCAGAACCAGTTGACCAGTAAAGTTATATCAAGATAATAGATGAGCTCAATGACTGGTATGAAGGAGCCACCACTTAGTGGATAGCTTGGAATCAATTTTTGGATGAAGCTTTGAAGAAAGACCAAGCTGATGATCTGATTAGAGCTCTACACAATTTCCAGCTAAAGATGGGACAGTGGCGAGTACAGTTTTGTAGATTGATCAAGATAACTAATCAACTGCTACAACTCACAGTAGAGGCATCTAAAATACTTGCAAGGAGTTAGATAATAAGGCATCCTCTAAAGCGGAGTTTAGAGAAATTACTGAGATTCTCTTTGAAGTCCACACCAAGTGCAATCAACCTCTACCTCAAGGATGGATACACACAACAGCTTAGTGCCATAAGTTGGCCAGAGCTCGATTCACCAGAAGAAAAAGGGCCCTTTAAGACCCTGATACAAGGACCTAAATTTGAAATGAAGATAGTTGGAAAAGATTTGTTGGAACAAGAAGCATTGTATCGGCTTATTCAAAAATATAATGTTGGTCCTAGTGTGCAAGAGTCACCTAGAGTCTTGTACCGACCCCCAAAGAAGAAGGCTCCAGATAAGAAGAAGTTGGTCTGCTGGAATGACAATGGTTAAGTGATCAATCTTTTATGGGAAATTTTGATATACACCAAATTTCAAGAAAAGGGGGAAGAAATATAGACAGTGAAAACGGTTGCCAGACAAGGGCTCCTAGGTTGGTAATTACTAGACCATTACCATAGTAATTGGTACAATGTACAATCAGCAAGAGAGCCAGTTGGAAGGCTATAAATAGGGCTCATTACTTCATTTTTGGGATCACTACTAATTCCTAGGATCCTAGCTCCTTATATCTTGTATCTTGGAGTTGTTACGCTCTTGTAATCCTAATCGCACTCAGAGCATACTTGACTCACTGTTGTACTTGTCTACTAATCTAAATATAGAATTCCAGTTTTAGTGTTCATTGTCATTTCTAGTTCTAGTCTTGTATTCCATTTCTAGTGTCATCTTATTTGAAGTCTCATACTGATTTGGGGTCGCTAATTTAACGATCGAGAGGCACTAGAGGTCAATTTTTAATACCATGGGCAAGCTTCTCAATTATCTCTGGTCAATTAAGCTATTTAATTGCGAGAGCAAAGTATTTCTGTAACATTTAATGGCCTAATAACTTATGTGTAGCGGAAATTAGCATGAACATAGTGGGCATTTCATTAGAATAGATTCCTAATGAGAATTACAAGAGTGCTTGGGTGGAGAGAGCAACAAAAAGCATAACACCTAGTTAGATAGCATCGACAATACTTTCAAAAGAGAGAGAAATTAAGCTATTGACAACAGTTGAGGACCGGATTTGCATGGAGCCGGTCCCCCCTCCAAAAGGCTTTGTATTATGGTTTCTCCCATCAAGAGAGACATTGTACAATACAATTCTTTGTGTTCCTTCAAGACTAGCTAGTGCAATGAAGATGGAATCTTCATGCACTAAGCAAAACACTTAATCAAACACAACTTGAATTATCCCCGTTCTCAGACCCAAGACCTCACACACCTTCGAAGATGGTGAGAGCTAGCAGGGTATGAGAGTAGATTGAGAGGAAGAAGGAGTATCTTACGAGAAAGATGTACATCTCCTCACATAATCACTCATATTAGCATAGCTTAGCTTAGTAATTAGCTTGGTAGAGAAGATGAGCATGCATTGAAGCTTGGCTCTTGGTTGGATTTGCATCCACATGCCAAGAGAGTGTTGATGTAGGCTTCTATCTCACAAGCTTGGAGTAGGTGATGAGCTCTCCATTAAAGCTTGGGAGGAGATAGAGTATTCTTTCTTCACACATGATCAAGTGTGAGTGTGTGTGTGTGTGTGTGTGTGTGTGTGTGTGTGTGTGTGTGTGTGTGTGTGCCAAGCAAAAATCAGCCCCCTCTCTCTCTTGGGCGAGCCCTTCCTGCTAAATTGGTCTGGCTTTTGCCTCATTGGACCTCCCCAAGTCAAGCCAATGGGTGTTAAGCAGCATAAGTGATAGCCTTCTGACATGTGTCCCCCTTTCCCCTTTTGTGAGAGCTTTAGGTAATTAAATAATTAAACTAAACTCTCATTGGACCCCTTTGCCTCCTGGCCAATAGGAATCAGGCAAGCCATTGGGCTCCTGAATGCTCATTGGACCCCTTCGGAGACTGCCCAATAGTCTTCTAGGAGACTTAATTCTCATTGGTTTCTTTTATTAAATGTTTTTAAATTAATTAAACTAGATTTACTCTAGCTTAATTCTCATTGGTCCACTTCAAGGGTCTTCCAATAGGAATTGGGCACACCTTGTGGGCATCTGGCCTAGGGAGCTGACATGTGTCCCTAATTCCCTTTGTGTAAAGGGAGCATGTGTGTGTGTGTGTGTGGCTTTCTCTCTCATCCCCTACTAAATGGGCTCGCCCCCTCCTTTGTAGGCTTTGAAGAAGACTTTTTTACACACACTAAGCATCCAATTTTCCCTAGGGTTGACCTTTGGACACAACCTTTGAATTTTGGAACCTTAGCATTTTGGAAGTCTTAATGGGCTGAACCTTAGGGTCTTTTTAGCCCATTGTTGCACATGGCTCTTTTGCAGATGGCCCCCCCTTTTGATCCCTATTTTCCCTCCTTTGGATCCCTACTGTGGCCGGTCTGCTAGCTTCACCAATATTCTAGCTTTTTCTCCCCTGGTACCTCCCCACATTAAATGATCAGTTTAATATGAGAAAATCATTTAGGAGAATTAGATATTGATTATTATGACATTACCTCTCTCTTGAAATCATAGTCGTCCTCGACTATGGTGTAGAGAAGATAAAGCATATTCATGAGTCCTTTTCTTAATGGGTAGAGGATCCCTATGTTACCCTATGACATCATTCCATAATGGATGACTAGTCCATTTGGTGCTTGAGAGCCTAAGGCTGCCGCAAGCATGTCTGCACATCAGTCCTATCAGTCTTCCATACTAGAGTGACAAGCTCTACTTGGTGTTTGGGAGATGTCATCTCCACAAACTTGATCTAAGCATGCATACTACTTTATTTTTGTGCACAAATAAAGAAAAAGAGAGTCTTATAAGACAAAAACTTTCTTCATTTTTAACATTTTGTACATTTGCTTACTCTTGGAATCATTGTAAGCATTGACAAGGTTTAGGTTATCCTTTAATTGTATGCCTTGCATCCATCTAGCATCTTCAAAAGGATATTTCTTAAACTTAATAAGATATCGTCGGATAGTCTTACCGCCTCTTAGTACCTTGTCTTCATGTCGGAGAATGGACTCGGGCTGCAGCACCTCCTCTTGGTCCTCGATCTCCGGTGGGTCTTCAATAGTTGGTTCTTGAGGTGGCTCTCCTTTGTAAGGCTTTAATAGGCTCACATGGAAAGCATTGTGTATGAGCCAATGATTGGGAAACTTGAGTTGATAGGCCATCTCATTGATTGGCCTAAGAATCTGAAGGGACCATAGTACCTTTTTGCTAGTTTAGCATAGTACTTTTGGTGGCCCGTAGGATTCTTGCCCGTCGTGTGCCTCAATCGAGCCTTGGGAAACTTTAACAAGACCCAATCGTTTTCTTTAAAGGCTTGGGCTCTTCTGTGCTTGTCAGCAGCAGCCTTTTGCCTTTGCTGTGAGATACAGATAGCATCCTTAATCTTTTGAAAAGATTCTTGTAGGTCTCGGCTATACTCATCTGCAGCAAAGATCTTCCCATGTACCTTAAGTAGCAAGGGACTTTTTTATCTTCCCTCAATTACCTCGAAAGGTGCTTTTCCCGTGGAAGTATGTACAGTGTTATTGTAAGCATACTCCACTAAGGGTAAGTACTTCTCCCATTGGGATCTTTGATCTATTTCCGTTACATAGGCTTTTAGTAGATCAAGAATGGTTAGGTTAGCTATTTCACTTTGGCCATCAGTTTGTGGATGATAGGCCGAAGAGAAGTTTAGCCTTGTTCCTAAATTCTCAAAGAGACAAAGGCTTATTGGAGAGAGTCAAAGGCTCGACCCTCTTGAGCAAGCTCTAGGCATATACGAAAAGGAAATCCTTTGTCTTGATCAACTATCCTTCTTGGAGCAAAACAGCTCCAAGGCAATCACCACAGGCATCACATTGGACCTCAAATGGTTTTGAGAGATCCGGTAGTGTAAGCACAGGTTGAGAGATAAGCTTTTCGAAAGCATTGTTCTCCTTAGCAGACCATGTATACCTAACGCTTTTCTTTGTTAGGTCATGTAATGGTCCCGCAATTTGTGAGAAATTTTCTATGAAGCGTCTATAGTATGCACACATACCTATGAAGCTTCTTAGTTCATGAAGATTCCTTGGTTTAGGCCATCCTTTTATTACCTCTAACTTGGATGGATCCATTTGGATGCCATCTTGAGAGATAATGTGACCTAAATACTGAATCTCTTGTAAGAAAAATTCACTTTTCTTTCGATTAACGTAAAGTTTATTCTCTCTTAAAACTTGAAATAGTACCTGGAGGTGTTGCTTGTGTTCCTCCAATGAATTAGAGTAGATGATAATATCATCAAAGAACACTCCAGTGAAGGTTCAATGAGGCCTGAACAGCTTCTCCATCAAGCGGTTGAATGTGGCTGGTGCATTGGTCAAGCCAAAAGGCATGACAATGTATTCGTAAAGACCAAATGTAGTACGAAATGCGGTCTTTACAATGTCTTGATCAACTATCCTTATTTGATGATAGCCACTTTTTAGGTCAATCCTACTGAAGTAGGTCGATCCTTGTAGCTTATCAAATAGGTCTTCTACCCGTGGAACGAGAAACCTATTCTTGATAGTGATCCTATTTAGTGCTCTATAGTCGACACACATACGATATGTGCCGTCTTTCTTTTGCACTAATAGCACAGGTGAGCAAAATGGAGATGAGCTTGGCCTAACCATACCCTTCTCAACTAACTCATGCACTTGTCGCATAATCTCCTCTTGTTGAGCTTGAGAAACTCTATAAGGAGGTTTATTAGGCGGTGAACTTCCTGGAAGAATTTCAATTGCATGGTAATCATTACCTCGTCTAGGAGGTAGCTCACAAGGGATGTCGTCAATAAAAACATCTTGAAACCCCTTGAGAAAATTGGATATTTCTAATTCCTTTTGGTTGCTTTTATTTTCTTTTGTTAAAGCATTAGGTTCATTTTGAGAATCTTTAACAAAAATCATGTACACGGAAATAGAGCTCTTTATTGACTTGTTGAAAGCTGGTGTATGTACAATGGGGATGGTGCTACCCATTTCCTTAGCATTTATATACATGTCTTTTTCCCTGAACTTAAAGGAGATTATCCTTTCAGGAAATTTAACATCGGCAGCCAGGCGATCAAACCATGGTGCCCCTAGGATTACATCCTCATGCTTGAGAGGAGAGATAAAGAAGTCCTCTTTGTCCACATAGCCTTGGACATGAAGCCTCAATTTCCCAATTAAGGGAGTGACTGAAGCTTCTTGCCCCTTGAAGGCACTGTCTGCGGGTAGGACATCTCCCATCTCGTAGGATTGTATGCCTAGCTTGGTGGCTAACTCCATAGATATAAAATTGTGAGTAGAACCAGGGTCAAAGAGAATAAAAGCATCATGTTCTCTTACCTTTCCCCAAGCATGGCATAGAGGAGATCCTTTGTGATGAGTTTGGTGAATTTCCTCTTCTTGGATTTCAACCATGGAAGCTCTAGGAGGATCTTGGCGGTTGTTCTTTTGGGGACAAGCGCGGTACGCATGCCCTTGTTCGCCGCACTTGAAACATCGGTTATCCTTACGATAACGCTCAAGCTCTTCAGGAGAGAGTTTATTCTTACCTTTGTAAACTCCCTTCTCTTTAGCTTTGTTGGAGTTGCCCTTAGGAGACTTTTGGACATTGTCCTTCCCCTTAGGCTCATTGGAACCCTGATTTTCCGGGGGCTTATTATTTCTTTTTGCCCCCATTTGGAAATTGATTCGAGAGGCCACCATAGTGTGGTGTATTACCGCCGATATGGTACGTGGTCTTTGCGAGTTGACATACTCCGTCATTTCTTCGGTTAAGCCCGCACAAAATTGTTGCTTTTGCTCTCCAAAATCCAACTTTTTGAAGATAGTGGCTTTGAGTTGTAGGTCCCAAAACTTGTCTACATATTTGTGGATGGATTCATTGGGAGAGAGCTTTAAGCTTCGCCATTCGGTGAGTACTTTGTCTTTGGCATCGGTGGCCAAAAACTGCTTCATAATGGAATCTCTTAAAGCTTTCCATGTTCGTGGAGCTTCACCGTTGGCTCGTAGGCTAGACCACCATTGTCTGGCGGACTTTTGAAAGTGCATAGCTACATGGCGTAGCTTAGAGGATTCCGTGAAGCCCTCATCTCCAAACGCCACATCGAATTGCTGGATAAAGGCCAAGACTTTGTCTGTGGCACCAAAGGTACCATCATAGGTAAGGAAAGAGATGCTCTTCCCTCCCTCTTTGAATTTCTTCAGCTTGGACGACCTCTTCCATGCGGCATAGGATTTCCTATGGCCTCTTCTTTTTTATGGTTGAAAAGTTGCACCATCACTTTCTTCAGAAGGTGAAGAATTTGAAGAAGGTGGAGAAGAGGGTGACCTCTTTCTCGCCTTTTTCTTGTCCTGATCTTTGTCATCTTCACCATAGCTTTCATAAGAGGAAGAGGATGAAGAATATGGAGAAGAGGGTGTCCTCTTTCTCGCCTTTTTCTTCTCTTGCTTTTTATCATCCCTCTTCGAATTGTGGTGAGGAGAAGAATACGATGGTCTTCTCCGCTTTGGTGGTGATGGAGAGCGTTTAGCCCGCCGTCTTCGTGGAGCCATCTCCGCCGAGGTGGCGGGAGACTCGCTTCTTTCTCGTTCCTTCGGTGGAGGCTCTTGAGTTCTCCTTTGGGAAGGAGATGCATCGTCAAGAAGTAAATTCTTGAGCCCTTCATATGGATTCTCTTCTTCTTCCCGAATCGGAGAGAGACCTCTTTTGGTAGTCTCACAAGGAGGCTTCCTAGGTGTTCTCTCGTCATGGTGATGAGCTTGGAGAATCCCATGAGCACAAAGCTGCCGTTGCACTTCACTTTGGAGAGATGGATTGCCCATGGCTTGTTCAAGCCTAGTAACAAGATAGTTAACAAGAATTGAAGCATCATTAGTAGCTTGCTCATGAGCAAAATCAAAGTTATCAACATTAATTTCACTCTCTTTACTATTGTCAGCCATTCTAATAACTTTTAGGTGTAAACTTTTTAGGTGTACTTTGGCACTTCAAGCCCTAGTTGCTACTCCTCTTTACCCCTTTAGAAAAAGCACTCAAGCTACTGTACCCACGGCTCGAATACCATTAATTGCAAGGAATAGAAGAGAGGGTCTTTCGACACCAAAACAGCACCGGCTCCTGTCAAGCTTCTAATAGCTCAACAGTGGTTAAGCCGTAGGCAAGCCCCGTAGGACTCCACTATTAAGACCATAGCTCTCGACGGTGATGCCCTGTTAACTGCACAAAGGCAGGCGCACTGCAAGGCTGAAAAATCCCTATTCTACTTACTCATAGGCAATTAATAATACCAACCATTTGTAGCTAGCTTGAGGACCTCCCTTCTTGAGCAAGAAAAGAGAAACCTTGAGCTCTGGTACCAATGTAACATTCAATGGCCTAATAACTTATGTGTAGCGGAAATTAGCATGAACATAGTGGCATTTCATTAGAATAGATTCCTAATGAGAATTACAAGAGTGCTTGGGTGGAGAGAGCAACAAAAAGCATAACACCTAGTTAGATAGCATCGACAATACTTTCAAAAGAGAGAGAAATTAAGCTATTGACAACAGTTGAGGATCGGATTTGCATGGAGCCGGTCCCCCCTCCAAAAGGCTTTGTATTATGGTTTCTCCCATCAAGAGAGACATTGTACAATACAATTCTTTGTGTTCCTTCAAGACTAGCTAGTGCAATGAAGATGGAAGCTTCATGCACTAAGCAAAACACTTAATCAAACACAACTTGAATTATCCCCGTTCTCAGACCCAAGACCTCACACACCTTCGAAGATGGTGAGAGCTACCAGGGTATGAGAGTAGATTGAGAGGAAGAAGGAGTATCTTACGAGAAAGATGTACATCTCCTCACATAATCACTCATATTAGCATAGCTTAGCTTAGTAATTAGCTTGGTAGAGAAGATGAGCATGCATTGAAGCTTGGCTCTTGGTTGGATTTGCATCCACATGCCAAGAGAGTGTTGATGTAGGCTTCTATCTCACAAGCTTGGAGTAGGTGATGAGCTCTCCATTAAAGCTTGGGAGGGGATAGAGTATTCTTTCTTCACACATGATCAAGTGTGAGTGTGTGTGTGTGTGCCAAGAAAAAATCAGCCCCCTCTCTCTCTTGGGCGAGACCTTCCTGCTAAATTGGTCTGGCTTTTGTCTCATTGGACCTCCCCAAGTCAAGCCAATGGGTGTTAAGCAGCATAAGTGATAGCCTTCTGACATGTGTCCCCCTTTCCCCTTTTGTGAGAGCTTTAGGTAATTAAATAATTAAACTAAACTCTCATTGGACCCCTTTGCCTCCTGGCCAATAGGAATCAAGCAAGCCATTGGGCTGCTGAATGCTCATTGGACCCCTTGGGAGACTGCCCAATAGTCTTCTAGGAGACTTAATTCTCATTGGTTTCTTTTATTAAATGTTTTTAAATTAATTAAACTAGATTTACTCTAGCTTAATTCTCATTGGTCCACTTCAAGGGTCTTCCAATAGGAATTGGGCACACCTTGTGGACATCTGGCCTAGGGAGCTGACATGTGTCCCTAATTCCCTTTGTGTAAAGGGAGCCTGTGTGTGTGTGTGTGTGTGTGTGGCTTTCTCTCTCATCCCCTACTAAATGGGCTCGCCCCCTCCTTTGTAGGCTTTGAAGAATACTTTTGTACACACACTAAGCATCCAATTTTCCCTAGGGTTGACCTTTGGACACAACCTTTGAATTTTGGAACCTTAGCATTTTGGAAGTCTTAATGGGCTGAACCTTAGGGTCTTTTTAGCCCATTGTTGCACATGGCTCTTTTGCAGATGGCCCCCCCTTTTGATCCCTGTTTTCCCTCCTTTGGATCCCTACTGTGGCCGGTCTGCTAGCTTAACCAATATTCTAGCTTTTTCTCCCCTGGTACCTCCCCACATTAAATGATCAGTTTAATATGAGAAAATCATTTAGGAGAATTAGATATTGATTATTATGACAATTTCATTTTTGAGGGCTAACTAGAGGCTATAATACCATGGATAAGCTTCTCAATTCTCTCTGGTCAATTAAGCTGTTTAATCGCGATAGCAAAGTATTTCATGTTCGAGGGCTGACTAGAGGCTATATCTAAAAGACCGTCTAGTTAAGCTATGATAAAAGGAATTTCTTATGAAATCATCACCTGAATTATTTCGTTTGTTGGATTGCCCAAGGTTTTTCACACTGATTCAATTCTTGATGTGTGTGCTTATTCTGTATGCCTTGGGCTTTTTGCTTTTCAAGGAAAAGCGCCCACACTGGGAACCTCTAGGGCTCTAGTACGATAGGCAATACATGTGAGTGAAGTACCAAATTAAGATTTTACATTCTTGGCACTTTTGTTTGTTTTTTTGTTTGTTTGTTTTTCATTGCCTTTCAATTTTGTAACTTTGGGGGGTCATATTGACATTGTTACCCTCCCCAGGCTCATCACAATAGTAAACTCTCTTTATAATAGTTGAACAAAAGGCAAGAGGGTTTAAACCCACAAGAAAGCACTAGTACATTGCACACAATGCTTCCTAAATCAGATTGAGAACCTAAAGTAACCATTGACAATTAGGAATGCATTTCCAATTGTATCAAGAGAAGATATCTAACACCTATCTTGATCAAACTAGCTTAGTCAAACTGTTTGATTCTTAAACCTAGACAAGGGATTATTACAAAAAATTATATCAAATCTAATGTTTTATACTAACCAAATGAGCTAAATGTTATGCTACCTATCACTGTTAAAGCAGACAAACATGGATGCTAAAAAAAGACAAGAGGCAATGCTAATGGACAAGAAACACATGTTTAATTTGTGTTGATGCTCACGCTCGATTCGAAGAGTGAATGAAAAAAGATTCCATGAAGTTAAAAATCCCAACTACAACGTACAACATGTTCCTGTACACACTAGAAAACACAAGGAATACCTCTAGGAGGCACATCAATGGGAGGAGGCACCAACCTTTATTGAACAAAAGCAAACAACATAAGGAACCCTAACCTAATTATTTGCACCCCCCTTGAGAGTCAAGGGACTAAGATATTGAATAGATGGGCGGTAGCCCTAGGTCAAAACCCCTATCCTCATCATCGTCAAGAAAAACAAAGTCATCATCCATGAGACCATACGTGCCATCCGTGTAATCATGTAAGTCTTCCTCATCATTAGAGGCACAAATGTTCACTAAGAATTTCACAAGACGTCTATAGTCGTCTTGTTCAAGAGGGTAAGCTTGTGCAATCGGAGAGACGTCCTCTACTATGTATGGATCATTCGTGGTCAAGAGACGTATCAGCCATTCTAATTCCTCAAAATTCTTCTTACACGCTAGCGTATCTAGCAAATCCCATTCACATGCAAGCATTGGGTAGACTATGTGAAGCACTTGTAAAAACTAAAGAGGGTACCTCCCACCCAAGGTAGGAGTGGATGACTCGAGCGTAATAGCCATATTTTTACACAAAGATAGATGATGGTTAGTGTGAAAATATTATTAGGGTCGTGTCCCTTGTGCATAATGTGTTTTTATGATTTTTGGGTCCTGTACTAGAATTTGTAGGTTCCATATTATTGTTTGGTGGCTCTTGCTCTTTTACTTTTTTATTTTTGTTTTCTTGAGTATAGGGATATATATATACATTCCCTAAGATTGGAAGATTGAGAGGTCAGGGAGGAAGGTTAAGAGGGGAAAAAGTAAATAATGGAGGTCAGCAAACACTCTCCCCTTCCTTGGGTAGATCATACCTTTTGGAATGATGTCATCACCTTTTGAAACCAATTGTTTCGAGTTGTTATGGGTGAAGACTTTGATCAATAGTTTTTGATCGCCCTAGGCGTTTCAGTTAATTGCAAGGGTGGTAAGGTACTCTCCCATGATTTTACTTGCAACATTATTGTAGGTGGTGAACTTACAATGAGAGGTGCAAAATATTTCTTGTTTGTATGGATATTTACAATGGTAGGTGGAGGTTGTGTCGAAGCTTGTATTTTTGTATATGAACTACATGAAGAGCAAGAAGCTATATTTGTTTTTTCTATAATTGAGCCGAGCGAAACAAGTCGTTCTCGCTTGGATACCCAAACTAGCTTCGGATGAGGTGTATAGTGTTTTATGATTTTTCCCTTCTCACGATCTTCAATTGGCTTTATCCTTACAGGATTTGACTCACATGGGTCTATAGGTGATAGATAAGAACACAATTTATGTTTTGGCACTCAAATTTGATCATTCCCTTCATAGTAGCCTTGGGTTTCCAATAGTCATTTAGGAATCCAATGCAACATTTTCTTACATTTCTTGGAGTGAGTGGGGTGTCTCTTATACAAGGCTTCTATTTTTTAGCATTAGAAATTGTCTCTAAAGAAGCTTTAATGACCCATTTGTATGTTTTCACTGTTATATCTCGATGGGTCTTGTGTGTCTCAGGCTTTGTTTCAGCCACATAAGTTGAAGCTCTAGAGGGTTGGGCTATAGTTACAAATGGTTTAACCTCTTGGACATGCACTATTTTGGGTTGTATTTTCTAATAAGTTGATATGTCAAGGACTATCGCTTGAGTGGCAGGGCTTAGAGTTTGTTTTTGTGTTGTGACACTCCTAGTTCCCCAATTAATAGTGTATTTGGTCGCTATTATCCGCGTGCATCCTAGGTTTATATTGGCTTCCATAGTTTCAGCAGGCATGACCAAAAAGTCTTGAGCTACAACCTCATTGTGATAACTGACAAAAGTGTGCCAAGTTCCAAAAACCATAGTTTTTTTTCTTGTTGATATCCTTGACTTGGATGGTACTCTCAGAGATGGCTTTCCTAAGTGACACCACACTCCATATGATAGCAGATTATATTTAGCACCCGTGTCCAATAAAGCGTTATATAGCACTTTTCCATATGAGTTATTCAACTCAATAGGGTATCGTAGAGGTGTTTCAGAGTCCAACCAATCATCCTCTGTTTCAACATGAAATGTATGTGTAACTCCAAGGTTGGCCTCTTGTTGGAGTCTTATACGTTGTTGTCGCTCCTTAGCATCAGCTTGAGCTTGTATCTTTTTCAATTCTGTTTGTGCCTTGGGTGCCTTTTTTTGATGGATGGCACGTAGCTCCTCTTGGATTAAAGGATCATAGTATCTTTTAATTTTCTCCCATTGAGAAATCCAATGGTTTCAACTCCATCAAGAGTTTCCACACGAATGGTACCTTGTGGGGTGATTTCACATACTCTATATGGTCCTTTTCCCACATATGTCAAATTTTTCTTCTCGTTTCGCACTCCATACATAAGGACTTTATCCCCAACTTTGATTAGTTTGTTCTTTAAATGACTATCAAACCATTTCTTTCTCCCCAAGTGCATTTTGCACAGCCAATTGTCTTTCTTCATCTAACCTCTCAATGATATATAAGCGCTCAACTAAAGGGTTACCATCCCAACCTTCTTTTGAAGCTACCCTCAAACTAGGAATTATAAACTCCCATGGCATAACTGCTTCTTGTCCATATACCATTTTAAATGGTGTACAATTAATAGCCACTTTGTAAGCAGTACAATAAGCCCATAGAGCTTATGTCAGGTTCAAATTCCAATCTCTGCAATGAGCTTCCACTATTTTGGTCAGGATAAAAATCAAAATCTTGTTCTACTACTCTTACCTTGGCCATTTGCTTGTGGATAATAAGGTGTAGACTTATAGTTAGCTATCATGAAGTTTGTTGTGAGTTCCTTTATTACTCCATTCATAAAATTAGTACCATTGTCACTCACGATCTCAAAGGGGCAATCAAATCGCGTAATAATGTTCTCAAAGAGAAACTTGGCAGTTGACCTTGCATCAACCTTGCGTGTCACCTTGGCTTCCTGTTGCAATTAGGGTTGCAGAGAAACACACACAGCTTGGAGAAGACGAAGGAAGCTCAAGGCACACAATAGAGAGTGTGTCACTTAGTGTGTAATGGAAAGATAGATAGCCCTAGAGTGATGGGCGTATATACAATGCACTGGGAAAAAACCTCCTAAAGAGGGAAAAAATGCCCCGGAGGTCCTAGTGTGTTCACACACATCACTACCACATGTATATGGTAAATAATCCCCCCTGGAGTGATGCGGTGAACGAGAGTTGGCACATGAGTAAAGGAAAGTGCCATGCCCTGAGGACAGGATCAGTCCACAAAGGGGAGTAAGCCCAAAGCTTTGTAGAAAGCTTTAAGATTCTCACGAGACAATGCCTTTGTGAAAAGATCTGCAAGGTTGTCCTGTGTTGGCACATAAGCCAAGCTAATCTCTCCTACTGAGAGCCTCTCCCTGACATAGTGGTAATGCACCTCAATGTGCTTTGTGCGAGCATGAAAAACTGGGTTCCTCGCAACTGCCAATGCGCTCTAACTGTCAGTGTAGATAGTGTTGGTAGTGTCCTGTCCAACACCCAAATCAGCCATAAGGCGTCTGAGCCATACACACTCAATCGTAGCTTTGAAGACTGCCCTATACTCAGCCTCGCAACTCGAAGTGGCCACAGTAGGTTGCTTCTTGCTCAACCATGATATACATGAACTGCCAAGCATGAAACAAAAACCACTTGTGGACACTCGCGTGTCAAAACAACCAGCCCAATCTAAGTCCGAAAAAGCATGTAAGTCTGGCGGCAATGATCCCCCCTTGGGATAAAACAAGCCAAGATGTAAAGTGCCACTAAGGTAGCAGAAAATCCTCTTGACAGCTTGCCAATGCTCAGACCCCAAGCTATGCATAAATCTGCTGACCTGTGAGACTGCAAACTGAATATCCGGTCTCGTGTTGCATACATAAATGAGGCAGCCAACAGCAGTTTGGTAAAGAGTGACATCAGCAGGATCACCAGCATCATGTAGACTCAACTTCAAACCTGTTTCCATGGGAGTGGCAATAGGTTTGCAATCCTCAAGTCCAAACTTACATAGCAATGTCTCTATGTAACTTTTCTGACACAAGGCAATACCACCATCACACTGCTTAAACTGTATACCCAAGTAATGATGCAACAGCCCCAAATCTTTCATCTTGAAAGTAGCATTCAAATCAGCCTTAAATTCAGCAATATGTCTCTCATTTGGTCCAGTGATCAGCAAGTCATAAACATAAAGAACCACAATGAGAAGTACATCACCCTCATGCTTTACATACAATGTGCTTTCTGTTGGACTGTTACGAAAGCCTTGTTTGACCAAATGAGTGTCAGCTTTCTCATACCAAGCACGAGGAGATTGCTTCAACCCATACAAAGCCTTGTTACATTTTCACACTTTGTCCTCTTGTCCTTTTATGACAAAACCGGGAGGCTGCGTTACATGAACTTCCTCAAATATTTCACCATTCAAGAAAGCAGTAACAATGTCTCATTGATGTACATCCCAACCAAAATGAGCTGCCAATGCACATAGAAAACGCACAGTAGTCATACGACAAGTGGGAGCAAAAGTCTCTTCATAATCTATGCCTTTTTGTTGTGCATAACCCTTTGCAACAAGTCGAGCCTTATGGCGATCGATCTCACCATCCGACTTGCGTTTCAACTTGTAAACCCACTTCGTACCAATGGCCTTTTTGCCAGGAGGCAAATCACATAAAGTCCATGTGTCATTTTCTATAAGTGCATCATATTCTGATTGCATGGCAGCCATCCAATTTTCTGAATTTTGTGCTTCATCAAAAGTCAGAGGCTCCTCAACATCATGTAAGCTAGACACAGCCAAAGCATAACAATCTGATGCATAAAATGCATGGCGAGAGTCTGAACGAGTACGACTAGACAAAGGTGCATCCAATTTACTGTCACGCAAAGTGTGCACCAGCCATTTTGGCATACCTCTAGCCTGCTCATTTTCAGCCCTTTCCTCATCAAGTACATCATGTACATCTGCATTAGTAATAAGCTGATCTAAAACATTTTCAAAAACCCCCATAGGCTGTACATTTGCCTCATTGGAACTTACATTCGTATTTCCACCACTGAAAAGAGGCAACAAAGTGTCATAAATGTCCTGTGATCTTACATTACTGTCTCTAGTACATGACAGCAAGGGCTGAACAGAATCTTCCACAAACACTACATCCCGTGAAATCAGAATACGTTTTGTTTGCGGATGATACAACCTGTAACCTTTGCTTTCAGCACTATAACCAACAAAAATACATTTGACAGCCTTATCATCCAATTTTCTGCGCTGCACTTGTGGCACCAAAGCATATGCCAAACAGCCAAAAACACGCATGTGCTCAATAGAAGGCTTTCTATCATGCCATGCTTCATATGGAGTAATAGACTGCAAAGCTTTCGTAGGACACCTGTTAAGTACATAAGTGGCACACATAATGGCCTCAAGCCAAAAAGAATGCGCCAAAGCTTGACTTTTGACCATACATCGTGCCATTTCCGTCAGTGACCTGTTTTTCCTCTCAGCAACACCATTTTGTTGAGGTGTATAAGGCACTGTACATTGGTGTTTTATCCCATGAGTAGCCAGAAATGCATTAAATTCATGAGATATATACTCCCCCCCTCGATCGGAACGGAGGGTGCCCATAGTACATTTCGAGACATTTTCAGCCATAGCCAAAAAATGTTTGAAGCACATAAAAACTTCGGACTTCGCTTTAAGCGGAAATACCCATGCATGCCTGGAGTAATTATCAATGAAAGTCACGAAGTACAGGTAATTTCCCAAGGACGGAGTTTGCATGGGCCCATAAGCATCACTATGAACAAGCTGCAACCTGCATGTGGCCCGAACTAAACCATCCTTTGGAAACTTAGAACGCTGCATCTTACCCAAAATACAGCCTTCACAAACATGTTTGAGAGGTGCTTCAAGAGGTGGCAAAGAAGCAACCATATCAGATTTCTGCAAACGCAGCAAACTGGCAAAATTCAGATGACCAAAATGTGCATGCCAAAATTTTGCATCTGAAATAGCCGTTGAATCTGCAACAACATTTGCAAAGTATTGTCCACACTTGTCATACAAAGTGAGCTTATACAGCCCACGGAACAAAAGCCCAGATGCAACAATTTCATCACCAAAACTGAGATCATGAATTGTACATCTGTCATCCACAAATTTGACTACAAGTCCAAGTCTAGTAAGTGCGGATACAGACAAGAGATTCTTCTTGATCCCAGGTACATAAAGTGCATCAACAAGTGTGAAGGAACTGCCATTAGCAGCAGTGAGCACAATCTTTCCAACTCCTTGAACTGGATAAGAGGCGTTGTTGGCACAATTGACTGAATTCCCATGAGGGACTGACTCGAGAGAGGTAAACAATTCACGATGTGAGGTAATGTGCTTTGTAGCACCACTGTCAAAATACCACACATGTGAATCTGCAGCAACTGACAAGCATGCATCATGGAGAGCAGGATTGTAAGTGCACTCTGCGCTAAAAGCCCATTCTGCATCAACATCATCATTACAGTCTCCTTTCACAGAAGACTCAACAATGGCTGCATTTGTAGTGGAACCAGCATTTGCAGTGGAACCACCCTCTTTCTTCTTAGCCTCTTTGGCCTTTAACTTAGGACACGACTTGATCAAGTGATCATTGGCTTTACAATAATGGCAACGCATCTTCTTTTTGCCCTTATTCACCAGAATTGCCAGATGAAGTACTGCCAGCAGAAGCATTAGGAACATAATATTTGCCACTCGCAACAGAACCATAAGAAGTGGCTGCGTTATTGTTACCACCCTTTCTTTGAGAAGCAATAAAAGCCTGTTCAACTGCACGCTGCCTAGTCCTGTTTTTTCTAGAAAGTGACTCTTGCAACAGTAATGTGCATGATGCATCAAACTTGACAACTTCAGGATTTCCTTGGGTCATCCGTCTCCAAGTACTAGCAAAAGTATGGTAGGAATCTGGTAAGGCATCAAGAACAGTCTGCACAAGGGGACTGTCTAAAATGACTTCACCTGTAGAAATAAGCTGCTCATTGATATCCTTGACACTAGCAAGGAAACTGTCCATATCATCTTCCTCATGCATAATCTTCGACTCCAGCTCTTTACGCAGCAAAGCAATCTTAGCCTCATTGCGGCTTGCATAAAGACCTGCTAGAATATCCCAAGCCTGTTTTGCCGATTTTGCTGAACGGATGTGAGGAACAATGGTGCGCTTCACAGACAACGCAATCAATGCATGAGCCTGCGCATCCTTAACATCCCAACGAGCTTGTTCTGCCATAGGCAAAACAACTCTAACAGCTGCAATCCTTGCAGAAAGACCTGCAGCATCCTCAACATGGCCTACATCCTCAGAACCAGGACGTACATCAATGCCCTGCACAATGTTCCAGACACCTTTTGACACAAGAACATGTTGCATCATATAATCCCACATAGGGTAGTTGTCCCCATCCAACCTGTCCTCAGCATCAGCAAACATCTTGAACACATCTGTGTTGTTGTTGTCAGCCATGGTAAATGCTGCACCTGATGTGAAAACTGCCCAAAAATAGGAGAAATGGAGCGGGAACAACCTGTGCTATATAGCACAAACCGTAGAAGACTATAAGGCACATGTTATGCAGAAAACGGCACTGACAGAAATTCTGCAAAAAATGACGAAATAGCATGTGCAGTACTGCCTGTAGTGGAAACGGAGGCGGAAATGAGCCCAAATCAAAATTCTGAGCAGACCAAGCTCTTTGAGCTTGCCTAAAATTTTTGTTGACCTGCGAACGCTCGCCAAAGCTCACTGAAATTGGAGAAAGTGAGCAGGCGTGTGCTGGAGAAGCTGGCGACTAAGCCCAGGAGGACGTGACGTGCTCTGATACCAATTGTTAGAATTAGGATTGCAGAGAAACACACACAGCTTGGAGAAGACGAAGGCAACTCAAGGCACACTAGAGAGTGCGTTACTTAGTGTGCAATGGAAAGATAGATAGCCCTAGAGTGATGGGCGTATATACAATGCACGGGGGAAAAAACCTCCTAAAGAGGGAAAAAATGCCCCGGCGGTCCTAGTGTGTTCACACACATCACTACCACATGTATATGGTAACACTTCCGTCCACTTTGTCACATAGTCAATGGTAACAATAATATATCGAGTTTGAGTGTTGCAAGCTATCGGACTAATGGGACCTACAAGTCTAAACCCCACTTTTCAAATGGTTGAGTCACTTTAATAGGATGTAAGAGCATCTTATCCTTTCGTTGTGTGATCTTCTAACATTGGCATGCATCACAATCTTTTGCAAAAAGTGATGCATCCTTGAATTAGGTAGTCATCCTTGAATAAGATAGGCCACCAATATCGTGATTGCAACACCTTTCTAGCAGTTAGTTCCCCTGAAAAAAGTCCTCCAGCTATACCCATGTGTGCTTCTTGTAGTATGTATAAATACTCATCCTCATGAGCACAATGTCCAAGAATATTGTCCTTCCCTAGCTTCTAGAGAGTTCCTGCAATTAGAGAATAAGGTTCACATTCCTTTAACAATTTTCGAGCTATATCCTTATAAAGCTCTTTGGATGGAAAACCATTAACTAAAAAGTTTACAATCTTCTCACTCCATTCAAGCATGGTCTCAACTAGGAATAGGGAAGTATCGAGAAATTCATCATTGATTCCACTAGGGCTTCACCATTGGGTATGCGAGACAAATGATCTGTCATTACATGTCTTTTACCGAGTCTCACCACAACGGTAAAATCAAACTCAAGAAGAATTAACAACCATCATGTAATTCTTCCCGTGGAACAAGGTTTATTTACTAGATACAACAACGCTTGGTGATCAACATAGAAAACAAACTTGTTGGCAAGAAGGTAGTAGCAAAATTTCTTTACTACATAAATCATACTTAAACCTTCCCGCTTTGTAGTAGTGTAGTTTCTCTCAGCATCATTTAATTGACGACTTGCAAAGTTAATGGGGTAGTCCAATTTATGTTCTCCTCTTTGAGCTAGAACACACCCAATAGCAAAGTTTGATCCATCAATATGCACATGAGAAATTATATTTCAATCAGGCACTCATAGAATGGGAGCACTAGTTTAATTGTGCTCTCATCTGTGGAAATCCCATTTTTGGACACTATATTCCCTAAAATGACTCCATGTTTAACCCAACATTGGTATTTGAAAGGGTTTAATGAGATGTGATACAATCTGCACTTCTCAAACACTTTTTGTAAACATGATAGATGTTCTTTCCCAGAGGAATAAACGCAAAGGTCATTTAAGAAAGCTTTGTAAAACTCCCTCAAATATTCTCTAAAAGCAGTGTTTATTAATCTTTGGAAGGTAGGAGGGGCATTGGTTAAGCCAAAATCCATAACAAAAATGCGAACACTCCAAATTCGGTTGTAAAAGTCGTTTTAGCTTGGTCCTCTAGTGCAATTGTGATTTGATTGTGTCCAGAGTACCCATCTGAAAAGCTATAAGCTTCCTTCATTGCAACTCTTTCAAACACATGTTCTGAATATGGCAAGGGGTAATGGTCCCTTGTAGTGGTGGCATTGACCTTTTGAGATCCACACACACTCTGAGTCTCCCATTCTCTTTTGGCACAACAAATATTGGAGACACCTATTCTGAATGCTCCGTAGGGTATATGAATCCGCATTTGACAAGCTTTTCAATCTCTTCTTGAAATTTTTTTGCATACTTAGGATTCATTGGGTATGGTCATTGCTGGACCGGTTTAGCCATGCTATTCATGGAGATTGTGTGTTGCACCACGGAAGGTGGAACACCTTTCATATCATGATATGTCCAACAAAATATATCCTTGAATTCCTTAAGAAGCTCTTTAAGTACATACTCCTCACTCTCTTTCAGATCTTGGACAATGAAAACAAGTTTGGACTACTCACCTGCTGCTGCTAAGTCTATTTTCTTAACTATCACTGGACCATCATAGACTCCATTACTTCCATTGATAGATGTTCTCTAGGCCTTTGTATACACAACCTTATGTTCCTCTGTGGTGTAGGATTTGAAATGCTCTGGCACAGGGTATAAGTCTGTGGGATCTTGTTGTTCTGTGGACAGTGACTTCTCGTCCATTTTCTTTTGTTGTTGAGCTGACTCTCAATTTTGTCTTCTCCTTATAGTACGGCTAAACTTTGGCTTCTCTGTAGCCTCTAGCTATGCGATGTCAATGGGTTGTGGATTGCACCACATGATGCTTTGAAGGTCTTCACCCCAATTATCTACCAGCTTCCAATAAGCATCACATGTCCCTATATAATTAAGCCATTCTGAGAGAGGTAGATTTCTTTTCATTTATTCTAGTACGCACATTTGCTCGATATCGTCACCTCTTATATCTCTTACTCTTCTTGTCTAATTTTTGATTACGACCTTCCTCTAGTGAAGAGTCACTAGATGAATCATTACTTGTGTCTTCTCCTCTCCCACATAGATTGTTGTCTAGGGTACCACTGGGCCCTGAATGGTTTGTCCCCACATTTGCATCAAGATTTATCTCAGATTATTTGTCCTCTGAGTCAATTTCAATCGATGATTCTGACTTTGAATTTTGCTAGCTATAGTCTTTTGAGACGCCGATGGTTCCAATGCCAGTCAAGCCTTCACATCAAAAGCTATATTCATTGCTCCTATTTTATTTAAAGGTACGAGTTGTGGCATTTCATCCCCCTCAGGTGTTACCCAGGTCGTCCCCCTATTTCCCAGAGTGTCTATGTTTATTGCTAGGTGGACCCAATCCACATTGTCAGACTCATTCATCCCGGGTAGAACATCCATATAAGGAGAATCTTCCCGAACATCACTTTCCTTTTTACACATGTAACAATACTGCAATGAGGCCGAATGAATTGTGGTGTTGCATCTATGATCAATCATAAATCTATTTCCTAGAGGATGTGCCCGACCAGTTACAAGACCAACTCGAATGACAGAATCTTGGAGCTGCAAGTAGACATGGTTTTTAGACCAGTCATGCACCATTTTTGCTTTTCGCATGAAAGGACGTCCTAAGATCATCTCAGACGACATAGTGTGCTTGAAAAAATCCATAACAATGAAGGTATTCCTTATTTTGTGTCCAAAGACCTTGATCTTGAGATCCTCTAGCATTCCAATAGGCCCTAACAATAGTCCCATTGGCCATCTTTACGACTATGTCTATAGTCCCAAGATGAGGCCTTCCCATAGATTCCCAAAAAAATTTAGTGACAATGGTAACCCCAGTGCCACCATCAAGGATTCCTTCACATTTAATCCCTTGGTAGTGATTGGTATGGTCGCATTGGGTTCATCGCCTTCAAAGTATTATCCCAACTTGTTAATATGTATTTCAACAACAAAGTTCTCATCTAATTTGGGTTGTGGATCTAAGTGTTCCTCCTCTATTGTCACCTCCCTAGCTCCATCCATCTAATAATATCTCCGGGTCTCCATATAGTTTGGACTTTATGGTGGTTCTAACTTCTGAAGCCATGAAATCCATCGATTTGGCAATATTAACGGCACTTTTTGGGCTTTAGTCCCTTGACATGTGGAGGATGGGATCTCCATTTCTTTGATAGGGTCAGGTAATCCCTCTGTAAACATTATCTCCTGCAACAAGAAGGGAGTATGCCCACTTCCCATGACTTAAAGTCACTTTCTTCTTGGATGACACTTGGTATGGCTAGTGGTCTATGGACTTTGTGAGGCTAATTTTGCATAGGGAATATTGTGTCTGTAATCTGGATCTGCCTAGGTGCTGGCTCTAGATCCCTTTAGGTCTCTTGAACTACCAAACCCATTAATTGCTTGACTCGCTCGATCTCCTCTGTAGGGTTTGGGTAAGTTCCTATCTTCTTCTTGGGTCCTCGCCATTGTGGCTCATGAGGATCTTTCTCGTTTGTTTATTTCCTAGTGGCCGTTTAAATCTCCATGGTTTCACCTGAATCAAAATCCTCTTCAACATCGTTCATATATATGGGGTCGTCACCAGTCCCTATGTTGGTCTTTGAATTGGGGTGTGACTTCGCTGCTTTTTGCGATTGTGGGATGGGATATGCTAACGCTAGCTGGTATGGTCCCATTGAAATAAGAGCTTGGATTTTGTGGTTGTGGAGCATAAGTTCTTGAAACAATGGGAGGGGTAGGAGCTAAATGAGCATGAGGACCCAAAGGTGCATATGATTGATACACACTTGTAGGTATTGTTGTAGGCATTGGGCTACCATGTAGCGGTGCCTTACTTATAAATGAGGTACATGGCATGTTTTTGTTCATGCCCATCACTGGGGTAGGCATGGTAGCCGTCGTGTCATCAAGAGAAAGATGTGCTAAACTTGGAAAGGTAAAGGTATCACTTGTGGGCTCAGATTGTACTATGACCCCTGGAAAAATAACATATGAAGGATGCATCGGGCTTACCAAGGGAGTCTCCATTTGTGATAAAGTTGGTTGCTTAGCTTTCCATGTATCCAAGAATCTCATGAGACTCGTTGAAGGCATGTGGATCCTTCTGTTCTGCCTCTCCAACTCAATAACCCTATGGATGACATCACATATTCTTTGTTGTTGCTCCGCTACGCTAGTAGCACCCGGTGTGGATTGTAGGACATCTAACCAACCCACGTAATGGGTGTGACCTGTGTATATGTCGGTTAAAGTCTCCGTTTGTAGTTCATACTCCCAGTTTTCATTTAGAAATGCTCCATCTAGGATTGAGGTGCTAGGGGTGTCCTTTGAACTAGATGCAATGTGGCTCTCTATGGGTTGACCCTTAGTGATTGCTAATTTAGGAGCACTCGATTGATCGCCTAGCATGGATGTTGACAGAGGGGCCTTCGCTTTTAACTCTCTCCATTGCTCTGCCTTGCGTAGGCTGTCGATTTCCTTTTCCCTAGCCGCAATGATATATTGCTCAACCTCTTGTACTTCGGCAAGGCTTCTACCATTAGGTAATATAACCTCAGAGAGGAATAGCTCTGAAGAGTCAGGGAGTGCAGTGAATGAAGTATTCACATGCACACTCTCCAGGAGCATGGGGTCTATGTTGGTCATGAATGGTGAATTTACTTACCCAATCCCTTCATTCACATCGTTAGCTCCATGTTCGGAGCGAGTGGCTCTACTAAAAGTCTCCTTCAAGCGGCTAAGCACGCTCGGCTTGGACCGTGGGCCCATGGCATGCATATCTTGGCTTGATTTGTCGGGATTGGGCATTGGGTAACCTTCCATGATGTCGTAGTCAGAGGAAGAGTCACTAGATGCAATATCTGGGTGGTGAGTGGTACTACCTTGGGTTCTTGCTGAGGGCCTAAAGCCTAATGTGGAGGAATAATGAGTGCCCGCGTAAATAGAGAAACTCTCTATGTGATCATCCTCTAGCACACGACCAGAGTGTAGGTGCATGCGGCCTCAACACTCTAGAAGTGTTGGTGAGTGCCCGTGAAGGCCACCCACCTAGTTTTTTGGGCGTTTCTAACCCAAATCTACCCTCGATTTTTTTATTTTTATGGTTCTTTTTTGAAACCAAGCTAGGGAATATGATGCGTGATAGCTCAAAACAAGCGGCTTGGCTAGAGGGACGTGTTGTGCTTTACAGCCCCCGATTCGGTTACGTAAAGCCCTCGAAATCTTATAAACAGTCTTTTCCTAGTCAGGAAGAAGGCTAGAATTAGTAAATCCAAAGGGTGAGTGTGAAGGGGATGGTGGGGGACTTGAGGAACTTGTCCCACATGCCCTCCCTTCACTTGAGGTCCTAGTATTTATATATATAGTAATGTGTAGACTTTATCATAAGACACTACAAGAGGCTCTTCACATTAGCGACGCTCACACAGCGACGCTCAAAAAAAAAAATCCCGGCGTCGCTATGAGCGTCGCTATAAGCGTCGCAAATTTACAAAGAAATTTGCGACGCTCATAGCGACGCTCATAGCGACGCTCATAGCGACGCTCACTGGGGTAAAAAAAATAACCGAGCGCGCCCAAAAACTCAGATCTCAGATCTGAGTTTTTCGGCGCCCTCAAGCAAAGAGCAGGTAACGCTCTCCCTCACTCTCTCTCTCTCTCTCTCTCTCTCTCTTTTTCTTTTACACACACACACACACACACACACACACACACGAAGAGAGGAAGGAGAGCCAGGTATGCTCCTTCTCTCTCCTCATTCTCATGTTCCCTTCCCCTCTTTCTCTCTCCATCGCGCTCTCTCTCACACACACACACATACACACACACATATAGTGTTTTTGAGAGAGAGAGAGAGAGAGAGAGAGAGAGAGAGAGAGTGCAAAAACGCACACATACATAAACAAAGAATGCACACACACATTGAGAGAGAAAAAGAGAGAGAGAGCATGCATAAACAAAAAACGCACGCATTGAGAGAGGAAAAGAGAGAGAGAACATGCATAAACAAAAAACGCACACATTGAGAGAGGAAAAGAGAAAGAAAACATGCATACGATCCAAAAAAACGCACACACATTGAGAGAGAAAGAAAGAGAAACTAAGGGAGCGTCGTAGGAAACTAATTAAAATTAAAAGACCTAAAGATCTAGCCGACGAGGAGTTGAACTGAAGACCTATTATTCAAGAGAGAAATGGCATAATCAATCTATCATACTTGGCATGAGTGATAGAAAGGTTATACCATTTATCTCTTTTTATTGGCACACACATCCACACACGCGCACACACACAGGAAGAAGAGAGTTATAACGTCGTAGGAAACTATTTTAAAAGACGTTAAAGATTAGGTTATATGTAGACTTACATTAAATTAGATTTAGGTTTATTTTTAACTAGATTTACATTTATTTAAGCTAGATTTAGATTTATGTTATATTAGATTAGATGCGGGTCTCCATAGACTGCGATGCCTGCATGAAGCGGGTGAAGAAAGCCCTCAATGGAATATAGGGTATTGCTGCCTTCACTCATAGTGGGCTCCGTCGATCCAAAAGTACTGGTGAAATGTCTTCAGAAGATAGGGAAGAAGGTGGATCTTCAGGGCGGCAAGAGTCACTACATCCCCGACACAATGACCATCTAGACAACCTCTAGTCATTAGACTTACGTTAAATTAGATTTAGCTTTATTTTTAGTTAGATTTACGTTTATTTAGATTTACGCTTATTTACGTTAGATCGAGTCCACGCAAGAATTACTTACGGTTTAGGGTTTAGAGTTAGACGAACAGTGAAAAGATCTACTGTGAAAAGATGTTAAGATGAAGTGAAGTGCTACAGCTAGAGAAGAGGCAAAGGGATTTTGTCCACTACATGCAGTATCATGTAGACGTGGGTGTCTAGATTTCTTGTACCCACAAATATAGGTATTGACCAATAAAGACGAGATTATAACCCGGTGGTTCTGATCTCCGTGCACCTCTAGACCGAGGTGTGCGGGGATTGGACATGACTAGAGAATGTGAGGTAAAGAGAGAGAGAGAGAGAGAGAGAGAGAGAGAGAGAGAGAGAGAGAGAGAGAGAGAGAGAGAGATAAGATGAAGAATGCCAATAGAATATTAAATTTGTTGTCTAGGTTATAAGTTTTTTATCCTCATTATGAGTAGCGACGAGGATGTGGGACCGTCCAACCGAAACACCTATCTCTCAACGAGGGTCTTATGTCCTTGTAATCAATGCAAGCATGCTGTGCGACGGACAAGACGTGTTTCTTTGCAGCACGTTCGTGAATTTGGCGAGTTCGATCCATCTATTATAGATCGAGTTGTTGTCAATTATAACTCGTCGGACTCTGACGCTGGCCAACAAGCAGCAATCTTGCAACCCAATAGACGTATTCGCAGGCGCTTTGGTCAAGCAGCATATGTGAGGCCACAAGATGTAGCCTCTGACAGCTCGGGGGATGATCATGCAGAGCACATTCCCAACGAGGCAATGTTTGAGCCCGAGATTGATAAAATGATCGAGACGATCATGGATTCAGAAAGGCTTATCTATGATGATATGAAAAGTGAAGCCGATACATCATTGTATAATGGAGCACGTATGTCTAGATTGAAAGCACTCCTGGTTCTTCTCAACATGCAGGCAAAGTTTGGATGGAGTGACACTAGCGTCACAGCGCTTTTCAGGTGATCTATTACAATTAGTTTACTTTAATAGAACTCATGGTGTATAATGATCTGATAGATTTTTACACGACTGTATCATATTTTTATGTTGTGTAGATTGCTGAAAGAGCACATTCTACCAGCTGACAATGTGATGCCAGATTCCCGAGATGAAGCAAGAAAGATTTTGCGAAACTTGGGGATGGATTACAATTCTATCCACGCTTGTCCTAATGACTGCATTCTTTTCAGAGGGGAATACACAGACATGGAGAAGTGTCCGAAATGTGATTCCGAAAGATATCGAGTAGATCTCCACGGGACAAAAATTCCACAAAAGGTTTTGCGACATTTTCCTTTGCTTCCTCGCATCAAGCATTTCTTCGAATGTAAGTCCATGGCCGCCCTAGCATCATGGCATGAGGAGAATAAATCTTCGGATGGTGTGCTACGAATTCCTGCAGATTGCGCAGCCTGGAAACATATAGATGGAACATGGTCGGATTTTTCCAGGGAAGCTCGAAATTTGCGCTTAGGCCTGGCTATGGATGGCGTAAATCCATTTGGTCAAAGATCAACATCTTACAGTGTATGGCCCGTTGTCATCGTCAACTACAACATTCCCCCGTGGTTGACTACGAAGAAGGGGCACCTATGGCTAAGCTTGATTGTGCCAGGGCGATATAAAGTGGGGAATATGGATGTGTATCTTCGTCCACTATTGGAAGAGCTACAACAATTGTGGATTGGCATAGAGGTGGTGGATATGAGCCGACACACAGGACGACGGAATGCTTTGATCAGAGGTATTCTAATGTGGACCATGCATGACTATCCCGGGCTAACAGAATGCTCAGGTGATCTATTGACACTCCTCTCTCAGACACTGTAAATCTTGTTTTTCCCCATAGTTGATCTATTATCATATGTATACATGCAGGGCTTCAAACAAGCGGATACAGAGCATGTGTCACATGTGGACCTAGACTGAATGCACGTAGGGCACCCTCACTGAAGAAGCAAATCTACGAAGGTCATCAAGCGTATCTTCCGGAGAATCATGTGTTACGCGACGGCTTTTTGGGAAGAGAGCCACCAAGGATGTCTGCACAAGCATGGTTAGAGCAGAAGGAGATGTGCGATGACGGATTGCCTCCAGGGATGAAGAGACTATCTCTATGGTACGAGTTACCATACTGGCCTCGACTCGTGATCAATCACTTGCTCGATCCAATGCACATATTCAAGAATGTGGGTAATCTACTATGGGACCATTTGACCGGCAAGAAAGATACTTTGGGAGCCAGAGTTGACCTTAGAAATGTGGATCGTATGGAGCAATATTGGCCGCAAACAGCGTCTGATGGATCGATAAAACTTCCTAAAGCACCATGGATTTTCACAGGAGCCCAAGAACGCAAAGTAAAAGAGGCCATTCGATCTTTGCGGACCCCCACTGGCGTAATGCACTCGCTCCGAACGTGTTTTACTAAAGAAGGAAAGCTTACCGGTTTGAAGTCACACGATTGGCATAAAATGTGTCAGGTACGTTCATAGTGGACTTTAATATCATTGCATAAAATGTGGACTTTAATATCATTGCTGCACATACTTTACAGTTTATTTTACCGGTTGCCATTGAGGGATGTTTGTCTCTCGACATCCGTAACACAATCTACAAACTTGCAAAGCTGGTGCAATGGATCTCACAAAAGGAGATCGACGTAGACTCCATACCATTCGCCAAACTAAATGCTGCGGAGCTTGTGTGCATGTTTGAGAAACATTTTCCTACTACAATGCTAACCATTCAGGTGCATCTTCTTATTCACATAGTTGATGAGGTGGAAATAGCTGGCACAGTTCATTCCAGATGGATGTTCTTCTTAGAGCGTTTCATGAAAACGCTTAAGGGATATGTGCGTCAAAAGGCACGTCCGGAGGGTAGCATGGCAGAAGGTTGGTTGGTATCAGAGTCCCTAGTGTACATTGGAGAGTGGTTAGACGGATTTGATAAATCCCGGGATACGCTATGGCGAACCATAGATGATGAGCGCATATCTGGGATTGTCATGTGCAATCTCGGTGTTGAGAAGAAGATGACGGAAGATCTAGAGGCTAAAATCAACCGATTTTGCATGCTTCACAATCCAGTGATGCAAAAGTGGATTTCACAATATGAGGATGCAAAGCAAGAGCGACAAAGGGCACGAATCAAGATTTTGTAAGTCTTTTCACATTGCTCTTTATGCATGTTCGATAGTTTAGGGTTTATGAGTTTTTTAGTTCTAACATAATGAAATCTTTGTATGTTTTGACAGTGGTCGATGACAGGACGTGATCCCACACCGTACGAGCGCGAGTACGCAGGCAGGAAGGGCTTAAACGCCCTGATGGACATTCTCAGTTCTCGCAGCGGCATGGTTAGTATTACGGTTTACTCTTTTTTATTTTTTGTATTGTTTTATAAATGTCGTTATATGTTTATACTTACTGAAAACTGTCTTATTGTCTTTTTTTGCAGAATCCGACAGATACGCCGCTTGGACGCGATGAGACGTCTGATTAGACGACGTCAGTTTAGCCGTAGCTAGATAGCATTAGTTTAGGGTTTCTCATAGCTTATGTATCATGAGACGGATTTTATACGTCTTTTTGAACCATGTATATTATTACATTTGTCACCGCAATTCCTTTTGCCAATCAATTCTTTATGCCTATGATGTTGTACAATTGTCATTATTACATTTGCCAATCAATTCAGTTTGTCTATGATGTGTACAATTGTCAATTTTGCAAACAATGCGTCTTGTGGGTGACTATTTTGGGTCTATTATTTACCTTTGCACTTTTTTTAAAAAGTGAATCAAGTACAATATGGTTGATGGGTGGCAGGGCATTCAATGCCCTGCCACCAAAAAAATATTCTCTCAGGCGTCGCTATAAGCGTCGCTATTTATGGCTCTGTAGCGTCGCTATATGCGTCGCTATACTCTTCTGTGAGACCGTCGCTATAAGCGTCGCTATAGACGTCGCTATAAGCGTCGCTATATAGCGACGCCTATAGCGACGCTTATAGCGACGCCTATAGCGACGCATATAGCGACGCTCTCGTAGCGACGCTTTTAGCGACGCTTATAGCGACGCCGGGGGTTATAAAAACCCAGTGTATTTCCGTCGCTAAGAGCGTCACAAGAGCACATAACCTCTTGTAGTGAGATTGAGGACTAAGGCCTGGGTGTCGGGCTCGGGCTCGGGGAATGATCCTGATCCTTCCTTTTAAAATTAGATTTTTTTAGTTTTGTTTTTTAATTTTCTTTTTGGTCTTAGATTTTTACACGTTTTTATTTTATTTTAGTTTTATATGAAAAAAACTTTTTATGTGGATAACCATGGCAGCTCTGTCTAACATGCCTACATCTAATAGAGCTAATTAACACTGTTATCTTTGCTAACACTAATTACCTATGCTCACACACTGCCTATCACTTTAAACTATACACTGATAGAACAGTCAACCTTCTCATTCATGTCTACTGCCTGCTCACTGTTTACTACACATTACAGATCTACACACTAACTAACAGACCTGCTAACACCTGCACATTACAGAACTTACCATATCTAACAAAACATGTAAATTATAGCACTTAACAGAGCTAACAAAAACCTACTAAAACCTGCCCATTGCAGCCACTTAACAAATCTAACATAACTCAATAAAAAACAAAAAATGACAGAAGTGAATGGCTTCCTGAGGTCGCACTGAGTGCTCCTCAAGCTTAGTACAAGGCAGTCCCCAACAGCGGCGCCAAAAATATGCGCTTTGTCGCACGTGTCGGAGACTAGGAACTTGCCAAAACACCATGTGCGAGCCAGGAATGGCTACAAGCACTCAACTAGATAGTCATAGCAAGCTCAAAGGGGCAATAATGTGTCACTCACCGCTCAATGCTTCCGTCGTTAAGGATCCTATGTCGCGAAGAAGAAGGAGCCACTGCCGTCGCCGCGCTCAACTGCCTACCGCCGCCGATACCGCCACAATGCTCAATCACACACACACACACACACACACACACACACACACACACACACACACACGTGAGTACACGAAGAAGAAGAAGATAGAGAAGGACCAAGAGAACTTCTTAGCATGCACCTTGAAGAATGAGTATTTTAGGTCAAATAGACCTTTTATATTAATCTGACCCATCACACATGGGCGCCCACAGTGGCCGATCATAGTAAAAATCATATAAAAATGGAATAAGTGGTGAGCCTCTCATCGGCGATCACCTAGACACCTAATGGACCGACAAGCCCGGTCCATGACTCGATCAAATTATGATAAGGCGTCCATCGAAGGTGATAGGGTGTCCGTGAGGGTTAATAGAGGGATTACCCCTAGTATGATGCTAATGGATATGAACTCTTGTATCAATGAAAAGGCACTCAACAGGAGCTTGAAATCGACCTCAATGAGGATGAAGCAAACTTCTCAAGAGGGCAAAAACACGGTACTCTATTGACGTGTCACTTGTGAAAATTGTTAGAAATTTAAATGGTTCACTTTAGAGAGTTGCAATGACACAATATGCTTTAGCCACAGTGTGCATAGGGCTGCGAGAGCGAGCCTGCTTGATTTGATCTTAAATGATTGGATTCTTCCTTGGAAAGATCCCCTGCCAAAGAAAGGAGAGTGATATCTCGCACTGGAATTTTATGGTGTAGGACTCTCTATGTATGACATGCTAGAGTGGAAGAAGGATGCATTTGGTAAACATCCGTATTTGGGAACCGATCAAGGCTTTCAATACAGGAGTAAAGACAAAGTCTTCCCATTTACAATCTAACAAATGAGTTGGTTAGAGTAGTCTATAAGAACGGGAGAAAATCGACAATGATTGTCACGAACAAAATTCTGTGTCAGCAGCAAGTCGTAAAGAATTGTCATCTACATCCAAATCTCCATGTTTATGCGTTTACTTTGACTGCACAACTAGACCACGGGGCAAGGCATATTGTTCGTTCCTTATAATTTTAGGGAAGACACAATGTCGATTCTCCACCATGTAGTTTGTGTCATTTCCTTATTGCATGACGACAACTTTAACTACTCACATGATTTTCCTGTAGCTTGACAAACAACATTCTCTACCTTGTAGACTAATTAGACAAAACACCTACTGATCAATGACCATGTCAACAGTCCTAGTTAATTTTTCCACTTCTCTACACCGCAACACCATCGACACATTTCTTTGGCATGGCTAAACAAGCAAGACTAGTTACTCAACCATGGCATTGGAGCTGAGAATATTTACAATCATTACAAATTAAATAATCACCCAATATGAACTACGGTCTGTACTTCATGTTTATACTCTTATAAATTTCGGCCAACTTGTACGCACCCTTGGGAACTTTCGACCATTGAGGCTGTCATTGCCCGTCTAAACAGGAGACTAGCAAGTCCGGAAGGGAAAAATTAGTAATTGAAATCTTCTTTTTTTTTGCAATTCTCAAATTATGTGGGATATTTGTATAAAAGTAAATAGAAAGATACACCACTACACATGACAGATACCTGGCTTTTATAGGGGACTCAATGACTACATATACCACTCTTTTATAGGGAGCCAACAACCCATACATACATAAACTTAATAGATCGACGGAGCACTCACTTCTTTTTTTTGCCCATAAGCGGCTCCAATAATACGTCTTTCATTGGGGTTTCATCGATTGTCAAGACCTCATGCGGAGGGCTCTTGTAGCTTACTCTTTTCCTCTTGCTTTTTAGGTGTAGGTTGAAGTCTTATCATACACTTGGGAGACTAAGGTTGGGTTCACACTGCTCATGCTGAGCTTACATGGACTGACCAAGTGAGCTACAGGAGGGTTTGCAGTGTTGAAACAATGCAAGGATGTCATGGCATATTGACTCAAGCATATTTGGCTGAGCCGCCATCTCTGCTCGAGCAACGAATCAGCGGCCTAATACGGCGTGCACAAAAGCACTTTCTGTAGGCGTTGTGATGCGCGGTGTGAACAAGCTCAGAGGAAGGGGCATGAAATGCTTGGGTGGAAAAGCGTCGAATAGCTGCCCTAATATTAGCCTAGTAAGAGCTTTGCGAAAAGAACTTCCAGTGATTCGCCAACTTGTCTGCGCCTTCTGAAATCTTAAGGCCGAACGTGTGCCGTGAAAGCCATGCGGCGGGGACTCCGTTGGAAAAGGATAGCTCACATTTTCAGAAAACCCTGCAAAACCTTCTCCATCCAAGCAGACGATGAACATCAACGTGCAGGAAAGTTATCTTATTATGCTTCTCGAGGTTTGACTTCATGGCCGAAGACCTCATCTTCACCTCTGTCTTGTCACTTTGAGTCGTTTTCTCCGTTCTCTTCCTTAGCCCGCGCCAGTAATATTGGCTTCAGTTCTGTACCTGACAGAGTTCTAGATGTAACCTACATATGTGGAACAGTAGCTTTCATTGTTGGTACGGGGGTCTTCATATGGTTAGCAACAGGACCAGTATATTATCGTGCTCTAGAAGCTTTGATTCCTGTCTTAGAAGCTTTGTCTCCTACTTTAGAGGCCTTGCCCCCTGCTTTAGAAGCTTTGCGCCGGATAGCTATTGCGCTTGAAAGTTGGGATATTGCTGCAGGGCTCCATACAGTGAAAGAAGCAGATTTCTCTGGTACTGTGCATGTATTGAAACAGACAGATATTAGAGATGCAGTGGAAGTGATTAAAAGCTTGGATCTTCCAGGTATTATCCAAATTATAAAGGATTGCAATCTTCCTAGTCTCACTGATGACATTAGAAGAGCAGACCTTCCACGTTTATCCATAGCGCTATATCAATGGCTACCAGTGTATATATCAATGGCACATCAAACAACCTTTCTTGTGCCAACAAGGTTTCAAATCTAAACACGGTCAATAAAGAGGGCGAGGTTTCCCGAGTGCATGACATGGAAGAGAGTTGAAGGTCAATGGTTCTGTTCACTGAGAGAGCGCAATTTGAAGGATGACGCACCCAGCGGCCATAGAAGTTCACACTTTGTCCTAGCAGCCATCATATGGAATCACTTTCCTGCACATATAATGCACACTAGTTATGTGTTGTGCTTTTGACCCCTGATGTACTTAAGTAACCATCTTTTGATTATCAAAGAAGAATTTGATCTCTCTTTTTTTATCCCCTGAATTAGAGCATGTATCATTGGCTGCATGATCTTTGGCTTTGTCTGTAAATAGTATTTGAAGTTTCTTTAAGTGAACTTTTTGCAAGTTTGTAGTAGTGAAGAAACACTTGCTGTTTGCTACAAACATGGCCACTTATAACATTCGGAAACTAGAACTAAGATTTTTCGTATAATCGTATTGTCACCTTGCTTTTTCGTGTTTGTCTAGAAACGTTGCAGTTTCGTTGCGCTTCGTTTCAAGGGGATAAAAGGGGCTTTTATGTAAGGTTATCGAAACCCTTGTTACAAGTAACAAAGCTACCAGTGTTGCATAAAAATGCGTTTGATACCCTCTTTGATCTGAAACACGCTTTTTATACCTTAACCTACTTTACTTTACTTGAAAGGGGTTTCTATTGTGGAAATCTCTGCCCAATCGTTTCATACATTTTGGAGAGTTACATCGTTCTTATTTTGAACATTTGAATGCTTATTGACCAATAGCTTAGATGCCTTTTTTTTTTTTCTATCTATTATTTCAAAAAATGGTGGAGATTGTAGTTCCTGGCATGCTCTAGTTGCGAACCTTTGTTTGCTTGAATCTTGAAATTTTACTAGATTGGTAACAATTGCCAATGAGATGCATTACATGGTGTGCTCTTTGTAACGTTTTTTCCTTAATTGTGTCAATTAGGTTGAATGTTTTGAACCATGTTTATAGGAAATTTTGTTTACAGGAATTTCACCGTATTAATTAAATATAGTTATATTTTTGAGTTTTTTATATACGACATTTCTTACGTTTCAAAATATATTTGAAATCCATTTCATACCTATGAACCTCGTTTCGTACGTAAGTTTCATATGGACTTGGAAACATGTAGAGCTACCATCGTTTCCTAAGCATAGGCAACCTAGATGCTTATCACGCCTCAAGGAGAAGAGGTAGCCTTTCGAGGGAAACACATGATGCAGATTGAGTTTGCACCTAATGTGTAAACCAAGCCCTTGGGTTTGATTCTTGAAAGCGTGCCATGCATGTAGAGCTCGATGCTATTTAGGTGAAAGACACTTGAAAGTTGGTTCCTTAGCTTAAGGAGCAGAAGATCATTGCGATTTGGTGGATCTACAAGACTTATTGCGGGTGAGATGGTTCCCTTGACAAACACAAGGTGAGACTTGTGGCTAAGGGCTATGCATAGCACCCTTGCATTGACTTTGATGAGACTTTTGCTCGCATTGCTTTTTACATTCCACAAATGTGCGATTGGTTCTTGCATTCCTTCCCCGACTATTATTGATTAAGCCAGCTATATTTCCATGTGTATATGGTCTACCATATACACAAAGTATTTGGCTTTTTGCATGGGTAATGCCTCGATCTGAAAGGGATGTTGCATTGAGACACAAACCATAAGTGTCATGTTATGGATATAGCATGCCAATTGATGCCAAGGCCCCAGCCATATATGGGTCCATAGAAGCACATAAGGTTCACCATCAAATGTGGTGGGACTTGTAGATTTTTGCAATGAATAGGCCACATCCTCCATTGGAAGGCTAAAAGAAGCTATCATGTAATGAGCACCCCGCAAGCTAAAAACCTCTCCATCTCTATGAAGAGGTCTTCCATGCCATCCCCCATAGCGTCTATGACTATACATCTTCACAAAAGAAACTAGATGATTGGGCAACGCATAATCTTCATGAGTCTTGCTCTCAAGGTCAAGAGGCAAAAATTATTGCAAGAGGTCCATTTGCGATTGTGATTGCACGACCATGTCTTGCGTGTGAATGACAATGAGCTTTATCGTAGATGGCATCCTCATCATCAACTAGAGATACATGCCCCTACATGTGAAGTACTATTTATATTATTGACACAATTAGCTATAAGAATTTAAATAAATATATACTAGAATAAAAAATACTAACCATAGGTTGGTCTCGGTGTGGGAGTGTTGGTAGATGAGCATGAACACCCCAATCAGACTCATGTGAATCTCATTGGCATTGCAGCCTTCGATGTTAGCCTTGACATCTATCGAACCAAAATGGAATCCACTCCTCTTCATGTAGCTTGAACCAAGCTATCATCGGTGCATACCAACAAGAGGTGTCTCCCTGGGAGACAAGCTATTGAGAAGACTCCAAAGTTAGATGGGCATATCTGTCCCAAGGGAGATCCTAGATACTATGTATGAAAGAAACGGATCTGGTAAGTGCCTAGATGACCAATCACAGGAGTAGCATGGATAATCTTATGCGGTACAGAGGCGTTGGCCCTAATCATCTGAGAAATCATAGAGACCAGAGGCCTCTCCATGCACTTCTATCCATCAGTACTGCCATCTCAGCCATGGCAGTCCACTGATGGCCCCCATATCTCCACCACATAAAGCATAGCTGATGTGACCAAAGTGTTGAAAAGCCATAGTTTCATTCGAGGTTTTTGACCCTCGAACACATCCTCTCTATCTCACTACAACACGTTGCCTGAAAATTGACGCAGTTATCGACGGGTCACAAGCTTCTTCTAAGAATAAAAAACCATAGTATAAAGCGTTGGTATCAGTATCAGAATGGTATCATTGGTATAGGTGCCAGTATTTCAATCATCGGAATAAGCATTGAAATAGCCAATATGCGGCAAAACTTAAATTCTATTACAGCACTCATACGAACGCCTATTTAATAGTGTATTTTGATGCCTATACTGGCATCTGTACCGGCACCATACCTTGTAAATTTTTATTGGGGCAGAGAGGGCTCTAATGCTGCATGTATAGTAGCACCAAGAAACAACCCTCTCTGCCCAAAGAAAGAGTGCACAAGCAACCGCACTCCACCTACAGTTTGACGCTGAAGAGCGAGTGAGTACAGATTAGCAAGACTGTAAGCATAACAAAACCACAAAATCAAAGACTACTATCAAGATGGTTCTTGCTTGAACTGGTTACTTTGGATGATGTATTTGCATATGGATGTTAAGGGTCCTTGCTTGAATGGAGAGCTTGAGAAGTAGGTTGATGTGGAGGAATGGCCAGACTTTTGAGTTGCAAACAAGAAGGAATGGGTGTCAGGTGCAGCGAAATTGAAATGGTGAAGATCTAGACTTTACCATTCCACAAATCTTTATTTCTTTCCTTGCGTTAATGATTGCTACTTGCATGAATGATGGTTCCTTTTATTTCCCTGGAGAGAGGGAATATGAGAGAGATGTAGAGATGTCTAGAAATGGAATGTACACACATGTAATCCCTCAAGTGCAGACTCTACTAACTCGAATCGGAGATGTTGTCGCGGTAACTCTTCAAAATGAAGTAACTCCGAGGCTGATTTGATGCACCTATGGATCTGTATTGATGAAGGGTTGTCGAGGGCTACCAAGGGGTAGATCAGGGACTGATTTGCACTCCTGATGTGAGAGGAATCAAGGGCTGAAAGCTGGCTGCAAGAACACAGATCTGGCTGCAAAAAACAAGGCGACTTGTTGCATAAAGCAGGGCTGAAACACAGATGCGGATGATGGACAACAATGGGAGCACTCGATGCGGCGAGCGAATGGCCAAAAAAAGGCCGAATGGACTGCCGAATTACTGGGGTTCTAACAAAGAGGCTAGTGTTAGCAAATTCGGGCCGTGACTAGCAAACAAAAGGCCTAGAAACTGAAAACGCTGGGCTGATCTGTGATTTGGGAGCAAAACACTGGTGCTAGCTATTTTGTTCAGACATGTTGGCTCCCCCTTTATAGGGTCGGATACTGATTATAAACTTTTCAGGACTAAGGAAGGGCAAGTTTGGCAGAAAAAGTTATAAAAATAAATCATCAAAATGATTTCCTAATAAACTTGACTTCGGCTAAATTTCTAGGTGAAACTGGCGCACACTTGCCCACCCTGGAATCGGATTGGTGTGGAGAATGACTCGTTGGATTCCTCTAACCTGAAACTACATGCACATCTTGCCAGATGCCCACCGTAGTGTAACAACATCTTTCAAAACGCTTGTACAATCCATTTATGCAAGAGGGTTCCAAAATTGAAAAACCTAATCTAACGGACTCGTCCGGACATGTAGGTCTTGTGAATAGGCTCACAAAATTGCCGGTACTAATCCTTCTAGATTTCTAGACACTCTTATCTAGGGATGGATGCGAAATTGTCTTTGGAAGTCGATGAAGAGCCATGTGCACATGACATTCCCACTTGCTTAAGATCACGTATTGGAACCTGTAAGGATTAAACGCATGCCTTCACTCCATCTCTTAGCCATGTGGGAACTAGCCCTTAGAACATCTCATGAGAGCCTACATAAGAAGGCACCCTCCACAAGCTCTAGACATCACTTGTAGTTTACAAGATTTGCTTATGCACTAGTTATTTTGTTCATTTCAATGGTGTAAGTTCTCCTCTTGCATAGGCATTTTATTTCTCTCTCATCTCTCCTCATTTTGTGTCTACAACATGAATGCTACATGTGTGTGTCCAACCTAAAAACCCAACAACTGGTATCAGAGCATTAAAGACCCTCGTAGGCTCACTAGCACACACTAGAATTCACTTTTAGGTGGTTTTCTTACTCTCTCTCTAAAACGTTTTTGGAAGAGCTAACAGAGGAGAAAGTAAAGCCTCGCAAGTGGACATACAAGTGGTTTTCTCACACTCTCTCTCTCTCTAAAACGTTTTTGGAAGAGCTAAAAGAGGAGAAAGTCAAGCCTCACAAGTGGGCATGCAAGTGGACAAGTGGCCTTGACATGTGGAAAATGCTCTTCACTTGATTCTTGCTCATTCAACCACCTACTTTCTCTCTCCTCTAGGAGCTTCTCCTTCTTCCCACCAAGCTTTCATGGAAAGCTTCAGCTCTCCATCAGCCACAAGCTTGATCTCAATGCTCCTTACTCTCACTTGCTTCATTCTTGCAAGACTAGGCTTCTACTAGCTCCTATCTTCGTCTATCTTATTCTCTACTTCACAAATAAGCTCTCGAAGCTTCCATGGCTGTGTTTTATTCAAAAACAGTCCATTTATTTTCTCTAATCAGCCCCATTTCATGCTCCTTTGATGCCTAAAGCTCCGTACATTAATAGTACAAGACTAGCTAACTAGTCACTAGCTACTAGTCACATTTTCATGAGTTTTAAGCTTCATTAATTCTTTGTTTTCATATCAGAGAATTAAAAGTGGAAAACAGGCCCTTAAATCTAATTTTTATGCTCTATTAAGCACTCTTAAGGCTTGGGCAACACTCTACGACACTTGCCGACAAAGACTACATCAATCGGGAGCGTCTACATCACTAGTTCGAGGCCGATTCTACTTCAACAAAGGGGGACATTTCAAATCAGAAAAAACAGCAAGCAATAGGCTGATTTCTCATCATTTCACACTCTTCAACAAAGGGGGAAAAGGACGCTTCAACTCTACTTTGAAGTGGTGTAGACGGCTGAGACAGTTTCACTATGTGGGAACGCTCTCTTATGAGACGGGCAGTGAATTAGTCAGTAATTACTACGGTAATCACTATGGTAAACCCAAGGCATATAAATAGGGCCCATTACATTGTAATCGGGTTAGCAATTGGGTTAGCATAATCGTGAGCATAGTCGGGTTAGCATTTTGGCGGCGTTTGTACTTGAGTTGTTAATTAGTGGCAATTGTTGTTGGTTGTACTCTATCTTTCTGTTTGTAAACCACATCATACTCATTGTAATCTTTCATCTGTAATTCCAATCACGGCAGATATTCCAGTTACACTTACTCTGTATTCAGTACTCTGAATCTGAATCTGAATATTATTCTCAGTACATAGTCTGGTTCTTATTCCAATAGATAAATTTCAGTTCAGTTTCTGATCCTCTGTCCAGTCTAGTGTCTGAACTAATAGATCACCAGTAGTTGAAATCTTCTAACACTGGAATTAGCTATCTCAAGGGATCAGCTCCAATCCCATTTTGGCGATCACGGTGGCTCGAGCTGAAGCTCGTTGACTGAAATACTCTTCTCCCAATTGGAAGTTTTCACCAATGGCACCCAAACCTAGTCGTGGCCAAAAATCCACCATCCGTGTTGATCCTATTCCTGAGGAGTCGGGAAGAGAGTCTGACCCTAAGCAAGAGAAGGTGACTAACACTGAGGCTCAGGAGGAGCATAGTCAGGCTGATGAGACGCAGGACTCACAGCATTCGAGTCATTCTCGACGCAGATGGCAAAAAGGGAAGCATGGAGAGCCAAGAGTTTTCGGCCCAGGCAGGGGGATGAGGGTACCAAGGGAAGTAAAGGCAGCCACCGCACTTCTAGCAAACAGGCCAGAGAGGACACTGTAAACAGATATTGATTGGGATGCCGATACTGACAATTGTAAGAAGACTCCTAAGCGTCGTTCTGAATCTAAGAAGAGAAGCGGTAGAATCAATGGTAATCAGAATGATTACATATCTTCCCTGAAAAATTCTTTTCCAATATTCAAGGGAGGTCAGAAGGATGATCCAAACGTTCACATACAGGCTTTTGAGCAGTATGCTAAACTGAAAAATATTGATGAAGATAATTGGGGGGAATACTTTCCGCAAACCTTGAAGGAGGCAGCGAGAAAGTGGTACTACCATTACCCCGCCTGTCAGCTCAGATCCTACAACAAACTGCTTAAATCCTTCAGACTGGAGTATTCCGACAACAGAGGTGATGAAGATATCCTCTGTGAACTGGATAAGATCAAGTAGCGGAATCTGTTAGTCCGAAGTTATGTGGAAAAAATCAAGGAGCTAACCAGGCAGTTACAGGAACCGCCATCTGAGAAGAGGTTGCGTGCATGGTTTCTGAATGGTTTTCGAAGCAAAAAGCTTAGGGAGCAGGAGGTACCAACTCCAACCAAGAAATTCAATGATCTAGTACAACGGGCACTGAAGCTGGAACAGCAGGCCAAGAAGGAAAAGAGCCATAAAAAGAGAAGATCCAGTAGCAGTAGCTCTGCTATTGAGAGTTCTGATTCCAGTGAAGTGTCCAGCAGCTCTGAAAGCAACTCTAATTATGAACGGTCCAAGGATAAGTCAAAGAAGGGATCCTAGACTAAGAAGATTAAAGAAATGGCTAGGCAGATTGCCGAGATTAGCCACACCAGACAATCAGTTCGGAAGATGGAGACTTGGTGTTCGAAATGCAAATCCAAGGACCATATCTCCAACGAGTGCCCACAATGTACTTACTGTAAGACCTTTGGTCATTTATGGAACAATTGTGGTATCAGGATTCATCACTTTAAGAATGGCAAAGACCTGTCAGTGGTAGCCTATACTAAACGAGTGAAAGTAGAACCCGCCAAAGCGTCTCAAGAGGAGAGACCAGGTACCAGTGGTACTGGTCAAGGACGCGACCGATTCCAAATGGGTATGGGCCGAGCCAGAGGGCATGGCAACTTCCAAAGTCGGAGCTTGAATTGCTACACTTGTGGGAAGTACGGCCATTTTGCGCCTCAATGCCCAGACGCACCTACTGCTACTGAGGCTAAGGCACCATAGCCAATCCGAGTACCGATAGTCACAAGAAGCAAAGACGTGGTAATTGAAGAAAGTCCAGATACTTCAAAAAAACCAGTCACTACTGACAGCAGCAAATAGGCTCAACAAAGAGAAATTTGGAAGCTGGCCAAGGGTAAAGAGAAGGTGGTAGATGAATGGCAAGAGCAGAGAGAACTAGCGGCTAAAATCATGGAGGATTTATCCAAGAAGCTGCCAAAGCAGCCAGAAAGTTCTGAAGCCCGAGTCATTCAAAAGATACCAGCCCAATCAACTGAGAAAGATCAGTCAATACCGGGCATACATGAGACCATGTTGGCTGCGGTACAAGGAATGGTTGATGAACTGAGAGTTGATGGAAGGGTTGGAAGAGCTGCAAGGGAGGAATGGCAGTGTGAAGATACAACCAATTCTTCGAGCTCTGACAACCACTATGATCAAGAGAAAGAAGAAATCCATGTTAAAATTTATGATAGAATTCAGAAGTTGATTGTGGAGCTGGAAGATATCAGAAAAACCTTGCCTGAAGTGGCAAACTTCATCAAACAGCGCAGGAAAGCTGAAGCGGAGGCCAGAACAGTGGACCTGATGGCCGTCCGAGATGATGAAGTCCCACTCATTCAGGTGGACTACAAGGTTCGGAAGCAATGGGAACCTCCTTCAAGTGTTATCTTGGATGGAGGAGTAGGAGTCAATATAATGGGAGTTCATCTCCAACAGAGAATGGGCATCACGAATCTAAAGCCAACACCATTTAAAGTGCAAATGGAAGATCACAGAGTAGTACAAGCTACGGGCATGATTGAAAATATGCAGATAAGAGTAGGTAGGGAAAAATTTAAAGCCAGCTTCTTAGTTCTGGATGTGCAAGGGACATATGGGATGCTGCTAGGGCGCCCATGGTTGAGAACAATACATGTTGTTCATGACTATGCAAATCAAACCTTAACCATAGAAGGGGCCATCGGCGGCAGAATTCAAATCCAGACAAACAATACTAGGAGCTAGAGAAAAGAGCCGAGACCGAAGGAATTATGCCAGAAGTATAAGGCAAAGAAGATCGAACGGATGTTAGCAGCACTAAACATATTTCCTTTAGCAGAGATTGACTTGAATGCCGTTTTACTGAATAAAGAGCAGGCCGACAAGCAGAAAAAGCAATTCCCAATCAATTTATTGAAAGCAACACAGGGGAAAGATTAGTTCAGGATCCTGAAGTATGTCAGCACAAGATACCGTTGAAGCCAGATGCTAAGCCAGTACGACTGCAAAGATACCGAATGAACCCCAACTATGCTAAGAAGGTCAAAGAGGAGATTGACAATCTTCTTAAGGCTGGGTTTATCACAGAGGTGGCCAGTAACGATTGGCTATTTCCCATAGTCGTAGTTCCCAAGAAAAATGGAAAATTGAGAGTTTGTGTTGACTATAGGAAACTCAACGTCCAAACTATCAAAGATCCATTTCCATTGCCTTTTACTGACATGTTGCTTGATGATATTGCAGGATATGAAATGTTTAGCTTTATGGATGGTTACAGTGGCTATAACCACTTACCAATCGCTCATGAAGATAGAGCGAAGACCACTTTCATCACCGAGTGGGGAGCTTTCATGTATCTAGTGATGCCTTTCGGCCTGTGCAATGCACCAGCTACCTTTCAGCGGTGTATGATGGAAATGTTTAATGAGTTCCTTCATCGGTTCCTCGCCATCTTGATGGATGACTTTACTGTATATTCAGATGAGGAACAACACCTATTATTCCTAGAAATGGTTTTCAAACGCTGTCAGGAGAAGCGGATTTGTTTGAATCCATTTAAATCCATTGTCCTAGTTTGGAAAGGACAGCTACTGGGACATGTGGTATCCCGTAATGGAATAGAAATGGCCAACGATAAAATCCAGTGTGTTCAGCAAGCTAAAGCACCCAGAAATGCATCTGAGCTAAGCTCTTTCTTGGGTTATGTTAACTTCTATAGAAGGTTTGTTCATAAGTTTGCTTCTCGAGCAGTACCATTATACGAGCTTACAAAGAAGACCAGTAAGTTCAATTGGACTGCCGAATGTGAGGAGAGCTTTCAGAATCTCAAAAAGGCCATTACCAGTAAACTAGTCCTTAGGAAACCAAACTAGGATGTTATTTTCCATGTACATGTGGACGCTTCGGGACTGGCAATGGGGGCAATATTAGCTCAACCAGACGGAAGGACTGATTATCCTGTTTATTTTGCCAGTCGTCGCAGATTCAGTCAAGCTGAACAAGGTTATACAACCACTAAGCGAGAAGCCCTTGGAATGGTTTTCAGCGCTACAAAGTTCATGCATTACCTGTTAGGGAAGTTGTTCCATTTTTATGTGGACCATCAGGCTCTTCTGTTCTTGATTAATAAATTCGTTATTCAAGGCAGGCTCATAGGGTGGATGATGTTCCTAATGGAGTTTGAATTCAGAATTTTTCATAAGCCTGGCAAGAATCATTGTGGAGCTAATTTTCTGTCTAGAAGTACAGAAGGTTATTTAGAAGTACCCTTGAGGGACGAACCAGTGGACGCTGACTTATTTCAGCTGGAAGTAGGAGAATCAGTTGATCCTGAATGGTATGATGTTTATCAGTTTCTTTCTCAAGGTGCTTTTCCATAGGACTGGAAGCAGAACCAGAAGAAAGCTTTGGTCATCAAAAGCTTCAAGTTTACTATCATTGGAGGGTCACTCTATCGATTAGGTGTTGATGGTATACTTCGGCGTTGTGTGCCTATGGAAGGGAGAATGCAAGTTATTTTAGAAGCACATAATGGCGAATCTGGTGGACATTTTTCCAATGAAGTTACCTTCAAGAAGATTCTGCAAGCTGGTCTGTGGTGGCAAACACTAATTGCTGATGTTAGAAGTTTTTGTAAGACTTGTGACATATGCCAAAGAATGGGTAGACCTACAGCTGCAGATATGACTCCTTTAACGCCAGTACAACCACTGAGTGTGTTCATGAAATGGGGTTTAGATTTTATGGGACCTTTTAAGAAGGTTACCCCCAGGAAGAACAAGTACATAGTAATGGCTACTTGTTATGTCACTAAGTGGGTTGAAGCTAAGGCTCTTCCTGACAACAAAGCCAAGTCAACTGCACGGTTTCTATTTGAGAATATTGTCTGTCGATATAGATGTACGGTAGAGATTGTGGCAGACCAAGGAACACATTTTATCAATGACACCATGGAAATTCTATTGGATATGCTTTCAGTCAAACATTGGAAATCTACTCCTTATTATCCCAGATGCAATGGACAGGCTGAAAGTAGTAACAAGACTTCAAGACTATTCTCACTAAGGTTGTGCAGAAGAAGCCAGACCAGTGGGATTTGAAACTCCAGACTACTTTATGGGCGTATAGAACAGCATACAAGGTCACTACTGGGTTGACACCATTTAGAATGGTGTAAGGCATTGAAGTTGTGGTTCCTATGGATTTTGTTATCCCAAGTCTGAGAATGGCTGTGAAATATGGCTTAGACTTCAACCACAATCTGAAAAAACGCATAGATGAACTTATGCAATTAGACGAACTCAGGCAACGGGCTATGCTGAAATAAGAAATTGTTCAACAACGAAGGAAGCACTGGCATGATCGCCGAATTAAGGTTCGGAAATTTCAGAAAGGAGATTTGGTGCTTCTCTATGAGTCTAGATTGGGCCCGAACAAGCCAAACCTGAAGATTGCCTGGGCAGGACCATTTGAGGTAGACTGGGTATTCTCCAATGGTAAAGTAAGGCTGAAAGATCTATCTGGATTATTGTTGCCAGGAGTATATAATGGTGCGAAGATCAAGCTCTACTATGTAGAAGCTAGAGAGTCTGGCCAAGAACAAAGTAATAGGAAATTAGGAGCTGAAGATCAAGAGATACCAGAATCAGATATTTTTGAGCTTTTTCATGTGCAACCAGTTCCAGTTTCAGAACCAGTACCAGTAGAACCAAACCAGACCGATCTTAGAATCAGTACTAGTGTGATCAAACCAGACTGGGAACCAGTCCAGTATCAGTGGGAACACATTTTTTTATTTTTAAGCACCCAACGGTCAGATGGCATGCCAGTAGTAATCATTTCAAGGATGGGTAGAAGACTTGTCCAATGCATGTTTGCCACGACAACCCCGACGCACACAAGTCTAGGAGCGGCGAGTGGTGGAGCCTTTATGGTGCGAACGCGTATAACAGTCAGGAGAGTCGGTATTTTTTCCTCACAAATCTCCTGCGCGACGATTTCCTCTCGTTGTTCATTCACCATCGCCAAGCTCTTAGGTATCTTCGCTACAGCCGCAGACTTCATCTTCTGAGGAGACAGTCGACCGTCGACTAGCTTTGCCAGCGACACCTAGGTACAGCTTTGAAGCATCAAGTAAGTCTTCCTCTTCCTCGCCTGCTTCGTCGTCTTCACAGTGTATGGGTAGGAAGAAGCGTTCAGACAAGATGCAGGAATCTCTTGAGGAAACCCAAGCCATTGTCACCGCTGCAAAGGAAAGCCTTCCCATCATTCCTTACAGCAAGATTCAGCGCTATGTATTCACCGACCAAGCTATGGCTTTGCTGCAACTATGGGATCTACGAGTAGTTCTGCAAGCCACAAGAATCGCTTTCGACACGGACATCATAAAGCAGGTTCTTGACTCTTTTGATGTTGAAGATGGCACTGCCATAGTGTATGGTAAACAGATGTCTGCTACACCAGAAGACATAGCTTTTGCATTCCGGATGCCTAATGAGCCCAAGCCATCTGTGGCAACCCCACAACAGATTAATATGGTCCTAGAGGAGGATGAAGCTGCTAAGCACAAGAGAAAAGCAAGTGGTTAAGGGATTCCAGTGGCAGGATTGGAAGCTTCTACTACTTACAGGTTTGTGGCAAAAGTGGTAAGTCTTAAAAATAATCCAACATATGTGTCCGAGAAAGTTTTTGCTATGCTGTTGGCCAAGACATTGGATTCAAAGGTCTTCATCAACCTTTGTCAGATCCTGTCACACAACGTGCTTCAACAAACTGCCAAGTTGAAATCCCAGAATGTTTTTAAAGCTTGGTATGTTTGGCAATTTTTATATTGGGCCATTGCTCCAGATGCTCATGGCCAGGTAAAAATGGCTTGGAGTGAGAAGCCAGTTCCAGAATCCAAGAATATTGATCTGTCCTCAGATGAAGAAGCCACAGACAGTCAGACCACTCCAACTGGTTTGAAAAGGAAGGCCACCCAAGATCAAGCTGGCAGTTCGAAGAAATCGAAGACTACACTGACGAAGAACGGTGCTTTTCTGAAGCAGATAGAGAGTCAAGTTAAAACTGTGACTACTGAAAAGGCTATAGTTAGCCAAGCTGATAAACAAACTGCTCAGAATACTGAGGTCAACTAGTCAGTAGGACATAGTACAGTCACTACTGGTACTGGCAAAGATCAGGCAAAAGCAGCGACTTCTGAGAAGGCAGCAAAATAGTCGGCTGTGGACAAAGAACAACTAGACAAGGGTAAAGGTCAATTGGACAAAGGCAAAGCTCCATCATCTCCAACTTTACTGGGTGGTGTCTCTATCTCAAATAATGAAGAAGCTTTGCACCTGGTAAAGAAGGACAGGTTGCAGCAGATGCAGACCCATCCACGGAAAGGGCGTCTCTTTCTATAGAAAGCTGATTATGTAGCCTTACCCTGTATGGCTCCAGCTACAGTGTATGAGCCTACTGATTCTGACCCAGCTACAGTTAAGGATGGATGTTCAGTCCTCATCCAGTCTTTCTGGAATACTATTGTCCGTTGTATGGGACAAATGTTGGATGCTGCAGGGTCGGAAGATGAACTAAATAAGGCTAAAGCTGACTTAAAGGAAGCTGCAAACCAAATTCAGAAACTGAAGACAGCACGAGACGAGCAGAATCTGCCCCATAGGCTACTTGAAGCTCATTCATATAGGGCTATTGAGCTATTAAAAAGCAAGTTAGTTAAGGCGGAGAGTGATATGCAGATTGTGAAGGAAGAAAGGAATGAAGCACAGAGAGCTGCAGCTAGGGCTGAAATGATGTTGAAAATGAAGAAAGTTGACTTCAACTCCTTCCTACTTTGCTATACAACTCTGAAGGCTTCCCTCACTGACAGATATATTTATAATAGCTTGGCTAAAATTTTAAATCCAGCAGGCAACGCTGTCTTTGATCTGGAAAACTTGAAGTCTCTTAGGGAGACTATGCAGAGTGATTTGCAGGACAAAATGGCTGAATACAATAATGCTTTGATGAATCAAGAAATCTTGGATTATATTGAGCAACAGAATTCCCTGGATGAAGCGAAAGAAGATAAGGAAGAAGAAGAGGATAAGGAAGAAGGAGCTGATAAGGAGGAGGATGACCAAGAAGAAGGGTATACTAATGATGATGATGATGCCTCACCTCCATCTCCACCTCCAGGACCTGGTACTGGTGGCATAGGGCCAACTGAAGAAGGTCAGTCACAGCCAAACCACCCAAGCCAGAATGAAGGACAGAAGTCGGACAGTCAGCAGTCCGAAGAACAGCAACCCAGTCACACTAGGAATCAGCCAGCAAATCAGCTCAGTAGGAGCTAGGGGGAAAAGCAAAGTTAGGGATGAGGGACCAGCAGCTGATCAACAACATTCCTTACAGCTTATCACCCTTAACAGGCGATTGAGACTTCAGCAAGCTCCCATAACCAGACAATATCTGGAGGATGATGATCTCCTGTTTGCTCTGGAACATTTTCAGAGACTGTATGTTGGGGCCAGGGCAATGGTGGAGCATTGGAAATCAATGGCTTTTCATGATCAAGAAACTTGTCGTTTACCTGCGTATCCTAGCACAGTCCAACTGCTGCTGGAAAGGGTTCGTGAATGGATAATCACTGCTGAAGAGAGAGTGACCAACCCACATTTTCAAAGACAGTCTACTGCAGATTGTCGCTCTCTCGCTCTTGAATTAGAACTTCTGCTGGGAAACAAACCAACCTACAAATGTATGAAGGATGTTAGGGAACAGTTGAAAGAGGTTTTGGTGCAGATGCAAATTGCCAGAGGAGTCTTGGATCAAAGAGTGCGGGCCATTCTTGAAGATCAGACAGCCACTAGTAAAGGACCTCAGACTAGAATGTCAGTCGGAGAACAGGAAACTACTCTCCGCAAACTGTTTCAACTAGTGAGAGTCACTAAAAAAATGATGCAGCAACAGAACCAGGTTGTTCTCAATTTTTTAGAATTCGTGCCTGATTCTCCAGTTCTACAAGTAAATTGCTCCCTTTCCCTGCTACTATTGTCCTCTCCCCCGGTTTGTGCCACTCGTCCCTTGCCCTCTGCTCCAATTGCTCCCCTGCCCTCTGCTCCGATTGCTACTACTTCTGCCTCTGGGGACGTTGGTCTCGGGCATCCTTTCGTGTCGCTTGAAATCATGGGCCTCTTCCATGGCTTCCCATGCTTCTTGCACCTGTGAAGCTTCCCTCTGTTCTTGCTTTTGCCGTCAAGCCCATTCCTCTACTTCTGCAACGTTCGCATAATATTGATTTATTGCTTCTTGCATATTTCGAACTTTTTCTTGAGTCTGATTGTGGCGTTGCGTCATTTTGTTAATGTGAGCCTCTTCGAACTCCTCAACTCTCGCCGCTTCTTCTCTTGTGCGTCTGTTTACCGAGATTATAATATGCTAGATGGCCATTACAGAAAAATTTCGCACATCGTTGGGGGTGTAGTTATGTAATCGAAGTTCCTGTAGAAGCGTGATACAGACATTTGTTGCTTCATACAAACGTTGCAGCAAACAATGAAACAGCACGATTACTTACGTTCGGTACATCCATAATTTGACTGAGGAGCAACAGGGCATTCAAACAGGTTCGCCAGCCACAGCTATAGTCATCAGTCTGCGTGGGCACGGTTACCCGTTCGTGCCAGACGGTATTTCCTAGATCATGTTCTAACAAAACATGCTCTACACAACATACAAGTTTTTTAGCGGCACTACATACATAACCACTTGAGTCAGCAACACATTACAAAGAGACACTTCTTTCCAAATGTACCCAAATGGGCCTTACGTTTTTACACGACCGTGAAACGGCCTGCTTTGCCCGGAGTTTGCGTAGTAAACAATCTTAGCTTCCATGTCAAATAACATTAGAATCCAATGATCACTACAAAGACACCATCAAAGATGAGGAGAGATTCTAAATGCAACATGTTTTTTACAAGGCAAGAAAAAACTCACGATTGATTGTATGCAGTGACTAGAAAGCATGCTAGATCAAAGTTGACTCTGCTAAACCAGTTCATCAGACTCAAAAAGGAAACTGAGTTGTTCTGCAGATAAGGCGATATCAGCGGATCTATTACGTATACTTTGTCTTGAACCTCAGGGGGCAGAAGCGAGACAGCGTGGCTAACATGAATAAATGGCAGAGATTAGACTTGAGGTATTTCAGCGGGCTATCACTGCCACAAACCCGTGAGTCAATACCGAGCGAGTGGGGCAGCTATCAAATTCCATCCACCACTGACTTGAGATTAGACAAGCGAGTGGGGCAGCTATCGAATTCCATCCACCACTGACTCGCTTGGTATTGACCCATGTCTTAAAGGTAGTGAGCCATTATAAAGAAAAACTTGACGACTGCCGCAAAGACATAGGTCAATACCGAGCGAGTAGTACCACTATCCAATTCCATAAGCCACTGTCTCGCTTGGTATTGACCCATGTCTCGGTAGAGACACATTTAATGAACCAAACATGACTTTTAAAGAGCATGAGAATTACCACAAACCAACATTGATGACCTCATTCGTTGCGTTGGAGTTGGTGAAACTGCGCATGCATAGGAAGTCTTGATGATCGAGGTTGAAAATGCAGGCCTCCTCTGACCTTCCAGGCAGCAGTATCTGTGCATGCAAAGGCGCTGACCTGAACAGAACTCTCAACTCCTCTTCATTATCTTCGTTGATTTTCTCTAAAATAATTGACTCATCTAATACATTGGATGGTCCTTGTGATGCAGAGCTTTGTCCTTGCCTTTCTTGAGCTGGCTCCCTGGCTGCCTCAGGCTCCTCCTTAACAGTCGTAGGGTCCTCCCTAATAGGCACAGGCTCCGGATCATTTTCCTTCAATATTGGTTCCTCCATAGATGCCTCAGGGTCCACCCTGGCCTGCTCTTGCCCCTCATCATCCCTTATTGGTTGCGGATCCTCCATGACTTGCTCATTTTGGTGTCTAGCTGGCTCCTCGTTAATTGTCTCTGTTTCTTCCATGACTACCTTGGGGTCCACTCTGGCTTGCTCATGCCCCTTTGCGGCTATCTCAGCCTTCCCATCTGTGTCGTTTCTCTCGACCCGTGATCGGGTCCTTCTGCTGTTTGTTTCAGCCCTAGACGGCTCCGTCTATCGTGCACGAGGATGGAGAGGGGGGATGTTGAGAATATCCATGGTTCTACTATCCCGGATAGGCACTGGCTGAAGCAGCCCATCGTAGCGGAAACGTAGCCTCCGAAGAGTATCAAAATCCCGCGGCAAGATAGTAACGCGGTGTGCATGGGCAGCTAGGATATATCCATCGCTGAAGAATTCCACAAGGTAGTCTTCTGCAATTTCTTGAAGGCAAAGTAGTTCACTGCTGGCCCATCGCATGCCGACTCTCCACTGCTCACAAATCTCCCACACTACTTGCTGGAAAGAGAGACGTGGAATAGCAGGTTGAATGTGTTGTTCTATCCTGCGCAGCTCTTGCAGTACAGCTCTATGCGCCTCAGATCGGCGTCTTCTTGCTTGAGCATTCAAAGATTCACCTGTTGCCCTCCTCTAGCTGTGGCCTTTACACGAGGCATCTCTACAAATAGCATAACACCAAAAGACAATTCATTTGTCAGCACAAGGGACTTCAGATTTCAGAAAAGGTCAGTACCAAGCGAACAGGTGCATCGGAAAGAGTTTGCCTTCCCTTATTCGCTCGGTAGTGACCTCAGGAAATAGTAATAGCAGACATCACTTATATTTTCTAAGGTCAGTACCAAGCGAACAGGTGCATCGGAAAGAGTTGTCCTTACCTTATTCGCTCTGTAATGACCTCAGTAAATAGTAATAGCAGACATCACTTATATTTTTTGAGGTCAGTACCAAGCGAACAGCTGCATCGGAAAGAGTTTGCCTTCCCTTATTCGCTCGGTAATTACCTCAGGAAATAGTAATAGAGACATCACTTATATTTTTTGAGGTCGGTACCAAGCGAACAGGTGCATCGAAAAGAGTTTGCCTTCCCTTATTCGCTCGGTAGTGACCTCAGAAAATAGTAATAGCAGACATCACTTATATTTTCCGAGGTCAGTACCAAGCGAACAGGTTTGCATCCCCTGCAACAAAATACCTTATTCGCTTGGTAGTAACCTTAGAAAAGTGTAATAGCAAGCGAACAGGTTTGCATCCCCTGCAACAAAATACCAATGTGAAGGAGACGTTTAAGTCCATGCGGTCCTAACTGTCATGTCGTTCCCTCCCATCACCTCCCCTAATCTAGGGGGGGTGGTACCATGGCTTCTTTCTCCCACGTCTACCTCTCATGAAACCGCATGGCGGTACCACCCCTCACAAACCACTCATAAGCCAGAACCCAGGCTCTGCTTTTTAGGCATGTCCAACTAGTCTATTTAACCATCAGTTTTTTCAGAACTTCCCTCAGGGTTTCGCAGAACAACTACAAGAAGCTTAGGATAGTGGTGATGCCTTTCCAAGGTATACTCCCGCAGCGCCAGCAACACCGCATCCGGGCCCTCCTCAGGAGGTCCCCCCTTGGCCCTCCCCCGATGTTACCCTTAATGTTCTCGACTGACACAGCCCGGGAGTGGCTGCTGTCAACACGGGAGTCAATTCTCGAGGTAAGCCGCTGGTAATTCTTTGCTTTCTGCTCCCAATTTCCAAGCTCCTAGTTTGAAGAGCTTATTTGCTAAATGCTCTGTGCAGGATGCTAGCCTGAATCTAGAACAAATGTTGATCGTCAGGCACAGGATCTCAATCCTTAAAGACTCTCTGGAAGCAAGAAGGCCTGAAGACCCGCAGCGATTGCTCGCCAAGAATGGCTCTGTAGAGGCTATCTATAATTGGCTACAGGAGATGAAGGATGAAGTGCTTGAGCTAGCCAGTAAATATGAGGAAGCCATTAACTTTGCCAACAGGCTTCAGCAAGATATAGTCTGGCTGTGAAGGAAAAGGACTACATGGTTATTGCGACCCCTAAATCCCCAAAAATTAGTAGGCCACTCTTTGTAAAGTCTGAAACTTGGCCTTTGCGCCTGTCCCTAGTGTTTTCTAACTCAAAACCCGGTGTTATGTTGTAATTTTGTTTCTCCCTTATAAATTCAAAACGCGTATTTGGTAAAAAACCCTAAATCCGCAACAAACAGGGTTTACCTTCCCCTTATTTGCTTAGTATTGACCTCTGTACTAGCATACATCACTTAAATTTTCTTTTGGTCAGTACCAAGCGAACAGGGGCATCGAACTAAGTGGCCTTCCCTTATTCGCTTGGTACTGACCAAGGAAAAGTGTAAAAGCAAACATCCTATGGTAAAGACGATGGTCGGTACCAAGCGAACAGGTGCAGCAAAGAGGGTTTACCTTCCCTTATTCTCCTGGTACTGACTACACAAAATACAAGTGCATAGAAGGGTAGTAAGTAGCATACCTCTTCATTGTGTGTAGAGTTCTGCGTCACTAAAGCACTGCATAACAGGAGTAAGAGAAGGATGCGGAGTAAGAGGTGATGGAGTTGGGATGGTTTGCTTACCGCGTAGCGTCGATGGGGGTAGAGTTAATTAGAATGATGCGCAGTAGAGGACGCGAAAAGAGGCAGAATAGTTGAGATGTTTGGCGGGGGTACTGCCTCTAAACTTAGAATGCTTACCTCGGGGAGGGTGACAACTTCACTTATGCTCGAGATTGTGGTTGGTAAATCGTATTGCATGGGAATCTGAGAGCATTTATTACTGGTTGTCCTTGTGAGCGCAGCCCATGTGCCTTTTTGAGTGACCGTTTAGGGTCAGACAGACGCTAATCGCCCTTGCATTCGCCATCTCCATCTCCAAGTGGAACAAACAGATCGCCGCTGCCTTTGCCTTTTCTGCGCTCTTCCCCTTGGCCAGCTCTAGTGATCCTGCGTTTAGAGTCAGACGCCGATCGCCTTTGCACTCGCCATCTCCATCTCAAAGTAGAACAAACAGATCGCCCTTGCCTTTGCATTTTCTGCGCTCTTCCCCTTGGCCACCTCTCGTGATCCTACGTTGAGAGTCAGACGCCGATCGCCCTTGCAGTCGCCATCTCCATGTCCAAGTAGAACAAACAGATCGCCGTTTCCTTTGCATTTTCTGCACTCTTCCCCTTGGCCACCTCTCGTGATCCTACGTTGAGCGACCTCCACTTGGTCGAGTCCTTTGCTGCCGCCTCACCATCGCCATCGCCACCTTCTGGTTCTTGCTGTCGGCAGCCTGCGACATCACCATCCAACTCGACGCCTTGGATATTGCAGAGGCACGTTCTTTCTCCCTGCCTCTCTCCCCTTCCTGTGTGATGTTAACTGTGTGCGCATCGAAGCCACTGCGTTAGGGTAAAATTAAAAGTCTCAAACCGCATGGTTGGAATAATTACTCCTTATGTGACCGTGCCTGAGTTTGGGCATAGTGAGTGAGTAGGCCTATAAATCTATCACTGATAACATTAAATGCTCTGTTCTTATCCACCTGTTCCGAATGCTTGGGTCACAGGACGAAACCAAGTGAATAGGGCCCTTCGGAGATTCTTGGGCCCCTATTCGCTTGGTTCTGACTCAAGTGACGTCACCTTTTATGACATTAGCGCACGGGACAGAACCAAGCGAATAGAGGCCTTCGGAGATTCTTGGGCCCCTATTCGCTTGGTTCTGACTCAAGAGTCGTCACCTTTTATGACATTAGCGCACGGGACAGAACCAAGCGAATAGGGGCCTTCGGAGATTCTTGGGGCCCTATTCGCTTGGTTCTGATTCAAGTGGCGTAACCTTTTACGACAATAGCGCACGGGACAGAACCAACTGAATAGGGCCCTTCGGAGATTCTTGGGGCCCCTACTCGCTTGGTTCTGACTCAACTGACGTCACCTCTTATAACATTAGCGCATGGGACAAAACCAAGCGAAAAGAGACCTTGAGGGGTACTCAAGGCTCAATATTCACTTGGTTATGACACTAAATAGTTTTGGCTTGCTTTTTCTTTCAGTCATGGGGATCATAGTCCTAGAGACAGACTTGAGCGAGGATACATGTGAAGAAACACTATTCACGTTCTTATACAACGCCCGTGCTCATCACCGTGCACCATAACTATCAAGAATGTTTAATGCAGAGTTTTCTATACAGAGGATTATAGATTGCTCATTTGAGTACCTGCAAACCCATTCGCAACAGTATGAGGCAGTCACTCGTGACAATTCCATGACAGTTGATGGCATGAGATATGTGCACCCAGTCGACCTTGACCCTGACAAGAGTGCTTCAAGGAGATTGAATCGCTGTCTAGAAAAGTGTCCCTCCAATGCACTGCTTGTACAAGACAGGTGTATGAAGCACTTCAAAAAGTGTCGCTTAGTGGAATTCTACCACGGGTTTGTATGTTACTTATACGTGCAGACGGATGGTGAGTCAGAGACTTCCCAGTCAACAACTTTCAGTAGTTGTCCATTGGCACCGGAGGAAGAGGTAGAGGATGTGGAGGTGCAGTTCGACCCAAAAGAGGAGCGAGTAGAGGTACTAAAGGAAACATTTGATGCGGGCTTAACTCTGGTTTCTCTTGTGGGTGCATCAATAGGGTGCAAGCAAGAAAGTCCAAGTAAGGAAGTGACTTTGCCTCTGAATTGTGCTCCCAGCTTTGCTATGGCGGGCGACACCCACTATGTTCTGCTCACAAATATCATGCATGAGCTCAATATATGGGAGGACTACTGCCTAGCTGCAATTGTGAATTTTTGTGAGGCAGACATGGGGTTTGTGGATGATGATGGAGTGGACCAACATCTTATTGCTGACACAGTTGTCCGCGACTCACGGTTCACTTCAGGGTGGCAACTGATCAAAGATACATTCAATGAAGCGAAGTCAGGAGAGGCCAATTTGCCAACAGATTAGCAGTTTGAATCGACAACAAAACAACTCGGCTTGGAAAACATGGGTAGGCCCGTGGCACCCAGAGATCAGGTAATGAATAGTCAGTCTATTCACGTGTCGGGAAGGTCGATGTTGGAAATGGACGAGAATCAGATGGTAACTTTTGTCGTGCATCCAGATGGTATTGGAGATGGCCTAGTGATAAAATATCATGATCATTTTTTTTGTTGACAGGTGCTAGTGTATGACGATAGTTTTCTTAGAAGAGCGGGAGGCTCACGGCAAGGGCTTGTCACTGGAGTCCAAGGCAAGGATACGGCGTTGTCTCACTACATCGGGCGTTTCAACAACAAAAAGGTTTGTCGAAACAATTCAAGTACTTGGCAATTGTACTCATCTCACTTACGGCCCATAAATTTATTACAATTTTTATGTAGATCATAATATACCACAAGGAATACTCCGATGACAATGCAAAGTTTCCACTGTTAGCAATGAAAGTTATTACAAGATTGTGTGGTGGGCACCCCCTCCCACTAAACGCAGAAAGACTAATTCTAATTGAGAAACAGTTTGCTCTGCGCGTATTTGGCATTGGGTATGGGTGCCAAGCACTCAGAGCCCCCTATTTCATGTCCTACACAGCTCAGGCTTTGGCTGCAAGGGTTGAAGACTCGGAAAGCTTAGATCCATACAACAAGCGGCTGTTTCTGAGGGAAAGAAGATGCCTGATGCCCGTGGGGATGCTGCCATCAACAGAGGAACGAGCACGTCTACAGAGCTTGCACATCAAAGAGGTACAAAGTGAGGAAGAAGGAGGTGCATCGAAGAGGATAAAAACGACGGGCTCAGGTCCATCTTCTCCCGCTTCTGACTCGTGACCGTCGCCACCTCGCATGGCGCTCCGCCGCATTTGAAGCTCCCCAAGCCATCTGTTTCTTCTCTTTGTGGATGTGTTGTAAAGACTGTGTAATTTCTGAACTCTTAAGAAGTTCCTTCTGCCTTGCTCTATGAATTAGTCGTCTATAAATCCATTGGTGTAACTCTAATAGGCGATTGGCCTTTTCTTTTCCTCCCCCATGTTTAGTGTGCTTAAAATAACCTGTTCTTGCCATGTAGTGGGTTTTTTCCATGCCTTGTGTGGACCATATTGATAGTGAGCCGTATGTCTTGGCAAAATATGGACCATGGTTTGTGCTGTATTGAAATAAAACAAAATGGTCAGTAGAGTAAAATTTAAAATTTTGTTTTGTATACGTAGAATGCCAACCCACCATGTAATGTGTGATATGTTGCCCACCCCACCCTGTAAGGTAAGCCTTTTTCCAATCCAGCAAGGCTGCTTGAAATGATGTGAGCTTACTTTGGTCCCAAGAATGCTGCTCAACGTTCGCCTTGTGATTCTGGATTGCCCCACCACCAGCATATCTTTAACCACTTTATGTAACTGTTTCCATTTGTTGAACAGGTTTCTCCTTTCTTCTCTATCTGAATCTTTGAGGCTAAACCCAAGCAAATTTTATTAGTGATTTCCACACGTTCGCCTTGTGATTCTGGATTGCCCCACCACCAGCATTGTCTTTAACCACTTCATGTAACTGTTTCCATTTTTTGAACAGGTTTCTCCTTTCTTCTCTGTCTGAATCTTTGAGGCTAAACCCAAGAAACCTTCTTGCCTTCACTCCGCCTATCGATGCTTTCCTCGGTACCTTGTACCGACTTTGAGACATCTTAGGGTCCTCTTCGATTTTGACATTGCCTCCATGCAAACCAATGTCTGAGAGCACTCCCTCTAATGTTTTGATCACTCTTTTCGACTCACTCTCTGGCTTTAATGTCCATGCAAAACATATGTACAAATGAACCACCTTTTCAATTATTTGACAGAGTGCATGAAGTGTACAGACGTGAACTCTACTCAGAGGAATATCAAGCACTGGTTTAAAAGTCTTATCTTGAAGATGTCTATTGGGAGCTCTATTACATTGCATACTCTCAAGAGATTATGCATCAGCCATGCAATATAAGCATGGATTTGCCATAGCTGCTTCATGTGTTATGTTGTACATACACTTAAGAGTCTTTAAGTCACCTACCATGTGCCATTCCACTGTGTAGTCACCAAATCCTTCCACTGAAAGAACGGCTCTGTTTATTTGTTCACTGATGATAGAAGGAATTTGGGTTTGACTAAAAACCCAATCGAGGATTTCAAAATTTTCCTTATCAACCTGCAGTGAAAAACGAAAACACAAAATCAACAACCAAATAATCAATATTTTTGTTATCATAGAGTGAACGAAGTATACCTGAAATAATCCTAGAGTTAGAATGTTGTTTTCGGATTGCACGTTGAAGTATCGTGAATCCTCTTTCGTTATTGATGGATCCAGAGCTCTTTCATGAGATAATGGTGACTCTCTCCAGCTTCTTGTTCTTCAAGACCTCGCACTCGTCGAGCTTCAAAACAAACTTGAGAACCCCACCGCACTCCTCTCAACTGATGTCAAAGAAGTGAACTGCATACCTTTGCAATGCTTCAAGATCAACGAAGAGGTTGTTGTGCTCGTCAAACTGTACCTCTCTGCCGCCCTTGCCTAAGAACGTTGCTTCAATATGGAATGGTAACCCAAGTTTCTCAAATACCTCATCGTTTATGTGCCAGCGAGCAGCCTTTACATGTGATGGCTTTGGCAACAATGATCCTCTCTGTAGTTTATTTTGAGACTTTTTAGCTAATGCTTTGAAGAGTGCCCTGTATCCCATCTGCGAGATGCCACTCTCATCAAGTATTGCTTGCACTTCCATTGGTTCCAGCTGATTCTCGTTCATGAAGGAGGTAAGTAGCCTCCCTTTCAACTTACGAATTTTTTTTTGAGTTATCATCTCTTCAACTACTTCTTTTGGAACTAGACGGCTGTAATGCACTCCGGCATTGAAGCCTGCACCGTTCAAGTTTGGATGCAGTAAAGACCTGCAAAAAAAAGCACCATGCGTTATGATCATGTATAGGAAAGTGTATCCATTTCTTAATGAAGCACATTGAAGAAACAAACTTCGAGTTACCTTAAAGCTCGTATTCATTTTTTCAGACCACCACTACCAACCTTCATGTTCTCAATGTTGCACAGATCTCGTTGTCTTTTCCGACTACCAAGCACGATGTCTTTCTCTCGCAAACTTGTGATCTTCTTCTCAAGGCCTTGGATTGTCTTTCTGTTTGATGAAATCTTTTGAGAGCATGCTTCATTAAGTTTCTTCAGTTGCATCTTCTCCATCGCCAGGAAGTTTCTTTGCCTTTCCGCATTCAATCCTCTCATTTCCAAATGTTCGGTGTATCCCAATAGCCCATCCTTGCTATCGCCTGTGAGATGTAAGAGATTAGTGATATTAGCAAAGGGAGGTGGCGCATTTGTTGTAGGATCCTTGGATAAATAGACCCATCGGTCCACAAATCCAAATGATGTTCCTTGTTTGTCCTTCTAAGTTCTTTCTCCCGTTGAGATAAAAAAGACTCCCTTCTACGTTTTAACGGTGCGTACTCTTGTAATACATCAACATGAAGATGATGTGTATTCTTTCTTTGGGTAAGTGTTAAAGATGAAGGGGCTGAGGATTACAAGTTCAAATTAGTGTTTTCATCAGGAAAAGAAGCGTTCTCCATTCCTAGAGTTGATAGAGAAGAAGACGGACACTCAAAACTCATGAAATATCTCAGGTTTTGGGAGGGAAGGCCATATTCTCAAGTTTAGAGTTGATAGAGTTTGTGTGGCTTATGTTTCTGGAGGGACGCTTGTAAGTTGGCATTTCAAATCATTAGTCATACGGTTACTTGGATTCCTGACAAGAGAACGAAGGATAAGAATGATAAAGACGCGGGTACCTACCAAAGAATGTCATTTTGGCTTTTTGTTGCGTAGAAAAATATCACATAAAATGCACAATTTAACATTTTCATTTTCTCTCTCTAAGCCAACGTGGCACTTCTTACAGGGCCCAAAAGTAAGTCCAACTTTCTCCTAATGCTAGAAAAATGATGCAGCAAGAGAACCAGGCTGTTCTCAATTTTTTAGAATTCGTGCTTGATTCTCCAGTTCTCGTGTATGCCTTCCCAACAAGAGAGATAGAACTACCAAGATTTTTTCCAGCACTCTATCCTCAACATCCAGAACCAGTCGATCGCCTTACATACTTCAAGATTATTGATGAGCTCCAGGATTGGTATGAGCGATCGACTGTGGAATGGAAAACTTGGCAAACACTATTAAATGATGCTCTCCAACTCAATGATATTCACGAGCTGAAAGAAGAGATGCAGAGGATCCGGATATGTATGGGTCAGTGGAAGATTAAGATCAGGGGCCTGACCAAGATCACTAATCAGTTGCCGCAACTTATTGTTGAGTCCTCTAAATTGCCTGAAAAGGATATTGCAGCTAAGGCGGGCCTAGCACCACAGTATAGAGAGATGGTTGAGATTCTTTTTGAATTTCGGGTCAAAACCAATCAGCCTCTTCCAGAAGAATGGATCCATACTGCTTTGCATTGTCACAAGCTGGCCAGAACTAGGATCACCAAAGGCAGACTCACGCTCTATGATCCTGACACCAAAACCTATCATTCCCTTACGCCTTATGAAGTAGAGATGGCCACAGAAAGGCAGGATCATCTTGAGCAGGAGGCCATTTATCGACTCATTCAGAAGGAGAATGTTGGCACTGGAACTTCTCAGACGCCATCCAGGCCAAAGGGTAAACGGAAGCTGGTTCAATGGAAGGATACTGGGTAGTTCCATCTCAGAATCCAGTGGCAGCTTTTCTTCCTCATCTGGAAGGTTGATATCATTTTGTGTAGACGATGAGAGCTCTACACTGACATTTTCCTTCTCAGCTGGAAGGTTGATATCCGTCTGTGTTGATGATATGAGCTCTCCACTGACCCTTCCAGCTGGTTCTCTATCATTGGTCACGTCCAATCGCCAACATCAGAAGCAGACAGTGGATTTTTCAGCTCAAATCAGAATCAGACAGGGGAATTTTTCAAAAAATTTGGAATCTTGCCAAAATTCAAGAAAGGAGGGAAGGATGTAGACGGCTGAAACAGTTTTACTATGTGGGAACACTCTCTTATGAGACGGGCAGTGAATTAGTCAATAATTACTATGATAATTACTATGGTAAACCCAAGGCATATAATTAGGGCCCATTACATTGTAATCGGGTTAGCAATTGGGTTAGCATAATGGTGAGTATAGTCGGGTTAGCATTTTGGCGGCGTTTGTACTTGAGTTGTTAATCAGTGGCAGTTGTTGTCGGTTGTACTCTATCTTTCTGTTTGTAAACCACATCATACTCATTGTAACTTTCATCTGTAATTCCAATCACGGTAGATATTCCAGTTACACTTACTCTGTATTCAGTACTCTGAATCTGAATCTGAATATTATTCTCAGTACATAGTCTGGTCCTTATTCCAGTAGATAAATTCCAGTTCAGTTTCTGATCCTCTGTCCAGTCTATTGTCTAAACTAATACATCACCAGTAGCTGAAATCTTCTAACACTGGAATTAGCTATCTCAAGAGATCAGCTCCAATTCCAAGTGGCAATACATTACCGCACTTGGTAACCCAAAACAAGCATTTTGTAACTCTATATGCTACATTTTACTTGCTTCATTTGTATGCTATTGTAACGGCCAAGACACCATCAAGAGAGTCTCTTGGTAGGATCGCTCTTGCCATTGCATATTCACCTACCATCATACAATATGGGTAATGATAATCTATCTATCTTTAATGGGGTAGGATTCCACACTTGGCAAGTTAAGGTAAAGGGATATCTAATGAAAAAAGGGTTATGGAGCATAATCACATCTAATATTGATGAAGAGCACCCACCTTCACGTGCACAACAACGTGAACTTCAAATTAAGGATGAAAAAGCATTGGGCATTCTTCTCACAAGTGTAGCGGATGAGATAGTTCACTATTTAGACCAATCCACTACCGCTAAGCATGCATGGGAAATACTTGAGAGGAATTTTGGGGCAAAATCAAAACACTCTAAGATTTCTCTTAAAATGTAACTCTATAGCTTAGTTATGCAAGAGGGTGAAAGCTTATCTAGCTTAGTCAATAGACTAAAAAGCATTTGCACGCAACCAAGTTACATAGAATGCAACATTGAAGAAGAAGACAAAATTGCCGTATTAGTTAAGTCTCTTCCATTGCAATATGATAATATCGTGACGGTCTTAAAAGAGAAGGAGCCAATTCCTTCACTTGAGAGCATTGTCAACTCTTTACAAGAACAAGAGAAGAAACACACACATAAAGAAGAGAACACCTCACAAGCTTTGTATGTTTCATCTTCTTCTAAAAAGAACTTCAAAGCATGTAAGCATTGTGGAAAGACAAATCATATGTCTTTCAATTGCTACAAAATCAAGAAGTGTGTGAAGTGTGGTAAAGTGGGGCATGCGCCTCAATTTTGTAACCACAATGGGCTCAACACCGACACTACCTCCGACATTCAACGAGGTAAAAAGGTCTTCCAACAAGGTTCACTATATGCATAGTGATGGTGATGACGACGGAGATGACGACAACGAGGATGCCGAGAGCATCAACTTCATCCATTCAGCCTTCTCTTCTCCTTCCTCTAGTTTTTCTAATCAAAAGCATGTGGAGGGTAACCGCAAATATGGCTCAAAATCCAAATCCAATTATGAGTATGATGATATTTACTAAATGTTCATTTTCAGCCCATTATGTTTAGTTACCCACTCCTTAAGTTGTATCCTAAGGGTGGTGATGCTTTGTATCTCTTTGAGCACCATTTTATGTTGTATCAATGTAGGGCATAATGTTGTATCCATATGAGAACCATTATGTACCACATTAGACCCAAAAATGATGTATCCAAAATGTATGAACCTTCTACGTACCTTTGTGCAACCTTAGGAGTTCCAAGCATGAGTTTAAGGGGGAGTTTGTAAGGATTAAACACATGCCTTCACTCCATCTCTTAGCCATGTGGGAACTAGCCCTAGAACACTCTAGTACATCTCATGAGAGCCTACATAAGAAGGCACCCTCCACAAGCTCTAGACATCACTTGTAGTTTACAAGCTTTGCTTATGCACTAGTTATTTTGTTCATTTCAATGGTGTAAGTTCTCCTCTTACATAGGCATTTTATTTCTCTCTCATCTCTCCTCATTTTGTGTCTACAACATGAATGCTACATGTTGTATCCACCCTAAAAACCCAACAGTACCAGACTTCATATATGCCATAAGATGGTCTCAAATGAATGACCTTCTAGATGATGTCCTCCCAGACTGATGTGGAAATGTTCATAAGATAGGGATATTGATGATAAATCTACTCGCAACCAATGGATTGCCTCCTGGATCGATGATTCCCTTGTTGGTTACCGGCCAGCCTTTGCTACCCAACTCGGATGGTGTGAATAAAATTGCAAACTAGATGGATGCAAGTAGAGTGAATTATTCAAACGTTAATGCCGACGAAGGTTACCCGCTAGCCTATGCTGCCCCTACGCGTGAAGATTGGTGAGAGCAACGCCGAATGGGAGATGAAGATGGGTATTTTCTTTAACCAGGGAAACTCCTATGCATAATGTCTTATGAAACCGTCAAATAACTCCTGAAAGACAAAGGCTCTTCTTGGGACTTCGACTAGATTGTCGTATGATGGAACCTCTAGATGAATCCTCGTCTCTACAACAGATGTGGTTGCGAATGTAGGCTCATGATGCCTGCAAACTCTTATGGTGGTTGACTCGGAGTGGAACCCTTTGGCTCTGGATTGATGACTACCAATTGCTAATAAGTTGTATGTAACAAACTTGGACACTCCAAGTCAAGATTCTACCGCAACACCACAGGAATTCACTTCAAAACTGTTCACAATCACAATTGATTCGACACGGCCCAGCGGAGTTCCGAGCCTAGAGATATTGGCCCCAAGACTGGCGCCCCTTTCGGTATTTCTTTTTGTATTAATCTGCAACTCAAAGTACAAGGGAGTGGGAGGGTGTCACTCTCAGACTCTGCGTCCAGATGCTTTGAGAAGTGGGAGCCCTGCCCACACTTACAAAGGTTTACAAGGGATGCCAAAAGCGGAGCCCCAAAAAGTTGTAAAGAATCAAAAGCCTTGCCATAAAATAAAGCAAAAGCTCTCCCTCTCTTTCTAATGCCTTGCGTAGAATAAAAGCTAGCAGCTTTTTTTAACGTAAAGATTGTTGTACAGCTGCCGTACAGAAATCTGCCACGTCAGCTCTGCAGCGCATTTTCCGCGTGATTTACAAGTATGCCGTACGGGCCTACCACGTCACCAAGACAACGGAAAATCCGGGAGCTTCTGTCCCTACAAGAGAGTGTGTGTGTCCGGTCTGCGACCCTAGGGCTATGCCATGTCACTGGGTTGTAACATACCCCCCTCTTGAAAGTATTGTAATCGCCCTCGATTACGAAAATAGACAGAAGCCATAAACTGTCTTAGCAGACACTGACTATTAGTATCGATGCATTAGGAATACACATCTAGCACATGTACCAATCGACATTCACTGCACACGACATCACAAGACATCACATGACAAATCAAGTTCAACATTCATTCGGATCTCAGACCATGATTTATCAGAAATGTATTTAGCAATAGCATCTAGATCCACTCAGGACCTCACAGATGCCCGATTGACTAATCCTTATTGCAACCATGGCTATTGAGATCATTCAGACCAAAATGCTGCAGTCATTTCGTCTATTAGTTCCTGCACTTAAACAAGTCAAGAACAAATCAGTATCATATTATCGGGAATTCCAGTTCATAAAGTCATACAACAGAATACTGTCAGCTCACAGTATCCTTAAAACTCAAAGAGACATCAGTGACTTTAATATCAAAAATCGAGGCAATCTGTTGACGAAGGAGCAGAGCAACTCCCCTCTTGTGCATACCCGCTACATCAGATTCCGCCCAAGCTGAGTTTAGGGTTCCATTTAGAATAGACTATGCTAATCCAAATGCTTCAAGGTAAAGATTCACAATCTGAGGAGTATCTGCTAGGTCCTCCTCCTCCATCCACTTCGCATCCAATGTAGGATAGTTCTTGAATTTAACCAAGAACTGCCTTATCACTTTACCCTTAATCTTTCTGTCTTTATGTGCCAATATATGTTCTGGAACAAGGATCTCCTCATTTTCTTCCACTTCAGGTTGCTCATCAGGCTCCCCATCTTCTGGCACGTTGCCTTTAAAAGGCTTCAAGAGACTCACATGAAAAGCATTGTGAATTCTCCAAGTATCGGGCAGCTTCAGTCTAAAGGAGACATCATTTATCTTTTCGGAGATCTGGAAAGGTCCGTAGTATCGCATACTAAGCTTTGGAAAAAGCCTCTCCTTTCCCTTTTTCTTTCTTGGGCGTGCCTTCTCAAAACGTAAGAGCACAAATCATTCTCCTTCAATTTCAAATCACGAAGATGGCGATCTGCTACCTTTTTCTGTCTTTCTTGAGATTTCTGCAAAGCCTCGCGGAACTTGGCAAAAGCCGTGTCCAAGTCACGCGTGTACTCATCGGCTTCAAAAATCTTATCTTTCGTGCTTAGGAAGGGTGGAACCTCAAATGGCGCCCTCCCTGTCAGAGAGTGTATCGTGTTATTGTAGGCAAATTCCACCAAAGGTAAATACTTTTCCCATTAAGTCTTCTGATCCGAGATGTAAGACTTCAATAAATAGTACCATTGAATTGGCAATCTCTGGTTGCCCGTCAGTCTGCGGCGGGTGGGAAGATAACGAGAACTGCAAACGCATGCCAATGTTCTCCCAAATAGCCTTCCAAAACAAACTCGTGAATCTGGGATCCCTGTCAGAGACAATCGTCTCGGGCATGCCATGTAATCTGAAGATCTGAGCCGCAAACAGTCTCGCTAAGTGATTTGGCTTGACTGTTTCTTCACTGGAATGAAATGAGCTTGCTTGCTAAATCTATCAATAACAGTATAGATACCATTGTGACCACTCTGTGTTCTCGGGAGATCGAAAATGAAATCTATTGCAATACTTTCCCAGGGGCGGGTGGGTATGGGTAAAGGCTGTAACAATCCCTGTGCTTTATGCCTGTCAAACTTGACCTTCTCGCATACCAAGCAACTGCGTACAAAATCTTCCATGTCCTTCTTGAGTCTCGGCCAAAATAAGTATCTCTCGACACCTTTCAAGGTGGTAGCTATGCCGCGGGGACCCGTAAAAGGTGGACAGTGGCATTCGGTCATAATCTTTTCCCTCAACGGCTGTGTAACACACAACATGGTTTTCCTCATCAAGCATCCATCCCGAATGGAATATCCCGCTACTGTCTCCCCATCCCGTATCCGTGTGAAAACGTCTGCAAAATCCGGATCTCTGGCATTTTGATCGACCATATCCTCGAAGCTCCTATGATGTATCGCGGAAATAGCCAGAAACAATGGCTTCCGAGCCAAAGCATCTGCCACCAAATTCTTCTGTCCCTGAACATGGACAATCTAGAAGTGAAACTGTGACAAGATGTTCGCCCACCGCGTCTGCTTTCTCGATAGCTGCTTCTGTGACAAGAAGTAGCGCAAACTCTGATGGTTGGTAATGACAGTAAAATCCGCTCCAAGTAGGTAGTGCCGCCACTGAGTAAGAGCATGGATAACTGCCAAAAGCTCTTTCTCATAAATCTGTGTTGTCAAATCCGGCCTTGAAAACAATCGGCTTTCGTAGGCAATGACATGGCCTTCTTGCATTAAGACGCACCCAGACTACGACCACAAGTATCACAATATAATTCAAATGACTTCTGCAAGTCCGGTAAAGTCAAAACTGGTCTTGTAGTCAATTTCTCTTTCAATGTCTAAAAGGCAGTCACCTGTGTGGGTCCCAACGAGAAAGGGACTCCTTTCTGTATCAAGATATGCAAAGGGGAAGCAACCTCTGCAAACTTTCTAATGAAACGTCTGTAGTACGAACACAAGCCCAAGAAGCTTCTAACTTCATGGACATTCTTCAAATCGGGCCAATCGCGGATAGTCTCTATCTTGGCCAGGCCCATCTGCACTCCTGCTGTCTGCTGAGACAATGTGTCCCAAAAAGTGTATCTTGGGTAGGAAAAATTCACTTTTCTTCGCATTAATCACCAACTTGTGATCTCGTAATGCTTGAAGGACCTGTAGCAGATGTTCTCTATGTTGAGCCTCATCCTTGGAGAAAACAATGATGTTGTTAAAGAAAGTGCCAACAAATAGTCTGTACTCTCGAAAAATCCTGTCCATCATCTGGTTAAATATCGCAGGAGCATTGGTTAGGCCAAAAGCCATCATTAAAAACTCAAATAATCCAAAAAGTCTTGTAGAAATCTTCTGGTGCGATTCGGATCTGATGATATCCGCTCTTCAAATCGATCCTGCTAAAACACAAGGATCCCTATAGTTGGTCAAGAATATCATTGATCCTAGGAATCGGAAATCTGTTCTTGATGGTGATTTTGTTGAGAGGTCTATAATCGATGCACATTCTCCAAGATCTGCCTTTCTTGAAACCAACAACACTGGAGAGAATACGGTGAAGTACTAGGCTAGACAAGACCCTTTTCGAAGAGGTCTTTCACTTGGTTCATAATTTCTTCGTTCTGGGCTCGGCTCACATGATAAGGTGGCCGGTTTGGTGGTGTGCTTTCAAGTATCAGATCAATGGTATGATCCTCTGGATGAGCGGGTGGTAACTCGCCTAGCAGGCCCTCTGAAAAGCAATCGGCATGGGTGTGTAGAAAATCTTGGCGTTCTTTATCAAGTTCAGACATATTTGTCCGATTCTCATCATTCAACTCTCTCAAAAAGATCGAGTAAACAAACAGACTGGATTTCATTAATTTTGAAACGGCCGAAGCCGATACAATAGGGACAGACTCGCCATTTACATCAAGTACAATGGTTCGGCCCTTCTCTGTGGTCAAAGTCGCTTTTCTCGCCCGATAGTCGACCACGGGATTGTTCTTATGGTACCAGGGAATTCCCAAAAGGACATCACAACCTTCCAAGGGCATTATGTAGAAGTCCTCATGCCCCAAATACCCCTGACAATGCAAGCGAAGTTTGCCAATGACAGGTGTAATTGCTACGTCTCTGCCGTGTGCCGCTAGAACTGCCTTTGCTAGTGGTCCCATCCTATCGGGTGCGATCTCGAGCCGCGCCGCCAATGCAGGTGAAATGAAGTTGGCCTTGGCTCCTTCATCGAAGAAAATCGGGGCTTCTTGGTCTTTCACTTTGCCCCAAGCTCTGCAAAGTTGTGTACTCTCGTCAATCATGCTTAGGTCAGTACCCATGCAATCTGGAACCAGTCTTGCTTTCATCTTGCCTTTTCGTCCACGTTCCTCAGCTGCTTTCGAACCCTCATGCCTGTCTTCATCCTTGGAGTTTTGTTCTTTCGGTGTCTTTTTAGGGCACTTCACGGAGATATGCCCACTTCCCCTCTTTGATGTAGAGAGCTCTCTCTTGAAGAGTGAGCTTGGGTCGTGCATCCTTTTCTTTCTTTTTTGGGTTGCTCTTCTTCTTTCTACTTTCATTGTTTGAAGTCTGTTCGGTCCTTTGCGTCACGATTTCATCTGTGGGGTAGGTCAAACTGCCTGAATGAATGGCAAAACCCCGTTTCGCATGACTCATCAGTTCCTGAATGGAATCTGACTTTTTCTCTAAGCAGTGATCTCGGATCTCTGTAGGAAGTCCCGAGGTAACCGGTCAATTTGTTCTTTGAATGAGATCTTCTTAAATGAAGACTCTGGTAGAAAAGAGCTCCAGAATCTCTCGCAATATGCGTCCAATATGTATCCTTCTTGGTCATCCGAAGATGGTTCCAAGCAGCTTGTATGTCGCGTTCGTACTCCCGAGTCAACCAAGAAGAAATAAAAAGCCTTTTAAATTTCATCCATTTAACTGGCGCTGTCTTGTTCAATAGAAGCGTGGACCACCAAGTTCGAGCATTTCCCTTGAAGTAAGAGGTATCCCTCCGAATCTTGGAGTGCTCTAAGTAACGCCCTCTAGAGAAAGCTATGTCAAACTATGTCAAACTGTTGTGTGAAGGCCAAAGCCTTCGAAGCATCTCGATATCCAAAAAACATGTCAAATTTAATCGACTGTCCACCTTCTTTTAACTCTCGGACTTTCTTGCTTTTATCCTTCAGAAAGTCATACTGGTTGGCTTTATAAAAATTCTTCTTCTTTGCATAAAGCTGTGATCATCGGAGTCCGAACTGTCTGAAGACGAGTCCTCTATATAACTGTCATATGCTGGGCAAAATCTAGGCTTCTTTGCCTTTTTCTTGCCCTTTCCGAAGCTTTGCTTTTTGCTTCGCTTTTTCCCTTTTCTGTCTTCTTCGCTCAAGTCAGAGGAGCTAGAAGAACTGTCAGAAGAAGAAGAAGAAGAACTGGGTACTCCTTCAAATCGCACATGCTTCTTCTGCTTTCTTGCCAAGGCAAATGTAGACTGACGACCCAAATAACCCAAGATGTCAGTTCCTTTCTTCTGCTTTTTGTCGTGCTTTTCTGTTTTGTTCTACACGTCAAAAAGCTGAGAAATCCGTGTATGAACCACCTCTTCAAATTCTTGCTTTGTAAACATCCTTGGAGTAGGAGGTTTCTTGAGTGCCGGTTTGAGGGGTGGTTCTGTGGTATGCCGCCACTGTGAGTGCACCTCGTTGAAGGAGGTCTGGATCATAAATTTTGCAAATTTCGGGTCCTTCGCAAAATTTAGCATCATCTTTGTTGCATCGTCAATCGATCGTTGACGCTCCATCTCTTCAAGCTCCGCCTGAGTAGGCCGAGGCAAGCCGTACTCCTCGCGTGAATCTTCTTCGTGATCTTTTCCCACATCTCCGGATGCAGAGGAAGTCGACTGATCTCTGTCTAAATCCATAAGTGCCGCGTAAAAAGGATCGGATTTCCCGGTAGAAGAGAAATCGGCCGGCGGGCTCTAAAACCATTGTAACAAACTTGGACACTCCAAGTCAAGATTCTACCGCGACACGATAGGAATTCACCTCAAAACAGTTCACAGTTCACAACTGATTCGACACGGCCCGGCGGAGTTCCGTGCCTAGAGATATTGGCCCCAAAGACTGGCGCCCCTTTCAGTATTTCTTTTTGTATTAATTTGCAACTCAAAGTACAAGGGAGTGGGAGGGTCTCACTCTCAGACTCTGCGTCTAGATGCCCTAAGAAGTGGGAGCCCTGCCCACACTTATAAAGATTTACAAGGAATGCCAAAAGCAGAGCCCCAAAAAGCTGTAAATCAAAAGCCTTGCCATAAAATAAAGCAAAAGCTCTCCCTCTCTTTCTAATGTCTTGCGCAGAATAAAATCTGGCAGCTTTTTTTAACGTAAAGACTGCCGTACAGCTGCCGTACGGAAATCTATCACATTAGCTCAGCAACACATTTTCCGTGTGATTTACGGGACTGCCGTAGACCCTAGGTTTATGCCACGTCACGGGGTTGTGACAATGTAGATGGTGTGGACCTGATGTGTTGCCAAAGATGTGTACAGATCAATGACAGTGCAATGCCTCTTCTGGAATGATAGAATTATCGAATAGATGGGAGAGATGATTGTTCAAACAATGCCAAGATTTCAAAGCTAATAGGTTGATCTAGATGGCACCTTCCTTTGTTGTCATAGGCCGCTAACAAATCTCGATACTCGCAATCAATATCTTCATGTTTCCAATGCACGTCTTCAAAGATGCGATCTCTCATGTGGAAGAATTTATGATTGCAAATATCTATGCTAGGATTTCTTTATGTCAAGGTGTTCGAGCCAAGTCAACTACCCTCTCGTAAGCGCACCACAACTGTAACCTCGGTGTACAGTGTTTGCATTTCCTACGTTGAAGGCTTACAATCCTACGTGCAGTGGTAGGTCCTACAGTCTTTTGAGTGAGAGAAGCGTCCATGAGCGTAAGGCTACAACACACACTCAATCACTAGAGAAAAAAATTTCAAACATTAGCGGATTAGCACAAAATCACAAAGCTCTGATACCAATGTCGGGTGTTTTGGAATTGAAATGGTGAAGATCTAGACTTTACACTTTCACAAATCTTTACTTCTTTCCTTGAGTTAATGATTGCTACTTGCATGAATGATGGTTGCTTTTATTTCCGTAGAGAGAGAGAGAGAGAGAGAGAGAGAGAGAGAGAGAGAGAGAAAAAGAGAGAGAGAGAGACAGAGAGAGAGAGAGAGAGAGAGAGAGAGAAGAGAAGTATGACACCCGATTTGGTCCCAACCAACCCTCTCAAGTGCCCCGGGGCCCGCACACCGTTGCCGATGTGGTATTTGCTTTTGATTGCGTAAATGGAATGTACACACATGCAATACCTCAAGTGCAGACTCTATTGACTCGAATGGGGTATGTTGCCGCGGTAACTCCTCAAAATGAAGCATCTTTGTGGTTGATCTGATGCACCTTTGGATCCGTCTCGATGAGGGTTTACTGATGGCCACCAAGGGGTGGATTTGGGGTTGATTGCGCTCTCGATGTGAGAGGAATGAAGGGTTGAAAGCTGGCTACAAGAATGCGGATGTGGCTGCAAAAAATCAGTCGATCTGTTTCGTAAAGCAGGGCTGAAAACGCAGATCTTGATGATACTGATGATGGACAGCGGTCGGAGCACTCGATCATGTGAGAGAATGGCTGAGAAGAGGCTCAATGGGCTGCTGAAGTATCGGGCTGCAACGGCGAGATGGGGGAGATCAGGCATCCCACACCTACATCCGGAGTCACCCAGAGCTTGGCTTGGATGGTAGTGCAGTTTCTCTTCTACACTCTTGATCATTTGGATTGCTACCTTCAGAGTTGCTTACACTCACCCTCAGTAACCTTACAACAGAATTATCCCCCGACCTAGGCAGTAGGCCACTCCCATCTGATTTAAATTGAGAGCCACACGGAAAGCGATTTGGTGGCGTTGTTGGCGCGGATTCTGTTTTGGTTGACATCGGAGGATTGGAGGCAAGAGATATAGGCAAGATGGCGCAGACAGATTGGTCTAGCCTTTCCTCTTCTTAGAGGATCTTTTTTTCCTCCCCCGAAAAAGAGATCCTTCCATTAGTTAATAAAGCTGCCCATAGGGCTACAACCACCTCTGCTAGAGAGGGGTTTCTTAGAGGATCTTCAAAGCGCAGATTGCTGAGTTTGGCTTCCCTACTTCTACAGGATGATCACGATGCAGACAGCTTGGTCTGACCACACCTCTTCTCAGAGGCCTTCACAACGTAGACTGTTGAGTCTGGCTTTCCCCTCATCTTGGATTACCCTACCCACTGACAGGACACCATCCTGTGGTGGTCCGTGCAGTCTCTCGATGACTGCTGCAGCTTGCGGTAGCTTCTACAGTGCAGACTGTTTAGTCTAGCTTTCCTTGTTTTAGAGGACGTTTACTGCGTAGATTGCTACATCTCGACTTCCTGGAGTTTTACACAACTTAGCCACCTGGCCACACTGGGTACCCTGTACCCACTTCCATCATCTGGTTCTGTATTGGGTCTTCTGCTCATGGTAGTCATGGGGGGCTGATTGCCCCCTCTTCACCGTATCTTGTGTTTGTGGCTTCTCTCTCTCTCTCTCTCTCTCTCTCTCTCTCTCTCTCTCTCTCTCTCTCTCTCTCTCTCTCTCTCTCTCTCTCTCTCTCTCTCTCTCTCTCTCTCTCTCTCTCTCACGCTTCGCACATGCGCACTCTCGCATCCTTGCCTAGAAGAAGGTTTAGGCTGCATCTTGGACGTGCCAGCTTCATAAGCGGAGGGTTTCTTAGAGGGAAGGCACAGAAGACCTTGTTGCAACATTGCCCTTGGCTGGAAACTGTTTGCCTTGAGACCCTCTCTTGTTGCTATTAAATCCATCAGAGTCTCCTTTTCGACAAATTGTTGGCCACTCTCGCATTCTCAATTAACTGTGCCATATACATGATAGTAGTCTTTGTGCAATGGTCCCTGATTTTCTTGTGCCGTAGTCCTTGATTTTCTTGGGCAATCCACAACACTTCTTAATCTGTTCTGGCAATGGCACAAACCTATAAGAGATTACTTGTTGCAATAGTGCGGCCCGGAACTGTTTATTGTACTCATCAAAATTTGCACAGTTTCTAGCATTCAACTCGTGCCATTCTGTCATCACATCCAATTCAAAATTGTTTGCAAGACATGCAGGTGCAAAAATTGTTTGAGCTGGACCCACGTTGTAGGGGCTTGACCCTGATTTAACAATGCGATCCACCATTGAAGCGCATTCCCTTCAAGAAAGTGGCAGCCTTGCGTATCTTCGAAGATTCTGTGAAGTTTTTTACATAAGTTGCATCAAACTGCTGTATGAAGGTCAAAGCCTTCAGTTGATTCTCAGTTCCCCTGAAAGTTTCAAACTCCACTCCCTACCCACCTTCCTTGCAATCCTTAGGCTGACTCAAAGGAGTGACATTGTTATAAACAGGTGCCCGTAAAAGTGGTGCTCCCGAATTAACCATTCAAGCACTCGCATCACCTGTTTCACCTGTCATATCTACATTTTGGGCATATGGCTGCGAAAAACCAGTCATACCAACTGTGTTCGAGGCACTCAAAATTTGACCATAGGCACCCTGAAAACCTGGTTGGACACCCATGTTCATGTACATAGGGTTAACCATGCCTAATTGCATTGTCGCAAGCACATTCCCTGGCATATAATCTGTAGAAGGTCCAACCATAGCTTCAAACACTGAACCACCTCCAAAATAACCAAGATATGAAGTAGGTAACGAAAGGGTCTAATGCATAGCCTGTTCATTACTCCCTTGACCGTTCACGAACGGTTCTTGTCCAAGTAAAGCAAATTACTTGGGATCAATGGACACCGCTGGTTGCTCAATCACATGGGCTTTCCTTGGAGCATCACGAGACCTGTGTGCATTGGAGTCTGAAAACCCTGTGTCGGAGCTTGAAATTCGTGTGTAGGAGCCTGTAAGAACTCCTGCAACCTTGGGTTGTTAGCCAATTGCTGAAACATTTACATGCAGCTACATAGTTGAGCTCTGAACAACTTGTCCTCTTCTTGAAGAGTTGAAGGAACTCTCTGTGCCATGTGAGGAAGATCCCTCTAGGTACTTGGTCTCTCTTGTTTGCCATATTAACAAGCTCTGTGTTGCTTTTACCCTGTCACATGCGGAAGTGCACCACGTGACACGCTTTTGCCATAGTCTAGCATCAGTCATAGCCTAGCTTAGGACTGAGCCTGGCACTTTGTGAGCCTCTAGTAGGACGTGCATGCCCAGGCCGGTCATAGTTGCATACCCTTTCTTGCATAGTACAATCATTTGAGCATGAGCATTTTCCAGAGCATTGAACCCTTTTTTTCCAAATTACACATTTTTCACTTATTTATTAATAAGTGACTTTTGTCGGAAAAGTAGGTAGGGCAAATTACTAAAGATCTATAAAGGAAACCCATTGGGTACTCAGTAGAAGCAGAAGAAGAGGGACACAAGGAGGCAGGCACCCAGCAATCAGGCAGCACCTTAGTAGACAGCCTAGCGTTTTCAGTTTCATTGGTTAGCCTCGCGAGAACTCGCTCCCACCCGGTTGTGCAGAGCCTCTCCGTGTTTCCATCCACACGCAGATCAGCCTAGAGTTTTCAGTTTTGAGCAGATCAGCCTTGCGTTTTGTAGATTCAGCAAAGACCAGACAGCATTTTGCAATTTCATCCAAACCAGCCTGCGTTTTTGCATTCCCAACCTCGTTCGACGCGGCGGTTGCAAATCAGCCCCGTGGCGGTGCGGCAGTAGCAGATCCATAGTAGAACATCTAGTGTTTTCAATTTTCATCATTGACGTCGTTGTTGTCGACACCACCTTCGACATCGTCATCGCAGATCCCTATCTTGACGACGACAGCTAACCCATGTGTAGTCATCATCTCTGTGAGGTATTTCCCATACTCCATCTGCTCTCTATCATGTGAGTGTCTGTCAACCCCCAACTCCCCAACATCCAGCTCTCTAAGCATCTCATCTGAAGTGTCGTAGAAGACTGTCTGAGAGTTGCCCGTTCGGCCATTGAAGTCCCCTAGGAGAACGATATCCCCATCCCTAGAAAACTCCCATATATTATCGTCCAGTATAGAGAAGGCGACTGCCCTTTGGATGCAGCATATAGTGACGTACAAGGAGGGAAGTAACATATGGCAATGTATAGAAATCGACCTGTGTCAGCTCTCAACCTCACCCACATGTATCTAGCATACTCATCTCTCCGTACAATATGTAGTAGTGGCTGTAGCTCCTCTCTAAATAGCACTGCTACTCCTCCTGAACCTCTACTGCCATGCTCACATCTCGTGACTTTCCTGTGGGTTGTCTCCCATCTATATCCCCCCACATGTGGCATCACCTGTCCAGGCGCCTGGTGAGTCTCCGAGAAGAATACAATGTCCATGTCTCTAAAACTCTCCTCAAAGGCCCCAACATCCAACCTCATAGACCCATTACAATTCCAAGTAGCCATCTTCAGTGTGGTCCCATAGGTCTCGCACCGTCATGTAGGGTGTCTCTCCATTATGACCACTCTTCCTTCTCTGTAAAAAGCTGTCTTCCCTTTTTCTCTTGCGGCCCTAATCTCTGGCATGACTTCCTGCATGTGGGCAAGCTGTGAGAGGGTGAGATCGTCACCAAGGAAGATATCGGTCTTTTTGAGAGTGGGCCTACTTCAAGTCCTTCTTCTCCTCAATAGAGAGGAATTGCAATATGAGAGCTCTTCCTCTCGATGTTTCCCCCCATGCCTCCACTTTTCTTACCAACTCTCCATGCTCTTGTGTGTGTCGCTTTTTGCATCCCCATTAGTACCATGAGCTCCTGTACTTCCTCATCAATTTTGTCCCAATTGTTGAGGCCGGTAACCCTCACATGCAAAGCCCTTATACGTCTTCCTTGTTCCTCTTCAAGTGTCATGTTGATTATGGTGGGAGTGGGGATTGATACCTCCTTGTAAGGTGCAGCGGAATGAATGTTGAACTTTGCTCAAGATGAGTCCTCCAAACTGTGCTCAAGGGTTCCTTTTACTTACGAAAGGGAGAGCCTTCTGTTCCTTTAGTGAGAGAGTGCAATGAACACAAACAAAATGGTGAACAATGTGAATGAAGGTGCATGAGACTGAGAGATAGAGAGAGAAGAATACGACACCAGAATGTTGTCAAACCCTCCTCCGAAGGCCCCACTCTAGGTGGCGAGAGCGGTCTACTTATGATTGCACAAATCTCTACAATGCTTGGACTTGCCGACGATGTCGACGACGAGACAGGCTGAAATCTGGAAACCCTAAGGGCTGAAATCTGCAAATCTTTATCTGCTGAATTCTGACTCTATGTCGGTGACGACGGCGATGTCGACGATGCAACGACGACGCGCTGAAAACGCAGATGCTGAAATCTGCATTTTCCGGGCGGAATCTGCAAACCTTGCGGGATCTGACCGTGCAGCGAGAATCTGCTGCAGAAAGGTGAGATCTACGAGGTTCGAGGATTCTACTGTGGTTACTGAATGCTGAAATCTGAAAACGCTGGTGTATCTTGAGGTTTCGTCGCAAAGGAACTAGAAAAAGCTAGGTCGCCTGCTGCTCAAAAAACGCTAGGACTGAATTCTGCTGCTGGGGAAATCCACTAACGCTAGGGCTGATCTGCTGTCGTGGAGTGATTCTGCTGTATCTGCTAATGCCGAAGCTCCTTTGCAATGCAAAATCGCCAAGGCTGATCTGTCCTTGCAAAAACGCTAGGTCATGCAGTTGGGGGTCCTGCTGAGAAGGTGCCTATCGAGCGGTGCTCCTGCTGCCTCTTCTGCCAGAAAGTGCTAGCGCTAGGTCTGCTTATATACAAACTTAGCAAAATTTCCCTACCTAGTTTCCAATGAAAGTCACTTAAAAATAATAAGCGAAAAATGTCAAAAATAGGGAAAATAGGTCTATTAACTATAAAAATTCTACTGATGGGATCTGACTGGAATCTGATGAACATGTTGTGTGCAACCAGAGGATATGGATCTAATCTAAGTGTGTGAGCATGCACGGTCTGCGAACAGACTCACAAAAGTGCCAGATCACTTCCTATTCTAGATTGACTTGACTGAACTGAACCCTGGTCATGCTGTAGCTTGTCCACGGACACATAGGGTTGGATGTGTCACATGACATCCCCTCCTTTTCAAAGTGAGGTACTGGTACCGAACTGTATGGCATCGAGGGAGATCGCCAACAACATCCAGAATCCTGGAAAGGACTCTTCGCCGGCCCACTCTGATGTGTGGGTCGTGCGATACTTGAACTTCATAAAGGTCTGCAACGCTTGCTCCTTTGGGCCGCGCCGAAAGCGACACAAAGTCTTCTGAGTTTCCTTCCTTGCTTCAACTTCATCTAGAGTCATGCTTCTTCCTTCTTCAAGAATCTCCATGGCTGAAAATTCCTGAAACCACTTCCAACACAAAACCATGAACATACCTATTCCATGTAAAGTGATGGGAAAAAATCGTGTCTTCTCTAAAGACTGTGTATGCAATGTAGATGAACAAATAGACGGAGTGCCAAACCGTTCACCACACACACGCAAACCATGAGATCGAATCTTTCTCTTCTGATCTAAAGCAATCAACTATGGCAATTCACAACGGAAATGCCCATGCTTGGTGCTCATACTTTCTTGTGCTCTTTCTATGACCGTGCCATGCCAAGGAAGAGACATGGAATGTGACTTCCCTGAATGCATACTTTTCAGCTTTTCATGAATAATCCGCATACATCCGTGCTCATTCATGAGTGAAACGTGCTCAACGTACAATATGTCATGCCTAGAAAAAGGGATCACATAAAGACGCTGACTAAAATATACAAGAAACGATCACGAATGAAACACTCGAACAATGCGTGCTGACTAATCATTCGAACACATAGTACTTCCTGTAAGGGTTCTTTGGACCTAGGCTCGAGAGCAAAGATCGGTTCTTCGGGTTTGATCGAATCTTCCTACGGGGGTTCTGTGGACCTCGACTCGAGTGCCAAGACCGGTTCTTCGTGATTGATCGAATCTGCAATTAGGTTAGCTTCACTAGAGAAAGTATCAACTAACACATCATCCTTGTGAACAATTACATCTCTTCATGCAAATCATCATGCTTGTGAGAAATTACATCTTGATCATCATGCTTGTGCTTATCATCCAAATTATCATGCTCATCATTAACATTCAAATCATCATGCTTATCATTATCAACCAAATCATGTGTGTCGTGCTTTGGAGAAGAAGAGACGGAGAGAGTCTCCTTCTCCTGATTCTATTCAAACTACGCCTACACAATAGAAAAGATTCGCAAGAATTCTTTCATGTGTTGGTCGCTCTTTTCTTTTCTTGCTTTGTTCTCGCAATCAAATTTGGCTTGACTTTCTTTGGCTTCCAAGTCGTTCTTACGCTCTATGGCTGCCACTCTTTCTTCGTAGTCACAATCTATGGTTTCCCTTCTTTCTTCGTAGGCCTTTCTTTCTGCTTCTCTTGCTTCACGTTCGAACTTGTTGTCCATAAATAACTCCGTCAACTCCTTCATAGGAGTAAGTGCAATCCTTGGCGTAGATTGGAAAGGGGGAGGGTCAGAAAAACCTCCTCGTGGGGAAAATTCTTCTTCGCCTCTCTCATGCTCATCACCTCCACGCGAAGTATCCATTCCGCTACGAATGATGACCATCCACTGAAGTCTTGGGTTCTTGTGGGTTCTTGTGGTCTTGGGTTCTTGGGGGTCTTGGTTCTTGGGGTTCTTGAGTTCTTGAGGTTCTTGCGGGTCTTGAGGTTCTTCTTTCGCTTGCAATCTATGTTAGAGAAGGATCTTCTCTTCACCCGAGTCCCGCTCTTTTCCGCGGGCGCACCCCTTGCGGGATCTGACCATGCAGCGAGGATCTGCTCCGGGAATCTACTAGGTTCGGGGGTTCTATTGCGGTTATTGAATGCTGAAAACTGAAAACGCTGGTGTATCTTGAGGTTTCGTTGCGAAGGAACTGCAAAACGCTAGGTCGCCTGCTGCTCCAAAAATGGAAGGGCTGAATTCTGCTGTTGGGGAAAATCCACTAACGCTAGGGCTGATTTGTTGTCGTGGAGTGATTCTGTTGTGTCTGCCTGTAAGGTACAGCGGAATGAATGTTTGCGCTTTGCTCAAGATGAGTGCTCCAAACTGTGCTCAAGGTTCGTTTTGTTCTTATGGAAGGGAGAGCCTTCCGTTCTTAATGAGAGAGTGCAATGATCACAACAAAGTGGATGGACACTGTGCGTGCAAGTGTATGAGACTGAGAGATAGAGAGAGGAGAGAAATACGATACCAGAGACGTTGTAAAACCCTCCTCCGAAGGCCCCACTCTCGTCGGCGAGAGTGGTCTACTTATGATTGCACAATCGGTACAATGAATGCATGGGACTGATGCAAGTCTAGGCTATGTTGGTGATGACGACGATGACGACGAGACCGACCTAAGGGCTGAAATCTACAATCTTTCTACTGCTGTCCAAAAACGCTATGGGTTGAACTCTGCGACTAGTCCAAAAACGCTGATTTGGGGACTATTTTCTATGGGTCTTTGACGCTGAAAATCTGCAGGTTTAGGGCTGAAAACTGAGGTTCTTCAAGGTTGAACATTGATGGTCGTTCCGGGCTGAATCTGCTACTTCTTTATGGGCTGAATCTGCTACTCTTCTATTGCTGAAAATCGGCGAAGACTGAAATCTACAAATGTGGAGATCTTCAAAAACGCTAGGGCTGCTAATGTCAAAAACGCTAGCTTGTCTGCTTTTTCAAAAATGCTAGAAGTTGTGGGATGCTGCGGGGAGATCTGATGCAAAAACACTATCTGCTGTTGTCTTTTGGCGATGGTGTGCTGGTGCAAAAACACCAAGCTACGATGCTTGATGGAAACGCTAGAGGATGAAGTTCTTTGCTTGGAGAGAAACCACCAAGGCTTAGTCTTGCCGAGAAGTTGCCTGCTGAGCTTGGCTCCTGTTGCCTCTTCTGGCATTTTAGTGCTAGTCTAGGTTTGCTTATACACAAACTTAGCAAAAGTGCCCTACCTACTTTCCAACAAAAGTCACTTAAAAATAATAAGTGAAAAATGTCAAAAATAGGGAACATAGGCTAAATGCAATGGAAAATTCCCCTAACTGATTCTGATGGGAATGCTTAAGATCATGCTGTGTGCAACCAGAGGATATGCATCTACACTAAGTGACTGGGCATGCACGGTCTGCGCGAACAGACTCACAAAAGTGCCAGAACACGTCTAAATCTAGACTGACTGGACTGACTGAACCCTTGTCTTGTTATAGCTTGTCCACGGACACATAGGGTTGGATGTGTCACATGACATCCCCTCCTTTTCAAAGTCAGGTACTGATACCAAACTGTATGGCGTCGAGGGAGATCGCCACAAAGACGCTATGGGCTGAAATCTGCGACTAGTCCAAAAACGCTGATTTGGGGGCTGTTTTCTGTGGGTCTTTGACGCTGAAAATCTGCAGGTTTAGGGCTGAAAACTGAGGTTCTTCAAGGCTGAAAACTGATGGTCTTTCCGGGCTGAATCTGCTACTTCTTTATGGACTGAATTTGCTACTCTAGCAAAGGCTGAAATTTGCAAATGCGGAGATCTTCAAAAACTCTAGGACTGCTAATGTCAAAAACGCTAGCTTGTCTGCTTCTTCAAAAACATAGAAGTTGTAGGATGTTGCGGGGAGATATGATACAAAAACGCTATCTACTGTTGTCTTTTGGTGATGGTGTGTTGGTGCAAAAATGCCAAGCTATGATGCTTGATGGAAACGCTAGAGGATGAAGTTCTTTGCTTGGAGGGAAACCACCAAGGCTTGGTCTTGCCGAGAAGTTGCCTGCTGAGCTTGGCTCCTGTTGCCTCTTCTGGCATTTTAGTGCTAGTCTAGGTTTGCTTATATACAAACTTAGCAAAATTGCCCTACCTACTTTCCAACAAAAGTCACTTAAAATAATAAGTGAAAAATGTCAAAAATAGGGAAAATAGGCTAAATGCACTAGAAAATTCCCCTAACTGATTCTGATGGATTCTGATGGGAATGCTTATGATCATGCTGTGTGCAACCAGAGGATATGCATCTACACTAAGTGACTGGGCATGCACGGTCTGCGCGAACAGACTCACAAAAGTGCCAGAACACTTCTTAATCTAGACTGACTGGACTGACTGAACCCTTGTCTTGTTGTAGCTTGTCCACAGACACATAGGGTTGGATGTGTCACGTGACACTGCCAATGCCGAAGCTCCTTTGCAATGCAAAATCGCCAAGGCTGATTTGTCCTTGCAAAAACTCTAGCTTGATGTTGAGTTGCAAAAACGCTAGGTCATGCAGTTGGGGGTCCTGCTAAGAAGGTGCATGTTGAGCGGTGCTCCTGCTGCCTCTTTTGCCAAAAAGTGCTAGCGCTAGGTTTGCTTATATACAAACTTAGCAAAATTGCCCTACCTAGTTTCCAACAAAAATCACTTAAAAATAATAAGTGAAAAATAGGGAAAATAGGTCTATGTACTGTAAAAATGCTACTAATGGGATCTGACTGGAATCTGATGGTCATGCTGTGTGCAACCAGAGGATATGCATCTAATCTAAGTGTCTAGGCATGCACGGTCTGCGAACAGACTCACAAAAGTGTCAGATCACTTCCTATTCTGGACTGACTTGACTGAACTGAACCCTAGTCATGCTGTAGCTTGTCCATGGACACATAGGGTTGGATGTGTCAGGTGGCACTCCTTGCCTTTGCCCTTCTTTGCGACCGAAATCCACTTCTCCGTTTCCGCCACTTTCTTATGGGTTTTGGTAATCATATCTGTCCATGAAGACGTTTTTGCTTCCTGTTGTTTCTCCTCTTCCTTAATGGCTTGCATTTGCTCTTTGATTACCTTAAGTTCTTTTATCACTGAGGATTGGATTTCTCTCTCTTCTAGTCCACATTGGCTCTTGCCTCGGCTAGGTCTCTCTTGAGGGCTGAAATCTGATTCTTGAGGTCTTCAATTTCGGCTCGATGCTCCATTTTCTCCACAGTTCGAAGCTCGGCCTCGCTGATTTTCCATTGAAGAAAGACCGCCTTCTCCATCTTCCACTCTTCCATTTCTGTCTTGTACGCCTTCATCTCCTTTTCCACGTTTGCTAACCTCTCGCTGGTAGCCATAAAAGTTGATTTCTTCATTGTTGGTGATTCCATTGCATGGAAACCACTCAAGGGGGAGGGGCTAGAGCTCTCAAGAAGTGTTGGGTTTGCGTTCATGACCTCCATCACAAGACAACCACACTAAACACACAGCTATTTCAAGAACTTTCCACATTTATGCATACATTTTCTCCCGCATCAAGCATACATCTCGCATACAAATCCCCCCCCCCCCCCCCCCCCTACAGTTTTTATGAATTTCTGAATTTTCTGCTCTGAATTTATATGTGGAAATTCCCAAAATACTCCTCAAATTTCAAAAATTCCCAAAATACCCTTGTATCTATTTTGATTGGATTATTCAAGATTTTCAGTTCTTTATTCTTTTTTGACAATCGAGATCCATTTTTGAGTGCTTAGCATGTAATTTGTCACAAATTACCTCGCGAAAAAGGAAAAATATTATCTAAAAATAATGAAGCAATTCATCTCCAAAGCCTACATAACCAACTCATCCAGGCTCATACGAGCCCGGCGGTGCAAGCTTGATTTTTTTGCTGCCTACACCTTGTGTGTTCACAAGGGGCGGAAGTCATCCGGACCTTTGCAACTTAGCAAGTCCCTTTCACGCCGTTTGATAGAGTTCAAATCTGGCTGGCCGCAGATAGCGCTGAAAAGCGAGGAGGAAGCTCTTCATTTCGGAGGGGGGGCTCTCGCCAGAGTCGTGGCGTGCCCGAAAATGTGGTTTTTCCTTTTGCTCTAATAGAAACATGCCAACTTGGACACACGCACCTTTCTTTTTCTCTGTCACCGCATCGTCTGAACCCGCCTGAATTCTAGTTTTAGTATCTTGTATTGATAGACAATCAGTCTTCTTATGAGAGGTACAAATTTTTTTATCTTTGGAGAAATTTAATCTCACAACCATAGGCATTTTGGGAATTTTTGAAATTTGAGGAGTATTTTGGAAATTTCCACAAATTAAAGGGGTAATTTGGTAAATTTCCCTACTACATAATTGAAGGCCCTTGGCCCAAATCAAAAGTTGTGCTAGTCTAAAAGCATCTGGGTCCAAAAGCTAGCGCCCATAAGCTGTCCGTACAGCTCTGCCACATCAATAGCCCTCATAGCAAATCATAGACGACGTACAGCACACCACGTCATCAACAGTTTACGCAATTTTGGGCGTGTGAATGTGTCCTGCTTTATTACAGTGTTTTAGGCCCCTCAGTTTCAGCTTCTACTCTTTCTTCTTCTACTAGGCTTTTAGGCCCCTCTGCCGAGATCTATTTCATTGGTTCGAACCTGGTGGTGCCACGTCTCTTGCTTGTCACATACCCCTCTCTTAGAGAAGAGTAATGATCCTCGGTTACACATGCAAAAAAGCTAAAGGACAAAAACTTTCTTCAATAGACACCGACTTTGTAATAGATTTAGACAGACACTCCAAGCCAAAGATCTAAAGCAACACACATGAGAGAACTTGAAAATAACTGTATAGAATTGAGAAAATAGAGAGAGACGACACGGCACAGCGGAGTTTCGCGCCTAGATACACTCGCCCCAAAGACGAGGGTTCCAAGGGTCCTCTCTCTCTGGCAAGCTCCCAAGCTAATCTACCCTCAAAAGAGACCTTGGCACACTTATAAAGGCCATGGCCTTGCCCAAAAGCAAGTACATGAAAAGCATAGAGCCCAAAAGCTTGGCATCCAAAAGCAAGCGCCACGAGGCTGATCGTACACACTGCCACGTCATTCTCTGCCTTCGCAAAACGTAGGCGTTCGTATAGCCTTCCACCTCCTTTGTGCAAATTGATGCTTGGCTTTAGTTTCTAAGGATTTAGGCCCCTCCGCCGGTTTCCAGAGGGTTTTAATTCCTAACCCCTCTGGGCAACTAGGATGAGTTTTCTAAGTTGGAAAAACTTCTCCTATCCCTTTCTCTAGGGTTTAGGCCCCTTTCTATCTAACCTCAATCCTTTAATCCATGCCATACCCCCCTCTTGAAAGAATTGTAATTACCCTCGATTACGCTTGCAAAACCTACATTGGACAAAAACTAGTTCAATAGACATTGACGCTTAAGTACCGACGTACTAGACCTAGCGCTTGCACGAAGACGACAATCACTGAACATCCACATCACATTCACATCACTCTTACCGTCGAGATCTTAGTTAGAATCATGATCATTGTAACTTAATTAGCAATCACATCCAGACCGTGCTAATTTTTTCACGGATGTGTTGATTTATTATGTTAGGTACAGCGGAATGATTGTTTGCGCTTTGCTGAAGATGAGTGCTCCGAACTGTGCTCAAGGTTCCTTTTGTTCTTATGGAAGGTAGAGCCTTCCATGCTTAATGGAAAGTGCTATGATCACAAACAAAGTGAATGGACACTGTGCGTGCAAGTGTATGAGACTGAGAGATAGAGTGAGAAGAGAGATACGACACCAGAGACGTTGTAAAGCCCTCCTCCGAAGGCCCCTCTCTCGTCGGCGAGAGTGGTCTACTTATTGATTGCACAAAGTGGTACAATGATGATGCAATGGACTGATGCAACCTGGGACTATGCCGGTGACGACGACAGTGATGTCGACAACGACTTTAGGGCTGAAATCTGTGGTCTTCTTTCTGCTGGATTTCGGGGCTGTTTCGGTGGCTGAAAATGACTGTTTTGGCTGCGTTTTTGAGGGCTGAAAATGGGGATACTCTGCAACCAACTAGGGCTGAATCTACTACTATGGGGGATGCTGAAAACGCTGAGCATTCTGCTGCGGAATGGCCTGAAAACCAAAACGCTGGCAGATCTGAAAAATGCTAGCAAAAACGCTAGGTAGCTGGGAAGCTCTGGTACTGCTGATGGTGATCTGCATACGCTAGGGCTTGGGGGACTATTGGCGGCCAAGCAATGTTGAAAACGCCAAGGCTAGGGGAGGTACTGATGGAAACGCTAGGGTTGTGGAGATGCTAGCAGGAAGGTGCTTGAGGGGTTCTTGCTGAGAAGGTGCCTGTTGAGCAGGAAGCTCCTGCTGCCTCTTCTGCCAGAAAGTGCTAACTTGGGTTTGCTTATATATTAACTTAGCAAAATTTCCCTATCTACTTTTGTTGGAAAGTCACTTAAAAATAATAAGTGAAAAATGTCAAAAATAGGGAACATAGGCTAAATGCACTGGAAAATTTCCCTAATGGATTCTAATGGATTCTGATGGGAATACTGATGATCATGCTGTGTGCAACCAGAGGATATGCATCTATACTAAGTGACTGGGCATGCACGGTCTACGAATAGACTCACAAAAGTGCCAGATCACTTCTAATCTAGACTGGCTGGACTGACTGTACCCTGATCATGCTGTAGCTTGTCCAACAGACACATAGGGTTGGATGTGTCACGTGACATCCCCTCCTTTTCAAAGTGACGTACTGGTATCAAACTGTATGGCGTCGAGGGAGATCGCCAATAGCATCCAGAATCCTGGAAGGGACTCTTCGCCGGCGCACTCTGATGTGTGGGTCGTGCGGTACTTGAACTTCATAAAGGTCTGCAACGCTTGCTTCTTTGGGCCGCGCCGAAAGCGACACAAAGTCTGCTGTGTTTCCTTCAATGCTTCAACTTCGTCGAGAATCATGCTTCTTTCTTCTTCAAGAATCTCCATGATTGAAAATTCCTGAAACCACTTCCAACACAAAACCATGAACATATCTATTCCATGTAAAGTGAGTGGAAAAAATCTTGTCTTTGCTAAAGAATGTGTATGCATTGTAGATGAACATAGAGACGGAGTGACAACCCGTTCATCAAACACATGCAAACAATGAGATCGAATCTTTCTCTTATGATCTAGAGCAATCAACTGTGGCAATTCAAAACGGATATGCGCATGCTTTGTGCTCATACTTTTATGTGCTCGTTCTACGAATGTGTCATGCCAAGGAAGAGACATGGAATGTGCCTTCCTTGAATGCATACTTTTCAGCTTTTCATGAAAAATCCGCATACATTCGTGCTCATTCATGAGTGAACCGTGCTCACCGTACAATATGTCATGCCTAGGAAAAGGGATCACATTACGACCTTGACTAAAATACAGGAAACGATCACGAATGAAACACTCGAACAATGCGTGTGTATCAATCATGCGAACACATAATACTTTCTGTGAGGGTTCTTTGGACCTAGGCTCGAGAGCCAAGATCGGTTCTTCCTGAATGATCGAATCGTCTTGTGGGGGTTCTTTGGACCTCGACTCGAAAGCCAAGATCGGTTCTTCGGACTTGATCGAATCTACAACGAGGTTAGCTTTGCTAGAAAAAGCATCCACTAACACATCATCCTTGTGAACAATCACATCATCTTCATGCAACTCATCATGCTTGTGAGAAATCACATCTTGATCATGCAAATCATCATGCTCATCATTATCAAGCAAATCAATGTCATTCAAATCATCATGCAAATCATTGTGCTTATAATTGTCATTCAAAACATCATGCAAGTCATTGTCAATCAAATCATCATCATGCTTCACACAATCATGCAAATCCTGTGGATCGTGCTTTGGAGAAGAAGAGACTGAGAGAGTCTCCTTTTCCCGAATCTCTTGCATCGGTGCCTGAGCTTGAGAAAAGAGTCGCAAGAACTCTTCCCTCCTTGCTTTGATCTCGCGATCAAATTCTGCTTGTCTTGCTTTGTTCTCTTCTTGTCTTTCTGCTTCGTCTTCTGCGTGTCTGCGTTCCATTTCTGCTTTTCTTTCTTTGAATTTATGATCAAATTTGGCTTGTCGTTCTTTGGCTTCCAAGAGTACTTGCTCACGCTCACGCAGTGTGGTGGCTGCCATTCTTGCGGCATTTCTTGCTTCGCATTGTAAATTCTGTTCCATAAACAACAGCTCCAACTCCTCCATTGGAGTTAGTGCAATCGTTGTTGTAGATGGGGAAGAATCGGAAAAAACTCCTGGTGGGAAAATTCTTCTTCGCCCCTCTCATGCTCATCACCTCCAAGCGAAGTATCCATTCCGCTTCTGGTGATGATCATTCTGAAGTCGTGGGTTCTTGTGGTCTTGGGTTCTTAAGTTCACGAGGAACTTGGGTTCTTGAGGGTCTTGAGGGTCTTGAGGTTCTTGAGGGATTTCTTTCGCTTGCAAACTGCGTTTGAGAAGGATCTTCTCTTCACCCGAGTTCTACTCCTTTCCGCGGGCGCACCCCTTGGCAGCCTTGCGTTCACACCAAGGTTGCTTTTTCCCACCTCACGTCGATTGGCCGGCCGTTAAGTGCACGGTCCGCTCTCAATGAGTGAAAAGAGACACAAGGGGAGACTGGACAAGCCCTTCTTTCTTGGGATTCCTGTCACTCTTCAACAAAAACACAATCAGGAATCGACACGCCCAAGCGAACTTCGGGTTCGTGCGACCTCAACAAGCAAAAAACATTCTTGTGATTCTTGTGGCTCTTTCCTTGAGTGATACAGAACACTTCAAAGCTCTGATACCAATGTTAGATATAGCGGAATGATTGTTTGCGCTTTGCTCAAGATGAGTGCCCCGAACTGTGCTCAAGGTCCCTTTTGTTCTTATGGAAGGTAGAGCCTTTTGTGCTTAATGGAAAGTGCTATGATCACAAACAAAGTGAATGGACACTGTGCGTGCAAGTGTATGAGACTGAGAGATAGAGTGAGAAGAGAGATACGACACCAGAGACGTTGTAAAACCCTCCTCCGAAGGCCCCACTCTCGTTGGCGAGAGTGGTCTACTTATTGATTGCACAAAGTGGTACAATGACAATGCAATGGACTAATGCAACCTGGGACTATGCCGGTGATGACGACGACGACTTTAGGGCTGAAATCTGTGGTCTTCTTTCTGCTTAATTTCGGGGCTGTTTAGGTGGCTGAAAATGATTGTTTTGGCTGCGTTTTCGAGGGCTGAAAATGGGGATACTCTGCAACCAACTAGGGTTGAATCTGCTACTGTGGGGGATGCTGGAAACGCTGAGCTTTCTGCTGCGGAATGGCTTGAAAACCAAAACGCTGGCAGATTTGAAAAACGCTAGCAAAAACGCTAGGTAGCTAGGAAGTTCTGGTACTGCTGATGGCGATCTGCAAACGCCAGGGCTTGGGGGACTGTTGGCGGCCAAGCAATGTTGAAAATGCCAAGGCTAGGAGAGGTACTGATGGAGAAAACGCTAGGGTTGTGGAGATGCTAGCGGGAAGGTGCTTGAGGGGTTCTTGCTCAGAAGGTGTTTGTTGAGCGGGAAGCTCCTGCTGCCTCTTCTGCCAGAAAGTGCTAACTTGGGTTTGCTTATATATTAACTTAGCAAAATTGGCCTACCTACTTTTGTTGGAAAGTCACTTAAAAATAATAAGTGAAAAATGTCAAAAATAGGAAAAATGGGCTAAATGGGTTAAATGCACTAAAAAATTCCCCTAATGGATTCTGATGGGAATACTGATGATCATGCTATGTGCAACCAGAGGATATGCATCTATACTAAGTGACTGGGCATGCACGGTCTACGAATAGACTCACAAAAGTGCCATATCACTTCTTATCTACACTGACTGGACTGACCGAACCGTGATCATGTTGTAGCTTGTCCACGGACACATAGGGTTGGATGTGTCACGTGACATATTAAATCTCGTTACATCATATCCACATCACCACCGCACTCTACTGTGTAAAGGCTGGTTATATGGTTCCATCAACGGGATAGTCATTTTTTCTTCAAAAAGTGCAGCGTGGATTGTTGTGGGTACAGCTGCAGCGGAAGAGAATAGGATTTTGCTCGGATCTAGTACTCCGCACACAAACACAAGGGACACTTTACTTCACTTGATAAAGAACTAAACTGAACTCAAAGAAAGAGAGACAAGAGAGAGAAAAGAGACGACACAGGGATGTCGGGTCCCAACCCTCAAGGGCTCTCTTGCTCTGTTGCCAGAGGAAGTACTTTCTTTATTCCAGGAGAGGCAGATTTGAAAAACGCTAGCAAAAACGCTAGGTAGCTAGGAAGTTCTGGTACTGCTGATGGCGATCTGCAAACGCCAGGGCTTGGGGGACTGTTGGCGGCCAAGCAATGTTGAAAATGCCAAGGCTAGGAGAGGTACTGATGGAGAAAACGCTAGGGTTGTGGAGATGCTAGCGGGAAGGTGCTTGAGGGGTTCTTGCTCAGAAGGTGTTTGTTGAGCGGGAAGCTCCTGCTGCCTCTTCTGCCAGAAAGTGCTAACTTGGGTTTGCTTATATATTAACTTAGCAAAATTGGCCTACCTACTTTTGTTGGAAAGTCACTTAAAAATAATAAGTGAAAAATGTCAAAAATAGGAAAAATGGGCTAAATGGGTTAAATGCACTAAAAAATTCCCCTAATGGATTCTGATGGGAATACTGATGATCATGCTATGTGCAACCAGAGGATATGCATCTATACTAAGTGACTGGGCATGCACGGTCTACGAATAGACTCACAAAAGTGCCATATCACTTCTTATCTACACTGACTGGACTGACCGAACCGTGATCATGTTGTAGCTTGTCCACGGACACATAGGGTTGGATGTGTCACGTGACATATTAAATCTCGTTACATCATATCCACATCACCACCGCACTCTACTGTGTAAAGGCTGGTTATATGGTTCCATCAACGGGATAGTCATTTTTTCTTCAAAAAGTGCAGCGTGGATTGTTGTGGGTACAGCTGCAGCGGAAGAGAATAGGATTTTGCTCGGATCTAGTACTCCGCACACAAACACAAGGGACACTTTACTTCACTTGATAAAGAACTAAACTGAACTCAAAGAAAGAGAGACAAGAGAGAGAAAAGAGACGACACAGGGATGTCGGGTCCCAACCCTCAAGGGCTCTCTTGCTCTGTTGCCAGAGGAAGTACTTTCTTTATTCCAGGAGAGGCAGATTTGAAAAACGCTAGCAAAAACGCTAGGTAGCTAGGAAGTTCTGGTACTGCTGATGGCGATCTGCAAACGCCGGGGCTTGGGGGACTGTTGGCGGCCAAGCAATGTTGAAAATGCCAAGGCTAGGAGAGGTACTGATGGAGAAAACGCTAGGGTTGTGGAGATGCTAGCGGGAAGGTGCTTGAGGGGTTCTTGCTCAGAAGGTGTTTGTTGAGCGGGAAGCTCCTGCTGCCTCTTCTGCCAGAAAGTGCTAACTTGGGTTTGCTTATATATTAACTTAGCAAAATTGGCCTACCTACTTTTGTTGGAAAGTCACTTAAAAATAATAAGTGAAAAATGTCAAAAATAGGAAAAATGGGCTAAATGGGTTAAATGCACTAAAAAATTCCCCTAATGGATTCTGATGGGAATACTGATGATCATGCTATGTGCAACCAGAGGATATGCATCTATACTAAGTGACTGGGCATGCACGGTCTACGAATAGACTCACAAAAGTGCCATATCACTTCTTATCTACACTGACTGGACTGACCGAACCGTGATCATGTTGTAGCTTGTCCACGGACACATAGGGTTGGATGTGTCACGTGACATATTAAATCTCGTTACATCATATCCACATCACCACCGCACTCTACTGTGTAAAGGCTGGTTATATGGTTCCATCAACGGGATAGTCATTTTTTCTTCAAAAAGTGCAGCGTGGATTGTTGTGGGTACAGCTGCAGCGGAAGAGAATAGGATTTTGCTCGGATCTAGTACTCCGCACACAAACACAAGGGACACTTTACTTCACTTGATAAAGAACTAAACTGAACTCAAAGAAAGAGAGACAAGAGAGAGAAAAGAGACGACACAGGGATGTCGGGTCCCAACCCTCAAGGGCTCTCTTGCTCTGTTGCCAGAGGAAGTACTTTCTTTATTCTTGCACAAATGCTACTACAATGATGTTGATGCTAATGAGTACCGATGCTATTGATGCTAAAGGGTACTGATGCGATTGTAATATAGCGGGTTCTATGTAGAATACGGGGAGGTCGACGACGAGGTCTATGTCGAAGACGATGAAGTCGACGACGAGGTACTAAGGGTCTTCGCCGACGACGATGAAGTTGACGACGGTTCTATATCGAAGACGGTGAAGTCGACGACGCTTTTGTGTCGAAGACGATGGTGTCGACGACGGATACTGCTGGTCTATGTTGACGATGATGATGTCAACGACGAGGACGATGTGACTGTAACGATGATGACAATGGTGTCGTCGTCAAGTCTAGGACTGCGATGACGATGACGAAGGTGTCGTCGTCAAGATAGGGATTTGCGATCACGATGACGAAAGTGTCATCGTCAAGATAGGGATCTGTGATGACGATGACGATAACGATGTCGACGATGGTGTCGACGACGACGGTGTCAATGCTGAAAACTGAAAACGCTAGATGTTCTGCTATGGATCTGCTACAGTCCCACCGCCACGGGGCTGATCTGGATGAAATTACAAAACGCTGGCTGGTCTCTGCTGAATATGCAAAACGCCAAGCTGATCTGCTGAAAACTGTAAACTCTAGGTTGACTTAGGTGTAGATGGAAACACGGCGAGAATCTGCACCCGGGTGGGAGCGGGTTCTCGCAAGGCTAAGGCTGAAACTAAAAACGCTGGGCTGTCTGCTGAGGTGTTGCCTGACTGCTGGGTGCCTGCCTCCTTGTGTCCCTCTTCTTCTGCTTCTACTGAGTGCCCAAAGGGTTTCCTTTATAGATCTTTAGCAATTTGCTCTACCTACTTTTTCAACAAAAGTCACTTATTAATAAGTAAGTGAAAATGTGTAATTTGGGAAAAAGGGTTCTATGCTCTGGAAAATGCTCATGCTAAAATGATTGTTCTATGCAAGAGACGGTGCAACTATGACCGGCCTCGGCATGCACGTTTTGCTAGAGGCTCACAAAGTGCCAGGCTCAATCCTAAGCTAGGCTATGATTGATGCTAGACTACAGCAGAAGCGTGTCCATGTGGCACAAGTGAAGTGCGCACGTTACATCTTCCCTGTTAAAAGTGAGGCACAGCTGCCGAACTTCTATTTGTACTTCTGATGCTAACAGATAAATGCTTCTAATGTTGTGGATGCAAAAACCAATGCAGATTCCTCCGAAACCAAGGACTGATGGTAGTACGGGTACTGTGGGTACTGCTGGTGATGCAAACACCTTGTAAGGGTCAATATCCAGCCTTACTACGATTGCCGAATATCAACGTGGGCTCTATACCAGATAATACTGACTCTGCCTGATGTAGCAAGAGTTGTTTCCTAAACACTGACTATGGTGAAAACATTACCGATGCTGATAGACTGAGGTTTGGTTCCGAAGTCCTTTCCAAAGGTTCAATGAGGAGGGAAATGGATGCACGCTACATGCGAATGAGAATGCAGAAGAGGTTAGGGATCCTATCTCCAACTCCTTCCATATCCGCATAAGAGGCAAGTAGATCTTGGTACTCAAGATCTGGGTTGTCGTGTATCCAATGTCGATCTTCCTTCAAAGACATGGCAATGAAGATGGGATCTGTTGAGTCCATGGGTGGGACTCAAAGATTCTTCGGGAAAAAAAAAACTGAGCGAGGTTCCTTGGGTTCTTGGGGTTCTGGATGGTTCTTGGGTTCTTGGGGTTCTTGGTTCTTGAGGTTCTTCTTTAGGTTCTTTAGGTTCTTCTTGGTTCTTGGGTTCTTGGTTCTTGGTTCTTTAGGTTCTGCCCTTGAGTTCGCGAAGCTAAAGCATACACAAAGCTTTGATATCAATGTCAAGTGCAACGGAAGAGAATAAGGATTTTGCTTGGATCTAGTACTCCGCACACAAACACAAGGGACACTTTACTTCACTTGAAAGAACTGAACTGAGCTAAAACAAAGAGAGAGACAAGAGAGAGAGAGAAAAGAGACGACACAGGGATGTCGGGTCCCAACCCTCAAGGGCCCCCTTGCTCTATTGCCAGAACAGGTACTTTCTTTATTCTTGCACAAATGCTACTACATTGATGCTGATGTAATGGGTACTGATGCTGAAGGGTACTGATGCGACTGAGGTACTGCGGGTTCTATGTCGAAGAAGACGGCGAGGTCGACGACGAGGTCTATGTCGAAGACGATGAAGTTGACGACGATATACTAAGGGTCTTTGTCGACGACGATGAAGTCGACGACAATGACGTCGACAACGACGACGAGATGACTGTGACGATGACGACGATGGTGTCATCGTCAAGTCCAGGACTGCGATGGTGATGAAGATGATGAAGGTGTCATTGTCAAGATAGGGATCTGCGATGACCATGACGAAGGACATACTTAACGGCTTACAGCGATTTCTTGGAACAGCCAGCTTCACATGTTTTTCACACAAACATGGGGCCAGTACAGCGGACTATGTTATGACACAGCCGAGCTTTATCCCTTGCATTCAGGATTTCACAGTGGGAGCAAGGCCAGTGGGCGTAGCAGTAGATCATGCTCTGTTGACACTATCTGTTTCATTCCAGTATAGTACAGCCCAGATATCAGGAGGTAGGTCACACACTCGTTATACATTTACACCAGAGACTAATTCTGTTTATACCGGACCGTCTATGGAAAGCCATAGCTGGCACAGTCGGTACAGGCCTCTCAGTGGAGGAGTGCACCACTTTATTGACTGAGACACTGCATGGTGCTGCATCACTGGCATACCCACAAACCCAACCGGCGGGCAAGAGACCACATTCTGGGAGCATGCCCCAGAATAGTTGGTACAATGAGGAGTCCAGAGAGATGAGAGCCTAGCTTCAGAGGGATCTTCTTTTAGGAGTCATCACTTACGGACAGTCTTGGATTGCTTCTCGGCGCCTTGTGCGACGGAAGAAGCGAGCTTACCTGGCTCAGATGGAACGAGAATTATATCGGATGTTCTTGAGTAGGGATTCAGGAGAGGCATGGCGACTCTTTCATGAGCACTCCCCTCCCCCAGTGATTACTTCACCTGTTTTTTGGGGCCAGTATGCAACATCGTTATATACGGTTCCCGGACAGGAACCCCTTCCAGACCCTATAGAGCCATGCCCAGCTACGAGTACCTTCTTTACCACTGGTATGGTACAGAGGTCCATTGACAGGATGAGAACCGGGAGGGCATATGATCATGACGGTCTAGTAGCGGAGCACTTTATACATGCTAGGGATATGCTAATGGAGGTTCTTGCAGTGTTGTTCAATCGTGCCATCTAACGGGTTACCTGAGACTTGGAGGTTGTCTATTGTTGTGCCTATCTTCAAGGCAAGGGATCCTACAAAGCCTGGAAACTACCGCACTATTATGTTTGGACACACATTGGCACGGTTGTATGCATCCATTCTTGAGTAGCGCTTGAGTATTTGGGCGGAGGATGAGGGGGTATGGGCAAAGGGTTAGGCCAGTTTCAGGAGGGGTTTCTCCACTCTTGATCATATTTTTACACTCAGAGCCATCATTGAGGAGGGCAGGTCACATGGAAGACGGATTTATTGTAGCTTTGTGGATTTCTGCAAAGCATTTGACATGGTACCGAGAGCTCAATTGATGCGCAGACCACAGGAGATGGGGGTGCCCATAGAGTTGATCTCGGGGATTATGGCTTGTACAGATCAGTGATGGGACATGTACGCACTCCGGAAGGGGTATCTGATCTAGTTCACTCTACTATTGGGGTGAAACAGGGCTGCCCATTGTCTCCTACTCTATTTGGCATGTATGTTGATGAGGTGTCTGATTACATTGGTAGAGAGGGTGACAGAGGTGCCCAGCTCGCACGGACGTGGATCCCATTGTTGTTATATGCTGATAATATTGTGTTGATATCTGACTCACCAAAGGGTATGAGCGACATTTGGATGCACTACACAATTTTTCAGAGGATAGTGGATTGTGTGTAAACCAAAACCAAGGTTATGTTGTTTAACACCACACCACAGTGGATCAGGAAATCAGCACCTACTTTCACATATGGTCAAGAGATTGTGGAGTAGACAGATGCGTATACTTATCTGGGGGCAGTCTTCATTGGGCCGAGATTTTCTTTGAGAAGAGCAGCACATACTAGATTGACTAGAGCTTATGCGGCTTTGGAAGGACTAGAGAGGATGTGTTCGCAGGTTCAGTTTCAGGAACCTAGGACAAAGCTATGGCTCTTTGATACTTTGGTTGCATCTACTATGCTATATGGGGTGCAGGTTTGGGGACCTTCTGTAGGCCAGGATGGTTGGAGACGTATCGAGAGGCCCTTGGTATCTATGATCTCTCGGCTGATTAGAGCCAAGGTGTCCGTACCACATGATATCATTTGAGCGGAGTTAGCTGCCCCCCCTATGGAGATTGAGGCGCTTACTAGATTAGTCTCCTTTGTACACAACCTATGGGATACTACCAGAGACAGATATGCCAGGCTGGCGCTAGAGTCCTCCAGACAGCTAGCTCTACAGGGGGATACATCATGTTGGTATGCACAGATGACATCATGGTTTCAGACACATGGCTTCACCATGGACAAGCTGCCTCTTTTTCAGTACTCTCTACAGGCACCCTTGATGTCTCTGACACGGATGGAGATTACTAGAGTCATTCATCAGGATCTGATCCAGTTGGACACGAGGAGGACATGGACGGTACAGGAGTTGGGCACGAAGATGGCTTTCTATAGAGAGCATCTTCTCCACCTCACAGGGGATGGGTTTGTGATTCGGCCTAGCTATATGGACACACATCTTTCTCATGGCTTGTGTTGTGCCATTGGCCAGATACGCACATCCTCACATCAGCTTGAGATTGAGACTAGCAGATTCAGAGGGATACCAGCAGATAACAGGATATGCCACTTATGTCATCTAGAGCCAGAGACAGAGTTACATTACATATGTCATTGCACTGTGTACTATGAGATACGAGGCCGTTTTCATTGTCTATTTAGAGAGGGTTTTGGGCCTCTATCTAGGGTCATGAGCTATGAGGATTAGAGATGTCTTGGACTGTATCTACTTGAGTTACACACGCACAGAGACACTTTATAGAGGAGAGCTGGAGAGAGACGGTCCCAGAGACAAATTACAGATTTCTTTACACCAGATATTGGACCCTCAAAGGAGCAGCCAGAGGAGCAGACACCATTGCAGAGCTTTGCCCACACTCATACTACCGCTATTGGCATTCTCATAGACCGAGCATTGGAGCTAGGGAGATCTAGACGCCCGCGATTGAGGAGAGGAGCTACACAACATCGACGGAAACTAGAGCAGAGGATTCAAGCCATACTCTCTCGACGTCCAGAGTGCAGATGAGGATGGATCTCCACCATATCTTCCCCCCTTCTTTTGTACTACACATTGCATTTTGTTTCAGTTCTTTTTTATTCCGGACATGGTATCAGATTCACTATGTTGTAACGGCTTGGTCTCATAGGTCATTGTGGCCTTTTGAAGACGTTAATATATCATTTCATTTCATCTCTCTCTCTCTCTCTCTCTCTCTCTCTCTCTCTCTCTCTCTCTCTCTCTCTCTCTGTGTGTGTGTGTGTGTGTGTGTGTGTGTGTGTGTGTGTGTGTGTGTGTGTGTGTGTGTGTGTGTGTGTGTGTGTGTGTGTGTGTGTGTGTGTTATCTTGCTTATTTACTTAAGTATCTTGGGCATCTTTCCCAAGCAATTCTCTTCTACATATTTCTGTATTTTATTACTCACCTACACGCCATGGCGTCACACAATGCTTCTCTACATGAGAATGGCGCCGCTAGCATGCATCAACATGTGGAGGATGTAACAGGCTTGGACACTCCAAGGGAGAAATCAATAGCAACATACGAACATAAACTCCATAATCATTGAACTTTAATAGAGAGAGAGAGAGAGAGTCAAAACGGCTCGGCATAGTTCTGTGCCCAAAGGTATTGGCCCCAAAGTTTGGCACCCTTGTCGGTATTTTTTTTTATTTTTTTTCGACACACCATAGGGCCCACAGGGGGAGGTGCTTATCCCTTCCAAATATTAGCCATGTTACATGGTCGGGCAAGGGCCGCGTACCATCGGGCAAGAGCCACGCGTAGGCATCACCATGGCCACCTAATTGATGCACCACATGCTGGGAACGACGGAGAGAACTCGTAGCAACCAGCTAGGAACCTCCTCCTCGGGTGACCCACCCCAGGAGGAGGATGCACTCGAGTGTCCAAGGGCGAGAGCCCTAGCAACGTGAACACCAGGTGAGCACAAGGTGTCCCTCTAGAGTGTGACCCAACGGGGGATTTGAACCCACAACCCATAGGTTGAGAGGGCAAAGCCTTACCGTTAGACCAACTCTTTGGGGACGTCGGTATTTATTTTTTATTAATCATTGCGAGTACAACTCCCGATGATCCACTTAAAAGTGAAACAATTTTCCCAGTAGATAATGTCTAAATTTGATGGCACATTGAACACCATTCCCAGTGCTTCTATTTCAGTGGTAGAGTATCCTTGTTCAGCTATGCTAAACCTACGAGTGGCAAAGTAGACTGGGTAGTATGTCTTCCCATTCTTTAAACACGGGAAACTTTGCTCACATTCCCGGTACAAATGAACTTATTGCCTTTCTTGGTTAATTCATATAAATTAGATGATGTTAAGTATGGAGCTTGATTTACCCCTTGTAACTTTTGATCTCAAAAATCCAAATTTGTAAGGCCCCCATTTTGAGGAGAAGCCATCGTGCGTAAGAAAAATCACTCGCCAAAAAACCAAAAATTCACGTCCATTGGCCAAAATATTCCCTTTTCGTTGAAATTTTATGGCCAGACGGCAGTCGCAAAATGGTCAAAAAACGGCTGATCAGTTGTTCATTGGCCAGTAATCAATGGCCGGTGGTTGATGGCCGATGGTGGAAGTCTTTGGCCGGTGGCCAATTTTTAGGCAGACTTGTCTTCTCAAGGATGGCCACACATGGATGCATGGGAGAATCAACTCGGACTTGTCTACACAAGGGCGCCTACACACGACTGCCTCTCACAAGAAAGGGCAACCCTTTTGCCTATCAAACAAGGCCTCTTTTACACATGAAATACATTGTAAAGTTGATGAAAACAAGGTGAGTGTGAGGTGGTGAGAGTGATGCAAGGTGGGAGCTTCATCAAGGGTATAATCCCTTTCTAACCTACTTCTAACTTGAAGTACGAAAGCCATTGAGTTGTTGCTTTCTCGTATACGTAGGCCACATTGGCTAAACCACGTCTCTCTCTCTCTCTCTCTCTCTCTCTCTCTCTCTCTCTCTCTCTCTCTCTCTCTCTCTCTCTCTCTCTCTCTCTCTCTCTCTCTCTCTATAATCTCTCATGTGTGAAAATTATCTCTCTGCATTAAGTAAACTATTCTAATATCTACTTAGCTACGTCCTATTTTCTAACAACTGGTATCAGAGCAAGGTTTGCTTGTAGTAGCTAAAGTATCTCAAGGAAAGTATTCCTTGAATTGAGTGGGAGTAATGGCAAAGGAAGGTAAGTTCAGGATCGAGAAGTTCAATGGAAAAAACTACCAACATTGGAAGATGTAGATTGAAGACTATCTCTATCAGAAGGACCTTTATTTTCCACTAGGCTTTCTTGCAAAGAAGCTCGCAATGATGGCAAATGAAGCATGGATTGTCCTTGATCGAAAGACATTAGGAATAATTTCACTGAGCTTGGTATCAATGGTGTTGTTCAATGTTTCAAAGATGAAGACCACGGAGGACTTGATGAAGTTACTTGACGGCCTCTACGAGAAACCATCGGCATCCAATAAGGTATTTCTAAACGACACCTAAATGACTTTAACACCAATATAAGTCAGCTTCAATCGGTGAAGGTCAATTTTGACAACGAAGTGCGAGCCCTCCTTATACTATCATCTCTATTGGATATTTGGGACAGCCATGTGATGGTTGTAAGTAACTTTGTCTCTAGCACAAAGACTCTTAAGTTTGATGATGTTGTGGGTGTTCTCCTAAGAGAGGAAATGTGAAGGAAAATCGCAGGTCAGTCATCAAGTACTGCACTGTCAGCGAAAAAGAGACGAAGATCAAGGTTCAAAAACCAAAAGGGTCGTGATTGCTCAAGGTGGAGCAAGTCACACACAAAGTTACTGATGTCAATCCTTTTTAACGTGGCTTTTCTCAAGACAACAAGCCAACATCAGATGCCAATGTGAAAGGTAAAGTAGAGCAAGATACTCTAATTCTCTCATTAGACAACGTGTCTAATTCCTAGATAGTACACTTTGGGGCTTCATTTTATGCGAAAGTGGGAAGAAAAGGTAGAAGTCAACGCTTGTGGTAAAAGGGTCTCCTAAAAAAAAAAGGTATGAATTTCAATAAAATGGTTTCTCTTGTTGTAAAAATGAACTCAAGTAAGCTTGTTCTAAGCCTTGTGGATTCTCATGATTTAAATCTTGAACAATAAATGTTAATACAGTGTTCGCTCGTAGTGGCTTAGAGGAGGAAATCTACATGCTTCAACCAAAGGGGTGTGAAGTAAAGGGTAAGGAGAAAATGGTTTGCAGATTAAAGAAGAGCTTGTATGGTCTAAAACAAGAATCAAGACCAGTGGTACTTGAAGTTCGATCGTTGGATGTTGGAACACGGATTCAGAAGATGCAACTCAGATCACTGTGTCTACACAAAGAATTTGGGAGATGAGAAGTTTAGCATCCTAATGTTGTAAGTTGATGACATGCTTATTGCAAGTGCTAACATGAAGGACATCAAAGACCTCAAAGAGGAGGTGTCTAAATCTTTTTTAGTGAAAGACTTAGGTACTGCAAAGCGGATACTTGGTATGAAGATATCAAGGGACAAGATGAAGCAACAATAAATCTATCTCAAGAGGATTACATCAAGAAGGTACTAGAAAGGTTTGCAATGCAATATGCAAAATTGGTTTCTACACCTTTGGCTAGTCACTTTAAACTAACCAAGGAAATGTGTCCAAAGACACAATAAGAGATAGCCTACATGTCTAAAGTTCCATATGCTTCACTGGTAAGTTCTCTAATGTATGCTTTGGTTTGGACACTGCCATACATTACACGTGCAGTGGGAGTTGTGAGTAGATTCATGGACAATCCAGGTAAAGAGCACTAGCAAGTTGTGACGTGGATACTTAGGTATCTAAAAGGGACAACAACAAATGCTTTGTATTTTGGAGGCACTGACATTTTCTTGCAAGGGTATGCTGATGCAGATATGGCAAGTAGACAAAGACACTCGAAGGATGACTATTGGCTACGTCTTCACAGTTGGAGGCACAACAGTAAGTTTGGTTTCATAGCTGTAGAAAGTGGTCTCACTTTTACCATAGAAGCAGTGTATGTAGCAATGACAAAGGCAAGCAAAAAAATTATCTAGCTTCACAGAGTCTTGGAGGAGCTTGGATACAAGCAAGACAATTATGTCTTTTACAGTGACATTCAAAGCGCCATTCATCTTGCGAAGAATTCAACCTTTCACTCAATGACAAAGCACATTGAGGTGAGATATCACTTCATACGTACACTATTGGAAGCGGGATAACTAAAGCCAAGAAAGGTGCACACAAGTGAGATATCACTTCACAGAGTCTTGGAGGAGCTTGGATACAAGCAAGACAATTATGTCTTGTACAGTGACATTCAAAGCGCCATTCATCTTGCGAAGAATTTGTTACCATATACATGTGGTAGTGATGTGTGTGAACACACTAGGACCGCCGGGGCATTTTTTCCCTCTTTAGGAGGTTTTTTCCCCCGTGCATTGTATATACGCCCATCACTCTAGGGCTATCCATCTTTCCATTGCACACTAAGGAATACACTCTCTATTGTGTACCTTGAGCTTCCTTCGTCTTCTCCAAGCTGTGTGTGTTTCTCTGCAACCCTAATTCCAACAATTGGTATCAGAGCAGGTCACGTCCTCCCGGGCTTAGTCGCCAGCTGCTCCAGCACACGCCTGCTCACTTTCTCCGATTTCAGTGAGCTTTGGCGAGCGTTCGCAGGTCGACAAATATTTTGGGACAGCTCAAAGAGCTTGGTCTGCTCAGAATTTTGATTTGGGCTCATTTCGGCCTCCGTTTCCACTACGGGCAGTACTGCACAGGTTATTTCGTCATTTTGTGCAGATTTTCTGTCAGTGCCGTTTTCTGCATAACAGGTGCCTTATAGTCTTCTACGGTTTGTGCTATATAGCACAAGTTGTTCCCGCTCCATTTCTCCTATTTTCGGGCAGTTTTCACATCAGGTGCAGCATTTACCATGGCTGACAACAACAACACAGATGTGTTCAAGATGTTTGCTGCTGAGGACAGGTTGGATGGGGACAACTACCCTATGTGGGCTTATATGATGCAACACGTTCTTGTGTCAAAAGGTGTCTGGAACATTGTGCAGGGCATTGATGTACGTCCTGGTTCTGAAGATGTAGGCGATATTGAGGATGTTGCAGGTCTTGCTGCAAGGATTGCAGCTCTTAGAGTTTTTTTGCCTACAGCAGAACAAGCTCGTTGGGATGTTAAGGATGCGCAGGCTCATGCATTGATTGCGTTGTCTGTGAAGCGCACCATTATTCCTCACATCCGTTCAGCAAAATCTGCAAAACAGGCTTGGGATATTCTAGCAGGTCTTTATGCAAGCCGCAATGAGGCTAAAATTGCTTTGCTGCGTAAAGAGCTAGAGTCGAAGATTATGCATGAGGAAGATGATATGGACACTTTCCTTGCTAGTGCCAAGGATATCAATGAGCAACTCATTTCTGCAGGTGAAGTCATTTCTGACAGTTCCCTTGTGCAGACTGTTCTTGATGCCTTACCAGATTCCTACCAGACTTTTGCTAGTACTTGGAGACTGATGACCCAAGGAAATCCTGAAGTTGTCAAGTTTGATGCATTATGCACATTGCTGTTGCAAGAGTCACTTTCTAGAAAAAACAGGACTAGGCAGCGTGCAGTTGAACAGGCTTTTATTGCTTCTCAAAGAAAGGGTGGTAACAGTAATGCAGCCACTTCTTATGGTTCTGCTGCGAGTGGAAAAAATTCTGTTCCTAATGCTTCTGCTGGCAGCACTTCGTCTGGCAATTCTGGTGATAAGGGCAAAAAGAAGATGCGTTGCCATTATTGTAAAGCCAATGATCACTTGATCAAGTCGTGTCCTAAGTTGAAGGCCAAAGAGGCTAAGAAGAAAGAGGGTGGTTCCACTGCAAATGCTGGTTCCACTACAAATGCAGCCATTGTTGAGTCTTCTGTGAAAGGAGATTGTGATGCTGATGTTGATGCAGAATGGGCTTTTAGCGCAGAGTGCACTTACAATCCTGCTGTCCATGATGCATGCTTGTCAGTTGCTGCAGATTCACATGTGTGGTATTTCGACAGTGGTGCTACAAAGCACATTACCTCACATCGTGAATTGTTTACCTCTCTCGAGTCTGTCCCTCATGGGAATTCAGTCACTTGTGCCAACAACGCCTCTTATCCAGTTCAGGGAGTTGGAAAGATTGTGCTCACTGCTGCTAATGGCAGTTCCTTCACACTTGTTGATGCACTTTATGTACCTGGGATCAAGAAGAATCTATTGTCTGTATCCGCACTTGCTAGACTTGGACTTGTAGTCAAATTTGTGGATGACAGATGTACAGTTCATGATCTCAGTTTTGGTGATGAAATTGTTGCATCTGGGCTTTTGTGCCGTGGGCTGTATAAGCTCACTTTGTATGACAAGTGTGGACAAAATTTTGCAAATGCTGTTGCAGATTCAAGGGCTATTTCAGATGCAAAACTTTGGCATGCACGTTTTGGTCATCTGAATTTTGCCAGTTTGCTGCGTTTGCAGAAATCTGATATGGTTGCTTCTTTGCCGCCTCTTGAAGCACCTATCAAACATGTTTGTGAAGGCTGTATTCTGGGTAAAATGCAGCGTTCTAAGTTTCCAAAGGATGGTTCAGTTAGGGCCACATGCAGGTTGCAGCTTGTGCATAGTGATGTTTGTGGGCCCATGCAAACTCCGTCCTTGGGCAATTACCTGTACTTCGTGACTTTCATTGATGATTACTCCAGGCATGCATGGGTATTTCCGCTTAAAGCAAAGTCCGAAGTTTTTATGTGCTTCAAACAATTTTTGGCTATGGCTGAAAATGTCTCAAAATGTACTATGGGCACCCTCCGTTCCGATCGAGGGGGGGAGTATATGTCTCATGAATTTAATGCATTTCTGGCTAGTCGTGGGATAAAACACCAATGTACAGTGCCTTATACACCTCAGCAAAATGGTGTTGCTGAGAGGAAAAACAGGTCACTAACGGAAATGGCACGATGTATGGTCAAAAGTCAAGCTTTGCCGCATTCTTTTTGGCTTGAGGCCATCATGTGTGCCACTTATGTACTTAACAGGTGTCCTACGAAAGCTTTGCAGTCTATTACTCCATATGAAGCATGGCATGATAGAAAACCTTCTATTGAGCACATGCGTGTTTTTGGCTGTTTGGCATATGCTTTGGTGCCACAAGTGCAGCGCAGAAAATTGGATGATAAGGCTGTCAAATGTATTTTTGTTGGTTATAGTGCTGAAAGCAAAGGTTACAGGTTGTATCATCCGCAAACAAAACGTATTTTGGTTTCACGGGATGTAGTGTTTGTGGAAGATTCTGTTCAACCCTTGCTGTCATGTACTAGAGACAGTAATGTAAGCTCACAGGACATTTATGACACTTTGTTGCCTCTTTTCAGTGGTGGAAATACGAATGTAAGTTCCAATGAGGCAAATGTACAGCCTATGGGGGTTTCTGAAAATGTTTTAGAACAGCCTATTACTGATGCAGATGTACATGATGTACTTGATGAGGAAAGGGCTGAAAATGAGCAGGCTAGAGGTATGCCAAAATGACTGGTGCACACTTTGCGTGACAGTAAATTGGATGCACCTTTATCTAGTCGTACTCGTTCAGGCTCTCGCCATGCATCTTATGCATCAGATTGTTATGCTTTGGCTGTGTCTAGTTTACATGATGTTGAGGAGCCTCTGTCTTTTGATGAAGCACAGAATTCAGAAAATTGGATTGCTGCCATGAAATCAGAATATGATGCACTTATAGAGAATGACACATGGACTTTATGTGATTTGCCTCCTGGCAAAAAGGCCATTGGTACGAAGTGGGTTTACAAGTTGAAACGCAAGCCGGATGGTGAGATCGATCGCCATAAGGCTCGACTTGTTGCAAAGGGTTATGCACAACAAAAAGGCATAGATTATGAAGAGACTTTTGCTCCCACTTGTCGTATGACTACTGTGCGTTTTCTATGTGCATTGGCAGCTCATTTTGGTTGGGATGTACATCAATCAGACATTGTTACTGCTTTCTTGAATGGTGACATATTTGAGGAAGTTTATGTAACGCAGCCTCGCGGTTTTGTCATAAAAGGACAAGAGGACAAAGTGTGCAAATGTAAGAAGGCTTTGTATGGGTTGAAGCAATCTCCTCGTGCTTGGTATGAGAAAGCTGACACTCATTTGGTTAAACGAGGCTTTCGTAACAGTCCAACAGAAAGCACATTGTATGTAAAGCGTGAGGATGATGTATTTCTCATTGTGGTTCTTTATGTTGATGATTTGCTGATCACTGGACCAAATGAGAGACATATTGCTGAATTTAAGGCTGATTTGAATGCTACTTTCAAGATGAAAGATTTGGGGCTGTTGCATCATTACTTGGGTATACAGTTTAAGCAGTGTGATGGTGGTATTGCCTTGTGTCAGAAAAGTTACATAGAGACATTGCTATGTAAGTTTGGACTTGAGGATTGCAAACCTATTGCCACTCCCATGGAAACAGGTTTGAAGTTGAGTCTACATGATGCTGGCGATCCTGCTGATGTCACTCTTTACCAAACTGCTGTTGGCTGCCTCATTTATGTATGCAACACGAGGCCAGATATTCAGTTTGCAGTCTCGCAGGTCAGCAGATTTATGCATAGCCCAGGGTCTAAGCATTGGCAGGCTGTCAAGAGGATTTTCCGCTACCTTAGTGGCACTTTACATCTTGGCTTGTTTTATCCCAAGGGGGGATCATTGCCGCCAGACTTACATGCTTTTTCGGACTCAGATTGGGCTGGTTGTTTTGACACGCGAGTGTCCACAAGTGGTTTTTGTTTCATGCTTGGCAGTTCATGTATATCATGGTTGAGCAAGAAGCAACCTACTGTGGCCACTTCGAGTTGTGAGGCTGAGTACAGGGCAGTCTTCACAGCTACGGTTGAGTGTGTATGGCTCAGACGCCTTATGGCTGACTTGGGTGTTGGACAGGACACTGCCAACACTATCTACACTGATAGTCAGAGCGCATTGGCAGTTGCGAGGAACCCAGTTTTTCATGCTCGCACAAAGCACATTGAGGTGCATTACCACTATGTCAGGGAGAGGCTCTCAGCAGGAGAGATCAGCTTGGCTTATGTGCCAACACAGGACAACCTTGCAGATCTTTTCACAAAGGCATTGTCTCGTGAGAAGCTTGAAGCTTTCCGCAAAGCTTTGGGCTTACTCCCCTTTGTGGACTGATCCTGTCCTCAGGGCATGGCACTTCCCTTTACTCATGTGCCAGCTCTCGTTCACCGCATCACTCCAGGGGGGATTTGTTACCATATACATGTGGTAGTGATGTGTGTGAACACACTAGGACCGCCGGGGCATTTTTTCCCTCTTTAGGAGGTTTTTTCCCCCGTGCATTGTATATACGCCCATCACTCTAGGGCTATCCATCTTTCCATTGCACACTAAGGAATACACTCTCTATTGTGTACCTTGAGCTTCCTTCGTCTTCTCCAAGCTGTGTGTGTTTCTCTGCAACCCTAATTCCAACAGAATTCAGCCTTTCACTCAATGACAAAGCACATTGAGGTGAGATATCACTTCATACGTACACTATTGGAAGCGGGATAACTAAAGCCAAGAAAGGTGCACACAAGTCAGAATCTTGCTGACATGTTTACAAAGATGGTCAACAAGGAGAAATTGAGCTTTTTCTTATCTTCAATTGGCATTCAAGGATAAGAGGCTAGGATGGAAAGCAGTCACAGGTTTGGTTTGGAGGTCAGTCTCCAAGTGGGATATTGTTAAGTATGGAGCTTGATTTACCCATTGTAACTTTTAGTCTTGAAAATGCACATTTGTAAACTCCAATTTATGAGGAAAAGTCATCGTGCATAAGAAAATCTTACGCTCCTCCGTGGTGTAGGATTTGAAATGCTTGGGCGCAGGGTATAGGTCCATGGGATCTTGTTGTTTGTGGACTCTGACTTGTCTTCCATTTTCTTTTGTTGTTGAGCTGACTCTCAATTTTGTCATCTCCTTACGATATGGCTCAACTTTGTCTTCTCTGTAGCCTCTAATTTGTGCAATGTCAATGGGTTGTGGACTACACCACATGACGCGTAGAAGGTATTCACCCCAGTTATCTACCAACTTCCCACGAGCATCACATGCCCCTATATAATTAAGCCATTTTGAGGTAGATATCTTTTCATTTATTCTAGCACGCACATTTGCTCGATATCGTCGCCTCTTATATCTCTTACTCTTCTTGTCTATTTTTTTATAATGGTCGATCTCCAGTGAAGAGTCACTAGATGAATTGCTACTCGTGTCTTCTTCTCTACCGGATAGATTGTCATCTACGGTACCACTAGGCCTTGAATGGTTTGTCCCCACATTTGCACCAAGATTCAACTCAGATTCTTCATCCTCATATTCAATTTCAATTGATGATTTTGACTCCAAATCATGTGGGCTATAGTCTTTTGAGACGCTAATGGTTCCACTGTCAGTCAAGCCTTCATCTTGTAGATCCTCAGAAGCTATATGCATTGCTCCTATCATATTTAAAGGTACGAGTGGTGGTAGAGAGTGATTCGGTTGCATAATCCCTAAACAACTTTATCACCAACATAAGTCAGCTTCGATCGGTGAAGGTCAATTTCGACGACGAGTGCGAGCACTCCTTCTATTGTTTCTACCGGATTGTTGGATTAGCCTTGTGATGGGGATAAGTAACTGTATTTCTGGCACAAAGAATCTTAAGTTTGATGATGTTGTGGGTGTTATCCTAAGAGAGAAAACGTGAAGGAGCATGGCATGCCAATCATCAAGTATTGCTCTGTCAGCAGAAACGAGGGGAAGATCAAAGGATAGTTTCAAAAACCAAAAGGGTCGTGATCGCTCAAGGCGGAGCAAGTCACACACAAAGTCAGTTCTTGAATGTTGGAGTTGCGACAAGAAGAGCCACATTAAGAAGGATTGATGGTCCAAGAAAAAGAAGGATCCGGAGTCTCAAGACGACAAGCCAACATCAGAGACCAATGTGGCAGGTAAAGTAGAGCAAGTTTCTCTAATTCTGTCATTAGACAATGTGTCTAATTCTTGGATAGTAGACTTCGGGGCTTCATTTCATACGACACCACACAAGCAACATTTCCAAGATTACACCAAAGGTAATTTTGGTAGATGAAGCATGGATTGTTCTTGATCAAAAGGCATAAAGAACAATCCGACTAAGCTTGGCATCAACGGTGGCTTTCAATTGTTTTGAAGATGAAGAGAGCGGAGGACTTGATGAAGTCACTTGATGGCCTCTACGAGAAACCATCGGCATCCACTAAGGTATTTCTCATGAAGCGCTTGTTCAATCTAAAAATGGTAGAGAGTGATTTAGTTGCAAAATACCTAAATGACTTTAGCACCAATATAAGACAGCTTGGATTGGTGAAGGTCGATTTCAACGATGAAGTGCGAGCCCCCCTTATCCTATCGTCTCTACCAAATTGTTGAAACGTCCTTGGGATGGCTATAAGTAACTCTGTCTGTGGCACAAAGACTCTTAAGTTTGATAATGTTGTGGGTGTTCTCCTAAGCGAGGAAATGCGAAGGAGATGCACAATTCGATCATCAAGTGTTGCATTGTTAGCGAAAACGAGGGAAAAATCGAAGGAGAGGTTCAAAAACCAAAAGGGTCGTGATTGCTCAAGGTGGAGCATGTCACACAGAAAGTCAGTTCTTGAATGTTGAATCTACAGCAAGAAGGGCCATGTCAAGAAGGATTGATGGTCCAAGAGGAAGAAGGAGTCAGAGTCTCAAGAAAACAAGCCAACATCGGAGGCCAATGTGGCAGGTAAAGTAGAGCAAGATGCTCTAATTCTCTCATTAGGCAATGTGTCTAATTCTTGGATAGTAGACTCTGGGTCTTCATTTCATGCGACATCGCACAAGCAACATTTCCAAGATTACACCAAAGATAATTTTGGGTATGTATACATGGGAGATGATGAAGCTTGTGAAATTTTCAACAAAGGTACAATGTGTGTCAAAACTGCTAATGGAAATGAATGGAAGCTTAAAGATGTTAGGCATGTTCCTTCTCTTTATAAAATTTGATCTCTACATAGGACAATTGGATGATGAAGGTCATCACAACATTGCATTCGGAAACAAACATTGGAAGATTTCAAAGGGATCTTCGGTTGTTGCCAAAGGAGAAAAGGTTGTCAACACACAGTCTTCAACTTGTGCAACAACTACAAATGTTGACACTGCGGTATGGTACTATTGGCTTGGGTATATGAGTGCCAAAGGAATGCAAATCCTTTAATAGAAGAGGCTTCTACCAGGTTTGAAAGAAGTGGACTTAAGATTTTTGTGAAGATTGTCTTTACGGTAAACAAAAGAGGGTAAATTTTCAAAAAGCAAGAAATGAAAGGAAGAATTAAAAAACTTGAATTGGTTCATTCTGATGTTTGGGGTCGTGCAAGTATATCAGCCCTTGGTGGCTTGTGGTACTACGTTACATTCATAGATGATGCAACCAGGAAAACATGGGTTTATGTAATGAAGAATAAATCCGATGTGTTTTCCATATTCTCAAAGGTGGAAAGCCTTTGTCGAGAATGAAGCAGGTACCAAGTTGAAATGCTTCAGATTCGACAATGGAGGCGAATATTGCAGCCAAGCTTTTGTGCTAGCAATGGAATTCGGAAACAAAGGACAACCCGAAGGAAACCTCAACAAAATGGAATTTCAGAAATGATGAACATAACAATCATGGAGCAAGCAAGAAGCATGAGGCTACATGTAGGCCTACCGCTTGAGCTTTGGGTGAAAGTAGTAAGTACGTCTGTGTACTTAATCAACTTGTCACCCTCAATGGCATTGGATGGGGGGGAGGGGTTTTAGAAGGGGCATGGACATGTAAACCGATGAATTATGCATTTCGCAAAGTGTGTGGGTGTGAGGCTTTTATGCACATAGATAGATACCTAAGGTCAAAGCTAGATGCAAAGTCCAAAAAGTGTTTCTTCATTGGCTATGGAGAAGCCGACTTTGGGTATCGCATATGAAATCTTGAAGATTGTAAAATCTTTAGAAGTAAGGATGTAATTTTCAATTTGTACAAAGATTACTTGGAAAGAGAAAAAAGAAAAGATACAAGTGCTAAGTACATGGAGCTCAAGGAGTATGAAGACTCAAGGAGTGCAAGCAATGACAACGTGCAACAACGTCAACCAAATGAGGAGCCTCAACCTATGCCCCAAAGATCTACAAGACCAAGTAGACCTTCAAAAAGGTTCGTTTTTTCCTTCAACCATCTCTTGGTCTCAGATTATGGAGAACCAGAATCAGACAAAGAAATTATGCAACACGATTCCAAAGAAGAATGGATGAAGAGCATGCAAGTGGAGATGGACTCATTACATCGCAACCAAACATGGGAGCTGGTTGAGTTGTTTAAAGGTAGGCGGGCACTGTAGAACAAATGGGTGTATAAGTTGAAGGAAGAAGAAGGTGGGAAGAAAAGTTACAAGTCCAGGCTTGTGGTAAAAGGGTTTTCTCAAAAGAAAGATATTGATTTCAATGAAATATTGTTTGTTTTTGTAAAAATGAACTCAATTAAGCTTGTTCTAAGCCTTGTGGCTGCTCATAGTTTAAATCTTGAGCAAATGGATGTAAATACAGCGTTCCCTCATGGTGGCTTAGAGGAGGAAATTTACATGCTTCAACCAAAGGGATATGAAGTAAAGGGTAAGTAGAAAATGGTTTGCAGATTAAAGAAGAGCTTGTATGGTTTAAATCAACCATGAAGACAGTGGTACTTGAAGTTCTATCAATGGATGTTGGATGACGAATTCAGAAGATGCAACTGAGATCACTGCATCTACATGAAGAATTTGGGAGACGGAAGGCGTCCCTAGGTGCAACCACATGCACAAATGTTGGGCTCTCTAGCTCGCTACTGCTGCCCACCTACGCACGCCTAGCTTCACTCCCCCCCCCCCCAACCCGCTGCCTCTCTCCCACTGCCCCGCTGCCTGTCATCATGCGCCGCCCCCTGCCTGCCCACGCTGCCTCCAGCCCGCCCCCGCTGGCTGCCCTCTGCCGCTCCATGCCTGACCTTTGCCTGCCCGCTGCCCGCCCTCTGCCTGCCCTCCGCCGCCCCCCCCCCCCCCCCCCCCCATCACCCCCTCCTCCTGTTGCCACCAGCCTTCCCCTTCCCCACCCCCCTCGCCTCGGTTTCTCCTCGTCATCCGCTGCAGTTCAGCCTCCTCGGCATTGCTTCGTTTTTGGGGCAGTGTCTCCTGCGCCTAATTGCAGCGTCCACACGTCGACCTTTTCTTACGACACAGCAGTAGACACAGATGGAGGCTCCAGCTTCGGCACAGAGGGACTCGCCAGAAGCCCCCTCGCCCGACCCCGCTGAGCCCACCATTCGACTTACTCTATCGTCGACAGAGCAAGCGAGCCTAGCCGCGGAGGTAGAGCGTTTGCAAGCGACTTCGGTCATCTGCAAAATTCTCGGTACCCGTCCTAGCAGAGGAGAGCTGTGAGACCTTCTCCAAGCCCGCCTTCTCGCAGAGGTGGGCAAGATCTTGGATGTCCAGATTCTTGGACGGGGGTACTACCAGATCGAGTTCGAGACCTCCGAGATGGCTTCCAAGGTCGTAGCTATGAGTCCACTGGCCATCCGAGCATCACGCGCCCACTTTCGACAATGGCGGCATGGTTTTGACCCGACTTCGGATGTGCTAGTAGAGGAGGCAGACATCCCCATCTCAGTCTGCTTTCCGGGTTTACGGAGGGAGTACCTACCACTTCTTTCCAGGATTGGCTCCGCCATCAGGACTGTCCTGGAGACACCTCGTACGGCAGCATCACTAGCTGCCAAGGCGACTGGCATCCCCTCAGTTCGAGTTTTGGTCAGAGATACCCACACGCTCCCGCAGGTCATCCTTATGCCTCGAGTGAGTGGAGGTTGGTTCAGACAGAGTGTGGAGTACTCGGGCCTCCTGAACCAGTGCTTCATTTGCAGATAGATGGGCCACCTAGCGAAGGCCTGTCCACGGAGGAGGCCACGACCTACACCTCAGCCTCAGCCCTAGCCTGCCAAGGCTGGGCGACAGCCACCACAGCCAGCGGCACAGAGCACAGATTCAGAGCCACCCTCCGAGCCTGGGGCTCCAACGGAGGAGGGGTGGCAGCAAGCCCGTGGCCGTCGACACCAGAGGCCACAACGACAGCCTGGCACTAAGAGTGGCCCTCAGGTGCCTACTCAGCAGTAGTGGGTTTCCACGGGAAACCGCTTTGGTCGTCTTGAGCAGGAGGAGCCCCCTACGCCAACCTCCACCTCCGCTTCACCCTCGCGAGCCACCCCCCCTTCAGATTTCCCCTCCTCCTCCTCATCCTCCCCCCCGCCCCCTGCTCCTGTCCACTCCCCACCTCGCCCCTCTACCTCTTTCGCCCCACTCCGCTCCTCTTCCCCTCCGCCCCCCCCAGCTACTTCTCCCCCCCCCTCCTGCTCTAGTTCCACAGTCGACTCAGGAGACTGGTCCCTCGCCGGCGGCTAGGAGATCTCTTGGCAGCGCCTTTGCCACGAGTCGCCTAGCGAGAGAGGGTCAGCCCTTCTTGCGGCCCCCTTTGCAGATTCAGACATCTTCCCTTGCACCTACCCTCGTGGTCTGATGAGCATTGACCTCCGACGCCGCTAGGATTTCTTCGACTACGGGTTCACTCGCTTTCTCGGCGATTCCGCAGCAAACCACAAGGCAGTCTGCTTTAGGGTCCATGCTTCACAAGGCAACCTGCTTCAGGGTCCCTTTGTTCCTCGCCGCTACGGGGATAGAGGCCCTGGACTCAGCAGTTGGTTTCTCCTTCCCCCTCTGTGGTAGGGCCGAGACAGAGTGGTCCCTCGACTCAGTGGTGGGATGGTTGCATACATAGGTTCTCGAGTTCTCTCACCACATGGGAGAACTTGGAGTTACAGATTTGCTGCAGGCTTTGTGGCCACTGGCCAAGTTTGCGGTCACACCCCCAGACTCAGCAGGATGTAGGCACATTGTGGTGTACTTTTTTTCTGATACGTAGTGTTTTCCTTGCTATGTATACGTTCATGAGGACTCCTGGACAGAGGAGGTTGCTTTACGCACGACTCGCTCTGCTTGGGCTTAGGCTAGGCACTCACTGCAGTCTCGCCTATCTAGAGGACGCTCGGATGCGGATTACTCCCCATCCAAGCCAGCCTCGAAGAAAACCCGTCTTGTTGCTGCGGCAGCATCTGTTCTCTCTCGCTCCCCATGAGGATCGTCTCGTGGAACGTGCAGGGACTAGGTGGACCCCAGTTTTAGCGACAGCGGGGCCGATTGCGTCAGGAGCTTCAGCATTGCCTTGTGGGAGGAGAGATTGATCTCCTTATGCTTCAGGAGCACCATCTGTCTGAGAGCCGCATTCGGTGATGTGGTCAGATTTTGCGTGGACGATATGATACCTTTTAGTCAGCTGCTTTTGGACCTGGAGGCATCCAAGGTGGGGTATGTATGACTATTGCGGACTCATTGCAACAGGCCATTGTGGGCAGAGGGATTATTGTGCCAGGCAGGGCTCAGTGGATTACTATGCAGGTTCAGGGTGGCCTTGTGGGCTTCTTGAACATCTATGCGCCCAATGTGGTGAGTGCTCGTGCAGAGTTTTGGTCACAGATTGTTGAGTCTTTACCATAGGCTGACCATTGGTGTGTAGGAGGGGACTTCAACATGTTGGAGGACCCTTCTGACAGGATTGGAGGCAGCCATGCTACTGTGCATAGAGTTGAGTTAGAAGCTTAGGAGAGGTTGTGTATGAATTTGAGGGTCTCGGATACACAGCAGCACTTTGGCTTTGTGAGGCCTCCAGCGAGTCTTGCCTTCTCTAGATCGGACCGAAGAGTGGGAGGAGTGAATCTATCACGGATAGATCGCTTCTACACTAGTGACCACTTCAGTGACTTGGGGGGATCAGTGGGCATCCTGGCAGGGACATCCTTCTCGGACCATGCACCAGTGATCCTCACAGTGGCAGACAGGCAGAGGAGTGGGAGCACGATGCTTCGCATCCCAGAGCGGGTCTTGTTGGACTCAGCACTCAGAGAGAGGGTAGAGGCTCTCTGGACAGAGGGCATGGACAGCCATGCTCTACCTGTAGACAGAGTGGCCTTAGTCCTAGCTCAGCTTAGCCACTTTTTTCTCCAGGAGTCTCTAGCTCATCGGGCTGCAACGAGAGAGGAGGAGGAGCGTCTCAGACGAGGCATTACTTCACTACAGAGGATGCAGGAGCAGCATCCAGACAGTCCACGGTTGGAGGAGCAGTTACAGCAGGCTCCACGGGAGCTTGCTTGCACAGAGGAGAGGCGTCATGAGTGTTAAGTATGGAGCCTGATTTACCCTTGTAATTTTCTGTGGTAAGGCCCCCATTATGAGGAGAAGCCATCGTGCGTGAAGGAAAATCACTCGTCGGAAACCAAAATTTTCACGGCCAAAAATTAGGGGCAACTTTAGGGGCCTTGGGGGCGAAAGCCCTCGAGAATTCTTTTTCCCCTCGCCGGAATATTCCTTTTCGCCGGAATATTATGGCCGGACGGCGGTCGGAAAGTGGTCGGAAAACAACCGGTCGGTTGGCCGGTGGCCGGTAGTCAATGGCCGATGGCCAATGGTCGGAAGTCAATGGCCGGTGGCCAGTGGCTGAATTCAAAACCAGACTTGTCTTCTCAAGGGCGGCCACACATGGGCGGATTGGAGGGTCCGATTTGGACTTATTCGCACAAGGGTGGCTACACATGGCTGTCTCTCATAAGAGAGAGCAGCCCTTTTGGCCTATAAAAGGAGGCCATTTCTACACACATTTCATAGTGTGAAGTTGATGCAACAAGGTGAGTGTGAGGTGGTGAGAGTGAAGCAAGGCCAGAGCTCCATTAAGGGTATAATCCCTTTGTAAACTACTTCTTGTTTTGAAGTACTAAAGCCATTGAGTGGCTGCTTTTCCGTGGACGTAGCCCACATTGGGTGAACCGCGTATATCATGTGTACTCTCTCTCTCTATCTCTACTCTATAATCTTTTGTGTGTGAAATTTATCTCTCTCCATTAAGTAATCTACTCAAATATCTATTTAGCTACGTCTTATTTCCTAACAACTGGTACCAGAGCAAGGTTTGCTCGTAGCTAAATTATCTCAAGGAAAGGATTCCTTGAATTGAGTGGGAGTTATGGTGGAGGAAGGGAAGCTCAAGATTGAGAAGTTCAACGGCAAAAACTACCAACATTGGAAGATGCAGATTGAAGACTATCTCTACCAGAAGGACCTCTATTTGCCACTGGGCGGTCTTGCGAAGAAGCCCGCAATAATGGCAGATGAAGCATGGATTGTCGTTGATCGAAAGGCACTGGGAACAATCCGGTTAAGCTTGGCGTCAACGGTGGCCTTCAATGTTTTGGAGATGAAGACCACGGAGGACTTGATGAAGTCACTTGACGACTTCTACGAGAAACCATCGGCATCCAATAAGGTATTTTTGATGCAGCGCTTGTTCAATCTAAAGATGGCAGAGAATGGTTCAGTTGCAGAACACCTAAATGACTTTAACACAAACATAAGTCAACTTCAATCGGTGAAAATCAATTTCGATGACGAAGTGCGAGCTCTCCTTATACTATCATCTCTACCGGATAGTTGGGACAGCCTTGTGATGGCTGTAAGTAATTCTATCTCTGGCACAAATACTCTTAAGTTTGATGATGTTGTGGGTGTTCTCCTAAGCGAGGAAATACGAAGGAGAAGCACAGGAGAATCATCAAGTGCTGCATTGTCAGTGGAAACAAGAGGAAGGCCTAAGGAGAGGTTCAAAAACCAAAAGGGTCGTGATCGCTCAAGACGAAGCAAATCACGCACAAATTCAGTTCTTGAATGTTGGAACTGCGGCAAGAAGGGCCACGTCAAGAAGGATTGCTGGTCCAAGAAGAAGAAGTAGACAGAGTCTCAAGACAACAAGCCAACATCAGAGGCCAATGTGGCAGGTAAAGTAGAGCAAGATGCTCTAATTCTCTCATTAGACAATGTGTCTAATTCTTGGATAGTAGATTCCGGGGCTTCATTCCATGCGACACCACACAAGCAACATTTCCAAGATTACACCAAAGGTAATTTTGGGTATGTATACTTGGGAGATGATGAAGCTTGTGAGATTGTCGGCAAAGGTACAGTTTCTGTCAAAACTGCTAACGGAAATGAATGGAAGCTTAAAGATGTTAGGCATGTTCCTTCTCTTCGGAAAAATTTGATCTCTACTGGACAATTGGACGATGAAGGTCACAACATTGCATTCGGAAACAAACGGTGGAAGATCTCAAAGGGATCTTTGGTGGTTGCCAAGGGAGAAAAGGTCGGTACACTTTACTTGTGTACTGTTAGCACGCAACCTTCAGCTTGTGCAGCAACTACAGAAGCTGACAGTGCGGTGTGGCACTATCGGCTTGGGCATATGAGTGCCAAAGGAATGCAAATCCTTCAAACAAAGAAGCTTCTACCATGTTTAAAAGAAGTGGACTTAGAGTTCTGTGAAGATTGTGTTTATGGTAAACAAAAGAGGGTAAAATTTCAAAAATCGGGAAATGAAAGAAAAAATAAAAAACTTGAGTTGGTTCATTCTGATGTTTGGGGTCCTGCAAGTACACCATCACTTGGTGGCTCATTGTACTATGTAACATTCATAGACGATGCGACTAGAAAAACATGGGTTTATGTCATGAAGAATAAATCCGATGTATTTTCCATATTTCAAAGGTGGAAAGCCTTTGTGGAGAATGAAACAGGTACCAAGGTTAAATGCCTCAGATCCGACAATGGAGGCGAATATTGCAGCCAAACTTTTGAAAGCTTTTGTGCTAGCAATAGCATTTGGAGGCAAAGGACAACCCCAAGGACACCTCAACAAAATGGGATTTCGGAAAGGATGAATAGGACAATCATGGAGCGAGCACGAAGTATGCGGTTACATGCAGGCCTACCGCTTGAGCTTTGGGCGAAAGCTGTAAGTACGTCTGTGTACTTAATCAATCGGTCACCCTCAACGGCATTGGATGGGGGAGTTCCAGAAGAGGCATGGACAGGTAAACTGGTGAATTATGCATTTCTCAAAGTGGTTGGGTGTGAGGCTTTCATGCACATAGATAGAAGCCTAAGATCAAAGCTAGATGCAAAGTCCAAAAAGTGTTTCTTCATTGGCTATGGAGAAGGTGAATTTGGGTATCGCCTATGGAATCCTGAAGATGGTAAAATCTTAAGGAGTAGAGATGTAATTTTTAACGAACAAAATATGTACAAAGATTACTTGGAAAGAAAACAAACAAAAGAAACAGGTGATGAGTACATGGAGCTTGAGGACAGTGAAGACTTAAGGACTGCAAACAGTGACAATGTGCAACAACGTCAACCAACTGAGGAGCCTCAACCTATTCCCCGAAGATCTACAAGAGCAAGTAGACCTCCAGAAAGGTTTGTTCCTTCCTTCAACCATCTCTTGATCTCAGATTCTGGAGAGCCAGAATCATACGAAGAAGCTATGCAACATGAATCCAAAGAAGAATGGACGAAGACCATGCAAGTGGAGATGGACTCACTACATCGCAACCAAACATGGGAGTTGGTTGAGTTGCCTAAAGGTAAGCGGGCACTTCAAAACAAATGGGTGTACAAGTTGAAGGAAGAAGACGGTGGGAAGAAAAGGTACAAGTCTAGGCTTGTGGTAAAAGGGTTTTCTCAAAAGAAAGGTATTGACTTCAATGAAATATTTTCTCCTGTTGTAAAAATGAACTCAATTAGGCTTGTCTTAAGCCTTGTGGCTGCTCATGATCTAAATCTCGAGCAAATGGATGTAAATACGGCATTCCCTCACTGTGACTTAGAGGAAGAAATCTACATGCTTCAACCAAAGGGGTATAAAGTAAAAGGTAAGGAGAAAATGGTTTGCAGATTAAAGAAGAGCTTGTATGGTTTAAAGCAAGCATCAAGACAATGGTACTTGAAGTTTGATCGATGGATGTTGGATCATGGATTCACATGATGCAACTCGGATCACTGCGTCTACACGAAGAATTTGGGAGATGGGAAATTCATCATCCTAATGTCGTATGTTGATGACATGTTGATTGCAAGTGCTAACATGCAGGACATCAAAGACCTAAAAGAGGAGCTGTCTAAATCTTTTTCAATGAAAGATTTAAGTGCTGCAAAGAGGATACTTGGTATGAAAATATCAAGGGACGGGACCAAGAAGACAATAAAGCTATCTCAAGAAGATTACATCAAGAAGGTACTAGAAAGGTTTGCAATGCAAAATGCAAAACCAGTTTCTACACCTTTGGCTGGTCATTTTAAACTAACAAAACCAGTTTCTACACCTTTGGCTGGTCATTTTAAACTAACAAAGGATATGTGTCCAAAGACACAAGGAGAGATAGCCTATATGTCTAAAGTTCCATATGCTGCAGCGGTAGGTTCTCTAATGTATGCTATGGTCTGGACAAGGCCAGACATTGCACATGCAGTGGGAGTTGTGAGTAGGTTCATGGACAACCTAGGTAAAGAGCATTGGCAAGCTGTGAAGTGGATACTTAGGTATCTAAAAGGGACAACAACAAATGCTTTGTATTTTGAAGGAACTGATATTTTTCTAGAAGGGTATGATGATGCAGATATGGCAGGTGACAAAGATACTCGAAGGAGCACTACTGGCTATGTGTTCATGGTTGGAGGCACAGCAATAAGCTGGGCTTCAAAGCTGCAGAAAGTGGTTTCACTTTCTGCCACGGAAGCAGAGTATGTAGCAATGACGGAGGCAAGCAAAGAAATTCTGTGGCTTCACAAATTCTTAGAAGAGCTTGGATTCAAACAAGACAATTGTGTCTTGTACAGTGATAGCCAAAGCGCTATCCATCTTGCAAAGAACTCAGCCTTTCATTCAAGGACAAAGCACATTGAGGTGAGATATCACTTCATACACACTCTTTTGGAAGAGGGACAACTAAAGCTAGGAAAGGTGCATACAAGTGAAAATCTTGCAGACATGGTTACAAAGGTGGTCAACAAGGAGAAGTTGAGTTTTTGCTCATCTTTAATCGGCATTCAAGGATAAGAAGCCAGAATGGAAAGCAGTCACAGGTTTGGTTTGGAGATCAGTCTCCAAGTGGGAGATTGTTAAGTGTGGAGCCTTATTTACCCTTGTAATTTTCTGTGGTAAAAGCGCACATTTGTAAGGCCCCCATTATGAGGAGAAGCCATCGTGCGTGAAGGAAAATCACTCGCCGAAAACCAAAATTTTCACGGCCAAAAATTAGGGGCAACTTTAGGGGCCTCGGGGGCGAAAGCCCTCGAGAATTCTTTTTCCCCTCGCCGGAATATTATGGCCGGACGGCGGTCGGAAAGTGATCGGAAAACAACCGATCGGTTGGCCGGTGGCCGATAGTCAATGGCCGATGGCCGGTGGTCGGAAGTCAATGGCCGTTGGCCGGTGGACGAATTCAAAAGCGGACTTGTCTTCTCAAGGGCGGCCACACATGGGCGGATTGGAGGGTCCGATTTGGACTTATTCGCACAAGGGCGGCTACACATGGCTGTCTCTCATAAGAGAGAGCAGCCCTTTTGGCCTATAAAAGGAGGCCATTTCTACACACATTTCATAGTGTGAAGTTGATGCAACAAGGTGAGTGTGAGGTGGTGAGAGTGAAGCAAGGCGAGAGCTCCATTAAGGGTATAATCCCTTTGTAAACTACTTCTTGTTTTGAAGTACTAAAGCCATTGAGTGGCTGCTTTCCCGTGGACGTAGCCCACATTGGGTGAACCACGTATATCGTGTGTACTCTCTCTCTCTCTCTCTACTCTATAATCTTTTGTGTGTGAAATTTATCTCTCTCCATTAAGTAATCTACTCAAATATCTATTTAGCTACGTCTTATTTCGTAACAATGAGTTTGCCTTTCACCGACAGGCATCTCAATGGACTCAGGTGGGTGACAGAGTGACAAGTGCTTTTTTTGAGACAGTGGGACCTCGGCACTCGCATGCCAAGGTCAATCAGTTGAGGAGACCCGATGGGTCAGTTGTTTGTGAGCCCGAGGATATGCGTGCAGTTGCTACTGACTTTTACCTGTGAGTTACTGTCGGCTGAGCCCCAATCAAAGTGGCAAGATGCATGCAGGGAGCAGGTTTGGGCACAGATGCCTTGTCTTGTGACTGAGGAGATGCACCAGAGGCTAGAGATGCCTCTTCAGCTTGAGGAGCTGCACACGGCTCTCAGGGCCCTCCCTCGTGGTAGCTATCCAGGTGAGGATGGGCTGACTCCCAGCTTCTTCTTGGAGTATTGGGACCTGCTTGGCCCAGATCTTTGTACTGCCTTTCAGTACATTCTGCACACAGGAGTGATGCCGGATAGCATGAGTGAGGGCTTGATTTACCTCATTCCAAAGGAGGGTGGCTCCTTGGATGAGATTCGACAGTGGCGCCCCATCACCATCCTCAACTCAGCCTACAAAATTCTTGCCAAGGCTCTGAGTTTGAGGATTTAGCCACTTTTGGAGAGCCTTATACATGGGACTCAGACAGGTTTTGTCAAGGAACGCAGTATCCTTGACAACATCTTCACTTTCTGGGAGGCTTTTGCCATGGCACGGCTCCATGGGGAGGACCTTGTGATTCTTCTTCTCGATTTTGAGAAGGCATACGACAGAGTTGTCTAGGACTTTCTAGAGGGCACTCTACGCACGATGGGCTTCTCAGATGCTTGGATCAGAGGGGTGTCAGCTTTGTACAGACAGGCTCACAGTTAGGTGCTTTTGGCAGGAGGTAGAGGTGAGCGCTTCATGCTCACACGATCGGTTAGACAGGGTTGTCCTCTTTCCCCCTTTCTCTTTTTGTTCTATGCGGAGGTGATGAGCAGATTTTTGGTGTCACAGCAGGTTGGTCTGAGGGGCTTAGCACTCCCTATTCGGGGAGATGAGCTTCTGGACGCTGAGTTTTCTGACGACTCAGCCTTGTACTTAGAGGGCCAGGAGGCCAATCTACACAGATGTGAGCAAGCTTTGGAGACCTTCTATTGTGCATCGAGTGCACTGATCAACTGGAGAAAGACAGTGGCTTTCTCGGTTGGCCGTGCTCCTGTGCCAGATTGGATGCCAGGAGAGGGTTTCGGGTGGATTCCCCCAGGGACTGCAGTTCGGTACTTGGGTTGTCAGGTTGGTTGGGACTTGTCCCCCGAGCAGCAGATTGCTCCTCTTCTCCTATCCATCAGGAGAAAGCTGTTACATTGGAGCTCAACACGACTTTCGCTGGCTGGTAGAGTAGTAGTTGCCAACCAGGTGTTGTTGGCGACTATGTGGTACATCACTTCTTGTTGGATCTTCTCGAGTTCTTGTATCAGCCAGGTAGAGAGGCTCATCAGGAACTTCCTTTGGTCAGGTCATGACACTCAGATTTCCCGAGCCAAGGTGGCTTGGTCAGTCATCACACTTCCCTGTTCTTAGGGAGGGCTTGGGATCATTATTCCAGCACAGCAGAGTAGAGCCCTTCTTGGGAAGTTCGTCGTCAGATGACTTCTTCCAGGCGAGGAGCCCTGGAAGGAGTTCTTGCTGCAGAGGCTTCGTGCCAAGGTGCCTCAGTCAGGAGGCCCTTGGCAACCTTCGACCAGATGGATCTTTACAGAGTTGCACCGAGTTGGTTTGAGCAGGAGACTGGAGGACCGCTTCGCTGTGAGTTTGCTTCGATCTTGGGAGCTCTTACGGCGTGGCCTAGAGCAGAGACAGCCAACGTGCACGGAGGAGCAGCTACGACAGCCCCTCATCTGGAACCCCATGGTTAGCACTCAGAGAGGCCACTTGGTTGGGAGTCGGCCTCATGTTTCTTCGGGTCCCATGGCAGCAGGTCCACCTCACTCTCTAGGTGACTGGCTAGAGTTCACAGGTTTGTCAGAGGAGGTGCAGGGTTTCCAGCTACAGGGCATGAGAGGGGTGCAGAGCATGTGTCAGGACATCTCACAGTCAGTTCCAGCTGAGTGGCTCACACCTCTCGAGCCAGTAGCACCCCGGTGGATGGGAGCCTTCACACGACTCGAGGTTCTCATTTCAGTTAGGGCCTGCTCAAAGACTGTCCCAGCCCTGTTCTTTGAGCTTTAGGGTGGGGGACGACTACAGCGAGTTGCAGTAGAGGCCCCGCAGGTAGCAAAGTGATGTTTCTAGAGGATCCGAGTTGTCGGCATCTGTGGGAGGACTTGCGTCATAGACACTGACCCAGCAGCTCTTAAGACTCGACACTAGAGGCTATGGGCTTGGGAGTGTTGTCCACTGGCACGAGTACAGTGGGATCCTGGTGAGTGGCTATGGAGGGACCCCTTCTCTTCTGTAGACCGCCCAGGAGTCTCGTTCTTTCAGTGCACTGTTCGGCTTGGCCGTCATATACTGCAACACAGAGAGAGGCCCGCCCCGCTGCAGCACGTCATTGGCAGGAGGAGGGCCTCACAATCGAGTTCTTGGCAGCCTTTTCGCAGAGTCTGTGGGACTCCAGACAGCCGAGGCGCTTCACTTTGTTTCAGTGGGGCTGGTTGCACACAGAGCCATAGCAGTAGGGAGTTGGCTTGTGCATAGCGGTCTCTCGGCCGCATGTGCAGCCTGTGACCAGTTGGTGGAGAGTCAGCGTCTTTGGGACTATCCCTCGGCCCAGAAGGTGTGGCTACGAGTTCTTCGGCTGATGCCTGCTCTCTCCACGGCTCGACAGTACACTTGGGGGGCAGCGGCCTGGTCCACACTCACGGGCCCGTCACTTCAAGTTGAGCTATCTTCCACCAGCAGGATGATAGTGATGCAAGGGGGGCGACCTACACTCCAGCCTGCTACAGAGCTTACTCCACAGGAGTGGTGCAGTGAGAGAGAGGAGTGTTGGGAGATCATCAATGGCCTGACACTTTGGTTCATCTGGCGGGCCCGCTGTTTTCGCATCTTTGAGGCTCGCCCTATGCCACCAGTAGAGACTGTTCGTGACTTTTGGCTAGAGCTGATCCATATTCTCAAAGGACAGCTTGAGGGACTACAGGGTAGCTCCGACCGCATGCGGGAGCGCCGCGAGGCGTTCCTTCGACTCTGGCGCCCTGGGCCTTTCTACACCATAGTCCAGGGGGTGCTCAGATGGCACTACTGTCCACCTGTGTGGCTCTTCCCTCCTCCCATCTCTTGATTTAGCCTCATTGGATATATGTTGTTTTTTCATTGGGAGACTCCCCCATCATGCTTGTTGTAGCCCTCTCTTGCAGAGGTGGATGTAGCCCTATGGGTAGTTTTCATTAACTAATAGAAGGATCTTGTTCTCGAAAAAAAAAATTAAAAAAAAATTGGGAGATGGAAAGTTCATCATCCTAATGTTGTATGTTGATAACATGCTTATTGCAAGTACTAACATGCAGGACATCAAAGACCTAAAAGAGGAGTTGTCTAAATCTTTTTCAATGAAAGATTTAGGTGTTGCAAAGTGGATACTTGGTATGAAGATATCAAAGGACAGGACGAAGAAAACAATAAAGCTATCTCAAGAGGATTACATCAAGAAGGTACTAGAAAGGTTTGCAAGATGCAAACTCGATTTCTACACCTTTCGCTAGTGTATCCAAAGACACGAGAAGAGATAGCCTATATGTCTAAAGTTCCAAATGTTGTAGCTATAGGTTCTCTAATGTATGTTATGGTCTGAACAAGGCCAAACATTGCACGTGAGTAGATTCATGGACAAACCAGGTAAAGAGCAGTGGCAAGCTATGAAATGGATACTTAGATATCTAAAAGGGACATCAAAAATGTTTTGTTTGGAGGCACTAACATTTTCTTGCAAGGGTATGTTGATACATATATGGCAGGTGACAAAGACACTCGAAGGAGAACTACTAGCTACGTCTTCATAGTTGGAGGCACAATAGTAAGTTGGGCTTCAAAGCTGCACAAAGTGGTGTTAGTTTCAGAGTATGTAGCAATGATAGAGGCAAACAAAGAAATTATGTGGCTTTACAAGGGTAGTGGAAAATGATCCATGATGGTATGGGCATTTAACTTCTCGTAGTCCACACATATGCTCAATTTTTCATTATTTTTGGGGACTACCACTATTGGAAATAGTCAGTCACTACTTGCTACCTCTTCTATGAACCCTACTATGGGAAGATTGTCTATCTCCTCCTTGACTTTCTTCGAATAATTGAGATGAATCTTGTACCTCTATAATGTGGCTGGTATGGTATCAAGCTTCAGTGGTATCCTATGTTGGCACACCTTTGGATCTACTCCTTCTAAATCAGTATGTTCCATGCAAATACATCCTTGTTTTTTTTGGAACAGTGTCTTTGCTTTCTCCTTCATCTTTGGCTTCATATGCTTATTGATTTTAATCATTCACGGGTTTTTCTATGAGCCAAGATTCCATTCTTTTACTTCCTCATCGTCTGGGAGTAACCAGTTTGGGCCTCCTCCTTTTCGTTTAGCCAATGACTCGGCCTCCTCCTCATCTAAAATACCAACAACATAGTTGTTGATGAGATTCCGTAACTCCAATAATCCATTCTGAATCTTTATTTCCTCGATTGTTGAGATCCCCTCATTAGTATTTTCTTAACCACTTTCCCCTACCGGTCTGCAATCAAATTTGTCTTGTGTTGGCTATTTTTGTGGCCAACCATCCAACTGGATTGATCTTTCCCCAGAGTTCAGCTCAATGAGTTGATCTGGGTACTATTTCCTTTGTCTCTTAGCCTCAGCACAGCACTTAGGTCTATCCCTGTTGGTGGAAAAATGTTCATTGAGGCAATCATCTTTTCTATCTTCTTTGTTCTATACTTGTTACGCAGCTCTTTAGGTCTCAAACCTTTCTTTCAACTTCTTTCACAGACCTTCACATAAATTTCATCTTGCTCCTTCCCAGAGCTACAGTCTAAACCAAAAGATTTCTCTTCTTGCCTATCTTCACAGCTCCACTCAATTGTCTGCCCTTGTCTGATGTCATCCAGTTCCTTTGTCAACTTCTAGGTGCGTTCATAGACCTTCACATAAATTTTGTCTTGATCCTTCTCAGAGCTGCACTCTAAACCAAAAGATTTCTCTTCTTGCCTATCTTCACAACTCCACTCAATTGTCTCCCCTTGTCTGGTTGCTGGCGAAACCTGAGATGGATCCCCTAATTGGTCCTTCATCAGTTCAATGGCTCCAGTCTCAGCCAAGTCTGATTTGACTTGTCATACATCATTTACCAGACTCTTTATTGCAGCGATCATGGACTCATTCGGTCTGGATGCTGCCTTCTCACCCTGGTGCTCCTACACCTTTGAAGACTAGGACATTAATTTTTGAATCTTGCAAGCTTCTTAGTTAGTGGTGGTTACAACTTTATTAATTGTGGTTACGCAATTCAGGCTTCGTTTTCCACAGTCTCCTCTGCGCTTGTCCAAACCAGTACCTCCTTGGTACCTGCCTCACCCATTCCCAATGCCTGTGCTGGTTTCATTATCTTTAGACCCACTGGCTCTGTCTACTTTGACTACTTCTGAATTTATTAGTGCAATGTGCGCGTCTGTCGCACGTGTCAATGCAAGGAACTTGCTGATACACTATGTGCGAGCCACAAATGGCTCCAAGCACGCAACTAGCCTAAACTAGTAAGCTCAAAAATGGTGATGGTGTGTCACTCACCGCTCTACGCTTGCTGTCATGGAGGATTCCTTGCCGCGAAGAAGAAGGAGCCGCCGCTGCACCGCGCTCAACCGCTTCGCCACCGCCATGTTGTCGTCGCAATGCACTCATTTGGATTATAAAAATAATTCAAATGCTTCAAGTGACCAATAAAGTCTCTCACGGAACCTCCTTCCTCTCGTTGGGCTTTTTGGAGCTGAGATGCTACACCCCAAAGTACTCCCTCTCGTATGTACTCTTTCAAGAACAGTCTCCTAAGAGTATGGTTAATTCCTTTCTCTTCCATCCTTAGGGTTCTACACCAATCCCCAGCTTTTCCACTCAAGGTCTGGCTTAAAGTGTTACTCTTATGCAGGTCATTGTGTTCTCCTAGGGAATCACATATTTGTTCAAACACTTTGATATGCTTTCTCACATCCCCGTCTCCGAGCAGGTATAGTGGGGACAGGCGCTCTTGAGACTGCATCTGGAATGGGGCTTAGCATTGGGTTGGGCATATATGCAGCCCTTGGGTTCCAAGTTGGGTATGATGTTGTGCCATGTGGTGGCCCAAAGTTCATATGTGTGGCCCTAGGCATAGCAGACGTCGGATGTGACATGTTAACGCTAGCTGGTATGGTCCCATTGAAATAAGAGATTGGATGTTGTGGTTGTGGAGCATAAGTTCTTGAAACAATGGGAGGGGTAGGAGCTACATGAGCATGAGGACCCAAAGGTGCATATGATTGATATACGCGTGTAGGTACTGTTGTAGGCATTGGGCCACCATGCAACAATGATTTATTTATAAATGAGATCCATGGAGTGTTTTTGGTCATACCCATTGCTGGGGTAGGCATGGTAGTCGTGGTGTCATCAAGAGAAAGATGAGCTAAACTTGGAAAGGTAAAGTTATTACTTGTGGACTCATATTGTACTGAGACCCCTGGAAAAACAACATATGGAGGATACTTTGAGCTTATTGAGGGAGTCTCCATTTGCGATAAAGTTGGATGTCTAGCCTTCCCTGTATCCAAGAATCTCATGAGATCCATTGAAGGCATGTGGATCCCCTTGTCTGCTGCCTCTCTAGTTTAATAACCCTATAGATGACATCACAAACTCTTTGTTGTTGCTCCTCTATGCTAGTAGCTCCCATTGTGGATTGTAGGACATCTAACCAACCCACGTGATAGGTGTGACATGTGCATAGGTTGATTAAAGTCTTTGTTTGAATTTCATACTCCCATTTTTCATTTAGAAATGTTCCATCGAGGATTGAGGTGCTAGGGGTGTCCTTTGAACTATATGCAATGTGGATCTCTATGGGTTGACCCTTAGTGGTTGCTAATTTAGGAACTCGATTGCTCGTCTAGCATGGATGTTGACATAGGGGCCTTTGCTTTTAACTCTCTCCATTGCTCTACCTTGCGTAGGCTCTTGATTTCCTTTTCCCTAGCCGCAATGATATATCGCTCAACCTCTTGCACTTCGGCAAGGCTTCTACCATCAGGTAATATAACCTCGGAGAGAAATAGATCTGAAGAGTTAGGCAGTGCAGTGAATGGAGTATTCACATGCACACTCTCTAGGAGCATGGGGTCTATGTTGGTCATGAATGGTAAATTTACTTCCCCACCCCCTTCATTTATATTGCTAGCTCCATGTTCGGAGCGAGTGACTCTACTAAAAGTCTCCTTCAGGCAGCTAAGCACGCTCAGCCCGGACCCTGGGTCCATGGCATGCATGTCTTGGCTTGAATTATCAAGATTGGGCATCGAGTAACCTTCCATGATGTTGTAGTCATAGGAAGAGTCACTAGATGCAATATGTGGGTCCTTAGTGGTACTACCTTGGGTTCTCACTGAGGGCCTAGAGCCTAATGTGGAGGAATAATGAGTGCCCGTGTAAACAGAGACACTCTCTATGGAATCGTCCTCTAGCACACAACTAGAGTGTAGGTGCATGTGACCTTAACACTCTAGAAGTGTTGGTGAGTGACCGTGAAGGCCGCTCACCTAGTTTTTTGGGCATTTGCAACCCAAATTTACCCTCAAATTTTTTTGTTTTTATGGTCCTTTTTCCTAACCAAACCACGGAATATGGTGTGTGATAGGTCAAATTGAGCGTCTTGGCCAGAGGGATGTGTTGTGCTTTATAGCCCCCGATTCGGTTATATAAAGCCCTCGGAATCCTAAAAAGTCTTTTCCTAGTCGGGAAGAAGGCTAAAATTAGTAAGTCCAAAGGGTGAGTGTGAAGGGGATGGTGGAGGACTTGAGAAACTTGTCCCAGATGCCCTGACTTCAAGTAGATGCCCTCCCTTCACTTGAAGTCCTAGTCTTTATATATATAGTAGTGTCTATACTATATCATAAGACTGAGGCCTGGGCTCGGGCTCGGGCTCGAGAAATGATCCCTATCCCAATCCTTCCTTTTAAAATAAGTTTTTTTTTCTCTTTTTTTTAATGGATAATGTTGTGCGTTGGTGCCAAGCTCACACGCTCACATTAGTCTAACCTGCTTACAGCTAACAGAGCTAATTAACACTAATTATCTCTGCTCACACACTGCCTAACACAGTAAACTACACATTTTCTACACTAACTATTGCACATTGTCTACACTTCCTAACACAGCAAACTGCTCACTCACAGACTACTCAATCTACTCACTGTCTACTACACATTACACAACAACACTAACTCCTGCACATTATAGAACTTAGCATATCTAAGAAAGAAATGTACACTATAGCACTTAAAATAGCTTACAAATGCTGCCACCGCGCTCAATCACTCTCTCTCTCTCTCTCTCTCTCTCTCTCTCTCTCTCTCTCTCTCTCTCTCTCTCTCTCTCTCTCAAGCATATACACACACACACATACACACGTGAGCACATGAAGGAGGAGAAGACAAAGGTAGAGCAAGAGCACTTCTTAGCTTGCACCTCAAAGTATGAGGACTTTAGGTCAAAATAGACCTTTTATAACAATTTGATCCATTCACACATGGGCGAATGAACTCAATTAGGCTTGTTCAAAGCCTTGTGGCTGCTCATGTTTTAGATCTTGAGAAAATGGATGTAAACACGACGTTCCCTCATGGTGGCTTAGAGGAGGAAATCTACATGTTTTAACCAAAGGGGTATGAAGTAACGGGTAAGCAGAAAATGGTTTGCAGATTAAAGAAGAGCTTGTATGGTCTAAAGAAAGCATTAAGACAATGGTACTTGAAGTTCGATCAATGGATGTTGGATCACGATTTTAGAAGATGCAACTCAGATCACTGCGTCTAAATGAAGAATTTGTAAGATGGAAAGTTCATCATCATGGTGTATGTTGATGACATGCTTATTGCAAGTGCTAACGTGCAGGACATCAAAGACCTCAAAGAGGAACTGTCTAAATCTTTTTCAATGAAAGATTTAAGTGCTTCCAGGGGGATACTTGGTATGAACATAACAAGGGATAGAACAAAGAAGACAATAAAGTTATCTCAAGAGGATTATATCAAGAAGGTACTAACAAGGTTTACAATGCAAGATGCGAAATCGGTTTCTACACCTTTGGCTAGTCACTTTAAACTAACCAAGTAAATGTGTCCAAAGCCACAAAAAGAGATAGCCTATATGTCTAAAGTTCCAAATGTTGCAGCGGTAGGTTCTCTAATGTATGCTATGGTCTGGACAAGGCAAGACATTACAAGTGTAGTGGGAGTTGTGAGTAGATTCATGGACAATCCAGGTGAAAAGCACTAGCAAGCCATGAAGTGGATACTTAGGTATTTAAAAGGGACAACAACAAGTGCTTTTTACTTTGGTGGCACTAACATTTTCTTACAAGTGTATGTTGTTGCAGATATAGTAGGTGACAACGACACTCAAAGGAGCAATACTAGCTACGTCTTCATAGTTGGAGGCATATCCAAAGTAAGTTGGGCTTCAAAGCTGTAGAAAGTGGTCTCACTTTTTGCCACGAAAGCAGAGTATGTAGCAATGACAGAGGCAAGCAAAGAAATTATGCGGCTTCAAAGATTCTTGGAGGAGCTTGGATACAAGCAAGACAATTGTGTCTTGTACAGTGACAATCAAAGTGCCATTCATCTTGCCAAGAATTCAGCCTTTCACTCAAGGATAAAGCACATTTAGGTGAGATGACACTTCATACGTACTTGTCTAGAAGAGGGACAACTAAAGCTAGAAAAGGTGCACACAAGTGAGAATCTTGCATACATGTTTACAAAGGTGGTCAACAAGAAGAAGTTTAGCTTTTTCTCATCTTCAATCGGCATTCAAGGATAAGAATCCAAGATGGAAAGGAGTCACAGGTTTGGTGTGGAGATCAGTCTCCAAGTGGGAGATTGTTAAGTATGAAGTTTGATTTACCCCTTGTAACTTTTATCTCAAAAACGCACATTTGTAAGGTCCCCTTTATGAGGAGAAGCCATCGTGGGCAAGAAAAATCACTTGTCAAAAAACCAAAAATTCATGCCCATTCGTCGGACAATTATGGTCGGATGGCGGTCAGAAAGTGATCAAAAAACGGCCAATGGGTTGGCCAATTGGCCAATGGCTAGTAGTCAATGGCCGGTGGCCGGTGGCCGAATTCAATGGCCAATGGCCAATTTTTAGGCGGACTACTCTTCTCAAGGGCGGCCATACATGGACGCCTCTCATGAGAGAGGGCAGCCCTTTTGGCCTATAAAAGGAGATCTTTTCTACACACAAAATACATTGTTAATTTAATGAAACAAGGTTAGTGTGAGGTGGTGAGAGTGAAGCAAGGTGAGAGCTTCATTAAGGGTATAACCCCTTTGTAACCTACTTATAGTTTGAAGTACTAAAGCCATTGAGTGGCTACTTTCCCGTGGACGTAGCCCACATTGGGTAAACCACGTATATCATGTGCTCTCTCTCTCTCTCTCTCTCTCTCTCTCTCTCTCTCTCTCTCTCTCTCTCTCTCTCTCCCCTATAATCTCTTGTGTGTGAAAATTATCTCTCTCCATTAAGTAAACTACTCTAATATCTACTTAGCTACGTCATATCTCCTAAAAACTCATATCAGAGTAAGGTTTACTCTCGTAGCTAAAGTATCTCAAGGAAAGTATTCCTTGAATTGAGTGGGAGTAATGGCAAAGGAAGGTAAGCTCAAGATCGAGAAGTTCAACGGTAAAAACTACAGACATTAGAAGATGCAGATTGAAAACTATCTCTATCAACAGGACCTTTATTTGTCACTAGGCAGTCTTGTTAAAAAGCCCACAACGATGGTAGATGAAGCATAGATTGTCCTTGATGGAAAGGCATTAGACACAATCCGGCTAAGCTTGGCATCAACGGTGGTCTTCAATGTTTTGGAGATGCAGACAGTGGAGGACTTGATAAATTCACTTGACGGCCTCTATAAGAAACCATTGGCATCCAATACGGTATTTCTCATGTGGTGCTTGTTCAATCTAAGAATGGTAGAGAGCGATTGAGCTGTAGAACACATAAACAACTTTAACACCAACATAAGTCAGCTTCGATTAGTAAAGGTCAATTCCGACGATGAAGTGTGAGCCCTGCTTATACTATCGTCTCTACTGGATAGTTGGGACAACATTGTGATGGTTGTAAGTAACTCTGTCTCTAACACAATGACTCTTAAGTTTGATGATGTTATGGGTGTTATCCTAAGGGAGGAAATGTGAAGGAGAAGCACAAGTGAATCATCAAGCACTGCACTGTCAATGGAAACGAGGCAAAGATCAAAAGAGAGGTTCAAAAACCAAAAGGGTCGTGATTACTCAAGGCGAAGCAAATCACGCACAAAGTTGGTTCTTGAATGTTGGAAGTGCAACAAGAAGAGCTACGTCAAGAAGGATTGCTGGTCCAAGAAGAAGAAGGAGTCGGAGTCCCAAGACAACAAGCTACCATAGAGGCCAATGTGGCACGAAAAGTAGAGCAAGATTCTCAAAATATTCCCTTATATAATGTTTCTAATTCGTGGATAGTAAACTCCGGGGCTTCATTTCATGTCACACCACACAAGCAACATTTGCAACATTACAACAAAGGTTTTTTTGGCAGATGAAGCATCAATTTTCCTTGATTGAAAGGCATAAGGAACAATCCGGCTAAGCTTGGCGTCAACTCTGGCCTTCAATGTTTTGGAGATGAAGAAAGCGAAGGACTTGATAAATACACTTGACCACCTCTACAAGAAACCATCGGCATCCAATACGGTATTTCTCATGTGGAACTTGTTCAATCTAAAAATGGTAGAGAGTAATTCAGTAGCAGAACACATAAACAACTTTAACACCAACATAAGTCAGCTTCAATCAGTGAAGGTCAATTTCGACGACGAAGTGGGGGCCCTCCTTATAGTATCATCTCTACCAAATTGTTGGGACAGCCTTGTGATGGCTGTAAGTAACTTCGTCTCTGGCACAAAGACTCTTAAGTTTGATGATGTTGTGGGTGTTCTCCTAAGAAAGGAAATGCAAAGGAGAATCACAAGTCAATCATCAAGTATTGCATTGTCAGCAAAAAGGAGGGGAAGATCAAAGGAGAGGATCAAAAACCAAAAGGGTCATTATCGCTCAAGGTGGAGCAAGTCAATCACAAAAATCAATTCTCGAATGTTGTAACTACGGCAAGAAGGGCCATGTCAAGAAGGATTGATGGTCCAAGAAGAAGAAGGAATCGGAGTCTCAAGACAACAAACCAACATCAAAGGAAATGTGGAACGTAAAGTAGAGCAAGATGCTCTGATTCTCTCATGAAACAATGTGTTTAATTTCTGGATAGTACACTCTGGGGCTTCATTTCATGTGGCACCACAGAAGCAACATTTTAAAGATTACACCAAAGGTAGATTTGGCAGATGAAGCATGGATATTCCTTGATCAAAAGGCATTAGGAACAATCCAGCTAAGCTTGGCGTCAGCGGTCCCTTCAGTGTTTCGGAGATGAAGACATCAGAGGACTTCATGAAGTCACTTGACAGCCTCTATGAGAAACCTTCGGCATCGAATAAGGTATTTCTCATGAAGCGCTTGTTCAATCTAAAAATGGTAGAGAGTGATTCGGTTGCATAACACCTAAACAACTTTATCACCAACATAAGTCAGCTTCGATCGGTGAAGGTCAATTTCGACGACGAGTGCGAGCACTCCTTCTATTGTTTCTACCGGATTGTTGGATTAGCCTTGTGATGGGGGTAAGTAACTGTATTTCTGGCACAAAGAATCTTAAGTTTGATGATGTTGTGGGTGTTATCCTAAGAGAGAAAACGTGAAGGAGGATGGCATGCCAATCATCAAGTATTGCCCTATCAGCAGAAACGAGGGGAAGATCAAAGGATAGTTTCAAAAACCAAAAGGGTCGTGATCGCTCAAGGCGGAGCAAGTCACACACAAAGTCAGTTCTTAAATGCTAGAGTTGCGACAAGAAGGGCCACATTAAGAAGGATTGATGGTCCAAGAGAAAGAAGGATCCGGAGTCTCAAGACGACAAGCCAACATCAGAGGCCAATGTGGCAAGTAAAGTAGAGAAAGTTGCTCTAATTCTGTCATTAGACAATGTGTCTAATTCCTGGATAGTAGACTTCAGGGCTTCATTTCATACGACACCACACAAGAAACATTTCCAAGATTACACCAAAGGTAATTTTGGTAGATGAAGCATGGATTGTTCTTGATCAAAAGGCATTAGGAACAATCCGACTAAGCTTGGCATCAACGGTGGTCTTCAATTGTTTTGAAGATGAAGAGAGAGGAGGACTTGATGAAGTCACTTGATGGCCTCTACGAGAAACCATCGGCATCCACTAAGGTATTTCTCAAGAAGCGCTTGCTCAATCTAAAAATGGTAGAGAGTGATTTAGTTACAGAATACCTAAATGACTTTAGCACCAACATAAGTCAGCTTGGATCGGTGAAGGTCGATTTCGACAATGAAGTGCGAGCCCCCCTTATCCTATCGTCTCTAACAAATTGTTGAAACATCCTTGGGATGGCTATTAGTAACTCTTTCTGTGGCACACAGACTCTTAAGTTTGATAATGTTGTCGATGTTATCCTAAGCAAGGAAATGCAAAGGAGAAGCACAGTTCGATCATCAAGTGTTGCATTCTTAGCGAAAACGACGGAAAAATCGAAGGAGAGGTTCAAAAACCAAAAAGGTCGTGATTGCTCAAGGTGGAGCACGTCACACAGAAAGTCGGTTCTTGAATGTTGAATCTACAGCAAGAAGGGCCATGTCAAGAAGGATTGATGGTCCAAGAAGAAGAAAGAGTCAGAGTCTCAAGAAAACAAGCCAACATCGGAGCCCAATGTGGTAGGTAAAGTAGAGCAAGATGCTCTAATTATCTCATTAGGCAATGTGTCTAATTCTTGGATAGTAGACTCTGGGTCTTCATTTCATGCGACATCGCACAAGCAACATTTCCAAGATTACACCAAAGATAATTTTGGGTATGTATACATGGGAGATGATGAAGCTTGTGAAATTTTCAACAAAGGTACAATGTGTGTCAAAACTGCTAATGGAAATGAATGGAAGCTTAAAGATGTTAGGCATGTTCCTTCTCTTTATAAAATTTGATCTCTACATAGAACAATTGGATGATGAAGGTCACAACATTGCATTCTGAAACAAACATTGGAAGATTTCAAAGGGATCTTCGGTGGTTCCCAAAGGAGAAAAGGTTGTCAACACACAGTCTTCAACTTGTGCAACAACTACAGATGTCGACATTGCGGTATGGTACTATTGGCTTGGGTATATGAGTGCCAAAGAAATGCAAATCCTTTAATAGAAGAGGCTTCTACCAGGTTTGAAAGAAGTGGACTTAAGAGTTTTGTGAAGATTGTCTTTATGGTAAACAAAAGAGGGTAAAATTTCAAAAAGCAAGAAATGAAAGGAAGAATAAAAAAACTTGAATTGGTTCATTCTAATGTTTGGGGTCCTGCAAGTATATCAGCCCTTGGTGGCTTGTGGTACTACGTTACATTCATAGATGATGCAACCAGGAAAACATGGGTTTATGTGATGAAGAATAAATCCAATGTGTTTCCATATTCTCAAAGGTGGAAATCCTTTGTCGAGAATGAAGCAGGTACCAAGCTGAAATGCTTCAGATTCGACAATGGAGGCGAATATTGCAGCCAAGCTTTTGTGCTAGCAATGGAATTCGGAGACAAAGGACAACCCCAAGGAAACCTCAACAAAATGGAATTTCAAAAATGATGAACATAACAATCATGGAGCGAGCACGAAGCATGAGGCTACATGCAGGCCTACCGCTTGAGCTTTGGGTGAAAGTAATAAGTACGTCTGTGTACTTAATCAACTTGTCACCCTCAATGGCATTGGATGGGGGGGAGGGGTTTTAGAAGGGGCATGGACATGTAAACCGATGAATTATACATTTCGCAAAGTGTGTGGGTGTGAGGCTTTTATGCACATAGATAGATGCCTAAGGTCAAAGCTAGATGCAAAGTCCAAAAAGTGTTTCTTCATTGGTTATGGAGAAGCCGGTCGCCTATGAAATCTTGAAGATGGTAAAATATTTAGAGGTAAGGATGTAATTTTCAATTTGTACAAAGATTACTTGGAAAGAAAAAAAAAACAAAAGATACAAGTGATGAGTACATGGAGCTTAAGGAGAATGAAGACTCAAGGAGTGCAAGCACTGACAACGTGCAACAACATCAACCAAATGAGGAGCCTCAACCTATGCCCCAAATATCTACAAGACCAAGTAGACCTTCAAAAAGGTTCGTTTTTTCCTTCAACCATCTCTTGGTCTCAGATTATGGAGAACCAGAATCAGACAAAGAAGTTATGCAACACGATTCCAAAGAAGAATGGATGAAGAGCATGCAAGTGGAGATGGACTCATTACATCGCAACCAAACATGGGAGCTGGTTGAGTTGTTTAAAGGTAGGCGGGCACTGTAGAACAAATCGGTGTATAAGTTGAAGGAAGAAGAAGGTGGGAAGAAAAGTTACAAGTCCATGCTTGTGGTAAAAGGGTTTTCTGAAAAGAAAAGTATTGATTTCAATGAAATATTGTTTGTTTTTGTAAAAATTAACTCAATTAAGCTTGTTCTAAGCCTGCTCATAGTTTAAATCTTGAGCAAATGGATGTAAATACAGCGTTCCCTCATGGTCGCTTAAAGGAGGAAATTTACATGCTTCAACCAAAGGGATATGATGTAAAGGGTAAGGAGAAAATGGTTTGTAGATTAAAGAAGAGCTTGTATGGTTTAAATCAAGTATGAAGACAGTGGTACTTGAAGTTCTATAGATGGATGTTGGATCACAGAATTAAAAGATGCAATTGAGATCACTACATCTACATGAAGAATTTGGGAGGTGGAAAGTTCATCATCCTAATGTTGTATGTTGATAACATGCTTATTGCAAGTACTAACATGCAGGACATCAAAGACCTAAAAGAGGAGTTGTCTAAATCTTTTTCAATGAAAGATTTAGGTGTTGCAAAGCGCATACTTGGTATGAAGATATCAAGGGACAGGACGGAGAAAACAATAAATCTATTTCAAGAGGATTACATCAAGAAGGTACTAGAAAGGTTTACAATGCAAGATGCAAAATCGATTTCTACACCTTTCGCTAGTCACTTTAAACTAACCAAGGAAATGTGTCCAAAGACACAAGAAGAGATAGCCTATATGTCTAAAGTTCCAACTGTTGTAGCTATAGGTTCTCTAATGTATGTTATGGTTTGGACAAGGCCAAACATTGCACGTGAGTAGATTCATGGACAAACCAGGTAAAGAGCAGTGGCAAGCTATGAAATGGATACTTAGATATCTAAAAGGGACATCAAAAAATGTTTTGTTTGGAGGCACTAACATTTTCTTGCAAGGGTATGTTGATACATATATGGTAGGTGACAAAGACACTCGAAGGAGAACTACTAGCTACGTCTTCATAGTTGGAGGCACAATAGTAAGTTGGGCTTCAAAGCTACACAAAGTGGTGTTAGTTTCAGAGTATGTAGCAATGATAGAGGCAAACAAAGAAATTATGTGGCTTTACAAGGGTAGTGGAAAATGATCCATGATGGTATGGGCATTTAACTTCTCGTAGTCCACACATACGCTCAATTTTTCATTATTTTTGGGGACTACCACTATTGGAAATAGTCAGTCACTACTTGCTACCTCTTCTATGAACCCTGCTATGGGAAGATTGTCTATCTCCTCCTTGACTTTCTTCGAATAATTGAGATGAATCTTGTACCTCTATAATGTGGCTGGTATGGTATCAAGCTTCAGTGGTATCCTATGTTGGCACACCTTTGGATCTACTCCTTCTAAATCAGTATATTCCATGCAAATACATCCTTGTTTTTTTTGGAACAATGTCTTTGCTTTCTCCTTCATCTTTGGCTTCATATGCTTATTGATTTTAATCATTCACGGGTTTTTCTATGAGCCAAGATTCCATTCTTTTACTTCCTCATCGTCTGGGAGTAACCCGTTTGGGCCTCCTCCTTTTTGTTTAGCCAATGACTCGGCCTCCTCCTCATCTAAAATACCAACAACATAGTTGTTGATGAGATTCCGTAACTCCAGTAATCCATTCTGAATCTTTATTTCCTCGATTGTTGAGATCCCCTCATTAGTATTTTCATAACCACTTTCCCCTACCTGGGAGATACACTCTCTACTAAGTATGGATCAGTCGTGGTCAAGAGACGTATCAGCCATTCTAACTCCTCGAAATTCCTCTCACATGCTAGCGTACCTACCAAATCCCATTCACAGCCAAGCACTGGAAAGACCATGTGAAACATTTGTGAAAAGTAACGAGGGTACCTCTCACCCAAGGCAGGAGTGGATGACTCTAGCGTACTAGCCATATCTGTACACACAAATAGATGATGGTTAGAGTGCAAATATTACAAGGGTCTTGTTCTTGTGCATAGTGTGTTTTTATGATTTTGTGTTATGGCTCTTACTCTTTTACCTTTTTATCTTGTTTTTGTGAGTATAAGGCTTTATATATACATTCCCTACCATTGAAGATTGAGAGGTCAGGGAGGAAGGTTGAGAGGGAAGTAAGTGAAAGATGGATGCCAACAAACACTCCCCCCTTCCTTGGGTAGATCATACCTTTTGGAATGATGTTGTCACCTTTTGAAACCAATTGTTCCAAGTTGTTATAGGTGAAGGATTTAACCAATAGTTTTCGACTGCCCTATGCGTTTCATCTAGTTGCAAGGGTGGTAAGGTACTCTTCCATTATTTTATTTGCAACATTGTTGTAGGTGGTGAACTTACAATGGGAGGTGCAAACTCTTTCTTGCTTGTATGGATATGTACAATGGTAGGTGGAGGTTGTGTCGAAGCTTCTATTTCCGTATAGGAACTACATGAAGAGCAAGAAGCTTCATTTGATTTCTCTGTTTCTGAGCTTGGTGGAACAAATCGTTCTCTCTTCGGTACCCAAACTAGCTCTGGAGCAGGTGTGTAGCATTCCGTGATTTTTTCCTTTCCGCGATCTTCAATTTGTTTTGGAGCTAGAGGATTGCGTGCACATGGGTCAGGTGACAGGTAAGAACACAATCTACGTTTTGGCATCCAGATTTGATAATGTCCTTGATAGTAGCCTTGGGCTTCCAATAGTCGTTTAGGAATTCAACGCAACGTTTCTTTACATTTCTTGGGGCGAATAGGACGTCTCTTACCAAGCTCCTGTCTTTTAGCACTGGCTATGGTTGCTAAAGAAGCTTTAGGGACCCACTTGTATGTTTTCTTTGTTATATTGGGATGGGTCTTGTGTGTCTCAAGCTTTATTTCAACTACATGAGTTGAAGCTCTAGAGAGTTGGGTTATGAGGACATATGGTTCAACCTCTTGGACATGCAATGTTTTGGGTTTTATTTCCTTAAGAGGAAATATCTCAGGGACTATGGCTTGAGTGGCAGGGCTAAGAGTTGGTTTCTGTGTTGTGACACCCCCTGTCCCCCAATCAATAGTGCATTTGGTGGCTATCATCCACGTGTGTCCTAGGTTTATATTACCCTCCATAGTTCCAATAGGCATGACCAAAAAGTCTTGAGCTACAACCCCATTGTCATAACTGACAGAAGTTTGCCACATTCCAAAAACCACTTTTTTTTCTTGTTGACATGCTTGACTTGGATAATACTCTCAGATAGAGGTGGCTTCCCTAATTGACACCGCACCCCATATGATAGCAGATTATATTTAGCACCCGTGTCCAATAAGGCATTATATAGCACTTTTCCATAGGTGTTGTTTAGCTCAATAGGGTATCGTAGAGGTGTGTCAGAGTCCAACCAATCCTTATCGGTGTCAACGTGGAATGCATGTGTAACTCTAAGGTTAGCCTTCCGTTTTCGTCTTATGCGTTGTTGTCGCTCCTTAGCCTCAGCTTGAGCTTGTATCTTCTTCAATTCTTTTTGTGCCTTGGCTGCCTTTTTTGTATGGATGGCATGTAGCTCCTCTTGGCTTAAAGAATCATAGTATCTTTTAAATTTGCTCCCATTGAGGAATCCAATGGTTTCAACTCCATCAAGAGTCTCCACACGAATGGTCCCTTGTGGGGTGATCTCACATACTCTATAGGGTCCTTTCTCGCATATTTCAACTTTTTTTTTCCGTTATGCACTCCATACATAAGGACTTTATCACCAACGTTGATATCTTTTTTCTTTAGATGACGGTCAAACCATTTCTTCCTCCTATCTTTCTCCACAAGTGCATTTTGCACAGTTAATTGCCTCTCTTCATCTAGCCTTTCAAGGATATATAATCGCTCAACTAAGGGATTACCATCCCAACCTTCTTGAGAAGCTACTCGAAGACTAGGAACGACAAACTCCCATGGCATAACCGCTTCTTGGCCATACACCATCTTAAACGGTGTGCTGTTAATGACAACTTTGTACGCAGTACAATAAGCCCATAGAGCTGATGTAAGCTTTCGATCCCAATATGTGCGATGAGCTTTCACTGTTTTGGTCAAGGTAGAGATTAAGGTCTTGTTGGTGCTCTCAGCTTGGCCATTTGCTTGTGGATAATAAGGTGTGGACTTATGGTGAGCTATCATAAAGTTGGTAGTGAGTTCTTTTATTACTCCATTTATAAAATGAGTACCATTGTCACTCACAATCTCAAAGGGACAACCAAATCTTGTAATAATGATCTCAAAGAGAAACTTGGCAGTTGACCTCGCATCGGCCTTACGTGTCGCTGTGGCTTCCGCCCACTTTGTCACATAATCAGAGGCAACGATAATATATCGAGATTGAGTGCTACGAGCTGCCGGACTAATTGGGCCTACAAAGTCCAAACCCCATTTTTCAAATGGTTGAGTCACTTTAACAGGATGTAACGGCATCTTATCCTTTCGTTGTGTGATCTTGTACCGTTGACATTCATCACATCCTTTTGCAAAAAGTGATGCATCCTTGAATAAGGTAGGCCACCAATAGCCTGATTGCAACACCTTTCTAGCTGTTAGTTCCCTTGAGAAATGTTCTCCGGCTATACCCATGTGGACTAGGAATAGAAAGTATCGAGCAACTCATCATTGACTCCAATAGGGGCTTCACCATTGGGTATGCGAGACAAATGATCCGCCATGACATGTCTTTTACCAGGTCTCACCACAACAGTAAAATCAAACTCAAGGAGAATTAACAACCATCGTGTAATTCTTCCCGTGGAACGAGGTTTATTTACTAGATACAACAATGCTTGACCATCAACATAGAAAACAAACTTGTTGGCCAGAAGGTAGTAGCGAAATTTCTTCACTGCATAAATCATACCTAAACCTTCTCGCTCTGTAGTGGTGTAGTTTCTCTCGGCATCATTCAATTGATGACTTGCAAAGCTAATGGGGTAGTCCAATTTATGTTCTCTTGGTTGAGCTAGAACACACCCAATAGCAAAGTTTGATGCATCAATATGCACATGGAAAATTATATTCCAATCGGGCACTCGTAGAATAGGAGCGCTAGTCAAGGTTTTTTTCAATGACTCATAAGCATGGTCACACTCAGCGGTCCATTAGAACTCAATAAGAAGCTTGTACAAAGGACAAGCTATCTCGGCAAAGTTTAAAATAAACCGTCGGTAATAACCAACATGGCCCATGAACCTTTGAACTCCTTTATAATTTGTAGGAGGTAGCAATTCAGCAATGGCTTTAATTTTGCTCTCATTTGTAGAAATCCCATTTTTTGACACTATATGCCCTAAAATAACTCCATGTTTAACCCAAATTGGCATTTGAAAGGGTTTAAGGAGATGCGATACAATCTGCACTTGTCAAACACTTTTTGTAAGCATGATAGATGTTCTTTTCAAGAGGAATAAACACAAAGGTCATCTAAGAAAGCTTCACAAAACTCCCTCAAATATTCTCTAAAAGCAGTGTTTATTAATCTTTGAAAAGTAGAAGGGGCATTGGTTAAGCCAAAAGCCATAACACAAAATGCGAACACTCCAAATTCGGTTATAAAGGTTGTTTTAGCTTGGTCCTCCAACGCAATTGTGATTTGATTGTAGCCAGAGTACCCATCTAAAAAGCTATAAGCTTCCTTCCCTGCAACTCTTTCAAGCACATGTTCTGAATATGGTAAGGGGTAATGGTCCCTCCTAGTGGCGGCATTGACCTTCTTGAGATCCACGCACATTCTAAGTTTCCCATTCTTTTTTGGCACAATCACTATTGGAGACACCTATTCTGAGTGCTCAATAGGGTATATGAATCCGCATTCCACAAGCTTTTCAATCTCTTCTTGAACGATTTTAGCATATTTAGGATTGGGTAGGGTCGTTGCTGAACTGGTTTAGCCATGCTCTTCATGGGGATTGTATGTTGCACCATGGAAGATGGAACACCTTTCATATCATGATATGTCCACGCAAATATATCCCTGAATTCCTTTAGAAGTTTCTTTAAGTACACATTCCTTAGTCTCTGTCAAATCTTGGGCAATGAAAACAGGTTTGGACTCTTCTCCTGGGTCTGGTAACTTTATTTCCTTAACTATCGTTGGACCATCATAGACTCCATTGCCTCCTCCAATAGGTTTTCTTTGAGCCTTTGTATACACAACCTTACGTTCCTCTATGGTGTAGGATTTGAAATTTTCAGGTGCATGGTGTAAGTCTGTGGGGTCCTGTTGTTTTGTGGACTATGATTTCACTTCCGATTCCTTTTGTTGTTGAGCTAACTCTTGATTTTGTCGTCTCCTTATGGTACAGCTCAACTTTGGCTTCTCTGTAGCCTCTAATTGTGCGATGTCAATGGGTTGTGGACTACACCACATAACACTTTGAAGGTATTCACCCGAGTTATCTACCAACTTCCGATGAGCATCACATGCCCCTATATAATTAAGCCATTCTGTGGTAGATTTCTTTTCATTTATTCTAGCATGCACATTTGCTCAATATCTTCGCCTCTTATATCTCTTACTCTTCTTGTCTAATTTTCGGTTACAACAGATCTCTAGTGAAGAGTCACTAGATGAATTGCTTCTTGCGTCTTCTGCTCCCTTGGATAGATTGTCATCTGGGGTACCACTGGGCCCTAAATGGTTTGTCCCCACATTTGCACTAAGATTTAACTCAGATTCTTTGTCCTCATAATCAATTTCAATTGATGATTTTGACCCAAATCGTGTGGGCTATAGTCTTGTGAGGTGCTACTTGTTCCAATGCCAATCAAACTTTCATCTTGTAGGTCATCAGAAGCTATATGCATTGCTTCTAGCATATTTAAGGGTACGAGTGGTGGCATTTCATCCCCCTCAGGTGTTACCCAGGTCGTTCCCCTATTTCCCCAAGTGTCGATGGTTGCTGCTAGGTGGTCCCAATCCACCTTGTCTGACTCAGTCATCCTAGGTAGTACATCCATATAAGGAGAATCTTCCCCAACATCAGTGTCCACTTTACACGTGTAACAATACTGCAATGGGGCTGAGTGAATTGTGGTGTCAAATCTATGATCAATTATATACATGTTTCCTAGAGGATGTGCTCGACCAGTTACAAGAACCACTCGAATGACAGAATCTTGGAACTGCAAGTAGACATGGACTTTAAACCAGTCATGCATCATTTTTGCTTCCCTCATGAAAGGACGTCCTAAGATCATCTCCGATGCCATAGTGTGTTTGGAGAAATCCATAACAATGAAGGTAATCCTTATTTTATGTCCAAAGACCTTGATCTTGAGATCTTCTAGCATCCCAATAGGTTTAACAATAGACCCATTGGCCATCTTCACTAATATGGTTGTGGTCGCAAGGTGAGGTCTTCCCATAGTTTCCTAGCAATTTTTAGTCACAATGATAACCCCAACGCCACCATCAATGATTCCCTTCACAGTTAACCCCTTAGTAGTGATTGGTATGGTCGCATTGGATTCATCACCCTCAAAGTATTGTCCCAACTTGTTAACATGTATTTCTATAACAAGGTTCTCATCTAGGTTGGGTTGTGGATCTAAGTGTTCCTCCTCTATTGGCATCTCCCCAGTCCATCCATCTGTGCAAATTGTGGTAGCCCAAACTTTAGTTCTCCATTGAGGAAGGCTCGAAGAGCTGAGACTAGCTCAGGGTCTTTATATAGTTTGGACATGATGGTGGTTATAACTTCGAACATGAAATCCATAATTTGCCAGTGTTTAACGGCACCTTTTGGGCTTCATTCCCTTGACGTGGGGAAGATGGGATCTCCATTTCTTCTATAGAATCAGGTAGTCCCTCTGTAAACATTCTTTCTATCAAGAAGTGAGTACACCCACTTTTCCATGACTTTAAGTCACTTTCTTCTTGGATGACACTAGGTATGGCTAAGGTTCTATGGACTTGGTGAGGTTGTTGTTGCGTAGGGAGCACGGTGTCTGTAATCTGGATCTGCCTAGGTGTTGGTTCTAGGTATCTTCTACCAAACTCCTTAATTGCTTGACTCGCTCAATCTCCTCTGTAGGGTTTGGATAAGTTCTTATCTTCTTGTTGGATCCTGGCCATTGTGGCTCATGAAGATCTTCCTTGTTGGTTTCTATCTTAGTGGTCATTTTGGTCTCCATGGTTTCACCTGAATCAGAATCCTCTTCAGCGTCGTTCATATATACGGGGTCGTCACCAGTCCCTATGTTGGTCTTTGAACTAGGGTCTGACTTCGCTACTTTTTGCGATCTCTTCCTTCGTGCTTTCTTCTTTTTCTGAGATTGGGCAATTGATGCCGTGTCTCTTTCCTCAAGAATATAATTTTTTTTCTGGAGCATCGATTGTGTGAGTACGTTTACTGGTACCACAGGTGTACTTTGTGATGGCTCCTTGATAACCTCAATCAAGTTTAATGGCGTGATCTTCGGTCCATTTGGATTATTTGGACATTGGGCAATCAAATGATCTATGCCACATCGATTACACATGAGTATCGGCATTGTAGATGTGCTCGCTTTATTGGTTTGCATTAGTGTGGCGTTCTTTTGTAGCCTAATAGGACACTCGGCTACACGATGTGGACCTCCACACTCATAGCATTGAAGAGGTGGTCTCTTAGCAGTGTAATTGATATTTTGGCCTCTTGCAGCAAGAGCAGCTACTTGATAGACAGGTTTGACTTGTCCCCAATAGTCCTCCATGTAGTATTGTGGACTTTCTTCAAGCACATCCATCCCATAGGCATTATTAGGGTCTATATCTTCCTCACAGCCTTCCAAACAAGCAATAGATGACTCACAACCCACTTGATTCACAGAAGTGATTCTCGAATGTGGTGGTTGCGGTCCTAGCACTGGAGGTGGTGAGGGTGTTGTTTGAACAACATTTTGGGCCCTAGGGACCATGTGTTGTGATGTTTATTCAAGAGGTGGGGCCGGCATCAATGCAGGCACTCGAGGTATGTCTGTCCATGCTAAGGTTGGTCTATTGGCCATCGCACGCTTAAATACTATGCAATCCTTAGCTTGATGACAATACCTCCCACAGGCATTGCAGTTTCCATTGAATTTTACTCTAAAAGTAGGGCATTCACTGGTACTATGTGGTTCGTAGCATACTGAGCACCATTGTTGCTCCCTTCTTGGATACATATGATTGTTTTGCGGAGCACGATTGTCTCTAAGACTCTCTTGAATGGCCGTAGTGAGATATGCTAAAGTCATCTCAGATATCTTTGGCTCCTTAGCAATAGGCTTTAGGGTCATTGGCTGAGGCCCCGATGCTTGTGAGCTAATAGATTTAGGCTCAACAGACACTCTTTCTCCTTGAATCATTAAATTATCCTAGTGGTGAGTGCTTCCAAGTGGTGATACCTCTAATGATAGGCCATTGTAGATATCCTCATGTCGTAATCCCCTAATGAATCTATCAAGCAGTTGATTGTTATTGAAGCGCTCATTTGGATTAAACGAGAATTCAAATGCTTCAAGCGACTAATAAAGTCTCTCACCGACTCTCCTTCCTCTCGTTGGGCTTTCTGGAGCTGAGAGGCTACACCCCAGAGCACTCCCTCTCGTATGTATTCTTTCAAGAACAGTCTCCTACGAGTAGGGTAAATCATTTTTTCTTCCACCCTTAGGGTTCTATACTAATCCCCTGCCTTCCCACTTAAGGTCAGGCTTAAAGCATCACTCTTATGCAGCCCCAATATGGTAGCTACCCTTTGACCTCGTGCAACTCTTCTAGACGGCATGACCGATGTTTAATGACTAACACCAACTAGGAGGTAGTTTGCTTATCAAGAACAACTTAGCTAAAGCCAGCATGATTGCCAAAATGGAATGAGCTAGACACTTTTAGACAACTATTTGAGGTTGGTAGTTAGAGTTAGTTTAGATCAGTATGAGACTTCGGATCAGATAACACTAGAAATGGAATACAAAACTGGAACTAGAAATGACAATGAACATTGGAATTGGAAAAGAGAATGAATACTAGAATTGGGAACTGAAAGTGGAAGTGTATATTCAGACTGGTAGACAAGTACAACAATGAGTCAAGTATGCTCTGAAAGTGATTAGGATTATAAGAGCGTAACAACTCCAAGATACAGGATATAAGGAACTAAGATCCCAAGAATTAATAGTGATCTCAAAAATGAAGTAATGAGCCCTCTTTATAGCCCTGCTTTTCTTTGTGTGGACATGCAACTCTGTACCTCCAGCTTTTGCAGTTCTCTCAAGCTGCATCATAGAAAATCGTAACTTGTTACATCATCAATCTAAAGCATCTTGAACAGTAGCAAAGCAAGATCAAGTTTTGATATGATAGTGATTAGTTACACACATGAGATGTAGTGCTTGTCTCATTTCTTCATGATAGTGAAGAAATGATAGTGGTTGTCTCATTTCTTTTGATATGATAGTGATCAATTACACACATGAGATGTAGTGCTTGTCTCATTTCTTCACGATGATACTTGCACATTCAACTTGGTAGTTGTCCGCCTTGCAAGGATTTGTTGAGCCATAATAAGTTTTGAGGTTGTTGAGGTAGGTATATGTTGTGTTGCTTGTGGAGTACTATCCTTCCTTTCCTTCATAGCATCATTGTGTGCCTTTTCTTCATTTGGAGGGAAGGCGCCCTTGCTATACTCCAGAAACCACAGGATAGTCATGTGCACAGTCCTCTTCGAAGTACGTGCTAGCTGCATAAAAGTGAAAATGAAATATGGGTTCTTCTCAAACACAAGATATTTGTGTATACAGTTCTCTTGAAGTTACATGCCAACTGCATAGGGATCAAAATTCAATCTGGGTTCTTCTCATCCAGCAACGTGTATAGACTTTTGGCACTTTTAATTTGAAGTTACATTTCATTAAACATCTCCATTCGTGAAAGGTTTATTGTTTCTCTAAATGAGCGTGTTAGTATTGGCGTATAACATTGTTTTATACCTACCTACAAAGACACCTTTTCCCTACATGTGCCAATGCCTTGTTCACCTCTGCCGAAGCTCCTTTCTTCATTATTCCAAGCTCATAAGCAAAAGGTTGTCCTGTGTTGCTGCTTGGCATCTTCTAAGAATGAGTCCAAGTCCACAGCCTTAATAGGTTTCAAACAACGCTCTTGATTGAGTTATACACGTTTTGTGCCTCCCTTTCAATTGAAGATCACAAAGCCTCAATGCGTAACCATTCTTGAAAGACGACAGATAAGCATATGATATTTATTTTATAGCTTGAACTACAAAATAGAAATAGTTATACATAGGACCGGTTTGAGGGATATCAAGACTCTTCACATATGCAAGGTCACTTGAAGCCATAGACCTAAGAATGTAAGTCTTACTTCTTGGAGGGAGGTCCGCACATGCCAATCCATACTATCACTCTTCTTGAACCCACTTTGATCGCGAGTTCCATTTGATTGTTTGCAAAGTCTTGCATATCCAAAATTATATAACATACCAATTTTGTAATGCAAGTATGAAAATATTAAACCTAACACCACGATAGTTTCTACAATACCTAAATCAAACAATATTAATGCACCTCCACCAATCATCTCCTAGGGCTAGGTCAACTATGGCCATCACATGTTTTATCATTCATCGGGAAGGACTGTTCATTTTGAAGAATGATTTTTCTTATTGGGCTTGGAACTCTGAGGCCATAATCTTCTTTAGAGCTAGAGAGTACTTTTCATTTATTAACATCAATGTATCATTTAATCACAAGCATATATTTCATATGTTTTGCAAATTATTATATACATTCAACTTAGATGACGTCACTTATCGGATGTAGTAGTTGTGACATCATAGCCATGGGAACATTGTACCACGCCTTTTTTCCATCTCTTCTCTCTATGTCTGCCTCCATCCAACTATATACAATGCATGGGAGCTTAGCCATAATGGCTTCTTTAAAGGCTAGTCCCATTGCACGCACCATCCACACTACGTTTGTATATGATGTGGCCACGTAACCCATGTCGTTTAATTTGTGACAACATAAGTATCATGATCAAATTCAACTTTACTTCCTTAACTAAAACTTGTTTATACACGTCACGATACTAAGCATATTTACCTCATTCATTGAGTCCACTATCACTAGCTCAACTCGAACTCTGGGGTGTAGATTAATATCTCTCGTAAGTGAGACCGTAAATCATTCGTACGCATGAACTATGAGAGGGTTGTATTGACAAAAGATACACTCGTTAAGTATTACAAAATATAGAAACCTACTATCTTTTGATACCTCCATCCATGCGGCCAATCTGTGATTTCCATCACAGATTAAGATGAGAGAATCATATTAAGATTGACAACTTGTATACGATTGGATTTGCTTTGAGCTGGGTCCAACCTCCAAAAGGACTTTTGTATTATATTTCTCTCAATGAGAGATTTGATTAAAATACAAGATTGTGCTCTTTGCATAGATTCCTTGAACCATGAAGATGATGAGATTGATGATTCCATAATCCACACATGGTGTAACCCTCATTTCCAAGCCCTAACAATCTTAGCAAATAGGAAGACCTACACGGATGGAGGTAGATGAGGAGGAAAAGTAATATGTTTCAAGCAAATAAGTAGTATTTTCTTTTATGCTTACTCCATTAACAAGCTCTTAGCATAACTAGAATAATAAATAAGGATGAGGAGATGAGCTTTCATGGAATTACTTTCTTGGATTTGCATCCATAGCCACATTCCTATAAAGCCTATACGAGCTACTTTGCACTTGTAGCCTAGCCAAACTTGAAAGAGAAGAATTATAGTCAACTTTGTAAATAGGGAAGGGTTGATCAACTTAGTCTTTTGCTTTTCCCTTTCAGTAATTAAAAACCATAGCCTTACCTTCAATTTATCTAGCTCATGTGAGAGACCTTTGCACTATCCTAAGAAAGCTCTATGAGCCTGACCCGCGGCCTAGAGGCTACCTGTTAATTTAGAAACTGCTAAATTAGGACAAATCTTGGTAGAAAATAAACTTACCTTTCGGCTTTGGATCTTCAATTCTCATGCAAAACTTTAGTATAGTACTGTAGGTACTTTGAAGCTAGTCCAAAACCTCCTAAATTTAGACTAAATCAAGTAAGTTCTAATTTTATCCTAGGGCTTTTAGACTTCATACTTAGAGTCTAATGAGTAAATTTAATTACTTAGAATATACACAACTCAATTTCTACTTTTTAGACTCCTATAATTTCTCTAATTAACCCCCTTTGTCCTTTACCTTTTATAAAGGTTGCTTGGAATAAATTCATCGTTTCTTGACATGTACCTTCGATTAGAATATTTAAATAGATATCAACCTTTCTCTTTTATAGACTTCTTTCCTTTGGTCCCAAGCCTTTGACCCAACTAAGTCTATAAGCACTTTAACCAATTTCTCTTGTTCTCTTTTACTTTCCCCAGCTTTACATGGCCAATTTGAGATGCAAAATACTTTTAAAAAGTGAGAAATTAATTTTCATGACATTATTTGAATTTTTATTTTCCATATAAGGATGAAAGTTCTAGCTTCTCCTTCAAAAGTCTTTTGTTCATCTGGTATGCAGTAGATCAAGTGCATGTTCCAGTGCAAATACTAAAGTTGGATTGACAAGCAGAGGAAGATACTTCTATCGTCATAACCACATCTTGTTTGATCATCCAACTTCATAGTGGATGAGGTTTAGAAATGGATCATGTGGTGCCATACGGGTAGCTAACAATGAAAACAGTTCGAGGAGGTTTGTTGGAGTGTAGACTACTCCTATCTCCATGTTCTCCCTTCACCGATGGTAGTGTGCCCCTACGGATTTGGTCATTTTCTTGCCCTTTTGTGAGTTTGTCAGCACCATTTGTGGGATAGGTTTGCTATCTCTTATGGGTAGTAGTCTTGATGGTCGACATCAGATTTGTCGAGATCCTTTGGATGACAGGTTTGCACATAGTATTAGCAATTAGTGGGCACACCTAGTTCCTACTCCCGCAATCAGCAACATATGAATGCTTCCTTCATACATTCCTTTGAAGAGCTCCAACCTTGGGAACAACCCTTTGGGTGTAGATCTGGCCATGGTTGGCAAGTATCAGGTTTTTTTTCCTTGTGCTCTTTTGCCCAACTTTCTTGCCTTACAGATTAGCCCCAACGTTCTTTTAGGCATGTTGCAATTCTCGTAGATGGTTCCTTTACTCATACCTTGAGTATTGGTGTTGTCGTCATGTATCCAATATTGGTTGGCCAATTTTGTGGTGGGTTCCTTTAGCAAAAGGGGAAAGGATAGTTCTTGTGAATATTTTGAAGAAACAAGTTACAATAGTGGGAGTATATGTGCTCTTCCAAGTTCGTAAGCCTTGTCTTCATGTTGTAGGATAATCTCAAGTTGCAAGGTCTCTTCTTGACCTTCAAATTTGGGTGGATCTTCAATTACTAGATCTTTGGGTGGGTAGCCTCTATAAGGCTTTAAAAAGCTCATGTGAAAGAAGTTATGAATGAGTCAAGTGCTAGGTGACCTTAATTTATATGCCAATTCATTAATTGGCTTACGGATTTGAAATCAGCCATAATTTTCTTTTGCTAGCTTAGATAAATATTTTTGATGACTTGTTGGGTTTTTGTGTTTTCCTTTGCGTGTTTTATGACCTAGGTGTGCTTTGGGAAACTTAAGAAATACCCAATCATTCTCTTTAAAGGTCAAGGCTCTTCTATGCTTATTAGCAACAACCTTTTGCTTATGTTGCATGATGGATATAGTGTTCTTGATCTTATTATTCAAAATTCCTTAAGATTTCTACTATACTCATCAACAACAAAGATCTTTCCAAGTGTCCTCGTTATCAATGGGAGCTTAGGTCTTCCTTTGATAACTTTGATCAATAATGGTCAAGTTTGCTATTTCACTTTGGCCATCCGTTTGTGGCTGATAGGCTAAAGAGAAACTCAACTTAGTACCTAGATTCTCAAAGAGACCTTGCCAAAAATTATTGATCGTTCTTGGATACTATGGATGTTGATAAGACATGATACTTAAAGATCTATGATATGAAGAGGGTTGCCATATAAAGAACTTTATGACTGGTATGAAATGTGTGTGCTTACTAAATCTCTCTATTATTGTCTCTATTCTCGTATTCCCATGAATAGACATTGGCAATCCAAATATGAAATCCATGGATGTACTCTCCTATGGGGAATTTGGTATAAGAAATTGCTAAAGCAAGCTAGGTTGCTTCCCTTTATCATTCTTTGTTTAAGTAGAGGTTTAGCGCAAGCTTGCAACATCGAGCTTCAAAGGGAGATTTTTGTGGATATTGCTCTATTAACCAAATCTAGTAAAAAAACTCACTCCAAAAAGCTTTCTGTGTGTGTGTGCGTGTAATTATACATCTCTCACACTCTTTCTACCTCTATGCTTTTGAAAATGCGCCATAAGGAGAAGCCATGCATTGTGTACAACAATGAGACACTTGAAGTTGTTGAGAGCGTTAAGTACCTTAGCCTTGAGGTTCCGGCCAATCACAAGTGGCATGAATGTGCTATGGGTCATTTGGAAGCCGGAAAGAGAGCATACCATGTGTAATGCGGGAAACATTGGGTGTTGGGTTCTCAAGATGTACCTTTTTGACACATTGGTGACACTGGTTCTTCTTTATGGAGTTGAAGTGTGGTGTGGGAGCATCTAAAAGTCTACTTGGAAAGAGTTTGAGAATGTCCAAAGCATTTTCTTACAAAATTTCTCCAAGTTAAGACACGAACACCATATATGCTCCTACTTCTTGAGTCGGGATCTCTTTCGATTGAGGTTATAGGCATGGAAAGGGTTGTGGAGTACATGATAAAGATGCGTCAAAACCCCTCACATTGACTTCCTACAATTGCATGAGAAGCAAGCAAAAAGTTCAAAAGATGCATAAAAGCAAGATCTTGAGCACAGGATGGGTGCAAGGCATAAAGAAGCCGTTTAGGAGATGGGATGCATTACACTCGCTACATGATGCCTCAATTGGCTCCTAAGTGAATGAAGCTTCATGCATTACACCACCCATATTGCCCCCAATTACAAAACCATGTTCTTCAGTGAAAGAGGTAACCGTACTCACCCTTACATGCTTGAGCATATCCCCTTATTGGCGATACGCACTATCGCAGCCATTTGGCTTAGCTCCCACTCCCTTCGATGCAAGACAAGGCGTTGAGGAAATGGAGAAGAGTCAAATTGATTTTGCACATTATGCTCACTGCAAGTTCGAGAGTCTATACCACACACTATTATAGTGCTCGGCTTTTGGTCACACTACATCACATGTCCCATAGGTCATGTTTGACCTCCGAGGACGATAATAAAATCTATCTAATCTCTCTCTCTCTCTCTCTCTCTCTCTCTCTCTCTCTCTCTCTCTCTCTCTCTCTCTCTCTCTATGATCGATTTAACTAAAGATAATAAATTTAAACAATTTCAAAACATTTTGAATCTTGCAAAAACAACTTTTCATTAAGTTACGAATAAGGTGCGGTTGCCCACATGGGCTTACAAGGACTTCATAGGTTAAATTTGGTTGGTGGGATCAAGAAAACGTTTTCTTTAAATCAAGCCATGGGTGGGTGGTTCTAACTCTACAATACTTGGTTTCGCCACCGTGCATGCTACTTCCTCTATCACATGAGCCAACTCGATCACTTGCCTCTTTCCACGCTCTTGCATCTTTTTGAGACGAATGGCATGTTGGTCTTCCAATTGCATACCATCTTAGACCAACATGCCATTTGTCTCAAAACAATGCAAAGCATGGAAAGAGGAAAGTGATCGAGTTGGCTCATGTGACAGAGGAAGTAGCATGCACGGTGTCAAAACCAAGTGAGTTAGAACCACCCACCCATGGCTTAGAATAAAAACGTTTACTTTATCCCACCAAACATATTTAACCTATGAAATCCTTGTAAGCCCATGTGGGCGGCCGAACCTTATTAGTAACTTAATGGTAAGTTGTTTTTGCAAGATTCACAATGCTTTGGAATTGTTTAAATTTCTGATCTTTAGTTAAATCGATCAGAGAGAGAAAGAGAGAGAGAGAGAGAGAGAGAGAGAGAGAGAGAGAGAGAGAGAGAGATTAGATAGATTTTATTATCATCCTTAGAGGTCAAACATGACCTATGGGACCAAAGTTACATATGATGTAGTAAGTGTCTGGTTGATGAGTGATTCTCGATGCTCCAAAATTGTGGCGATGAGAGTCACAATGGAGAGCCCACACTGTGGCTGGGAGAGGAAAGTGTGTAGGCTTAAGTCATGGCTCCAAATGTGACGGAAGCAAGTTCGGATGTGACCAAAAGCCAAGCACTCTAATAGTGTCTGTTGGTACATACTCTCGAACTTGCAGTGAGTATCATGTGCACAATCGATTTGACTCTTCTCCATTGCCCCAACGCCCTGTCTTGCATCAAAGGGAGTGGGAGCTAAGCCAAAAGGCTGCGATAGTGCATATCGTTAACAAGGGGATAGGCTCAAGCATGTAAGGGTGAGTATGATTACCTCTTTCATGAAGAACGTGGTTTTGTAATTGGGGGCAATATGTGTGGTGTAATGTATGAAGCTTCATTCACTTAGGAGTCAATTGAGGCATCATGTAGCAATTGTAATGCATCCCATCTCCTAAACTGCTTCTTTATGCCTTGCACCCATCAAGTGCTCAAGATCTTGCTTTTATGCATCTTTTGAACCTTTTTTGCTTGCTTCCCATGCAATTGTAGGAAGTCAATGTGAGGCGTTTTGACGCAGCTTTATCATGTACTCCACAACCCTTTCCATGCCCATAATCTCAATTGGAAGAGATCCCGACTCAAGACGTAGGAGCATATATAGGGTTCGTGTCTTTGTAAGAAAATGCTTTGAACATTCTCAAACCTCTCTCCACAAAACCTCAATGCGTAACCATTCTCAAAAGATGGCCAATTTTTCTAATTCACAAATCCTCTAAGGTTAAAGCATATGATATTTATTTTGTAGCTTGAGAAACAGTTATACATCATGCTGGTTTGAGGGATATCAAGACTTTTCACACCTGTAGGGTAACTTGAAGCCATAGCTCAGAAAATGTAATCTTTCTTAGAGGGGGTTTCATGCTCTTCTTGAATCCACTTTGATCACGAGTTCCATTTGATTGTTCGCAAAGTCCTACAGATCCAAAATTATATAAAATGCCAATTTTGTAATGCAAGTATGAATAATCAAACATAGCACCACGATAGTATCTAGAAACCCTAAACCAAACAATAATAATGCACCTCCACCAATCATCTCCTAGGGCTAGGTCAACTATGGCTAGGGCGTGTTTTCTCATTCTTCAAGAAGGACCATCCATTTCGAAGAATGCCTTTTGTATTGGGCTTGGAACTCTAAGGGGAGCATGGACTCCTTTTCGGCCATAATCTTGTTTAGAGCTAGAGTGTACTTGTCCTATATTAACATCACTATATCATTTAACTGCCAACATATATTTCATATGTTATACAAAGTATTATATATATTAAAAAGACATCACTTATCAAATGTAGTACTTGTGAAATTATAGGTATGGGAACATTGTACATGCCTTTTTTTCAACTCTTCTTTCTATGTCTGCCCTACATCCAACTTTATAATGCATGGGACCTTAGCCATAACAGGTTCTTTAGAGGCTTGTCCCATTACACACACTATCCACATCATGTCTATGTATGATGTGGCCACGTAACCCGTGTCGTTTAATTTGTGACGACGTAAATATCATAGACAAAGTCAAATTTACTTCATTAACTAAAAAGAGTGCATCAACAAAAGAAGTGTGACCTACTTGTTTATACACAAAACAATACTGAGCATATCTACCTCATTTGTCGATTTTACTATCACTAGCTCAATTTGAACTCTAGGGTGTAAATTAATCTCTCCTAAGTAGGATCTTAAGTCATCAATATGCATGAACTATGATCGGGTTGTAATGGCAAAAGATCTTCATCGTTTGTTGGAATTAGGGTCCGGAGAAACGCACACAACTTGGAGAAGACGAAGGAAGCTCAAGGCCCACAATAGAGAGTGTTTCTTAGTATGCAATGGAAAGATAGATAGCCCTAGAGTGATGGGCGTATATACAATACTCGGGGGGGGAAACCTCTTAAAGAGGGAAAAAATGCCCCAGCGGTCCTAGTATGTTCACACATATCACTACCACATGTATGTGGTAACAAATCCCCCCTGGAGTGATGCGGTGAACGAGAGCTGGCACGCGAGTAAAGGGAAGTGCCATGCCCCGAGGACATGATCAATCCACAAAGGGGAGTAAGCCCAAAGCTTTGCGGAAAGCTTCAAGCTTCTCACGAGACAATGCCTTTGTGAAAAGATCTACAAGGTTGTCCTATGTTGGCACATAAGCCAAGCTGATCTCTCCTGCTGAGAGCCTCTCCCTGACATAGTGGTAATGCACCTCAATGTGATTTGTGCGAGCATGAGAAACTGGGTTCCTCGCAACTGCCAATGTGATCTGACTGTCAGTGTAGATAGTGTTGGCAGTGTCCTGTCCAACACCCAAATCAGCCATAAGGCGTCTGAGCCATACACACTCAACCGTAGCTCTGAAGACTGCCATGTACTCAGCCTCACAACTCGAAGTGGCCACAGTAGGTTGCTTCTTGCTCAACCATGATATACATGAACTGCCAAGCATGAAACAAAAACCACTTGTGGACACTCGCGTGTCAAAGCAATCGGCCCAATCTGAGTCCGAAAAAGCATGTAAGTCTGGCAGCAATGATCCCCCCTTGGCATAAAACAAACCAAGATGTAAAGTGCCACTAAGGTAGCAAAAAATCCTCTTGACAACCTGCCAATGCTTAGACCCTGGGCTATGCATAAATCTGCTGACCTGTGAGACTACAAACTGAATATACGGCCTCGTGTTGCATACAAAAATGAGGCAGCCAACAGCAATTTGATAAAGAGTGACATCAGTAGGATCGCCAATATCATGTAGACTCAACTTCAAAACCGTTTACATGGGAGTGGCTATAGGTTTTCAATCCTCAAGTCCAAACTTACATAGCAATGTCTCTATGTAACTTTTCTCGCACAAGTCAATACCACCATCACACTGCTTAAATTGTATACCCAAGTAATGATGCAACAGCCCCAAATCTTTCATCTTGAAAGTAGCATTCAAATCAGCCTTAAATTCAGCAATATGTCTCTCATTTGGTCCAGTGATGAGCAAATCATCGACATAAAGAACCACAATGAGAAGTACATCACCCTCACGCTTTACATACAATGTGCTTTCTGTTGGACTGTTACGAAAGCCTCGTTTAACCAAATGAGTGTCAACTTTCTCATACCAAGCATGAGGAGATTGCTTCAACCCATACAAAGCCTTCTTACATATGCACACTTTGTCCTCTTGTCCTTTTATGACAAAACTGCGAGGCTGCGTTACATAAACTTCCTCAAATATGTCACCAATCAAGAAAGCAGTAACAAGCTCTAATTGATGGACATCCCAACCAAAATGACCTGCCAATGCACATAGAAAACGCACAGAAGTCATACGACAAGTGGCAGCAAAAGTCTCTTCATAATCTATGCCTTTTTGCAGTGCATAACCCTTTGCAACAAGTCGAGCCTTATGGCGATCGATCTCACCATCCAGCTTGCGTTTCAACTTGTAAACCCACTTCGTATCAATGGCCTTTTTGCCAGGCAAAAGACAGAGGCTCCTCAACATCATGTAAGCTAGACACAGCCAAAGCATAACAATCTCATGCACAAGATGCATGGCAAGAGCCTGAACGAATACGACTTGACAAAGGTGCATCCAATTTACTGTCACGCAAAGTTGTGCACCAGCCATTTTGGCATACCTCTAGCGTGCTCATTTTCAACCCTTTCCTCATCGAGTACATCATGTACATCTGTATCAGTAATAGGCTGATGTGTAACATTTTCAGAAATCCCCATAGGCTGTACATTTGCCTCATTGGAATTTACATTTGTACTTCCACCACTGAAAAGAGGCAACAAAGTGTTATAAATGTCCTGTGACCTTACATTACTGTCTCTAGTACATGATAGCAAGGGTTGAATAGAATCTTCCACAAACACAACATCCCGTGAAACCAAAATACGCTTTGTTTATGGATGATACAACCTGCAACCTTTGCTTTCAGCACTATAACCAACAAAAATACACTTGACAGCCTTATCATCCAATTTTCTGCGTTGTGTTTGTGGCACCAAAGCATATGCCAAACAACCAAAAACATGCATGTACTCAATAGAAGGATTTCTATCATGCCATGCTTCATATGGAGTAATAGACTGCAAGACATGATGGCCTCAAGCCAAAAAGAATGCGACAAATCTTGACTTTTGACCATACACCGTGCCATTTTTGTAAGTGACCTACTTTTCCTCTCAGCAACACCATTTTGTTGAGGCATATAAGGCACTGTACATGGGGGTTTTATCCCATTACTAGCCAGAAATGCATTAAATTCATGAGACATATACTCCCCCCCTCGATCCGAACGGAGGGTGCCTATATTATATTTTGAGACATTTTCAGCCATAGCTAGAAATTGTTTGAAGCGCATAAAAACTTCCGACTTCGCTTTAAACGAAAACACCCATGCATGCTTGGAGTAATCATCAATGAAAGTCACGAAGTAAAGGTATTTGCCGAAGGACGGAGTTTGCATGGGCCCACAAACATCACTATGCACAAGCGGCAACCTGCATGTGGCCCGAACTGAACCATCCTTTGGAAACTTAGAACGCTGCATCTCACCCAAAATACATCCTTCACAAACATGTTTGAGAAGTGCTTCAAGAGGCGGCAAAGAAGCAACCATATCAGTTTTCTGCAAACGCAGCAAACTGGAAAAATTCAGATGACCAAAACGTGCATGCCAAAGTTTTGCATCTGAAATAGCCCTTGAATCTGCAACAATATTCGCAAAATTTTGTCCACACTTGTCATACAAAGTGAGCTTATACAGCCCACGGCACAAAAGGCCAAATGCAACAATTTCATCACCAAAACTGAGATCATGAGTTGTACATCTGTCATCCACAAATTTGACTACAAGTCCAAGTCTAGAAAGTGCGGATACAGACAAGAGATTCTTCTTGATCCCAAGTACATAAAGTGCATCAACAAGTGTGAAGGAACTGCCATTAGCAACAATGAGCACAATCTTTCCAATTCCCTGAACTGGATAAGAGGCATTGTTGGCACAAGTGACTGAATTTCCATGAGGGACAGACTCGAGAGAGGTAAACAATTCACGATGTGAGGTAATGTGCTTTGTAGCACCGCTGTCGAAATACCACACATGTGAATCTGTAGCAACTGACAAGCATGCATCATGGACAGCAGGATTGTAAGTGCATTCTATGTTAAAAGCCCATTCTGCATCAACATCAGCATCACAGTCTCCTTTCACAGAAGACTCAACAATGGCTGCATTTGTAGTGGAACCAGCATTTGCAGTGGAACCACCCTCTTTCTTCTTAGCCTCTTTGGCCTTCAACTTAGTACACGACTTGATCAAGTGATCATTAGCTTTACAATAATGGCAACGCATCTTCTTTTTGCCCTTATCACCAGAATTGCCAGATGAAGTGCTGCCAGCAGAAGCATTAGGAACATAAGTTTTTCCACTCGCAGCAGAAACATAAGAAGTGGTTGCATTGCTGTTACCACCCTTTCTTTGAGAAGCAATAAAAGTCTGTTCAACTACACGCTGCCTAGTTCTGTTTTTTCTGGAAAGTGATTCTTGCAACAACAATATGCATAATGCATCAAACTTGACAACTTCAGGATTTCCTTGGTTCATCAGTCTCCAAGTACTAGCAAAAGTTTGATAGGAATCTAGTAAGGCAACAAGAACAGTCTGCACAAGGGAACTGTCTGAAATGACTTCACCTGTAGAAATAAGTTGCTCATTGATATCCTTGACACTAGCAAGGAAAGTGTCCATATCATCTTCCTTATGCATAATCTTCGACTCCAACTCTTTACGCAGCAAAGCAATTTTAGCCTCATGGCGACTTGCATAAAGACCAGCCAAAATATCCCAAGCCTATTTTGCAGATTTTGCTAAACAAATGTGAGGAACAATGGTGCGCTTCACAGACAACGCAATCAATGCATGAGCCTTCGCATTCTTTACATCCCAACGAGATTGTTCTGTCGTAGGCAAAACAACTCTAATAGCAGCAATCTTTGCAGCAAGACTTGCAACATCCTCAACATTGCCTACATCCTCAGAACTAGGACGTACATCAATGCCCTGCACAATGTTCCAGACGCCCTTTGACACAAGAACATGTTGCATCATATAAGCCCAGATAGGGTAGTTGTCCCCATCCAACCTGTCCTCAGCAGCAAACATCTTGAACACATCTGTGTTGTTGTCAGCCATGGTAAATGCTTCACCTGATGTGAAAATTTTCTGAAAATAGGAGAAATGGAGCGGGAACAACACGTGCTATATAGCACAAACCATAGAAGACTATGAGGCACCTGTTATGCAAAAAACGGCATTGACAAAAAATTTACACAAAATGACGAAATAGCATGTGCAGTACTACCTGTAGTGGAAACGGAGGCCAAAATGAGCCCGAATAAAAAATCTGGGCAGACTAAGCTGTATGAGCTATCCTGAAAATTTTGTCGATTTGCGAACGCTTGCCAAAGCTCACAGAAATCAGAGAAAGTGAGCGGGTGTGTACTGGAGCAGTTGGCGACTAAGCCCGGGAGGACGCAACCTACTCTGATACCAATTGTTGGAATTAGGGTTGTAGAGAAACGCACACAGCTTGGAGAAGACGAAGGAAGCTCAAGGCACACGATAGAGAATGTTTCTTAGTATGCAATGGAAAGATAGATAGCCCTAGAGTGATGGGCGTATACAATGATCGGGGGAAAAAACCTCCTAAAGAGAGAAAAAATGCCATGGCGGTCCTAGTGTGTTCATGCACATCACTACCACATGTATATGGTAACATCGTTAAGTATTACAAAATATAGAAACCTACTATCTTCAAGGACAGCCTACAATGCTTTAATTTTGAGAAGTGGGCGTTCTCCTTTTCCCGTTGTGTCCTTGTTTGGTTTTCTTTATTGGCGGAATTGGCATCTTCAAGCATGATGTGGGCATCTTTTGAGCATTCAAAACTATTGGATAGTCAAGTATTTTCAAAGAAATGGGCAGAAAAATGGATCTCACTAGGTAACACAAGTCCATTCTAGGACCAATGTTTTGGCCTATGTTGGTTGTAGTTGTCGGTGTTGCCATTATGATAAGTCAGGCCATGGTATCCACTATATTCTCCATTGTTGACCAGTCTCTTGCTCTTTGCTATTTCCTACCCACCCTAGCTAGCCCCTATCTAACCCCCTCGCCACCCCCACCCACTCCCCTCTTGCTCTCGCCCCTACCTCCCCCCCTCGCCACTCCCCACCCCCTCACCTCTTGCTCTCGTCCCTACCTACCCCCTCCCCTCTTGCTCTTGCTCTTGCCCCCACCTACCCCCCCCCCCCCCCCCCCCCCCCAACAACCTCTTGCTCTCACCCCTACCCACCCCTCTTGCCCCTCTCCCCTACGCAAGACTAGCTAGCCCCTGCCCACCCCCCTCGTCCCTACCCACCCACCATCTGCCCCTCACCACCCCCTCTCCTTTGTCCTCGCCCTTTGCTCTATTCTTTTGGGTTGGTAAGGTCGGCCTGTCACAACAAAAATTTCTTCTCTCCAATTACAAAGAACTGCTTCACCATTACCATAGAAAACCAGGATTCTTTCAAAGGGAAGATGGTTGTGTTGGAATTAGGGTTGCAGGGAAACACACACAGCTTGGACAAGACGAAGGAAGCTCAAGGCACACAACAGAGAGTGTATTACTTAGTGTGCAATTGAAAGATAGATGGCCCTGGAATGAATGGGCTTATATTCAATGCACGGGGAAAAAAACCTCCTAAAGAGGGGAAAAATGCCCCAGCTGTCCTAAGTGTGTTCACGCACATCACTACCACATGTATATAGTAACAAATCCCCCCTGGAGCGATGCGGTGAACGAGAGCTAGCACATGAGTAAATGGAAGTGCCATGCCCCGAGGACATGATCAGCCCACAAAGGGGAGTAAGCCCAAAGCTTTGCGAAAAGCTTCGAACTTCTCACGAGACAATGCCTTTGTGCAAGGTTGTCATGTGTTGGCACATAAGCCAAGCTGATCTCTCCTGTTGAGAGCCTCTCCCTGACATAGTGGTAATGCACCTTAATGTGATTTGAGCGAGCATGAAAAGCTGGGTTCATTGCAACTGCCAATGCACTCTGACTGTTAGTGTAGATAGTGTTGGCAGTATCCTGTCCAACACCCAAATCAGCCATAAGGCGTCTGAGCCATACACACTCACCCGTAGCTGTGAAGACTGCCATGTACTCGGCCTCACAATCAAAAGTGGCCACAGTAGGTTGCTTCTTGCTCAACCATGATATACATGAACTACCAAGCATGAAACAAAAGCCACTTGTGGACACTCGCGTGTCAAAACAACTAGCTCAATCTGAGTCCAAAAAAGCATGTAAGTATGGCAGCAATGATCTCCCCTTGGGATAAAACAAGCCAAGATGTAAAGTTCTACTCAAGTATCAAAAAATCCTCTTGACAACCTGCCAATGCTTAGACCTTGGGCTATGCATAAATCTGCTAACCTGTGAGACTACAAACTAAATATCCGACCTCGTGTTACATACATAAATGAGGCATCCAACATTAGTTTGGTAAAGAGTGACATATGCAGGATCACCAGCATCGTGAAGACTCAATTTAAAACCCATTTTCATGGGAGTGGCAATAGTTTTGCAATCCTCAAGTCCAAACTTACATAGAAATGTCTTTATGTAACTTTTATGACACAAGGCAATACCACCATCACACTGCTTAAATTGTATACCCAAGTAATGATGCAACAATCCCAAATCTTTAATCTTGAAAGTAGCATTCAAATCAGCCTTAAATTCAGCAATATGTCTCTCATTTGGTCCAGTGATCAACAAATCATCTACATAAAGAACCACAATGAGAAGTACATCACCCTCATGCTTTACATACAGTGTTCTTTCTGTTGGACTGTTACAAAAGTGTCGTTTGACCAAATGAGTGTCAGTCTTCTCATACCAAGCATGAGGAGATTGCTTCAACCCATACAAAACTTTGTTACATTTGCACACCTTATCCTCTTGTCCTTTCTTGACAAAACCGCGAGGCTGCGTTACATAAACTTCCTCAAATATGTCACCATTTAAGAAAGCACTAACAATGTCCGACTGATGTACATCCCAACCAAAATGAGCTGCCAATGCACATAGAAAACGCACAATAGTCATACGACAAGTGGGAGCAATAGTTTCTTCATAATCTATGCCTTTTTGCTGCACTAGCCTTTTGCAACAAGTCAAGCCTTATGGCGATCAACCTCACCGTTCGGCTGCGTTTCAACTTGTAAACCCATGGCCTTTTTGCTAAGAGGCAAATCACATGAAGTCCATGTGTCATTTTCTATAAGTGCATCATATTATGATTGCATGGCAGCAATCCAATTTTTTGAATTTTGTGCTTCATCAAAAGACAGAGGTTCCTCAACATCATGTAAGATAGATACAACCAAAGCATAACAATCGCATGCATAAGATGCATGGCGAGAGCCTGAACGAGTGCGATTAGACAAAGGTGCATCCAATTTACTGTCACGCAAAGTATGCACCAGTCATTTAGGCATACCTCTAGCCTGCTCATTTTCAGGCCTTTCCTCATCGAGTACATCATGTACATCTGTATCAGTAATAGGCTGATCTGTAACATTTTCAGAACTCCCCATAGGCTGTACATTTGCCTCATTGGAATTTACATTTGTACTTCCACCACTGAAAAGAGGCAACAAAGTGTTATAAATGTCCTGTGAGCTTACATTACTATCTCTAGTACATGATAGCAAGGGTTGAATAGAATCTTTCACAAACACAACATCCCGTGAAACCAAAATACTCTTTGTTTGTGGATGATACAACATGTAACCTTTGCTTTCAGCACTATAACCAACAAAAACACACTTGACAGCCTTATCATCCAATTTTCTGCATTGTGTTTGTGGCACCAAAGCATATGCCAAACAACCAAAAACATGCATTTACTCAATAGAAGGCTTTCTATCATGCCATGCTTCATATGGAGTAATAGACTGCAAGACTTTCGTAGGACACCTTTTTAGTACATAAGTGGCACACATGATGGCCTCAAGCCAAAAAGAATGCGACAAAACTTGACTTTTGACCATACACCGTGCCATTTTTGTAAGTGACCTACTTTTCCTCTCAGCAACACCATTTTGCTGAGGCGTATAAGGCACTGTACATGGGTGTTTTATCCCATGACTAGCCAAAAATGCATTAAATTCATGAGACATATACTCCCCCCCTCGATCCGAACGGAGGGTGCCTATATTATATTTTGAGACATTTTCAGCCATAGCTAGAAATTGTTTGAAGCGCATAAAAACTTCGGACTTCGCTTTAAACTAAAACACCCATGCATGCTTGGAGTAATCATCAATGAAAGTCACGAAGTAAAAGTAATTTCCCAAGGACGGAGTTTGCATGGGCCCACAAACGTCACTATGCACAAGCTGCAACTTGCATGTGACCCTAATTGAACCAATTTTGGAAACTTAGAACGCTGCATTTAACCCAAAATACATCTTTCACAAACATGTTTGACAAGTGCGTCAAGAGGCGGCAAAGAAGCAACCATATCAGATGTCTGCAAATGTAGCAAACTGGCAAAATTTAGATGGCCAAAACGTGCATGCCAAAGTTTTGCATCTGAATTAGCCTTTGAATCCAAAAGTGCATTTGCAAAATTCTACCCACACTTGTCATACAAAGTGAGCTTATACAGCCCATGACATAAAATGGCAGATGCAACAATTTCATCACCGAAACTGAGATCATATACTGTACATTTTTCATCCACAAATTTGAGTGCAAGACCAAGTCTAGCGAGTGCATATACAAACAAAAGATTCTTCTTGATCCCAGGTACATAAAGTGCATCAACAAGTGTGAAAGAACTGCCATTTGCAGCAGTAAGCACAATCTTTCTAACTCCTTGAACTGAATAAGAGGCATTGTTGGCACAAGTGACTAAATTCCCACGAGGGACAGAGTCGAGAGAGGTGAACAATTCACGATGTAAGGTAATGTGCTTTGTAGCACCACTGTCAAAATACCACACATGTGAATCTGCAGTAGCAATCGACATGCATGCATCATGGACAGCAGGATTGTAAGCGCACTCTACACTAAAAGCCCATTCTGCATCAACACAGCATCGCAGTCTCCTTTGACAAAAGACTCAACAATGGCTGCATTTGTAGTGGAACCAACATTTGCAGTGGAACCACCCTCTTTCTTCTTAGCCTCCTTGGCCTTCAACTTAGGACATTGCTTGATCAAGTAATCATTAGCTTTACAATAATGGCAACGCATCTTCTTTTTGCCCTTATCACCTGAATTTCCAGACGAATTGCTGCCAGCAGAAGCATTAGGAACATGTGATTTTCCACTCGCAGAAGAACCATAAGAAGTGGCTGCATTGCTGTTACCACCCTTTCTTTGAGCATCAATAAAAGCTTGTTCAACTGCACACTATGTAGTCCTTTTTTTTTTTTGTTGCAAAGTGACTCTTGCAACAAAAATGTACACAATGCATCAAACTTGACAACTTCAGGATTTCCTTAGGTCATGAGTCTCCAAGTACTAGCAAAAGTCTAGTAAGAGTCTGGCAAGGCATTAAGAATAGTATGCACAAGGGAACTATCTGAAATGACTTTACCTGCAGAAATAAGTTGCTCATTGATATCCTTGAAACCAACAAGGAAAGTGTCCATATCATCTTCCTCATGCATAATCTTCGAATCAAGCTCTTTACACATCAATGCAATTTTTGCCTCATTGCGGCTTGCATAACAACCAACCAAAATATCCCAAGCCTGTTTTGTAGATTTTGCTAAACGAATGTGAGGAGTAATTGTGCGCTTCACAGAAAACGCAATCAACACATGAGCCTACGCATCCTTTACAGCCCAACAAGCTTGTTCTACCATAGGCAAAACAACTCTAACAGCAGCAAGACCTCCAACATCCTCAACATCGCCTGCATCCTCAGAACCATGATGTACATCAATGCCCTGCACAATATTCCAGACGCCCTTTGACACAAGACCATGTTGCATCATGTAAGCCCACATAGGGTAATTGTCCCCATCCAACCTGTCCTTAGCAGCAAACATCTTGAACACATCTGTGTTGTTGTCAACCATGGTGGTAAATGCTGCACCTGATGTGAAAACTGCTCGAAAAGAGGATAAATGAAGCGGGAACAACACGTGCTATATAACACAAACCGTAGAAGACTGTAAGAGACCTGTCATGCAGAAAATTGCACTAACAAAAACACTCTACATAAAATGATGAAATAGTATGTGCAGTACTGCCTATAATGGAAACGACGACTGAAATGAGGCCGAATCAGAAATCTAAGCAGACTAAGCCCTACCAGCTTTCTCAAAATTTTTGTCGACCTGCGAACGCTCGTCGAAGCTCACTGAAATCGAGAAAGTGAGCAAGTGTGTGCTGGAACTACTGGCGACTAAGCTCGAAAGGACGTAACCTGCTCTGATACCAATTGTTGGAATTAGGGTTGCACAAAAACACACACAACTTGGAGAAGACGAAGGAAGCCCAAGGCACACAACAGAGAGTGTATTACTTAGTGTGCAATGGAAAGATAGATGGCCCTAGAATGAATGGGCGTATATTTCAATGCACGGGGAAAAAACCTCCTAAAGAGGAAAAATATGCCCCGACGGTCCTAAGTGTGTTCACACACATCACTACCACATGTATATGGTAACATGTTGCTCAATATTTTGCACACCGGATTAAGCATATGTACGTGCAACTAGATTGCAATGGTTGCAATTTTCACGTTGCCGAAGGATTTACCAAAAATTCAATTGCTAAGCTTTCTATGGAGCAAGAGAAGCTGATGTCGTTGCTCCAATCTTTTTGTTGACTACTATTACTCTATGAGTAAGCTACCCATGTGCAGTGCACAGGTCTCCCTCTCTCTTACCCACACACACCCAGTCTTTTGCACTCATCTCTCTCTCTCTCTCTCTCTCTCTCTCTCTCTCTCTCTCTCTCTCTCTCTCTCTCTCTCTCTCTCTCTCTCAATTCGAGCCTAGACAACACCCTTTAGAGTAGGTATGCAAGTCTTTCAGTTATCTTGGTCTCCTTATCAATTTCAGTGTTCTCTCTCACCGGGACGGTGAGTGGTCTTGTGGTGGGAAACCTGTAGGGAGCAGGGCTACAATGTCATTGGCACAGGAGAGGCAATTAGTTGTAGTTGGGCTTGAGTTCACACTGGACAGACTCTCGCCTGGGCAGTGACATGTGGCAAGTGATACGGATGGTGGTCGAGTGGACATGGTGGCGAGATCACCACCACCTTAGTTTGGAGATAGGCTTAGCTGGATTGGATATCTGCTAGCCATTGGTGGCTCTTTAGGAGATACACATGAGTGGGTTCCAGTTGTCGCACACTCTATCATCATCTACTTTGTGTGGTCAAGCGTATAAAGTCTAGCATCTTGAGTTCATGCACAACATGTCTGCACCATCCCTGCACATTTAAGCCTCGACACCCCCATTGTACCCGTGAGTTCTGGGTTGGAGCTGAGTGCGCTGCCATGCCAAAGTCTGTACTAGTTCCTTTGAGTTAGTCAAGTCCCATGCTGTTCACATTCTACTATGGAGTCGTTGTGTTTGTTTACTCTGTTATTCATTGTTTTCATTATGTTATTCTTTGAATGTGGACTTTGACATTAACACTTTTCCTTAACCGCTTCCTACAGTAGATAAGCTATACAACTACGGTATACTTTGTATTTGCTTATCCATGCTCACAACTAGTTTGGGGACTAGGGATTTTCTGATATGTGCCAATTATGGTTTTTTTTGGTGTTGCTACTAGTTTTGAAAGCACTTATATTTGAACTTCCAAATATTGGATACTTCTTCTAGATATACTCTAAGTGTTGGTGCGTTTGGAGTGGGTTGCATCACTATCTAAGGGTTTGGAATTTTGTTCACTTTGTTTGTTGGTTCTTGATTGCTCTATAAGGTATCTTTGCTTTGGCTTAGAATCACTATTGATAGTGAGGGCCTGCTTGATGAACAAATTTTGTACTTGATAGAATTCAAAATTACATGCTCTCTAAATGGGACAAATATTTTAATTTACTTTTGCTGGTATAAGACTATTCCTTCTTAAAACTAGAATTCCGCTCTTAATCTTCTTTGCTTCGAAACAAGCCCCATTGATGGTATTTGATTTATTTTCAATAGCTTTCAAATCTATTTGCACACTTAGTTGACTTTAGCGAGTCACTTTTTTCCCCTTGAGGATTTATGATGAGTTAGAACCTTAAGTCTCAGCTCATATGAGTACACACACAATGCACTATATCCAATGCCCGTGAGAACTCACTTGCATTGGCTATATGTCAAATAAAGTAGCAACTTCTGATTTACAATTACAACTTGTCGGCAACTTTTTTTTTTTCATTATGTAACACCAAATATTTAGATCAAATAAAGTAGCAAATTTTGAATTTACATTTTCTTTTCTCCATAGCATCATGTTTTCCACGTTGGCCATGCATGCTTTGAAAGCCTATGCACATGAGGCTTGTAGTTTATCTACTGCAAACCTATCAGATGCAAAAGTTAAGCAATAGGAACTGCTTCAAGCACACTAATGCTTTTTGAGTGTCACTAAAAAGTAGTAAATTGTTTAACCTTAGTAAGATTTAAGAAAATAAAGATCAATTTTAAAAATAAAGAACTACAATGTCTCAAAGATATAGAAAGAGGCAGTCTCATTATAAGAAGTTCAACAGACTCCAACTCGTAAGGAGAGCTGGGACGTAGGATACGACTCCATACAAGATTACATTGAGGGGAATGATCATTGTCACAAAAAATGAGAATAAAATCAAAAGTCCCATAATTATGAAGGAGCTTTCACCACTTGAAGTGTTCTAGGTGAAGAGAGTATTAGAAGTTTGTAAAGACATGTTTATCATTCGAACGTTATAGAAGTTGTTGGACCGCTTGCAACAAGCGAGAATCCTTTTATTTGATTAATGAAGTGGACACGTTCTAGTTGGACCATAGAAGATGTTCCCTAGGTACATGCAAGAAGGGTATTTCAAGTCCCCTTCAATGAGAATTTGACCCTATGAGTGAGCCTTCAACAACAATTTTCAAACGACTTGTACGGGATTTTTATTCCTTATTTTTTGAGTGCTTAGCATGTAATTTGTCACAAGTTATCTCGCCAAACAGGAAATTATGTCTAAAAATAATGAAACAATTCATCTTCAAACCCTACATAACCAACTCAAGTCCTAGTTTTAACATCTTGTATTGATAGACAAACCGATCTTCTTATGAAAAGCTACAATTTTTTTTTTCTCTGGAGATATTTAATCTCATAACCAAGGGTATTTTGGGAATTTTGGAAACTTTGAAGGGCATTTTTGGGAATTCTTGACAGTATGTGTGGTCAAGTTTGGAAAAAAGAGGAATTGAGTGGAATGTTGAGGGGATGCCGTGGCGTCAAATTAAGGTGGCAGGTATTGAAGGGGTAGGGAAAATGTGGGTCTCTCTCCCCGCACCGACTCTATTTGTCGGCACGTGTTTCTCTCTCTCTCTCTCTCTCTCTCTCTCTCTCTCTCTCTCTCTCTCTCTCTCTCTCTCTCTCTGGAAAGGTCTGCCAAGGCGGTGGGTGGGCGGTTGCCGACTTGCCCCCACTCATATATATGCTGCGCTTCTTCGTGTTCGTTGAGGTTGCTACAGTGGGTGAAAGTTTCGGAACTGGGCTGGGGCACACACTCTCTCTCTCTCTCTCTCTCTCTCTCTCTCTCTCTCTCTCCACCGCAGGTCATGGCAAGACCGAGGGAGGGAGTCGACTGTAATGCTTCTGTTGCTGTTACAGTCCGAAGAGTAGGCAGCGGCAGGTGGAGTTCGAGATAATGACTCGTGGAAGGGGGGCGGGGGGCACCTGTAGCAAGAGGCGGAGCTGGGCAAGCAGCCTGAGGCTAAAGGAGGCCATGGCACGATGCTTAGGGTGCAGGGCCCAGGACTTGCTCTCCCTCTCTCTCTCTTCGCTGACATGGAAAGGGGGGGGGAAGGGAGGGAATCTCGGCAGGGTATCCATAGATTATTGGGGTTTTATTTATGGTTCTGCCAGTATAAATGTAAGGGGTATTTAGGGAATTTTTTAAATGTGAGGGGTATTTTGGGAATTTCCACAAATTAGAGGGGATTTTTGAACGTTGAAACTTGGGGACGACAAAACCGTGACATGCAATTTTGGGAGTGTTCTGGAGCCAGGTTTCCAAAACGCCCAGTGCTGTGCTTAATGCTCATTTTACCGCGCGCTTCTTCTCTCGACGTCACAGAAATCGTGCATGCCTGTTAATCTCTCGTGTATATAGGGTTCTGTTGCAGGCTCGGACTCCTCCCTCTGGTTTTATCTGTTCTCGAGCTTCATTTTCGTTTCCCGCGTAAGAGAAAATTACCCTTCGGTAGCTCCACGTTTCTTTCTTGCTGTGCGTCTACTGTGTCTCCTTGCTGCATTGATCTAGTGTTTGCTCTTCTCCAGGTGTAGCTTGTTACACTTCCTCAGGGTTGATCGCCCACTTGCAGAGCAAGATACAATTTTGTGAGGTTTGGCAGGCTTCCTAATTTTCATGCCAGCAGCTTTCACTTTGTAAAAATGACACGAACAGTGCAGCGGCTGGCTGCTATCGGAAAGCAGTTGGCACATCCTCCTCATACGAAAGATGCAATCCTGAAACAGCTCAAGGCAAGAGATTGATATACCATATGGAAGCTGTTTAGCCTCAAACGTATCATGCTAATTTTTGTGCTTGATTTCCTTGTATCAATGCAGCAAGCTGCAGACATGCTTTCTGAAATGAAGCAGTCTCAGGATATGACGGCATCTATAGAGCCCTTAACAAAGGCATTGGCCCTTCCCATGATAATCAAGCATAAAGACAAAGATGTGAGGCTGCTTGCAACAAGTTGTATTATGGAGGTTTTAAGGATTGTTGCACCCGAAGCACCTTACAGTGACAGAGAATTGCAGGTGCCTTTTGAGACTCCAATAGCACCTTTTAGTGGGTTGGTTGTTTTTCTAATAAATTAAAATGCAAAAAATTATCTTCATATCTGCAAAGAGTATTCACTTAGGTATAGAGCAGATTGACCTGCAACATTGGAGGTTCTTCGAGAAGTTTTGGCTAATGGCTTATCTCATGTGCTATGGGAAGCCACACTAGTTCCAAGGTTAAATGTGTAGTACCAAAGTTCGTGGAAAAACTCTATGATATCTTGTGTGCCCCCGTAAAGGAAGGTTTATGTGCAGTTGTTAATGTGTCACCCTCGATTACGCCTGCAAATTTCAAAACAAAAAGCAAATGAGAATTTAGTAGACACCAACCTCATGCAGACATGCATTTGACCATACAATACAAAATGATAGCATGCACTAGCACAATCACTTGAAGTCCGATACTTGGAAGCCCTAGAGGAGGGAAAGTCTTTTGGTAGGACACTAGCCATGGTAGAGTTATAGTGATGAGGTGAGCTCGGCCTTTGCAACTGAGATGATCCGGGATTAGAGATGTAGGGAGATGATCTTCTAATTGAGAAATTGCTTTACGACCAGGGGTGAAATCATCTGCTTTTGCCGATGATTTTATGTTTGGAAGGTAACCACAACACACTAGCTTGGCAAGTAGCCAGCATAGAAAAGTTTTTTTCGCTATGGGAGGAACAATGCAGAGTGCTTTGTACCATTACAGATCCCCTCTAAAGTAACGGATATGCAAGCTATTAAAATGGTGGATATTATTTCTACGGTGGTGTCAAAGTCGAGGATGCAGAAGCGTAGATTAGAGAGAGAGAGAGAGAGAGAGAGAGAGAGAGAGAGAGAGAGAGAGAGAGAGAGAGAGAGAGAGAGAGAGAGAGAGAGAGAGAGGAACGTAACCACAACACACTAGCTTGGCAAGTAGCCAGCATAGAAAAGTTTTTTTCGCTATGGGAGGAACAATGCAGAGTGCTTTGTACCATTATAGATCCCCTCTAAAGTAACGGATATGCAAGCTATTAAAATGGTGGATATTATTTCTATGGTGGTGCCAAAGTCGAGGATGCGGAAGCATAGATGAGAGAGAGAGAGAGAGAGAGAGAGAGAGAGAGAGAGAGAGAGAGAGAGAGAGAGAGAGAGAGAGAGAGAGAGAGAGAGAGAGAGAGAGAGAGTTTGCAATGATTTAGATGATTATACACTGGGGGCTTGTAAAACAAATACAAAGGAGAGGATCACCTTGACCGCCTATAGAACACGGGTTGGACTGTGGACAAACCACCCAACCATAGCCACCATCGAGCAACACCCCGTAGCTGGGCTAGCGTCGGAGGACGTAGGCGTGCATGCACCTATAAGACCAAGCATCCCACCTGGCCTCGCCTCCTCGAGGTGACCTCGTGCACACCAGTGGCACTTTGTCAGTGGAGATCGTCCTAATAAAAGTGATTGGCCACACCGGCTAGGTTCACACTACGTCCATGCAAACATTGGATACCCATCGCAACGGTGTCATAGACTAGGTCCACTCTTTTGTGTTGGGGACATAACATACTTTCCCTGTCACAAATTGATGACGTGTCAAGTCACTAAAGACCCAGAGGGTTAGGACTCCCTGAGCCTAACCCTAGCCAACTTGCACATCCCGGCCGAGGGGTTTAAACCCTAGCCAAAGGAGAAGAAGCAGAGAGTCTCCAACTTATGAGGTTCGGTTGAGTGGCCCAAATTTGAAGATGGGTTAGGATTTTTAATCCTAACCCCCAACTTTTAATCCTAACCCCCAACAACGTGCAGGAACCGACCAAGGGGCCTAAAACCTTAAAATAAAGCAGGACATTCACATACAATCACTTACGTAAAGACAACGATGTGGCAGTAGCTCGCGGATATCACGAAAAGCTGATGATGTGGTAGCGTGGATTGCGGACAACCCTTCGAAGGCTTGGGTTTTGGACCATATGCTTTCATGTAACTACTTTTGGATGGCCAAGGGCCTTCAAATATGTACTAAGGGCACTCTCTGGCATTCTACCAGCGGGAGATTCAAGGCAAAGCCACGGGTGTTGTACCTTGTTGAAGCAATATAAAGAAATCCCGAAAGGGACATCGCAGTTTGGGGCCAGTGTATTCCGGAGGTGGAACTATGCCACTCCGTGTCTTGCGTGAAGTGTCTCTATTAATTGAGTTGTTTGAAGTGCTTAAAACTCTGTTCAATTTGTTCTTTTTCGTTGGCACATGGTGTGTAAGGTGCAACGGAATTGAATGTTGAACTTTGCTCAAGATGAGTGCTCCGAACTGTGCTCAAGGGTTCCTTTTACTTACGGAAGGGAGAGCCTTCCGTTCCTTTAGTGAGAGAGTGCAATGGAGACAAACAAAGTGGTGAACACTGTGAATGAAGGTGCATGAGACTGAGAGATAGAGAGAGAAGAGAATACGACACTAGAGACGTTGTAAAACCCTCCTCCAAGGGCCCCACTCTCGATGGCGAGAGCGGTCTACTTATGATTGCACAAATCTCTACAATGCTTGGACTTGCCGATGATGTCGTTGACGATGAGGACGACGACGAGACGGGCTGAAATCTGAAAACTCTAAGGGGTGAAATCTGCAAATCTTTATCTGCTGAATTTTGACTCTATGTCGGGGATGATGTCGATGATGACGATGCGACGACGACGCGCTGAAAACGCGGATGCTGAAATCTGCGTTTTCCGGGCTGAAACTGCAAACTTCGCAAGATTTGACTGTGTGCGGCGAGGATCTGCTGCGGGAAGGTGAGATCTGCGAGGTTCGGGAAGGTGAGATCTGCGGAGTCTGACTGCTGAAAACTGAAAACACTGGTGCTACTGTTGCTTCTGTCGCGAAGATTTGCAAAAACGCTAGGTCTCTGGCTGATCCAAAAACGCTAGGCTGATTTGGGGTTCTGCGGTGGAAACCTGCTAATGCTAGGGCTGATCTGCTGTCTACTGTCGCTGTGAATCTGCAAGTGCAAAAACGTTGGCTGATCTGATGCAAAAACTCTAGGCCTTTTGCAATGCTGAAAACGCTAGAGTTGTCGCGGGGGTTTGTGTTGCTAAGAAGTTGGTTGTTGAGCAAGGTGCTCCTGCTGCCTCTTTTGCCAGAAAGTGCTAGCGCTAGGTTTGCTTATATACAAACTTAGCAAAATTGCCCTACCTACTTTCCAACAAAAGTCACTGAAAAATAATAAGTGAAAAATGTCAAAAATAGGGAAAATAGGTCTATGCACTGTAAAAATGCTACTGATGGCCATGCTGTGTGCAACCAGAGGATATGCATCTAATCTAAGTGTATGGACATGCACGGTCTGCAAACAGACTCACAAAAGCGCCAGATCACTACCTATCCTAGACCGACTTGACTGAATTGAACCCTGGTCATGCTGTAGCTTGTCCACGGACACATAGGGTTGGATGTGTCATGTGACATCCCCTCCTTTTCAAAGTGAGGTACTGGCGTCGAGGGAGATCGCCAATAGCATCCGTAATCCTGGAAGGGACTCTTGACTGGCCCACTTAGATGTGTGGGTCGTGTGGTACTTGAACTTCATAAAGGTCTGCAACGCTTGCTTCTTTGGGCCGCGCCGAAAGTGATACAGGCTATTGTGGCTCCTTCAATGCTTCAACTTCGTCTAGAGTCATGCTTCTTTCTTCTTTAAGAATCTCCATGGCTGAAAATTCATGAAACCATTTCCAACACAAAACCATGAACTTACCTATTTCATGTAAAGTGAATGGAAAAAATCTCTTCTGTCGAACAAATTGTGCATGCAATGTAGATGAACATAGAGACGAAGTGCCAAACCGTTCACCACACACACGCAAACGATGAGATCTAATCTTGTCTTGTTGATCTAAATCAATCAACTGTGGCAGACCATAATGGGCTTGCCGATGCTTGATGCTCAATCTTTCTTGTGCTCTTTTTACGACTGTGTCATGCCAAGGAAAAGACCTGAAATGTGACTTCCTTGAATGCATACTTTTCAGCTCTTCATGAAAAATCCGCATACATTTGTGCTCATTCATGAGTGAAACGTGCTCAACGTACAATATGTCGTGCCTAAGAAAAGACATCACATGACTAAAATACAGGAAACGATCACGAATGAAACACTTGTACAATGCGTGCTGACAAATCATTCGAACACATAGTACTTCCCGTGGGGGTTCTTTGGACCTAGGCTCCAGAGCCAAGATTGGTTCTTCGTGATTGATCGAATCTGCAATGAGGTTAGCTTCGCTAGAAAAAGTATCCACTAACTCATCCTTCTTGTGAACAATCACATCTTCTTCATGCAAATCATCATGCTTGTGAGAAATCACATCTTGATCATGCAAATCATCATGCCTGTCATTGGCATCCAAATCATCATGCTCATCATTATCATTCAAATCATCATGCTTATCATCATGCAAATCCTGTGTATCATGCTTTGTAGAAGACGAGACCGAGAGAGTCTCCTTCTCCTGAATCCGTTTAATCTTCGCTTGCACATTAGAAATGCAAGACGGAGAATGAACAACTTACGCTCCACAAATGACAATGGAAGAGTCACTTTTGGCATTGAAAGTGAACGTATTTTCCGCCCAATCACTGAGAGGATCATGCTCACGAAACCACTGAATGCCCAAAATCATCACATCCTGAGAGAGAAGAGATTTTTTTTTTTCTACGGAAAGCAGCTTGTTGAACTGTAAACAACACATCAAGGCACTCTTTCGTGATGTGAGAGTCCATACCGTGAGCGTAGCCAGAGACCTCGAGAGGAGATTTCTGACTAACCTCTACGCGGACTCTCTCAACAAGAGAAGGACTGATCACATCATGTGTCACGTGACACATCCAACCCTATGTGTCCGTGGACAAGCTACAACATGACAAGGATTTAGTCATTCCAGTCAGTCTAGATTACCAAGTGTTCTGGCACTTTTGTGAGTCTGTTCGTTCGCAGACCGTGTATGACCAGTCACTTAGTGCAGATGCATATCCTCTAGTTGCGCACAGCATGATCATAAGCATTCCCATAAGAATCCATCAGATTCCTCCAGGAGAATTTTCCAGTGCATTTAGCCTATTTTCCCTATTTTTGACATTTTTTACTTATTATTTTTAAGTGACTTTTGTTGGAAAGTAGGTACGGCAAATTGAGTAAGTTTGTATATAAGCAAACCTAGACTAGCACTAATTGGAAGAAGAGGCAGCAGGAGCACCATTGCTCAACATGCAACTTCTCAGCAGAACCCCAAGCACTAGCGTTTTTGCTCCGCAGCAACCACCTAGCGTTTTTGGACCAGATCAGCCAGCGTTTTTGCTTTTGCAGATCCCTGGCCGACAGGAGACTCAACAAGAAGCCTAGCGTTTTGCATTTGCAGGACATCCGGCGACAACAGAACCATTTTCAGCCCATGGTTTTTGATTTGCAGATCAGTCCCAACGTTTTGCAGATTTACCCCGACAGAACATCAAGAACCACCAGCGTTTTCAGTTTTCAGCCCTTAGATAGCGTAGATCAACCCCCGAACCTCACAGATCTCACCTTCCCGTAGCAGTTCCTCGCCGCACGGTGGGATCCATCGGAGTTTACAGTTTCAGCCCGGAAAACGCAGATTTCAGCATCTGCGTTTTCAGCGCGTCGTCGTCGTACTGTCGTCACCGACATAGAGTCAGAATTCAGCAGATAAAGATTTGCAGATTTCAGCCATTAGCATTTTCAGATTTCAGCCTGTCTCGTCGTCGTCCTCATCGTCGTCGACATCGTCGGCAAGTCCAAAGCATTGTAGAGATTTGTGCAATCATAAGTAGACGGCTCTCGCCATAGAGAGTGGGGCCTCCGGAGGAGGGTTTTACGTCGTCTCTGGTGTTATATTCTCTTCTCTCTCTATCTCTTAGTCTCATACACATGCACGCACAGTGTCCATTCACTTTGTTGTGATATCATTGCACTCTCTCATTAAGAACGGAAGGCTCTCCCTTCCATAAGAACAAAAAAGGAACCTTGAGCACATTATGGAGCACTCATCTTGAGAAAACATTCATTCCGCTGCACCTTACATTGGTATCAGAGCTTTGGCAGTGTTCTGTATCACTCAAGGAAAGAACCACAAGAATCACAAGAATTTTTTTGCTTGTTGCGGTCGCACGAACCCAAGTTCGCTTGGGGGTGTCGATTCCTAATCGTGTTTTTGAAGAGTGACAGGAATCCCAAGAAAGAAGGGCTTGCCTAACCTCCCCTTGTGCCTCTTTTCACTCATTGAGAGCGGACCGTGCACTTAGCGGCCGGCCAATCGACGTGAGGTGGGAAAAAGCAATCTTGGTGTGAGCGCAAGGCCGCCAAGGGATGCGCCCGCGGAAAAGAGCAGAACTCGGGTGAAGAGAAGATCCTTCTCTAACACAGATTGCAAGCGAAAGAAGAACCTCAAGAACCTCAAGACCCACAAGAACCTCAAGAACTCAAGAACCCTAAGAACCAAGACCCCCAAGAACCCAAGACCACACGAACCCACAAGAACCAACGACTTGAGTGGATGGTCATCACTCGAAGCGGAATGGATACTTCGCTTGGAGGTGATGAGCATGAGAGAGGCGAAGAAGAAATTTTCCCACCGGGAGGTTTTTCCGACCCTCCCCCTTCCCCATCCACGCCAAGGATTGCACTAACTCCTATGAAGGAGTTGACGCAGTTGTTTATGGACAACAAGTTCGAACCCGAAGCACGAAAAGAAGAAAGAGAAGCAAACAGAAAGGCCTACGAAGAAGAAATGGCAGACATAGATCGTGAATACGAAGAAAGCATGGCAGCCATAGAGCGTAAGTACGACTTGGAAGACAAAGAACGACAAGCCAAATTGGATCGTGAAAACAAAGAAAGTCAAGCCAAATTTGATCGCGAGTACAAAGCCATAAGAAGAAAAAGGTTCAGTAGAGAAAGTATCAACTAACACATCATCCATGTGAACAATCACATCAACTTGATGCAACTCATCATGCTTGTGAGAAATCACATCTTGATCATGCAAATCATCATGCTCATCATTATCATCCAAATCATCATGCTTATCATTGTCATTCAAATCATCATGCTTATCATCATGCAAATCATTGTCATTCAAATCATCATGCTTCTCATAATCATGCAAATTTTGTTTGTCATGCTTGGGAGAAGAAGGGAGTGAGAGAGGCTTCTTTTCCTGATTCTGTGCAAAGTACGCCTGGGCTTGAGAAAAAAGTCGCCACAACTCTTTCATGTGTTGGTCGCCCTTTTCTTTGATGTGATCCCTTTTCCTAGGCATGACATATTGTACGTTGAGCACGTTTCACTCATGAGTGAGCACGAATGTATGCGGATTGTTCATGAAAAGCTGAAAAGTATGCATTCAAGGAAGTCGCATTCCATGTCTCTTCCTTGGCACGACACATTGGTAGAAAGAGCACCCGAAAGTATGAGCACCAAGCATGGACATTTCCGTTGTGAATTGCCACAGTTGATTGCGTTAGATCAAAAGAGAAAGATTCGATCTCATTGTTCGCGTGTGTGTGGTGAACGGTTTGGCACTCCGTCTCTTTGTTCATCCACATTGCATGCACAGTCTTTTAGGAAGACAATATTTTTTCCACTCACTTTACATGGAATAGGTATGTTCATGTTTTTGTGTTGGAAGTGGTTTCAGGAATATTCAGCCATGGAGATTCTTGCAAAAGAAAGAAGCATGACTATCGACGAAGTAGAAGCATCGAAGGAGCCATAGAAGACTATGTGTCGCTTTCGGCGCGGCCCAAAGAAGCGTTGCAGACCTTTATGAATTCAAGTACCGCACGACCCACACCTCAGAGTGGGCGACGAAGAGTCCCTTCCAGGATTCCGGATGCTATTGGCGATCTCCCTCGACGCCATACAGTTCGGTACCAGTACCTCACTTTGAAAAGGAGGGGATGTCACGTGGCACATCCAACCCTATGTGTCCGTGGACAAGCTACAACACGACAAGGATTCAGTCAGTCCAATCAGTCTAGATTAGCAAGTGTTCTGGCACTTTTGTCAGTCTGTTCGCAGACCGTGCATGATCAATCACTTAGTGTAGATGCATATCCTTTGGTTGCACACACCATGATCATAAGCATTCCCATCAGAATCCATCAGAATCCTTCAGGGGAATTTTTGAGTGCATTTAGCCTATTTTCCCTATTTTTGACATTTTTCACTTATTATTTTTAAGTGACTTTTGTTGGAAAGTAGGTAGGGCAAATTGAGTAAGTTTGTATATAAGCAAACCTAGACTAGCACTAATTGGAAGAAGAGGAAGCAGGAGCACCATTGCTCAACAGGCAACTTCTCAGCAAAACCCCAAGCACTAGCGTTTTTGCTCCACAGCAACCACCTAACGTTTTTGGACCAGATCAGCCAGCGTTTTTGCTTTTGCAGATCCTTGGCGACAGGAGACTCAACAAGAAGCCTAGCGTTTTGCATTTGCAGGACATCCGGCGACAGCAGAACCATTTTCAACCCTAGCGTTTTTGATTTGCAGATCAGCCCCAACGATTTGCAGATTTACCGCGACGGAACATCAAGAACCACCAGCATTTTTAGTTTCAGCCCTTAGACACCACAGATCAAGCCCCGAACCTCGCAAATCTCACCTTCCCGCAGCAGATCTTTGCCGCACGGTCGGATCCATTGGAGCTTACAGTTTCAGCCCGGAAAACACAGATTTCAGTATCTGCGTTTTCAGCGCGTCGTCGTCGTACCGTCGTCATTGACATCGTCACTGACATAGAGTCAGAATTCAGCAGATAAAGATTTGCAGATTTCAGCCATTAGCATTTTCAGATTTGAGCCCGTCTCGTCGTCGACATCGTCGGCAAGTCCAAAGCATTGTAGAGATTTGTGCAATCATAAGTAGACCGCTCTCGCCATAGTGAGTGGTGCCTTCTGAGGAGCGTTTTACGTCTCTGGTGTCGTATTCTCTTCTCTCTCTATCTCTGTCTCATACACATGCACGCACATTGTCCATTCACTTAGTTGTGATCATTGCACTCTCTTATTAAGCGGAAGGCTCTTCCTTCCATAAGAACAAAAAAGGAACCTTGAGCACATTGTGGAGCACTCATCTTAGGAAACATTCATTCCGTTGCACCTTACATCATGCGTACTGCTTGGGTCAAACAATATGACAAAACGCTACCCCGTCATATGACCATAACATTTAATGAGAGACTCATCAATGGGAGGGTCAGGAGAAACTTGGGGCACACTCGTGTTGTCATTGATTGCATTGACAGAGGAAGTGGATTCTATGGATTCTTTAGATTCACTAGAGTCAAGCTTTAGGACATGTTCTTTTTATGTGACTCTTAATGTGACAATGAAAACAACGACCTTCCTTAGAATAAGTGCTTTGCTCTTCCGACGTGATGTATCCTCCTAGAATTCCTTGTGCTACCTTTTCATATGGAGTTAGCTTAGGTTTAGCAATTGTGTTAGCCTTACCCTTAGGTTCAATGGAAGAGTTCTTTTTTGAGAGAGTGTTGGAAGATTGGTTAGAGGAGTTACCGTTCTTACCATTCTTACTGTTCTTACCATTCTGAGGGTTCTACGAAGTCTGAGAGGTACTTGTCGAAGTCTTGTTCTCCTTAGGCTTTCCCTTGTGCTTCATCTCCTGTGCGAGAGCAATCGCTACCGCCTTGTTGAGATTGATTGGATCGAGCACCTCGACATCGTACTTGATATACTAGTCCAATCCATAAAGGAGTGCCTCCTTGCGCTCATCATCCGACTTGCGTAATTGGGTACCTACCTGCAAAACACGATTAGAGAAAGACATCACTGGCATAGCATTTTGCTTGAGAGAGCGCAAATCGTCCTTCAATCGTACGAGGTACCGAGGTGGCATAAACCGCGCCTTGAGCTTGTCTTGGAAATCAGCTCAATTGAAGGAAAGGGGCGTGAATTCGTCGGTCTTCTCTAGGTGCATGGCTAACTGTGCCTCTTGCCATGCGTGGTACCTATTGATGACATCACCAGCAAGGTACATAGCTGCCGTCAAAACCTTGCTATTTCCTGTTTTGTTAGTTGTTGCAAAATAAGCATTAAATTGATGCAACCAAGAATGAATAACCGTAGTATACATCTTACCATCATACTTATTGAACTGGATCTTCTCTGTGACTGGGTTGTTGGAGTCCTAATCACGGGTTGCGCCACTTGAGGAACTACCAACATCTTTGGCTGGTTTGGACTTCGAGACAAGAACCTGTCGAACCAATTCTTGAGTGCGGAGGTCCCTCTAAACCTCATGATCGGCCTCCAAGGCCGCTCATCTTGCTTCGGCTTCCTCCTTTCTTTGTGCTTTTCTTTCCTTTCGTGCATCGCGCTCGCGTTTCAAAGCAATGCGAGTCACTTCTTGTTGTTCCACTTTTCTTTCTAGTTGTGCCATCGCAACGCGAGTCGTTTCTTGTTGTTGTGATATCATCTCCAGCATCGACTCGACCATCGCCTCCATAGGATTTGGTACAACTCGTGGCGTAGATGGGGAAGGGGGAGGGTCGGAAAAACCTCTTGGTGGGGAAAATTCTTCGTCGCCTCTCTCATGCGCATTACCTCCAAGCGAAGTATCCATTCCGCTTCGAGTGATGACCATACATTGTGATCTTGGGTTCGTAGTTTACGAGGAACTTAGGTTCTTGTGGGTCTTGAGTTCTTGGGTTCTTTAGGGTCTTGAGTGCTTGAGGTTCTTGAGGTTCTTGAGGGTCTTGAGGTTCTTGGGTTCTTGAGGTTCTTGAGTTCTTCTTTAGCTTGCAATCTGTGTTAGAGAAGGATCTTCTCTTCACCCGAGTTCTGCTCTTTTTTGTGGGTGCAGCCCTTGGCGGCCTTGCGCTCACACCAAGGTTGCTTTTTCCCATCTCACGTCGATTGGCCGGTCGCTAAGTGCACGGTTCGCTCTCAATGAGTGAAAAGAGGCACAAGGGGAGGTTGGACAAGTCAATCTTTCTTGGATTTCCGGTCACTCTTCAAAAATACGATTAGGAATCGACACGCCCAAGTGAACATGGGTTCTGCGACCTCAAAAAGCAATTCTTTTTTTGTGGTTCATGGTTCTTTCCTTGAGTGATATAGAACACTGCCAAAGCTCTGATACGAATGTAAGGTGCAACGGAATTGAATCTTGAACTTTGCTCAAGATGAGTGCTCCGGACTGTGCTCAAGGGTTCCTTTTACTTACGGAAGGGAGAGCCTTCCGTTCCTTTAGTGAGAGAGTGCAATGGATACAAACAAAGTGGTGAACACTGTGAATGAAGGTGCATGAGACTGAGAGATAGAGAGAGAAGAGAATATGACACCAGAGAGAAGAGAAAACCCTCTTCCAAGGGGCCCCACTCTCGATGGCGAGAGCGGTCTACTTAAGATTGCACAAATCTCTACAATGCTTGGACTCGCTGACGACGTCGACGACGACGAGACGGGCTGAAATCGAGGACGATTACTTTCTTTCAAGAAGGGAAGATGTAACAAACTGTTGACGTGTCGACCTATTGAAGAACGGAGCTACCGGCCGAGGGGCCTAAAACCTAAGCAGAACAAGTAATAGAGGAAGTGTCACAAAGTGATGACGTGGTTGACCCTAACCCTAATTTTTGCCAGAAACCCTAACTGCTGAAACCCTAATTCTGGAAACCCTAACCCTAAAACCTGCAAACCCTAATTTTGTTGCCAAAAACCGTGAAATTGCCAAACCCTAACCCTAACCCTAAGGGCAGATTTCGGTGTTTTGCGTTGACTGATGACATGGCAGGCTGTACAGATTTCCGTAATTTACGCTGGCAGCTTTTGGCTTTGCTTTTGGACCAGAAGCTTTTGAGTTTTAAAAGATTTTTACTGTGACTGCTTTTTAGGCCAAGGGCCTTTAAATACGAGGCTAGGGCTCATTCTCTGGCATGCTTCCTAGCGAAGGTGCAAAGTCTGGAGTACCGGGTTGTATTGTGTTGATGCAATATAAAGAAATATCGAAAGGGGCGCCAAGGTTTGGGGCCAATACTCTCTGGGTGGAATTCCGCCACTCCGTGTCACGTGTCGTCTCTCTTTCAGTTCAATTGTTATTGAAGTGCTAAAAGTCCGTTCAATCTGTTCTTTTCTATTGGCACGTGGTGCCCGCCTTGTGACAATAACCATCCCTGAAAACACACCTGTACGGTGAGGTTATCACCCTCACCGGTGCCTACTTTTGGAGCAGCAGTTAGCTACTCCTATTCCTGCTCAGAGAGGCTCTTGCCTCATCAAAAACGCATATGACCACACAACTGTACATGAGTCAAATGAAGAGCCCTCTTGAGGGGCATCACATTACTGCATGTAGGGGGGAGAGAGAGTGTCACCAGCCAGTGGCAATTCCGTGTATTTTTGCAGGTTTAGGGTTTCGGCCCTAAACGGACCGTAATACCCCCAGGAGGCTCAGGGACGCAAGGGGACCGCTGTACAGGTGATCTGGCGCATTTTCAGGGCAGAAAACAGAGAATTCAGCGTGCTGCAGATTCTCGCCAGGGTTTGCAAAGTGTTCGTATGCGTCGGGAAAGTCATCTAATGCGTGGGGATACTGACTGTGAAGGGTCCTAGTACAGTTATGCTGCTGAAATCGGGCCAGAACAGAAGAAATTCAGCCCAGATTGTGCGGGGCAGCTTGTAGGGAACCACAGCTTTTATTCCCTCTTTTAAAGAATAAAGAAATACCGAAAGGGGCGCCTATTTAGGGGCCAATCTGGTGTCTGACTCGCATACAGATGCATTCTAGCATCTGTATCCCATTCCCCTCTCTTGTGTCATTATAGCACAGGTAGAATAGACGACTAATAATGGTTGAAAGCTAAATCAAGGTTTGAAGTAAAGTCTACCGCCCTTTTTGAAGTTAACAGGCCGGTTACATGGTTCCATCGACGGGATTAAATCACTTTTTCCTCAAAAAGTGAGCCTTGGTCAGTTTGGGTTAAAGACACTGAGAGAGTTTGGGATGACCTTGAAAACACAGAGAGTTTGAAAGTAGATCGAGTGGATTTACAGGTGAGAAAGGCTACGAGAGTCTTTCTTTGGATACAGGTGAGAAAGGCTACGAGTCTTTCTTTGGATTTATAGGTGAGAAAGGCTACGAGAGTCTTTCTTTGGATACAGGTGAGAAAGGCTACGAGTCTTTCTTTGGATACAGGATGGATGGCAACAAGGAAGAGGGTTCCTCTTCAGAGGATAGACAACCTATTCCAATTGCACATGAAATTGGCGAGAGTTTAGGCCAAGCAGAGAAAGCTTTGCAGGTTGTTACTGCTGTGACCATGTTCAAGCAATTGATGGAGAATCCAAGATTTATGGAGTTCATACAATCTTCATCAATAGCACATCAAGTTCAAGGCAGTTTTGGCATGCCAGGAACAATGTTTAGGGGTATGCAAGGTATGGTGCTCAACCCCATGTATGCAAACATTGGTTTGCACCCAGGATTTCAGGGCACACAAGGTTAGTTTGGGGTGTCACAAGGCAACTTGGGTATGGCTGGTTTTTCAATCCCATCAGTGAATATGACACCTGGATATCAACATGTTACTGGCCAGGGAGTACAGATGGCTCCCACAGGTGTGCCCATTATGCAAACTGTCTCTTTTGACAATTTGGAGTCAATGGATAAGCTAAAGCCATACAAAGAAGATAATCAGTGAGTCCATTGACACATTCAATGGCTTTGATGAGAGGACAAAGGTTTTCTCTTTCCTCGAACAGTTTGACAAAGCATTTGTTGGAAGGAGCATTTAAAGTCAAGAAAGCTGCCACTTTTCAAAAAAAAAAATGCAAGTCAGTGGTGGAATACACTGTTGTTACAAGGACAGACTCCTTCCACTTAGAATGATTTCATACAGGTACCGAATTAGCTAAAGGCTAATTCAAAACAGGTACAGGATGATTTAACAAGATTTCTTGCGAGAAATCTCGTGTAAATCAAAGGGCAAGTAGTCCTACTGATGTAGAAGATCAAAGGTTACGAATTGGTGCGATTGGCACGCAAAACAGAGCCCGAAAGAAGAAAATACAGCTTGCTGTATTTTTCTGTAGATTTAGGGTTTTGACCCTATTTGATGCCATTTTGTCCCAAGAGCTTCGGGGAAGCTAGAGGACAGTAATACAAGTGATTTGGAGCATTTTAGGAGCTAAAAACAGAGAATTCAACGTGCTGAATTTCCAGGACAGGTTTGCAAAAGTTCTCTATTATGCGTGGATAATCACTTGGATATGTGGATTTTTGGTTGTGAAGGTTTCTACTACAGTCATGCTGCCAAAATCGGGTCAAAAAGAGAATTCTCAGCCCAATAAAAGTGACAGTATAAGGGTAGATCACAGGTTAATCTCCAAAGATAAAGATGAAGAGCAGAGAAAGATTGTTTTCGATGCTCAGTATGCAAATCAGTGATATTGCATAAAGGCTGAAATTGCCTGAGAGTTGGAAGATTCACAATGCGTTTTACGCGAGTCTTCTCAGACCCTATGTGGGTGATGTGCCAGAAGATATGCCAGCTGAAGATCAGCCGGAAGTCGAGGAACTTGACGAGATCTTGGTCCTGGAACAGATTTGGGCACATAAAGAAAGAAAAGAAAAGGCAAGGTTGCAAGGTGCTGTTTGGTAAAGTTCAAAAGCTATTCACCTCTGGATGTCAAGTGGATGGAAAAAAGTGAACTTGCAGAGTCACTAAAAGTATGGGAACTTAAAACCTTGGTTTGCAACCTACCTTGACCCCTTGAGATTCAGCGCTACATGGATTGTCAGTGTGACAATCGCTTCTAAAAGAAATGATGTACATGTTACTTACAGTGAGCTCAATGAAGTGCATGTTACATGAATGTTAGAGCTGTACAGATTGTCAGTTTGGCAATTGCTCTTATGAAATGTCCAAAAGTTTGGTTAGTGCTATAGAAGTGAGTATTTCTTGTCAGTTTGTCAAGGGTACATCAATTGCTTCTATTAAAGGGTACATGTGTAACTGCATTCTTAAACTGTCGGTTTAGGTATGCTCGAAAGTGTTACTGGATCCAACGTGTACTAAAAGACAGTGACAAAATGTGACGCTTCCATTTTGTCATTGGAAAGTTAGGGACTCAAAGCAATGGCAGAGTGTGACGCTTCCGTTATGTCATTAGGACAGGGTTCACACGCAGGCAATACATGTGTCGACGAGGTGTTGAATACACTAGGGTTGACAATGAGCATGTATGTGTCGTGCATGTGTCGACAGGTGTTGAATACACCCGAGTGTTGACTGTAAGCATGTACGACATAGGTGCAAACGAGGACGTTTGAGATTTCAAGAGGGGGGTACGTCACCAGCCAGTGGCAATTCCATTTTTGTTTATTTCTCTTTCTTTGGGGAATTTCGCTTGTTTTACCTTTTGGAAACACCCCTCTGGAAATCTAACTGCCTTGCATTGCATAGCCAGTGTGGAACTGTTGAGAGAGAGTCCAGGCTTGAGGGCTAAAGAGCACTAAGGTTGGACAAGGACTATGGTTAGCCAAAGTGGGGTCATTGGCCAGCCAAAGCGGAATCCTTTGCTACATAGGCTACATTTTAGTTCTGGGTGTGGCTGTAGTGTACAAAGAGGGTCAGATGACCTAGAAGAATCTAATGGCAGAAACTCCTAAATTTTAGGGACTGCTATTTTTGGACGGCAAAATATCTTCGCGTCATTACGTGCAGTTTGACATGGGGATCATTTTGTTACTCTGTGGCCAAGTCAACAGAGGCTGCATGTGAGATATTTTTAGACCCGAGGGTCTGTTACCATATACGTGTGGTAGTGATGTGTGTGAACACACTAGGACTGCCGGGGCATTTTTTCCCTCTTTAGGAGGTTTTTTCCCCCGTGCATTGTATATACGCCCATCACTCTAGGGCTATCTATCTTTCCATTGCACACTAAGTAACACACTCTCTTTTGTGTGCCTTGAGCTTCCTTCGTCTTCTCCAAGCTGTGTGTGTTTCTCTGCAACCATAATTCCAACAATTGGTATTAGAGCAGGTCACGTCCTCTCGGGCTTAGTCGCCAGCTGCTCGAGCACACTCCTGCTCACTTTCTCCGATTTCAGTGAGCTTTGGCAAGCGTTCGCAGGTCGACAAATATTTTGGGTAAGCTCAAAGAGCTTGGTCTGCTCAGAATTTTGATTTGGGCTCATTTCGGCCTCCGTTTCCACTACAGGCAGTACTGCACAGGCTATTTCGTCATTTTGTGCAGAATTTTTGTCAGTGCCGTTTTCTGCATAACAGGTGCCCTATAATCTTCTACGGTTTGTGCTATATAGCACAGGTTGTTCCCGCTCCGTTTCTCCTATTTTCGGGCAATTTTCACATCAGGTGCAGCATTTACCATGGCTGACAACAACAACACAGATGTGTTCAAGATATTTGCTGTTGAGGACAGGTTGGATGGGGACAACTACCCTATGTGGGCTTATATAATGCAACATGTTCTTGTGTCTTTGGAACATTGTGCAGGGCATTGATGTACGTCCTGGTTTTGAGGATGTAGGCGATGTTGAGGATGTTGCAGGTCTTGCTGCAAGGATTGCAGCTGTTAGAGTTGTTTTGCCTACGCAGAACAAGCTCGTTGGGATGTTAAGAATGCGCAAGCTCATGCATTGATTGCGTTGTCTGTGAAGCACACCATTGTTCCTCACATCCGTTCAACAAAATCTGCAAAAGAGGCTTGGGATATTTTAGCAGGTCTTTATGCAAGCCGCAATGAGGCTAAAATTGCTTTGCTGCGTAAAGAGCTGGAGTCGAAGATTATGCATGAGGAAGATGATATGGACACTTTCCTTGCTAGTGTCAAGGATATCAATGAGCAGCTTATTTCTGCAGGTGAAGTCATTTCAGACAGTTCCCTTGTGCAGACTGTTCTTGATGCCTTACCAGATTCCTACCAGACTTTTGCTAGTACTTGGAGACTTATGACCCAAGGAAATCCTGAAGTTGTCAAGTTTGATGCATTATGCACATTGCTGTTGCAAGAGTCACTTTCCAGAAAAAACAGGACTAGACAGCGTGCAGTTGAACAGGCTTTTATTGCTTCTCAAAGAAAGGGTGGTAACAGTAATGCAGCCACTTCTTATGGTTGTGCTGCGAGTGGCAAAAATTCTCTTCCTAATGCTTCTGCTGGCAGTACTTCGTCTGGCAATTCTGGTGATAAGGGCAAAAAGAAGATGCGTTGCCATTATTGTAAAGCCAATGATCACTTGATCAAGTCGTGTACTAAGTTGAAGGCCAAAGAGGCTAAGAAGAAAGAGGGTGGTTCCACTGCAAATCCTTGTTCCACTACAAATGCAGCCATTGTTGAGTCTTCTGTGAAAGGAGACTGTAATGCTGATGTTGATGTAGAATGGGCTTTTAGCGCAGAGTTCACTTACAATCCTGCTGTCCATGATGCATGCTTGTCAGTTGCTGCAGATTCACATGTGTGGTATTTCGACAGTGGTGCTACAAAGCACATTACCTCACATCGTGAATTGTTTACCTCTCTCGAGTCAGTCCCTCATGGGAATTCAGTCACTTGTGCCAACAATGCCTCTTATCCAGTTCAAGGAGTTGGAAAGATTGTGCTCATTGTTGCTAATGGCAGTTCCTTCACACTTGTTGATGCACTTTATGTACCTGGGATCAAGAAGAATCTCTTGTCTGTATCCGCACTTTCTAGACTTGGACTTGTAGTCAAATTTGTGGATGACAGATGTACAACTCATGATCTCAGTTTTGGTGATGAAATTGTTGCATTTGGCCTTTTGTGCCGTGGGCTGTATAAGCTCACTTTGTATGACAAGTGTGGACAAAATTTTGCAAATGCTGTTGCAGATTCAAGGGCTATTTCAGATGCAAAACTTTGGCATGCACGTTTTGGTCATCTGAATTTTGCCAGTTTGCTGCGTTTGCAGAAATCTAATATGGTTGCTTCTTTGCCGCCTCTTGAAGCACCTGTCAAACATGTTTGTGAAGGCTGTATTTTGGGTAAGATGCAGCGTTCTAAATTTCCAAACAATGGTTTAGTTCGGGCCACATGCAGGTTTCAGCTTGTGCATAGTGATGTTTGTGGGCCCATGCAAACTCCGTCCTTGGGCAATTACCTGTACTTCGTGACTTTCATTGATGATTACTCTAGGCATGCATGGGTATTTTCGCTTAAAGCGAAGTCCGAAGTTTTTATGTGCTTCAAACAATTTTTGGCTATGGCTGAAAATGTCTCGAAATGTACTATGGGCACCCTCCGTTCCGATCGAGGGGGGGAGTATATGTCTCATGAATTTAATGCATTTCTGGCTAGTCGTGGGATAAAACACCAATGTACAGTGCCTTATACGCCTCAGCAAAATGGTGTTGCTGAGAGGAAAAACACGTCACTGACGGAAATGGCACGATGTATGGTCAAAAGTCAAGCTTTGCCGCATTCTTTTTGGCTTGAGGCCATTATGTGTGCCACTTATGTACTTAACAGGTGTCCTACGAAAGCTTTGCAGTCTATTACTCCATATGAAGCATGGCATGATAGAAAGCCTTCTATTGAGCACATGCGTGTTTTTGGGTGTTTGGCATATGCTTTGGTGCCACAAGTGCAGCGCAGAAAATTGGATGATAAGGCTGTCAAATGTATTTTTGTTGGTTATAGTGCTGAAAGCAAAGGTTACAGGTTGTATCATCTGCAAACAAAACGTATTCTGGTTTCTCGGGATGTAGTGTTTGTGGAAGATTCTGTTCAGCCCTTGCTGTCATGTACTAGAGACAGTAATGTAAGCTCACAAGACATTTATGACACTTTGTTGCCTCTTTTCAGTGGTGGAAATACGAATGTAAGCTCCAATGAGGCAAATGTACAGCCTATGGGGGTTTCTGAAAATGTTTTACATCAGCCTATTACTGATGCAAATGTACATGATGTACTTGATGAGGAAAGGGCTGAAAATGAGCAGGCTAGAGGTATGCCAAAATGGCTGGTGCACACTTTGCGTGACAGTAAATTGGATGCACCTTTGTCTAGTCGTACTCGTTCAGGCTCTCGCCATGCATCTTATGCATCAGATTGCTATGCTTTGGCTGTGTCTAGCTTACATGATGTTGAGGAGCCTCTGACTTTTGATGAAGCACAAAATTCAGAAAATTGGATGGCTGCCATGCAATCAGAATATGATGCACTTATAGAAAATGACACATGGACTTAATCTGATTTGCCTCCTGGCAAAAAGGCCATTGGTACGAAGTGGGTTTACAAGTTGAAACGCAAGCCGGATGGTGAGATCGATCGCCATAAGGCTCGACTTGTTGCAAAGGGTTATGCACAGCAAAAAGGCATAGATTATGAAGAGACTTTTGCTTCCACTTGTCGTATGACTACTGTGCGTTTTCTATGTGCATTGGCAGCTCATTTTGGTTGGGATGTACATCAATCAGACATTGTTACTGCTTTCTTGAATGGTGACATATTTGAGGAAGTTTATGTAATGCAGCCTCGCGGTTTTGTCATAAAAGGACAAGAGGACAAAGTGTGCAAATGTAACAAGGCTTTGTATGGGTTGAAGCAATCTCCTCGTGCTTGGTATGAGAAAGCTGACAGTCATTTGGTCAAACAAGGCTTTCGTAACAGTCCAACAAAAAGCACATTGTATGTAAAGCGTGAGGGTGATGTACTTCTCATTGTGGTTCTTTATGTGGATGATTTGCTGATCACTGGACCAAATGAGAGACATATTGCTGAATTTAAGGCTGATTTGAATGCTACTTTCAAGATGAAAGATTTGGGGCTGTTGCATCATTACTTGGGTATACAGTTTAAGCAGTGTGATGGTGGTATTGCCTTGTGTCAGAAAAGTTACATAGAGACATTGCTATGTAAGTTTGGACTTGAGGATTGCAAACCTATTGCCATTCCCATGGAAACAGGTTTGAAGTTGAGTCTACATGATGCTGGTGATCCTGCTGATGTCACTCTTTACCAAACTGCTGTTGGCTGCCTCATTTATGTATGCAACACGAGGCCAGATATTCAGTTTGCAGTCTCACAGGTCAGCAGATTTATGCATAGCCCAAGGTCTAAGCATTGGCAGGCTGTCAAGAGGATTTTCCGCTACCTTAGTGGCACTTTATATCTTGGCTTGTTTTATCCCAAGGGGGGATCATTGCCGCCAGACTTACATGCTTTTTCGGACTCAGATTGTGCTGGTTGTTTTGACACGCGAGTGTCCACAAGTGGTTTTTGTTTCATGCTTGGCAGTTCATGTATATCATGGTTGAGCAAGAAGCAACCTACTGTGGCCACTTCGAGTTGTGTGGCTGAGTACAGGGCAGTCTTCACAGCTACGGTTGAGTGTGTATGGCTAAGACGCCTTATGGTTGATTTGGGTGTTGGACAGGACACTGCCAACACTATCTACACTGATAGTCAGAGCGCATTGGCAGTTGCGAGGAACCCAGTTTCTCATGCTCGCACAAAGCACATTGAGGTGCATTACCACTATGTCAGGGAGAGGCTCTCAGTAGGAGAGATCAGCTTGGCTTATGTGCCAACACAGGACAACCTTGCAGATCTTTTCACAAAGGCATTGTCTCGTGAGAAGCTTCAAGCTTTCCGCAAAGCTTTGGGCTTACTCCCCTTTGTGGACTGATCCTGTCCTCAGGGCATGGCACTTCCCTTTACTCATGTGCCAGCTCTCGTTCACCGCATCACTCCAGGGGGGATTTGTTACCATATACGTGTGGTAGTGATGTGTGTGAACACACTAGGACCTCCGGGGCATTTTTTCCCTCTTTAGGAGGTTTTTCCCCCTGTGCATTGTATATACGCCCATCACTCTAGGGCTATCTATCTTTCCATTGCACACTAAGTAACACACTCTCTTTTGTGTGCCTTGAGCTTCGTTTGTCTTCTCCAAGCTGTGGGTGTTTCTCTGCAACCCTAATTCCAACAGGGTCTAAAGCGGGAAAATGCACAAATGAGTGACACTTGGCACTCTGAGGCCAATTTACTACTTAAAGAGAAGGCAAAAACGTGATTTTCAAGTGTGAGCTCGTTTTTGAGTGTTTGTCACAGGTGGGAGAGCTTCATTGGAGTGCTGGCTTACCCTCTATGTACAGTGAGGTGCAGGATGTCATGACCTGCACACCTCTCACTGCTCTCTCTCTCTCCCCTATTCTTTATGGTTATTGCCCTCTAGTGGGCTCATCAGATTGACCAATGTACAGTTGTGTGGGTTCATGCGCGATTGCCGAGGCAAGAGCCTCTTGCACAGGTATTGGATTAGCTAGTGGCTAATGCCCCACAGGTACAGGTGATTCGGAGAGGTTTCACGTGCGAAATCTCGTCCGATTCAAAGGGCAGGTAGCCCTACAGGTGCGGGAGCTCGAGGACTTGCTATGGATGCGACCGGCACGCGAAACGGAGCCCGAAACAGTGAATTACAGCCTGCTGTGTATTTTTGCAGGTTGAGGGTTTCGGCCCTAAACGGACCGTAATACCCCCAGGAGGTTCAGGGACGCAAGGGGACCGCTGTACAGGTGATCTGGCGCATTTTCAGGGCAGAAAACAGAGAATTCAGCGTGCTGCAGATTCTCGCCAGGTTTTGCAAAGTGTCCGTATGTGTCGGGAAAGTCATCTAATGCGTGGGGATACTGACTGTGAAGGGTCCTAGTACAGTTATGCTGCTGAAATCGGGCCAGAACAGAAGAAATTCAGCCCAGATTGTGCGGGGCAGCTTGTAGGGAACCACAGCTTTTATTCCCTCTTTTAAAGAATAAAGAAATACCGAAAGGGGCGCCTATTTAGGGGCCAATCTGGTGTCTGACTCGCATACAGATACATTCTAGCATCTGTATCCCATTCCCCTCTCTTGTGTCATTATAGCACAGGTAGAATAGACGACTAATAATGGGTGAAAGCTAAATCAAGGTTTGAAGTAAAGTCTACCGCCCTTTTTGAAGAAAACAAGACGGTTACAGAGAGTAGTGTAGGGTGTGTAGGACATGACTTCTTGCACTACATTGTACATGAGAGGGAAAACTTGCAGTCAATAGCTTTTAACCCGTGACAAGCTTGCAAATGAGGCTCTCTCAGCTAGAAATCTAGCCCCCCTTCTTGCTACAAGAGGAAAGTACACCACAGTGTGCCACTTGACACATTTATAAGTATTTTCCCGCTTTGGGCTTCCCGCTTAAAAATCTCCCGACTGGTTGCCTAGTTGACTTTGCAGTTGACCATCTATCCCCGCTGGGACCGCATCCAAAAATGCAATGTGGCCCAACTGTCGGGTACTCTCCCTTGGTGACCCCACCTTGGCACTATGCCTTTATTGAGTTCACTTCCTAGTATCCACCAACTTGCTAAGCGCGACAGGGGGACCTACATGATCTTGAACTGAGCCTAGACATCCTCTTACTATACGAGTTCGAGTGCTGACCAACTTCCCGTCTGCGTGTGAAACTACCGTTCACATTGGCCTTACAATGTTCGACCATTTGCAACTTTAAAAAGAGGGTCTCAAAAATTAAACAAAAATCATTGGAAAGAAACCAATAACTAAGGTTAGTAGTTGCCACGTCCTCGTGACATAGTTAACAGTTGCCACATTCTCGTGACATACCCCCCTCTTGAAATCGCAAACATCTTCGATTGCATACCATAAATACATGCCACTGATGATCTTGTATTGTTAGCACTCTTTTATCATCGCGTGTATCCGCAAGAAAGGTCGTAACACATAGATACAAATGACTTAATGAGACCTTCATACTTTTGTCATTTCCATGTGTTACACTGAATTTATATATACATTTTATGTGCTAGCTCTATCATTACCCCTCCTTTGCACACGTTGGGTTGGGGCTAAGTAGGCTCTAACCCAAAGGCTTCAAGGTAAAACTTTAATACATTTGGTGGCTCTCACAGTTCATGCTCTTCTATCCACTTTGCATCCATAGGTGGATAGTTCTTGAACTTCACCAAGTAGTGTCTTGCAACCTGTCCTTAACTTTTTTGTCCTTATGTGCCAAAACTTGCTCAGGTACTAGGATCTCATCAAGTTCCTCAACTTCTGGCTAATCCTCATCTGGCTTATCTTCTGGCACATCATCCACGAAGGGTCTTAGAAGACTCACGTGAAACTAATTATGAATCTCTTCCACGCATCAGGCAATTTCAGCCTGTAAGCCACATCGCTGATCTTATCAAGCACTGGAAAAGGCCCATAGTAACGCATGCTGAGCTTAGGAAACAACCGTTTCTTGCCCTTCATCTTCTTTAACCTTGCCTTCTCGAACCTTATCAGAACCCAATCACCAGGTGATAATAGCAATCCACGACGGTGACGATCAACAGCCTTTTCTTGCTTTGCCTGAGTCTTCTCCAAGGCAACTCTAATTTTCTTGTACATTTCATCAATGTTCTCAACATATCGATCTGCCTCAAAGATCTTGTCCTTTGTATGCAAAATGGGAGGAACTTTTTTGCCGCCTTCAACAATCTCAAAAGGTGTCTTGCCAGTCGACGAATGCACCGTATTGTTGTACGCATACTCAAGCATAGGCAAATACTGTTCCCACTTGCTCTTATTATCTGATACATAGCATTTTAGCAGATCCAAGACAGTAGAATTAGCCTCCTGTGATCGTCCATCAGTTTGTGGATGAAACGAAGAAGAGAATTTGAGCGTAGTGCCCATGTTCTCAAACAATCCTCTCCAAAACAAACTTGTCATGCGAGGATCACGATCACTCACAATCGATTGTGGCATACCATGGTACTTGAACACATTGTACATGAACAAGCGTGCCATCTGATCAGGTTTTATCTTCTTCCTGACAGGGATAAAATGGGTTTGCTTGTTGAACCTGCAGATAATGGTCCATATACCATCATTCCTTGTCGGGGTTCTTGGAAGATCAAAGATAAAATCCATAGCAATGCTTTCCCATGGATTATCCGGAATCGGCAGTGGTTGTAACAGCCCCGGTGCCTCCTTTCAAACTTGACCTTTTGGCAAATCAGGCATGCTCGCACAAAGGCATCCACATCTCTCCTCAAGGTAGGCCAATAGAAGAATGTCTCTACCGCTTTAACTGTCGCATCAATACCACGATGCCCTGCATACGGTGGAACATGACTTTCTACCATGACCTTATGTCGCAATGGCCTAGTGACACAAAGTCTGCCATGCATCATTATAAAATCATCTCTGAGGAGGTAGTGCTCATGATGTTGCCTCTCTTGCAACTGTTCAAAAATCCTTGCGAAGTCTTCATCTGTGGCATATTGTTCCTTCATGTCATCAAGCTCATGATGATAAGGAATTGATTTAGTTGAAATTTGTGGCTTCCTTGATAATGCATCAGCCACAACATTCTTCTTGCCTTCCACATGCATAATGTGGAAATTGAACATAGAAAGAATGTTTGCCCATCGCATATGCTTTTTGGATAGCTTTGACTGTGTAAAGAAGTATCGCAAGGTCTGATGATCTGTTTGGACAACAAAATCAGCACCTAAGAGGTAGTGCTTCCAACTAGAAAGCGCATGAATCACGGCCAAGAGCTCTCTCTCATAGACTTGCATAGTCTTCTCTGGCCCTTGCAAAATTCGGCTTTCATAAGCTACTACCCGGCCATCTTGCATCAACACTGCTCCAATGCTACTGCCACACGTGTCACACTGGACCACAAATGACTTCCTGAGATCTGGCAAAACAATCATTGGATCTGAAGTCAACTTTTTCTTTAAGAGACTAAAAGCTGAAATCTCTTTTTGGGTCCATCTGAAAGTGACCTCTTTCTTTTGCAAAGCGTGAAGAGGTGATGCTATCTGTGCACAATTCCTAATAAACCCTCTATAGTAGGAACACAATCCCAAGAAGCTTCTGACATCGTGCACAGTCTTCAAGTTTGGCCATGTCTTGATAGCTTCGACCTTTGTGGGATCCATTCTAACACCATCCTTTGACACTATGTGGCCAAGAAAGTGGATCTCTTCCAGGAAGAATTCACTTTTCTTAGGATTGACAAGTAACCTGTGACTGCGTAGCTCTTCGAACACAATGGTCAAGTAACGCCTATGCTCCTCTTCATTCTTCGAATAGACTATCATGTCATCAAAGAATGTCCCAACAAACTGTTGATGTGAGCGGAAAATCCGGTCCATCATTCTGTTGAACGTGGCAGGAGCATTTGTTAGACCAAACGGCATCACTAGAAACTCATAGAGACCAAATGTTGTTCTAAACGCAGTTTTGTGCACATCCTTTGGCCTTATATGAATCTGATGGTACCCACTCTTAAGGTCTATCTTGCTGAAAATTGTAGCACCCTCTCAATGATCGAGAATATTATCAATCCTTGGAATAGGAAGCCTATTCTTGACGGTATTTTTATTCAACGCACGGTAATCAATACACATGCGCCATGAGCCATCCTTTTTTTGTACTAGGAGCATTGGGGAGCAAAAGGGTGAAGAACTAGGTTGGATCAGCCCCTTCTCTAATAACTCCTCAACTTGGCCCATAATCTCTTTCTGCTACGCCGCGCCAACCATGTAGGGAGGTCTATTTGGTGGGTTACACCCTGGCACCAAATCTATCCGATGGTCCTCAGGTCTCTTTGGCGGCAATTGCGACGGTAATGAGTCAGAAAAATAGTCACTAAACTCTTGCAAAAATGCTGACCTTTCTTTATCTAATACATATAAATTTGACTTACAATTATCTGAGATGTCACGTGCAAAAATCAAGTACATAGAATACAGAAGTGACAATAGGGACAAACTCCCCTTTAAGCTTTACATCCAAAACATGAGTTTTGCCCCTATGTTGAAGGGGTGATCGTCTTGCCGAAGGCATCCAACACACCATGTACTCTGAACATCCGCTGAATTTTAAGTAGCGCATCGCACCCTTCCAGTGGCATGATATAAAATTCTTTTGTGTCTACATATGACTGAATATGTAGATGCAGCTTTCCAATAATGGGAGTAACACGCTTTGAGTAGCCAGGACATGCCAACCCTGCCTCTGTTGTGTACCCCATTTCTTCAGCTCTGATGCCCAGCTTCATAGTTAACTCTGGTGAGATAAAGTTTGCTTTGGCACCTGGATCAAAGAAGATGAGTGCTGTCTGGTCTGTAACTTTACCCCATGCTCTGCATAACTCGCTGGCATCTGTATTGGGCTTGTCACCCACCATATGTGGCACCAAACTTGCCGTGGGTCTAGGCTTCTTGTCTTTCTAGTTCTCTATCATCCGAGCCAGCTGGTCTTTTCCTTTGTGGACAATTTGTAGGCTGCTCGCATATAAAGCATTTATTTTCAGCCATTAAGACCTTTTCCTCGAGCGACTTACGCACAAAAGGCTTCCTTTTTTTGTTTCTTTGCCTACGCTCCAGAAGTCTTGGCTGAGTCCTTATCCTTGTTGGCCTTTTCTGACCCTTGTGATGCCTCAGGAGCCATTCTCACAAAGGGCTTCTTCGTTGAATTTTTCTTCTGTTGTCCTCCTTTTTCGTTGCTCAGAAACCCATTGTCCTCTCCTTTCAACAAGGCAAGACCAGTGTTAGCAACTTCCATGAGCTGGGTGAGGGTAGCCACTCTGTTCTTGGTATAGTAATCTCGAAGCCCTTTAGGCAACCCACAACAGTACTTATCTATCTGCTCTGTCAATGGCACGAATCTGTAGGAGGTCATTGAGAGTAACGCTTTACAAAACCTTCGATTGTACTCCAGCAAGCTCTTACAAGTAGCCGAAGTAAGCTGGTGCCAATCTATCATGATGTCGGCTTCAAATTCATTTGAAAGCCAAACATTTGCTTGAAGTTGACCCAAGTGGTGGGTGCCTGTCTTTGCATTAACAATGTCGTCCACCATGTAAGCGCATTGTCTTTCAAGAAAGTGACAGCTTTCCTGACCTTAGGCCTTCGTAAAATTCCCTCTTGCATAAGTGTAAGGTGCAGCGGAAGTGAATATTGAACTTTGCTCAAGATGAGTGCTCCGAACTGTGCTCAAGGGTTCCTTTTTCTTACGGAAGGGAGAGCCTTTTGTTCCTTTAGAGAGAGTGCAATGATCACAAACAAAGTGGATAAACACTGCGAATGAAGGTGTTGAGACTGAGAGATAGAGAGAGAAGAGAATACGACACCAGAATGTTGTCAAACCCTCCTCCGAAGGCCCCACTATCTATGGCGAGAGCGGTCTACTATTGATTGCACAAATCTCTACAATACTTGGACTTGCTGACGATGTCGACGACGATGAGACGGGCGGAAATTTGAAAATGCTAAAGGCTGAAATCTGCAAATCTTTATCTACTGAATTTTGACTCTATGTCGAATCGTCGATGACGATGTCGATGGCAACGGTACGACGATGACGCGCTGAAAACGCAGATGCTGATATCTGCGTTTTCCGGGCTGAATCTGCAAATTTTGCGGGATCTGATCGTGCGGCGAGGACCTGCTGCGGAAAGGTGAGATCTGCGAGGTTTGGGAGTTGTTCTGCGGAGTCTATGTGCTGAAAGCTGAAAATGCTGGTCCTAGGGCTGAATCTGTCGTGATGGAATTGCAAAACACTGAGGATGATCTGCAACCAAAAATGCTAGGCTGAATTCTGCTTCCTGCGGTGGAAATCTGCTAACGTTGGGAAGCTGCTGTCTTTTGGGGAATCTGCTAACGCTAGGGCTGATCTCCTGTCTACCTTCGTCGGGAATCTGCAAGTGCAAAAATGCTGGCTGATCTGATGCAAAAACGCTAGGTCTTCTGGTGAGTGAAAACGCTAGAGTTGTCGGGGGGGGGGGGGGGGGGGGGGGGGGGGGAGTCTTGCTGAGAAGTTGCCTGATGAACACCGGGTTCTTGCTGGGTTCCTGCTGTTTCTTCTGCCAGAAAGTGCTAGCGCTAGGTTTCTATATATACAAACTTAGGAAACTTGCCCTACCTAGTTTCCAACAAAAGTCACTTAAAAATAAAAAGTGAAAAATGTCAAAAATAGGGAAAATAGGTCTATGTATTGTAAAAATGCTTCTGATGGGTTCTGATGGAAATCTGATGATCATGCTGTGTGGAACTATAGGATATGCATCTAAAATAAGTGTCTGGACATGCACGGTCTGCGAACAGACTCACAAAAGTGCCAGATCACTTCCTATTCTAGACTGACTTGACTGAACTGAACCATGGTCATGCTGTAGCTTGTCCACGAACACATAGGGTTGGATGCGTCACGTGACATCCCCTCCTTTTCAAAGTGAGGTACTGGTACTGAACTGTATGGCGTCGAGGGAGATCGCCAATTGCATCCGGAGTCCTAAAAAGGACTCTTCGCCGGCCCACTTTGATGTGTGGGTCGTGCGATACTTGAACTTCATAAAGGTCTGCAAAGCTTGCTTCTTTGGGCCGCACCGAAAGTGACACAAAGTCTTATGTGGCTCTTTCAATGCTTCAACTTCGTCTATAGTCATGCGTCTATCTTCCTCGAGAATCTCTGAGGATTAAAATTCTTGAAGCCACTTCCAACACGAAAACATGAACATACCCATTCCATGTAAAGTGACTGGAAAAATACTATTCCTTCGAACAAACTGTGCATGGGATGCAAATGAACAAAGCGACGGAGTGCCAAACCGTTCATCAAACACACGCAAACAATGAGATTGAAACTTGTCGTTTTGATCTAAATCAATCAACTGTTGCAAATCACAATGCTTGATGCTCAATCTTTCTTCTTGTGCTCTTTTGATACTGTGTCATGCCAAGGGAGAGACATGGAATGTGACTTCCTTGACTGCATACTTTTTAGCTTTTCATGAGAAATCCGCATACATCCGTGCTCATTCATGAGTGAATCGTGCTCAACGTACAATATGGCATGCCTATGAAAAGGGATCACATAAAGACGCTGACTAAAATATAGGAAATGATCACGAATGAAACACTCGAACAATGCGTGCTGACTAATCATACGAACACATAGTACTTCCTTTGAGGGTTCTTTGGACCTAGGCTCGAGAGCCAAGATCGGTTCTTTGTGATTGATCGAGTGTTAGGTGCAGCGGAATGAATGTTTTCGCTTTGCTCAAGATGAGTGCTCCGAACTGTGCTCAAGGTTCCTTTTGTTCTTATGGAAGGTAGAGCCTTTCGTTCTTAATGAGAGAATGCTATGATCACAAACAAAGTGAATGGACACTGTGCGTGCAAGTGTATGAGACTGAGAGATAGAGAGAGAAGAAAGATACGACACAAGAGACATTGTAAAACCCTCCTCCGAAGGCCCCACTCTCGTCGCGAGAGTGGTCTACTATTGATTGCACAAAGTGGTACAATGATGATGCATGGAAACTGATGCAACTCGAGGCTAAGTCGGTGACGACGACGGTGATGTCGAGGATGACCTAAGGGCTGAAATCTGCTAAAGTTTGGGGCTGTTTTGGGTGGCTGAAAAACGCAGGTTTTGGGGAGGCAAAAACACTGAGTTCTGCTGTCCTTTTTGACTGAAAATGCTGGCTTATCTGCTATGCTTAAAGGCTGAAAAACGCAGCCTGATCTGCTGTGGAAAACGCTGGATTGGGCACCGTTTTATCTGCATTTTTAGGGGCTGAATTTCTTGATTAAAACGTTGGCTTCTACAGTACTTTATGGCTGAAAACGCAGGTTCATCTGCTACTGAAAACGCTGACTTGGTGGTGCTGCTGGCGATAGGAAATGCTAGGTGCAAGCGGCTTCTGCGGTCCAGAAACTGAAAACGCGGAGGAAGGGGGACTGCTAGCGATGGCAAAAACTCTAGGGCTGAAGGGATGCTCGATGAGTTCTTGCTGAGAGAGAGGGAGTACCTCTGCGTGAGGCCTGTTGTGCTCCTTGCTCATCTGCCAAAGAGTGCTAGCTGTGGTTTGCTTATATATTTTCTTACCCAAATTGCCCTACCTACTTTTGTTGGAAAGTCACTTAAATTAATAAGTGAAAAATGTCAAAATTAGGGAAAATAGGCTAAATGCATTGGAAAAATCCCCTAACTGATTCTAATGGATTTTGATGGGAATCGTGATGACCATGTTGTGTGCAACCAGAGGATATGCATCTATGCTAAGTGACTGGGCATGCACGGTAGACTCACAAAAGTGCCAAATCACTTCTAATCTAGACTGACTGGATTGACTGAACCCTGTTATGCTGTAGCTTGTTCACGGACACATAGGGTTGGATGTGTCACGTGACATCCCCTCCTTTTCAAAGTGAGGTACTGGTACCGAACTGTATGGCGTCGAGGGAGATTGCCAATAGCATCTGGAATCTTGGAAGGGACTCTTTGCCGGCCCACGCTGATGTGTGGGTCGTGCGGTACTTGAACTTCATAAAGGTCTGCAACGCTTGCTTCTTTGGGCCGCGCCGAAAGCGACACAAAGTCTTCTGAGTCTTCTTCAAGAATCTCCATGGCTGAAAATTCCTGAAACCACTTCCAACACAAAAACATGAACATACTTATTCGATGTAAAGCGAGTGGAAAAAATCTTGTCTTCCTCAAAGACTGTGCATGCAATGTAGATGAACAAAGAGACGGAGTGCCAAACCGTTCACCACACACATGCAAGCAATGAGATCGAATCTTGCTCGTTTGATCTAAAGCAATCAACTGTGGCAATTCACAACGGAAATGCCCATGCTTGGTGCTCATACTTTCATGTGCTCGTTCTACGACTGTGTCATGCCAAGGGAGAGACAGGGAATGTGACTTCCTTGAATGCATACTTTTTAGCTTTTCATGAACAATCCGCATACATTCGTGCTCATCCATGAGTGAGACGTGCTCAACGTACAATATGTCATGCCTAGGAAAAGGGATCACATAAAGACGCTGACTAAAATACAGGAAACAATCACAAATGAAACACTCGAACAATGCGTGCGTATCAATCATGCGAACACATAATACTTCCTGTAAGGGTTCTTTGGACCTTAGGCTTGAGAGCCAAGATTGGTTCTTCCTGAATGATTGAATTGTCCTGTGGAGGTTCTTTGGACCTCGACTCGAAAGCCAAGATCGGTTCTTCGCGATTGATCGAATCTACAACGAGGTTAGCTTCGCTAGAAAAAGCTTCCACTAACTGATCATCCTTGTGAACAATCACATCATCTTCATGCAACTCATTATGCTTGTGAGAAATCACATCTTGATCATGCAAATCATCATGCTTGTCTTTATCATTCAAATCATCATGCTGATCATTGTCAATCAAATCATCATGCTACTCACAATCATGCAAATCTTGTGTGTCATGCTTTGGAGAAGAAGAGACTGAGAAAGTCTCCTTCTCATGAATCCGTTGAATCTTGTCCTGCATATTAGCAATTAGAGATGGAGAATGAACAATGTCCTCTCCATGAATGACAATGGGAGAATCACTTTTGGCATCGAGAGTGAAGGTATTAGCCTCCCAATCAATGAGAGGGTTAGCATCACGAAACCATCGAATGCCCAATATCATATCACATCCTGAGAGAGGAGAGACAACAAATCTTCTAGTGTAAGCGGCTTTTTGAATTGCAAACAACACATCAAGGCACTCCTCCGTGATGAGAGCGTCCATACCGGGAAGAAAGCCAGAGACCTCGATAGGAGATCTCTGACTAACTTCGAGGCGGGCTCTCTCAACAAGAGAGGGATTGATCATATCATACATACTACCTGGGTCAAACAATACGACAAAACGTTGCCCCGACGTACGACCATAACATTTAATGAGAGAATCATCAATGGGAGGGTCATGAGAAACTTGGGGCACACTCGTGTTATCATGAATTGCATTGACAGAGGCAATGGGTGTTGTGGATTCTTTAGATTCATTCGATTTAAGCTTAGGACATGTTCTTTTTATGTGACCCTTAATGTGACAATGAAAACAACGACCTTCCTTAGAATAAGTTCTTTGCTTTTCCGATGTGATGTATCCTCCTACAATTCCTTGTGCTACCTTTTCATATGGAGTAAGCTTAGGTTTAGAAATTGTGTTAGCCTTACCCTTAGATTCGTTGGAAGAATTCTTTTCTGAGAGACTGTTGGAAGATTGGTTAGAAGAGTTACCATTCTTACCATTCTGACCGTTCTTACTGTTCTGAGGGTTCTGAGAAGTCTGCGAGGTACTTGTGGAAGTCTTGTTCTCCTTAGGCTTTCCCTTGTTGTGCTTCATCTCTTGTGCGAGAGCAATCGCTACCGCCTTGTTGAGATCGATTGGATCGAAGACTTCTGCATCAAACTTGATATAGTCGTCTAACCCAAAAAGGAATGCCTCTTTGCGTTCATCATCCGACTTGCGTAATTGGGTATCTAGCTGCAAAACACGATTAGAAAAAGACATAACTGGCACACCATTTTGCTTGAGAGAGCGCCAATCGTCCTTCAATCGTGCGAGGTACTGAGGTGGCATAAACCGCGCCTTGAGCTTGTCTTGGAAATCAGCCCAATTGAAGGAAAGGGACGTGAATTCGTTGGCTTCCTCTAGGTGCGTGGCTAACTGTGTCTCTTGCCATGCGTGGTAGCAATTAATGGCATTACCGGCAAGGTACATAGCTGTCGTCAAAACCTTGCTATTTCTTGTCTTCTTAGTTGTCGCAAAATAAGCATTAAATTGATGCAACCAAGAATGAATAACCGTAGCATCCATCTTACCATCATACTTACTGAAAGTCAACTTCTCTGTGATTGGATGGTTGGAATCCGCATCGTGGCTTGCGCCACTTGAGGATCTCCCACAATCTTTGGGTGGTTCAGACTTCGAGGCTAGTACTTGGCGGATCAATTCTTGAGTGCGTAGTTCTTGTTGAGCCTCACGCTCGATCTCCAAAGCCACTCTTTGAGCTGCACGCTCGGCTTCAAAGGCCGCGCTTCGTGCTGCCTCTTCTACCTTTCTTTGTTCTTTTCTTTCTTTTTGTTCGTCGCGCTCGCGTTCTAAAGCAAGGCGATTGGCCTCTTGTTGTGCCAACACAATTCGATTAGCTTTTGTTGTTGGGCCATCATGTTCATGCGAGTCTCTTCTTGTTTGGCCATCATGTCCATCATCTGCTTGACCATTGCCTCCATAGGGTTTGGTACACTTGGTGGCGTAGATGGCGAAGGGGGAGGGTCAAAAAAATCTCCTGGTGGGGAAAATTCTTCATCGCCTCTCTCATGCTCATCACCTGTATGCGAAGTATCCATTCCGCTTCGGGTGACGACCATGCACTATGATCTTTGGTTCTTAAGTTCACGAGGAACTTGGGTTCTTGAGGGTCTTGGGTTCTTGGGTTCTTGAGGATCTTGAGGTTCTTGAGGTTTTCTTTTGCTTGCAAACCGTGTTTGAGAAGGATCTTCTCTTCACCCGAGTTCTACTCCCTTCTGTGGGCGTACCCCTTGTCGGCCTTGCGCTCACACCAAGGTTGCTTTTTCCCAACTCACGTCTAGTGGCCGGCCTTAGCCTAAGTGCACGGTCCGCTCTCAAGGAGTGAAAGAGACACAAGGGGAGGTTGTACAAGCCCTTCTTTCCTGGGATTCCTATCACTCTTCAAAAACACGCTTAGGAATCGACACGCCCAAGCGAAATTGGGTTCGTGCGACCTCAACAAGCAAAAAAATTTCTGTGGTTCTTGTGGTTCTTTCCTTGAGTGATACAGAACACTGCCAAAGCTCTGATACCAATGTTAGGTGCAGCGGAATGAATGTTTGCGCTTTGCTCAAGATGAGTGCTCCGAACTGTGCTCAAGGTTCCTTTTGTTCTTATGGAAGGTAGAGCCTTCCGTTCTTAATGAGAGAATTCTATGATCACAAACAAAGTGAATGGACACTGTGCGTGCAAGTGTATGAGACTGAGAGATAGAGAGAGAAGAGAAATATGACACCAGAGACGTTGTAAAACCCTCCTCCGAAGGCCCGACTCTCGTCAGTGAGAGTGGTCTACTGTTGATTGCACAAAGTGGTACAATGATGATGCATGGAAACTGGTGGCTGAAAATCGCAGGTTTTGGGGAGGCAAAAAACGCTGAGTTCTGTTGTCCTTTTTGACTGAAATCGTTGGCTTATCTGCTATGCTTCAAGGCTGAAAAACGCAGCCTGATCTGCTATGGAAAACGCTAGATTGGGCAGCGTTTTATCTGCGTTTTTAGGGGCTGAATTTCTTGATAAAAACGCTGGCTTCTACAATGCTTTATGGCTGAAAACGCAGGTTCATCTGGTGGTGCTGTTGGTGGTTCATCTGCTACTGAAAACGCTGACTTGGTGGTGCTGTTGGTGATAGGAAATGCTAGGTGCAAGCGGCTTCTGCGGTCCAGAAACTGAAAACGCTGAGGAAGGGGCACTACTAGCGATGGCAAAAACTCTAGGGCTGAAGGGGTGCTTGATGAGTTCTTGCCGAGAGAGAGGGAGTACCTGTTGCTTGAGGCCTGTTGTGCTCCTTGCTTATTTGCCAAAGAGTGCTAGCTTTGGTTTGCTTACATATTTTCTTACCCAAATTGCCCTACCTACTTTTGTTAGAAAGTCACTTAAATTAATAAGTGAAAAATGTCAAAATTAGGGAAAATAGGCTAAATGCACTGGAAAAGTCCCCTAACTGATTCTAATGGATTCTGATGGGAATCCTGATGACCATGTTGTGTGCAACTAGAGGATATGCATCTATGCTAAGTGATTGGGAATGCACGGTCTACGAATAGACTCACAAAAGTGCCAAATCACTACTAATCTAGACTGACTGGACTGACTGAACCCTGTTATGCTGTAGCTTGTCCACGGACACATAGGGTTGGATGTGTCACGTGACATCGAGTGTGCAATGAGGTTAGCTTCACTAGAAAAAGTATCAAACTAACCCATCATTCTTGTAAACAATCACATCGTAGTCATACAAACCATCATGCTTGTGAGAAATCACATCTTGATCATGCAAATCTTTATGCTTGTGAGAAATCACATCTTGATCATGCAAATCATCATGCAAATTATGTGTGTCATGTTTGGGAGAAGAAGAGACCGAGAGAGTCTTCTTGTCTGGAATCTCTTGCATCTGTGCCTGAACTTGAGAAAAGAGTCGCAACATTTCTTTCATGTGTCGGTTGTTCATTGCTTGTCTTGGTTTGTTCTCGCGATCAAATGCTGCTTGTCTTTCTTTGTTCTCGCGATCAAATTCTGCTTCTCTTTCTTTGTTCTCGCGATCCAACTTTGCTTCTCGTGCTTTGGCTTCCAAGCGTGCTTGCTCATGCTCACGCTCTATGGCTGCCATTCTTTCTTCGTGTTTACGCTCTATTTCTGCTTTTCTTTCTACGGCCTCCAAGCGTGCTTGCTCGGGCTCACGCTCAAAGTCATCCACTCTCTCTGCTTTTCTTGCTTCACGTTCTAACTTCCTTTCCATAAACAACTGCTTCAACTTCTCCATAGGAGTTAGTGCCATCCTTGGCGTGGATGGGGAAGGGGGATGGTCAAAAAAACCTCGTGGTGGGGAAAAGTCTTCTTCGCCTCTCTCATGCTCATCACCTCCAAGCGAAGTATCCATTCCGCTTCGAGTGAGGACCATCCACATTAGTCGTGGGTTCTTGTGGTCTTGGGTTCATAAGTTCATAAGGAACTTGGGTTCTTGGGGGTCTTGGTTCTTGGGGTTCTTGAGGGTCTTGAGGTTCTTCTCTTCACTCGAGTTCTGGACTTTCTCGCGGGCGCACCCCTTGGCTTCCTTGCGCTCACAGCAAGGTTGGCTTTTTCCCACCTCACGTCGATTGGCTGGCCGCTAAGTGCATGGTCCGCTCTCAATGAGTGAAAAGCGGCACAAGGGGAGGCTGGACAAGCCCTTCTTTCTTGGGTTTCCTGTCACACTTCAAAAACACGATTAGGAATTGACACGGCCAAGAAGACTTGGCTTACGTGCGACCGCAACAAGCAAAAAAAATTTCTGTGGTTCTTTTCTTGAGTGATATAGAACACTGTCAAAGCTCTGATACCAATGTAAGGTGCAGCGGAAGTGGATGTTGAACTTTGCTCAAGATGAGTGCTCCGAACTGTGCTCAAGGGTTCCTTCTTCTTACGAAAGGGAGAGCCTTCCTTTCCTTTAGTGAGAGTGCAATGATCACAAACAAAGTGGATAAACACTGCAAATGAAGGTGCTGAGAGTGAGAGATAGAGAGAGGAGAATACGACACCACAATGTTGTCAAACCCTCCTCCGAAGGCCCCACTCTCTATGGCGAGAGCGGTCTACCTTTGATTGCACAAATCTCTACAATGCTTGGACTTGCCGGGTTGTCGACGACCAGACGGGCACAAATCTGAAAATGCTAAAGGCTGAAATCTGCAAATCTTTATCTTCTGAATTCTGTCTCTATGTCGGTGAGGATGTCGATGACGACGGTACGACGATGACGTGCTGAAAACGCAGATGCTGAAATTTGCGTTTTCCTGGCTGAATCTGCAAACTTTGCGGGATTTGACTGTGCGACGAGGATCCGTTGCGGAAAGGTGAGATCTACGAGGTTCGGAACTTGTTCTGCGGAGTCTGTGTGCTGAAAACTGAAAACGCTGGTCCTAGGGATGAATCTGTCGCGATGGAATTGCAAAACGCTGAGGATGATCTGTAACCAAAAACGCTAGGCTGAATTTTACTTCCTGCGGTGGAAATGTGCTAACACTGGGGATCTGCTAACGCTAGGACTGCTCTGCTATCTACCTTCCCTGGGAATCTGCAAGTGCAAAAACACTGGCTGATCTGATGCAAAAACGCTAGGCCTTCAGCAATGCTGAAAACGCTTAAGCCTTATATACAAACTTAGCAAAATTGCCCTACCTAGTTTCCAACAAAAGTCACTTAAAAATAATAAGTGAAAAACGTCAAAATAGGGAAAATAGGTCTATGCATTGTAAAAATGCTCCTGATGGAAATCTGATGATCATGCAGTGTGCAAGGAGAGGATATGCATCTAATCTAAGTGTCTGGACATGCACGGTCTGCGAACAGACTCACAAAAGTGCCAGATCACTTCCTATTCTAGATTGACTTGACTGAACTAAACCTTGGTCATGCTGTAGCTTGTCCACGGACACCTAGGGTTGGATGTGTCACGTGACAATAAGCTGTATCAAACTGTGGAGGAAAGTAAGAGTCTTTGCCTTATCCTCAAAGCCGCTGAAAGTGCTAAACTTTACAGCTGCAACACCTTCTTTGTCAGCTTTCGGCTTTTCTAGTGTCCCCAAATTGTCATGAGGAATTGTTTGCTACATGGGTACTGTAGTAGGGATCATCGGCACGTCTTGGCCATTGACATTTGCGTCATAGGTGCCATATCTGGCTGCTGTCCAGAAAAACCAACCATGCCAAAATGACCTTGTGGCACCCCAAACTGGCCCTGGTTGCTCTGAAAGCCTTGTTGCATGCCGATGCTACCATACATGGGGTTTGGCATCATGCCTTGCATACCCCCGAACACTGTTCATGGCATGTACGGCTTGCTTCCAGACTTTGGAACACAGATGCACCCCCAAAATACCTAGGATGTACTGTGGGTGGTGGAAAAATTGGATACATTGCGTGGTAACCAACTGTCCATTCAAGACCATGTGGGCTCTGAAAGGTGGCAGGCTGAACTGGCAAAGCCTGTAGAATAGGCGTCCTAACCACCTGTTCAAGGACGGGAGAACCTGTTTTGGAGCCCCTGACTCCGCAACATGCGAGTGCTCCCTATCCTGCTGGGACGCATGAAGTACTTGGGCTTGAGCCTCAATTGTCACAAAGTGATGACGTGGCGGACAACACAAACCCTAATTTATGCCAGAAACCCTAATTTCCTTAAATCGCGGAGGTTAATTTAAATTTTTTTTTTTTTTTTTTGGGAAAACAATGAGCGACGCGAATTTTGCTTTTTTTTAATAAAAAAGAGAAAAGACTCTCTAAGAGAGAGAGAGAACTGATACTTTTTATTTTAAAAGCTTTTGGGGCTCTGCTTTTGGGCATCCCTTGTAACCTTTAAATTAGTGGTGAGGGCCTCACTTCTCAGAGCATCTGGACGCAGAGTCTGAGAGAGAAACCCTAACCGCTCTCTTGTACTTTGATGATTGATTAATACAAAAAGAAATAACGAAAGGGGCGCCAGTCTTTGGGGCCAATATCTCTAGGCACGGAACTCCGCCGGCCAGTGCAAATCTATTGTGATCTGTGAATTGTTTTGAAGTGGTTATTTGGTGTTGTCGCGGTTGATTCTTGACTTGGAGTGTCCAAGTCTGTTACAGTGGTATCAGAGCACGACCGATTTCTCTTCTACGGGAAATCCGATCCCCGATTTTTTTTTCCGCGGCACCTATGGCTTTAGGCAATGATCAGTCGACTCCCTCTGCATCTGGAGATGCGGGCTGGGATCACAACGAAGATTCAAACAGAGAGTATGGCCCGCCTCGGCCTACTCAGGCGGAGCAAAGAGAGATGGAACGTCGTCAATTGATTGGCGATGCAACAAAGATGATGCTCAATTTTGCCAAGGACCCAAAGATGGAAAAATATATGAACCAGACCTCTTTGGAAGAGGTACAGATGGAGTGGCAAAGAACCACAACACCACTCCCGAAACCCGCTCTCAAGAAATCTTCTGCCTCCAAGAAATATACGGAGAAGGAACTGGAGAACGTGGTTGATGCATGGATTGCTCAGCTTTTCGACGTGCAAAAGAAAGGCAAAAAGCACGGCAAGAAGCAGAAGAAAGGCACTGACTTCCCGGGATATTTGGGTCGTCGGTCAACATTTGACAAGGCAAAGAAACAGAAGAAGCGTGTTCGATTTGAAGGAGTACCCAATTCTTCTTCTTCTGACAGTTCTTCTAGCTCTTCAGATTCGAGCGAAGAAGACAGAAAAGGTAAAAAGCAAAGCGAGAAACAAAGCTTCGGAAAGGGCAAGAAGAAGGCTACATCTCGCCTAGAGACTGATAGTTCTACTGAGGACTTGTCTACAGAAAGCTCAGATTCCGATGACGGAAAGTTTTATGCGAACAAGAAGAATTTTTACAAAGCCAACCAGTATGACTTTCTCGAAGATAAAAGCAAGAAAGTCCGAGAGTTTAAGGAAGGTGGCCACTCGATTAAGTTTGATACTTTTTCAGGATACTCAGATGCTTCGAAGGCTTTGTCTTTTATACAGCAGTTTGACATCGCTTTCGCGGGAGGACGCTATTCAGAGCACTCCAAGATTCGGAGAGCTACCTCTTACCTTAAGGGGAATGCTCGTACTTGGTGGTCCACGCTTCTTTTAACAAGAGTGCGTCAATTAAATGGCTGAAATTTAAGAAGCTTTTTATTTCTTCTTGGTTGACGCAAGAATATGAACGAGATGTACGAGCTGCTTGGAACCATCTTCGGATGACCAAGAAAGATACAATCAATGCTTATTGTGCAAGATTCTGGAGCTCTTTTCTACCCGCCTCTTCATTCAAGAAGATCTCGTTCAGAGAACAGATTGAGCGGTTTACCTTGGGTCTACCTACAGAGATCCGAGATCACTACTTGGAACAGAAGTCAGCTTCTATTCAAGAGTTGACGAGTCATGCGAAGCGGGGCTTTGCCATTCACTCTGGGAGTCTGACCCCACAGATGAGTCCATGACACAACGAGATGAACAGACTTCTGGGAATGAAGTAGAAAGAAAAAGAGCAACCCAGAGAAAAATGATGCACGACCAAAGCTTACTCCTGAGGAGAGAGCTCGCTTCATCAGAGAGGGGAAGTGCTTTGGATGCGGGGAACATGGACATATCTCCGCGAAGTGCTCTAAAAGGCACAGAAAGAACAGAATGATAAGAACGACGACAGGCTTGAGAGTTCGAGAGCAGCTGAGGATTGTGGCACAAAAGGCAGATAGAAAAGCAAAACGGGTACCACATGGCGTGGGACCTGCACCGAATCTAATGATGAAAGTACAAACTTTGCCGCTTTTGGGGCAAAGTGAAGGATCAGGAAGCTCTTTTGAAGGAGCCAAGGCCAACTTCTTTTCACTTGGAATTGGCGGCTCGATTTGGAATTACGCCCGACAGACTGACGCCACAGGCAGAGGTAGTTCGATTGGCACCCGGATGGGATATTGCCATTACACCGAGCATTGGCAAACTTTGTTTGCAATGACAGGGGTGTTCAAGGCACACCAGTGACGTTCTACTCAGGATCCCTTGGTACCACAAGAACTACGCAGTGGTTGACTACCGGGCCGAGAAAGCGACTTTGATAAATGAAGGGCTTAGACATTGTACTTGATGAACTTCAGTTTCTTACTCATTCTTTTGGAAGAGAACTGAACGATGGATAAAGATTGAATATGTTTTGACCTGATCAAAGAACGCCAAGATTTTTCTCCACACTCATGCCGATTGCTTTTCAGAGGGCCTGAAGAACAAACCATTGATCTGATACCTGGAAGCACGCCACCGAATCGGCCACCTTACCATGTGAGCCGAGTACAGAATGAAAAGATTATGAACCCAATGAAAGACCTCTTGGAAAAGGGTCTTGTCCAGCCTAGTACTTCACCGTATTGCTCTCCAGTGTTGTTGGTTTTGAAGAAAGACGGATCTTGGAGAATGTGCATCGATTATAGCACTCTCAACGAAATCACCATCAAGAACAGATTTCCGATTCCTAGGATCGATGATATACTCGACAGGTTACAGGGATCCTCGTGCTTTAGCAGGATTGACTTGAAGAGTGGATATCCTCAGATCCGAATTGCACCGGGAGACGTCTACAAGACAGCTTTTCGGACGACTTTTGGGTTATTTGCGTTTTTGGTGATGCCTTTTGGCTTAACCAATGCTCTTGAGACATTTAACCGGATGATGGACAGGATTTTTCGAGAGTACAGGCTATTTGTTGGCACTTTCTTTGACGACATCATTGTTTTCTCCAAGAATGAGGCAGAACACAGAAATCATCTGCTTCAAGTCTTTCAGGCATTACGAAATCACATATTAGTGATTAATCCAAAGAAAAGTGAATTTTTCCTACCAGAGATACACTTTTTGGGACACATTGTGTCAGCAGCAGGAGTGCAAATGGACCCGGCCAAGATAGAGTTTATCTGTGATTGGCCCGATTTGAGGAATGTCCATGAAGTTAGAAGCTTCTTGGGACTGTGTTCGTACTACAAGCGGTTCATACGAAAGTTTGCAGAGGTTGCTTCCCCTTTGCATACCTTGACACAGAAAGGAGTACCTTCTCGTGGGGACCCACAGAGGTGACTGCCTTTCAGACACTGAAAGAGAAATTGACTACGGGACCTATTTTGACTTTGTCGGACTTGCAGAAGTCATTTGAAGTATATTGTGATGCTTGTGGTTGTAGTCTGGGTGCGGTCTTGATGCAAGAAGGCCATGTCATAGCTTACGAGAGCCGTTTGTTCTCTAGGCCGGAGATGACAGCACAGATTTATGAGAAAGAGCTTTTGGTGGTTATCCATGCTCTTACTCAGTGGCGGCATTACCTACTCGGAGCGGATTTCACTGTCTTTACAGACCATCAGAGTTGGCGCTACTTCTTGTCACAGAAGCAGCTTTCGGAAAAGCAGATGCGGTGGGCGAACATCTTGTCACAGTTTCACTTCCAGATTGTCCATGTGCAGGGACAGAAGAATGTGGTGGCAGATGCTTTGTCTCGAAAACCGTTGGTTTTGGCTGTTTCCGCGATACATCATAGGAGCTTCGAGGATATGGTCGATCAGTATGCCACGGATACAGATTTTGCAGATATTTTCACACGGATATGGGATGGGGAGACAGTAGCTGGATACTCCCTTCGGGAAGGCTACTTGATGAAAAAGACTATGTTGTGCGTTACACAACCGTTGAGGGATAAGGTAATGACTGAATGCCACTGTCCACCTTTTACGGGTCACCGCGGCATTGCTACCACCATGAAAGGGGTAGAGAGATACTTCTTTGGGCCAAGACTCAAAAAGGATGTGGAAGAGTTTGTGCGCAGTTGCTTGGTATGCCAGAAGGTCAAGTTTGACAGGCATAAGGCACAGGGATTGTTACAGCCTTTACCCATACCCACCCACCCCTGGGAAAGTATTGCAATGGATTTCATTTTTGATCTCCCGAGAACACAGAATGATCACGATGATTTTCCGATTACACGGCACGTCTGAGACGATTGTCTCTGACAGAGACCCCAGATTTATGAGTTTGTTTTGGAAGGCAATTTGGGAGAACATTGTCACGTAGTTGCAATTCTCGTTATCGTTCCACTTGCAGACTGACGGGCAATTTGAGATTGCCAATTCAGTGATTTTAGATTTATTGAAGTCTTGTATCTCGGATCAGAAGACTCAATGGGAAAAGAACCTATCTTTGGTGGAATTTGCCTACAGTAACACGATACACTCTTTGACGGGGAAGACGCCATGTGAGATTGTTGAAAGTGCTGCGAAGGTTCCATCCTTCCTGAGCACGAAAGATTAGATATTGGAAGCGGATGAATATTTGCGAGATTTGGATACGGCTTTTGCCAAGGTTCGCGAGACTTTGCAGAAGTCTCAAGAACGACAGAAAAAGGCAGCGGATCGCCATCGTCGCAACTTGAAACTGAAGGAGGATGATTGGGTGCTCTTACTTTTGAGAAGGCACGCCTAAGAAAGAAAAAGGGAAAGGAGAGGCTTTTTCCAAAGCTTAGTATGTGATACTACGGACCTTTCTAGATTACTGAAAAGATAAATGATGTCTCCTTCCAATTGAAACTGCCAGATACTTGGAGGATTCACAATGCATTGCATGTGAGTCTCTTGAACCTTGTTAAGGGTGATGTGCCTGATGATGGGGAGCTTGATGAGCAACCCGCAGTGGAATTAAACGAGGAGATCCTTGTTCCTGAACAGATTTTGGCACATAATGATACGAAGAAAGGTAAAGTCCGAAGGCGATTCTTGGTTTAGTTCAAGAACTTTCCTGCATTTGATGCGAAGTGGATGGAGGAGGAGGACCTAGCAGATACTCCTCGGATTGTGAAACTTTACCTCGATGTTTTGGTTTAGCATAGTCTACTCCAAACGGAACCAAGAAACTCAGCTTGGCCGAAGATCTGGTGCAGTGGGATGCACAAGAGGGGAGTTACTCCGCTCCTTTGTCAACAGATGCCTCGATTTTGATACTAAAGTCACTGATGTCTCTTTGAGCTTGAGGGATACTGAGAGCTGACAGTATTCTGCTGGATGACTTTATGAAATGGAATTCCTGATTATGATACTGATTTGTTCTTTACTTCTTGTGAGTGCAGGAACTGATAGACGAAATGACTGCAGCATTTTGGTCTGATTGATCTCGAATAGACATGGTTGCAATAGGGGTTAGTCAATCGGACATCAATGAGGTCTCGATTGGACCTAGATGTGATTGCTAGCTACATTGCCGATAAATCATGGTCTAAGATCCGAATGAATGTTGAATGTCATGTGATGTCTGGTGATGTCTTGTGATGTCGTGTGATGTGACTGTCGATTTTGTACATGTGCTAGATGTGTGTTCCTAGTACGTAGGTACTAACAGTCAGTGTCTGCTAAGACGGTTTATGGCTTTTGTCGGTTTTGCAGCGTTATCGCGGTCGATTACAATGCTTTCAAGAGGGGGGTATGTCACAAAGTGATGATGTGGCGGACAACAGAAACCCTAATTTCTGCCAGAAACCCTAAAATTCCTGCAAATCCTAATTTCTGCCAGAAACCCTAATTTTCGGAAATCGCGGAGGCTTTTTTTTTTTGGAAAAATGATGAGCAACGCGAATTTTGCTTTTTTTTTTTTTAATAAAAAAAGAGAAAAGACTCTCTAAGAGAGAGAGAGAGAATTGATGCTTTTTATTTTAAAAGCTTTTGGAGCTCTGCTTTTGGGCATCCCTTGTAACCTTTGAATTAGTGGTGAGGGTCTCACTTCTCAGAGCATCTGGACGCAGAGTCTGAGAGTGAAACCCTAACCGCTCTCTTGTACTTTGATGATTGATTAATACAAAAAGAAATACCGAAAGGGGCGCCAGTCTTTGGGGCCAAGGCACGGAACTCCGCCGGGCCAGTGCAAATCTATTGTGTTCTGTGAATTGTTTTGAAGTGGTTATTTGGTGCTGTCGCGGTTGATTCTTGACTTGGAGTGTCCAAGTCTGTTACATCAACAAGCTCTTTTCGCGGTGTAGGTTGCCTTTTTTGCTGTGGCACTGGTGGCGCTTGCAAGAACTCCATAAACCTTGGGTTCTGCACCAGTCGTGAAAACACATTTACCGCGGCAACTGACTGAGTCCTGAACGCATCATCCTCAAGTTGCCCAGTCATAAAGCCTTGTACTGGAGGAGCATTCTCATTAGGAAAGGTGCAGACAGGGGTGGCTATGAACTCTCGCCAACCTCAAACGCCATAGGAATTTCCTGCCTCTCCTGCGGAGAGGAACTCTCTTCCATAATGCCTTTGTCGGCCTTAGTATAATCCCGCGTTCCTGTACTTTGTGTCTTTACCCAAAACAACCGAGGCTCACTTCTTGAGGAAAAGTGATTTATGTCCTGGCAACGGAACCATGGAACCGGCCCGTAGGGCGGTAGACTTTGGCTTTGACCCGAAATTCTTTACTTTAGACACACACAAAGAGCACTTTGGAAAGGTAACCTACGACGGTAATTAACACTTAAGCACACACATGGCTCAGAAGCTATAATGCCCAAAACCAATTCCGTGCTGGGACTCACTTCCACTGACATAAACCCTTCGATTTTTGCCCAAAAACAGTAAATTCAGCACGCTGTCTGGTTTTTGCCTTGTTTTCAGCCCTAAACAGTTTGTGAACTGTCCTCTAACATTGGGGCACCGTTCCCAATGGTTGTGGCATTCGTATGGCTGAAAGACAATCCAAATTCAGCGCACAACCAGCGCTGAAAACGCATATTACCACACAGCTGTTGCTAACTGTTGCTTTTGGAGCAACAGTTAGCTACTCCTGTTCCTGCTCAGAGAGGCTCTTGCCTCAACAAAAACGCATATTACCACACAGCTGTACATGAGTCAAATGAAGAGCCCTCTTGTGGGGCATCACATTACTGCACGTAGGGGGGAGAGAGAGAGCAGTGTAGGGTGTGCAGGACATGACTTCTTGCACTACACTGTACATGAGAGGGAAAGCTTGTAGTCAATAGCTCTTAACTTGTGACAAGCTTGCAAGTGAGGCTCTCACAGCTAGAAATCGAGCGTCCCTTCTTGCTGCAAAAGGAAAGTGCACCACAATGTGCCACTTGGCACATTTATAAGCAATTTCCCGCTTAGAAATCTCCCGACTGGTTGCCCACCAGGTTGACTTTGCAGTAGAGTTCTAAAATGTTCCCCTTTTGGTCCAAAATAGCAGTTTCCTAAATTTTAGGGGATGCTTCCGTTGGACTCCCATTGGTCATTTGACCATCTATCCCCACTGGGACTGCATCCAAAAATGCAATTGTGGCCCAATTGTCAGGTACTTTCCCTCGGTGACCCCACCTTGGCACTATGCCTTTATTGAGTTCACTTCCTAGTATCCACCAACTTGCTAAGCGCGACAGGGGGACCTACATGATCTTGAACTGAGCCTAGACATCCTCTTACTATACGAGTTCGAGTGCCGAACTACTTCCCGTCTGTGGGTGAAACTACCGTTCACATTGACCATACAATGTCCGACCATTTGCAACTTCAAAAAGAGGGTCTCAAAAATTAAACAAAAATTATTGGAAAGAAACCAACAACTAAGGTTAGCAGTTGCCACATCCTCGTGACATAGTTAACAATTGCCACGTCCTCGTGGCATCTAGCCTTGATCCAGTGCAACCGCCTTTGCCACCGGCGTTGCCACCATCTTCCCCACCACCACGGCCACTAGGGTACAATGGTTGGAGCCCGTATGGATATATATTCTTATCAGCCGTACTCGGGGTATGCTCCTAAACAGTGGAAGGATTTCAAAGATGGCGGCACGGCATAAATTTTTTATAACTTTTCTTGGGTGAAAGATCAAAAGAAAGCATTGCAGTTCCTACAACAATTTGACAACATCTATGCTTTGGGGAATTATACAAAAGAATCCAATTTTTTTGGAGTAGCGGTATTTCTTAAAGATAATGCTATGCAGTGGTGAAGCTCAATCGCGATACGACCGCATGCTTCAAGGACATGGAAAGCTTTCAAGACAATTTTTGCACGCAGTTATATGACCTCTCTTTGAAGTCTAGATCTTGCCAGAATGGGGCAACTTGAAAATGCTTGTTCCTGAGACCATGAAAGGTTTCTCGACGTCTACTTGGCGGTGTTTTTCTTTAAGTTCATTCTCTTGGAGGACCAGTGCCATTGGACTACCATCACCATTATAGGAGTATTGTCTGTCCTAACAAGTCTACCATGCAAGAACTTATGGACCATGCAACGGTCGAATATAAGCTTATGAAAGGAAAGCTAGAGTTTACCACAGAACAAACTCTTGCAAAAACTAGAATCCTCGATCACAACGAACCACTCTAGATTCTCGTGAAAGTCAACCTCAATGGCCTCGTTTGATGCCTCAACAATGAGATACTTTATAACAAGAAGGCCGATGCTTTGGATGCTTTCAATCAGGGCATAACTATTTTGGTTGTCCCCTTTCAATTGATAGACCAGCGAAGCCGTCGCTCGCGTCGACAGTCAATAGAACCCCAGGACCACCTCGAGCCAAACAAGCTAAACCTGCCATTGGCCTTGTACGTGACATTCATGGCATAAACCTTGAAAGTACAAATGAATTGTGTCAAGCATATGGCAAAGTCAACGGCTTGAAAGCCCTGATTTTCTTCGACCCAAGAACTATCGAGAATTTCATTGGACCAGAATTCTTGAAGCAGATGGACTTTGATTTTGATGCACAAGGTGGAGAACTTGAAGCCAAGGAAACCGAGCTAGCCACGGGGCAAACTCAGAAGGTAGTACTACTCATTGGTGCTCTTCTAGTGACTATCCAAGGATATCATGGAAAAGCCGAATTCCACGTCATGAAGTTGGGCAACTGCGATGTTCTCTTGGGCATGCCTTGGCATGACAAGAATGAGGCGACACTCCAGGTTTAAAATCGTACGATCACCTTGATGCAAAAGGACAAGCCAATCGTCCTCAAAGGTTGGCTGTTTGAACAAAAACCCGAATGATTTTTTTAGTCGATTTGTATTTTGATACTTTTGAACTTTGTTTGAGGAATTATTGTTTGAAACTTGTTTGACATATATTGTATCTGTTTTAAACTTGTCTTGGTGCGGATTTGAGAGTAGTTTGACTCTCGTTTTAATATTGGTTTCTGTGATTGGTGATTTACTCTCGGGAGGAGTATTGATGAGAATTGACCCTTGTGGTTATTTGCGAGGGGAGTATTGAATGTTTGAAAAAGTGCTGTTTTTTTACTCATGGCCCGGACCTAGATGGTTACTTACGGGGAGAGTACTAAGCAGTGTGAGTATTGGTTACTCTCAGCACCTCCAAGGGACGCAGGCTACGGTCTAGGGGAGCGTTTGTAAAAGGCCTCTATATCTCATGGCCCGGATTGGGATGAAAACAGAATCTGTTAGGCCAATAAATAGTGCCAAGAATTGTGATGTCACATTGAAGTTTAAAGTTTGCAATTGAAGTATCGATGAATCGTGAAAAAAGAATCATGATATCTTTGAGGGTTTTTGAGATTTGAATCACTTCAATCAATTAACATGCTATAAACTCATCCCGTATTTGGCTGGCATTGCGCTGAAAGGGAAGTGCATTGTCTTGTTCCGGGCTCTTGAAATAACTGGAGCAAACATCTACTTCTCTTTGAGTCACATTTGGGGTTCTGATTGCAGATGGAGAAAACTATCAATGTATGGCATGCTCATGCTTCAATGTCGATTTTCTAGCAGTTTTGTTCTCGCTAGCAGTTTCTTGCAGTTTTCACTTCCTGTTTTCTATTCTTTCTTTGAAGAATAGGGAAGTGCCATTGTGCACGCGTGCACCACTTGTTTGAATGTCTTTTATGGTCATGGACGATTGTGTGTTTAAAAAAATATTTTCTCGAACCCAATACGACCTGCTGAAATCATAAAACACAGTTTTTTTCTGTTCTTGCACTTCCATTTCTTTTGGGCTGTAAGTTGTTGTGCTAGGTTCATGGACAATTGATGTGCTTAAAGAAATAAATCCTTTAGCCCATTCATAAAACACAGTTTTTTCTGTTTTCGTTCTTCCATTTCTTTTGGGTTGTCATTTGAAATTGTTGATTATTTTTTCTCAGTGACTATGTCAATATATCCTTCCGTGTCTGCCTCATGGAGAAAGAAAGACAAAAAGCTCTATTAATGAACTCTAAAGGCGGCCTCGGCCTATGAGACAGAACATTGTACATGTGTGCCTCTGGGTATTCAGAAAAAGGAAAAAAGTGCTGAAAAGAAACCTGCTACAAAGTGCATAAAATTTACGGACATGGGAGTGTGTACCTGTGTATGAGGGATGAGGTGGCAAGAGCTAACTCTAATGGATGCGGGACTTTATGCATAGGGGAGTACAACCATGGAATGTACTAGCTAGCTCCATTGGATACCAAACTGGGTGTGTAGTATGGCATGCATAGGGTGGATGGGGAGGAAAAGTTCCTGTCGCATAGCAGCAGGATCTGAGAAGGCCCGCTCTATCTCTCTCTGTCTGATCTGCTCAGCCACACTGAAATTTTGAGCTGGTCAGCAACAGTACATGGTCACAGGCACCAGCCTCAAGTATTGATGACCAGGCCCTTGGTTCTCAGTGTTCTGTCAGAAACTCCTGTAGAGGATATGGGATGGTGTGAGCCCTGTGTATTAGTATAGTAAATTCAATACAGAATATCTGCCTATTCTATAAAAGTATTTGCAATCTCAGCAATGTATGCTCCCATTAATATAGGAAATATGAATAAAAAGTCTGGCTTGGCAGTCACACGTGTAACATCTATCATGAAACGTTTTTGGCACAGCAAGGTTTGCATGGCCACACATTTCTTTTATCACTTGAATGAGGTGGAGAGCTCACCTGCACTACATTGAAAGGTATAAGTTGAGTCTTCCTTCTTCGAGAGTGGTCTTTACTGCACTACGAAAGAGCCAAAATTGAAGCTTTGTTCATATGCTGCAGCATGCTTTCTAATTCCTGCGCAACTTTTAGTCCTGCAAATGACAAGTTGTCAGTAGTGTTAAATATTCACGTCTCAGAATTCTGGGGATTTTTATTTTGTCTCTAGCCTTACAGGAAGCTTATACCCGTGGCTATATTGTTCTGATCTCCCAGTTGTCTGATCAACTATGATGAATTATTTCCATGCAGGATATCTTTCATGAGGTCGGCTCAGCTTTCGAGGGGTTGACTGAGACCTCTAATTCTTCGTTTTCAAGGAGGACAACTATTTTAGAGATAATGGCAAATCTCAGAATTTGTGTGGTGATGTTGGATGTGGGCTGTGACGATCTTATCACGGAAATGTTTCGAACCTTCTTTTCAGTAGTAAGGTGCAGCATCCGTAGGCCATCTTTGTTTCGTCAGGTCATTTTGCACTTTCTTCGAATGCCTGTCTTGCTTACGGTGTTTGATAGTATTGTACGCTCCATCGCATATTGACTAAGCTGTTGAATTTAAAGAGAGGGTGTCTATTGTTGGAAGTCTGTTGGTAAATTTGTCTTACATGTCAGTACTGTTTCTAGACTTGCTTGCTATTCTAGAGACTGGATGTCTACATTGCTTCAATTCGATGTTTCCATCACATCATGACTAAGCTGTTGAATTTTATAAGAGAAATCTATCGTTCGATGTTTGTTGGTCAATCTGTCTTACATGTCAGTACTGTTTCTAGGCTTGCTTGCTATTATTGAGACTAGATGTCTACATTGCTTCAATGTAATGTTTCTTATTTATTGTTCAATCTACCATTTGAGGCTTCTGGCATTTTTATTTCAGAATGACAAGGTTTAAGTATCTCATGATTTTAAGACCGTACATACTGCTTGCCAATAGTTTATTTGGAATATATAACCTATGAGCCCAAAGCAAAGTCAAGGGATTACCCAAGGGGCTGATGAACAGGCTCAACTCCAGATGGGCACTCACCTGGACCCCATTAGCAAGAATTATTTTGATTCAACTTGCTGTCATTGTTTTTTTTTTGTGCAGTTCATTTGATATATGTATTTTTAAGATAAATTGTACTTAGTTAAAATAAAATTTCTTTTGTAAGGTAAATATGTATCTGTTGATTGTGGTTATTGGTCTTTCCATGACCTTCTCATAATTTGTAACTTTCTGTCTTTCTGACCTTATAAAAGTTATATATTCGAATAAGGAATATATCCCTTTGGAAAATTTGCAATAATTTCAACTCAATTTGATTCTCATGGCTTCATATTTCTGGAGTTGCAGTGATAAGCATCCTCCATCAGCGATTGCCGCGATGCAGTCGATTATGGCAGCGATACTCGAAGAAAGTGAAAAAATTCCTGTGCCAATTCTGGATATGATACTGAACAACTTGCTGAAGCACAAGAAGGCTGGTCTCGTTTCTTTTACTTGAGTCATTTTATAGTAAAGTTCTCTGGTTTGTTTTAATTGCTCTGATGTTTGACCCAGATAAAGCAATGTATGTGCAAAGAAAGTATTTGTTTGTTAACTTGCAATGTGGTGCTTTGAACTGCAAGATCTTACTTAATTTGTTAGGCAGGCACTCTCTATGTACAATGGTTGACTAAGGTGGATTTTGGTTTTTTCTTAAATGGCAGCGTTGCTTTGAGAAACCCTGGCCCACGAGGCTAACGACAAAGCTTCAATTATGACTGTATAGGCTGAGCAAAACCCTTCAAGAAATGCCAAGGAAATACAGGTTCTAAGGAACCTAGGCTTGTTAATGCTGTTCACGTATGCTGTCTTGTATACATGAGACAGGAAAATGATGTCAGGAGGCACGTCCTGCTTAGCAACTAACTTCTTTCCAAAGTTGAGATAGTCTGTGTCCTGCATAGTAACTTCTGCCCTTCTTGCATCCTGCTGGTCTTGAGGTACTAAGTGTCTCTTGGTTTGTGAATGGCAGGCTTGATCCAGTTGCTAGTACTTGCTACTGATATAGGGGAAAGTTGTGCTATGTGAGAAGTTATATGCATTTGGCTGATAACAAATGCCGAAATGTCTTGTCATCCTCATGTCCTCTGTTGAATGGCATAACATAACTAGATGGGGGAGCAAAACCTTCCTATAAATAGTCTTTATATCGGTGTGCTGGTATGCTACTTGCTAGAGTCTCCCGTGCCACTCACTATTACTGCCACCCACCTCCTGCAAGAATTGCAAAGATTGTAGACAGGTGTGGAATAATCATGTATGCATGATGTGGGAACACCTATATGTGTAGTATGGTTCAAAATTGGAGAGATTTTAGACAAATGCGGAATAAGCATGTATGCATAATGAGGAAACCCCTATACACATAGTGTGGATCTTTCTCTCTCTCTCTCTCTCTCTCTCTCTCTCTCTCTCTCTCCTCGCCCCTCGCCCTGCAGCACCTGCCCCTCCCTCGCCCTGCACCACCCGCCCCTCGCTCCTCGCCCTGCACCGCCTCGCCCCCCGCTCGCCACCCGCCCCTCACCCCTCGTCCCTCATCCCTAGCCCTCGCCCCTCGCCCCTCGTCCCACATCCCTCGCCCTCGCCCCTCGTCCCTCGTCCATTACCCTTTCTCCTCGCCCCTTGCCCATTACCCTTTCTCCTCGCCCCTCGTCCCCGTTACCCCTCGCCCCTCGCCCATTACCCTTACCCTTTCTCCTCGCCCTAGTTTTATCTCCTTTTATCTCCTAGCCCCTCGCCCTTGAACCTTGAACCTACCCTCGCCCTCTTCCCATCGCCCTCGCCCTTGGCCTTCACCTTGACTAAAACACAAATTAATTAATTAATTTGTTTGCTCGGATTTAATTAATTTAATTTTTGCTTTGCTTCAATTCTCCCTGCGGAAAGCACTGCCCACCGAAAAGCAAAAAGAAAAATCACAAAATCAAAAAGGCCTATTCTGCTACTATAGGTGCTAGAACAGGAGCAGACCCAGGGCTGTTTTGGTTGTGTGGGACAGCTTGGACAGGTTCGGATTTGTGGTGTATGCAGGACAACGTTAGACAGGACATTGGGCGCAAGGCCCCTCGATTTTGGCTTTTGTCTTTAAGGGTGACGCCCGCAGTGGGCTGTGGTTGTATCTTTACCCGCCGTGGAATGCTTGATGCGGATGGATGCTTGATGCGAGCTAGTGCATCCGGCTCTACTGATAGACAAACATCCCGCTGCGGAAGCCACACAGAGCTAGCTCCAAGCTTTGCAAAGAGTCTATAAGAGCTCATGCACTCCTGCAAGTATCCGTCCAATACCTGCAAACCTCCCCTATGCTCTATGCCGAGATCAGTCATCGAACAACTAATCAACCCTGTTGCAAATGCTCCCACTACAGCTGCTATATCGGGCCTCGAGATCAGCATCTCGTACATGAGGACACCGAACGTTGATGCAACCCTGGCAACCTCTGCCACCTCCAACTCAGAACTCAACTCATGGCAATCCTGTCCCCTATCATAGGGACCATGGCACTCTGACTCCGAGCTCTGGAGTGACTCCTCGTGCCCACCACATATCACATGTGTACCAAGAGTATCCATTTGTCCTGAATCTGCATCAAGCTCTGGCATAAGCATATCAAGAAATGACTCGTGACATGAAACATAGCATCTGCGTCTAGCAACCACTGCGAAGGGAGTGCACTATCCACATGTATAGAATCTCGTGCATAGCTCGAGGTAAAAGTGACATCCCCGTCACTAGTATACTCCGACACTACATCTACCTCAACTGTCAAAGCAACTGAGTCCATGGCATCACTACATACATCTCTGAGACTGCCATGTCTCCTACGATGTCGCATACGACGAAAACAGCGCCGTCTAACGGTGTCCAGAATGACCACAATACCAACATGTCACCTGTCGGCGTACTCGTGAATGTACATGTCTCACACGAGTCCGTGATGACTCAGATCTATCATACATATCATGTAATCTGCGCCAAAGTGCTCTTGAAGTAGTCTCATACATAACGAGAGCATATACAGATTCCGCAAGGTGCAAAGAGAGTGTAGATAGTGCCATCTCCTCTAGCTCCTGCCACTGATCGTCAGACATGCTTGAAGGTCTACTTGTATCACCACTCAATGGTCGATGCAACCCTCGCTGTGTCAATGCATCAAGCATACACTCTCTCCATCCTGCAAAGTCTGACCCATCAAACATGCACATGTCGGAGAGATCATAATCTGAGCGATCACCTGTCTCTGCCATGAGCACAATGTAGCAAACTAGAAAGCAAAACCACCTCACCAACAACACCTGGAAACTGTCTACAAATATGGCCAGAAACACAATGTAAAACCTGTGAGAGACACTCCAAAATAGAGCTTCCGCAATGTCAATACAAGCCTCGCCTGCTCTAGTATCACACTGCAATCTGTGAGCTAATCACCAAGCCCACACTATGCGGTATCGATGCATACACATGCACAAATAGCAAAACCACCTCACCAACAACACCTGGAAACTGTCTACAAATATGGCCAGAAACACAATGTAAAACCTGTGAGACACACTCCAAAATAGAGCTCCCGCAATGTCAATACAAGCCTTGCCTGCTCTAGTATCACACTGCAATCTGTGAGCTAATCACCAAGCCCACACTATGCGGTATCGATGCATACACATGCACAAATCTCCCACTTGCAGAGAACAACGCACGCAAATGTTGAGTGCAACCCGCAATCTCTACCTAGATCGCATAAATGATACGCATAAAACTCCTGGGAAAATTTCGCCAGAGTTTCGACGCACAATGGCTATCAACACAAAATAACCATTGTCATGCAAGCTCAATACAATGAGCAATCAATGCGCATCAAACTACACTCAACATACATGCATAAGCTCTGCAAAACTATGGCAAACAATGCTCGAGATCACAAGACTCTCCCGCCCGACACTGTCTCAAGCAAAGAAAGATACACAACTTCTCACTCTTGCGAGAGTGGATACAAAAACACAAAACTGTGTCCAAATTGACAAAACCTGTCAAAGTGAGAGTAAACACTCGATCACAAACTATGGCGAGAATCTGGGAAAAATCCGACAGAATTTCCCCTGAAAACTGAGCAAAAAACTCAAGTACAATCTCTACCATAAACCATAACACTACTCAATGCCAATGAGTTAGAAATGCCAAAATGGCTCCACATTTTCACATACAATGGCAATCCGCAATCAACGTACATCAACGGAGTGACCGTGCATAAGCAAGCGCCAAAAGATTTGCAATCCGGAAATTTGATCAATGCGAAAACAATACTCTCAGGAGAGCTCACCAGCACTTGAAAGTGCTCGCCAAAATGCATGTATAATGGGCATCAACCATGCGCCATAACTATATGCAAACCATCCGCAAAGACCATGAATCCAAGCAGAAAATCACTGCCAAGTATCCTGTGAAAACCAGTGAAAGAAGCTCCACTTGTGTGCTCCAAAAAACTGCGTCTCTCAAGAGACCGCCTCGGTGGTGTGTAAACGCCTCCGTACTTCGTTGCCCAAGTCTACCAAAAAACCCTCAAACCACAAGCTTAACACAAGCTGCAATTGCATCTTCAGCTCAGAATTTATGCACTCAATTTCAAGCATCTCCCATGCTTCCAAAAGTGCATCAAACTCGCACACAATGCGACAACAGAAAATATGGAATTTCTGTATACAGTCAGTCTGAGCTGAATATCAGCAAAACGGTAAGGAATTTGCAAAAATTTTCTTCTGCAAAGTTGTAGACCACGTCGAACCGGATGGGGCATCACGGACAGAATTCTCAGATCTGCATTCTACAAGGAGAAAAACGAGTCTAAAAACAGTGCTGCTACGCACACAGTTTTTAGGGCAGCACCTTCACTTGCACACAGTCTTCCACACTCCTTTCTGAGCTTCCACAAGAGCATACATCACTCTCAACTGAGCTCACAAGCTCCCATTGCATTCTCACAAAGCTTTCAAGCTTTCTTAATCTCTCTACCGTTGAGAGCGAGCGAGCTATCGCCTCGAAGCTCTCAAAGCCGTCGTGCTCTCCGCGGCCACCATAGCTCTGGGGATCGGGGAGCACCACAGACGGAGAGAGAGAGAGAGAAGGAGACACACACACGATGTGGGTGGGGAGACTCAAAGAGTGGTAGCTCCCCCTATACAATATACTCACTATAAGTATAGGGTAACAGTGGGCGGGCGCCCATGACCTAGGCGAACGGTCAAGGCACATAGGCCTTAACCCCAACAAAAGGCAAGGAGATAACGTCCACATCCACACATGCTATCATTAATCAGACACTAGAGGAGGAGCAAAGAAGACGTGCGCGCTTTTCATGTGAGAATTTGTGGTCTTAAAGACAAAGGCAATGTGGACGAAGAGGTAAAAGAACTCATGGCCTTGATGGGGGTTCATGAGCCGACGCACACAAGAGCCTGGAGAGTGGGCAACATAAAGAAAAATGGAAGCAGTGGGGAAACCTCAAAAGAAAGGGCACTCATCCTCCGTTTTCCCTCCATGGAAGCGAAGAAGTCCTTCTTGAAGAAAAGGCCAACTCTTAAAGAGACGGGCATTTTTCTCGAGGATGATCGCTCATATGCAGGAAGTGATGCTGGAGATTAGAGCGGCAAGGGGGAAAGGCAAGATTGCCTTTTACAGAGATGGAAGAGTAGTAATACTGGAGCGACGCTCCACATGAGGGTGTGAGACTTATGGGACCACACTCAAAGTGGCGGCGTGGAACTGTAATGGATCCATGCGTCTTGATGTGGGTGCTTTTGAGGATAGCTTTACTGGAAGAGACATCATCTTTTACTCTGAGACACACCAGGACCATGGGCAATCCATGCCTCCCATCAGTGGATACAAATGGGAAACAGCTTACAGACAGGAGACACGCTCAGAGCACAGAGGAAGGGGCTCGGGGGGAGTGGCAGTGTTATTTAGAGAGGATTTGTAGCCATTGATACATATAGCCCGCAGGGATGAGCAGGCTAGGTACATGTGGGTGAGATTGAAAGCAGAGACAGGCATGTATCTCTACATTGCTATTTGCTACTTTCCCCCGAGTACGTCGATCTATGCATCACCCAGAGGACAGTCCCCCTTCTCTATTTTGGATGATGACATATGGGAGTTCTCTAGAGATGGTGACAGTATCATTCTCGGGGACTTCAATGCTAGGACTGCTCATCACCAGACAATGTTTTATGATACTTCAGAGGAGATACTGAGAGAGCTAGATGTTGTAGAGACGGGCGTGTCCAGACTATCACACGATGTGGAATATACTGAATATGAACGACACCTGATAGACATGGGCACCACACATGGATTGGCCATCTTGAATGGCATATGGAGGTTTCCTGCTTCGGGAGGCTTCACATGCTTCCCACACAGACATGGAGCCAACACAGTGGACTATGTCATGGCACAATCGAGCCTCATCTCTAGTATCCAGGACCTCACAGTTGGACCTAGACCTGTTGGTGTGGCAGTGGATCATGCTCTTATATCGCTGACCATTTCTTTTCAGTTTAGTGTAGCACACAGGCTACGGGCAACAGCCTCTACTCGCTACACCTTCGCGCGGGAGACGGACTCTGTATACATAGATGGGATCTACATACGCCTGTGCATAGAGGAGCCAGGGCGACCTCTGGAGGAGCTTACTACTATACTGACACAGACACTACATGATGCAACAGCAAAGGCATACCCACACACCCAGCCTGAGCAGAGACGCCGTTCAGGGAGCATGCCCCAGAATAGTTGGTATGATGAGGAATGCCGGGACACTAGAGCTAGACTTCAGAGGGAGGTGCTTTTGGGGAACATCACTCATAGGAAGTCACAGATTGACTTCCGACGCCTAGTGCGGCAGAAGAAGAGGGCATTTTTGGCTCGCCTAGAGCAGGATCTATACCAGCTATTCTTGAGTCAGGACTCACGTGAGGCGTGGAGGCTCTTTCATGAGCACTCCCCCCCCCCCCCCCCCCCCTTGCCATCACTTCTACAGAGGCCTGGGGCCAGTATGCATCATCTTTGTACACGGTTCCTGAGCAGCCCCCCCTTCCCGACCCCCTCGATCCATGCCCACACACATGTGGTTTTTTCACCACTGAGATGGTGAGGAAGGCCATTGACAGGATGAAGACTGGGAAAGCATATGATCATGATGGCCTGGTGGCTGAGCATTTCATGCATGCTAGAGATTTACTAGCAGAGCTTGTAGCAGTTATGTTTAACCGTGCCATGTGTGAGGGCTTGCCTGATACCTGGAGCCTATCTACTATTGTACCTATCTTCAAGTCGGGAGACCCTATGGAGCCTGGGAACTATCACACTATCATGATTGGACACACATTGGCACGGTTGTACGCATGTATTCTTGAGCAACAGCTGAGTAGATGGGCAGAGAGAGAGGGGATGCGCGCAGCTGGGCAGGCAGGTTTCAAGAGGGGTTTTTCTACTCTTGATCATATCTTGACACTCTTAGCCATCATTGAGGAGAGCAGATCGCGTGGGAGACGGATCTATTGCAGCTTTGTGGATTTCTGTAAAGCATTTGACACAGTGCCCAGAGCGAGATTGATGCGCAGTTTACAGTAGATGAGAGTGCCCACAGAGCTCATTTGGGGGGTCATGGCATTATACAAGCCAGTAGTGGGGCTCGTACGCACCCCAGAGGGTCTATCCACACCGGTTTACTCCACTATTGGGGTGAAGCAGGGCTGTTCGCTCTCTCCTACTCTATTTGGTATGTATGTAGATGAGGTTTTTGACTACATTGAGAGAGATGGTGATAGAGGTGCACAGCTAGCGGGGACATGGATTCCACTATTGTTATATGCTGATGATATTGTTTTGATTTCTGACTCTCCGGAGGGGATGCAACGTCAACTGGATGCTTTGCATAGGTTTGCCCAAGAAAGTGGTTTGTCCGTCAACCTTGGTAAAACGAAGGTCATGGTTTTTAATACCACCCCACAGTGGATCAGGAGGTCATCGCCCGCCTTCACATATGGACAGGAGAAGGTAGAGTATACAGGCCCAGATCCTTGAAAGATCCCTGGTTACCTCAATGATTTTCCCAGTTGCAAGCGGCGTTGAGGGGGACCAAGAAGTCATGATCCTACGATACGTAAAAATCCCAGAGGTAGAAAGGAGGGCTCGGCAACGGGATCCTAAGCGGCTCGTGAAGATCTTGCCCATCCATTTTTCAGCCTCCTTCTGCATGGGATTTCATTAACCGGGCATAAAAGTAGGTAGAGGTAGATAACTAATGGTTGATAGAACAGAGGGGGAGCCACTGGCTCAATGCTTGATCCCCCTGTCGTATTTAGAGTTTGAGTTGATCAGCGACCTTTTGAACTGCGGGTGCCACCTGTTTTTCCAGAAGGGTAAACAGCGTCTCCCGGCGGAAAAGGAACGGAGGGTGATCAGAGAGGATTTGGTAGGAGAGTGTGCGGTAAGGGCACCACATCCTAGAGGGTCTATAGGACTGGATGTGGATTCGCTCCCTCATGGAATTGGCCTTATAGATGTGGACGATTCCTTTGTTGCGCGCGCTATTAGAGACCACCTTGGGAATGGCGATTCCTTTATACAGGAAAGGACTCGCTCGGGCGGCCTCCATCTTTGGGGACGGGGGATTCCCCTCTGGGAGAAACCTATGAAGGGCGGTTTGTGTTTAGCAATCTTGCTGGATTAGGCGTGTTCCCGCGTTCTCTCTGGCCCGCCCAGGAGGGCTGCATAGTTGAGGTTAGAACGCCTATTCTTAGGGGGACCCGATGGAACACTCTTTACGCGCAGGTAATGGGTAACCAGGCTATGCAAAAGGAGACCCTCATCTTTCAAGCTCGCTATCTTTGCGATCCCCCCTTTGAGAAGGAAAAGGAGCTCGACCTCTTGAGAATCCTTGAAAAACGAGCGGATGAGCAGGTAGGCGAATATGGAGGAGATATGGATGAGTTGGACCTCGAATTGGACGCCCACATAGGGGCGTTACTGGCCGATCGGTTTAAGGATACCTGGGCCTACCTGCTTCCGGACGAGCAATGGTATGAGGATCAGAGATGCGTGGGTTTGTTTTTTCTAGAGCTACGCAGACATAGAGAGAGCTTGATGAGAGGAAAGACTAGCCAATCTCAGACAGATTACAGACTTCTTTAGAGCTGCCATCCATTGGACACCCGGAGGAGTTACTACCACAGCAGAGCTCGTCGCTTTACACCAGAGGCATACTTATCGACTGAGCGACTGAGCTGGGGAGATCCAGACGCCCACGACTGCGGAGGACTACACAACATCGACAGAGGCTGCAGCAGAGGATCCGGGTCACTTTGGCTCGACATGCATGACGCCCGGTCAGACTACTGACCATGGAGGAGATTGATGAGATCCGCCAGCGACCGATGCTGGATCTCCTGCGATCTAGCTATCCCAACTAGTTGTTTTAGCGGCTTAGTCCTCACTCAGAAGTCTAGGATTCCCTAGTATTTTATTTTGTTATTTTGTCATTTTGTAATTTTGTCATCTTGTTACTCTGACTTTGTATCAGATCCACCACATTGTAACTTTTTGGTCTCATAGGTCACTCTGGCCTTTTGAAGACGTTAATGTAACATTTCATTTCATTTCATTTCTCTCTCTCTCTCTCTCTCTCTCTCTCTCTCTCTCTCTCTCTCTCATGGGAGACGGATCTATTGTAGCTTTGTGGATTTCTGCAAAGCGATTGACATAGTACCCAGAGCTAGATTGATGCGCAGATTACAGGAAATGGAAGTAGTACCCACAGAGCTCATTTGGGGGATCATGGCATTGTACAGATCAGTAGTAGGGCACGTACGCACCCCTGAGGGACTTTCTACACCGGTTCACTCCACTATTGGGGTGAAGCAGGGCTGCCCGCTCTCTCCTACTCTTTTCTGTATGTATGTGGATGAGGTTTCTGACTACATTGAGACACAATTGGCAGGGACATGGATTCCACTTTTGTTATATGCCAATGATATAGTGTTGATCTCCGAATCCCCAGAGGGAATGCAACGTCAATTGGATGCTTTGCATAGGTTTTGCCCACGAAAGTGGTGTGTCTGTCAACCTTGGTAAAACCAAGGTTCTGGTGTTTAATACCACCCCACAATGGATCAGGAGGTCAGCACCTACATTCACATACGACCAGGAGATTGTGGAGTACACAGATGCTTACACTTACCTTGGAGTGGTTTTTAGCGGACCTGCATTCTCACTCAGAAGAGCAGCAGAGACGAGATTGACCAGAGCCCATGCAACATTGGGTAGATTGGAGATGTTGTGTTCGTAGGTTCAGTTTCAGGAACCCCGGACGAAGCTCTGGCTCTTGGACACTTTGGTGGCTTCAGCATTGCTCTATGGAGCTGAGATATGGGGACCTTCATTAGATCACCACGGGAGGCCGGGTCGCATAGATGGATGGGGGAACATGGAGAAACCTCTCGTCTCTATGATCTCGCGGCTCATTAGAGCCAAAGCATCAGTACCACAGGCCATTATCCGAGCAGAGCTAGGGGCCCCCCCACTAGTAGTTGAGGCGCTGACCAGATCAGTCTCCTTCATAAACCGCACATGGGAACTTCCTAGAGACAGATATGCTCGCATTGCACTTGAGTCCTCTCGACAGTTAGCCATGCAAGGAGATACAACATGCTGGTATGGGGAGATGTCATCATGGTTTTAGGCACATGGGTTCAGCATAGACAGGTTGCCACCATTCCAATACTCATTGGATGCACCGTCTCACACTCTTACTAGACAGAGATCACCAAGCTCATCCGCCAAGACCTGACCCAGCTAGACACTAGGAGGACATGGATACAGCCAGCATAGGAATTGGGCACGAAGATGGCTTTCTACAGAGACCACCTTCTCCAGCTTACGGAGGATGGTTTTGTGACGAGACCCAGATACATGGCCACCCACTTGTCTCATGGGATACGTTGTGCTATTGGCCAGTTACGCACATCTTCTCACCAGCTGCGGATTGAGATTGGGAGATACAGTGGAGTACCAGTAGAGGCCAGGACATGCCCCTTGCCAGCACATGATCCTTGTGTGACATGGAGCCTGAGACAGAGTTGCATTATACATGCCACTGCCCCGTCTACTACGAGATACGACGCATCACTCCTGGCAGCGCACTGTGCATAAGAGGGAAAGTAAGCACTCCATAGCTCTTAACCTGTGACAAAATCTGAAAATGAGGCTCTCTCCTCTTCAAATTCAGCGCCACTTCTTGTTGCATAAGGCAAGTGCACCAGAAGGTGCCACTTGGCACTTTTACAAGCATTTTCCCGTTTCGGGGTTGCCGCCTAAAAATATCCCAACCGGTTGCCCAGTTGACTTCACGGCAGAGTAAGAAAATGTTCCCTTTGTCATTCCAGAGGTAATGACGCCAACACATTTTCAGGTCCCAAAATAGCAGTTCCCTAAATTTTAGGAGATGCTGCCATTGTATCTTTCTAGGTCATCCGACCCTCTTTGTACACTGCGGCCACATCCAGAACTGAAATGTAGCCTCTGTAGCAAAGGATTCCACTTTGGCTAGTCAATGACCCCACTTGGCTAACCATAGTCCTTGTCCAACCTTAGTGCTCTCTTGCCCTCAGGCCTGGACTCCCTCTGGACAGTTCCACACTAGCTATGCAATGCAGGGCAGTTAGATTTCCCGAGGGGTGTTTCCAAAAAGTGAAAGTAAATAGATAATAAGAAAGAAATCAACAAAAAGGATAGATAGTAGTCACACGCTGGTGACATACGAGGCCGCTTCCATTGCTTGTTCAGAGAGGGTTTTGGACCACTCTAAAGAGTCATGGGATATGAGGATCAGAGATGCCTGGGTTTGTTCTTGCTCAAGCTGCACAGACACAGACACAGCCTAATGAGTGGCAAGGCTAGCCAGTCTCAAAGACGGATCACAGACTTATTCAGAACAGACACGGGATAGTCGCAAGAGCCACTCCCACAGCAGAGCTCCCCCTCGTCTCACACCAGAGGCACACTGATCGACCGAGCGATTGAACTGGGGAAATCCAGGCGCCCATGACTACGGAGGACTACACAACATCGACGGAGGCTACTGTGAGTGCGCGGATGCGGTGTGTGTGCGGAGAGTGAGAAGGAGAGAGAGAGGGACAAAGAGCAGGACACAGGATGTGGGTGTAGCTCCCAAATCTCACTGTATGAGCACCATGTGAGAATGTGAGTGAGAGCTCCTTATTCTTTGTATGTATAAAGAATAAGGAGATAAATGTGGGCAGTCGGACACTGGCCGGCGGACACGGGCAAAGCACGGTGAGGCACACCGCCTTTACCTAACATTCTCCCACTAAAGGCTGTGTGCCGATAAGTGGCGAGAAGACTAGCCTACAACTAGTATATACAAGAGGTGAGAGAAGACGACTCTCAACCTATGCCCACTGGCTCACTCCAAACATGCTCTAGTGTAGATGCAACATGCATACCACTAGGGCTAGAGCTATGATGACACTCATGATGCAGGTATCGAGTGACGACCTGCATGGCTCCACAATGCACAATGCCATTGTCAGTCATCGCACGACTGACAACTTCCACTGCAAATGTACCAACCGCATAAGCAAGATCAGGTCTCGAGACCAAAAGGTCAGACATGAGAGACCCGAAAGCCGACGAAACATGCACTATGTGTGCTAACCTATCCCTATCAGCAACCTTAGTGCTATATGCATCCTCATCAGGAACCACCTGACTATGCATCACCATGTCAACATCATCTGGCAAAGGCATGTCCATTGAGAATGATTGCAAAACTGAAAAATCAGCACCACTGCAATCACACACAGCTGTCTGAAGGACACTGTCGCCCTCAAACGTATCAGACGCATCATAGAACAATGCATCGATCTTTGGCTCAACTGATGTCACCTCAACTGATGACTGACAAAGCTGTGCATTCCCAGAGATACCACTGTCTGTGTGAACGTCACCACAAGAAAAATGCACAACCTGCTCTCCATGCAGCGAGTGTGACATAAAAACGCGTTTCGGCCCCCCGAAACGGCGAAACGGTCGAAATGTTTCGGCGAAACGGCCGAAACGAGTCAACTTTTTTTTTTTGGCCCCCTTTTGACTAGTTGACCTTAAACTACCCATTTGGAGATTTTTAAAGCCAGGCCGCTTCACAAAATCGATACCTTATTTACTCGTGACTCAAGTCTCACATCCAAATTTTGATATTTCACATGTTTTGACAGGTAAATTTATATGTATATTCAATGTATAATTATAGGTACATACATGTAAAACGAAACATGTGTTTCGCTTTCTTTGAGCCCCGAAACGGAACGTTTCAGAAACCTCAAAACCCCAAAACGCACGAAACCCCGAAACGTTTCATGTCACACTGCATGCAGCACATCTGCAAAAGAGACATGCCTCGTCTCTCGCTCCAAACATGGCTGCAAATACACAGAGACAACACCACCTCGTGTGTCAAAAATATGCAAAGGGTATACCAGACCACTCCTAGCACCTCTGGCTATCACTAGTGATCCCCTATGCATTTGAAATGACCGCTCTCCAAGCAGTACACAATGTCCACTACTCTGCAACTGACGTACTGAAATGAGACTCTGGCTGAGTCTTGGTACATGACGTATATCTCGTAGCGTAAGCAATGCACTGCTAGGTAAAGACATGCATACATCTCCAACACCCTCTTATGTCATATGCTAAACCATCAACAAACTGCACACAACCAAGTCTCCCACTAGAGAAAGAGCAAAACAAATCACGACGTGGCGTCACGTGAAAAACTGCATGCTCGTCTAGTAGAAAACGTGTAGACAATGTGCTATCCCAAGACACAAAGTAGTTCGAAGGCAAGCTAGATTCAAAAGTGACATGTCCGTCACATGCACACACTCTAGCATGTGTCCTCCTAGTAGCACCATGCATCTGCCTCTTTCGTTGCCTCATACGCCTGAAGCAACGACGCCTAATATGCCCATCATGGCCGCCATGCCAACATGTCAGTCGCGATCGTGAACAAGAACCGCCTCTAACCTGAAGTGTCTCCATGCCAAAACTATGGCAAACAATGCTCGAGATCACAAGACTCTCCCACCCAAGAGCAAACCACTGTCTCAAGCAAAGAAAGATACACAACTCCTCACTCTTGCGAGAGTGGATACAAAAACACAAAGCTGTGTCTAAACACTCGATCACAAACTATGGCGAGAATTTGGGAAAAATCCGGCAGAGTTTCCCCTAAAAACTGAGCAAAAACTCAAGTACAATCTCTACCATAAACCATAACACTACTCAATGCCAATGAGTAGAAGTGCCAAAAAGGCTTCACATTTTCACAAATAATGGCAATCTGCACTCAACATACATCAACGGAGTGATCGCACATGAGCAAGCACCAAAAGAGTTCCAATCCGGAAACTTGATCAATGCGAAAAGAATGCTCTCAAGAGAGCTCACCAGCACTTGAAAGTGCTCGCCAAAATGCATATATAATGGGCATCAACTATGCACCATAACCATATGCAAACCCATTCACAAAGATCATGAATCCAAGCACAAAATCACTGCCAAAGTATCCTGTGAAAACAAGTGAAAGAAGCTCCACCTGTGTGCTCCAAAAACCGTCTCTCTCAAGAGACCGCTTCGGTGGTGTGTAAACGCCTCCGTACTTCATTGCCCAAATCTACCAAAAAACCCTCAAACCACAAGCTTTGCACAAGCTCAAATTGCATCTTCAGCTCAGAATTGATATACCTAAGTTTGAGCACTTGCCGTGCTTCCAAAAGTGCATCAAACTCTCACACTATGCGAAAACAAAAAACTTGCAATTTCTGTATACAGTCAGTCTGAACTGAATATCAGCAAAATGGTGAGGAATTTGCAAAAAATTTCTTCTGCAAAGTTGTAGACCACGTCGAAACAGATGGAGTGTGTAGATAGAATTCTCAGATCCGCATTCTACAAGGAGAAATATGAATCTGAAAACAGTGCTGCTGCGCATATAGTTTTTAGGGCAGCACCTTCACTTACACACAATCTTCCACACTCTTTTCTGAGCTTCCACAAGAGCATACATCACTCTCAACTGAGCTCACAAGCTCCCATTGCATTCTCACAAAGCTTCCAAGCTTTCTTAATCTCTCTACGGTCGAGAGCAAGCGAGCTATCGCCTTGAAGCTCTCAAAGCCGTCGTGCTCTCCGCGGTCACCATAGCTCTGATACCAATTGTGAGTGTGCGGATGCGGTGCGTGTGCGGAGAGAGGGGAGAGAGAGAGAGGGACAGAGAGCAGGACACAAGATGTGGGTGGAGCTCCCAAATCTCAATGTATGAGCACCATGTGAGAATGTGAGTGAGAGCTCCTTATTCTTTGTATGTATAAAGAATAAGGAGATAAATGTGGGCAGCCGGACACTGGCCGGCGGACACGGGCAAAGCACGGTGAGGCACACCGCCTTTATTTAACAGCTACGTCAGAAGATTCGGAGCACTTTGGCCAGGCATGCACGACGCCCGGTCAGACTACTAACCATGGAGGAGATTGATGAGATCCGCCAACGACCGATGCTAGATCTCCTGTGATTCAGCTATCCTAGCTAGTTGCTTAGCTTAGTTCACACTTAGCAGTTTAGGATTCCATAGTATTTTATTTTGTCATTTTGTCACCTTGTTACTCCGACTTTGTATCAGATCCACTACATTGTAGCTTTCTGGTCTCATAGGTCACTTTGGCCTTTTTGAAGACGTTAATATAACATTTCATTTCATTTCTCTCTCTGACCTGCATCTCTGTCCCTCCCAAGCTCAAGGGCGGGCCTGTGGAGGGGCGTTAAGCCCTCAAGGTAGCCCACTATCACAAGAAACAGAGCTGCACTACAGCTCGCTTGCTCGCTCTCTCGACCTGCGAGCTGCGAGGACCTGCAGCTCTCTCTCTCTCTCTCTCTCTCTCTCTCTCTCTCTCTACATTGGCTACCAGCACACCATGGCCACATGAATGACACTGTGAACCTACGAATTTCCAGAAGCGGTTTCTCTGTCAGGTCCTCACCTACACGCACCATGGGACCAAACCAACACATCAAACAACCCCCCCGAAGCCGGACATCATGGAAGGGAATACGCCACCATGCTCACTACAAGATATATGGGGACTCATCTCCTCGATGCATACCATCATCATGAAGCAGAGCGATGAAATAAAAAACCTAGCTCTAAAAAACCAAGAATTGGAACACAAGCTCCAAATGCAAGACCTACGAGTCCGTCATCAAGAGGAGAAGATGCAGGAGCTCCAGGGTGCTCTTGATAAGCAAGCGGCTACAATGCAAGACACGCTAGCCACACATGAAAAGATTGCGCAGATGAATGTATCCGAAAATGTGGGCTCTTGGAAAGATGTATTGAAAAACACACTAATGCCTCAGACTTCCCCAATGAACAGAGACATGTATGCTAATGAGGATGAAAAAGAATACACCGAACAAGAGAAAAGAAAAATGAACATCGTGATACGGGGCATCCCGGAATCCGACAACGAGAAGGTCATTACCTTGAACACCGACATCACGGAAATGATCTCCGCTAACTTCGGAATGCATGATGTGGTGGTATATGGAGCACATCGAGTAGGCAAGAAGAAACCCGAAGCAAATCGGGCAATCGTATGCACACTTTTGGATGCCCGCAAGAGGGCTATTATCCTCGAAAACGCCCGCATCTACTTAAAGGATAGCTCACTATACATTAGTGAAGATAGAACGCCGAACCAACAAAAGGCGAGATGTGAAGCATACGAAGCTCTCATAAACAAAAAAACAGCCCAAGCGGACATGAAAGGGGAAAAAGAGGAAACAAAATGACAATGCGAGACCCATGGGTTCACGGAACTACACGTGACAAGTTGGAATTGCAGAGGGTTCCCGTGGCATAAAGGAGAAGGATTAACGAAAGTCCTACCACAAGCCGACATTCTCTTTTTATTGGAAACATGGGAACACGATGCATGTAGAATACCACACATTGAAGGATATGTCACACACTCCCTACGGATGCCATGTACAAAATGAGGGGCCAAGGAGGCGTCGCTGTGATATACCGAGAGGAACTCAGAAAAATGATCACAATTTGCAAGACAGATGCTCATACCCGGTACATATGGATCAAGTTTGACACACAACCTAAACCTATGTTCATTGCTGGGTGCTACATCCCCCATAGAGAGTCACCATTCTATGGTGCCTTCAATGTAGAGAAGAATTACCCTTTTGAGGATCTGTATGCCGATACCCATGCCTATGCACAAGAAGGGATGATTATGCTTATTGGGGACATGAATGCCAGCATAGCACATGCGCAAATGCAAATGGTGGATCTCATGACACCTCCCATGCTTGAACATAATGAGATACTCGATCCCACATGGGAGAGATGTTCGAAAGATCTCATTACAAACCCGCAAGGTATTGCATTGCTCAGTATGACATCCTTACAACTAATCGCTGTCAATGGAACAAGTAAGTTTGAAAAATCGGGAGAATGCACATGCTACACGGCCAACAAAGGCATGAGTGTTATTGATTATGTATTGATTGCCTATGAGGCATTCCATATTGTAAGTAATTTTACAATTGGGAAGAGGTAACCCAATTCGGACCACACCCCAATTCATGTATGGCTACAAGTTCCCACTTAAAAAGCACAAAAACAGCCCCATGCCCGATCATGGACATACAAAATGCAAGTGGACAAGAAAAGAATGTATGCAGAACATCTAGACGATGCACTTGCTCATATACCCATGCCATCACACATTGAACAAGCATGGCCAATTTTCAAACAAGCTCTATGTGACCCCGTGGAACAAACAATGGGAAAAACGCATCGGCGAGGAAATCATGTTAAAGGGCTACCGCATAACCCATGGTTTGATGAAGAGTGTAAGTATGTAAAAAAACAATTGCAGGCACTCTCAACGACGAACACGGAATGGGAAACTCTATCCAAAGACTACACAGATCTCAAGAGGCGGAAAAGAAGAAACTATGAGCTACGCACGGAGACACAAGCCATAACCAACTTCAAGAAAAATCCCAAAAAAGAATGGCTGAAAATAAAAGGATGAAGACATGATATTATGGGGGACATAAGCCCAGATGACATGTACATGTATGTGGAACAACTATATGTACATAATAATGCGGAAGAAGTGCCACACATGCAAACCGATCTCCATGCCCAAGATCACTTTGATTGGAAACATTTAAAAAAGGCATAGAGAAACTTGCAAATGGGAAAGCTCTGGACATACTACACTTGAACTCAGAAATGCTTAAATGGTCAGGTATGAGAGCTAGAGAGTGGATACATAGAATGCTAAACCAAGCCATTGTTCAAGGGCTGCCCGAGGATTGGCAAAAAAACTGGATCAAAGCACAGTACAAAAAAGGGGATGTAAATCGGTCTACCAACTACCGTACCATTATGGTAGGATCTTGCATGGCAAAGCTTTTGGGAAGCATCTTAGAACAAAGCATAAGCACATGGGCGGAGACAAATGGAAAACGAGCAAAAGAACAAGCAGGTTTCCGACCAAAACATAGCACCATTGATCACCTTGTTTCACTCAGGGTATTAAGGGAAGAGAGTCGGCTAAAGGGAAAAACATTATATTGTTTCTTTGTAGATTTCACCAAAGCCTTTGACACGGTCCCGAGAATGGGTATATGGAAAAGGATGGAATGCATAAAAGTATCGATGCATCTCAGGAGTACAGTAGCACATCTCTATGACATAGTCATATGTCAACTAAAAACACACGAAGGGTTGTCCAAAGCTTTCTCAAGCAACATGGGGGTCAAACAAGGATGCCCTCTCTCCCCTACTCTTTTTCGATTGTGCATTGATCAAACAGAAAGCTTCCTCCCTCAACTAGAAGGGGATGAACCAGCCATCGGGATGCTTACACTTCTCATGCTCAACCACCAACAACAGACAGCGAGAAGTGTAGAGAGAAAGAAAGGTTTTGTCAGGCAGGCAAAGATTAAACTCTTTGAGCCTTAGGTCTTTTAGACAGGGTTCACATAGAAAAGGCCATCGCAGCCGAACATGTCGGTACCCCAATCTCCCGCACAAACAAGAGTTTCTTAGCAGTGGCAGCTGCGCCAAACAAGGACTCCGCCACTTGACAAGAAGCACGAATTACAGATCTGGAGGCTAAAGTTCAAGAACTCATCGAGGAGAACAAAAAGCTGAAGGAACGCTTACATAAACTTGAGGAAGGGAAGGAAGTAGAGAGCCAAGCTCTGCTTGCAAAAGCACATGAAGTCAAATTTCCCCTCGCCGAGAGTGTCATCGAAGTCCAAAAGAAAGCTCACGAGGAAGCCCATGAAAAGATTGACACCAAAATTCAAGCCGCCCTACAAGAGTGCCGACTACAAGAATCTCTTGCCCCCAAGGTCGGGATTGGGGGGCTCCACCCACCATGGTGCAATGACGAAGACACCCTTGATGAAGCCATCACCAAACTTAATGACATCCTTCGACTAATTTAGATCAAGTCCGGAACTGTTTCTTGGATCAACGACACGCATAGGCATGTGCCACCCAAGCAATGTATCCTCACTTTCAAGGACAAAGAGGAGCGGGTTAAGTTGCTACGCCAATCCCGACTCTTGAAGGGAATAAAGCTTTGGATCGCCGAAGAATTAACCGCGCCGCAACTCAAGATGAAAGCAAGAGAACTCAAGAGGATGCATGAAGCCCGCAAGCAAGGTAAATGGGCAGTCTATCGAGGTGGTAAAGCCATCATCCAAGAATTTCGAACTCCCAAACAAGATATCTCCTCGTCTGAGCCCCTTTAGTTTTTTTTGTTTGTTTAGGTTTGTTATTTTCTTCCATGCTTTTGATGGACCCTCAGTCCTTAACTGATGTGTATCAAACGTCCTCACATACTTGGAGCGATTGTTATGCTTTGTTTTTGGTCCCATGGGTCATATTTAACCTTCGTGGATGATAATTTAATCTATCTCTCTCTCTCCTATTGCGGTTCTCGAACATGAAGAAGCAAAATAGCAAGGATGATCCTGTGGAGGATGCCATTCAAAAATGCAGTGGAAGCAAGGAGGAAACCTCAAAGGAAAGGGCACTTATCCTTCGTTTCTGTGAGGATTCTAGGTACAAATCCTTTATTTAGTACTTAAACTCATGATTAAGACTTCAGAAACTTAAACTGAACTCAGAAACAAGACTCAGAAGACTCTGTGTTTGATTGATTGAAAGTGTGATACAAGGGCTCCTTATATAGGAGACTAAGAGACACAAATGAAAAGACACATCTCCCGGTGAAGAGACATGACTTTAGACGTAAAGACACATCCTTTCGGCGAAGAGCTGCAACCGTTGGGCGAAGAGTCGCACCCGTAGAGTGAAGGGGTGTGACCAGTCATCGAAGGAGTGTGGCTTTTGGCAAAGAGGTACGTCTCTTGGGCGAAGGGTCGTGACCATCCAAACATAGGGGTTCTGCTTGGCATGGCACTTCGCATATCTGCATCAACGAGTAAGTATGTAATGTAACTAAGTCACAAACGTGACATTCCTTCCCTCTTTAAATAAAACCCGTGTGTCAAATGAAAGTCTGCTGCTTGTCGAAGAATTCTTGAAGGAGGTGAGGGTATTGTTGCATTTCTTCATCAGTTTGTCGAGTAGAATCTGACTCATCCAAGTCCATCCACTTAACAAGAAACTTAATTTATGATCTTTTGTCTTGTTTCTTTTTGACAAACGTTGAGAATCTTTTCTTGGACAAGAATAACGTGTTCATCTTCAATTTCTGGCACCTAGGAAGATAAGTCTGCAAAAGGCGAATCTCCCTGAATATACTGTTTAAGCCAAGAAATGTGAAAAGTCGGATAAAGAGAGTAAAAGGTACTTCATGATGTTCCTGTATCAAGATCTTCTGCAAAGATCCTTTGTGTGGAACACAAATACGATACTTATAATAGAGTAACTCATTCACAATTGTATATGCTGCAAATGTATTCATCTCTGAAGGAGTGGGACTTAGAGATTTGAGGGCTCGAAAAACATCTCCAAAGTCTTTATCCGTCAAATATTCATTCTTGAAACACGCAGGAATTTCCATCTGCACATTTGTTATGGCAAAAGTTGTTCCCTGAGGCATGCGGCTCAAAGCATCCGCTACCACATTTTGTAGACCAGGCATATACTGAATCACCACGTGAAAATGTGCCAAAAATTCAACCCATCTTCCTTGATGAGGATTCATCACTGGTTGAGTAAAAATATACGTGAAAGACTGATGATTTGTTTTAACCACTGAATCTGCACCAAGAAGGTAACGTTTCCAAGTGCGGTAAGCATGTACGATAGCCAAAAATTCCTTATCATATACTAGGTATCGCATCTGAATTGCTGAAAATTTCTGACTGACAAAAGCAATGACACGATCATTTTGCATGAGAACGCCACCTGATGCTTGATCAGAAGCATCGATCATCACATCAAATGGTTGAGTAGGATCTGCGATTGCTAAGACATGAGTTGTCGTCAAAGCATGCTTAAGATCATTGAAAGACTTATCTGCTTTAGGAGTCCAATGTAGCTTATCCTTCTTTGTCAATTCCGTCAGAGGAGAAGCAATATATGAGAACTTATGAACTTTGTGTGATAATTAGCATATCTGTAATAGCGAGAGGTAAAGGTCAATCAACAATGACCTTAATCTTCTTTGGATCCACAACAATCCTTGTAGCAGAAATCACATGTCCAAGGTATTCCACGTGATCCTTAAAAAACTCGCTTTTCTTCTTGTTGATGTACAACACATTTGTACGTAATGTCTCAAAGACAATCTGCAAGTGTTCTTTGTGATCTGCCATGGTTTTACTGAAGACAAGGATGTCGTCAAGGTACACAATCACAAATTTATCCAAATAAGGGCCAAAAATTTCATTCATCAAGGTCATAAAGGTTGCCGGGGCATTGGTTAACCCAAAAGGAATGACCAGAAATTCATAATGACCATACTTTGTCCGAAAAGCTGTTTTGTATTCATCGCCAATTCTAATGCGAATCTGATGATATAACTTGACTTCAGATCAATCTTGGAATAGACCCTTGAACCCAATAGTTGATCAAAGAGTTCATCGATGCGAGGTATAGGAAATTTGTTTTTCATCGTCAGCTTATTGAGAGCACGATAATCAATGCGAAGACGCATGGAGCCATCCTTCTTTTTTACCAATAAGAGTGGAGCGCCAAAAGGACTTTTGCTGGGACGGATATGACCTTTATCCAATAGATCTTCCAATTGTCGCTGAATTTCTTGAGATTCCGAATATGAAACGTGATAAGGAGCTCGAACTGGAGGAGGTTGGCGGGGAATCAAATCGATGGTATGATCCACAGGACAACGAGGAGGTAATGTAGTTGGGAGCTCATTAGGAAATAAGTCCATGAATGGTTTAAAGAAGGGATGTTGCAAGTAAGCAGTGGGTGATGTTGAGGGTTTTGATGTCTGTTCCGTTTCTGCTTCTTTTTCTCGCAACATAACCAAGGCTGTTGCACAATGACGCTTGCGAAACAAACACTTAACTTGTAAAGCTGAGACCAAGGTGATAGGCTTTGCATTAAAAAGACCACGGAGTTCCACTTCTCGATGATCATGATAAAGCCGAATGGAATGATCTGTGAAGTTGATGACAGGATTGTACTGATATAGCCAAGATTGACCAAGAATCATGTTGTAGTGTGATAAGGGCATTACTGCAAAGCTTAACTGGTCCTGGTAATCCTGAATTTGAAATTGGAACTATTGAATTTTCCTGTTGCAGTTCAAAAATGAACCATCTGCAAGTTCCACTTGAAAAGCTTCCAAACTCTGTTGGGTTGGTAGGTGAAGCTTGCTGACTAAAGAAGTGCTGACAAGATTTGTGGAACATCCACTATCCACGAGCACATTGATTGGATGTTGACCAATGAAACCAAGAAGATTGAGAACTTGGTTGGAAAGATCAATAGGAACTCAGGTGCGATTGTGGGCATTTAGCATTAAGACGCTAACCACTTTGAATACTCTAATCACACGAACTGCCTGTTTGCCTTTGTCCTTTATAGGAGGTGGACTGTGCATGACTCTATATTTGAAATCTGCCGTATATTTGAAGGGTTTGGACGCTTCGGGCATTTATACCACCTGTGTGGACCACCACAAATTGTGCACAATCCTGTGCGGTAACCGGTTGGGCTGAGAGGTGGAGGGAGCCGATGAAGAGGCTTGTTGCTCTGTTGAACCATTATGACGGCCGTTACGTCGGCGGTCGGACCGAAACTGTCCTCGATTCCGATTGTTGTTGTTGGAAGAGGAACCGTTATATGAAGCTGCTGCTTGGCTAGAGAACCGAGGCCGAAAAGACTTCTGTCTAGAAAATTGTTGTCCAGAAGACTGAGGCTGCTGTAGTGAGCGCCGATTAGGATTAAAATTGCTTGGGCGACCACGTTGCGAAAAGGTGCCACTAGTTGAAGACTGATTGCCCATAAATGAGGTCTGTGTTGGACGGCGATTGTCTCCAAGCCGTTCGACATAAGCAATGGTAGCATCTAGTGTAGTCGGGTTAAACTTTTGCACATCATCCTTCAAGGTTGGGTTCTAGTCCGTCGATAAAACTGTTTAGTTTATCCGATGAATTGAGGGTCTCTATCTCTAGAGTTAGCCTTTGGAACTTTGTGATATACGTGGCCAAGGAACCTGTCTGGTTCAGGTGGCGGAGAGCAGACCGGGCATGAAAGTCCACTTTCGTATGTTCAAATGCTTTGCGAATGGAGCGCTGGAATTTGTCCCATGAAGGGGTGTGTTTACTGTCAGCAAGTCTACGTTGCCACCACAGGAACGTTGTATCTTTTAATAATGAAATGGCCAATGCAACTTTCTTACTTTCCACCAAGTCTGTATTGGACAGGTAGACCTCCATCCTAAATATCCATTGGTCTAGTAGCGCTTGTCGCGGCGACCATTGTATGGTTCTGGTAGCTTAACATCGAGCTTCTTTTTCTGTGCGGGATTAAAATTTTTATAAAGAAGCTGTAATTCATTATTGTCTACCTCTGCTGTAGGATCTGTTTCGTCTTCGTGTCCGTCCACTGAAGCTTCTGAAGAAGAGGGTGAAGCAGCAGAAGGGTTTGCTTGAGAAGAAGTATGTGTTTGTTGCATCTGCTCCAAACGAGTGTTGAGGGAAGCAAGACTTGTTGTAAAAGTCTGTTGTAATGCTTCCATTTCTTCCTTGAGAAGAGCAAGCATTTGCGCCTGCTGGCCATCTTCTTCTGCTTGGCACGTCGACATGGTTCTGCCTCAGAGAGTAACGAGGAGAAGCTGGAGAAGTATGGGGCATGTAGATAGGAGAAGCCGCTACTCTGCTATGAAATCTAGATCCAGGTCGGAATCCTCGAGATCCTCGATCTCGTCCATTGGAGGTGTTTCCTCTGGAGCGGGTGTCAAAGGTGTATAATCTGGAATTAGAATCTCGCTGTGAACATGCACCAGCGGCTGGAGTGAAATAAAATTGTTGATCCACGTCGACTCTGCACTCGGTCAATAAGTAGGCGAGATGAGGGTTCCCCCAAGGAGGTACTCGTAGTGCTGAAGATGCTGCGGCTTGCACGTCAGAACCATATGCCACACCACCCAAGTCTGGAACTGTGTCGAGTGGCGGTGGGTAATGTATAACAGGTATTCTTGTAGAGCCGGTACAACTTGGGGTACTGGAACTGGTATCTGTTGGAATGGGAGCGCTTTCAAGAACTGGAGCGCTCACTAGAGCAGGGTCGGGTTCCGACGAATCGGGAATGATAATAATTTCGGGTTCCGGAGTATCGGGAATTACAATGACTTCGCGTTCCGGCAGGATTTCGTCCGGAATCTCGTCTATGTACGAGAGAAAGAGGATTGGAACGTCGAAGGCATCGTCGGCCATGACGGCGAAGAATCCCGCGTACGCAAAGCACCCTAGAGCCAACCAGTGTGACATGAAACATTTTGTGGTTTCGCCCGTTTCGGGGTTTCGAGGTTTTGAAGCGTTTCGTTTCAGGGCACAAAAATTATGAAACAGGTTTCGTAGAAATACATTTAAATAAAGATATAAAAAAATATATTTATTTATATATGCATGCATGCATGTATGGATGTATGTATGTAAGTATGTATCTATGTATGGATGGATGGATAGATTAAAGATTCATGTGTGTGTGTGTGTACATACGGACTAGTAAACTGGGTTTATTATGTACTCTTATTAGTGTTTATACACATACATATGCATATGTATAAGCACACGTGTATAATAGACATACATACATACATATACGTGTGTACATATATACATATATGTACGTATGTATATGTATGTACAATGTGCATAAAAGAGAGGCAATAGTGCAAAGAGAGTACAAAAAAATCTTTTTAAACTACTGAAATTTTAAACTACGACTTTTTTTTTTTTTTCGGGCAGTTTCCCGTTTCGTGAGTTGCGCCGAAACGTTTTGTCCGTTTCGGGGTTTCGAGGTTTCATACCTATGAAACGCGTTTTTATGTCACACTGGAGCCAACGCAAAAACAGAGAGTAGAGGGTGGCGTTGGTGGAATGTATCGCTGGCTGATTGGCATTTTTGAACGTTGGGAATGATTGTACGTATGATTAGAAGAGGCCAAGAGGTGTAATCAAAAGGAGCTTGACACTTAGGTTAAAAAATTGGGGCTTTGGGCAACCACTTAAAACGAGTAAATTGAGGCCATTTTTTTAACGTAAGTGGTACTTGGCTTCAACGTAAAAATGGACCAGCGTAGGAAAATATACCCAGCAGCGCGTAATAATTTGAGACCAGTGAAGAAGTATTCGAAGAGGCAATCAACGCTTCCGCTTGGGGAAAATAGGTGCCGCTTGGAGAAGCAACGCTTGGGGCAGGTGACGCTTGGGAATAGATGCGATGCGAGAAGTCTCCATCGAAAGGGTGCAATTCAGCCCGTATGTGCAGAATTCTGCCAAAGGGTGCGCACACCAAGGGGTACTCAACTGAAGAGGTACACATTGGCGCTTGATAGGGCACACTCTTTCACATTAACCCATGCAGCACCACGAGCATGACCGGTACGGGTACACACAGCCATGTTGCTGTCTCTGGTGTGTTGTAGTATGTATTATACGAGAACAGAAGTAAATTAAGTTACCTCACGTCGAGATGTGTGCGTAGGCCACCGTTCTTCGGATTCCATACAACGTCGGGAGAGGGGTAGAGTGTAGCGTCAAGGGTGAGAGGCTCACAACCGTAGGGTCTTGGGAATTTTTTTTGCTCTGATACCATTGTGAGGATTCTAGGTACTAATCCTTTATTAAGTACTTAAACTCATGATTAAGACTTAAGAAACTTGAATTGAACTCAGAAACAAGACTCAGAAGACTCTGTGTTTGATTGATTGAAAGTGTGATACAAGGGCTCCTTGTATAGGAGACGAAGAGACACAAATGAAAAGACACAATTCCTGGTGAAGAGACATGACTTTAGACGTAAAGACACATCCTTTCGGCGAAGAGCTGCAACCGTTGGGCGAAGAGTGGCACCTGTAGAGCAAAGGGGTGTGACCAGTCGTCGAAGGAGTGTGGCTTTTGGCGAAGAGTCACGTCTCTTGGGCGAAGGGTCGTGACCATCCAAGCGTAGGGGTTCTGCTTGGCATGGCACTTCACATATCTGCATCAATGAGCAAGTATGTAATGTAACTAAGTCACAAACGTGATAGTTTCCCCTCCATGGAAGCGAAGGACTTTTGGAAGAAGAGACCTACTCTTAAGAAGACGGGTATCTTTCTTGGTGATGACCTCACGCTCTCGCAAATTGCTCATATGTAGGAGGTAATGCTGGATATCAGAGCGGCCAGGGAAGATTGCTTTCTACCAAGATGGAATAGTGGTGATATTGGAGCGACGCTTCGCATGATGGTGCGAGACCTACGGGACCATACTAAAGATGACAGCATGGAATTGTAATGGATCACTTTGTCTTGTTGTAGGGGCATTTGAGGACAGCTTACATGGAGAGACATCATCTTTTACTCAGAGACACACCAAGTGTCGGGGCACCTTATGCCACATGTGATTGAATATAGGTGAGAGATAGCTTGTGGAGCAGAGACGAGATCAAAGCATAGGGGCAGAGGATTAGGAGGAGTAAGAGTCCTATTGAGAGACGAGTTACAACTGCTTGTGCATTTTGTTCGGAGAGATGATTAGGCCATATACATGTGGGTGAGATTGAGGGCTGAGACAGACATATTCTTGTACATTGCTATATGCTACTTTGCCCCTAACACATGAGTGTACATTGCACCTAGAGGACAATCACCTTTCTCTATGTTAGACGAGGACGTATGGGACCACGTGCCAACGGAAAAGAAGAGATTGAACGACTTTAAGCACTTCAAATAACAACTGAACAGAAAGAGATGCACGACATAGGGAGTGGCCGAGTTCCACCCCGAGAGAGCACTGGTCCCAAACCTTGGCGCCCCTTTTGCTATTTTGTTATATTACTTGAACTCGATACAATGCCGGTACTCAGGCTCTGCACCTTCATCCGGAAGAGTGCCAGAGAATGAACCCTCTGCACATATTTAAAGACCCTTGGCCTTGAAAAGCAGTTACATGAAAAGCTTGAAACTCAAAGCATCTAGTCCAAAAGTTGGTGGTGAAAAATCTGCTGGTGTAAATGATGTAAATCCGTACAAGTTTCCACGTCAGCATGTCAACGCGAATTGCGGAAATCCGTACAGTTTCCACGGCATCATGTTAGCGCGAATTTTTGAAATCCGTACAACTACCATGTCATCATATTTTTTTATGCATCTTCTGTGTGTGTGAGTGGGTCCTGCTTTATTTGAATAGTCTTGTGTCACTAGGGCCCCGTCGAACTGGTCTTTAAAATAGGCCGCTCTCGCAGGACTTTGCAAGTTGGTGAAACTTCTTTAGTTGCCTCTAGGGTTTAGGCCCCTCAGCCGAGGATCTGAAGGTTGGCTCCGTTCTTCAGTGGCCACACATGTCAACAATTTGTGACATCCCCCCTTCTTGAAAGAAAGTAATTGTCCGCAAAAGTAATCGTCCGCGATTACAACATATCTGCAAAACAACTCAAGTTAGCTCAAATAATTTCCGAGGGTCATTTCGAGGGACAATCGGTTTTCTCATTCCAAATCGGAGCTCTTGATTTCTTGGGTCGTTGGCTTCCTAGAAGAATCTCATCTAATAAGGAGTCTCATTCCATATTGGAGCTCTTGATACCTTGGGTCGTTGGTTTCCCAGAAGTATCTGTCATGAGGACGTGGCAATTGCTAACTTGAGTTGTTGGTTTCTTTCCGAGGATTTTTGTTTAATTTTTGGGACCCTCTTTTTGAAGTTGCAAATGGCCGGACATTGTATGGCCAGTGTGAAATGGCCAACGGTCGAGAGTTTCACCCGCAGTCGGGAAGGGCAGGTCACCACGAGTTGGTCGGGCCAATCGGCACTGGAATCCGAGCAGTAAAAGGGTGTCTAGGCTCAGTTCAAAGTCATTTAGGCCCCTGCTACACTTATAAGTTAGTGGGTACTAGGGAATCAACTCAAGAGAGGCAAACTGGACACATGGCGGCTCCTGAGAGCAATTGCTAGAGGCATCAGCAAGAGGGGGCGCGCAAGAGAGAGAGAAGAGAGGGCTGATTTTTGTACATACAGTGTGTGAGTAGTGGGTGCAGGTGCTCGCATCTTTAATGGAAAGCTTGCCTTCTCCCTTGCTCTATGTAGTGCGACGATTTGCTCTCGCGCATCTCTCTCTCTCTCTCTCTCTCTCTCTCTCTCTCCTTTTTGCACATATGGTAATGCCCCACTAGTTGGGCTTCTCAGACGACCATGTAAAGTTCTAGGGGTTTTATTTATGCGTGTTTGCCAAGGCAAGAGCCTTCGGTATAGGAACCGGATTAGCTAATTGCTAATCCCCTTCATGTACGCACAATTCCATCGCGAAGGAATGCGAGTGAAAACTCGTCCGGTTTGAAAGGGAACTGTCCCATTGCGTGTGGGAGCACCTGAGACACCCGTATTTGTGCTTGCTCCGCTCGAAATGGTCCAAAACAGAGAATTACAGTCTGTTGTGTTTTTCTGCAGGTTAAGCGATTCGCACCTAAACTGCAGACAATTGCCAAGGGAGCCTCGAAAAGGCCTTGGGATGCGTGTACAGGGCAATAGACATCTAACAGTGGCAAAATAGAAAATTACAGCATACTGAAATGCCAAAATCGGGTTGGAGTAGAGGAATTTCAGCCCCATAAAAGTGGGACAGTTTGTAGAAGTTTACAGGTTTTTCTCAAGTATAATAAGAATAAAGAAATATCGAAAGGGGCGCTAGTCTTTGGGGCCAACTGGGTGTTGTTGTCTGCTTGGTAGCGCTCTAGCTACCAGGCCGTGGTTTGTCTCGAAGTGTTGAATTCCAGTCATAGGCTTATTCGTGAAGTTCCTTTGTGTCGTAAAGTTAAAGTAAAGTTTCGGGTGAAAGCCAAAGTCTACCACCCTAGGGCCGGTTTCAGTATCTCATCACCAATAAGGAGTCTCATGGTTGGCACATCACAATGCAACACGAATGCTCACATATGCATGTTACAAGACATTGAAACATAAAGCCGCCGATGGACATTCCCCCTGTAAATAACCATCCTGGTCGGGGCCATGAGGTGTTCAACGACTCCTTCATCACTCCTCCCGCTTAACCTAAAAAGGTCCTGGTTCGGGGATATAGCGGCCTTTTCCAAACAAATGCCCCCTAGACCGCAGCTTGCATCGTTTGGAGGTGCTGAGAGTAACCACTGATCAAACTTCTTAATACTCCCCCTGTAAATAACCACAAGGGTCCGGGCCATGAGTAAAAACAACACTTTTCAAACATTCAATACTCCCCCCGCAAATAACCACAAGGGTCGAGGCCATGAGTATGAACAAGCATTCTCAAACATCATTTCTTAGAACTCCATCGGGGAGTAAACTTACCAATCATTGAAATCGGTATTAAAACTAGAGTCGAAACAATTCAAATCGGCACCAAGATAGGTTCAAAACAGATACCATCCATTTGAAACAAATTCCAAACATAATCACCAAACAATTCCCCAAACATGTTCAAACTTAAAAAGCAATCTCAACATAAGTCGACCGACGTTCCATTCTGAAACTTGCACAAAAAATTAGGATTAGGTTCCTTCCATAAGGTCGTAGCCGACCGCAGCATGGTCCATAAGCTCTTGAATAGTCGAAACAAGCTTTGATAGAGAGTGTTCTTGTGGTGGTGATGGTAGCCCCAAGATATACCAATCACACTGGACCTCTAAGGTTATCACCTCGAGAAGAGACACCTGCTGAGAGATGTTGAAAAATTTTAAGTTTTAATTTGCTAGGGTTTTCGTGTGGCAAGCCTTTTCAGGATACCCCACTTTGCCAGAAGTTGCAATCCGAAGGAAGATGTCTGAAGGCATGTAACTTCGGGCAAAACTTTTCTTGAAAGCTTGGCAAGTCCTTGGAGTGTGTGGCTTGGTAGCTTTAAACATCAACCATTGCATTGCATTGCCTCTAAGAAAAACAACGGCTTGAAAAACATTTGATCGTTCTCTTGCAAATGATCTTTATGGCTTATGCTCTGTAGACGGAGCGATGAAGTTGGAAGCGTGCCCGATGTGCGATGAAGGAAGGGTGGGAGTGGCTAACAAGGAAGATTCTTTAATAAACTCCGTGTAAAACTTGGAAGCGCCATCTTGCTCCGTCTCGTCTTTGGTAGGACCCGTATGCTTTCAGAAAAGCACATGCCTGAAGCTCTAATACCACTGTCAGGAGACGGGCACCACGTGCCAACAAAAAAGAATAGACTGAACAACTTTAAGCACTTCAAATAACAATTGAACAGAAAGAGATACACGACACGGGGAGTGGCGGAGTTCCACCCTGAGAGAGCACTGGCCCCAAACCTTGGCGTCCCTTTTGGTATTTCTTTATATTACTTGAACTCGATACAATGCCGTTACTCATGCTGTGCACCACCCGGAAGAGTGCCAGCAAATGAGCGTGCACATATTTAACGGCCCTTGGCCTTGAAAAGCAATTACATGAAAAGCTTGAAACATCTGGCCCAAAAGCTGGTGCTGAAAAATCAGCCAGCGTAAATCACGGAAATTTGTACAGGTTGCCACATCAGCATGTCAACGTGAATTGGGGAAATTCATATAGCTGCCACGTCATCATGTCAACGCGAATTCCAGGAATCCATATAGCTGCTACGTCATAATGTTTTTATGCATCTTCTTTGGTGTGTGTGAGTGGGTCCTGCTTTGTTTGAATAGTCTTGTGTCACTAGGGCCCCATGGAACGGGGTCCCATAAGTTGGTGGGAACTGGTCGTTAAAATAGGCCACTCGCAAGACTTTGCAAGTTGGTAAAACGTCTTCTGTTGCCTCTAGGGTTTAGGCCCCTCGGTCGAGGATCTGCAGGTTGGCTCTGTTCTTCAGTGGCGTGACATGTCAGCAATTTGTGACATTTTCCATGGATGGTGGCATTATTCCTATGGGGGACTTTAATGCCTGCATGCGAAATCATCAGACGAATTTTGAATGATACCTCGGATGAGATATTGAGAGAGCTGGTTACTAGTGATATGGGGCTTGATAGACGCTCAGAGGATGAGTACGGGAGACATTTGATGGAGATGGGGGTCTCACATGGAATCTAGGGCTGATTTGGGCTCCCGATGTGAGAGGAATTAAGGATTGAGAACGCAGATCTTGGCGATGCCGATGATGGACAACAATGGGCGTGCTCGATATTGGCGAGGGAATGGTCGAGGGGAGGCTCGATGGGTTGCCAAAGTAACGGACTGCAACGTAGATGGCTAGTGAGGGCAGATCCGTGCTGATTTGGCGAGGGAAGGGCTGAAAAGTGAAAACACTAGGGGTCTGATCTACAAGTGAGCAAGTCCTAGGACTGAAAACTGCCAACGCTGGCTGATTTTGCCAAAAATCGCTAGGCTGATCTGGATCTGAACATTGGCTGCTGGCTCTTCAAACCGCTGGGCTACCTTGAGGGCTAGCAAATCTGATGGTCAAGCGCTAGGCAAAGTGCTCTCTTTATAGGACAAATTTGTTGGTTATAAATCAACTAAAAGCTAGGTAGAGCAAAGTCTCTGTCAAATTCCTACAAATAAATCATAAAAATGATTTATTAATAAGTTTGACCAGGGGGTTAGTTTCTGGGTGAAACTGTTGCACATCTGCCGACCTGCGAATCGGATCAATGCGTGGAATGGCTCGTTGGATTCCTCTGACCTAAAACTACGTGCACGTCGTATGCGCACTGTAGTGTAACAACACCTGTCAAAACGCGTGTACAAACCATTTATGCAAGAGGGTTCCAAAACTGGAAAATCTACTCTAATGGACTTGTCCGGACATGCAAGTCCTTTGAACATGCTTACAATATTGCCGGTACTAATCCTCCTAGGATTCGAGACACTCCTATCTAGGAAGAAGTGGAAAATTGGCTCTTGAAATCGATGAAGCATGTCTACGTTGCGCACCGCACCCAGCCATGTGCACGTAACATCCCCTCCTGCTTAAGGTGAGGTAGGGGTATTGAGCTGCATGGCCTCCTTGTATGAGGCTAGCAAAAAGTTCTCGTCCATCCAAGCAGCTTCATGTGTCCCTCGATCCTTGAACTTCAGGAAGTATTGCCTTGCTTCCATTATGCATTGTCCAAGAAAGTGGCAAATTGTAACACACTTGGACACCCCAAGTCGAGAATCTGACGCAACACATGTGAGTGAAACTGAAAATAACTTAATCACAACTGGAAGAGACGACACGCCTCGGTGTAGGAGAGATTGGCCCGAGAGTCTGGCGCCCGTTTCGGTATTTCTGTCTATATTAATCTCGGCAAAGTACAGTGTCAGAGGGTCCTCTCTACTCAGTGCTCCCAAGCTCATCACAGGGAGAACGAGGCCCTGACACTTCTTGTAAAGGCACTTGGCCCTCTAAGAGCAGTACATGAAAAGCTTCAGGTTCTAAAAGCTTCTGGTTCTCAAAAGCTGCTACCACAGTCTGTCCAAAAACAAAGCGCAAAATGCGGGGATACGTACAATGCTGCACGTCAGCAGGGTGTCGTAATTTTAGGGATCCGTACAACGCTGCCACATCAGCAGGTCTTTGCAATTTGGCTCCTTGCTTTATTTTTTAATGCTAATGTCCCCTGGCCCCCATCAGACGGGACCCCATAAGTTTGGAACAACTTATAACACTCAAATTTGTCAGTTTCACTTGGGGGTTTGTTGGACCGGACATGCCACGTCATCACCTTGTGACACAAACGTAATTGCATGGAAACATCATTTACCTTTTTGACGATTGAAAATGGACTATACATACGAAATGAGAGTTTAGGACATTGTAACAAACTTGGACACCCCAAGTCAAGATTTTACCGTGACACAACAGAGATTCACTTCAAAATAGTTCACAAAATTGACACGGCCCGGGGTTAGTTTCGTGCCCAAAGGTATTGGCCCCAAAGACTGACGCCCCTTTCAATATTTCTTTTTGTATTAATCTGTGTTCAAAGTACAAGAGAGCGGGTAGGTGCTCACTCTCAGACTCTACGTCCAGATCCTCTGAAAAGTGAATGCCCACTTATTTTAAGTACAAGGGATGCCCAAAACCAGAGCCCCAAAAATCTCTCAACTTAAAATCTTTTTAATTCAAAAGAAATAGGCCCAAAAGCTGCCATAAAAATTAAAGCATTCAGCCGCCAAAAGCTGCCGTAAATCAGCCAACGTAATTTTTGCTGATTTCCATGCGTAATGCCACGTCAGCACTGTGAGCGCATTATGCGGCGCAATTTCCTGAATTCCGTACAGTTGGCCATGTCAGCCTGCCAATGCATTATGCGGGGGTCCGTACTGCCGGCAGCAGTCACCAGGTGTGTGTCTGGGAGCCTGCCACATCACTAGTTTGTGACCTATTGTAATCGCCCTTGATTATGCCTGCAAAACAGACAGAGGCATTAAACTGTCGTAGCAGAAATTGATTGTTAGTACCGACGCACTAGGCACGACACATCTAGTACATGTACCAATCGACAGTCACATCAGGGACATCACAAGACATCACTTGACATCACAGGACATCACATGACAAATCACATTCAAATTTATTCCAAATCTCAGACCATGATTAATCGGCAACGTATTTAGTAATTGCATCTAGATCCAGTCGGGACCTTATAGATGCCCTATTAACTAATCTATATTGCAATCATGTCTATAGAGATTTATGAGACCGAAATGTTGCAGTTATTTGGTCTTTCAGTACATGCACTCAAACAAGTCAAGTACAAATCAATCAATATCATTTTCATTTTCAGGAATTCCAGTTCATAAAGTCATACAGCAGAATATTGTCAGCCAAGCAGTATCCCTAAAATCCAAAGGGACATCAATGACTCTTATATCAAAAATCGGGGTAATTTGTTGACAAAGGAGCGGAGTGACTCCCCTCTTGTGCATGCCCGTTGCAATAGATTCATCCATGCTGAAATCGCGGTTCTATCGGAGTAGACTATGCTAAACCGAATGTTTCAAGGTAAAGTTCCAAAATCTGAGGAGTATGTGCTAGGTCCTCCTCCTCCATCCACTTCGCATCCAATGCAGGATAGTTCTTGAATTTAACTAAGAACCGCCTAATCACTTTACCTTTAATCTTTTCATCTTTATGTGCCAATATCTGTTCTAGAACGAGTATCTCCTTGCTTTCCTCCACATCGGGTTGCTCATTTGGCTCACCCTCATCGGGCACATCGCCTTTAAAAGGCTTTAAGAGACTCACATGAAAAGCATTGTGACTTCTCCAAGTATCGGGCAGCTTTAGTCTAAAGGAGACATCATTTATCTTTTCTTTTATCTGGAAAGGTCCATAGTATCTCGTGCTAAGCTTTGGAAAAAGCTGCTCCTTTCCCTTTTTCTTTCTCAGGCGTGCCTTCTCAAAACGTAAGAGCACCCAATTGTCTTCCTTTAATTTCAAATCGCGACGGTGTTGATCTGCTACCTTCTTGTGTCCTTCTTGAGATTTCGCTAAAGCCTCTTGGACCTAGGCAAAAGCAGTGTCCAAGTCCCTCGTGTACTGGTCGGCTTCAAAAATCTTATCCTTCGTGCTTAAGAAGGGTGGAACCTTCGTAGCACCTTCAAATGGCGCCTTCCCCGTCGGACGGTGGATCGTGTTATGGTAGGCAAATTCCACCAAGGGCAATTTTTTTTCCCATTGAGTCTTCTGATAAAAAATGTAAGACTTTAATAAATCCAGTACGATTGAATTTACAATCTCAGATTGCCTATCTGTCTGTGGGTGGAAAGATGACGAGAACTGCAACTGTGTGCCAATGTTCTTTGTCACAAGAAGGACACCACACGCCAATAGAAAAGAACAGACTGAACAGACTTTTAGCACTTCAATAACAATTGAACAAAGAAGGAGAGTATTGGCCCCAAACCTTGGTGCCCCTTTCGGTATTTCTTTATATTGTATCAACTCAGTGCAAGCCGGTACTCCAGACTGTGCACCTTCTCCAGGAAGCATGCCAGAGAATGAGCCCTAACCTCATATTTAAAGGCCCTTGGCCTGAAAAGCAGTTATAGTAAAAAGCCTTCAAACTCAAAAGAATTTGGTCCAAAAGCAAAGCCAAAAAGCTGCCAGCGTAAATCACGTCAACACAAAACGCGGATAGTCTGCCACGTCATCATGTCAGTGCAATTTCCGCAATTTTTGTAGAGTTGCCACGTCATCAGCTGCTTCGCCAGCCTTTTCTGTGTGTGTGGGTCTTGCTTTATTTTAATCCTTTATGTCACTTGGGGCCCCATCGGACGGGGCCCCCATAAGTTGGTAGGACTTCTTCTTCGGTTACTTGTTCTCCTTAGGGTTTAGGCCACTCGGCCGGTATCTACAAGCTGGCTCCCTTCTTCAGGGCTTTGACACGTCAGCAGTTTGTGACATTATCCCAAATAGCCTTTCAAAACAAACTCGTGAATCAGGGATCTCTGTCAGAGACGATTGTCTCAGGCATGCCATGTAATCTGGAAATCTTTGAAATGAACAGTCTCGGTAAATGATCCGGCTTGATTGTTTTCTTCATTGCAATGAAGTGAGCTTGCTTGTTAAATCTATCGATGACAATCCAGATACCATCGTGCGCACTCTCTGTCTTCGGGAGATAAAAAATGAAATCCATAGCAATACTTTGCCAGGGGCGGGTGGGAATAGGTAAAGGCTGTAACAATCCCTCTGCTTTATGCCTGTCAAACTTGCTCTTCTGGCATACCAAGCAACTGCGTACAAAATCGTTCACATCCTTCGTGAGTCTCGGCTAGAAGAAGTAACGCTCCACACCTTTCAAGGTGGTATCAATGCCGCGGTGACCCTTAAATGGTGGACAATGACATTTGGTTAGAACCTTTTCCCTCAACGGCTGTGTAACGCACAACTTCATTTTCTTCATTAAGTAGCCATCGCGTATGGAATATCCCGCTACTACCTCCCCATTCTGTATTCGACTTAATACATATGAGAAATGTGGATCTGTAGCGTACTGATCGACCATGTCCTCGAAGTTTCTATGATGAATCGCGGATATAGCCAAGACTAACGGCTTCTGGGACAAAGCATCTGCCACCAAGTTCTTCTGTCCCTGTACATGGACAATCTAGAAGTAAAACTATGACAAGAACCGCATCTGCTTTTCCGAAAGCTGCTTCCGTGACAAGAAGTAGCGTAAACTCAGATGAGCAATGAAGACCGTAAAATCGGCTCCGAGTAGGTAATGTCGCCACTAAGTAAGAGCATGGATAGTCGCCAAAAGCTCTTTCTCATAAATCTGTGCTGTCAATTCTGGCCTTGAAAACAATTGGCTCTCATAGGCAATGACATGGCATTAAGATTGCACCCAGACTACGACCACAAGCATCACAATATACTTCGAATGACTTTTGCAAATTCGACAAAGTCAAAACTGGACCCGTAGTCAATTTCTCTTTCAAAGTCTGAAAGGCAGTCACTTTTGTGGGTCCCCATGAGAAAGGGACTACTTTCTGTGTCAAAATATGCAAAGGGGAAGCAACCTCTGCGAATTTTCTAATGAACCGCCAGTAGTAAGAATATAAGCCCAAAAAGCTTCTTAATTCATGAACATTCTTCAAATCGGGCCAATCACGTATACTCTCAATTTTGGCCAAGTCCTTCTGTACTCCTGCTGCTGAGACGATGTGTCCCAAAAAGTGTGTCTCCGGTAAGAAAAATTCACTCTTCTTGGCATTGATTACTAACTTGTGATCTCGCAATCCTTGAAAGACTCGTAGCAGATGTTTTCTATGTTCTACCTCATCCTTGGAGAAGACTATAATGTCATCAAAGAAAGTGCCAACAAAAGGTTTGTACGAAAAATCCTATCCATCGTTCGATTAAAAGTCGCTGGAGCATTGGTACGGCCAAAAGGCATCACCAAAAATTTATATAAACCGAAGCTTGTTCGAAAAGCCGTCTTGTAGACGTCTCCCTGCGCGATTCGGATCTAATGATATCCACTTTTCAAATCGATCTTGCTAAAGCAAAAGGATCCCTGTATATAAACCGAAGCTCGTACGAAAAGCCGTCTTGTAGACTTCTCCCTGCGTGATTCGGATTTGATGATATCCACTTTTCAAATCGATCCTGCTGAAGCAAAAGGATCCCTGTGATCTGTCAAGAATATCATCGATCCTCGGAATCCGAAATCTGTTCTTGATGGTGATTTTATTGACAGCTCTATAATCAATGCACATTCTCCAAGATCCGTCTTTCTTTAAAACCAACAACATTGAAGAGCAGTAGGGTGAAGTACTCGGTTGGATAAGACCCTTTTCGAAAAGGTCTTTCACTTGGTTCATAATCTCTTCATTCTAGGCTCGGCTCACATGGTAAGGTGGCCGGTTCGGTGGTGTGCTTCCAGGTATCAGGTCAATAGTATGATCCTCAGGACAAGATGGTGGCAACTCGCTTGGCAGGCCCTTAGAAAAGCAATCGGCATGAGTGTGGAGAAAATCTTTGCGTTCTTTATCAAGTTCAGACATATTCGTCATGTGTTCATCATTTAACTCTTTCAAATAGATCGAGTAAACAAATAGACTGGATTTCATTAATTTAGGAACGGCCGAAGCTGATACAATAGGGACACACTCACCCTTCAATTTCACATGAAGTACAATTTTTCGGCCCTTTTCATTTGTTAATGTCGCTTTCTTCGCCCGATAATCGACCTCGATATTGGTCTTATGGTACCAAGGGACTCCAAGGAGGACATCACAACCTTCCAAGGGCATTATGTAAAAGTCCTCGTGCCCCAAATACCCCTGACAATGCAACCGAAGTTTGCCAATGACAGTTGTAATAGCTATGTCCCGTCTGGGTGCCGCTAGAACTTCCTCTTCTTGTGGTCCCATTCGATCGGGTGTAATCTCGAGCCGCGTCGCCAATTCAGGTGAAATGAAGTTGGCCTTGGCTCCTCCATTAAAGAAAATTAGGGCTTCTTGATCTTTCACTTTGCCCCAATCTCGGCAAAGTTCTGTACTTTCATCAATCGTGTTGGTCAGTACCCATGCAATCTGGAACCAGTCCTGCTATCATCTTGCCTTTTCTGCCACGTTCCTCTACTGCTCTGAACTCTCTGGCCTGTCTCCATTCTGTTCTTGCTGGGCCTTTATAGGGCACTTCGCGGAGACGTGTCCATGTTCTCGGCATCCAAAACACTTCCCCTCTTTGATGTAGTTGGCCCTCTCTCGAAGAGTGAGCCGAGGTCGTGAATCCTTGTCTTTCTTTTCTTGGGAACTCTTTCTCTTTCTACTTTCATTATTAGAAGTCTGTTGGGTTCTCTGAGTCAAGATCTCATGAGTGGGATAAGTCAAATTGCCCGAATGTATCGCAAAACCCCGTTTCGCATGACCCATCAACTCTTGAATAGAATTTGACTTTTGTTCCAAGCAGTAGTCTCGGATCTCTGAAGTAGGCCGTAGCAAAATTGCTCAATCTGCTGTTTAAACGAGACCTTCTTAAATAAAGAGGCCGGTAGAAAAGAGCTCCAAAATCTCTCGCAATAAGCGTCCAGAGAATCTCCCTTGATCATCCGAAGATGATTCCAAGTAGTTCGTATATCTTGTTCGTACTTTGAGTCAGCCAAGAAGAAATAAAAAGCCTTATGTATTTCAACCATTTAATTGGAGCTTCCTTTCTTAGTAGAAGGGTGGACCACCATGTTCGAGCATTTCCCTTGAAGAAAGATGTAGCCCTCCGAATCTTGGAGTGCTCTGAGTAATGCCCTCCAGAGAAGGCTATGTCAAACTGCTGTATGAAGGCCAAAGCCTCGGAGCATCTCGGAATTGAGAAAAAGAGTCAAACTTAATTGACTGTCCACCTTCTTTGAATTCTCTTACTTTCTTGCTTTTATCTTCGAGGAAGTCATATTGGTTGGCTTTAGAAATACTTCTTCTTTGCATAAAACATGTGATCGTCATAGTCCGAACTGTCTGAGGATGAGTCCACTGTAGAACTGTCAAACTGGGCGAAATTTAGGCTTATTTGCCTTTTTCTTGCCCTTTCCTTTGCTTTTTGCTTTGCTTTTTGCTTTTTCTGTCTTCTTTGCTCGAATCAGAAGAGCTAGAAGATCTGTCAGAAGAATAAGAAGAAGAAGAAGAAGAAGAACTGGGTAGTCCTTCAAATCGTACACGCTTCTTCTGCTTTCTCGCCGGTGCAAAAGAAGATTGACGACCCAAATAACCCGAGTAGTTCCTTTCTTGTGCTTTTTCTCATGCTTTTTGGATTTGTTGTTTGCGTCCAAAAGCCGGCTAATCTGTGTCTGAACCACCTCTTGTAATTCTTGTTCAGTAAACATCCTCGGAGAAGGAGGTTTCTTGATTGCCGGTTTGATGGATGGTTCTGTAACCTTCTACCACTGGGCATGTACTTCTACGAGGGATTGCTGAGACAAACATTTTGCAAAATTTGGACCCTTCGCTATCAACACCTAGCAAGTAGTGTTTCCAACTTGAAAGCGCATGAATCACGGTGAGTAGCTCTTTCTCATAGATTTGCATATTCTTTTCTGGCCCTTGCAAGATTGTGCTTTCGTAAGCTACTACTCGACCATCTTTCATTAACACTGCCCCAATAGTATTGCCACATGCATCACACTGGACCACAAATGACTTCGTGAGGTCTGGTAAAACAATTACTCGATCTGAAGTTATTTTTTCCTATAAGAGATTAAAAGCTGAAATGTCTTTTTGTGTCCACTTGAAAGTGAGCCGTTTCTTTTGCAAAGCATGTAGGGATGAAGCAATCTCGGCAAAGTTCTTGATTAACCTTTTGTAGTAAGAACATAGCCTAAGAAGCTACGGACATCATGCACAGTCTTCAAATTTGGCCATGTCCTGATTGCGTTTCATTCTATGGGAGTAAGGTTCCCTCGAGGGTTTGAAACTAAGACCAATTCACATTGATATGTCGTATCATGCTTTTGCCCGCAAGCACCATATGGAGAAGATTTCAACAAGCTCATCAACAAGAAGTCAATAAAGCTTAAATTTTTGTCTTGATTCAACGCCACATGTATGCAAGAAATCCTTTTTGTTTTATCTCCTTCAGCAAAGTGTATGGAGAAGTCGAGAAGATTTTGACAAGCTCATCAACAAATAAGACATTACAGCCTGAATTTTTGTCTTCAGTCAGCCCCACATCAACCTGGCAGGATCCATTTGGACACCATCCTTTGACACTATGTGGCCAAGAAAGTGCCACTTGTTGTAAGATTGAAAAGTAACCCGTTCCAGCGTAGCTCTTTGAACACAATGGTGTCAAGTGACCCCTATGCTCCTCTTCATTCTTTGAATAGACTATCATGTCATCAAAGAATGTGCCAACAGACTTTTGATTTGGGCGGAAAATCCGATCCATCATCCTATTGAACGTAGCAGGAGCATTTGTAAGACCAAATGGCATCACTAGAAACTCATACAGACCAAATGTCCTCCTAAACGCAGTCTTGTGCACATCCTCTGGCCTACTACGAATCTGATGGTATCCACTCTTAAGGTCTACCCTGCTGAAAATTGCGACACCCTCTAGTTGGTCAAGAATATCATCAATCCTTGTAATAGGAAACTTGTTCTTGATGGTATTCTTATTCAACGCACAGTATTCAGTACACATGCACCAAGAGCCATCCTTCTTCTGCACTAGAAGCACTGGGGAACAAAAGGGGGAAGAACTAGGTTGAATCAACCCTTTTTCTAACAGATCCTCTACTTGGCTTATAATTTCTTTTTGCTGAGCTGCACTAACCGTGTAGGGGGGCGTATTTGGTGGGTTACAACTTGGCACCAAATCTATCGCATAATCCTCAGGCCTCTTTGGCGGCAACCGAGACGGTAATAAATTAGAAAAACATCACTAAACTCTCGTAAAAATGCTGACCTTTCTTTATCTAACACAGATAAATTTGACTGACAATTATCTGAAACATTGCGTGCAAAAACAAGTACGCAGAAAGATGATTCTTAATTACAGAAGTGATAGCCGAAGCAGATACAATAAGGACAGGCTCCCCTCTAAGCTTTACATCAAGATCACCCTATGCTGAAGGGTGATCTTTTTGTTGAAGACATACATCACTCCATGTATACGAAACATCCACAGGATTCCCATAGCGCATCGCACTCTTCTAGTGGCATGATATAGAATTCCTCTGTGTCCACATATGATTGAATATGCATATGCGACTTTCCTATCATAGGAGTAACACACTTTGAGAGGCCAGGACATGCCAACCCTGCCTCTACTGTGTACCTTATCTCTTCAGCTTTGATACCCAGCTTGATGGCCAATTCTGGTGAGATAAAGTTTGCTTTAGCACTTGGATGAAAGAAGATAAGTGCTATTTGATCCCTAATTGTACCCCATGCCCTACATAACTCAATGGCATCAGAGTTTGGCCTATCACCCACCATACCTGGCACTAACTCGACCGTGGGTTTGGGCTTCCTCCCTTTCCCGTACTCTGAGTCAGTTGGCCTCCTCCTCTGGAGACAATCTGCAGCAAAATGACGAGGCTACTCCATATAAAGCATTTGTCCTTAGCCATTAAAGCCTTCTTTTCCTCGAACGACTTGCGCACAAAAGGCTTCCTTTTCCTTTTCTTAGCCTTCTGACGTCTCGGGTGAGTCCTTGCCTTTATCTGCCTTTTGTGACCCCTGTGGCGCTTCAGGAGCCGCTTTTGCAAAGGACCTCTTTGTCGAATACAATGGATTTCACGTTGCCTTGAAATCCAGTGTCCTCTCCCTTCAACAAGGCATGACCAGAGTTGGCAGCTGAGTAAGGGTGGCCACTCTGGTCTTTGTAGAGTAGTTTCGAAGCCCTCTCGGCAGCCCACAACAATACTTCTCAATCTGCACAAACTTGTAGGAGGTTACTCGGAGCAATGCTTTGCAGAGCCTCCGATTGTACTCCTCTTCGCTCTTGCAAGTAGCCGTAGTGAGTTGGTGCCAATACGTCATGATATCGTCTTCAAATTCATTTGACAACGCAAACATTTGCTTGAAGTAAACCCATGTGGCGGGTGTCTGTTCTTGCATCAATAGTGTCGTCAGCCATGTATGCGCATTACCTTTCAAGAAAGTGGAAGCTTTCCTGACCTTGGAGGCTTCTGTAAAATTCCCCCCCTGCATAAGAACTAACAAACTACTTTAGGAAAGTGAGAGCCTTCGTCTTATCCTCAAATTCGCTGAAAGTATCAAACTTCACAATTGCACCACCTTCTTTGTATGGTTTTGGCTTTTCCAATGCTCCCAAATTATCATAGGTTAGTGTCTGTGGGTGGTGGAAGAACCTGTTGCATAGCCTAGAAATTGGTTCCCTGTCCATTTAATGCAACATTTGGACTCTGACAGGTGGCTGGTTGAACGGGTAAAGTCTGTGGAATAGGCGTCCTAACCACCTGTTCGTGGAGAGAAGGAATTCGTCTTCGAGCCCCAAGTGACTTTGCAACATGTGAGTGCTTCCTGCACTGTTGAGACGCATAAGGAACCTCGACTTGAGCCTCAACGGGCTCTCTTGCATGAGAAAATTGTCTCGTGTGTTGTGACACTGGTGGTGCTTGCATAAATTCCATAACCTAGGATTCTGCAACAATTGAGAAAACACATTTACAGTAGCAACCAATTGTGTCCTGAAAGCATCCTCATCTAGTTGCTCGGTCATAAGCCATTGACCTTGTGGAGTATTCAAATCAATAAAGGTTACAGGTAGGGGTGACTGTGAACTTTCGCCACGCTCGAATATTGGAGGAGGAACAACCTTTTTGTCCTTGGAAGAGGAGCCCTCTTCCCTAGTGTCATTCACTCTGTCAGCCATAGTGTAATTCCAAGTTCTTATGCTCTGTGTCCTTGTCGAAAACCAACCAAGGCTCACTCTTCAACGAAAAAGTGATTCTATCTCGGCAATGGAACCATGAAACCTGCCCGTAGACTCACTAGAGGGCTAGACTTTAGCTTTCACCCGATCTTTAATTGAACTTTACGACACAAAGCAACTTCTCGATTTAACCTGTGATTGCAATTTAACACTTCAAACAAAAACATGGCTTGGTAGGTAGTGTGCTTCCAAGCAGAGAACGACACCCTGGAGGCCCCAAAGACTGGTGCCCCTTTCGGTTTTTCTTTATTCTTGGACCAGATCACCTGTACAGTGATCCCATCACTTCCCCGAAGCTCTTGGGGGTCTTAGGGATCAGTTAGGTTGAAAACCCTAAACCTGCAAAAATACACAGCAGGCTGTATTTTACTGTTTTGCGTTCTGTTTCGCGTGCCGGTCGCATCCGGAGCAAGCCCTTGTACTCTTGCACCTATATGGCTATGCTAGTTTCACTGTTCTCTCTCACCGGGACGGTGAGTGGTCTTGTGGCGGGCAACCTGTAGCAGGGCTACAGTGTCACTGGCACAGGACGGGCAGTTAGTTACAATTGGTCGAGAGTTCACACTGGACGGACTCTGGCCTGGGCAGTGACACGTGGCAGATGATAAGGGTGGTGGTCTAGTGGACATTGTGGCCAGATGACCACCACCACAGTTTGCAGATAGGCTTAGATGGATTGGGATATTTTTCTAGCCATTCGTGGCTCTTTAGGAGATACATATGTGTGCTTGGTTCCAGTCATGGGACACTCTATCATCATCATCTACCTTGTGTGGTCGAGCGTCTTGAGTCTCGAGTCTTGAGTTCATGCACAACACGTCTGCACCATCCGTGCACATTGGAGCAACACCCCCATTGTACCCTTGAGTCTGAGCTTGGAGCTGAGTGTGCTGCCAAGCCAGAGTCTGTATGGTTCTTTGAGCTTATCGAGTTCCACTGAGCTCCGAGTCTCTTGTGCTTTGAGTCATCGTTCCATTTTAGTGTGATGTTTTCTTTTTGTTGGAGTGAGGTTTCTTGCTACAATACAAGGCTAGGATATGCCAGCTATGCCATTCGGAGCCTGAGACAGAGCTGCATTACATATGTCACTCTCCGGTGGCTACAAGATACGGGGGCGATTTCATTGTCTCTTCAGACAGGGTTTTGGACCACTACCCAGGTCATGAGATATCATCAGAGATGTCCTCGGTTATTTTTATTCGAGCTACGCAGACACAGAGAGAGCCTGTTGCGGAGACCATCAGAGAGGCAATCTCAGAGGCAGTTTACAGATTTTTTAAGACCACCTACTGGGCAGACAGAGGGGTAGACCACTCAGCTGAGCCCAAATATCACTCACACCAGAGGTACGCTGGTCGATCGGGCTACTGAGCTAGGGAGATCCAGATGCCCGCGACCGGGGGTACCTCACAACATTGATGGAGACTACGACAAAGGATACGGATTACTTCAGCTCGACATGCGAGACGCCCAGTACGAGTACTTACCATGGTGGACATTGGTGGCCCAGAGTCTTGACGTATGAATTATTAGAGCATAAATTTTGCAAAAAGTTAGTGGAAATAGGAGGCAGGAGTCTGTCTTCTGTTGGCTTTTAAGAAATTGTAGTCAAAGGACGTTGACTGTCCAAATAATGTTATTTCTTTCCATTGTTGGTTTCAGGGGGTTTCTTCTGCTGCACACAAACTTGCTGTGGGCGTGGTCCGACATTGTGCAGAGAAGTTGGAGCCCTATGTCCAACGCCTATTGACATCTGTTATGTTGGAGGGCAGAAAAGCTGAAATTGATTTGCGTGCGGATTATCATGATATCATACTCGAAATATATCAATGTGCACCTGAGATGCTACTTGCAGTTATTCCTAATCTGACCCAAGAACTTGTGGTACCATATCTGTCATCGACGAGAAACCCTCTTTGATCTTTTTCTGTTTTGCTCATCTACTGTGCGGTCATGTTTATACCACATCTGCTTCGCTTTCTTTCTGGGGTGAGACAGTTTAAAAACTTTTCAAATTTTCGTGCAGAACGACAAGGTGGATCTACGTTTGAAGGCTGTAAGACTGCTTGGGAGGCTATTTTCTCTTCCTGGTCATCATGTAGCAAAAGAATACCGACCATTATTTTTGGAGTTTTTGAAGAGGTTCACTGATAAAGCAACCGAGGTCCGTCTTGCAATGATTGACTGTGCAAAGGATTGCCTAAGAGCTCATCCCTCTGGGAATGAAGCGGCCGAAGTTCTAGGTGCACAGTTTTCCCAAGTAGACAGTTCCATCACATGGTATTTATTTTAATGGCTGTAATGAAATGTTTTGATATAGCGGCACTGGATGATCGGATATTGGACAGTGAGGAGGCCACACGTCTACGCACTGTGATGGTGGTTTGCGAGTTGGCTAAACAGAACCACAGTTGGGTTCCAATTTCACTTCTAAAGCATATTGCAGAACGTCTGCGTGATAAAAAGGTCTACTTTCCATGTATACTCCAAGATCTTTTCTGCTGTGGCTGATACTTGTACTGCTATTTCCAATCAGTTCGAAAATTTGCAGGTGGGTGTAAGAAAAGAAGCTTTTTATAGACTCGCTGATGTTTATAAGGCCTATGCTACAAAGTGCTATGAGGGTTCTTCGTCCGTCGACGATCAGCTTGAGTGGATACCAGGCAAGCTTCTTCGATGTTGCTATGACAAAGACGTCAAGGAGTTCAGGTATTGTGCTGAGCTACTGATAGTGATGGGTTAGTCATAAAATGTTAAACATGCTCAGAAAGTTTTCAAGGCTCATCTGTGAGTGATTTAAGGAAGGTGAATGAGTGTACCGTTACAGAGCCTAAGCGTGTAGTAGAGAATAGAATATAATTTTTCTCTACAATGTGAAGTACGTACTAAAGATAAGGAGGGATAGGTAAAAGCTTGCAGATGCTAGTTTCTACAGATCATTCAAAAAACATTCAAAGAGGCAGTTAAGAGTTTCACGATTACAGATAATCAGGGGTATGACAGACCAAACGCTAGAGCATTAAGGTGTATGATCATTAGTTGTTATGGAGCAGGACTCAACAAGTGTTCCTCAATATCTGGATAGTCCCATGTAGCCGGGCTACAGTGTCACTGGCACATGACAGGCAGTTAGTTATAGTTGGGCTTGAGTTCACATTGAACGGACTCTTGCCTGGGCAGTGACACGTGGCAAGTGTTATGGATGGTGGTCTAGTGGACACCGTGACAGATCACCACCACCTCAGTTTGGAGATAGGCTTAGCTGATTGGGATATCTGCTAGCCATTGGTGGTTCTTTAGAGGATGCATATGTGTGGTTGGTGGGAGTCGGGAGCGACTCGATTATCAGGATCCACTTTGTATGGTTTAGCGTCGAGTCTCGAGTCCTGAGTCTAGAGTTCTGCACGACACTGGCACTCTCCCTGCACATTGGAGCCTCGACACCCCCATTGTACCTTGAGTCTTGAGCTTGGAGCTGTGTGTGCTGCTAGCGAGCTTGTCGAGTTCCATTGAGTTGAGTCTGCAGTTGTATTTTGAGTCGTGTTGTGTCTTGAGTCATATTCCACTTCTGTGTTTCAGTCATGTTGTTGTGTGATGCATACTGCACTGAGGAGCACCCACTCTAGAGAGCACGACACCTTTTCCTTGCTACATCCCAGCTTCACCCCACCCCATGAAAGAGACTTTCTACCGAAGGGGGATTTCTTGCTTACTTTAGCTTGTTATTGTGTACAGGAAGGCATTTTACGTGCACTTCTAGAGAGATTTTGGAGGAGACTTATTATATAGAGATTTGTTGTCATTGTAGCGTAGATAGTGTGTCGTGCTCTCTACAGTGGGTGCTCCTTAGTGCAATGTGCGTGACAATCTCACTCAAAACAGACTGAAAAGAAGAAACAATAGACAGAAATTGAGGTCACAGAGACACAACAGCAGCAGACCACAACGAATGACTCGACTATCTCAAAGAATTGATACTCTGGCGTGGCAGGACACTCAGCTCCAGCCCAGGACTCTCAGGTACAATGGGGTGTCGAGGCTCAGATGTGCAGGGATGCTGAAGATGTGCTGTGTGTATAGACTCACTAGTCTAGATGACGACGTGAAGAAGATGATAAACATGACCCAACTGCTACTACTCATATGTCCCACCATAAAGAGCCACCAACGGCTCATAAATGTCAGCCATCTACGTCTCTCTTCAAACTGAGGGTGTTGACCTGGCCACAATGTCCACTAGACCACCGTCCGTATGCCTGCCACGTGTCACAGCCCAGCCCAGAGAGTCCATCCAGTGTGAACTAGACCAGACCAACTGTACTAATTGTGTGTCCTGTGAAAGTGACACTATTGCCTCCTACAGGTTGGCCACCACAAGACCGCTCGCCGTCTCGGTGAGAGGAATACTGAAAAAATGTGAAAGAAAATTGCATTCGTACATCTTTCGTGAAGCAGTTGCTAGGCCCAACCATGACCTTACATGCCTCAGAAAGTGGAGTAAAAAACATTGACTGCTTGTAACGCCTTAAGCCTTTGAATAGGCAGAATTAAGTATGATTGCATAGTCCAAGAATCCCAATTGGCTAAACAGAATGAGGCTCCACATCAAAGAAATATGCTCGGTTTGGATCCAGCACATCTTTATCCTCCATAACCATAGTGAGAGGAAAATGACCTGGTCCATGCTTGCAAATAAACCTTGCAACACTTTCTGCACAACACTCTTCTCGAAAAGAGGGATGACCATAAGGTAGAGTAACACCGCAAATAAGGTTAAGCTCCATCGTGATGGCAGAACGAAAAGCATTAACAGCAACGGGATGGCAACCAGGTGAATGCTTGAAAGCCGAGGGTTGGGTAGGTAGTAGGTAGGGGGCGAGGCCTAGGTAGGTAGGAGGGCGAGGGCGAGGGGTAGGTAGAAGGGCGAGGGGTAGGTAGGAGGGCGAGGCCTAGGTAGGGGGTAGGTAGTAGGTAGGGGGCGAGTCCTAGGTAGGGGGTAGGTAGGGTGGGTAGGTATAGGGGGCGAGGCCTAGGTAGGGGGAGGGCAAGGGCGAGGCCTAGGTAGGGTGAGGGTGAAGGGTAGATACGAGGCAAGGCCTAGGTAGTGTGAGGGCGAGGGGTAGGTAGGGGGCGAGGCCTAGGTAGGGGGAGGGTGAGGGCGAGGCCTAGGTAGGGCGAGGGCGAGGGGTAGGTAGGGTGAGGGCAAGGGGTAGGTAGGGGGCGAGGCCTAGATAGGGGGAGGGTGAGGGCGAGGCCTACGTAGGGAGAGGGCGGGTAGGGGCGAGGGGGAAAAGGGTAGTGGGGGCGAGAGCAGTGGAGGGGGAGGGGCGAGGGTAGGCTAGGGGGTGAGGGTGAGTGAGTGTGAGGGGGAGGGTAGGGTTGAGGGGATAGGAGGCACCAAACATTCATCTTCAATGCAAGGTATAGCCGGAAGAGAGGGGATAGGATGCACAAAATAAAATACTATGGAATCCTAAACTGCTAGGTGTGAACTAAGCAGCTGGGATAGCTAGATCACAAGAGATCCAGCATCGGTCGTTGGCGGGTCTCATTAATCTCCTCCATGGTCAGTAGTCTGACCGAAGTGCAAGGCGGGCATATCTATCTCTGGGAAGTTCCCACATGCAGTGTATGAAGGAGACAGATCTGGTGAGCACCTCAACCACTAGTGGGGGGGCAGCTAGCTCTGCCCGGACAATAGCACGTGGTACTGAAGCCTTAGCTCTAATGAGCCGCGAGATCATAGAGACCAGAGGCTTGTACATGTCCCCTCATCCATCAGTGCGGCCTGTCCTCCCGTGATGATCGAATGAAGGTCCCCAAATCATAGTTACCCGGAACGCGGAACGGGAACGGGAACGGCGACGTTTCGGAACGTTCGAGAAGGGAACTGCCCCCCGGAACGTCGGAACGGGGGCTAGGGGGCGTTCCCCGGTAACTATGCCCCAAATCTCAGCTCCATAAAGCAATGCGGAAGCCACCAAAGTGTCAAAGAGCCAGAGCTTCGTCCGAGGCTCCTGAAACTGAACCTGTGAACACATCCTTTCCAATCTACCCAATGCTGCATGCGCTCTAGTCAGCCTAGTCTCAGCTGCCCTCCTCAATGAAAATGTTGGCCCACTAAAAACCACTCCAAGGTAAGTGTAGGCATTTGTATACTCCACTCTCTCCTGGCTGTATGTGACTGCGGGCGCTCACCTCCTGATCCACTGTGGGTGGTATTAAATACCATGACCTTGGTTTTACCAAGGTTGACGGACAAGCCACTTTCTTGGGCAAACCTATGCAAAGCATCCAAGTGACGTTGCATCCCCTCCGGAGAGGCGGAGATCAACAAAATATCATCAGCATATAACAATAGTGGAATCCATGTCCCTGCTAGCTGTGCACCTCTCTCACCATCCCTCTCAATGTAGTTGGAAACCTCATCCACATACATACCAAAAAGAGTAGGAGAGAGCGGGCAACCCTGCATCACCCCAATAGTTGAGTGAACCGGTGTGGATAAACCCTCTGAGGTGCGTACATGCCCCACTACTGACTTGTATAATGCCATGACCTCCCAAATGAGCTGTGTGGGTACTCCCATCTGCTGTAATCTGCGCATCAATCTAGCTCTGGGTACTATGTCAAATGCTTTGCGGAAATCCACAAAGCTAAAATAGATCCCTCTCCCATGCGATTGCCCTCCTCAATGATGGCTTTGAGTGTCAAGATATGGTCAAGAGTAGAAAAACCCCTCCTGAACCTTGCCCGCCGACTGCACGTTGTAGCCTGCTACAGTCACTTTCATTTTCATGCGACAGTAGTTTACAGTTGGGCTTTGGTCAGTTCGTCTGTGGTCTGGTCGGTTCACACTCGGGCAGAGACACGTGGCAGGGTGGTCTAGTGGACATCGTGGCCAGGTCACCACCACCACCCAGTGGGGATAGACTTAGATGATGTTCTTTATGAGCTGTTGGTGGCTCTTGATGATTGTACATATGAGTAGTGGTTTTGGGCCAGTGGCATTATCTTTTTGTACGTAGTCGTCTAGAGTGGGTCTTTACACAAAGCACGTCTGCACCATCCCGGCACATCTGAGCCTCGACACCCCCATTGTACCTGAAAGTCCTGGGCTGGGGGAGCTGAGTGTGCTGCCATGCCAGAGTCTGTATCAGTCTTTGAGATAGTGAGTCATATGTTCTGGTCCGCTGTTGTGTCTTAGCGAGCTCTGTTGACGTCTACTGTTTCCTTTCTGTTCAGTCTGTTTGAGGGAGATTCAGTCTGTTTGAGTGAGATTGTCACACACATTGCACTCAGAACCACCCACTGTAGAGAGCATGACACGTTATCCGCGCTACAGGTGCTCTCATTTTGGCGATCACGGTGGGACCTCAAAGGAAGTCTCACTCTTGTGGGGATAAAATCGTGAAGCTAATTGGTTGTTACTTGGCTCTGCACACTTGCTTACACTGTGTAGATAGTCTGCAAGTTTGGTCCTCTCTCGCCCTGGTCCAAGTCCTAGTCCTGGTCCCTGGTCCCTGGTCTTTGGTCCTGGTCTAGTCCTCGCCTTGGTGCAGCCCTCCTCGTCCTGCGAGCTAGGTGGTCTAGTCACTGGTCCTCGACCAGGTGGTCTAGTCACTATCCTCACTTGTTCTGTGTTAGACCTGTGCTGTTCACTGTTCACTGCATGACACATACAAGGCGGTCAGTTGAGCGTCAAAGCGCACTACTGAGCCCTCTGAAGCACTATAACAGAAGACGCCCGGTGTTATCTAGTAGAAGTCCATTAACCTCATCAACCTTACCTCCACATACGCCATCCCCCATTCCTTCATCTCCCATTCCTTCATTCCATAGTTGACACGTACGGTCACGTACGACGGGTACACGTACGAAGACGTGTGGTACTAATCGAACTAAAAAAAATTAGACGTACGGTGACGTAACGTACGATGCAAAAAAAAATCATGCGTCTTACACATGATAGATCATATGAGTCATGACATCGACCTTAGTACTTAGTACCAGGGCTAGAAACAAACATTTTTCCTAACCGATCAAAATAAGGGAAAACTTGAGTTTTCAGGTCAAAATTTGAAGCTTTTGCCGGTAATTACACTAAAACTTGTGTAAATTTGCCGGTTTTCTTAGAGGCAAGCTCAAAATCTAACCGGGATTTTATAATTTTAACCGGTTAAAATACACTAGACCTCGGCTTTTTTCTAACACTGCTTAGTACTAAATACTTGTAACTTAAGTCTTACAAGTTAAAACATGAAAGATCTGTCCATGGACATTGGAAACGGCAATGTTCGAAGAAAGAAGAATCATGATCTCCAAAGTGGTGGCGGCCATAGTAGATCCGCTACCCAAGCCTCGTCGTACATAGGTCATGGTGGTTTGAGCCAATGCAGCCATTGGGCTCTTGTTCAAATGCAGTCGAGATGCAAAACATTCCCACACCAAAAATCGCCCCGGAAAAAAAAAAAAAAAAAAAAAAAAAACCCCCCGGACGACTCATGTACGGAACGTACGAGTCGTACGGTACGGTACGGAACGTCCCATACGTCGAACGTGGACAACCCTGCTTCATTCCCCATTCCTTCATCCGGTTCCACATCTTCCAGATCACCTTCTCTTGTAAAGCTCTCTCCTATTCTGCTACAAGGGGCCATGGAGGCGTTGGCTAGCGTGTTGGCCAAGGTAAACATCAAGTTCCCCACCTTGAAAGGACTCTCCTTGGAAGATGTGGACGACATAGTAACAGGGAATGGCTGTTTTTAGGTCTCCGTTCCCCGTTCCCATTCTAAGTTCCCGTTCCCAATCCCCGTTCCGTGTTTCAAACGTGAGTACTCGTAACAGGGAATGGCATTTTGTTCCGCGTTCTCGTTCCCCGTTCCCGTTCCTGGTAACTATGGCGGACGACCATGCACGGAGGTTCGTATCTCTCTGTAGAGGACGTGGTCTTAACAGGGAAGATCCTTATCTGGTACTTTTTCCATCCACCTTGGACGGCTTAGCAGACAAATGGTACAGCCAGTTTGCAGAAAATCATTTTGCAACTTGGGTAGACTCAAGACAACAGTTCTGTGCAGCTTTCAGGCGGGGCGACTACCAAGAGAAAGTGTTGGATGAGTTGGCCAACATGGTGCTCCATCCAAAGGAAACTTTTGCGGAGCTTATGACCAAAACCAAGTCTCTGGTTGCCAAGCTTCCCCAGCAACCCGGTGAATTCATAGTTAAGAAGTGGGTGGAGAAGGCGCTTCCAAAAACCTCTCAGCAGAAACTCCGGGAGAGCCTCCGACCTGACGCCACTCTGGAGGAATTCATCGCAGTTGCTACTAGAATAGAGGGGGCTAGGAAGCTGTTCAACAACTCTCCTCACATAGATACTCCCTCTGTGTTCTCCGAAGGAAGTCCTGGTGATCCTTTGACTTCCTTGCGCAGGGAACTCGAAGCCCTCAAACTACGACGCGCCCTCCAAGAAGAGAAATCAATCTCTCTGAGACAAGAGAAACCACCGCATCTTGAGGCTTTGGATCAAATCAAGAGAGAGTTAGAAGAGCTTCGGTCTCAGCAAGAGCCAAAGCTATGGTATGGTGAAACTCTTGTCACTCTCCTAGACATCCTCCACAGGACTGTCCCCTTCGGGCTTATTGCCACTTCTGCGAAAAATCTGGGCACGAAGATAAGGATTGTTACCATATCAAAGGATTGCGGTAAATACAACAAAATCTAGGTCCTTCTCTCCAACAAGGGCTAGCACCTGCATCGAACATGGTCTCACCCTACGGCCATCAAAACCCGTTGCCTCCTCTGTTGACAACACCCCCTATGCAGCAAGGTATGCACAACAACTTTGCACCCCACAACTTTTATCATGCCAGTACTCCCTTAGTTCCCCAAAGTTTCTACACCTCAGCCTCCAGCACTATGCAACAACAACAGCAACGACCACCTCGTCCCCCGTTTCGTCCGTCTGATCGGCCAATCCTATGCTACAGATGCGGTGAGTATGGGCATTACCAAAGTAAATGTCCTTTACCTGAAGGGTCTCCTCCTTGCAGACATTGTCCGGAGCCTAAGGACCACTACAGTAAGGATTGTCCCAAACAAAGGGCATCCTCTTCTTCAAGCCCAAATCAAAATCAACAAGAGTTTACATTCCCGAAAATCAATCTGATCACAGTGAACATCACCTCTCAGCCAGCATCTATACACATACAGTTCAGCCACAACAAGCAGCAGAGCCTACTGGGGTGCTCACTCGAGCACAAAGAGCAGCCTTGGGTTTAAGTTTGCCAACGAGACCATTCGGTCCAACACTTCAGCAACCTGTTGAAAATGTCACCCCCGTAAGTGGTGCAAAGAATAGGCCAATCTCTATGCTTTCGGACATTGATGGAGCCTTCCTGGCAGCAGTAGCTGACTTGCAATAGGTCAAAGTTTCCGAGGAGGCCCAGGTTGTAGAAGCTAGGCCCACAACGGAAGCAATCTTGAAGAACACCTTTCAGCAGGTGTCTCTTTATGAGATGCTCCGGCTAGATGCAACCATGAGAAGTGACACCCTCTCAATAATTCGGTCTTTGTACCCTGGTACAGGGCGTAGTGGCAGGCACCTACCTGTGCAGCCCCTGGAGTCCTACATGATTTCATATCCAGCTGCTCCCCTCACCGACTATAAAAGTCCACGTCTTACTGTATCTATTCTTGGGCAGTCATTCTCAGGCGTCATAGTGGATGGTGGGTCTGGAATCAATCTAATGCCCGAATTTAACATGTCAGCCTTAGGTCTGCAGCCTACTCGCCCTGCTCCGTTCACTGTTACATTGGCAGACCAGAGGACAGTCTATTCTGTGGGCATAGTAGAGAAGGTGCCTTTGAAGGTACAAGACTTCACATTTAGCTTGGATTTTGTGGTGGTAAGTCTTCCTCAAGTGGAGGGAGGATTTCCTTTGCTGATTGGTAGACCATGGTTGCGGCATACTAAGGCACTTCATGATTGGGGAAACGACGCCATGTGGATACACACTCCCGGCTCCCAAATGCAACCAATCCGGCTTGAAGGAGGGATGGATCCAGTGGCTCAGCACAACTCATTGTCAGTACAGTCCAACCCCGACCCTGAGCAGCCCATCCCACCTGACGGGTCAGACGAGGACCTGCTACAGTGGTTGGACGCTACCACTTTGATGCCATGCTACATGGTCTCTACTCAAAACTTACCTATGCCGCGAGTAACACTCTCTCTTCAATATCCTCAGGAGGACACAGATGTCCAAAGTCCTACAGTAGACAGTACAACAATCGAAGAAGTAAGTGTGTCAGCCCCAAATTCTCATGCTTCGAATGACCCGCCGATGGAAGCCCTCGGTCTTGGCGAACCTATAACACATCACCGAAGGGGGAAGAAATCTCCTCTGCATGCACTCGCCAAAGATTTCCCCCTTCCTGGAACATCTCCCAAGTCGGACCCCCTTCAAAAGCACTCTGTCATATTGTCTGCATCTGAAGATGTACCCTTCGAGGAGCTTCCACAGGGATGGTTACAAGAAGAGTATGCAGAGTTTCCAATCGATCAAACACCTGCACATGATGTCTTGAAGCTCCAAGAGGCAGCCCACCTCTCATCTTCAGAAGCATCCTCTCCAGCTACACCCCCAGACCCGGTCGGAGAAGTCAACTTGGGAGATCCTGACAACCCTCAGCACGTACTGTTAGCAGCTTGGTTATGGGAGCATCCCGCATTACTCAATCAGGTAGTCTCTTTCATACACTCTTTTAAAGATGTTTTTGCTTGGTCCTACAACGATTTATAGGGGATTCCACCAGAATTGGGTGTCCACACTATACCTCTGGTTGAAGGGGCTAAGCTTGTAAGAGGCTGAGCTTACAAGCTCAACCCGAAGTATGCTGAGGTGGTCAAGGCAGAGCTAGAAAAAATGCAAGAGGCAGGGATCATAGTACCTGTGGAGCACTCTAAGTGGTTATCACCCATGGTGATAGCGCCTAAGAAGCAATCCGACAAAATCCGTGTGTGCGTCGATTACCGTGCTCCGAATAAGGTAACTATCCTATATGGTTTCCCAACACCTTTCACTAAGCGTGTGCTCGAAGATGTAGCAGGGCATGTATTGTACAGTTTCATGGATGGGTTTAGTGGATACAATCAGTTGGGCATCCATCTAGGTGATCAACTGAAAACAGCCTTTGTGACTCCCTGGGGTATTTTAATATACACTCGAATGTCTTTTGGGTTGAAAAATGCCCCACCTTCTTTCAATAGGGCGGTATATCTCATCTTTTGTCCTCTGCGTACGAATCATCTTCGCATCTTCATGGACGATTTTTCGACCTTCTCAGGTGCTCAATGTTCAACCCGAGTGGAAAACCTAGAGGAACACCTCGCTCAGCTCTTTGTTGTCTTCCTCAGGTGCAGAGAGACACGCCTAAAGCTAAATCCTAACAAATGTCATTTTTTGGTTACTAAAGGCACACTTCTAGGCCATGTGGTGTCTGCTAAAGGTTTAGCGCCTGACCCAGAGAAGATTGTGGCAATCTTAAAGTTACCACCTCCCATCAACCCAAGAGGGGTACAGAGCTTTGTAGGCCACATAGGGTATCATCGCAGGTTTATACGCATGTATGCACAGGTGGCTCAACCCCTGACCCGCCTAACCAGTGCTGCTGTTCCCTTTCAATGGTCAAAGGCAGAGGCTGAAGCTTTTGCATACCTTAAAAAACGCCTTACCGAAGCGCCTATCTTAGTAGCTTCCGATTGGTCTCTCACCTTTCATGTGCATACAGATGCCAGTTGCCTGGCTGTGGGTGCTGTGCCGACTCAACCTAGTAAGGAGTATAACCTGGATCGCCTTGTTCACTATGCAAGTCGCCTACTCACCAAGGCAGAGTGCAACTATAGCACCACAGAAAGGAAAGGTTTACACTGGTGAAGAAGCAACAAGGGTTGCTGACGACTTTCCTGATAGCAGTCTCTTTAAGGTAGATACCACACCGGAATGGTACGGCGATGTTTTGCATCTGCTTTCTACTAGCCTCTACCCAGAGAATGCTTCTCCCCTGCAGAAGAGACGCCTGTTGCTGAAGTCTAGGCCTTTCACTCTCACTGGGGGCCAGCTATACAAATCAGGGCAGGATGGTGTTCTGAGGCGGTGTGTCTCCCCTCATGAAGTCGAGTATATTTTAGAGGATGCCCATAGTGGTCCCTCTGGTGGCCATTACCTTGGCCATATTACTGCAGTGTGGCTTATGGTCGGCCTATATTTTCCGCGATGCAATTGCCTATGTAAAGGTATGTGATGTATGTCAGCGCTGTGGCCCTAATCCAAGCAAACAGTCAAACCGTCCTCTGCAGGTCTCTATGGCATGGCAACCCTTTGAGAGATGGGGCATAGATTTTGTAGGCCCAATTACTCCCTCTGCCCAACCCGGCAATCGGAAGTATCTCTTGGTGCCTACCGACTACGCAACAAAGTGGGCAGAGGTACTTGCAACAACGGACTGCACTGGCACTACCGTAGACAAGTTTCTCTACGAAAATATTTTGTGCAGGTTTGGATGTCCCTTGGAAATCACCAGTGACAGGGGTAGTCACTTTGTGAATGAAACAATTTCTACCTTGCTGGCCAACCACAAGATTTTTCACAGAAAATCTTGTTCCTATTACCCTAGAGCAAACGAGCAGGCAGAGAGCACTAATAAGGTTCTGATAGCACTCTTGCGGAAAGCATGTCATCTTCATCCCTCGACTTGGGCTCAAGCTATCCACGGTACACTTTGGGCTTATCGAACTTCTTTCAAAGCCACAACCAATCACACCCCATTTCAATTGGCTTTCGGTTTGGAAGCGATAGCACCTTTCGAATTCAACTCAGGATCCCCGCGAGTGGGGAGTCTTCGTGCCAATGGAAATTTGGGGTCGGCATCTGTCTCGTCTTTTTCTTTTGGAGGAAAGCCGAGGTTTGGCTTCACTGGCTCTAGAAGCAGAGTAGCTTCTTCGTAAAGCCTTGCATGATCACCATCTCAAGAAGCCGCAAATAACGCAAGGAACACTGGTGCTACTTTATCAGGCCAAGTTTCTCAAAAAAGCAAAGAAGTTGGTCCCAACATGGCAAGGACCATATAAGGTGATGGAGATTCTACCCCACGACGCTGTACAATTAGCCACTCTCGAAGGAGTTCCGTTGCCTTTAGTCAATGGATCTCGGATAAAATGCTATCATGCTTAAGCTGCCGCTCAAGGGTCTAACCGAGCTACATTCAAGTGTTGAGCTTCACTGATTCCTAAACCTAAACCTATAAATAACTTCGGAATCACTCATCGGCATCTTGCTCTTCCTTTTCATCTTATCTCATACACCCTATACTTACAATCTCTCATTAGACAGCTCCCCTTCTATAGACTCTGTTAGGCTCAATGGGTTTGATTTTGGAATTGGATCAACTCTATCCGTCACTCTCTGTCTTCAATCTTTGTCTTTCTTGGACATAACCTAATCTCCTCAATCTGACTAAGTTCCTTTTCTCAGCTTTTGCTCTCAAGTTAAACTCAGTTCTTGGAGATGCATAAATGCTTTGAGTGGGGTATTTATGTAGGATGATACTTCGCATTTTATCTGGAATTGCTGATTCTTTCTGGTACCTCGGTTTCACCAATGCTTTCTATTATTTTGGTCTATCTAAATCTTCAAGGTCTCTGGGATAGTTTCCGAAGCGTTAAAGCTACCTGTTTTTTTTCTACCCTGAGCTTCTCTCTCCTCTCAACCCCCTCCCCTAGCCCTAACCCTACCCATTACCTTCCTCTCCCTAGCCCCTAGCCTCGCCCTAACCCTCCCCTTTCCCCTTTCCCTCGCCCTCTCCCTAACTTTCCCATCTCCTCGCCCCTCGCCCCTAACCCTAGCTTTCCCCTCCCCCAAACCACCTTACCTATCACCTCGCCAAATTCCATCACCCTCTCGCCCTATCCCCCTTACCCTCTCTCCCTCGCCCTAACCCTCCCACCCCCCACCCCCTCGCCCTCACCCCCCCTCACCCTCTCGCCCTCGCCCTAACCCTCCCACCCCCACCCCCTCGCCCTCTCCCATCCCCTCGCCCCTCGCCCTTTCCCCCTCGCCTTCGCCCCCCCTCACCCTCTCCCCCTCGCCTAAACCCTCCCACCCCCTCGCCCTTTCCCCCTCGCCCTCGCCCTTGCCCATCCCCTCGCCCCTTGCCCTTTCCCCCTCCCCGTCGCCCCCCTCACCCTCTCGCCCTCGCCCTAACCCTCCCACCCCCTAGCCCTCTCCCATCCCCTCGCCCCTCGCCCCTCACCCTTTCCCTCTCGCCGTCGCCTAAACCCTCCCCCCCCTCGCCCTCGCCCTCACCCTCGGCCATCCCCTCGCCCTCGCCCTCGCCCTCTCCCTCGCCCCTTGCCCCTGCCCTGTTCCTCGCCCCTAGCCCCTCACCCTGGCCCACTCTCGCCCTCACCAATTACTTCCCTCTCGCCTTGGTCCTCGCCCGCCCCCAACCTTGGCTTGCGCAAAAGCAAAAAACCTAAAAAGCACCTTTTAAAAAACTGGAAAGCTACTTTAGCCAACTTAAAAGTAAATCAGTCTCTACTTCTTCATATCAGAAACGCCAAGAGTCTTCACAGTCTTCCCAGCGCCAGGTGCCTCCGAAGCTCTTGAGCCCTGCTACTCCAATTTCTCACTGGAAATCCCCTCACAGTTTAGTAAGATGGTTCGTACTCGAAATAGGGAAAAGCATCTGCAATCAGAGGAAGAGTCCTCTGCATCTGGGGATAGCTCTGACAGTAAATCAGACTATACTCCTAGTTCATAGCAGATTTCAGAGGAATCTTCAGAGGAAGATTCACCACAGTCAGTCACTGCTGACAGAGTCACCACTCTCGAGGTGCCTCGCCCGTCTGGTGCCCTCTCCAAGGTACCTTTAATAATGATATATCATCTACAGGCTCCGAATCCAGCACTCAAGGATGTGTTCTCTCAGCAGCATCTGATACAGTTGGGTCTTCAAAATTTGGCTCAGACTGATTTGTCTGCCAATATCTCTATTGCCAAGCTATGTTCCCTCTTGCTAACTTTTCCAAAGCTGAATGATACTGCACTTACAGCGGAGGATATCGGACAGGCTATGGGAATATTGACTGTTCTGGCACCTCTGCCTGTAACAAAAACCTTCTCGAATCTCTCACCAGAAGAAACTGCAAATGCTTGTGAGGAACTTTTGCTAGACTCACATCGAGACTATCAGAGGAGTGAGTAACTGTATTCAATGTTACAATATTTTTTTTTTCTGCGAGCACCTGAAAGAACAGGGGTTCCATCTTCTCCAAGTTCTCCAGCAATATGCGATGCTCTTTTTTGTCTCTACCACTGCCTGCCATAGCCATTTCACAATTTGCTGTTTAAAGCGCTACAGGACATGGCAAAGCGTTTTCGGACTCAGCGTAAAGGCAATGCGGAAAGGTTCAATTGCTATGCAGCGCCTATAATGTATTGGGTAGTAAAGATTATGCAGCAAAAGACAGATGCAAAAGGAGTTCTCACCCTTCCAAAAGAGCAAGAACGTTCCAAAATGGCCAAAGGGAAAGGCATCTTGCGCAAGAGGGCAAAGGTACAAAAAGATTCATATGAGCAGCTGGCAACACTACCTTTCTCAGAATCACAGGTCAAAATCTCTGACGTCCATACTACAACACCAACAGTGCGTATGTCTACTTCTGTGGCCACCTCCACTTTCACACCACCTCTTGTGAGTAGTGTTGCAGTCACTAAAACACAACCTCCAGTTGTGTCGCCAGCACCACGTACTACTCTTAATGTTGGGGCACCGAAGAATACTGTAGGGGCATCTAGCTCTGGGGCGCCTACATCTGACAAGCATGACATATATGATACTTTTGCGCCTCAGGCCGACAGACTTTTAGAGGCAGACAGAAGAGCCATTTCGACGATTATGAATGCAGCCCTCTCATTGCAAGGTACCAATGGTATGCATCGCGCTTGCTATGACGGTATGACAAGGGAAGTGCAAACGCATCTTCAACGAGCGATGGATAGGGACAATTTCATTGCTACAGCTCAAGATCGCATAAGAATCTTAACTCAACAGGTAGTGGACCTCAAACATATTGTCCACACTCAGCAAAAACAGTTAAAAGAGGCAAATGATATGACCGCAGCAGTTCAGGACCTCTCTTCGGTGGTACATACACTATGTCCTTCTTGTGCAAAATACCAAGCTAAGCAGTTCCAGCTACAGCTACAACTACAACCCCGGTTTCTCAGCAAGTTCTTGCTATGGCAACACAGGTATCGACACAGACGGACGTTCCCTAAGCACATTCAGGGGATTCTCAAACAGTAGAGAAATCAAATCCTACCAATATGGAGTCTAAACCAACAGGATCGGTCTCATCACAATTTCAGGGTCCCTCTATGGCCTCCCCCTCCCAGTCCCCATCCTTTCCTCAACACTTCTACGGCTTCCCGGGATTCCAACAACCTGTTCCACCCTCGCAACCTGCGCACTCTTTTCCTGGGTTTCCACCAGCTCCACCTACTCACCCTCAACCGTCTCACATGATGCAGCCTGCTGCTCATGGGGTGGCTACTCCATACCCGATGTACCCTCCTCATGGCCACTACCCCTCACCATACAGTTGGCCTCCATCTCCTTATCCACCTTACTATCTGCCTCCTCCTCCTCCATCATCCGACCACCAACAGTAGATCGCCGATATTTTAGTTCTCCAGTTCCGCTAGACAGGCAGCGGTCTTGTGGCGGGCAACCTGTAGCCTGCTACAGTGTCACTTTCACTTTCACACGACAGTAGTTTACAGTTGGGCTTTGGTCAGTTGGTCTGTGGTCTGGTCGGTTCACACTCGGGCAGAGACACGTGGCAGGGTGGTCTAGTGGACATCGTGGCGAGGTCACCACCACCACCCAGTGGGGATAGACTTAGATGATGTTCTTTATGAGCTGTTGGTGGCTCTTGATGATTGTACATATGAGTAGTCGTTTTGGGCCAGTGGCATTATCTTTTTGTACGTAGTCGTCTAGAGTGGGTCTTTACACAAAGTACGTCTGCACCATCCCGGCACATCTGAGCCTCGACACCCCCATTGTACCTGAAAGTCTTGGGCTGAGGGAGCTGAGTGTGCTGCCACGCCAGAGTCTGTATCAGTCTTTGAGATAGTCGAGTCATATGTTCTGGTCTGCTGTTGTGTCCTAGCGAGCTCTGTTGACGTCTACTGTTTCCTTTCTGTTCAGTCTGTTTGAGGGAGATTCAGTCTGTTTGAGTGAGATTGTCATGCACATTGTGCTGAGGACCACCCACTGTAGATAGCACGACACGTTATCCGCGCTACACACGTATCCCCTTTCTCTCTGCCCATCTACTCAGCTGCTGCTCAAGAATAGATGCGTTCAACCGTGTCAATGTGTGACCAATAATGATAGTTCGATAATTCCCAGGCTCCATAGGGTCTCCCGACTTGAAGATAGGTACAATAGTAGATAGGCTCCAAGTATGAGGCAAGCCCTCACACATAGCACGGTTAAACATAACTGCTAGAAGCTCTGCTAGTAGATCTCTAGCATGCGTGAAATGCTCAGCCACTTAGCCATTATGATCATATGCTCTCCCAATCCTTATCTTGTGAACGGCCTTCCTCACCATCTCAGCGATGAAAAAAGCACATGTGTGTGGGTATGGATCGGGGGGGTACTCAGGGACTGTGTACAGAGATGATGCGTACTGGCTCCAGGCCTCTATAGAAGTGATGGCACGGGGGGGGGGGGGGGGGGGGGGGGGGGGGGGGGGGGGGGGGGGGGGGGGGGGGGGGCTCAGGAAAGATCCTCCATGCCTCACGTGAGTCCTGACTCAAGAATATGTGGTATAGATCCTGCTCTAGGCGAGCAAAAAATGCCCTCTTTTTCCGTCGCACTAGGCGTCGGAAGTCAATCTGTGACTGTCTGTGAGTGATGTCCCCCAAAAGCACCTCCCTTTGAAGTCTATCTCTAGTGTCCCGGCATTCTTTATCATACCAGCTGTTCTGGGGCATGCTCCCCGAACGGTGTGTCTGCTCAGGCTGGGTATGTGGGTATGCCTCTACTACTGCATCATGTAGTGTCTGTGCCAGTATAGTAGTAAGCTCGTCCAGAGGTCACCTTGGCTCCTCTGTGCACAGGCGTCTGTAGATCCCATCTATGTATACAGAGTCCGTCTCCTGCGTGAAGGTGTAGCGAGTAGGGGTTGCTGTCCATGGCTTGTGTGGTACACTAAACTGAAAAGTGATTGTCAACGACACAAGAGCATGATCCATTACCACACCAACAGGTTTGGGGCCAATCGTGAGATCCTGGATACTAGAAATGAGGCTCGGCTGTGCCATGACATAATCCATTGTGCTGGCTCCATGTCTGTGTGGAAAGCATGTAAAACCGTCCGCAGCGGGAAATCTCTGTAGGCCATTCAAGATGGCCAATCCATGTGCATTCCCCATGTTTATCAAGTGTCGTCCATACTCAGTGTGTTCCCCATCCTGTGATAGTCTGGATAGGTCCGTCTCTGCAACATCCAGCTCTCTCAGCATCTCTTGTGAAGTATCATAAAATATTGTCTGATGATGGGTAGTCCTAGCATTGAAATCCCCTAGAATGATGATTTCACCATCTCTAGAGAACTCCCATATGTCATCATCGAGAATAGAAAAGAGGGACTGTCCTCTGGGTGGTGCATAAACTGATGTACTCGGGGGAAAGTAGCAAATAGCAATGTAAAGATACCTGCCTGTCCTTGCTCTCAGTCTCACCCACATGTACCTAGCTTGTTCATCCCTGCGGGTTATATGTATCAGTGGCTACAACTCCTCCCTGAATAACACTGCCACTCCTTCTGAGCCCCGCCCTCTGTGCTCTGATCCTGTCTCCTGTCTACAGGTTGTCTCCCATCTATATCCACTAATGTGAGGCATAGACTGCCCAGGGGCATGATGTGTCTCAGAGTAGAAGACTATGTCTCTTCCCGTAAAACTATCCTCAAAAGCATCCACATCAAGGCGCATAGATCCATTACTATTCCAGGTGGCAACTTTCAGTGTGGTCCCATAGGTCTCGCACTGTCATGTGGAGCGCCGCTCTCTTCAGGACTGCCAGCAGTGCTATTACTATTGGTGGTCGTGTCAGTCGCAGTTTTGAGCTCTCTCGATCTGTCCGTCAGGGATGTCCTTTAGCAGCATATCTGTATCTGTGTGTAGGAGAGACTATGTCCGACTTTCTTTGTGCTTAGAGTCATGCATTTCGTGGCTTGACCATGCCAGTACCTTTAGCTCCGGACCTTATCGATCAGGAGTTTGCTGATGACACTATGCTGATGTTGCGCTATTTGCTCGCAGCTCTTGATGCCATGCGGGAGGCCCTGGAGGTTTTTTGCATTGCCAGTGGTGCACGCATTAACTGGCATAAATCCTATGGGTTGCTGGTTGGCAGTGATGACATACCTACTTGGGGGGTAACTGATGGTTTCACATGGCTGCAGCCAGGTCAGACATGCAGATATCCGGGCTTTCAGGTTGGGTTTGACGTTTCCTCATAGCAACAGTTTGCACCCGTACTACAGTCTATTCGTAGGAAGCTATGTCATTGGTCTTCTCGTCATCTGTCGTTGGCTGGCCGTGCATTGGTCGCCAACGAGGTCATTCTTGCTAGAATATGGTATACGGCCTCTTGTTGGATGCTACATGCTGGTGTGATAGCTCAGCTCCGCAGACTCGTGTGGAACTTTTTATGGAGTGGCACAGATGGGACTACTGATACTCGTGCTCGAGCTCGCTGGTCCACGATTATTCGTCCTAGGTCAGCGGGTGGACTTGGCATTATTGATCCAGAATTACAGAGCCGCGCCCTTCTTACCAAGCTTATTGTTCGGGGTCTTTTTCCAGTCCAAGAACCTTGGAAAATGCTTCTTCAGGCCGCTCTTTCGACAACGACTCCACGCCTCGGCACTAGAGATGGCCATACTTGGCAAACAGGGTATCGTTTTCTCTTTACGGATGCCCCCTTGTGCACCAGCACTCTCTCACCCTTCATCCGATCGCTCCTTCAGATTTGGGTATCCATGCGACGAGCTATCATACTCTCACCTCCCTCATGCCGTGAGGAGATTGAGCGCCAGCCTCTCATTTGGAATGATGCAGTTTTTGATTCTTCGGTTAATCCACCTCGTCAGCTTGGAGAGAGGACTCACATTGATTGGGCTGCTTGGGACACTGGCCCTGTTGCCTCTATGCGGCTGTTTCATGAGACACGTATGCTGGATGCAGATTTTGTGGCAGAACATTATGACATTGGTCGCGGGGTAACAGACAGACTGCTTGAGATTGACTCTGCCATTCCTTCACACTGGGACGCAGTCATGCGAGGCACGGTTTAGATGCCTCCACATTGTGGCTCAGAGCACTCTCTTATTTGTTCGTTTAGACACCATGTTGTTCACAGTTGATCCTGACTACTCTCCGGGGATGCATGCTAGATTGACTTATGCTACTACCTCTCCGCACCTTGTCTACCCCGGCGCTCGATGGGAGGCCATACGAGTAGTTGGCTCCCGCGGGAAACGTCGTTGTGTTGACCCCCGTTTTGCTTCCGCTGATGCTGCACTTTGGAGGCTTTGGGTATGGGAGGGTCGTGCCCTATCTCAGCTTTATTGGGACCCAGGAGAGTGGCATTGGCCTCACTCTAACCCCACCGGTGCACATGTATCATTCTTTGAGTACACAGTCAGAATTGGACAATTTGCATTGATGAGACAGTACCCAGAGCAGCCCACTCGTATGCGTTTCTGGTTACATTCAGGTCTCTCCCATGCCTATCTACAACAGTTTTGGTCAGCTATCTGGGATTTACATGTGGCTCGTCGTATTTCCTTTTTCCTGTGGATGATTGCACATGCAGGACTTCCAGTTGGGACTTGGTTAGCTTCTATGGGTCATGATCCGTTATATACTCGCTGTTCTTTGCGCCTACTTGAGTTACCTGCACATTGTCTTTGGTCATGCTCGTCTTCTCAGGTAGTGTGGCTCGCAGTTTGCTTTTTACTTAGCAGAGCTGGTGTTCAGCATGGATTTCTCACTTGGGGATTTGTCTCCTGGTTGATGCCGATGCCCGGACTGCATCTTTTCTACGAGGGCTCAGACACCGATCCAGCTCTTATGCTTACCCCGACTGGTTATCGGCGAGGGACTTTGGCTATGTTACCACAGATTGCTTGGCAAGGGGATCCTCAGACACGTGATGAAATCTTCTCCGTCATCACTAGCATTGCACTATGGAATGTTTGGAGAGCTCGTTGTCTTCACATTCTCAGTGCGGCTCCACAGCTCCTACCGGATACCCTCACTGCCATTTGGCTGGACATCATTCACACCCTCATTTGGCAGTGGGATTCTTCCTCAGGTACATCTAGAGCAGCCGAGGCTCGTCGATTTGCCTTTCTTCGGCGTTGGGCCCGATCTCCACTCTTCTTCACACTTACAAGTGGACAGATTACATGGCATTATGCACCTCCTCAGTGGTTTCTCCTCCACTCATCATACAGACCACCATGACATTGTTCTAGTCGAGTTGTCACTATAGTGGCTCTCAACCTTACATTCAGTTTGTACACCTCACGTGATAGGCTATTTTGGCATCCACTGGGGATTATATTGTACTCAGTAATATACAGCCCTGATTTTTCAGAGAGAGAGAGAGAGAGAGAGAGAGAGAGAGAGAGAGAGAGAGAGAGAGAGAGAGAGAGAGAGAGAGAGAGAGAGAGAGAGAGAGAGAGAGAGAGAGAGAGAGAGATGAAATGTTAAATTAACGTCTTCAAAAGGCCAAAATGACCTATGAGACCAAAAAGTTTTAATTGGTGAATCTGATACCATGTTTGAGTACGGAAATTACAAAGTTACAAAGTTACCAAGTTACAAAGAGCTAACTCTACCATTAACACTAAAACACTAAGGAGAAAGGAAATAAGGAAGGGGGGGGGGAGGGAGGGCTGTCGGATTTCATCGACCTCCTCCATGGTCAGAACTCTGGTTGGGCGTCTTGCATGCCGAGCTAGAGTGATCTGTATCTTCTGTTGCAACCTTCGTCGGTAGTGGGAGACCCCCCGAGGTCGTGGATGTCTGGATCTGCCAAGTTCAGTGGCTCTGTCAAGCAGTGTACCTCTGGTATGAGTAGGCTCTGAGATCTGCTGTAATGATTGCTCCGTTGGCTCTCCTCTCTCTAGTGTAAAGAACTCTGTGATTCGTCTCTGAGACTGTCTTTCCCTTGATGTCTTCAGCAAGCTCTCCCTAAGTCTGCGCAGCTCTAGCAGGAACAATCCGAGACTTAGTGAAGGGCGGGAGGGAGGGGGGGGGGGGGGGGGGGGGGGGGGGGGGGGGGGCTTGCTCGGCTCGGATAATCTCATGTGGTACTGAGGCCTGAGGCCTTAGCCCGAATCATCCGAGCGATCATAGAGACCAGAGGCCTCTCCATACATCTCCATCCATCTGTGTTGCCAGATCTCCCATGGTGGTGTACTGAGGGTCCCCATACCTGAACTCCATAGAGCATAGCTGGAGTCACTAGAGTGTCAAAGAGCCAATGCTTTGTTCGCGGTTCTTGAAACTTAACCTGCGAACACATCCTCTCCAGTCCTCCCAGAGCTGCATATGCTCTCGTTAGTCTAGTCTCTAATGCTCTCCTTAGTGAAAACACCGGTCCACTGAATACTACCCCAAGATAGGTATATGCATCTGTGTACTCCATAGTCTCCTGGCCATACATAAATGTGGGTGCCGACCTCCTATCCACTGTGGTGTGGTGTTGAACACCATAACCTTGGTTTTCCCCAGATTGACCGACAATCCACTATCACGAGCAAATGTATGCAGAGCATCCAAATGACGCTGCATCCCCTCGAGGGAGTCTGAAATCAGCACAATATCATCAACATATAGTAACAACGGAATCCATGTCCCTGCTAGCTGGGCCCCCCTGTCCCCCTGCCGCTCTACATAGTCTAAAAACTCATCCACATATATCCCAAAAATATTCGGGGATAGGGGGCATCCCTGCTTTACTTCAATAGTGGAGTGGACCATGTTAGACATTCCCTCAGTGGTGCGTACCCGCCCCATCAGTCTGTGTATAAGTCTGGCTGTCGGCGCTGTTTCAAAAGCTTTGGGGAAATCCACAAAGCTACAATAGATTCTCTTGCCATGGTGTCTATCCTCCTCAATAATAGCTCTGAGTGTCAGAATCTGGTCAAGAGTGGAGAAACCTCTCCTGAAACCTGCTTGCCCTGGTGCTCTTATTCCCTCTCGCTCTGCCCATCTACTCATCTCCTGCTTAAGAATGGATGCATACAACCTAGCTGATGTGTGGTCAACCATGATGGTGCGATAATTCGTGGGAATCATGGTATCTCGTGACTTGAAAATAGGCACAATTGTAGACATACTCCAAGTCTCCGGGAAGCCTTTATACATGGCTCTATTAAACATCATAGCCAGGAGCTCTGCAAGCATATCCTTGGCATGGATGAAGTGCTCTGCTACTAGACCATCATGATCCGGTGCTCTCCTTGTCTTCATCCTGTCAATGGCTTTCCCTACCCTCTCGGCAGTAAAGAAAGAACATGTCTCTGGGCATGTCTCTAGTGGGTCCGGAAAAGGTGGTTGCCCTGATGCTGTGTAGAGCGATGTGGCATATTCCCCCCATGTCCCAGTGGAGGTGCCGTGGGCGGTGGTGAATGCTTGTGGAATAGCCTCCATGCTTCGCCTGAGTCCTGACTTATAAATAGCTGGTATAGATCCTGCTCTAGCTGAGATAGGTAGGCCCTTTTCTTTCGTCGCACTAGGCGGCGAAAGATAATCCGTGACTGTCTCTGTGTGGTAATACTCGTGAGCACTTCCCTCTGTAGTCCGATCCTCGTCTCTCTACACTCCTCATCATACCAACTGTTCTGGGGCATGTTCCCAGATCGTCTCTGTGTGGGCTGGCTGTGGGGGTCTGCCTTTGATGCTGCATCATGGAGTGTCTGTCAATATCTGAGTGAGTTCATCTAGTGGACGTCCCGGCTCCTGGGTGCATAGCTGCCTGTATATCTCATCCATATACACAGAATCCGTCTCCCTCATGAAGGTATACCGAGTGTGTGTGGGGACCTCTCCTAATGGAGCTGTGCTGAATTGAAAGGTCAGGATGAAAGACACGATAGCATGATCAACTGCTACTCCAACTGGCCTAGTGCCCACAATGAATTCCTGAAAGAAAGGAATGAGACCTGGCTGGGCCATCACATAATCCACTGTGTTGGCACCATGTCGGTGTGGAAAGCAAGTAAAACCTCCGGCTGTCGAAAATCTTTGTAGGCCATTCACAATGGCCAATCTGTGTGCGGTTCCCATATCTATCAAGTATCTTCCATATTCAGTGTATTCCTCAACTTGTGATAGTCTGGATAGACCCATCTCTGTGACGTCCAGCTCCCTAAGCATCTCTTCGGAAGTATCATAAAATATTGTTTGGTGGTGGGCAAGTCCTAGCATTGAAATCCCCTAGTATGATAATGTCACCATCCTTGGAAAACTCCCATATGTCATTATCCACAATAGCAAAGGGGGATTGTCCTCTAGGTGATGCATATACTGACGTACTAGGAGGAAAGTAACAAATAGAAATGTAGAGGTATTTGCCCGTCTCTGCCCCGAGCCTCACCCACATGTACCTAGCCTGTTCATCCTTGCGTGCTATATATATCATTGGCTGCAGTTCCTCCCTGAATAGAACTGCCACTCCCCCTGAGCCCCGTCCTCGATGCTCCGATCTGGTCTCTTGTTTGTAGGTTGTCTCCCATCTATATCCGCTCACTTGTGGCATGGATTGTCCCGGTGCTTGATGCGTCTCAAAGTAGAAAATGATGTCTCTCCCTGTGAAGCTATCCTCAAAGGCCCCTACATCAAGACGGAGTGACCCATTACAATTCCAGGTTGCCATCTTTAGTGTGGTCCCATAGGTCTCGCATTGTCATGCGGGGCGTCCCTCCAATATCACCACCTTTCCATCCCTGTAAAAAGCAATCTTCCCCTTTTCCCTTGCTGCTCTTATTGCCGGCATTACTATATGAGCAATCTACGAGAGGGTGAGGTCATCTCCAAGAAAGATGTCGGTCTTCTTTAGAGTCGCTCTCTTCTTCAAGAAGTCTTTCTTAGCTTCCATGGAGGGGAAGCGGAGAATGAGTTCCCTTTCCTTCGAGGTTTCTCCGCTGCTCCCACTTTTCTTAGTGCAGAGAGAGAGAGAGAGAGAGAGAGAGAGAGAGAGAGAGAGAGAGAGAGAGAGAGAGAGAGAGAGAGAGAGAGAGAGAGAGAGAGAGAGAGAGAGAGAGAGAGAGAGAGAGAGAGAGAGAGAGAGAGAGAGAGAGAGAGAGAGAGAGAGAGAGAGAGAGAGAGAGAGAGAGAGAGAGAGAGAGAGAAATGAAATGTTATATTAACGTCTTCAAAAGGCCAAAATGACCTATGAGACCAATCAGTTACAAAATAGTGAATCTAATACCATGTCTGGGTACAAAAGAACTAGAAAAGAACTAGAAGTGGAACAACATCCTACTACTACTACTACAATCTAAAACTACGTGGGTGTAGCAGCTGATACAATAGGTACCCGGTAAACTGGATGTAACAGTGTGTGAAACAAAGATGGAAGAAATGGTGAGGATCCATCCTCATCTGCACTCTGGATGTCGAGAGAGTATGGCTCGAATCTTCTGTTGTAGTCTCCGTCGATGCTGTGTAGCTCCTCTCCTCAGTCGCGGTCGTCTGTATCTCTGTAGCTCCAATGCTCGGTCGATGAGAGTGCCAGTAGTGGTCGAATGAGTGTGGGACGAGCTCTGCAGTGGTGGCTCTCCTCTGGCTGTCCCATATCTAGTGAAAAGAAATCTGTAATGTGTCTCTGGGACTGCCTCTCTCTAGCTCTCCCTAGTAAAGTGTCTCTATACCTGTGTAACTCAAGTAGATATAGTCCAAGACATCTCTGATCCTCATAACTCATGACCCTAGATAGAGGACCAAAACCCTCTCTGAATAAGCAGTGGAAACGCCCCCGTATCTCATAGAACACTGTGCAATGACATATGTAGTGCAACTCTGTCTCTGGCTCTCTCTGGCATAATCGGCATATCTTGCTGTCTGCTGGTATCCCTCTGAATCTACCAGTCTCAATCTCGAGCTGATGTGAGGATGTGCGTATCTGACCAATGGCACAACGCAAACCATGAGACATATGTGTGTCCATGTAGCTGGGTCGAATCACAAACCCATCTCCTGTGAGGTGGAGAAGATGCTCTCTATAGAAAGCCATCTTCGTGCTCAACTCCTGAGGCGGCTCTATCCATGTCCTCCTGGTGTCGAGCTGGATCAGGTCCTGACGAATGAGTCTAGTGATCTCCACCCGTGTAAGAGACAGCGAGGGTGTCTGAAGAGAATACTGGAAAGGGGGCAACCTGTCCATGGTGAAGCCATGCGTTTGAAACCATGAAGTCATCTGTGCATACTAGCATGAAGTGTCCCCCTGTAGAGCTAACTGTCTGGAAGACTCAAGGGCCAATCTAGCATATCTGTCTCTAGTAGTATCCCATAGGCTGTGCACAAAGGACACTGATCTGGTAAGCGCCTCAATCTCCATGGGGGGGGCAGCTAGCTCTGCTCGAATGATCGCGTGAGGTACGGAGGCCTTGGCTCTAATCAATCGGGAGATCATAGATACCAAGGGCCTCTCCATACGTCTCCAACCATCCTGGCCTACAGAAGGTCCCCATACCTGTACCCCATACATCATAGCTGAGGCTACTAAAGTATCAAAGAGCCATAACTTTGTCCGAGGTTCCTGGAACTGAACCTGCGAACACATCCTCTCCAAGCCTCCCAAGGCCGCATAAGCTCTGGTCAGTCTAGTCTTTGCTGCTCTCCCCAAAGAAAACCTCAGCCCAGTGAAGACTATCCCAAGGTAAGTGTATGCATCTGTATACTCCACAATCTCTTGACCATACGTGAAGGTCGGTGCCGATCTCCTGATCCACTGCGGTGTGGTGTTAAACACCATGACCTTGGTTTTACCAAGGTTTACACACAATCCACTATCCTCTGCAAAACTGTGTAATGCATCCAACTGTCGCTGCATACCCTCTGGTGAGTCAGAGATCAAGACAATATCATCAGCATATAACAACAATGGGATCCACGTCCCTGCCAGCTGGGCACCTCTATCACCCTCTCTGTCAATGTAATCAGACACCTCATCGACATACATACCAAATAGAGTAGGAGACAATGGGCAACCCTGTTTCACCCCGATAGTGGAGTGAACTAAGTCAGATATCCCCTCTGGGGTGCGTACATGTCCCATTACTGATCTGTATAAAGCCATAATCCCCCAAATCAACACTGTGGGCACCCCCATCTCCTGCAGTCTGCGCATCAGTCGAGCTCTCGGTACCATGTCAAATGCTTTGCAGAAATCCACAAAGCTACAATAAATCCGTCTCCCATGTGACCTGCCCTCCTCAATGATAGCTCTGAGTGTCAGAATATGGTCAAGAGTGGAGAAACCCCTCCTGAAACCTGCCTGTCCCTTTGCCCGTACACCCTCACCCTCTGCCCAGTTACTCAACTGCTGCTCAATAATGGATGCATACAATCGTGCCAGTGTGTGTCCAACCATAATAGTGCGGTAATTTCCAGGCTCTGTAGGATCACCTACCTTGAATATAGGCACAATAGTAGACAACCTCCAAGTCTCAGGTAATCCCTCACACATGGCACGATTGAACAACACTGCAAGAACCTCCATCAGCATATCCCTAGCATGTATAAAGTGCTCCGCTACTAGACCGTCATGATCGTAAGCCCTCCTGGTCCTCATCCTGTCAATGGCTCTCTTTACCATCTCAGTGGTAAAGAAGGTGCTCGTAGGTGGACATGGCTCTGTAGGATCTGGAAGGGGATCCTGCCCAGGAACCGTATATAACGATGTCGCATACTGGCCCCACACATCAGGAGAAGTAATCACTGGGGGAGGGGAGTGCTCATGGAAGAGTCGCCATGCCTCGCCTGAGTCTCTACTCAAGAACAACTGATACAAGTCTCGCTCCATCTGGGCCAGGTAAGCTCGTTTCTTCTTTCGCACAAGGCGCGGGAAAGCAATCCGCGACTGTCTGTAGGTGATGACTCCTAAATGAAGATCCCTCTGAAGCTGGGCTCTCATCTCTCTGCACTCCTCATCATACCAACTATTCTGGGGCATGCTCCCAGAATGTCGCCTCCGATCCGGTTGAGTGTGTGGGTATGCCTCTGATGCTGCATCATGTAGTGTCTCAGTCAGTAAAGTAGTGCACTCCTCTACTGAGAGGCCTGGAGCAACTGTGCATAGACGATCCCAGATCGCCTCTGTATAAACCGAGTCAGTCTCTGGTGTAAATGTATAACGGGTGTGTGACCTGCCTCCTGATTTCTGGGCTGTACTAAACTGAAAAGATACGGACAGTGTCAAGAGAGCATGATCCACTGCTACGCCCACTGGTCTGGCTCCCACTGTGAAATCCTGAATACAAGGAATAAAGCTCGGCTGTGTCATAACATAGTCCACTGTACTGGCCCCATGTCTGTGTGGAAAGCATGTGAAGCCTGCTGCTCCAGGAAACCGCTGTAAGCCATTAAGTATGGCTAGCCCATGTGTAGTCGTCATCTCCGTGAGGTATCTCCCATACTCGGTCTGCTCTCTGTCATGTGAACATCTGTCAAACCCCAGCTCACCCACATCCAACTCTCTAAGCATCTCATCTGAAGTGTCGTAGAAGACTGTCTGACAGTTGCCCGTTCGAGCATTGAAGTCTCCTAGGAGGATGATATCACCATCCCTAGAAAACTCCCATATATCATCATCTAGAATTGAGAAAGGCGACTGCCCTCTGGATACAGCATATATTGACGTACTGGGGGGGAAGTAACATATAGCAATATATAGAAATCGACCTGTGTAGAGAGAGAGAGAGAGAGAGAGAGAGAGAGAGAGAGAGAGAGAGAGAGAGAGAGAGAGAGAGAGAGAGAGAGAGAGAGAGAGAGAGAGAGAGAGAGAGAGAGAGAGAGAGAGAGAGAGAGAGAGAGAGAGAGAGAGAGAGAGAGAGAGAGAGATGAAATGATATATCAACGTCTTCAAAAGGCCAAAGTGACATATGAGGACAAAAGGATTAAACTAATTGGGGCTGTTGGAGGGGGGAGGGGGGGAGAGCTGATACAATGAGTGATACAAATCAACATAAGTGAGTGGATCAATGTCAGGATGTCGAGCTAGAGTGACCTCATCCCCTGCTGGAACCTCCGTAGTTGCTGTGAAGCCCCCCGCGGTCGTGGGCGCTTGGATCTCCCTTGCTCAATCGCTCGATCGATCAATTTACCTATGGTGTGGGTGAGATCAATTTGTTGTGACGACTGTGCTTCTGGCTGCCCAATGGCTGGTGTAAAGAAATCTTGATCTGCCTCTAAAACTGGCTCTCTCTTGATGTCTTCAGCAAGCTTTGTCTATATCTGCGAAGCTCGAGTAAAAACAATGGTAGACATCTCTGGTCCTTGTATGTCGTGACTCTAGAGAGTGGTCCAAAACCGTCTCTGAAGAGGCAATGAAAGCGGCCACATATCTCATAGTACATGAGGCAATGACATATGCAGTGTAGCTATGTCTCTTTGTCTATGGCTCTATATGGCATAAATGACATATCGTGGCCTCTGCTAGTAATCCTTGAAATCTTCCAGTCTCAATCTGAAGCTGATGCGAGGATTTGCGTGCTTGGCCAATATCACATTGTATCCCATGAGATGAGTGTGTATCCATGTATCCGAGTCTAGTCACAAAGCCGTCCTCCGTGAGTTGTAGAAGATGCTCTCTACAGAAAGCCATCTTTGTGTATCCACATGCTCCTCGTATCTAGCTGAATCAAATCCTTTCGTATGAGTCTAGTGATCTCCGTCCCTATGAGAGATAGGGAGGGTGCATCTATGGAGTCTTGGAACGGAGGCAATCTGTCCAATGTAACTAAAACCATGATGTCATCTGCCTGTCTAGTCGAGGATATCTGTCTATGGGGAGGTCCCATAAACTGTGTATATAGGAGACTGATCTAGTAATTGCCTCGGTGACGAGGGGAGAAGCAGCCAGCTCGACTCGAATAATCTCATGTAGCGGCTCAAGATGGCTGCCAACACACCATGGAAAATACAATATGGGGGCCATGTATAGGAACTATCTATAAGTGCCTGAACTTACACAAATACCTAACAACCCATAAATAGGGATGACCTGGAACAGATTTCTCAAAGTGCGGGAAAGATTCACATCGCTTGCTTTCAATTAATATTTAATGAACTACAATGAGAGAATAACCATTGGCAAAGTTATGCCTGCTTACAATTGAAAGTAGATATATGGTTCGAAATAAGGGTCTCACCTCATGCTAGCCTACTACGGTATGGGCACGTATGGCCAGAAAAAGTACGTTTTACTCACATACAGTCGGGCATAGCCGCAAAAGAGCCCTCACTCCTGTGCCTGGAAGATAGCAAGTGATGATGTGGCATGACCGACTGGCCTTGAAGAGGAGAGAAAAGGCTGAGCGAGCTGGAGCTGCACCAGTAGAGTGGACCCAAATGTGAGCTAATGCACAAGTGAAACGTAGCAAGAATCCCAACGGGGTTAACTGCACGAATCGAGGGACTACTGACATGGGAACGTGATAAAAGAATATCAAACACGGGCATGATTTTCTGTGCAATTATGAAAGCATTGACTTTCCATGGCTTGTGGGCGCCAACTTTTGGATAGCAATTGATTTTGGGCCACTTGCCTTAAAATATGAGCGCTCGCAAAAGTGCACTCATCAGTTGCAAAGTTGGCTCTCCCCGGCTGTTGTATCTATGAAGAAAAATTAGTAAGAAATACAGCAAGGAGCGCCTACCGTAGGGTTTACCACGTTTGAGTGGGAAACCCCAACCAACTGTGTCTTGTGTCAAGTTCTCTCGTTGACTTTCCAAGCATTTTGGCCGCCAGCTTTTGGATAGTAGTTGCTTTTGGGCAAGTGCCTCTAAACATGAGCCTTGGGGGAGCCACACTCATCAATTGCAGAGTCGGCTCTCCCCAGCTATTGTATCTATGAAGATTAATCCATAAAAAGAGTAGCACAATGAGGCCATTGCGGATTACAAATACCCTCTTAAGCTGCTGGACAAAGAATCAATCCAAGGGAGCCGGAATGAAGGGATTGATTCTCTTGTGGAAGAGGTTTGGTGAAGATGTCAACACGGTTACCAAATATACGACATTACACAAGACAAATGGTACCATCCAAGGTCTTCTCTAGAACAAGATGGTCTTGTATCTCTATATGCTTGGTGATGGCATGAGCACCAAGCTCCTCGCAATAGCTATACAACTCTCATTGTTCGAATCAGTTATGATGGTCTCCTGCAGAAAACTATACTCTAAAAATAACCTTCAACGCCACTTAAACTCAGATGGAGTGCTGCAAGCACCACGATCCTGGGCCCTTGTAGAGGACAAAAGCAACAGTGGGCTGCTTCTTACTACTCCATTAAATCGCTGGTGAGACAAATGAAACGGTGTAGCCTATAGTAGATCGTCGTGAATCAGGATCTCCACTCCAAACTGAATCACTCCATTTTTGAAGAGTAATCCTGGAGTATGTACCTCCAGCGGCATACCAAATACAGAATAATCCTGCCTCTTTTAAATGCCACAAGGTCCGAAGACCTTGCCAAAGGTATGTCTAGGCAACTTTTTGCATAAAAGAACTAAGAATTCTCACTGCGAAACTGAGTTCAAAATGAGTGTTCAGCAACCAAATTAGAGACCCGACCAATTTCTAATACTCAATAGCATCAGCTACATTTGAGGGGTCACACAGTGACAACCTCTGGTTGGGCTATACAGGTGGTCAAGGCAAAAAAGCCTCCCCAATAAGTGGTCATAGCATTGCTAAGAGAGAAAGTCCAAGGTGATAATGAAGTAAGCCAAGAGCTATCTTCTCAAAGTCCTTGAACAAGGTCTCCATCGTCTAGCGGATATTCTTGACATAGCTACTTGTGTTAACAAGATCATTGACATACAAGATAACAACTGCCACCATTCCTCCCTTTCGAAAAAATTGTATATCAGGGTCTACTAAAGAATAATGAAAGGAATGTCGCAAGAAGAAGAATCTATCTTCTAGTGTTGGCACAAGGAGCTTGTTTAGGTCATAGGTGACAGAGAGCCTTCCACAGTTTGTAAACCTCGTCGCCTGAGCTCCACTGTCATGTCCCCATTATAGGGGAGGGGATCTAGTCTATGACACCATCAAGATGGGTGTTCAGTGTCCGTGCGGACGGAGTATGAACATGGACAATGTGTCGGTCACCTTTACCGCATCCTCGGCCAATAGAAATATCGTTTGGCCAATGCTTAAGTTCTTTCGATGCCTGGGTGCCCAATTCTGAATGTCTACTCTCTAGAGTAAAGGAAGTTTTGGTTTTGGTATTGAAAAATTGTAGAACTTATTTAAAAGTAACCTGTACTTTTAACGTTTAGTTCCCCTGATTGTTTTAGACTGTGCTAAGTCAGCTTTTCAGGTTTTGTATGTCTTACCAAACAAGCTCTAACTTCTGCAGGCCAGCAGGTCTTGAATTAGTTTTTGCTGAGAAATTGTTCCCTCGTCAACTTTCTGTTTCGGAGAGGGCAAGGCATTGGGTGGCTATGTATAATTTCTTTGAGGACATTGACAAAAGGGCACTGACAAAGATCTTGTTGCAGAAGAAAAGGTGTTCATTTAGTTGTCTCGACTGTTCACCAACAGCCCTTAGTTTTTTCAGATTACACAAGTTAACGGGTTCTTTCACGTGTCAGGCTGCAGGAAGATGTTTCCAAGATATTGTTTCTAAGACAAAAAGAAAAGGTAAATAAGGCTAACATTAGCGTAACACACGAAGATTGTTGCTTATCGTTGTTTATCTACATCGACTGCTTGTGTTTGGCTTAACCATTGAAGTGACTGTTGTGGTAGGAGACAGGCCAAGAACAGCCTGAAATCCAACAACTTATTAAGGGAATGACCCTGCTCTTTGTGGATTATAGTAAAATTGAGGAGCATTTTCAGAAACTCTATAACATGAAAGACAACAAAATATTTAAAGCTCTTTCTGACCTCTTGAATCCCTCCACAACTTTTATGGAGTCTGAATCAATATTGGTAAGTTTTTTTGATGTCCGCGTCTATTGTTTTGGGCAGTTTTACTGGTAGTTAACACATACTCACTGTGCATTCCCTCTTCATAGGATGACCTAACAAAACGAATTGGTGAACAACATCCGCAACATGATTTTATCAGGGTGCTTGCACTGAGGTGCTCATTCATAATGTTTGGTAAGGAACATGTCAAGGAAGTGTTGCAGGTTTCTACTGGGGGGACTTTCAGCAATGAAACAACAGTTTCTGGGTTGTCTTTAATAAGAGTAAGGATGCGAGCCTATTTTTGCCCCCTGGAATCGTGCGTAATTTAGTTTTGAATTGATATGCAATTTGCAAACCTTTATCATGTTTTTTTATTCAAACAGGACTTTGCAGGGGTTTTCTCGGTTCTACTCGAGAACGTGAAGGAAGAAATATTGGCATTGTTGCTGGAAGGGGATGATATCATTAAGGACACAGTTTCAGAGATCTTAGCAAGAGCTGGAAATTCTGTGTTTGGTGAGGCTGGAGTTAGCAGGTGCTTAAGATGTTTCATTTTTACTGTTTTTGCAACTTTATCAAACGCAGACATTGATATTACCTTATATTTGTTCTTTTTGTAAATAGCTCAATAGAGCTTACACTTCAAAAACTTTGTCTGGAGGGAACTCGTAAGCAAGCTAAGCATGCGGTTGCTGCCTTAATAGCTATCAGTGCTGATGAAGGATTCAAAGCATTGTCAATTCTCTTTGGAGTAAGTGTTAGACTTGGCTACACTTCAGCATTTTTGGTGTTTATCAAGCCTAGACTGGGCAGCGTGTTTTGATTGGTCCCTTATGAGGTGATTGCCACAGCGTCTCGTTGAACGTCTGCAAGAAGACAACCCGCAGCTGCCGGCAATATTGCAATCTCTTGGTTGTATTGCACAAAGAGCAATATCTATTTTCGAGACTCAAGAAGATGACATTGTCCGTTTTGTTGTGCGCTCACTACTACAGAAGGACTCAGTAAACAACTACCTTAATCCTCAAGCCATCAAGTTGGTTATGCTTCTTGGTTTGTGAATGTTACTTCTTTTTTACTCAGGACACAGAGAAGACAGGTTTCGAAAGTAGGGATTGGGATAGTTCAAGTAAGGTGTGCGAGCCAAAGGTAAATTTGATTTTTCTTCTTCCGCACGGGCTGTACTGTGTTATGAACTTTGATACAACATTTCTTGGTAAGTCAAGGGCTGCTTAGCTTTAAATTTCAAACTCCATACTCATGGACATCTTCTAGTTACATCAAGGGTGGGAAATTTTATGTATGAACCACTTGTTTTTGGTAGTGACGCTACGAGGTTACTCTCTTCCATCCTCTTTGCATCCATAGGTGGAGAGTTGTTGAACTTCACCAAATAACATCTTGCAACTTTTGCCTTAACGTTTCTGTCTTTATGTGCCGAAATCTGCTTAGGTACCAAGATCTCATCAAGTTCCTCATTTTCATGTGGATCTTCAATTGGCATATCCTTCGGCAGATCTCCCACAAAAGGTCTTAGAAGAGTCACATGAAACACATTATGAATCTTCCAGTTGTCTTGCAGTTTCAGCTTGTATGCAACATCGTTGATCTCGTCAATTACTTGAAAAGGCCCATTGTAGCGCAGACTGAGCTTTGGAAACGACCTTTCCTTGCCCTTCATCTTCTCTAATCTTGCCTTTTCAAATCGCAACAGAACCCAATCACCAAGTGCAAACAAGAGTTCATATATATATATATATATATATATATATATATATATATATATATATATATATTATAATAATAATAATAATAATAAAATATATATATAAGAGAGAGAGAGAGAGAGAGAGAGAGAGAGAGAGAGAGAGAGAGAGAGAGAGAGAGAGGAAATGAAATGAAATGTTATATTAATGTCTTCAACAGGCCAAAGTGACCTATGAGGTGGATCTGATACAAAGTCAGAGTAAGAGGATGACAAAAATGAAATGACAGAATGACAAAATAAAATACTATGGAAATCCTAAACTGCTAGGTGTGAACTAAGCAGCTAACTAGGATAGCTAGATCACAAGAGATTCAACATCGGTCGTTGGCGGATCTCATCAATCTCCTCCATGGTCAACACTCACTCTGGAGATAGACTTAGATGGCTGACATTTATGAGCCGTTGGTGGCTCTTTATGGTGGTACATACGAGGAGTAGCTGTTGGGTGATGATTATCATCTTCTTCATATATCGTCCAGTGTCGTCGTCTAGAGTGGTGGGTCTAGACACACAGCACGTCTGCACATCGCTACACATCTGAGCCTCGACACCCCATTATACCCGTGAGTGAGTTCTGGGCTGGAGCTGAGAGTGCTGCCACGCCAGAGTCTGTATCGGTTTTGTGAGATAGTCGAGTCATATGTTTTGGTCTACTGTTGTGTCTCTGTGTGATCAATTGTTATCTGTTGTTTTGTTTTTAGTCTGTTTTGAGTGAGATTGTCACGCACATTGCACTGAGGAGCACCCACTATAGAGAGCACGACACATTATCCGCGGTAGAGGTGCTCTCATTTTTGGCGATCACGGAGGGACCTCAACTGAAGTCTCACTCTCTGTTGAGGTATCAATCGGTTTTTACCTAGCTTCGCCTACTTTGCCTTGCACTGTGCAGCCTCCTGGTTCGCTCCTCTCTCCCCCTGGTCCAACCAGCTCTCGTCCTGGTCTAGGCCTTCCTCGTCTCTAGTCCTTCCTCGTCCCTGGTCCAGCTTGGTGGTCTAGTCACTTGCCCTGGTCTAGTAGAGTCTAGACCTGTGTTCAGCCGGATAAAGGTTTTCTTGCCCAAAGCTTGGTTGGGTTTGTGGTCGCTGCATGACACATACAAGGCGGTCATTAGAGCGTCAAAGTGCACTATTGAGTCTTCTGAAGTACTACAACAGAAGACGACCCTTGATACCTATTCGATGTCCATCAATCTCATCACCCATACCTCCACATACGACATCACCCATGCTTCCATCCGGTTCCACATCTTCCAGATCACCTTCCCCGGTAACGCTCTCTGCTATTTTTGTAGCGCGGATAATGTGTCGTGCTCTCTACAATGGGTGGTCCTCAATGCAAAGTGCGTGACAATCTCACTCAAACAGATTGAAAAAGAAAGGAAACAATAGACATCAACTGAGCTCACAAAGACACAACAGCAGACAAGAACATATGACTCGACTATCTCAAAGAACTGATACAGACTCTGGCGTGGCAGCACACTCAGCTCTAGCCCAGGACTCATAGGTACAATGGGGATGTCGAGGCTCAGATGTGCCGGGATGGTGAAGACGTGCTCTGTGTATGGACTCTCTCTAGACGACTACGTAAAAGATAATCCTGACCAAAGCGCTACTACTCATATATACAACCGTAAAGAGCCACCAACGGCTCATAAATGACAGCACCTAAGTCTATCCCCACTGGGTGGCGGTGGTGACCTGGCCACGATGTCCACTAAACCATCGTATCCTTGCCACGTGTCACTGCCCAGCGAGTCCGTCTAGTGTGAACCGACCAGACCAAAGACCAACTGTAAAGTTCAAACTGTACTAATTGTCTTGTGAAAGTGACACTGTAGCCTGCTACAGGTTGCCCGCCACAAAACCGCTTCTCATCTCGGAGAGCGGAACTGAAGAACTGAAAGATCGGCAATCTAGTGTTGGTGGTCGGATGATGGAGGAGGAGGAGGAGACTGGTAGAAAAGTGGGTAAGGAGATGGAGGCCATGTGTATGGTGGGGGTTAGTGGACATGAGGAGGGTACGATGTGGAGTGGCCACCCCATGAGCAGCAGCAGACTGAGTAGGGTGAGTAGGTGGAGCAAGTGGAAACCCAGGAAAAGACTGAGTAGATTGAGAAGGTTGAGAAGGTGGGACATGTGGAAACCTAGGAAAAGACTGAGTAGCCTGAGATGGTGGAACAGGTGGTTGGAATCCAGGGAAGCTGTAGAAGTGCTGAGGGAAAGAGGTGGACTGGGAGGGGGAGGCCATAGAGGGTCCTTGAAACTGTGATGAAGCCGATGCTGTTGGCTTAGACTCCATACTGGTAAGATTTGTTTTCTTAGTTGCTTGAGAATCCCCTGAATGGGCTTTGGAAACATGCGTCTCTATCTGTGTTGCCATAGCAGGAACTTGCGTAGAAACTGGAGCTGTAGCTGTTTGTGAAATGGCTACAGTTTGGTATTTGGCACATGAGGGACACACTGTATGTACCACAGGAAAAAGGTCCTACACTGCGGCCATATCATTTGCCTCTTTTAAGTGTATTTGTTGAGTGCGGACAATATGTTTGAGGTCCACTACCAGTTGAGTGAGAATCTTTATGCGATCTTGAGCTTGAGCAATCAACATGTCCCTATCCATCGATCGTTGAAGGTGGCTGCGCACTTCCCTTTGCATGCTGTCATAGATAGCGCGATGCAGACCATTGGTACCTTGCAATGAGATGGCTGCATCCATAATCGTCGAAATGGCTCTTCTGTCCGCATCTAAAAGTCTGTCGGCTTGAGGCGCAAAATTGGCAAACATGTCAGGTTGCCCAGGTGTAGGTGTCCCTGAGCTAGATGCCCCTGCAGTATGTGCCCCTGCACTAAGGGTAGTATGTTGTGTCGCCGACACAATTGGAGGGTGTTTTTTGGTGCCTGCAACACTACTCACAAGAGGTGGTGTAAAAGTAGAGGTGGCCACAGAAGTAGTCATGCCCACTGTTAGTGTTGCAGTATTGACGTCAGAGTTTTGACCTGTGATTCAAAGAAGGGTAGTGTTGCTAGTTGCTCAGTCGCATCTTTTTGTACTTTTGCCCTCTTGCGCAAGGTGTCTTCCCTGGGCCATTTTGGAACGGCCTTGTTCTTGTTCTTTGGCTTCATCTTGCAGGGTGAGAACAGCAGTTGCATGTGCCTTTTGCTGCATAATTTGCACTACCCAATACATAATAGGGGCTGCATAGCAATTGAACCTCTCCGCTTTCCCTTGACGTTGTTCGAAATCGCTTTGCCCTGTCCTGTAGCGCTTTAAACATCAGATGGTGAAACGGATACGGCAGGCAATGGTAGAGACAAAAAAAAGCATTGCATGTTCCTGGAGAGCCTGGAGAAGATGGAACTACTGCTCTTTCCGGTGCGCGAAGTAAAAAATATACTGTAAAATTGAATACAACTGCTGACTCCTGTGATAGTCTGCATGTGAATGCAGGAACAGTTCTTGGCACGCATTTGCAGTGTCTTCTGAGGAGAGATTCGAGAAGGTTTTGGTGGCGGGCAAAGGTGCCAGCACATTCAATATTCCCATAGCTTGTCCGATATCCTCCACTGTAAGTGTAATTCCATTTAGCTTCGGAAAAGTAAGCAAGAGGGCACTTAGCTTGGCCTGAGCCAAATTCTGGAGACCCAGGTGTATCATTTGTTGCTGAGAGAACACATCTTTGAGTGCCGGGTTTGGCGTCTGTAAATGATAAATCATTAGTAAGGGTACCTTCGAGATGGCACTAGAAGGGCGAGGCAGCTGGAGAGTGGTGACCTTGCCAGCATTGATTGATTGGGGTGAATCTTCCTCTGAAGATTCTTCTGAAAGCTGCTCTGAACTAGGAGTATAGTCTGATTTATTGTTAGAGCTATCCTCAGAGGAGGCAGAGGACTCTTTCTCCGGCTGGAGGTGCTGCTCTCGATTCCGAGTACAAACTATCTTGATAAAGTATACCGAGAATCTGCAACTGATGAATCCTTAAAAACGTGTATTCTTAAGTCCTCATTGAAACATATACCACAGTAAACCACACTCAACAATTTCTCTAACGCACACTGAGATACATGTTGCGATCACAACCAAATACATGTAGCAAGGTTAATTCAAGCTGCTATCTTCAAGTGTTATCCAGCTTATGGGTGGTAGAGGAGGATGGCCAAGGAGCATGGAGCACGGAGAGAGAACTCCTGGAGGCACACCTGGCAATGGAGAGAGGCTGGAGGCACGCTGACGATGGAGAGAGAGCCTGAAGATAGAATGCCTGGCTGAAAACTGAAAACGCTGGCAGAGAATACTCGCTGCGTTGAGTTTTATTTTTTCTTGTGTCTTAAAGCAAGGCTGATTTTTACGCTGAGCTGGCTTTAAATAAGTACGGGCTTTCAATCTATTGTAATGTGGCTTTTTATTAAAGCACCGTGGGCGAGGGCGAAGGCGACAGCAGCTTGGGCGAGAGGAAAGGGCGAGGGTGAGAGAAAGGGGATGGCGAGGGGCGAGGGCCGGGGAAGAGGGCGAGGGCGAGAGGAAAGGGAAGGCGAGGGCGAGGGCGATGGGTGAGGGGAGAGGGCTAGGATGAGGGCAGGGGGAGAGGGCGAGGGCGAGGGGTGAGGGCGAGGTGAGTTGGCGAGGGCGAGGGCGGGGGGAGAATGCGAGAGGAGAGGCGAGGGGCGAGGGGAGTTGGCTAGGGCGAGGGCAGCAAGGCGAAGGCAAGGCAATCGGGGTAGCTGTTGGGCGAACCAATTTGATGCAAGGTGAAGGAGCATGAGTGAGAGCATATCAGAAGCACCAAGCAACCAGGCTAAAGGACTAGCAAGAGCATGGAAGCTTCACAGAATGCGGAAATCAGGTAATCTAACCTCTCTGAAAGTATATAAAAACGCGAAGTAAAATTGCTAATGAACATGATACCTTCATAAATATCCAATTGAAGAACACCAAGACTTATATGCACAGCAAAGAGAACTTTGTGTCACATGAGACGCTAGAGATCAACAGAAGCTTATTCTTTGTAAGAAAGGCATCAGTCGGGTTGAGGTAGTGGGTAGGTTAAGCCCAAGACTAAAATCATACCCACCAGAGGAGGAAGGAGAGAGGTTACATAGGATACAAACCGAGAGTGAAGGAGAGAGTTTCCGAATTCTAAAATCATGCCCATGAACGTGAACACAACAGAGTCAGCAGAAGGAGAGCTGTATAAGGAGAGGGTATACGAGATAGTGACGAAAAAGAAGCAGCAGAAGGAGGGGATGTCTAAGATAGTGATACCACAAGATTTAAGGGCTCAGAGTCGGTGAGGATCACACTTGATTTTAGACCGTTGATCGTCAGCTTAAGCATGATAGCATTTGATCCTAGATCCATTGACCTTCAAGGGTGGCTCGGCCCCTTGTGGAAGAATCTCCATCACCCTGTATGGTCCTTGCCATGCTGGGACCAACTTCTTTGCTTTTTTCAGATACTTAGCTTGATAAAGTAGCACAAGTGCTCCTTATGTTATTTTCGGCTTTCGGAGATGATGATCATGCCATGCTTTGCGATGAAGCTGCTCTGCTTTCAGAGCCAGGGAAGCCAAACTTCGGCTTTCATCCAGAAGGTAAAGACGAGAGACAAATGCCGACCCCAAATCTCCATTGACACGTAGACTATCGACTCGCGGAGACTCTGAGTTGAATTTGAAGGGTGCTATTGCTTCCAAACCGAAAGCTAATTGAAATGGGGTGTGATTTGTCGTGGCTTTGGAAGAAGTTCGGTATGCCCAAAGGGTGTCGTGGATAGCTTGAGCCCAAGTCGAAGGATGAAGATGACATGCTTTCTGCAGAAGTGCTATCAGGACCTATTAGTGCTCTCTGCCTACCTGTTTGCTCTCGGCCTACCTGTTTGCTCTGTGGAGCCTTAGTCTGTTTTGCAAACTGGGATGCTTAGACTATGCAATCATACTGACATCCTGTCTATTCAAAGGCTTAAGGCGTTTGCAAGCAGTGCAATGTTTTTAACTTCACTTTTGAGGCATGTAAGGTCATGGTTGGGCAGAGCACCTGCTTCAAGAAGGACGTACAGATGTGACACCTAGTGGTTTTCTTTCAAGTTTCTTCAGTATTCCCTCTCACCGGGACGGTCAGCGGTCTTGTGGCGGGCAACCTGTAGAGCAAGCTACAGTGTCACTTTCACAGGACACAGTTAGTACAATTGGTTTGGTTGGTTCACACTGGACGGACTCTCTGGGCTGGTCACGTCACGTGGCAGGGATACGACGGTGGTTCTAGTGGACATCGTAGCTAGGTCGCCACCACCACTCAGTTTGGAGATTGGCGTAGGTGGCTGACATTTATGAGCCGTTGGTGGATCATCTTCTAGATATGTGGTCCAGCGTCGTCGTTTTGAGTAGCGAGTCTAGACACACAGCACGTCTTCACCATCCTTGCACATCTGAGCCTTGACATCCCATTGTATCTGTGAGTCTTGGGTTGGAGTTGAGTATGCTGCTACGCCAGAGTCTGTATCAGTTCTTTGAGATAGTCGGATCATATGTTGTGGTCTGCTGTGGTGTCTCTGTGAGCTTAGTTGTTGTCTATTGTTCCTTTGTTTTCAGTCTATTTTGACTGAGATTGTCACGGACATTGCACTAGGAGCACCCACTGTAGAGAGCATGACACACTATTTGCGCTACACTACTTGTAGGCAAGAAGTGAGATCAACGCATAGAGGATGGGGGTCAGGAGTTGTGGCAGTCCTTTCAGGGAGGAGGTACAACCCCTCATTCGTATTGTTCGGAGGGATGAGCATGCTAGATATATGTGGGTCAGAGTGAGAGTAGAGACAGAGAGGCCACTCTACATTGCAATATGCTATTTTGCCCCTTGCACATTTCGTTATGCATCGCCCGAGGAGGAGTCACCCTACATGATATTTGATGAGGACATATGGGAGTTCTCTAGGGATGGAGATGTCATTCTTTTTGGAGACTTCAATGCCAGGACGGGCCAATCTGAGACAGCTTTCTACGATACCTCAGAGGAAATGTTGAGAGAATTGGATGTCAGTGATATGGGATTGGCTAGGTGTTCACATGATGAAGAGCACACTGGATATGGGGGATATCTGATAGATTTGGAGACTGCACATGGATTGGCGTTTTGAATGGCCTCCACAGATTTCCAACGTTGAGTGGGTTCACTTGCTTTCTTCATAGACATGGGTTGAGCACAATGGATTATGTTTTGGCTTAGCCCAGTTTCATACCCTCTATTCAGGACTTGATAGTCCGGCCATACCTATTGGGGTAGTGGTAGATCATGCTCTCCTCACTTTACCGTCTCATTCCAGTTGAGCACAACTCTACTGACACACCTATGCATATCCGATACACTTTTACCTAGAGATTGATTCTATCTACATAGATGGTATCTACAAACGCTTATGCACAGAGGATCCGGGAAGACCTTTAGGGGAGCTCAGCTATATATTGGCATAGACACTGCGGATGGTGCAGCAGAGGCATACCCCTATATTGAGCCTCGACAGTGCTGACTTTCTGGGAGCACACTGCAAGATAGGTGGTGTGATGAGGAGTGCAGAGAGACGAGAGCCCGACTTCAGAGGGAGGTACCTCTAGTTGTCATTATTCACAGGTAGTCATGGATCGCTTCGCGACGTTTGGTACGCCGAAAGAAGAGGGTGTTTCTAGCTCGGCTAGAGCAGGATTTATATGAGTTGTTTTTGAGCCAAGAATCAGGCGAGGCATGGCGACTCTTCCATGAGCACTCCCTCCCACCGATCATCACCTCTACGGGGGTATGTGATCAATATGCATCATCTCTCTACACAGTCTCGGGGCAGCCACCTCTTTTAGATCCGCCAGAGCCATGCCCACGGACATGTGCTCTCTATACTGCCGAGATGGTAAAGAAAGCCATTGACAGGATGAAGACTAGGAGAGCATATGATCACGATGGCTTGGTAGAAGAGCATTTTATACATGCCAAAGATTTGCTTGCAGAGCTTCTAGCAGTGATGGTCAACTGTGCCATGTGCGAGGGCCTACTTGATACTTAGAGTTTGTCCACGATTGTACCTATCTTCAAGTTAGGGGACGTGGGAACTACTGCACCATCATGATTTGACACGCATTGGCACGGTTGTATGCATCCATCCTTCAGCAACAGTTGAGTAGATGGGCAGAGACAGAGGCTTCAGGAGAGGTTTCTCTCCTCTTGATCATATTTTGACACTCAGACCCATTATTGAGGAAGGGAGATCACGTGGGAGATGGCTCTATTGTGACTTCTGCAAAGCCTTCGATACAGTGCCCAAAGCTACATTGATGCGTAGACTGCAAGAGATGGGCGTTCCAAAAGAGTTGATTTGGTGGATCATTGCTCTATACAAGTCAGTAGTGGGGCATGTACGCACTCCAGAGGGGATTTTTGATTTGGTTCACTCCACTATTGGGGTGAAACAGGGCTGCCCGCTATCTCCTACGCTATTTGGCATGTATGTGGATGAGGTTGCTGACTACATCGAGAGGGATGGTGATAGAGGAGCACACTTGGAAGGGACATGGATCCCACTACTGTTATATGCTGATTTTTGACTCCTTGGAGGGGATGCAGCGTCATTCAGAGGCTTTGTACACATTTGCTCACGATAGTGGATTGTCTGTTAACATGGGGAAAACCAAGGTTATGGTGTTTAACACCACACCATAGTGGGTCAGGAGGTCAGCACCCACTTTTACATATGGCCAGGAGACGGTGGAGTATACAAATGCATACACCTATCGTGGGGTAGTCTTTAGTGAACTGGAATTTTCATTGATAGCAACTGAGTGTAGATTGACAAGAGCTTATGAGTTTGGAGAAGATGTGTTCGCAGGTTCAGTTTCAGGAACCTCGAACAAAGCTGTGGCTTATTGACACTTTCGTGGCTTTAGCTATGCTCTATGGGGTTCAGATTTGGGGGCCCTTAGTGGACCCCACTAGGGCGGATCTGGTAGCATTGATGGATGGAGATGTATGGAGAGGCTTTTAGTCTCTATGATCTGTCGGATGATTGGGGCTAAGGCCTCAGTGCCGCATGAGATTATTCTGGCTGAGCTAGCTGCCCCTCCTCTCGTAGTTGAGGCCCTTACGAAATCAGTTTCCTTCATGCACGGCTAGCACTTGAGTCATCCCGACAGCTAGCGCTACAAGGGGACACAGCATGTTGGTATGGTAGATGACATCCTGGTTTCAGTCACATGGCTTCGGCATGGATAGATTGCCGCCATTCCAGTACTCCTTGGATGCACCCTCCCTTCCTTTGACACGGATGGAGACTACTAGACTTAGATATCAGTATTTGATTCAACTAGATACCAAAAGCATATGGATACAACCGGTACTAGACTTAGATATAAGGATTTGATTCAACTAGATACCAGAAGCATATGGATACAACCGGTACAAGAGTTGGACACGAAGATGGCTTTCTATAGAGAGCATCTCCTCCAACTAACAGAGGATGGATATGTGATGAGACCGGCCTATATGGACACTCATTTATCCTATGGGATACGATGTGCTATTGGTCAGATGCTCACATCATCGTATCAGCTATAGATTGAGACTGGCAGATTTAGGAGAGTACTAGCAGAATCCTGGATATGCCAGTTCGTCATATAGAGCCAGAGACAGAGTTATATCACATTTGTCATTGTCCGGTATACTACGAGATACGAGTCCACTTGCACTCTCGATTTAGAGAGGGCTTTGGACCGTTGGCTAGAGTCATGAGATATCAGGATCAGAGATGCCTCGGGTTGTTTTTGCTAGAGCTACGCAGACACAGGGAAAGTCTCTTGAGTAGACCAGTAGTGGGAGACATTCATAGAGGGAGATCACTGACTTCTCTAGAGCAGGGACTTAGCAGCCCAATGAGCGTGCTTTGCAGCAGACTTCAGAGCCCACTTATACCAGAGGTATATTAGTGGACAATGCCACTGAGCTCGGGAGAGCTGGACGCCCATGTCTACGGGGGCGACCACGACATCGACGGAGGCTCCACCAGAGAATCAGGTCTATTCTAGCACGACATGGGAGAGGCCCAATACGATTATTTACAGAGGCGGACATTGAGCGAAGCTTTTCAGACTGATGCAATACTTTCTCGGACAACGCCTGATGTCGGGCATCCTCAGGCATGGATGATGATGATGATGATTTTTAGTGTAACGATTGAGTCTTTTAGTTTCAGTCTTTCATTGTACTTCATTTCATTTTTGTACCCAGACATTGGATTAGATCCACAAGGATTGTATCAGTTTGGTTTCATAGATCATTTTGGCCTTTTGAAGACGTTTAATATAACATTTCATTTCATTTCATTTCATTTTCTCAGTTTTGTTCAATTCTTTCAGTTTCTCTGGAGTGTGTTGCATTAGATTCTCGGCTTGGAGTGTCCAAGTCTATTACACATACTAAATCCATGTAGCTGAAACCATGATGTGATCTGTGCATACCAACAAGAAGGGTCTTCCTATGAGGCAAGCTGTCGAGAAGACTCGAAAGCTAGGGGAGTATATCTATCTTTGGGGAGATCCCAAATACTGTGTATAAAAGGGACGGATCTGGTAAGTGCCTCTATGACCAGCGGGGGAGCAGCAAGCTTTGCACAAATTATGTTGTGCGATACAGAGGCCTTGGCCCTCATCATCCGGGAAATCATAGAGAGAAATTGAATTGAAATGAAATGTTTTATTAATGTCTTCAAAAGGCCAAAATGACCTATGAGACCAATCTATCACAAAATGGTGAAGCTAAATGACCTTTGAGACCAATCTGTCACAAAAGAGAGAGAGAGGCAGTGGGGTCGTGATCAGAATATGTATATCAAGAGGAGAGTGCTCAACACTGTATGACAGCAGGAGAGATGAGAGGAGACATTCTGAAAATGAATTTGATGGTATGGTCTCTAAATGATGAATGTACAATGGTCAACCTGTGTTTTTGTATTAGAAGATAAGGAGTAATGATAAGAGTAAGTTTTCTGAGATGACCACAAATAATCACATGAGTCTTCCGAGGGCTATAGACTGAATAGAGCTGTCATTGCAATTTGCGACTCTCTGAGAACTAAGTTCTGGTCATTACAACTCAGAGGCAGGAGGAACGATTCTACAAAATAAGTTGTTTCTGGCAACTAAAAACTACACAAATGAAGAAGCAAGGGCTTAGTGGATGGTTCGGATTGCTTGTTCACAATGGAGGATTATATTACAAAGATTCCCAAGGTATCATAGAGGTTGTTTCTGTTTATCCTGAACTATGCTCCAGTAAAGAGAAAAAATTATCTATAGATGTTTGGCCCATTGTGTCAAATGTAGTAGCCAAGGCAATTCCTGAGTGCAAACAAAAGTGGCCTTTCTTTTTTGGTGGTGATTGTGAGGGAGAGGTGGGGTAAGGATGAAGTTGACAGCTGAGTAGATATTATTTAGTTGGCTTTTGCATGGCTCAGTCACAGGAGGGCTCATTCTGCTGAACAAGTCCACATCCTGAGTATGAGTATGCAAAGTAAGAAACACGAGAGCCTGATTGGACAGCCCTTTTCTAAGACTTAGCTGTGCTGGTGCATTTGGAAATGTTTGATTTGTTTGGGGGGTGCTTGCAGTCTCCTACTTTTCTGGTTGTTATGATATTTAAAAACATGTAGGAATCTATGGCACTGCCAACAAACTGGAGCCTGCTGGTTGTTCACATAAGTTTATTTTTGCAGATTTTTGGCTTGAAAACCCTTGTAAAAAGTTTTCTTCCATTGAAGCACCATCCAAGGAGACGCTTGAGAGGACTTCTTAACCTGCTATCCAAAATTCTTCCAGTGGGGGAAATTGCGGACACCATAAGATCAAGGTAATCTGGCATCTACAGGTTCTCGAACCTTTACCATTTCTAATCTTGTAAGTGGCTTCACATTGCTCCACCAGTTTAGAATGCTTAGCAAGGATGGATTTGACTGTGCAACATGAATATTCTGAAAAGACTGTCACAGTCATACCAAAAGGATCCTATGGTGACTGACCTTTCGGGAAAATAGCCCTGCATTTTTTCTTACAAGGTTCTTAAGCCAGTTGATTATCGTTACCGATAATCGTTAGTCTGTTGCATTAAATATGTAGTCTTATGTATTTAATATAGGGCCCTGGTTGTTTTTGCAGCGAGAATGACAAAGCACATTTGCGCCTTGCATCTGTGAAAGGATTGCTACGTCTTGCGAGGCGTTGGGATGCTCAAATCCCGGAACCAATATTCCATCTTTGTGTAATGATGGCACAGGTAGGCTTTGGAAAGGAGGAACGTTAAGCTCCCAACCTTGGCATTTACAAGCTAACGACTTTCATGATGAGAGTGGATTTTGTAGGATTCATGCATCAATGTCAGACGAGGCTTTTTAAAGAAGATACATCAGTATCTGAAGGATCGTACCCTGAGCCATAAGTATGCAAGTGCTTTCGCTTTATTTGCTATGGAAACTTCGAAGGAAATATTATCAGAAGTAATTTGCCAACTTTGACCTACATATAGACTTCAACCTTTGACCCAGATGGATTTGAATTGTGATATCTTTTTAAATTCTGATGTGCAGGCCAAGCACCACTTAAATGACTTCATAGAGATTGCTCGCCTTGAAGCTAGGACACAGCAGAAGTCTGCTGCTTCTGGCACATCCATCATTGCACACAGTCCTGAGTATGTTATCACCTATCTGGTCCATGTCCTTGCATACCATCCTTCCTTTCCCGACTTGAAGTCAGACAATGTAGATTTGTATGAACCTCTTTACAGGTAGGATTATGTTAATGCAAGGTAACATTCTTTCTTCTTCCAATTTTATATGTTTGTTTTATGTTGTTTTTTGGGGTAATGACAGATTTTTGCTATTCTTTCTTCGCCCTTTGGTTCATCTCGACAATGATGATACTTTCAAAGGTGGTCCTGAAAATGTACCCGCATTATTGGCCATCTTTCGAACAATAAAAAAGGCAGAGGATGCATTGGAGGGAAACAGGACAGCTGTAAGATTCCTGGTAGTCAGGCTTTATGATGTGTTTTATGCAATTAGATAAGCAACTGTGCAGTTTGTGCTTGGTATGCCTCTACACACTTGTGATTGCTGCAAGTGGAAGTTATGTTCATGTGTGTAGGCTTAGCTACAGGCACAATCCCATTCAATTGGTTACAGATCTTTAATTGCTGAAGCAGCACATAATCTGGAGAAGTTGGCTTCTACTTTTAACAGGAAAACTATTCTATCAGCCAGTGCAATACAACAGACCTTAGTGTTCTAAAAGCATGACAAACATTTCCAGACGCCCGCAAACCTGGTAGGCTCCTGCATCATCCCCCACCCACCCACCCACCCACCCACCCACCCCACCCACCCACTCGCAAAGAAGAAAAAACCTAAAAAAAAACGTACTCCCGCACATACAAATATAGTCTGGGTTATCCTTCTCCAGGCAAGAAGTACCAGAAATGAATACATGGCTCATTGATTGAGAGCATATATATTCAATGCCTTAAAAGGTATACAGACAAAGAAATGGCATCCCTATGGAACTATCTTGCTTGCTTATATGGTGCAACTTATACGTTCATGCCCTACAATTCAAGTGCATTGAACATATGCTTACCACCCACAATGATACACCCTCAAGAGTATTTCAACACCCATCCAGGTACTTTGGTGATATCCCAATACCAATCCAACGTTTTTCGCCCAAGAACACCCTATCTACCCCCCTCAACTCTCCATTGAACACCAATAAGGGAGTACCATTACATTCCACCAGCTTGAGGTTACTATTGAAGATGGAACACTTGTCAAGAAATCAGCACAAAAAGGACATATCCTCCCTTGTATACCCATAAGGTACATCAAAAGGAGCAGCAATAGATCCACTCGTAAGGTAATACTATCTCATCTATTTTGTAATTCAGAGTACAAGTATGCAACAAAAGACATCAAACAACTTGTAGAGGCTTTTTGCACAAATCCAAACTCTTGGGATTGATCAAAAGCTGCATGTGAAGTGTCGACCATCTAATTACACAACGGCCCCTTTAGCCCTTATCGCCGCTTAAGGACGGTTCCCACGGTTGGCCATGACCCCTAGCCGAGTGTAGTGTGCGCATGACCCTAGACTTAAGGATACATGACATTCTTCTCCCTTAAGACGAATTTTTGTCCTCAAAAATTTGATTGGAAGGAACGATCCTAAAGTGACAGAACCTTTTCCGAAGAATGCTTACTCGCTCCCATGGTGAACTCTTTTCAGCACAATCTCTCCATGTAACTAAACACTCTTTATAAATTGTATTCCTTGTTCCTTTTTCTCTAGTGTCTAGTATTTTCTTTGGCTCATGTGGAAGAGATTGAGTATCTATGAGTTCCACTATCTGATCATCTTGAACACAGAACGTCGGAGTTCCGAGCGAAGACGCGTTGGCGCCCAAAGACTGGCGCTCCTTTCGGTATTTCTTTACTATTGATTCAAGTGGGTACAATTTCTGATGGAACCAACTCTTCAAGCTCTGCATCCAGATGCCTTGAAGACTGGCCCGTAGGGCAGTTGTAAAAAGTACAAGGGATGCTCGTAAGCAGAGCCCCAAAAGCATCATATCCAAAAGCACGTATTGCTAAGAGCACTTGCACCAAAAAGCTGGCACTGAAACTGCCCAAATCAGTAGCGCAAAAAGCGAAAATCCATACAACAGTGCCACATAAGTAGCAACAACAAATATCGTGAAAATTCCGTACGGTGGTGCCACGTCAGCAGTTTGTGTAAATTGCAGGGATCCGTACAATCACCGCGTCATCAGCTTGCCACATTATCAGCTTGTCTCTTAGAGAAGAGTAGTCGTCGTCGATTACATCTGCAAAACAACTTATCTTTTCTCTAGGGTTTAGGCCCCTTGACTGCAATCCGCAAAACACTGTGAAGTTAGTCTCTCGACCCGAAGGTTAATTAGATGTCTTAGTGCTACGAAGATGATCATGGATGCAAATACCACATAGAGAGAACCGTACAATTGTTGCGTCATCAACTTGCCACGTCTTCAACTTGTCACATACCCCTCTCTTAGAGAAGAGTAGTTGTCACGATTACATCTGCAAAACAACTTCATCTTTTCTCTAGGGTTTAGGCCCCTTGGCCGCAATCCGCAAAACATAGTGAAGTTAGTCTTCGACCCGAAGGTCAATTAGATGTCTTAGTGCTACGCAAATGATCATGAATGAAAATACCACATAGAGAGAACTATTCACGGCACGGAAGACTGTGGCTTTTGACCAAGAAATTAGCAATGGACCACCTTCCTAGGGAGAGTGAATCTGTGACTGGCCAACGAATGCATGGATCAAATACAGACCTCTCATTTACAAGCTTTTGCAACTCAAGATGGTTGACAAACAACAATAGTGCTCTTTGTTTTCATCGAACACTTCTATGAATTCATTTACCATTTATCGGAAGTGTATGGACTACTTGGATTTGCATGTCTTTACGACCCTTGTCACCTTATCTTTTTCATCATCTTTCTCCTTTTATTCGTAGGACAATTCCATTGAGAGTGGTTAGGTGACAAACAACTAAAAGCACAAGTTTTCTTTTTTGGCCTTTGCGAAGCCCTGTTGGTTCAATCGAAGTCGAAGCCCTGGTGCAACTCTCTTTATAAACAATGGTTTACCCTCCTTATTAAATGGAAATCTTCTTTTTTTTTAGTGATACCCTCGTATCTGTGGACTGGGGCTCTGTCTGAGTGGGATTAGAAGCTGTCAAGCGAGTATTCTCTTCATAGATAGATTTGTTCAAATCTAATAACTTTCTCCAATGTTTTTGGTGCACTTCTTTTTACCTCTCGCTGGAAATGTCTATCTAATCCCTTTATAAACCCTCTTGTTTTGTGAAAGTCGTCTATTCTATGAAGCCTAAGGATTATTTCTGTGTACTTTGCAATGTAAGCAAAGCAAAGGCCTACCCCATTGCATAGCCTTATCCCAATCCTCCCAGTTTCGTTCTGGCTCATTCTCGGGGAGAAATTGTTTCACAAAAATGCTCTCAAATTCATCCCAATCCCCTGGAATCTTTCCTAATGCCTTGAGGCTCATCCACCACTTGTAGGCCTTTGGCCTCAATGATAGACTAGCCTCAAGGGTTTGGTACGTAGGTGGGGTAACGTTTAGTCGGTGAAGGACTCGCCAAAAGTAAAGATAGCATCTTTGTTTCTATCCTTTTCTTCACCATTAAATTGAGGAGGTTTCATATCTTTGAGGACGTGGTTGTCTCTAGGTCTTGATTGAGTATCAAGAGAAGGTATAGTAGTGTCTTTATACATGGTTCCATTGTCTCAGAGGTGGTATGTTTGGATCATGTGACACCGGCTGGTTTTCCTTTTGCAGGTACTCATTTAATTAGTCATCCGGTCTTTGAGACCATCTAGAGCAGCCAGGATAGTCTGCAATTGTAGTTCTTTGTTTTCTACCCTATGTACTATCATCTCATGCTGCTCACAGGATGGTCTTGATTGGTGTTGGTTCCCGATGCTTTTTGGTTTTGATCCTTTTCCATTCTTGTAAATTTCAAAGTGAAGCTCACTTTAAACTTTGAAAAAGACGGGAAAAGTAAGGTAAAAGGCTATGCACAAGTATACTAAACACTCCTTGTGGTGTGCGAGAGATGGCTTTGATGGAGAGTGCTGATGACGACCCAAAGTCTTCGGACAATTGCACAAAACGTCCAATAATTGCGGATCTCATACGGGTGCGTATAAGGTCTGCAATACATTTGCTTTGGTTTGGTTACTATGAGACCTTGATCGCGACCATAGAGTGTTAATTGCCTTCGACCATAGAGTGTTGATCAGCTGGTTACTCTCGGCACTTAAAGCATAAGTACATCATCTAATAGTTGAAATTCCTGCCTCCAGTCTTTGACCAAGCGTGGGAAATGTGCCTTGCTATAGCATACAAGCATAAAGTATAATATGTGTGCAATATCGCAGGTGATGGCACCGGGCGCAGAGCTGTAGGAATGCAAGTGTCCGCTAAAGCGAGCCTGAGAAGGGAAAGAAGAATGCAAAAGGAATGGTTGAAAGGATGCATCGACAAGAATGTGAGCTAGTGTGGAGGGTATCTTGTTTGTTGATCAGACTGAACGTTCATGATGGTTTTGTGACGTGGGGGGCAGTTTGGGGGACATCCTATTGTTGCAAGTCCTCTAGGCCTATAAAAGCAACTAGCGGACCATGCCGCGCCACCTCCCACCATAGAGAGAGGGGTCACCTTACAATAGGCTGTGGAGATCAAGGGCTGCGGACGTCCACGTGTGCCTGCACATAGAGCACCACAGCTACATTAGAGGGAGATTGAGAATATCTAGACACACTACTACAGAGCTAGGGAGGAGCGACTGGCCTAGCTAGGCCTTTGCCAATCCTAGCACCATACAACACGTGCTCTGCACCCCATACCTGCCATGTGTTATGTACTACACCCAGCTTTTGGCACTGAGGGAGCTATTTTTTTTGTTTCTTTGCATTCTCATGCTTCTACATTACCTTGCACGTATAGGATTGCATCTCTTCCTAGTAGTAGATTTCCCTGCCTCCCTCACCATGCATCACCCCCCTCATCCCCCTAACTCCTTGACAGTATTTTGTTTATTTTGTACCTTTCGTCCTTTCATGGATACACAGAGGACGTCCACACCATGTACTTCGACTTGTCTCATTGGCTGATTCGGACATAGAATCTCTTTCCCCCCCCTCCCCCCAAACACCCGCTGTTGTGTAGCTGCGTATATTCTTCTTTCACAATATCATTGCTAAAACCCTTCATTTGTATAGTGTACAGGTGTAATTCTTCAATAATTAATGTCAAATGTTCTGTTTGTTTGTTGTAACAGAACTTGCACATCATTTGTGACATCGGCATTATCATTACAAAAGAGCTTGGAAGTAGTAGCTTGTATTCTGATGACTACCCAGGACAAATACCATTGCCGAGCTCATTGTACCAATTGAAATCCGATGATGCTGATGATGTTGAAAAGGTAGATGTCCGTATTGATAATATTAAGATGTTAGTCATGGTAGGTAAGAAATTTCAGGATTTTCTGTTTTTCAATGCATAAAGTAAATTAGAATTTAAGTTTTCCAATGGCCTTGGTGAATGCTGCAGGTAGATGGAAGTGACCTTCCTGTATGCCTTAAAGATGACGACATCCTTTCTCACTTGTGGCATAAAAGCTCTCGAAATGGGCAGGTAGATCTCATGCTCTTAAATGCTGTCATTGTTAGAGCAGTAATGTATATTGTTTTCTTGCGGTTTGTGTCAAAGATAACTGCAGCATGAGAAAAGTATGAATTTGTGTTGTTGTAATTTTTACACTTGCTGGTGGACATTGGGGCAATCTTGTGTGTTTGTAGCTCTAGTCTGTTGTGCGGTGCAAATTCCTAGGTTACCCATACTTTTCCTTTGAGGTGATTGGGTAGCACCTCCCCTCTCTGCATTTTTGCGTACACTGTCGGACTAAATTACACTCCTCCAACTAAAAAACAGAACCAAAGAGTTTGCTGAGTTCAGATATGGAAGGAAAACAAGGAAAGTGGGCAGTCTGTAGAGGAGGGAAAGCTGTTAGGAGAGATTTCAAGAGTCCACCCCCTACATCAAAGACCTAGACTTAAATCTGCTACACTTGTATGCACATGGTGATCTTTCTACCAATGTAACATTAAGTTCTCATGAGTCATGAGAGCTCTGAGGTTAGGTTTTTGCACTTGCACTCATATCTTTTTCCATACGTGCATGTTTCACCATGTAAATGTTTGCAAACTTTATGACTATGCATCATTATGATTTAGGATTTCATACTCTAGCTTTGGCATATCAAGGATGGTTTAAATTTTAAGCCCAAAACTACCAACCATAGAATTTGTTTTACCCTAAACCGGCAAAATTATCCCTCTTTTTTTGTTCTAAAGTATGATTGTTTGAAGATATGATAATTCCATGCGTCTTGTCATATTTCCCTTCTCTTTTTAAGTGTCATATGAAATCTGACGTATGGTATTTTTGAGGGGTCTGAATCATACTTTTTCATTACTTTCATACCCATGTATGTATGCCGTATGATGGGCATATGACAAAACTATGGTTGCATTTTTCATTTTCGTGATGCCCGAAGTGGAATGTAACCAAAGATGTATCTGATTTTTCCTATAGGTCAGCTTGGGCCTCGACAGGACCTCAATAGATTATCTCTCTTTCTTTTCGCTCTCAGAGCCTAGTTTTTCTCCTTTTTCATACTTTATATCCTTTTATGCTGAAACAAGTGAGTCACCTGACAAGGATCACTGCAACAACAACGAACTCAACTGAAAACAACAAACTAAACTTGGAATAACACTATAGACGAGAGGTATAGAGTGGTGGAGTTCCACTCTCAGAGATACTGGCCCTTCAACTAGACATGCCCAAAAGCAATGTCCCAATGTAGAAGCAACCATGTCCGTACACTGCCACATCAGCACTTAAGGGACTGCTGTCAATTGCAACACGATTTTCTGGTTGATTTGGGTCTCTCTCTTCCCCTGCTCGTGCTCATATGCTTTTGTCTGGTTGGGTTCAACCATGCTATGTGATCATTTTGTAACATGTAACGCTCTCCCCCACCCCCCCGCCGCTGCGCGTGGCCTTTGCACGCGCCAAACAAAAAAGAAGAATAGCCGCCCTTGATTACGCTTTGAATACAAAGAGCACGACTAATCAACAGACAATGACTACATGTGAATTACCATCCACACAAGACAATTTACTCACAAAGCATGCACTAGCATGTCCACACTGCATTTTGGATAACAATCATTAATCAGATCGTCTACAGTGACGACTCATATCTCAACCTACACTGGATTTCAGATAGTGTTCCACGTTCACATTATCATCTTGGTCTGCAGGGGACTTCAGATGTCACATTAGACCCGCACCAGATGTATCAATCTAGTCATCACATTCAAGCCACACTGTCCTTTATACGGAGGTCTTTGATGTACTAGCAGGTGGTTTCTGTTGAGACAGAAGGTTGCAGCTATTCTTCTCATAGAAGTTGTTTGGCTGAATACTGACAGTCGCAGCATGCTATGACTATGCTAAAAAGACAGTTATAGGACTTTTGTTTAGAATCCTGTTGATCTGTTGTAAAGAGTGGATTGGCTCTTCTCTATGCTGTAGACAATGCTCCAGACTTAACAACTGAATAGCAAATAGCTCTATTGACAAGATCTTTTCACGGAGGGCTATGTGCCAAGTTATCTCCCTCCATCCAAACATCGAGGAAGCCCATTGGCTGCTAAATCAAATAAGGATTTCCCGGCTACTGGACCGCCTATGAAACACGTGTCGGATTGACCACCCGACCATAGCCACCATCTGACATCACCGCATAGCTGGGGTCATGATCTGAGAACGTTGGCACACACTTGTATAATTGTGGCATGACACCTGCCTCACACCGTCAAGGTGACCTCGTGCACACTTAGCACACTCAGCCTCGTGGGCTGATCACTGGCAGAAGTTGTCCTTTACAAATGAAACCTTGGCCTCTTTTTCTAAAAGTGATTGGCCACATTGGCATGGTTCACGTGATGTTTGCCTGGACCTTGGACACCCATAGCGATGGTGTCATAGACTAGGTCCCCTCTCTTGTGTTGTGTTAATAATGTTTTGTTTTATCTAGTTTTGTTTCGTAGCAAACAAAGTGATTTAGTTTATTTGTTTGTTTGCTTTTGTTTTTCTTTTCTTTTCTTGTGTCCATTGCTTTTATAGTTTTATGAGTGCTTTATTCCCTCTGATAATTCTGAGTTCAGACTATTCTGAACTTATGAAGGTATATATAGGTCCCCTCTCTTGTGTTGGGGACATAACATTCGTCCTCCTGAAAGAACCATTGATGTCCCATCAATGAAGTGGGAATATTGAGCTTTCATAGCTCTAGTTTATTCTCAAGTAGCAAACCTTTGAGATTGACCCTTCCATTTAATTAAATACTCATTATCTTGGGGTTGTGGATTTTGTCGCACCTCACACCCATAGAAAAGCCCCCTAGTCTAGAAGTCATGTGGAGCATGTGTGTGCCTTTGTGAAGGCAAGAGGTATGTGTAAGCAAGCAACTTGTATGTGTGTGTGTGTAGCATGTGAAACATGCAAGGTGCATGTGACAAGCTAGCATATAAGCAGCTCTTTGTAATCTCTTTTGTGTGCAATAATCAACTTATTTGCATCTACTCTATCGTGCAATTGTCTCTATCATCATATAGTATTTTATGGTACTTCAGAGGAGATGCTGAGAGAGCTGGATGTTGCAGAGACAGGCCTATCCAGACTATCACAAGATGGAGAACACACTGAGTATGGACGACACTTGATAGACATGGGGACGGCGCATGGATTGGCCATCTTGAATGGCCTACAGAGATTTCCCGCTTCAAGGGGTTTTACATGCTTTCCACACAGACATGGAGCCAGCACAGTGGACTATGTCATGGCACAGCTGGGCCTCATCTCTAGTATCCAGGATCTCACGGTTGGACCTAGACCTGGTGGTGTGGCAGTGGATCATGCTCTTGTGTCAATGACCATCTCTTTTCAGTTTAGTGTAGCACACGGGCTACGGACAGCAGCCCCTACTCGCTACACCTTCACGCGGGAGACAGACTCTGTATACATAGATGGCATCTACAGACGCCTATGCACAGAGGAGCCAGGGCGACCTCTGGAGGAGCTTACTACTATATTGACACAGACACTACATGATGCAGTAGCAGAGGCATACCCACATACCCAACCTGAGCAGAGACGCCGCTCGGGGAGCATGCCCCAGAATAGTTGGTATGATGAAGAATGCCGGGACACTAGAGCTAGACTTCAGAGGGAGGTGCTTTTGGGGGACATCACTCACAGACAGTCACAGATTGACTTCCGACGCCTAGTGGGGCGGAAGAAGAGGGCATTTTTGGCTCGGCTAGAGCAGGATCTATATCAGCTGTTCTTGAGTCAGGACTCACGTGAGGCAAGGCGCCTCTTTCAAGAGCACCCCCCCCCCCCGGCCATCACTTCTATAGAGGAGTGGGGCCAGTACACATCATCTCTGTACAAAGTTCCTGAGCAGCCCCCCCTTCCCGCCCCTCCCGATCCATGCCCACACACATGTGCTTTTCTCACCGCGGAGATGGTGAGGAAGGCCATTGACAGGATGAGGACTGGGAGAGCATACGATCATGATGGTTTAGTGGCTGAGCACTTCACGCATGCCAGAGATCTACTAGCAGAGCTTCTAACAGTGATGTTTAACCGTGCCATGTGTGAGGGCTTGCCGGATACTTGGAGCCTATCTACTATTGTACGTATCTTCAAGTCGGGAGACCCTATGGAGGCTAGGAATTATCGCACTCTCATGATTGGACACACATTGGCACGGTTGTACGCATCTATTCTTGAGCAGCAGCTGAGTAGATGGGCAGAGAGGGAGGGGATATGCGCAGCCGGGCAGGCAGGGTTCAGGAGGGGTTTTTCTACTCTTGACCATATCTTGACACTCAGAGCCATCATTGAGGAGGGTAGATCGCATGTGAGACGGATCTATTGTAGCTTTGTGGATTTCCGCAAAGCATTTGACACAGTGCCTAGAGCTAGATTAATGCGCAGATTACAACAGATGGGAGTACCCACAGAGCTCATTTGGGGGGTCATGGCATTATACTGGTCAGTAGTGGGGTAGGTACGCACCTCAGAGGGTCTATCCACACCGATTCACTCCACTATTGGGGTGAAGCAGGGCTGCTCACTCTCTCCTACTCTATTTGGTATGTATGTTGATGAGGTTTCTGACTACATTGAGAGAGATGGTGATAGAGGTGCACAGCTGGCAGGGACATGGATTCCATTATTGTTATATGCTGATGATATTGTGTTGATCTCCGACTCTCCGGAGGGGATGCAACGTCACTTGGATGCTTTGAATAGGTTTGCTCAGGAAAGTGGTTTGTCCGTCAACCTTGGTAAAACCAAGGTCATGGTATTTAGTACCACCAGAGTGTCTCTTTGACACTCTGGTGGCTTCTGCATTGCTTTATGGAGCTGAGATTTGGGGACCTTCATTAGATCATCACGAGAGGACAGGCCGCAGTGATGGATGGGGGGACATGGAGAAGCCTCTGGTCTCTATGATCTCGCGGCTCATTAGAGCCAAGGCCTCAGTACCAGGTGCTATTGTTCGAGCTGCCCCCCCACTAGTGGTTGAGGCGCTCACCAGATCGGTCTCCTTCATACACCGCATGTGGGAACTTCCCAGAGATAGATATGCCCGCCTTGCACATGAGTCCTCTCGACAGTTAGCCATGCAGGGAGATACAACATGCTGGTATGGGGAGATGACATCATGGTTTCAGGCGCATCTAGTGAGTAGTGGAAGGGAGGCCTCCCTTCCAGTACTCACTAGATGCACCCTCTCTGACTCTTACAGAGTCCGAGATCACCGGGCTCATCCGCCAGGACTTGACTCAGCTAGACACCAAGAGGACATGGATACAACCAGCACAGGAGCTGGGCACGAAGATGGATTTCTACAGAGAGCATCTCCTCCAGCTTACGGTTGATGGTTTTGTGACGAAGCCCAGATACATGGACACCCACTTGTCTCATGGGATACGATGCGCTATCGGCCAGATACGTACATCTGCACTCCAGCTGCGGATCGAGACTGGGAGATAAATCGGAGTACTAGCAGAGGCTAGGACATGCCCCTTGTGTGATGTCGAGCCTGAGACAGAGTTGCACTACACATGCCACTGCCTCGTCTACTACGAGATACAAGGCCGCCTCCATTGCTTGTTCAGAGAGGGCTTTGGACTATTCTCCAGAGTCATGGAGTACGAGGATCAGAGATGCTTGGGTTTGTTTTTGCTCGTGCTACGCAGACACAGAGAGAGCCTGTTGAGAGGAGAGGCTAGCCAGTCCCAGAGACAGATCACAGATTTCTTTAGAGCTGCCACTGGACACCCGGAGGAGTTATTACCACAGCAAAGCTCGTCGTCTCACACCAGAGGCACACTGATCGACCGAGCGACTGAGCTGGGAAGATCCAGACGCCCACGACTGCGGAGGACTACACAGCATCGGCGGAGGCTGCATGAGAGGATTCGGATCACTTTGGCTCGACATGCACGACGCCCGGTCAGACTACTGATCATGGAGGAGATTGATGAGATCCGCCAGCGACCGATGCCGGATCTGTTGTGATCTAGCTATCCCAGCTAGTTGCTTAGTTCACACCTAGTAGTTTAGGATTCCATAGTATTTTATTGTGACATTTGTCATTTCATTTTTGTCATACTCTGACTTTGTATCAGATCCACCACATTGTAACTTTCTGGTCTCATAGATCACTTTGGCCTTTTGAAGACGTTAATATAACATTTCATTTCATTTCATTTCTCTCTCAAGCTCTACACTAACCTATCCAATCATGCCATTACCATGAATGGCACACTAATCTACCCCCCTTAAATCTACAGGTGGTAACAGAGCCGACGGTTCATACCTAGGCGTATAAATCTATTCATTTGATCAATGCCAATAAGCTTAATAGATTGCATTAGCATCCTCTCATAAAACTCCTAATGACAAGCGCTTAATCAAGCTTGGGCAAGTCATTGGAAAGACCGATTGGCCACTACCCTTCTTGGTTAATGAAATTGCGACTAGTGCAAAAAATCAGGATTTGTTTTGTCTTGCATTAGCTTCATTTCACGCTAATAAAGCTCGATTTTGAGCCAATTTAATATGCTAGTAGTAGGCCATTTCATCCATATTTTGCAATTTTTCGCAAGCATATGTTATCTATCTAGCTTTCATTTGCTCTTGCAATTTGTGTGTGCTACAACCTTGTCACGAGGTTTTCATAGAGCTCCTAAGCCCCGCAGTCAGACTTCATTTGATCTTCTATCATATTGATTACTCTCGAGTAATTTTTTGACTCAGTTCGATAGCTTGTGCAACAGCTGAAGAAAGTGTGTGTGTGTGTGTGTGTGAAACTTTGAGTATTTAATGCTCGTACTATTTTGGGGGGTTATAAGTCCAAGTTTTAAGGTGGTTTTGCAAGACCAGGTGAGAAGGCCCCCCTTTTGGAGCCAAAGGCAAGTCAAAGAGGTATCATTGCTCGCGTCGCGTTGCTTTCATCAAGGATTCAACATTTGCCCTTGTTAGTATTGCGGATGGGGCTTGCTGTAGTGCATCACTGCTCTGCCAACATCACTTGCCACTCGGCATCATCTAGTGACTATTCATCGGCTTCGCTACACAACCAGTGGTCCAATGCTCGTCATCAACACGCTACCCTCGGCTGCTCATGCTCTCACACACACTAGCCTAATCCATTGGTTGTCGAATTATTTGGCTGTCAAACACTACGAGTTGCTCTGGAGGCGGCATCGGGCACCACCCTACCAAGATTGGAGCTCACCGACCTGCAAGCTGCAATCACTTGCTGCTGTCTACTCAGGCTCACATTCACCTTGATACTAAAGCTAAACAGCGTGCTGAAACTGCAAATCCAGCATCCCTAGCGGTTTGCTCCAATTAAAGGCTACCTGTAACCTCTGCACTGCATTGACTTTTACTGATTTGATGCTACTTGCACTGAGTCTCTTACGTGAGCCCGCTCAGTGTTTGCGGCCTTTGCCCGGCTCTCAAGCTGCCCCATATCTGCTACAACTGCTATTCATCTTCTCAGCCCTTGTGCACTCTGGCGGCATTTCCAACTGTTAAATGTGCTCTTCGCTGCGTGCCCTTGTTTGCTTTCTTCTGTCACTACCGGCCCGTCAGCCTGGCGATTCTCAGCCATAACCACTTCACCTCCAGACTCTTGAGTCGCCGTCCTGGTCCCAGCTCACTTTCACGCGCCTGATTATCCTTAAGGCAGAGTTACCGGGGAACGCCCCCTAGCCCCCGTTCCGGCGTTCCGGGGGGCAATTCCCTTCCCGAACGTTCGGAAACGTCCCGGAACATCTGACGTTCCAGGTGGCCAGTGCAAACCGGAATGGCCGTTCCGGAACGTTCCGGAACGCCCCCGGAATGTTCCAGAATGCCCTTGGAACGGCCAACGGCTACAAACAAATTTGGCAAAAATTGGAAAAATTGAAGTAAATGTTTGGGCTTCTTTTTGAAGTGTGCAAGGCCTCAAGGACTCATAAAATGCACCCCCCTCCCCCTTTCTCTCCACAAGCTAATCCTCAAGGGTCAAGCTCTCTCCCTCTCACACTCTCAAGATCTCTCCCTCTCAAGACTCACTCTCTCAAGGCTCAAGGCTTCAAGCCTTCAAGCTCTCTTCCTCTCCCTCCCACTCTCTCAAATCTCTCCCTCTCCCTCTCTCTCCCTCTCACTCTCTCAAGCTCTCTCTCTCTCTCTCTCTCTCTCTCTCTCTCTCTCTCATCTTCATCTAGTCATAGCAAGGTTGAATGGTCTTCAAAACGAGTTTTTTGTGAGTATTAGAGTCAAAGCACTCTAATACTCCTTGTATTTAAACACAAGGAGCTAAAAAATGCACTATTTTGGTGTTTTTTAACCTCCCGTTCCGCGCCGTTCCCGTTCCGGACCCCTAGCCGTTCCCCCGTTCCGCGGGGATCCCGTCGCCGTTCCCGTCCGCGTTCCGGGTAACTATGCCTTAAGCTCAAAAAGCCTCGTAAGGCACTATTCACACACTGATCAGGCTCCATCCACAAGCTTCCTTTTTTTATGCAGTATCCTGTTTTTAACTTTACCCTCGAAGTCTAAGATGCCAGCTCATTTATCCCTAAACTCTCAACAAGCGTTGTTCCTGCTGCCTTATTTTAAGGGTTTCATAAGCCATTACTCTCACGAGCCTCAGAAATGCTCAATAGCTCCAAACCCTTTAAGGTTAAATTCTCTTCCCATGATGGTGCTCCCCAAAAGGTAAAACCAAGCTTCATCCATGCTATGTAAGCTTGTGTTTCTAACGCCAAAAGTGATTTGCACGCATTGTGCGCATTTTTAGATGTGGCTTTTTCCAACACGGATCATTAAGCCTTTAGCATTGAAAATGTATGTCTATATCTGCGATTCTGCACTTGTGGCTGTTGTGAGAGGACTAGACACTCCTGTCAATTTGACTATAAGACCTTCGTCAAGGGCAAATTATGGCACGTTGATAACACGTTCATGGCACCTTTGACAACTTTAAAATATATGCTATGCCTCTCGTAAAGGCATCAAACCCACATTTCAAGCCACAACAATTTATGAGTCAACCAACATCAAAGCAACATCAAGCAACAAACATCATCAACAACAAGGGCACAACATTGACAATAATCAACCGACATGGCAAAGACAACAATTGTGGTTTTGTGCGGGGGATAAAATCCTCCAACCGACAAAATAACCTTTGTGTATATGTGAAGTGCTCAGTTTGTGTATTCCTCATACTCTCATTTGTGTTGTAGGGGAGGATTTGTGTGATCTCACCTTGTGTTTGGGGGATTTTGTGTTCCAAAACCTATTTTGTGTTCTAGGGGAGGTTTGTGTGCCTACATCTTCTCTGTCAAATTGTGTATGTATCTCTAGTGTGTTTTGAGGGGGAGGGTGTTTTGTGTGAGTGCTACACTACAAAACCTGCAAGGGGAGGGTTCTTTGGGTTGTGGATTTTGTTGCACATCACACCATCGAAAAGCCCCCTAGGCTAGAGGTCATGTGGAGCATGTGTTCCTTTATGAAGGCAAGAGGTATGCGTAAGCAAGTAACTTGTGTGTGTGTGTGTGTGTAGCATGTGCAACAAGCAAGGTGCATGTGACAAGCTAGCATATAAGCAGCTCTTTGTAATCTCTTTTGTGTACAATTATCACTAATCACCTTATTTTGCATCTACTCTATTATGCAATTGTCTTTCTCTCAAGCTCTACACTAAGCTATCCAAGCATGCCATTACCATGAATGGCACACTAATCTACCCCCTTAACTCTACACAGCATAAGCACATTGACACGAATGAACGATACGATGATTTAAAAGAGTCTCTCGTTCTCGAGGAATATACTCAGTTTGGATATCTTTCAGAAAAATTTCTTTGATAGGGAAACGCAGTGTCAATTTTACCTAGTTTTTCTATAAGATGGCTAACATGAAATATTGGATACACAATAACATGCGAGGGAAGAGCCAATTTATATGCAACATGGCCTGTTGTTTGTGTGATCTAGAATGGGCCACAAAATCTAGCTTTTGTTCAAAGCCTCTTTTGATTAGCATAAGTAGTAACTAGGTCAAGAACTGGCCCTACGATATGTGGAGCCAATGCGAGCATTTCTTGCATGTCATGCAAGAAATCACGAGCTTGAGGACCTTTGACTTTTTCTAAGTCAACAACAATATGGGGTTTAGGCTCAAATCCATACATCAACATGAAGGGGCTAAATCCAATCGTAGAATGCTTGCCTACTATTATAGTAAAACTCTAAGTGCGGAAGATAATCTTCCCAATCACACTACGTATGACAAGTATGGGCCTCAACATGTCTTCCAACGTTCTTGATTTATCCCTCCAGTTTGCCTATCGGAGTCGAAGTGATCTTCCAACTTTTTTGATTTATCCCTCCAGTTTGCCTATCGGATTCGAGGTGACCAGAGGATGACTTAGTGAACTTTGTCTAAAGGTGAGCAAACATATCTTGCCAAAATTGTCGAGTGCACTTTGTACCCTGATCATTGACAATATCCTTGGGCAAAGCTTGCAACTTATAAAGCTGATCGCAAATGAAACTGTTAACTCATGGCTTTTTATTCTCGATTTGGTTGGTATAAATTTCACCATTTTTGTGAGTCTTATCAATCAAAACCCAAATGGCATCGTATGCCAATGAAAAGATGTCTCCAAGGTGGATTGTGGTTTATTTGAATATAGCCGAAGACTCGTAGACTACGCAAGCTGGGAAGCGTTATAAGCTTTCAACATGGTTTTGTATTCCCTTTGTGATCCCAAAAAGGATAAATCCAGCTGCCTATAAGTTAGCTCTTCCTTCGGATGCCACTGTGGCATGTGCATCCAGTATTTCGTGGCAGTCACCTTCAAGAAAATTAGAGAAGCGGATAGCGTTGTGCCTATTCAGGAGAATGTTCCTCGTTTGTTGATTCTACTCTGTCCATTTTATCTCCATTCTGGCGCCTCTTTCTCACCTATTTAAGGGAACAAAAATTATGATGAAGTCAATCCTGTTATGCCTGTTTAGGAGAACGTTCCTTGTTTTTTCATTCTCCTCTGTGCCGTTCATATCCATTTGCCGGCTCTTTTCTCACCTATTCAAGGGCAGCAAGGGGGGGACTAGAGAAGGCAGAGAGAGAACAGGGCAGGGTGCTGATAGTACTCCCTCTAGTTAGAAGTGATAGACAAGAGATCTTCTGCTGCCGATCTTCTTTAAGCTGTCAGATTTGAGCCACGTGGTGATGTTCAGCCATGTTCTTTGCGACACTCTGCTGCTCATATCCTGTTTTCTATCTTAGAGACATCGAGGCTGGTGCCGACAGTTGTGGGAGACTCTCCTGCATGGTAATAGTGTCTTATCACAAAATAAAGCAAGCTAGCTTAGTTTTAAAACTAGAAGAAATGTGAATTGTGACCAGGTCTTGTGCAAAAGAAAGTACATTGATGTTATAGCATGCTGTTAACACAGAGAATAAGTAAGAAGGCAAAGGAGGTTTAGGGGACCTAAACATTTTGATGATTGGTTACAAACTTATTCTGATTGTATTATGGTTATATGAGCCGGGAGATTGACTTCAGATTTTTGCAGCTGCAGCTGAATCCAAGCAGCAACACATCAGTAAGGTATGTTTCACCAAAGTTAGGAGCAAGGTTTGGGCCTTTTTTAATTTTCTTTCACCTTTTTAAAAAAAAAACATGGTTAAATTTGTTTTTGTTTCGGTCACAATAGACAAACACTAATCATCAAACTGTTGATTGACTGATGTAGGCAGTGACGCTTTTTGTTTTGGCCTTATTCCTTCTTGTAGCTGCTTTATAATGCTATGAAGGAATGCTTTTTTTTTGGAGAGAGAAATGAAATGAAATGTGTGTGTGAGAGAGAGAGAGAGAGAGAGAGAGAGAGAGAGAGAGAGAGAGAGAGAGAGAGAGAGAGAGAGAGAGAGAGAGAGAGAGAGAGAGAGAGAGAGAGAGAGAGAGAGATGAAATGAAATGAATTGTTATATTAACATCTTCAAAAGGCCAAAGTGACCTATGAGACCAGAAAGTTACAATGCGGTGTATCTGATACAAAGTCAGATTAACAAAATAAATTAAACTAGGATAACAAAATATAAATAGTGCGGGACCCTAAACTAAGCAGTACAATGTGAAGACAATATGGGAGGGGAGTAGAGATCCATCTTCATCTGCACTCTGGACGACGAAAGAGTATGGCTTGAATCCTTTGCTGTAGCCTCCTTCGAAATTGTGTAGCTCCTCTTCTCCATCGGGGTTGTCTAGATCTCCCTAGCTCCAATGCTCGGTCTATGAGAATGCCAGTAGTGCTGGTAGACCTCTCCACCGTTGGCTGCTCCTCTGTCTGTTCTTTTGGGTGTACAATATCTAGTGTAAAGAAATCTGTGATCTGTCTCTGGGGATGTCCCTCAGTAAAGTTTCTCTATGCCTATGTAACTCAAGTAGATATAGCCCAGAACATCTTTGATCCTCATAACTCATGACCCTGGATAGAGGCCCAAAACCTTCTCTGAATAGACAATGAAAACGGCCTCGTATCTCATAGTACACTGTGCAATGACATATGTAATGTACTTCTGTCTCTGGTTCTAGATGGCATAAGCGGCATATCCTGCTATCTACTGGTGTCCCTCTGAATCTGCTAGTCTCAATCTCGAGCTGAGGTGAGGACGTGCGTACTTGGCCACAAACCCATCCCCCGTGAGGTGGAGAAGATGCTCTCTATAGAAAGCCATCTTCATGCCCAACTCCTGTAACGGCTCTATCCATGTCCTCCTCGTGTCCAGTTGGATGAGATCCTGACGAATGAGTCTATTTATCTCTACCCGTGTCAGAGACCTCAAGGGTGCCTGTAGAGAGTATTGAAAAGGAGGCAACCTGTCCATGGTGAAACCATGTGTCTGAAACCATGATGCCATCTGTGCATACCAGTATGATGTATCCCCATTGAGAGCTAATTGTCTGGAGGACTCTAGAGCCACCCTGGCATATCTGTCTCTGGTAGTATCCCACAGACTGTGTACAAAGGAGACTGATCTGTTAAGCGCCTCAATCTCCATAGGGGGGGCAGCTAATTCCGCTCAAATGATATCATGCGGTACGGAAACCTTGGCTCTAATCAGTCGAGAGATCATAGATACTAGGGGCTTCTCCATACGCCTCCAACCATCCTGGCCTATAGAAGGTCCCCAAACCTGCACCCCATATAACAAAGTAGAGGCAACCAAAGTATCAAAGAGAATAACTTTGTCCTAGGTTCCTGGAACTGAACCTGCGAACACATCCTCTCCATTCCTCCCAGAGCTGCACCAGCTCTAGTTAGTCTAGTCTCTGCTTCTCTTCTCAAAGAAAATCTCGGCCGAGTAAAGACTACCCCCAGGTAGCCCTCTCCATTCCTCCTAGAGCTGCACCAGCTCTAGTTAGTCTAGTCTCTGCTTCTCTTCTCAAAGAAAATCTCGGCCGAGTAAAGACTACCCCTTGGTAGGTGTATGCTTTTGTATACTCCACAATCTCCTGACCATATTTGAAAGTAGGTACTGATCTCCTGACCCATTGCGGTGTGGTGTTAAACACTATAACCTTGGTTTTACCTAGGTTTACACACAGTCCACTATCCTCTGCAAAACTGCGTAGTGCATCCAAATGTCGTTGCATACCTTCTGTTGAGTCAGATATCAGCACAATATCATCAGCATATAGCAACAATGGGATCCACGTCCCTGCCAGCTGGGCACCCCTGTCAATGTAATCGGACACCTCATCAACATACATACCAAATAGAGTAGGAGACAATGGGCATCCCTGTTTCACTCCAATAGTAGAGTGAACTAAATCAGATACCCCTTCCGGAGTGCGTACCTGTTTTGGGTCTCAGCCCTCAAACAGGAGAACCCAAACGCCGAGATACGGACACTCAAAAAAGAAGTCTCTGCCCTTAAACAGGAGCTTGCGGATAGAGTAAGCAGTGGACTAGAGGAAGGCGAATTTCAGCCCTCGGTAATGGATGAAATCAAGGAAATCAAGGAACAGGTTAGGATGATCATAGAGGAAGAGAAACTGAGTGTGGCAAAGACATCTTCATGGAGAGAGAGAGAGAGAGAGAGAGAGAGAGAGAGAGAGAGAGAGAGAGAGAGAGAGAGAGAGAGAGAGAGAGAGAGAGAGAGAGAGAGAGAGAGAGAGAGATGAAATGTAATATTAACGTCTTCCAAAGGCCAAAATGACCTATGAGACCAAAAGGTTACATGTGGTGAATCTAATACCAGGTCTGGGTACAAACTACAAAGAACTGAAAAGAAAATAGTGGGAAGGGGTGGGGTCAAAGCTGATACAAGGGGAATACAAAGGGTGAATTGATACAATGGAGCTCTCTGACAGTCGAGGCATCATATACATATAGATCAGTATCCAAAAGGCTAGATAGATTCAATATCCTCCAAGGTAGGCACTCTGTCAGGACGGCTCCTATGTCGCTCCAGTATGGTATGGATCCTCAGTATGGTATGGATCCTCTGTCGCAGTTTGTGTCGATGTCGAGAGGGCCCCCTCATCCGTGGGCGACGGGACCGCCCTAACTCAATTGCCCGATCAAGCAGTATGTCTATGGTGCCTCTGGTGTTGTTATGCTGTTGGGGCTCCTTGGACTCCTCTGTCTGTGATTGAAAGAAATCTATAATCTTCCTTTGTTGTTGGATCTCTCTCATTGTGCCCCTCTTTAAGAGGTCCTCTCTGTGTTTGCGAATCTCTAGTAAGTATAATCCGAGGCATTTCTGTTCCTGGTATCTCATGACTCTAGAAAGTGGCCCAAAACCCTCTCTGAATAGACATTGAAAGCGGCCTAGTATCTCTTAGTATACTGGGCAGTGACATATGTAATGTAGCTCTGTCTCTGGCTCTATCTAGCACACCTTACAAATCCTGGACTCAGCGGGTACTCCTCTAAATGTGCCTGTCTTGATCTCTAGTTGATGTGAGGATGTGCGTATCTGACCAATTGCACATCGTATCCCATGGGATAGATGAGTGTCCATGATCACAAAACCATCCTCCGTGAGTTGGAGAAGATGCTCTCTATAGAAAGTCATCTTCGTACCTAGCTCATGTGTAGGTTGTATCCATGTCCTCTTCGTATCTAGCTGAATCAAGTCCTGTCTGATGAGCTTGGTAATTTCTGCCCTGGTGAGGGAGATGGAGGGTGCATCGAGAGAGTATTGAAATGGGGGTAGCCGATCCATACTAAAGCCATGTAACTGAAACCAAGATGCCATCTTTGCATACCAACATGATCTATCTCCGTGCAATGCCAGCTGTCGCGAAGACTCTAGTGCTAATCGAGCATACCCGTCTGTAGGGAGAGCCCAAGTGCTATGCATAAATGAAACTGATCGAGTGAGTGCCTCCACTACCAATGGAGGAGCAGCGAGCTCCGCCCTAATAATATCATGTGGTATTGAGGCCTTGGCCCTAATCATCCGAGAAATCATAGACACCAAGGGCTTCTCCATACATCTCCATCCATCAGTACTGCCAGCTCTGCTATGATGATCATTTGAGGGGCCCCATGTCTCCACTCCGTACAACATGGCCGAAGTGACCAAAGTGTCAAAGAGCCAAAGCTTTGTCCGAGGTTCCTGGAATTGAACCTGTGAACATATCCTCTTAAGTCTCCCCAATGTTGGATAGGCTCTGGTCAATCGCGTATCTGCTGCACGCTTCAGGGAAAATACTGGACCACCGAAAACCGCCCCAAGTGTATGTGCATACTCCACAGTCTCTCGACCATATGTAAAAGTGGGGGCGGACCTCCTTACCCATTGCGCCGTGTTGTTAAACACCATTACCTTGGTCTTACCAAGGTTCACAGACAATCCATTGTCCCGTGCAAATACATGCAATGCATCCAAATGATGTTGCATCCCCTCTGGAGAATCTGAGATCAGCACAATATCATCAACATATAATAGCAATGGAATCCATGTCCCTGCAAGCTGAGCACCTCTATCACCCTCGGCCATTACATAATCTGAAAACACATCTACATATATCCCAAAGCGAGTCGGAGATAGGGGACAACCCTGCTTCATCCCAGTGGTGAAGTCAACCATGTCGGACATGCCCTGAGCAGTGCGTACCTGTCCTACCACTGTCCTATATAAAGCTAAGATCCCCCACATCAACTCTGTGGGCACCCCATGTCTTGCAATCTGCGTATGAGTCTGGCTCATGGCATTGTATCAAAGGTTTTGCGGAAACCCACAAAGCTACAATATATCCTCCTGCCATGGTGTCTACCCTCCTCAATAACGGCTCTGAGTGTCAAAATCTGGTCAGGAGTGGAGAAACCTCTCTTGAACCCTGCATGTCCTATTGCCTGTATGCCCTCTATCTCTGCCCATCCACTCAACTCATGCTCAAGAATTGATGCATATAGTATAACCGGCCTGTACAACGTAGAGGGCGGTACTATTTCAATTACCTGTTAACTTTACACAGAGCATTGAGAAGGGAAGAGAACACAGTTGCGTCCAGCGACTAGAATGTCACTGCGCACACGAGACCGACACCTTGTAGGCCCCAAAGACTGGCGCCCCTTTCAGTATTTCTTTATTCAATTTAAGGTAGACGATCCGACCACTTCGCACAAGCTTTCACAAATCTGTCCAAACCTGGCGAGGGCTGAAAAGTCAGGTTTTCGACCTGATTTTGGCAGCATAACGGCGCAAAAACCCCTGTAGGTGAAAAGCACCTGTCTAGGACGGATTCCCTCGCTATCTGGAAGCTTTCTGGTGAGCTGTCACAGAAATTCAGTGGGCTGTAATTCCCTGTTTTTCAGTGCCAGGTGCCCAAAAGCCTGTACACGCATCCCAAGGCTCTCACGAGGCTCCCCCGGTGTTCCCTTGCAGTTTAGGTGCGAAATCCTAAACCTGCAGAAAAACACAGCAGGCTGTAATTCGCAGTTTCGGATCGTTTTTAGCGGAGCGAACACGCCTACGCATGTCCCAAGGGCTCCCGCACACAATGGGAGAGTTCCCTTGTGGATTGGACGAGTTTTCACGCGAGAAAACTCTCCAAACTCGCAATCTTTCGCGATGGAACTGTGCGTACTTGTGGGGGATTAGCAATTAGCTAATCCGGTTCTTGTTCAGAAGGCTCTTGCCTTGGCAAACGCGCATAAACCCCCAGAACTGTACATGTTCAGCTGAGTAGCCCAACTAGTGGGGCATACCATATGTGCCAAAGGGGGGGGAGAGATGCATGAGAGCAAGTCATCGCGCTACATCAGACAGAGGAGAAGGCAAGCTTTCCATTAAAGCTGTAGACCTGCACCCACTACTCACACACACATTGTAGCTCCTTATGAGTCAAATCAGCCTCCTCTCTCAAATTGGGCGCCCCCTCTTGCTGATGGAAGTGGAAAACTGCACCAGGAGCCGCCATGTGTCCAGTTTGCCCCTTTTGAGTTAATTCTCTAGTTCCCATTGACTCATAAAGTTGTAAGTGACTTTCTGAGTGCCCAGATTTCATTTGGCGCACACAGGCTTCCATACTCATCAGAATTCAGTGCTAACTGGCCCGACCAGTCCCAGACTGACCGACCCAGACTCCCGTTGTGAGAAACCTATTCGGCAACAGCCGTTTCACACTGGCCATGCAATGTCCACTTGCACCTTTTCAAGGGTTCGGGGGAAAACAAGTAAAATTAAAAATAAATAAAAATATCTAGTACTTATTTACGGAAGGCAACAGGAAAAATACACCTCCTGGTGAGATATAGCCTAGCCAGAGTACGACCAACCATGATGGTTCGATAATTCCCGGGAAGCATAGGATCTCCCGACTTGAAGATAGGCACAATAGTGGAAGTACTCCAAGTCTCAGGGAAACCCTCGTACATGGCTCTATGAAACATCATAGCAAGAGGCTCTACAAGCATATCTCGGGCATGGATAAAGTGCTCTGCTACCAGACCATCATGATCGTGTGCTCTTCTTGTCTTCATCTTGTCATTGGCTTTCCTTACCCTCTCAGACGTAAAGAAAGTACATGTTTTTGGGCATGCCTCTGGAGGGTCAGGCAAAGGTGGGTGCCCCTATGCTGTATAGAGAGATGTAGCATATTCCCCCCATGTCTCTGTGGAAGTGATAGCTGGCGGTGGAGAGTGCTCATTGAAAAGCCTCCATGCCTCACTAGAGTCTTGACTCATAAACAACTAATACATATCACGCTCTAGTTGTGATAGGTAAGCCCTCTTCTTTCGTCGCACTAGGCCGCGAAAGATAATCGGTGATTGTCTATGTGTAGTAGTACCCATGAGCACCTCTCTCTGTAATCTGATCCTCGTCTCTCTACATTTCTCATCATACCAACTGTTCTGAGGCATGCTCCCAGATCGTCTGCGTGTAGGTTGGCTGTGGAGATATGCCTCTGATGCTGCATCGTGGAGCGTCTCTGTCAAAATCTGGGTGAGCTCATCTAGTGGTCGTCCTGGTTCTTGAGTGCATAGCTTCCTATATATCTCATCAGTGTACACGGGATCAGTCTCCCTCGTGAAGGTATACCGAGTATGTGTGGACGCATCTCCCAATGGAGCTGTGCTGAGTTGGAACGATAGAGTGAAAGACAAGATAGCATGATTGATTGCTACCCCAACTAGCCTAGTTCTCACCATGAAATCTTGAAAGGAAGGAATGAGTCCTGGCAGAGCCGTAACATAATCCACTGTACTAGCGCCATGCCGATGTGGAAAGCATGTAAAACCACTTGCTACAGGGAATCTCTGTAGGCCATTCAAAATGGCCAATCTATGTGCAGTCCCCATATCGATCAAGTATCTGCCATACTGAGTGTGGTCTTATCCTGTGATAATCTAGACAGGCGCATTTCTGTAATATCAAGCTCTCGCATCAACTCCTCTCAGGTATCATAAAATACTGTCTGGTGATGGGTAGTCCTAGCATTGAAATCCCCCAAGATAATAATGTCGCCATCTTTGGAAAACTTCCATATATCATCATCCAAAATACAGAAGGGGGACTGTCCTCTAGGTGATGCATATACTGACGTACTAGGAGGGAAATAGCAAACAACGATGTAGAGATATCTGCCTGTCTTTGCCTTCAGTTTCACCCACATGTACCTAGCATGCTCATCCCTCCGAGCTATATGTATCAGAGACTGTAGCTCCTCCCTGAATAAGAGTGCCACTCCTCCTGAACCTCGTCCTCTGTGCTCAGATCGAGTCTCCTGTCTGCAAGTTGTTTCCCATCTGTATCCGCTCACATGGGGCATGGATTGCCCTGGGGCCTGATGCATCTCAGAGTAGAAAATGATGTCTCTCCCTGTGAAACTATCCTCAAAGGCCCCTACATCAAGGCGCAAAGATCCATTACAATTCCATGTAGCCACTTTGAGTGCGGTCCCACAGGTCTCGCACCGTCATGCAGGACGCTTCTCCAGAATAATTACTCGTCCATCCCTGTAGAAGGCCACTTTCCCCTTCTCTCGAGCTGTCATTATCTCGGTCATAACTTCTTTCATATGAGCAAGCTGTGTGAGAGTGAGGTCATCTCCAAGAAATATGCCTGTTTTCTTTAGTGTAGGACGCTTCTTCAAGAAGTCGTCCTTTGCCTCCATGGATGGGAAGCGCATGATTAGAGATCTTTCCTTTGAAGTCTCCCCATTTCCTTATGTCTTCTTCCCTACCCTCCATGCCTTTGTATGAGTAGCCTCACTACCCATCATGCAGAGAAGTTCTTTGACTTCTCCTTCCCCATCATCTCGATCTTTTAGACCGGTTATTCGTATGTGCGCTCTAGAGCTCTAGTCTTCCTTCGTTGCTCTTTTTCTAAAGTCATGTTGATGATTGTAGGAGTGGGGATAGATGTGGTTTCTTTCCCTTTCCCTTTCTTAGCGACTTCTATCCATTTCTCGGCCTCATCCGCCTTCTTCTTTGTCTTCGTGATTACATCCACCCACAAAGACGTCTTTGCTCCATTCTGTTTTTCTTCCTCTTTGATCATCCGTACTTGTTCCTTGATGACCTTGATTTCCTTGATCACCGAGGGCTGGAATTCACCTTCCTCTAGTCTGTTGCTTGCTCTATCAACAAGCTCTCACTTGAGGGCTGAGACCTCTTCTTTGAGTGCTTGTGAACCCGCCTTAAGTGCTTGTGAACCTGCCTTAAGTGCTTGTATCTCTACGTGCAGGTCCTCTTTCTCTTTCTTCCATTGCGTGCCTTCGTTGAGGAACATTTGAAGAAGGTTTGCCTTCTCCTTCCACCATCCTTCCATCTCTGCTTTCCACTCCTTCATCTCCCTTTCCACTTGTGTTATCCGCTTGTTTGTAAGCATGAAGGTTGCCTTCATACGGGACTTGCAAACTGGTGAAGCGCTCATGACCTCCATCTCGAACTAGTAGTAGTAGTTCTCTCTGTCTTTGTATCTCACAAGGTAGGATCCGTACGTACGTACGGATCCGTACGGTACCGTATGTCTGTACAGTACGGTACGGTACCGTACGGATCCGTACTGTACAAAAAAAAAATTTCGAATTTCCCCTTCGCGTTTTCGGATTTAGTTCGCCTCTGTTTTGGGGGTTTGGCCGCCTGGTTATTGAGACAGAGTGAGTTTGGGCGCCTGTTTATTGCAAACTATTGACTACAGAGTACTGCAGAGAGAGTTTGGGCGCTTGTTTATTGCACACAGAGCTCTGCAAACTCACCTGCAGAGCAACCTTGTGCGCGGTAAAGGTAAGTGCTCGTCCTCGCGAGTCTCTCCCGTCTGTTGCATACAGTCGTGGACCCTAAGTGGCGATTGATGCACCATTCACAGACTGAGCCTACCAAGTACATACAGAGGAAAGTTCTGGATGAGAACTTTTGGGGAGAGGTGCACTCCTTGGCAATGGCTCTCCAGCCTCTCTACGTTCTCTTGCGTGTGACAGACATGGAGGGATCCACTCTTGGCCTTGTGTATCATCTGTTTATGCAGATGAAGGAGCACATAGCAGCATGTGCCTCCTTGACATCAGAGCGGTAAGTCTTCATGTCATGTATCATATTTTGGCTCAGCCTTGATCTTTGGAACAAGTATTTGTTTTAAATCTTAACTCTGAAGTATTGTCACTTCTCAGTTGTAGACGGGATGACATTCTTGCCATTGTGGAGGCCCGATGGATATATATGCGTCGTTCCATTCATGGGATGGCTGTTATACTCCATCCTCTCTACAAGACTCCAGAGCTTTTTACAGAGAGTAGTTTGCTTACATTGCGATCAGGGTATATGGACATTATGTTCACTGAAGATGAGCAACTGGAGATCGACAATGAGATGAGCAGCTACATGAACAATTTGGGACCGTCTTTCTTGAGGAGTGTGTCCTTGAGACGGGAAGCTACCAAGCTTCCACTCAGTTGGTGGCAAAACTATGGAAGAGCCGGTCATCCAAATTTGGCCACACTTGCACTACGCATTCTCTCACAGGTATTATAATCTCTTGGATGTTTTCGTGGTTTTCAATGCTCATTTGGCAATGTTCATATGTTGAATGTTCCCATTTCTCGTGTGAATGTCCATTGTCCATAGGATTGCTCAGCTGGCGCTTGTGAGCGCAATTGGAGCGCGTACTCTCTTGTGCACACGAAGATTCGAAACTGCTTGAGCACTACGCAATTGGAGAAGTTGGTCTACTGCCGAGCGAACATGAAGCTCGTGCGTAGCTTTTATGCTCTGGGGTCACCCAAGTAGGTAAGTTTTAAAAGATTAATGTTACTTGGTTAGTAGACTCTCAACTTGTGAGTTGACGCTTGGCTGCTTGTACTTATGAGCAGGTAGATCCGACTGAAATCAAGATGGTTCCAGACCCTAGTGTGGAGGAGATGCAGTGCCGGATCAGAGATGAGCAGGAGGAGATCCTACGAGAGCTCCATAGAGAGCTTGAGAGTGTGGATCGGCGGGTCACTCGGTCCCGAGCACGATCTCACAACATCCTTCTTCGCCTGGAGACTGGAGATCCAGAGAGAGCACGACGGGAGAGCATTCGGCGAGGGAAGCTGCCTGTGCGTAGTAGCCGTGTTCGAGCAAATAAGGCAGTGCGTCTCATTCAGACTTCAGAGGAGGACGACCCACTTGAGCTGGAGCCGGGTGCTTCAGGAGATCCCACCACTACTGAGCCAGAGTTTGATGAGGAGGGCAATGTCTTGACATATGGAAACATGGACTCCTCATCTTCAGAGTCTGATGTGGATTTTTGATTCTCATTCAGTTAGTAGTATGTACTTTGCAGCAGTGCAACTGCTAGCATGCTTCGTAGTTTTGTTGAGTCGGGACTTGTGGCTTTCTTTGTGGATTATGGTTTATTAGATGTCATTTTTTTTGTATGGATTCTATCATGATTCATCTTGGTATTTTGATGAGATTACGGTCTACCATCTATGATTCTGTGTCATTTCAGTACTTTATGAATTGTATTGCCTCTCAAGTTTCAAGTCTCGTTTGTCGAATACTATACAGTGTGCAAATCATGATGAATATGAAGTTCTCTGTAGTTTGAAGTTTGAAGTTTGTTGAAGTATATTTGAGAGAGAACTGAAGCTTTGAATTGTATTTGTTTGTGAATATTGAATGTTGAGAAAGTGGTCATGACTCGCCTTGGATTGTCTATTTATGACAGCCTTGGATAGTAGAACAGTGAGCTAATATCCTAGAAGTGATACTTATGAATTTATTATCAAGTACGGACCGTATTGTAGATTTTTGACGTTTTCGAAAAAAACCTTACGAATTTTACGTACCTTACCACTCAATCCATTCGGTACTACGTATAGTACGTACCGAACACGTATCGTACCTTACGTACCTTTCCACCTTGGTATCTCAAGTAGAAATAATCCGAGACATCTCTGATCCTGATATCTCATGACTATCTAACGAGTCAAAACCATCTCTGATCTTGATATCTCATGACTCTATCCTAACAGCCCCTTTTGTAGACGCTAATATCTCATTTCATTTCATCTCTCTCTCTCTCTCTCTCTCTCTCTCTCTCTCTCTCTCTCTATAGTAGTAGTAGTGGTGGTGGTGATGGTGGTGGCGGTGGTGGTGGTAGTAGTAGTGGTGGTGGTGGTGGTGGTGGTAATAGTAGCGGTAGCGGTAGTAGTGGTAGTAGTAGTGGTGGTGGTGGTGGTAGTAGTAGTAGTGGTGGTCTTTTTGTATCCAGACATGGTATAAGATTCACAATTTTGTAACAGTTTGGTCTCAATAGGTCATTTTGGCCTTTTGAAGACGTTAATATAACATTTCATTTCATCTCTCTCTCTCTCTCTCTCTCTCTCTCTCTCTCTCTCTCTCTCTCTCATCACGCCATCTCTCTCTCTCTTTACCATGCTTTCGTTTAGGGTTTGGTGCTGTATTTTAGGGTTTGCGACCTGTTTTTGGGGCTCGCGACCTGTATTTTAGGGTTTGCGACTTTTTTTTGTTTTTTTTTGGGGGTTGTTGGACAGATCTGCGTTTTAGGGTTTGCTGCATTTTTTGCACTTTAGAAACATCAATCCTCTCTTCTCTCTCTCTCTCTCTATCTCTCTCTCTCTCTCTCTCTGTCATGTCATCCCCAACCTCACCTATGGCAACAAGCAAACTCAAATATATGCTTCACTCCAAACGAATTTCCATCATTGAATTGGAAATGAAAGCATGGAGAAAAGAGATGGAAGATTGGAGGAACGCGAAGACCGTTTTCCTCCGAGAAAATGAAGAAAAGGAGAAGAGGTGGAAGGACGAGAAGGATCATCTTCTCAACAAGATCGCCACGTTGGAGAATAGCATTTTGGACCTCCACAAAGAAGTGTTGGAAACACGGTCAAAAAATGGGCTTGAAGAGGGGGAATTTCAGCCCTCTTTGAGGGAAGAAATTGACAACATCAATGAGGAGAAGAAGTCATGGGCCGCGGTCATATCCGAAACGCAAAAGAAAGTAGAGGAGGCCGAAAAATGGATTGAGGTTGCCAAGAAAGGGAAAGGTAAGGAAGCTCCTTGTACACCCACTCTTATCAACATGACCCTTGAAGAGGAACAAAGAAGGAGGGTGCGGGCTCTACATGTGAGCGTAACCGGCCTCAAGGACATAAACAATGTGGAAAAAGAGGTCACAAGCCTCACATCAATGATGGGGGTGGAGAAGCCTTCACACACAAAGGCATGGAGAGTGGGCAAGAAGAGTGAGGGCCCCGGAGAATCTTCAAAGGAAAGAGCTCTCATACTACGCTTCCCTTCATTGGAAGAGAAGAAGGAATTCTTGAGGAAGAGACCTACTCTCAAGAAGACAGGTATTTTCTTAGGCGATGACCTCACTCTCTCACAACTTGCGCATATGAGAGAAGTAATGCCCGAGATTCAAGCGGCAAGGGAGAAGGGGAAGATGGCCTTTTACAGAGATGGTCGGGTGGTGATTGTAGAGCGGCGCTCTACATGACGGTGCGAGACCTATGGGACCACATTGAGGATGGCGACTTGGAATTGTAATGGGTCTATGAGGTTGGATGTTGGTGCCTTTGAGGACAGTTTCAGAGACAAGGACATTGTTTTCTTTTCAGAGACTCACCAGGCCCCTGGCCAACTGTTGCCACATGTGGTGGGATACAAATGGGAGACAGCCCACAGAACAGTCACGAGATCTGAGCATGGGAGTAGAGGTTCAGGAGGAGTAGCGGTGTTGTTTAGGGAGGTGCTACAGCCACTACTACATATTGTACAGAGAGATGATCAGGCTAGATACATGTGGGTGAGGTTGAGAGCTGACACAGGTCGATTTCTATATATTGCTATATGTTACTTCCCCCCCAGTACGTCAGTATATGCTGTATCCAGAGGGCAGTCTCCTTTCTCAATTCTAGATGATGATATATGGGAGTTTTCTAGGGATGGTGATATCATCCTCCTAGGAGACTTCAATGCTCGAACGGGCAACTGTCAGACAGTCTTCTACGACACCTCAGATGAGATGCTTAGAGAGTTGGATGTGGGTGAGCTGGGGTTTGACAGATGCTCACATGACAGAGAGCAGACTGAGTATGGGAGATACCTCATGGAGATGACGACTACACATGGGCTAGCCATACTTAATGGCTTACAGCGGTTTCCTGGAGCAGCAGGCTTCACATGCTTTCCACACAGACATGGGGCCAGTACAGTGGACTATGTTATGACACAGCCGAGCTTTATTCCTTGTATTCAGGATTTCACAGTGGGAGCCAAACCAGTGGGCGTAGCAGTGGATCATGCTCTCTTGACACTGTCCGTATCTTTTCAGTTTAGTACAGCCCAGAAATCAGGAGGCAGGTCACACACCCGTTATACATTTACACCAGAGACTGACTCGGTTTATACAGAGGCGATCTGGGATCGTCTATGCACAGTTGCTCCAGGCCTCTCAGTAGAGGAGTGCACTACTTTACTGACTGAGACACTACATGATGCAGCATCAGAGGCATACCCACACACTCAACCGGATCGGAGGCGACATTCTGGGAGCATGCCCCAAAATAGTTGGTATGATGAGGAGTGCAGAGAGATGAGAGCCCAGCTTCAGAGGGATCTTCATTTAGGAGTCATCACCTACAGACAGTCGCGGATTGCTTTCCGGCGCCTTGTGCGAAAGAAGAAACGAGCTTACCTGGCCCAGATGGAGCGAGACTTGTATCAGTTGTTCTTGAGTAGAGACTCAGGCGAGGCATGGCGACTCTTCCATGAGCACTCCCCCCCCCCCCCAGTGATTACTTCTCCTGATGTGTGGGGCCAGTATGCGACATCGTTATATACGGTTCCTGGGCAGGATCCCCTTCCAGATCCTACAGAGCCATGTCCACCTACGAGCACCTTCTTTACCACTGAGATGGTAAAGAGAGCCATTGACAGGATGAGGACCAGGAGGGCTTACGATCATGACGGTCTAGTAGCGGAGCACTTTATACATGCTAGGGATATGCTGATGGAGGTTCTTGCAGTGTTGTTCAATCGTGCCATGTGTGAGGGATTACCTGAGACTTGGAGGTTGTCTACTATTGTGCCTATAATAAGGCAGGTGATCTTACAGAGCCTGGAAATTACCGCACTATTATGGTTGGACACACACTGGCACGATTGTATGCATCCATTATTGAGTAGCAGTTGAGTAACTGGGCAGAGGGTGAGGGTGTACGGGCAAAGGGACAGGCAGGTTTCAGGAGGGGTTTCTCCACTCTTGACCATATTCTGACACTCAGAGCTATCATTGAGGAGGGCAGGTCACATGGGAGACGGATTTATTGTAGCTTTGTGGATTTCCGCAAAGCATTTGACATGGTACCGAGAGCTCGACTGATGCGCAGACTGCAGGAGATGGGGGTGCCCACAGTGTTGATTTGGGGGATTATGGCTTTATACAGATCAATGATGGGACATGTACGCACCCCAGAGGGGATATCTGACTTAGTTCACTCCACTATCGGGGTGAAACAGGGTTGCCCATTGTCTCCTACTCTATTTGGTATGTATGTTGATGAGGTGTCTGATTACATTGACAGAGAGGGTGATAGAGGTGCCCAGCTGGCAGGGACGTGGATCCCATTGTTGTTATATGCTGATGATATTGTCTTGATCTCTGACTCACCAGAGGGTATGCAGCGACAGTTGGATGCATTACACAGTTTTGCAGAGGATAGTGGATTGTCTGTAAACCTTGGTAAAACCAAGGTCATGGTGTTTAACACCACACCGCAGTGGATCAGGAGATCGGCATCGACCTTCACGTATGGTCAAGAGATTGTGGAGTATACAGATGCATACACTTACCTTGGGATAGTCTTCACTGGGCTGAGGTTTTCTTTGGGGAGAGCAGCAAAGACTAGACTGACCAGAGCTTATGCGGCCTTGGGAGGCTTGGAGAGGATGTGTTCGCAGGTTCAGTTCCAGGAACCTCGGACAAAGTTATGGCTCTTTGATACTTTAGTAGCCTCATCTATGATGTATGGGGTACAGGTATGGGGACCTTCTGTAGGCCAGGATGGTTGGAGACGTATGGAGAGGCCCTTGGTATCTATGATCTCCCGATTGATTAGAGCCAAGGCCTCCGTACCTCACGCGATCATTCGAGCAGAGCTAGCTGCCCCCCCCATGGAGATTGAGGCGCTTACCAGATCAGTGTCCTTTGTGCACAGCCTATGGGATACTACTAGAGACAGATATGCTAGATTGGCCCTTGAGTCTTCCAGACAGTTAGCTCTACAGGGGGACACTTCATGCTAGTATGCACAGATGACTTCATGGTTTCAAACGCATGGCTTCACCATGGACAGGTTGCCCCCTTTCCAGTATTCTCTTCAGGCACCCTCGCTGTCTCTTACACGGGTGGAGATCACTAGACTCATTCGTCAGGACCTGATCCAGCTCGACACCAGGAGGACATGGATAGAGCCGCCTCAGGAGTTGAGCACGAAGATGGCTTTCTATAGAGAGCATCTTCTCCACCTCACAGGAGATGGGTTTGTGATTCGACCCAGCTACATGGACACACATATGTCTCATGGTTTGCGTTGTGCCATTGGTCAGATACGCACATCCTCACATCAGCTCGAGATTGAGACTGGTAGATTCAGAGGGATACCAGCAGACAACAGGATATGCCGATTATGCCAGAGAGAGCCAGAGACAGAGTTGCACTACATATGTCATTGCACAGTGTTCTATGAGATACGGGGGCGTTTCCACTGCTTATTCAGAGAGGGTTTTGGTCCTCTATCTAGGGTCATGAGTTATGAGGATCAGAGATGTCTTGGACTATATCTACTTGAGTTACACAGGTATAGAGACACTTTACTGGGGAGAGCTAGAGAGAGGCAGTCCCAGAGACACATTACAGATTTCTTTTCACTAGATATGGGACAGCCAGAGGAGCAGCCACCACTGCAGAGCTCGTCCCACACTCATTCGACCACTACTGGCACTCTCATCGACCGAGCATTGGAGCTACAGAGATACAGACGACCGCGACTGAGGAGAGGAGCTACACAGCATCGACGGAGACTACAACAGAAGATTCGAGCCATACTCTCTCGACATCCAGAGTGCAGATGAGGATGGATCCTCACCATTTCTTCCATCTTTGTTTCACACACTGTTACCTCCAGTTTACCGGGTACCTATTGTATCAGCTGCTACACCCACGTAGTTTTAGATTGTAGTAGTAGTAGTAGTATTTTGTTCCACTTCTAGTTCTTTTCTAGTTCTTTTGTACCCAGACATGGTATTAGATTCACTATTTTGTAACTGATTGGTCTCATAGGTCATTTTGGCCTTTTGAAGACGTTAATATAACATTTCATTTTATTTCTCTCTCTCTCTCTCTCTCAGCTACTGCTATATTGTATCATGGTGACACTTATCCCCACTTTGTACCTTTCTGGCATTATACCATTTCTCAGCTTACCAGCCACCCATAGGAGTCGGTAGAACTCCTGTCTCAGTTTCTAGTTATTAATTTTCTTTGTTTGTACCCAGACTTGGTACTAGACTCACCATTGTAATCAGTTTGGTCTCATAGGTCATTTTGGCCTTTTGTAGACGTTAATATATCATTTCATTTCATCTCTCTCTCTCTCTCTCTCTCTCTCTCATTTCTCTCTCTCTCTCTCTCTCTCTCTCTCTCTCTCTCTCTCTCTCTCTCTCTCTCTCAGCAGGCCCAGCAGGACGCGAGCAGGTTTCAACAAGCAACAAACAAGTCGCGCAGGGAGCGAGCAGGCCCATCACGTCACTCTCTCAGTAAGTCCAGCAGGGCCCTCTTGAACGCGCAGGTCGTGCAGGGGCTCTGCTGAGCGCGCAGGGGGAGCAGGTCATGCAGGCAGGTTGTGCAAGGACGTAGAAACGCAGGGAAAACAGGTCATGTAGGGCTGCATCTCTACAACAGCACGCGCATCAGCAGGAGGGCAGAGCTGCAGGTTGCGAGCTCGCGTAGGGTAGAGCGGTGGTGCAGTTCACGACGTCGCACAAGGGCAAAGCAAGTCGCCGGAAACAGGTTGCACACAAGAGCTAGGGTTTGCAGTCCATTGCTCTCTCCTATACAACGTAGAAAGATAGGGCTCTTGATGGTGATGGTAGTTATGAGTCTATGATCTACCCTCAGCCTTTTCACCCACCCCTCTCTCTCTCTCTCTCTCTCTCTCTCTCTCTCTCTCTCTCTCAGCTTGATGGCGTGAACTTCTCCTACCGTGTACTCGCGGTACGTACAGGTGGTATTTGGATGCTGCGCTGAAGCCCCTACTGCTCGTGCACGTTTGAAGACCGGCCCTTGCTCATCAGCCCGTCACCTGTTGTTTGCGTGCTTCCATGTGCCCACCCCAGCTCCCCCTTGCCTACTGCTCATCCCTTGCACACCAACTTGTCCGTGCCACCCCCTGCCCACCAGGAGCTGGCTCTTGCCTACTACTCAGCCCTTGCACACCAACTCGCCCCTGCCACCCCTTGCCCACCAGCCAGCCTGCTCACTTGCCCTTTATCACTTAGCTGGCCTCTCGCCCGTTTCGTCGTTTCCGTCCCCCTAGGAGAATTTTGTATAGCAGCAGAACCCTACGTAGAGTCACCAACAGCAGAATGTTGAGCAACAACACAGTGTAGAGCAAAGACAGAGACAAAGACAGAAACAGGCAAGTAGACAAGGACACACACAACCTAGCCTTGAGACAGAGGTTGGCAAAGGCCCTAGGATAGCCCAATTCAACTGGCTTTGGATCTCTTGGAGATGCGTAATAGCTCATTGAAGACGAGCGGGACTCAGGGGTCTGCTGAAGCTTTGGGTGCAGTCGCAGGTGCCTCTCATAGTAGGCTTTGTCCAGGGGAAGCAGGAGAGTGAGTCTTCTCCAGAAGATGTCTCGCTCTTTGAGATCTTGCCACCTCAGTTCTCTGTGGTTGGTCTATGGAGATCACGAAATGTTTCTTTGAGGAGTGGGCCACTATGTGTCGACATTCTTTTTTTGCAGCTATCAGGAACACATTTTCTTCGACCCAGAGAGAGCGCCCATGATCAGATTTAGAGTACAAGTTTTACATGGTTTTACGTGGTGACTCTTTTTGGAGTCTGGACGAGGTTGTCTATGATTTCTTGTAGGAGCAGACAATGGTTGAAGCCAATTACTTTGTGGATATCGGGCAGTTTGAAGATTTGTTTGAGAACTTCTTTGGAGAGGCCGTAGGGAAGTTGGTTTGGTGAGAGAGATATGCATCTTGGTACCTTCCCTTGGCTTTTGAGGTGGACAGCGAGTGGGTCCCCCTTGCCTCTCTTACAGTTTGGTTATGCCGTAGATCCGCATCCTGTTTTGGAGTTCATCGTCAGGAAATGTTGGAATGAATGCGGATGATTTTTGAGGCACGGCCTAGGGGTTTACCAGTCCCTTGGCTTTTGTGAGCTGGTACTGGAGGTTTTTACAACAGATGCTTTATATCAATTAGATAAACACCACTGGACTCGCTGGGTTTTGCTACATCGCCCGAGGTGGACAGAGCTTTGGGCAGATTTTTGTAAGCTTGATCACTATCTAGATAGCTATACTTCACCACCTAGTTAAAGTATCTTTATCTCCAGATGTTTCCTGTGGCGTGTTATGGGATTTTTTTCCATGATTTCAGTCTACATCAATCAGGGTTTTGCCCATACTTCTTGTATATGGACGGATGGTCGACTTTATGTTATGCAGTGGGTCAAGCCCCATATTTATTGCGCGCCCCACATGTATTGTGCGCACGCGCGTGCGCGTGCACACACACACACACACAGGGAAATGAAATGAAATGAAATGAAATGAAATGTTATATTAATGTCTTCAAAAGGCGAAAGTGACCTATGAGACCAGAAATTACAATGTGGTGGATGTGATACAAAGTGAGAGTAACAAGATGACAAAATGACAAAATAAAATACTATGGAATCCTAGACTGCTGGGTGTGGACTAAGCAGCTAAAACAGCTAGCTGGGATAGCTAGATCACAAGAGATCCAGCATCGGTCGCTGGTGGATCTCATCAATCTCCTCCATGGTCAGTAGTCTGACCGGGCGTCGTGCATGTCGAGATAGAGTGACCCGGATCCTCTGATGTAGCCTCTGTCGATGCTGTGTAGTCCTCCGCAGTCATGGGCGTCTGGATCTCCCCAGCTCAGTCGGTCGGTCAATCAGTATGCCTCTGGTGTAAAGTGACGAGCTCTGCTGTTGAGAGAGAGAGAGAGAGAGAGAGAGAGAGAGAGAGAGAGAGAGAGAGAGAGAGAGAGAGAGAGAGAGAGGCACATCACCCAGTCAAGGGAGACACATACGGGGCCACCGCTATTTGTTGATTCACTGGGTTGCAAGCATCCTCTCTCGTTGACACTATGCAAGGGTAGAAGGGAAGGGTTACATGTGGAGAGGTTAATAGCTTAGGAAACTTTTCATGTCAATAAAGAAGTTATAGAATATTCTAACGTCATAGAAAAAATCCCAAATTATTTCAAAGATTTGAAGCATTTGATAAAATTAGAATGATACAGAGATGACAAGCATAAGTTTAGATCTGTGTGTGTGCGCGTATGTGTGTGTGTGTGTCTGTCATATACATACATACATACACATATATGTACGCACGCGCACACACACACACACACACACACACACACACACACACACACACACACACACTTGGTTACTTCATCTGGCTATGATTGCTTCACCTAGCTACACATACATGAACTATTGATGTAGCTAATGTTTATTTTGTCTTTTGGGTGACTGCCTTGAGCCTGTATTTGTGAAGAATTTGGATTTTTTTGGGGCACAATGGAGCTGTTGAGCACACAACTGTACCTCCCTTGGGTTTGACCTCTTCCTGTATTGTGTTGGCATAAATGGATGGCTAAGAAATATATGGCTATTGGGGGCTGGTGGTTACATTGTATGGAGGATACATATACACATATTTTAGGGCAATATCGCTTTTATCTGTGACTTACTATTCGCCTATCATATACCTTGAAACTTCTGTCTCAAAATTTTAAACTACAATACTAACCCTGTTCATGGAAAGACCTTCGATTGGAGGCTTTTAAACTATAGCTCCCCTCTGGGGCCAAATCCCTTTTGGCAATATCTCCCTTTTTGCTTTAGAGAGGAATTTACCATTTATGTGGCCTAACTTTTGTTTGACCAGTAGGGCTGATCTCAACTGTAAACACTCCTCTATAACCTAAACAATTTCTAAAAAAATCTCTTTTTGGAATTCTTTTAGCCCTAAAAGACCTTTTTACTTCTCCTAGTGAGTTGGACGCCGGTCTGTTCTATGTCGGTTTGGCATAGCTCTTTGGACTTTTTTTTTTTTTTTTTGGGTGGAACTTACCCTTAAATACACTGGGGGTAACTTGACATTTTCCAGTGGTATAAACACCCCCCTGTTACTTATTCTCAAGGAGTTAATTACCTTGGCACTCTCGAGTACACACCCTTGAATGGTGGTTCTCCTCCCGAGCGAGATGTGAGGCTCACTGAGTGCTTCGTCCCCGCCTAATGCTTATGAGCACTATATCTGATCCCTATTCTCTCTCTCTCTCGCAGCAGAGCTCGTCGCCTCACACCATAGGCACACTGATCGACCGAGCGACTGAGCTGGGAAGATCCAGACGCCCACGACCGAGGAGGACTACACAGCATCGACAGAGGCTGCATCAGAGGATTCAGATCACTTTGGCTCGACATGCACGACGCCCGGTCAGACTACTGACCATGGAGGAGATTGATGAGATCCGCCAGCGACCGATGCTGGATCTCCTGTGATCTAGCTATCCCGGCTAGCTGTTTAGCTGCTTAGTTCACACCTAGCAGTTCAGGATTCCATAGTATTTCATTTTGTCATTTTGTCATCTTGTTACTCTGACTTTGTATCAGATCCACCACATTGTAACTTTCTGGTCTCATAGGTCACTTTGGCCTTTTGAAGACGTTAATATAACATTTCATTTCATTTTCTCTCTCTCTCTCTCTCTCTCTCTCTCTCTCTCTCTCTCTCTCTCTCTCTCTCTCTCTCTCTGGATGCACCATCTCTCACTCTTACACAGTCAGAGATCACCAAGCTCATCCGCCAAGACCTGACCCAGCTATACACCAGGAGGACATGGATACAGCCAGCACAGGAATTGGGCACGAAGATGGCTTTCTACAGAGACCATCTTCTCCAGCTTACGGAGGATGGTTTTGTGACGATACCCAGATACATGGAGACCCACTTGTCTCATGGGATACGATGTGCTATTGGCCAGTTACGCACATCTTCTCACCAGCTGCAGATTGAGACTGGGAGATACAGTGGAGTATCGGCAGAGGCTAGGACATGCCGCTTGTGTGACATGGAGCCTGAGACAGAGTTGTACTACACATGCCGCTGCCCCGTCTACTACAAGGTACGAGGCCGCTTCCATTGCTTGTTGAGAGAGGGTTTTGGACCACTCTCAAGAGTCATGGGATACGAGGATCAGAGATGCCTATGTTTGTTCTTGCTCAAGCTGCGCAGACACAGAGATAGCCTGATGAGTGGTGAGGCTAGCTAGTCTTAAAGACGGATCACAGACTTCTTCAGAGCAGACACGGGATAGCCGCAAGAGCCAGTCCCACAGCAGAGCTCCCCCTCGTCTCACACCAGAGGCACATTGGTCGACCGAGCGACTGAACTGGGGAAATCCAGGCGCCCACAACTGCGGAGGACTACACAGCATCGACAAAGGCTACGTCAGAAGATGCGGAGCACTCTGGCCAGGCATGCACGACGCCCGGTCAGACTACTAACCATGGAGGAGATTGATGAGATCCGCCAACGACCGATGCTAGATCTCCTGTGATTCAGGTATCCCCGCAAGCCGCCCATTTTTGCTTAGTTCACATCGACCAGTCTAGGATCCCATAGTATATATCTTTGTTTTGTAGTGTTGTTATTTTGTTACTCTGACTTTGTATGAGATCCACCACTTTGTAACTTTCTGGTCTCATAGGTCACTTTGGCCTTTTGAAGACGCTAATATAACAGTTCATTTCATTTCATTTCTCTCTCTCTCTCTCTCTCTCTCTCATGCCACCCCCATAAACTCATGCAAGCATATTGGTAAATGGCTCTGCTTGCTCCCTTGGATTCTAGGACGATTCTGGAAGCAGAGCCTGTGGGTGTCGTTGTTGGGCTTTTGAATGCTCTGTACACAACAAGATGAGGTACTTGAGCCGATCTCGTAAGCAAAGCTTGGGGGATTTTCAGAATGAAACGAAATGATACATTAACGTCTTCAAAAGGTCAAAATAACCTATGAGACCAATCCGTTACAAACTGGTGAATCTGATATCATGTCTGGGTAGAAAAAAGAAGTACATAAATGAGATACTAAAATGAATCTCAAAGTGCTAGCTGGAACTGTGTGGGGCATTTGTGGGTCCTCAAAATAGGAGGGTGATATAATGGGTGGCGAATCCATCCTCATCTGCACTTTGCTGTAGTCTCCGTCGATTCGTGAAGCTCCTATCCTTAGTCGTGGGTGTCTCGATTTCCCTAGCCCCAATGCTCGATTAAGGAGAGTACCGCGGGTGTGAGTATGAGCCGAGCTTTGTAGAGGTGGCTGCTCCTCTATATGTCCGGTGTCTGGTGAAGAATCAGTAATCTGTGTCAGGGATTGTCTCTCTCCAGATCTCTTCAGTAAACTGTCTCTGTGTCTCTGTAACTCAAGTAGATATAGTCCAAGACTCTAGTCTTGATAGCTCATGACTCTGAATCCTTTTTTGATCACAATGGAAGCGACCCCGTGTCTCGTAATACACTGTGCACTGACATATATAATGCGTCTCCGTTTCTAGCTGTGTGTGGCATAGGCGGCATGTCCTGCTGGTTGCTAGTATCCCTCTGAACCTACCAGTCTCAATCTCAAGCTGGTGTGAGGATGTCTGTATCTGACCAATGGCACACTGTAACCCATGAGAGGGATGTGTATCCATATAGCTGGGTCGAATCACAAACCCATCCTGTGTGAGTTGGAGAAGATGCTCTCTACAGAAAGCCATCTTTGTGCCCCACTCCTGGGTCGGCTCTATCCATGTCCTGGCGAATGAGTCTAGTAATCTCCACCCCTGTAAGAGACAGCAATGGTGCATCAAGGGAATACTGGAAGGGAGGTAATTTGTCCATGCTGAAGCCATGTATGTGGAACCATGATGGCATCTGTGCATGCGAGCATGATCTGTCTCCTTGTATAGCTAACTGTCTGGAGGACTCAAGGGCCAATCTGGCATATTTGTCTCTGGTGGTATCTCATAAGCTTTGCATAAAGGAGATTGATCTGGTAAGCGCCTCTATCTCCACAGGAGGGGCTGCCAACTCCGCTCTAATGATCTCATGTGGCACGGATGCCTTGGCTGTAATCAACCGAGAGATCACAGATACTAAGGGACTCTCCATCCCTCTCCAACTACAGCGGGTCCCCAAACTTGAACCCCATAGAGCATCGGTGAAGCTACCAATGTATCAAAGAGCCAGAGCTTTGTTTGGGTTTCTTGGAATTGGACCTGCGAAGACACCCTCTCCAATCCTCCCAAGGCCGCATAGGCTCTGGTCATTCTAGTCTTTGCCGCTCTCGTAAAATAAACCTTGGCCCAGTGAAGACTACCCCAAGATATGTATGCATCTGTGTTCTCCACAATCTCCTGACCATAAGTGAATGTAGGTGCTGATCTCCTGACCCACGGCGGTGTGGTGTTAAACACCATAACCTTAGTTTTACGTTTATAGACAATCCACTATCCATCGCAAACCTATGTAATGCATCCAAATGTCACTGCATAGACTCTGGTGAGTCGGAGATCAACACAATATCATCAGCATATAACAACAATGGAATCCATGTCCTTGCTAGTTAGGCACCTCTGTCACCCTCTCTGTCAATGTAATCAGAAACCTCATCTATATACATAGCAAATAGAGTAGAGGACAATGGACAACCTTGTTTCACTCCAATAGCGGACTGAACTAAATCAGATATGGCCTCTAGAGTGCGTTCATGTCCCATTACTGAGCCATGATCCCCCAAATCAACTCATTGGGCACTCCCATCTCCTGTAGTCTGCGCATCAATTCGGCTCTTGGCACCATGTCAAATGCTTTGCGACAATCCACAAAGCTACAGTAAATCCGTCTCCCATATGCTCTGCCCTCCTCAATAATGGCTGTGAGTGTCAAAATATGGTCGAGTAGAGAAGCCATTCCTAAAACCAGCCTGCCCCGCTGCCCGTATGCCCTCATTCTCTGCCCATCCGCTCAACTTCTGCTTAAGGATAGATGCATACAACAATGCTAGTGTGTGTCCAATCATAATAGTACGGCAGTTTCCAGGCTCTGTAGGATCACCTGCCTTGAAGATAGGCACAATAGTAGACAGTCTCCAAGCCTCAGTAGACCCTCACACATGAAACGATTGAATAGAACTGCAAGAACCTCTGCCGACATATCTCTAGCATGTATAAAGTGCTCTGCTATGGGGAGGGGGGGGGGGGGGGGGGGGGGGGGGGGGGGGGGGGAACTGATTGGATGGTCTCATGGGGCTTAACAGCACATATAAATGATGATGGAGTCCTTCGACCGCATAACACAATTTAAGTGGCTTCATAAAGTTCCTTTTTTTTTTTTTTTTTGCTTATGTGAGACTGCAGTTTGTCCGATTCACATCAATGACTAAGTGGGTGATGCTAACATATTTTGTTCCAGAAAGGAAAAAACTGTCCCTACTGCAGTTGTAGTTGAGGATGAGGGGCCTGGGAATGTATCTGGTGGGACAACTGAAGCTCCTGAATCTGAAGATGAAGCATTAGATACTCCCAAATCCATCAGTCCAGTGATTGAAGGTGTGGTTCTTTGTACTTAGAATAGCTTTTTCTTAACTGAAGTTGTCTTGGTGCTGCATTAACCTGCTCTGTTCAGTACTCCTATGGAGTGTAAGAACTGTGGCAGTCATAATGATAAGAAGTGCATCAGTGCAGATAGAGTTATGCGAACACGTAACAAGGTTACAAAGCACAAAGATCAGGGACAAACTCCGACTGAGCATGATCAAGGCAGTGTCTCAGATAAACTCAGAAGGTCTCAACGTGTTTTGAGAGGAGCAGCAGAAGTTCCGAGCTCGGGGACTAGATCTACTCATCCTGTCAGTGAAGGTAAATGCCCTTTTCTGCAATTGCTCTGTTCATGCAGAGGTTCAGCATCTGTCTTGCAAAATCTGTCATATCTGACTTGGAAGGTTATCTTTTGCAATCATAACATGGACAGGTAGGGTTCTACGAAAGCGTGGTGTTATTTCTGATCAGCAAACCAAAGAGAGAGCTTTGAGTGGGGCTGACAAGGTTAATGGGCCTGACAGTCTCAGCACTGTTGTCATAGCAGTAGAGATGACAAAATCGACTAGTCCGATAAGTGAAGGTAAGAATCATCATCCCCAATCAGGATGTTATGAAAGTATGCAGATTTATTGGAAAAGTATTTTTACTGTTAGGTGGCTACTTTTGCTTTCTTTAATGTTTAAGAATGCTAACTTTTCTTTCAAATTAAAATGCAACTTGATAGGTCGAGTTTTGCGGAAGCGGGGAGTGACTTCTGATGAGCAAGCTTTGCCTGAATCAAAAAAGATAGACGCTTCAAAAAGTCCTCGAAGGTCCTCCCGCTTCTCTAATGGAGCAGGTGAACCTCTGGGACTGGAGGTTTTGGAAAAGGGCAAAGCTAAACCAGCCATTGTCGAAAGTGAAGGTTGGCTGCATTTCCTCTGCAATTTAGCCACCCAATATTTTACTCCTTTTCTTTTCTTGACATTGCTATGCACTACAAGTCTGAAGTTTGTTGCAAGTTCCTATAATCACAATAGTCTGAAGTAGGGTTCTGATTTGTCGATGACAGTTAAAGTTTTACGGAAACGCAGCTTTGTCGTAGAGCAGCAAGTCCAAACACAGGATTCCGTCGAGTCTGATGAAGAGGAGACTACGGTAACTGCTTTTTGTTCTCTAGCTTCCAAGACACTCATTTCATATAGCCAGCCTTCTAATGCCATTAGAATATAGGTGACATGGCGAAGCCGCAGACGAAAAGTTCAGTGAAATAGGTGCTCCCTTATGAAGAGTTTGCCAACAAAATGTGTTTAAAACCCATCTTCAAGGACGGCATAGTTGACTTGCAGGAGTTTCTCATTAGCATATAAAACTGAGTGTCCTCTTTTGAGGAGAGGCCAGGTAGAAACTTTTAGATCTATGGATCAAGTCTGATGTTGTCCTACAAAAATCCTTGGGTTGCGGCAGATCTTTTAGTACATGTTAGCCAATATTTAATCTTAACCAGGGATGTCAATAGCATGGATGTGTATATTATCATGGGCTGCTGATGCCTTTTAGGACAAATATGTTGTATATGTGTCGGCCCTTTCCAGCTCTTATGTGCTAATGCAAAGGTGGTTTCTTGTCGTTTTGAGTTTTCTTCTTTGCTTGGTCTCTTCAAGGACCTCCTTGAGTGTTTTCAACAAGAATGCAATAATTGGTTAATCAAGTGTAACATGGGCTTTGATTTTCCTGCCATCTGAGAACAAGAACAGATGACGCCTCTTGATTTGCCATGGGGCGTTGGGCAGGATGTGTGGTGTGCTCAGGGCTTTGGATTACCTACTTTAGCATAAGAGAGAGATGCATGTGTCGGATAACTCCAGTCTATGATTTGTATCGTGGATGGTGTAATGGACTAGCTAGGGCGAGATCTTCCTTCCTTTATGGATGGAACTCTTGTGCCTTATCCTTGAGATGTTCTATTATCAATCTGGCCATGTATTTGGCCATACAAGGTATTTTTTATTAGCTGGTAAGTTCATGAATATACAAAAGCATTTTAAATTACACCTTACAGAAATGCCTCTGTTTGATTCACAAGTTGTTAAAGGCTATTGAAGGTTTCCAATTTAAATGAGTTTTTGAAAAGCATGTAACATTTGGAGATGTGTTTGTTGCATGTTTACTTAATTGTCTTAATATTGATAGAGGCTTTGATGATTACCCATAAGGTTAGAAGAAGTTTGTGGATGTTGGTGTCCATCCCACTTCTTTGATAATCGCTCTCACCATCATTTAACCCATTGCTCCGTTTATGTTTCGGACCCAGTTTCCCCTAAAATATAGAATTTTGTTAGCTAACCGTTTGCTGCATGTTTACCGAGTTGTCTTACAATAGTTGTTTTCCCATGTCCAACCCGGTGTCAAAAAATTAGGTATCGAGGCACCCTATAGATGTCTTGCTTATCCAAGGGTTGACCTGGAACATATTGACCATACAATTGCCATCCAAGTGAAAGTCATCTTTGGAAAAAGGGATGGCTTGACACAAGTATTTTGACCCAGATCTACTAGGTTGAATATCTGAAGGGATTTTTTTGTTGATTTTGTATAAGATGTCCACAATTGGGGCAAACCAACAAGCGGTGTCAACCATGTGTAGTCCCTCTGTGTGACCAACCATTGACAAAAGAGTAAACCACCAACCTTGGCGTCCAGCCCAGAGCCGAGTGTAAAAGTCCATTGAGAACTCAGCCGTGATTCCCTATAGATGCCAATGTCTAGTGTTGATGATGATGTATGCAACCTGGACATCAAGTTATAGATCGCAAGCAGTAGGGTCTACTGAGAAAAGGCTGTCCCAGGATTTGTAGGAGAGAGAAAGGGATCACACCAAAATCACTCATCAATGTCCCATTGCATCTAAGCTAACAATTGAGCTTCAAAATCTAACTGCCTCCATTGGGTATGATCAAGCAACCGCTAGCATCCATGCTAATCCTATAAAAAGTGTACTTGAGACCACAATTGCCTTGCACTAGACGTGACCCTTTGGCTGCACCTGAAAGAAAAATCACTCCCCCCTCCTTGTTGTAGGCTCTGATTGATCTCGAGGTGCATAAAAGCACACATCCACATTGGGGCTTGCAATTCAAGAGGCCAATGCCAATCAGCGAAGAGCACCACTTGGAGATAGTCAAGCCTCCGATATGAGGCTCAATGGGCCTTTCTTGACATATGCGGACAGGCTACGAAATTAAATTCACCCTCCAAAAGTGCCAGCTAGGGGTGGCTTGAGTGCTCAGCATAAACCCATGCTTTGTGCGAATTAGGGCCTCAAGATTAAAGAAGGGTGGAGCCGCTCTTCCAAGTATGTTGTTCCACTCTGAATCATGCAGGTGTCTGCAACACCTCCTTGGCCTTGGTAGTGTGGCAGACCCCTTTGACCAAAGACAAACACGTTTCTTGGTAGATTTTAGGTTGAAAAAGTGTTTGCATACACAAGATGAATGAGGAAATCCATAGCCAAGGAAATGCCAAGTTTATTTTAGATCATAGGAAAAAAATTCGTGGATGTAAAATAGTTCAAAACTTATTTTGGATCTATTATAATAATTGTAGAAAGTTGCCCAGCTAAGAGGACACAAAAGTATTTGCAGGCCCCATTGAAGCGAAACTGAGGAGCCCCTTCAAGCGGTTTTTGCTACATTCCGTTGAAGAGTCCATCAATGCAAGCAAATACTTCGGAGAGAACCCATTGCGGGGTAAGTCACTCCAACAAGGTTGAAAATGCCAGGTGATTGACGGGAAGGGAATGGCGCAATCAACTTAGTGAGATTTAAGAGTATTCTCTAATTACCTCTATTATTTTCAACATGTTTAAATTTCATCCTCCAAGGGATACAAGATGTTCATATTTCAGTTATGTCCTATTTACTAGAATTCTGTCCTATTATAGTGAAGGAAAATTGGACCTTCATGATTTTTTTCATCCTAGTATATAAAATTTGCATGCAAGCTTGATTGTTTGACATAGATTCCAAACCATATGGAACCTAAGCCCCAATATACAAAGTCCTTGTTTCTTTTCTCCAAAGCAGCTTATGTACTATCCTTTCTTGATAAGTTCATAGTAGATGGATCGTCTCTAATTTTCTTCAATAGGTTTTGTTGCTCTTGTAATCTAACCTTTGCTTGTTGTAGCTGGGTATTTTGATCTTCTGCATCCTTCATTTGTACTTGTTGCTTGTTTAGCAACTCCGGTCGGCTTCAGATCTTAGCTTTTCTTTTCTATTCTTCATCTTACAGGTCTTTAATGATCTCTGCTCGACTAGCTAACTGTTTGCTATGCGTTGCCTGATACTTGTCGGCATCCTTCAGCTCACCTACTAGAAATGTTACCCTATCGCTGACCAACCGTCAACTGTGTTCTTGGCAGCTATAGGTCTCACCTTTTAGTTTTTCCACCATTTCACATACCTCTTTTTCCACGTCCTTGCTTCAGTACATCAACTGATTTTGGTACTTCTTCATGTATTATCCTTAGTGGGATCTTAGCATAATCTTGCACTTGGTCTTCTTGACTACTACTCTCTTGGTGTTAGAAGCATCTTTTTGCCAAGTGATGGCCTCTTAGATGGGTGGATGTTCAAATGAAACTTGTGCCTCAGGCACGATTACCTTCTTTCTTTTCTTTGTCTACTTCCACTTTACGGCTTCTCTTGGCCTCTTCCTCTCTACAAATTCTCTCCATCACTTCTTGTAGATCTATTTGGTTGTACCATGGATTCTTTGTGGGGAGTTTCCTTGGGTGTCCACTATTCATCAAAATCCCCCCTTAGTTCTCTCTCTGTCTCTCTCTCTCTCTCTCTCTCTCTCTCTCTCTTGTTGAGCTACTCTTTGTGAAGCGTCTTCAAGCTTGGCATTTTTCTTCTTCTCTTCACCTTGCTTTGAAGAGCCACCTTTCCAACACCTCAAGTGTTGCATATGTTGATGCAAGTTGAGTCTCTGATGTCTCTCTTCAAGAAAGTCATGGCCCTTTGAACGTAATACCCAAATATACATGATGTCTGATAAGACTCCGTTGGTTCTCCCACAAAACTCAACTAATATGCTGATCTCCCTAAACCCTAAACCCACACAGTTATGGTGTTAAATAGAATTGGTCTTTTGCAGGTTCACCCTGAGGTCTCTATCCGTACAAAATGCATGTAAAGCATCCAATTGATATATGTTTATCATATGCATGTATGGATATCAGTACCCCCAGTAGGCTTGCTCCCAACGTCCCTCTTCCTACTACAGAGCAGAAATATACTCCCTTTGTGCTTGACTCTTCTCAATGATTGCCCGCAATGTCTAACGTGGTGTGCCCTCATTCAAAACAAGCATCTCTTTCTAGCTACTCAAAAGCCATATACTTCGGCCAAGAAATGGCCAATCTTGAGATAACTCCGTACATGAGCATGGGCAAGACCTTCTTTCCTTTATGGACCAACTCTTGTGTCTTACCCTCAAGATGTTCTAGTAATAACTTGGTTATGGACTTGGTCATACCAGATATTTGATCAATAGAAACTTTAGGAGTACAAGAGAGCATTCTAAAGGACACTTTATGAAAATGCCTACCTATTTGATTCGCAAATTGTTGAAGGCTATTCAAGGTTTCCATTTTAAAATGAGTTTGAGATTGAGTGGCATTTTTTGAAAATCATGTACCATTTGGAGATCCCTTTGTTGCATGTGTATTGAGTTGCATTTAATGTTCATAGAGGCTTTGGTGATTACATGTAAGGTTTGAAAAATTCTAGGCTATACATGTTTGTGTACACCTTTGAAAACCGCTCTCACCATCATTTAACCCTTTGTCCCCTCATATGTGGGACCCATATCCCCTCCTATTATGTAATTTTGCTAGCTAAGCATATTGAATGGAAATTTCTTACTTGTAGACTAGCCAATCAAATTTAGGGAAAGAAGAGTAAGTGTCAACTTTTCCAAAACACAACCATAAAAGAGAAAGAAAAAGAAAATTTTAATGATATTTACTAGACATCGAAGCTGACGTATGAGACCACTCATTAGTATTTGTGTGTGTGTGTGTGTGTGTGTTTTAGAGTGTTTTTGATTTGTTGGGGTATAAAGCCCAATGTGGTCGCCCAGGTAAGTGGGCGGGCCGGCAGGTATGTACACATATTCTTTTGTAAAAACCTAATAAGAACTCACTATGCTCTACACATTACAGTAGAGCGAGTTCACCATATCGTCGTGCTCTTCTTCTCGCACTCTCTCTCGCGTCGCACTTCCGCTCGTACTCCTTCAATTGGTATCAGAGCTCATATCGAGGCTCGAGGCAGCACTGTAGGAGGCTAGAGTCACTAGCTCAGATTGGAGTGAAATTCGAAAGGCGAAGACACGGTCCCAAATCTCGTGGGTTAGCCTGAAGGGCTTGGTGTTTTCAGAATTTCATTCTGAGGTCATCTCGATCACCGTTCGACAGTGACAGGACAGTGAGAGATAGTAAAGGTGCAGGACAGGTGTACCCGCAGCTTACAGTGTCAGAGAGACAATGTTTTTGAGCTGTTTTTTGGTCTGTTTTTTTTAGTACACCAGAGCCATTTTACAAAGGAGACTGTGTCGAAATTTATGCGGAATCTGAAGCTTTCTTGGTTCATTTGACATGTTGATATTGGTTCAGAGGTCAATTTACAGGGGAAACTCTGTCGAATTTTTTCAAGGAAAGTAAACCACTGTGAAGCGTAGCTATGGCTGGATCACAGGACATTGCTCTTTACAATATCAAGAAGCTGGATGGAACCAATTTCCCATTGTGGAAGAAGCAGATTTGGGACGTGTTGATACAAAAGAAGCAGATAAAACCTATAAAGCTCAAGGGGATAAAACGAGAAGATATGGACGAAGATGAATGGAGCGAAATGGATGAATTGGCACTTTCTACCATTATGCTGACTTTGGCAAAAAGCGTTTACTTCAATGTAGCAGACGAGATTTCGGCTTATCAAGCATGGTTAAAGCTGAGTGATCTTTAGGAGAAGCAGAGTGCAGCTTCACAGGTATACTGGCTTAAGAAGCTTGTTGACTTGAAGATGAAAGAAGGGACACCTATGTACAATCATCTGAATGAATTCAACACAATCTACAGTCAGTTGTCAGCTCAAGGTGTCAAGTTTGATGAACCTGTTAGAGCTATGTTCCTGTTGATCACATTGCCGAAAAGTTGGAACACTTTTCGCACAGCTTTGAGTAATTCTGCACCTCCAGATGGTTTGAACATAGCAGGTGTAGAAGGAAGTCTGCTTACTGAAGAAACCAATAGAAAGACAATGGACAAAGGCAAAGGAACAGCCTTAGTTGTCAGGGGAAGGACCAAAGAAAAGTACAAAGGTGGAAAGAGGAATCAGTCTCGTAGCAAGTCCCGCAGTGCTAAAGGCAAGAGTGACATAGAATGCTACCATTGTGGCAAGAAGGGTCACATGAAAAGAGACTGCAGTGAATGGAAAGCAGAAAAAGGCAAAGAGAAAGCTGAAGACCATGGTGAGAAGAACAAGTCCTCAGTGAGGATTCAAGAAATAAATGTGACAAACAGTGTTGCAGAGGATGACAGTCTAGTGTCAGGAGACATCTACTTCTTGAAGAATACAATGGACTCAGCTCTTCTTACAGCATCTGATGGAAATGCACTGAGTGACTGGATTATAGACTCAGGGGCATCACTTCATGCGTCTCCAAACAAGGAGTGGTTTACCTCTTATGTGACCACTAAAGATCATGTTCGGCTAGGCAATGGGCAGACATGTGAGATCTTAGGTGTTGGAGATGTTCAATTGAAGTTTCAGAATGGCTCTTCTTTCACGCTGAAGAACGTGAGACATGTTTCCGCAATTACAAAGAGCTTGATCAACACAGGTTTACTCGATGATGCTGGCTACGTCACCACTTTTGGACAGAACATGTGGAAGATATCCAAGGGTTCTATGACAGTAGCACATGGAGTAAAGTCTGGAGAACTTTACATGATTTATGTATCAAATGTCTCTAAAAATGTAATCAATGTAACCGAGCAGCCGAACGTTTCTCTGTGGCATAGCCGGTTAGGACATATGTCAAAGAAGGGAATGGAAATCTTGTCTCGTTCTGGTTATTTGGCTGGCTTTTCATTTAATGATTTTGAATTCAGTGAACATTGTCTGTATGGTAAGCAAACACAGCAGCCACATAAGCATAGAAGCAGTAGAAGAGATACACAGTTGGCACTTGTTCATAGTGATTTGTGTGGACCTATGCCTAACCTATCTCTAGGGGGAGCTTCTTACTTTATGACATTTATAGATGATTACTCGAGGAAAGTATGGGTTTACTTTCTCAAGCACAAGGATGAAGCGTTTAGTGTTTTCAAAACGTTTGTGACACTTGTGGAGAATCAGAGTGGCAAGAAGCTTAAATGCTTACGCACTGACAATGGTAGAGAGTATGTTTGAAAGGCCTTTCAGGACTTTTGTGAGTCAAAAGGTATAAAACGTGAACTTACTGCTCCTTACAATCCTCCTCAAAATTGTGTTGCTGAGAGGATGAATAGGACCATACAAGAGAAGGTCAGAAGTATGTTGTCTAATGCATAGCTGCCAAATGGGTTTTGGGCTGAAGCTGTATCAACAGTGTTCATCTTGTAAATAGATCTCCTAGCAAGGTTTTGCAGAAGGATTGAGTGCCAGAGATGGTATGGTCAGGCAAAATGCCCTCATACAAGCATCTCAGAGTCTTTGGCTGTGAGGCATATACTCATGTTCCAAAGGAATTTAGGAACAAACTTGAGCCAAAGAGTAGAAAGTGCATCTTTCTAGGCTATGGTAATTCTGGTGAGATGGGGTACAGACTTTGGGATCCCGAATCTAGAAAGGTTGTCCGCAGCAATGATGTTCACTTTAATGAATCCAAATATCATTCTAAACCAGAGAGGGTTGAGGAGATTAGAAGAGTTGTCTTCCAAGAAGATGGACCTGCACGTGCAAGACAAAATGTCAAGGCTCAAGAGGAGCAAGGACAGGATAGAGTGGAACCACAGGTTGTGGCTGAGCCAGAGCCACCTATTGTGCGTAGATCTGGACGTGTCACGCGACCTCCTGATAGGTTTGTTCCATCTATGAACTATGTCATGTGGACTGATTGCAATGAGCCTTCATGTTACAAGGAAGCAGTGCAAATGAAGGACTCCGGGAATTGGCAATTGGCCATGCAGTCAAAGATGACAGCTCTGCATAAAAACTAGACATGGAAGCTAGTTAAATTACCACAGGGCAAAAAGGCTCTACCCTGTAAATGGGTTTACAGGTATAAGATCACTGCTCATAATAGTCAGCCAAAGTACAAAGCAAGGCTTGTTGCCAAGGGCTTTAAGCAAGAACAAGGCATTGACTTTGATGAAGTCTTCTCTCCGGTGGTCAAGATGACTACATTGAGATGCTTTCTTGCATTGGTTGCCATATTAGATTTGGTGTTGCACCAAATGGATGTCAAGACAACGTTCTTGCATGGTGATTTAGATGTGGAAATTTACATGCAGCAGCCAGAAGGGTTTGTTGAGAAAGGCAAGGAAGATTGGGTATGCCAGTTGTTAAAGAGTCTTTATGGCTTAAAACAATCACCGAGGGCATGGTACCATAAATTCCACAAGTTTATGCTTTCTCAAGGCTACAAATGTAGTGAGTTCGATCACTGTCTATATACAAAGAAGGCTAAGGATGGCAGTTGGCTGATCCTTATTTTGTATGTGGATGACATGTTGATTGCTGGCAAGCACTTGGAAGAAATTTCAGCTTTGAAGTCAAAGATGGAAAAATCGTTTGACATGAAAGACATGGGTGAGGCAAGTCGTATACTTGGTATGCGCATTGAGAGAGACAGATCAAAGAAGTTGATTTGGTTATCTCAAACAAAGTATATTGACAAGGTTTTGCAACGTTTCAATATGGAGAAGGGAAAGGCACTGAGTGTTCCATTGCCACCATATGTGAAACTTAGCAAACAAGATTGTCCTGTGTTTGAGGAAGAACAGGCTGAAATGGATAAGATTCCATATGCGTCTGCAGTGGGTAGTTTGATGTATGCAATGATTGCTACTCGCCCAGACATTGCATTTGCAGTGGGAGTAGTAAGTCGATACATGTCAAACCCAGGCAAGAAACATTGGGAGGCAGTGAAAGGAATATTGAGATACCTGAAAGCTACAAAGAGTATGCGTATATGCTATGGGAGTCAGGAGCTAAGTGTAAAGGGTTTTACAGACTCAGATTATGCAGGTGACTTAGACAACCGAAGGTCTACGTCAGGGTATGTCTTTACATTGGCTGGTGGAGCAGTATCATGGCGTTCTAGATTACAAGATTATGTTACTCAGTCTACTACAGAGGCTGAATATGTTGCAGCATCAGAGGCATGCAAAGAATCAATTTGGCTTAATCGACTAGTAACAGATTTGGGAATCAAAGAAGAGATGCCTGTGTTATATTGTGATAGTCAAAGTGCTATACAATTGGCTCGCAATCCAGTATCACTCAAAGACAAAGCATGTGGATGTGAAGTATCATTTCATTAGGGAAATGCTCGAGGATAAACAACTTCAGCTTGTCAAAGTTCACACCACAGAAAATCCTGCTGATCTAGTTACAAAAGGACTTCCCTCAGAGAGCTTTGCGCATTTTCGCAAGCAGTTAGGTGTAGGGTAGTACATCACTTCTCTACATCTCTTGTATATTAGCTTGTATAGTAGCTTCTCTCACACTTAAAGTACCACATTGGACTTTAAGTGGGAGGTTGTTGGGGTATAAAGCCCAATGTGGTCGCCTAGGTAAGTGGGCGGGCCGCCAGGTATGTACACATATTCTTTTGTAAAAACCTAATAAGAACTCACTATGCTCTACACATTACAGTAGAGCGAGTTCACCATATCGTCGTGCTCTTCTTCTCGTACTCTCTCTCGCGTCGCACTTCCGCTCGTACTCCTTCAAGATTGTTGAGGGACAACTTGAGCATTTAACAGTGATGGTATGTGATTTTTAGTTGGAGCTCATACACATTCCAAGGCCCAATATGGTAGGATTCATGGTAGTTTTAATAATGTTAAGGGACAATGCCAAAATTTCATTTTACAGTGGGGGCGAGAGCCTTTCTTTATGATGGGTCTAGGCATTTAAAATAATTATTGGCTCTTCCCTCCTCCCATTGTGATCTAACCATTGTTTATTTATTTGTTTATCATGGGAGAGTCCTCGCCTTTCTACCCTCCAAACAGTAGAGTTGTAGTCTATTGGGTAGTTGCAAAAAACTAATAGAAATATGTTTTTCATGACAAAAAAAAGGTAGACGTAATGACGACCACAATCCAAAATAAAAATTGTACGTTATTTTTGCCATAGTATTCACTCTCTCAAAAAAAAAAAGTAAGCTTCAAATACCTAAAAACATAATTGTTGGAAATAAATGCATACGAAGATGGAGAAGATAAAGGACACAAAACACCGGAAGTAGTATTATTGAGTGTTCTTTTACAAAAGGCTTTGCCCAAGAGTGATGGGCGTGTATACAATCCCATGGGACCTCCTAAAAAGGGAAAAGGTGCCCCAAGATAGTCCTAAGTGTCTTCGCACACATCACATCGTAATATGGTATCAATTAACACCTAGGCGTGATGTAGTGAATGGGCGTGTATACAATCCCATGAAAAAGGACCTCCTAAAAATGGAAAAGGTTCCCCAACAGCCTTAAGTGTATTCGCACACATCACATCGTAATATGGTAACAATTACCCCCTAACATTTACCCCCTAGGAGTGATGTAGTGAACATGAGCTGGCACTCATGTATGGTGGGAAAGTGCCATTCCTTATGTGTTTAGTCCACAAAGGGGAGTAAGCCTAAAGCTTTGCAAAAATATTTGGACTTCTCATGAGACATAGCCTCTATGAAAATATCAAAACGGGCTGTCTAGCCTAGGCACATAAGACAAGTTGACCTCTCCTGCAAAGAGTTGTCCTTGACAAAATGATACTGCGTCTAGATGTGCTTTGTGGGAGCATGCAACACTAGGTTCCTGGCAAGTGTACAGCAATATGTCGCTACTTTTGCTTCATCTTTGTTGTGTGAGTAATATATCCTATGACTTGTGGAGTTGTTAGACAAATATGCTTGTGTCCATTGTCGAAGACTTATGCATCCGCCAATGAGATTTGAGTATTTAGCTATCCTTTGATATATTATCTTGTGTTTCATGGCCTTCCACCCCTTTATGCTCATCACTTTAACTCAAACTTTGATCAGTACTAATTTTTTTGGCACTAGCACTTGCCTTGGCTGTACCTTTTGTGCTCTAAATGAAGGGTGTTTTGGACGTTATATCTTTTTTGGTGTTTTTTCTTACCATTTTTTGGGGTTATTTTCTAACCGTTTGATTTTTCACTTAATGTGGTGATGATGCCTCTACTTGTGATGTTGACTGCTTTCGCTTTAGGGATGCACCTTTCCTAGCTTTAGCTGTCCCTCTTCCAAAAGAGTGCGTATGAAGTGATATCTCACCTCAATGTGCTTTGTCCTTGAATGAAAAGTTGAGTTCTTCGCAAGATGGATAGCGCTTTGGCTCTCACTGTACAAGATACAATTGTCTTGTTTGAATCCAAGCTCTTCTAAGAATATGTGAAGCCACAGAATTTCTTTGCTTGCCTTCGTCATTGCTACATACTTTTCTTCCGTGGTAGAAAGTGAAACCACCTTCTGCATCTTTGAAGCCCAGCTTACTGCTGTGCCTCCAACCGTGAACACATAGCCAGTAGTGCTCCTTCGAGTATCTTTGTCACTTGCCATATCTGCATCAACATACCCTTTTAGAAAAATATCAGTTCCTCTAAAATACAAAGCATTTGTTGTTTTCCCTTTTAGATACCTAAGTATCCACTTCACAGCTTGCCAATGCTCTTTACCTGGGTTGTCTATGAACCTACTCACAACTGCCACTGCATGTGCAATGTCTGGCCTTGTCCAGACCATAGCATACATTAGAGAACCTACCGCTGTAGCATATGGAACTTTAGACATATAGGCCATCTCCTCTTGTGTCTTTGGACACATATCCTTTGTTAGTTTAAAGTGACCAGCCAAAGGTGTAGAAACTGGTTTTTCATTTTGCATTGCAAACCTTTCTAATACCTTCTTGATGTAATCCTCTTGAGATAGCTTTATTGTCTTCTTCGTCCTGTCCCTTGATATTTTCATACCAAGTATCCTCTTTGCAGCACCTAAATCTTTCATTGAAAAAGATTTAGACAGCTCCTCTTTTAGGTCTTTGATGTCCTGCATGTTAGCACTTGCAATCAACATGTCATCAACATACAACATTAGGATGATGACTTTTTCATCTCCCAAATTCTTCGTGTAGACGCAGTGATCCGAGTTGCATCTTGTGAATCCATGATCCAACATCCATCGATCAAACTTCAAGTACTATTGTCTTGATGCTTGTTTTAAACCATACAAGCTCTTCTTTAATCTGCAAACCATTTTCTCCTTACCTTTTACTTCATACCCCTTTGGTTGAAGCATGTAGATTTCCTCCTCTAAGTCACCGTGAGGGAATGCCGTATTTACATCTATTTGGTCGAGATTTAGATCATGAGCAGCCACAAGGCTTAAGACAAGCCTAATTGAGTTTATTTTACAACATGAGAAAATATTTCATTGAAGTCAATACCTTTCTTTTTAGAAAACCCTTTTACCACAAGCCTAGACTTGTACCTTTTCTTCCCACCTTCTTCTTCCTTCAACTTGTACACCCATTTGTTTTGAAGTGCCCGCTTACCTTTAGGCAACTCAACCAACTCCCATGTTTGGTTGCGATGTAGTGAGTCCATCTCCACTTGCATGCTCTTCGTCCATTCTTCTTTGGATTCATGTTGCATAGCTTCTTCGTATGATTTTGGCTCTCTAGAATCTGAGATTAAGAGATGGTTGAAGGAAGGAAAAAACCTTTCTGGAGGTCTACTTGCTCTTGTAGATCTTTGGGGAATAGGTTAAGGCTCCTCATTTGGTTGACGTTGTTGCACATTGTCACCGTTTAGAGTCCTTGAGTCTTCACCGTCCTCAAGCTCCATGTACTCATCACCTGTTTCTTTTGTTTGTTTTCTTTCCAAGTAATCTTTGTACATATTTTGTTCGTTAAAAATTACATCCCTACTCCTTAAGATTTTACCATCTTCAGGATTTCATAGGCAATACCCAAAGTCACCTTCTCCATAGCCAATGAAGAAACACTTTTTGGACTTTGCATCTAGCTTTGTTCTTAGGCTTCTATCTATGTGCATGAAAGCCTCACACCCAAACACTTTGAGAAATGCATAATTCACCGGTTTACCTGTCCATGCCTCTTCTGGAAGTCCCCCATCCAATGCCGTTGAGGGTGACCGATTGATTAAGTACACAGACGTACTTACAGCTTCCGCCCAAAGCTCAAGCGGTAGGCCTGCATGTAGCCGCATGCTTCGTGCTCGCTCCATGATTGTCCTGTTCATCCTTTCCCAAATCCCATTTTGTTGAGGTGTTCTTGGGGTTTTCCTTTGCCTCCGAATGCCATTGCTAGCAGAAAAGCTTTCAAAAGCTTGGCTGCAATATTCACCTCCATTGTCGGATCTGAGGCATTTAACCTTGGTCCCTGTTTCATTCTTCACAAAGGCTTTCTACCTTTGAAATATGGAAAATACATCAGATTAATTCTTCATGACATAAACCCATGTTTTTCTAGTCGCATCGTCTATGAATGTTACATAGTACAATGAGCCACCAAGTGATGGTGTACTTGCAGGACCCCTAACATCAGAATGAACCAACTTTAGTTTTTTATTTTTTCTTTCATTTCCTGATTTTTGAAATTTTACCCTATTTTGTTTATCATAAACACAATCTTCACAGAACTCTAAGTCCACTTCTTTCAAACCTGGTAGAAGCTTCTTTGTTTGAAGAATTTGCATTCCTTTGGCACTCATATGCCCAAGTCGATAGTGCCACACCGCACTGTCAACTTCTGTAGTTGTTGCATAAGCTGAAGGTTACGTGCTAACAGTATACAAGTAAAGTGTACCGACCTTTTCTCCCTTGGCAACCACCAAAGATCCCTTTGAGATCTTCCACCGTTTGTTTTTGAATGCAATGTTGTGACCTTCATCATCCAATTGTCCTGTAGAGATCAAATTTTTCCGAAGAGAAGGAACATGCCTAACATCTTTAATCTTCCATTCATTTTCGTTAAAAGTTTTGACAGAAATTGTACCTTTGCCGACAATCTCACAAGCTTCATCATCTCCCAAGTATACATACCCAAAATTATCTTTGGTGTAATCTTGGAAATGTTGCTTGTGTGGTGTCGCATGGAATGAAGCCCCGGAATCTACTATCCAGGAATTAGACACATTGTCTAATGAGAGAATTAGAGCATCTTGCTCTACTTTACCTGCCACATTGGCCTCCGATGTTGGCTTGTTGTCTTGAGACTCAGTCTCCTTCTTCTTCTTGGACCAGCAATCCTTCTTGACGTGGCCCTTCTTGCCGCAGTTCCAACATTCAAGAACTGACTTTGTGCGTGACTTGCTTCGTCTTGAGCGATCACGACCCTTCTGATTTTTAAACCTCTCCTTAGGCCTTCCTCTTGTTTGCACTGAAAATGCAGCACTTGATGATTCTCCTGTGCTTCTCCTTCGTATTTCCTCACTTAGGAGAACACCCACAACATCATCAAACTTAAGAGTATTTGTACCAGAGATAGAATTACTTACAGCCATCACAAGGCTATCCCAACTATCCGGTAGAGATGATAGTATAAGGAGAGCTCGCACTTCATCATCGAAATTGATTTTCACCAATCGAAGTTGACTTATGTTTGTGTTAAAGTCATTTAGGTGTTCTGCAACTGAACCATTCTCTGCCATCTTTAAATTGAACAAGCGCTTCATAAGAAATACCTTATTGGATGCCGATGGTTTCTCGTAGAAGTCCTCCGTGGTCTTCATCTCAGAAACATTGAAGGCCACCGTTGACGCCAAGCTTAACCGGATTGTTCTTAGTGGCTTTCGATCAAGGACAATCCATGCTTCATCTGCCATTGTTGTGGGCTTCTTCGCAAGACTACATAGTGGCAAATAGAGGTCCTTCTAGTAGAGATAGTCTTCAATCTGCATCTTTCAATGTTGGTAGTTTTTTCCGTTGAACTTCTCAATTTTGAGCTTCCCTTCCTCCGCCATAACTCCCACTCAATTCAAGGAATCCTTTTCTTGAAATAATTTAGCTACGAGCAAACCTTGCTCTGATACCAGTTGTTAGGAAATAAGACATAGCTAAATAGATAATTGAGTAGATTACTCAATGGAGAGAGACAGATTTACATACACGAGATTATAGAGTAGAGAGAGAGAGAGAGTACACATGATATACGTGGTTCACCCAATGTGGGCTACATCCACGGGAAAGCAGCCACTCAATGGCTTTAGTACTTCAAAACAAGAAGTAGTTTACAAAGGGATTATACCCTTAATGGAGCTCCCGCCTTGCTTCACTCTCACCACCTCACACTCACCTTGTTGCATCAACTTCACACTATGAAATGTGTGTAGAAATGGCCTCCTTTTATAGGCCAAAAGGGTGCCCTCTCTTATGAGAGGTAGCCATGTGTAGCCACCCTTGTGTGAATAAGTCCAAATCGGACCCTCCAATCCGCCCATGTGTGGCCGCCCTTGAGAAGACAAGTCCGCTTTTGAATTCGGCCACCGGTCACCGGCCATTGAATTCCGACCACCGGCCACCGGCTCCACTGGCCATTGACTACCGGCCACCGGCCAACCGACGGTTGTTTTCCAACCACTTTTCGGCCGCCGTCCGGCCATAATATTCCGGCGAAAAGGAATAATCGGCGAGGTTTCCGGTGGTTGCCCTTGGTTTTTGACTGTGAAAATTTTGGTTTCCGGTGAGTGATTTACCTTCACGCACGATGGCTTCTCTTCATAATGGGGGCCTTACAAATGTGCGCTTTTACCACAGAAAATTACAAGGGTAAATCAGCCTCCATACTTAACAATAGTCTCTTTTTGCTGCATGACGTGGGATCTTAAGAGATCTATCATTTCTTGAGAACAATTTTCCTCTTTGGTGGTGATTTCAGAGGTGACTTTGGAGGTGGTGATCTCGAAGATGTCTTAGGCCTTGGTTTTTCATTAGGTGGCCCAAAGTTGACTTGGTCATACCTATTATTACTAGACTTTGGGGAGGTAGGTGTGACATCATGGTTTGTACCTATTAGACTTGAACCCACTTAAAAGCATTCGGTGGACGATAAGACTCATCTTTGTTTCCTTCCTTAGAGGTGTAGGTGAACCGTGTCACATGAAAATGCTAGAAAGTAGTGGGACTATTTGGTAAAGTGTCTCTTCTTATTGGCTAAACACTCTTAAGGTAGAGAAGTTGGAAGTATTCTTCCTTCCTATCACCATAAAAAAACAATTCTTAATAGCTAAAGCTATGGGTTGCAATTGACTTTGATCTAAATCATATGCTCTAACATTTGTGGCCGTTCCTGGTGAATAGTAGTTGACACCATTTTTATAGCTCTAGGAGATAGCTTCATAGGCATGGATTAGACATTTGAACAATAGGCGGTTGTTGTAGCGCGGATAATGTGTCGTGCTCTCTACAGTGTGGGTGCCCCTCAGTGCAATGTGCGTGACAATCTCACTCAAACAAATGGAAACTCTCTCAAACAGAATGAAACACAGAAAAAATGGATAACAACAGACACAACAGTGGACTAGAACATGTGGATTCGACTAGCTCAAAGAACCATGTATAGACTCTGGCATGGAAGCACACTCAGCTCCAGGCTAGGACTCACAGGTACAAATGGGGGTGTCGAGGCTCAGATGTGCAGGGATGGTGAAGCGGTGCTCTGTGTAAGACTCACTCTAGACGACTACGTACAAGATAATAGAACTGGCCCAAAACATCTACTCATATGTACAACCATAAGAGCCACCAACGGCCCATAAATGTCTAGCCAGCTAAGTCTATCTCCAAACTAAGTGGTGGTGGTGACCTGGCCACGATGTCCACTAGACCACCGTAGGTACCCTGCCACGTGTCACTCCTAGCCCAAAGGGTCCGTCCAGTGTGAACCAGACCAACTGTAGCTAACTGTTACAACTCTATTTTCAAGTTCATGATATTGTGGCACATTTACTAGGGTCAATATCTCAATGTGAGACTCATTTGGCATGCAAGGAATTTGCACATGAGAGCAGGGAAAAAGTAATGTCTTGAACGTTGGTTTCATTCAAGCTTGAGGGCGCCAGGGATGAGCTCGTTCTCGTGCACTAGTTCCCTAGGCAGAGGAAGATTTGTCAACTCCTCTCGAAAAATGTCTTGATATTCGTTTAGCTATTCAGGCTCTCATCCTTTTGATTCTGTTTTTGGTTTATCGATCCTTATAACATAGATTGATAGTCCTTTCTTTGATCCTTTGACTAAATAAATGGCTTTGAACAACTTCAAGGGAGATTTTCCCGCTCTGCCTTGTACTATTGTTCGCCCTTTGAATTTGAACAAGAGATGGTCCCTTCACTACAATGGATGTTTTCTTTATTTTTGTTCAGCCAATCCATCCCTAGAATTCCTTCAAATCGGCCCATATTTAGGCTTTCTTTGCTGGGTTGAGTGGCCTTCTAATTGAAAGGATAGATCTATCGTCTATTCATCTGTCAAGATGGTGGACCCGTTTGCTAGAGAAACTCACAATTTAGAGCCCGTGGGTTGGGAAGTGACTTGCAATCTCTTCATAGTGTTAGGTGATAAAAATGAATGTGAACTACCAGAATCAATATTTAAGGAAAGGGGTTTTCCCTCATTCTCTCTCTTAGTCTCGAGAATGGAGAATTGTCGATTCCGTCCATTGGGATCCAAGGCAACATAGACATTTGCTTGTTCTTCTATCTCATCCTTTACTGAAGTGAAGTTCATTGTTGATGTTCTATGTAGGTTGATGGTTGGATTATGACCACGAAAATGAGATGTATGAGGAGATCTTGCTTGTTTTGGACTTTGTCCTCTTGTTCGAAGGTTTTTAAATTGTTCCCCTGGATTGGGTTGATTCTGAAAGTTAACATGTGTGGCCAAAAGACTGGGGCTATCTCGCTTTGGGCATTCGACTTTCTTATGGCCAGATTCTAGGCATTTGTATCACTGAATTTGTCTCCCACTTTGAGTGTCTGGAAGAGCATTCACACAAACAAAATGCGGTGGAGGCTAGGATTGGACAGTTGGTTTCTGTACAAATTGCTCAATTAATAGGGTTGGTTGGGGTAAGAAGAAAGTTCTCACTTCCTATGTGTTGTGGTAACTCCCTTAAAAATGCTCTTATGGTTTGACTTGGCCTTTAACTTGGATTAAAGCATCCACAAATGAGATAGGTCGAAGGGACTCTACTTCAGGAGCCAAATCTTCTCCAAGCCTAATGATGAAGCGACTTAGCTTTTTTTCCTCATTCATAAAAGGAGCATATCGTGAAAGTCGAACAAACTCTTCATAGTAAGCTTCAACAAATATGTTCCCCATCTTGCAAGAAAGAAACTCATTCATCTTAGTGGTGAAGTAGTCTAGGGGAAGATATCGCTCCTTGAGATGATGCTTTAACTCATGCCAATCTTGGGTCACATTTTCTACTTGGTGAGATTGGCAATCGATCTTCCACCATGTTTTTGATGGTCCTTCTAGCTTAGCTACCCCCATTATCCCTTGACCTATTGAATTGTAGCCGACAAAAGCAAAGTAGTCATCCCTCTGAACTATCCATTCTTCTAGTTGAGTAGGCACATCATCACCTGTGCCTAAAAAAGTATGTGGTTGCACAAATTTAAGCACAATCTTAAGATCCTTGTCATGCCCGAAATCCTGTACGAGGGCTATAGCAAGAGACATCTAATCTGGACTTGGCACATGGACATCTTGAGGTGCTAGTGGCGCTTGTGCATCAAGAAGCATAGAATGTGAAGCGTTAGCTATTGGCGAATCTTGGACAACCTTATCTCTTGGAAACTTATATGGCATCTTCTCCCTTTTTTTTTTCTTTTGAGGCAAAAACTACTTTCTCTTACTGATCGAGTCACAAATCTTGTAGATACACAAGATTAGAGTTAGATTTAAAAAAAAAAAGATAGACCTTTCAAAAGGTAGACTGTTTGTTATTTTCTTTTCAAAACTCTATTTTTTGTCCAGATTTTTTAAAAACATCTTGGGGGGATAATTATCAGTGTAGGGGTGCACTTATTTTGACTGCCAAGTTCGTCCATTTCTTGTTTTGACAATACTGCCTTTAAAGCCCTAAGGTAACTAGTGATGAAAAATACAATAATATAGACTCGTGAGAAAAATGACTTGCGAGCACATATAGCCTCGCCAATTTGTTTCCAAGGGGTATAAAGGGTCCATTAATCACATTCGTTTGTGGGTAGATAAACATCTTCTCATGGGGAAGATTGGTGATTAATAAAAGAAGCTTGCTTTCATAGTCTAGGTCATGAGATCTGGCAATACAATAGCGTTGGGGACCTAGTCCCAATTTCTCTTTCATCATTGCGGGACACAGCCTATTCAAAACATGGTCATGGCCCCACAAAGTTATTTGAGTTATGTTGCTTTGGGTCTCCCACATTTGTTGTGTCCCTTTGGTAGGAAAGAAGAGGTGGAAAAAGTGTTCAAACATGGCCTCCCTTTATTCTAGAGTTGCTACTTCCATTTGATTTTGTACAACTTTGAGAACTTCATCTTCTTGAGAGGTTCACTTCATTTGAAAAATTTCATGAAATTTGTGAACTTTTTTTCAATACCTCACTCTTTTACTACAAGAATCTTCTAAAATATTTATCTATCCAAAGATGAAAACTGCACTCTGATACCACTTGTGAAGGCCATGCCAGGGACTACCGGCTTCAATGTTCTCACACAACTACATCGCGATCCCTGACATCCCTCCCGCTTGAGACCGACACGAAGATAGGACTCCTCCTACTCTTTGATGCTAGCTCAAGGCAGTTAGAACATTCACCTTTTCCCATACAGATTCCTTAATTTAAAAACATATTTCCAGATCGGTTCAAACTTTCTCATCGAAGTCATCAGACTAAATTGGAATTCAACCTTCCAAGGTCAACTGGCAGGAGTTCTCTAATTCACCCTTGGTTCTAGGTTATCGGTACATTTTTTCCGGTTATGACTGAGCATAGCTGTTAGTGCATTCTCCAAAGATGAGTGTTATTACTAACTACCCAAATCCCTCGTTCCCAAGTTTGATCCCCACTCCATAGATTGGAATCCCTTTCTCCATTTCTTGGTATGGAGTTCAATTTATCCAGTGTGGAGCGATGTTTATGAGGGTCCCTCTCACTGATCTCGTTGAGTGTTTATAGTTCTCTTAGCTACCTCCTCACACAAGTACATCTTGTACTTGATGGATGTCCTATTTCTGGACATCAATATATGAGACATATTCCCCATGTGGTCAATATTTCTCTAGGGCTGACATTGGTGCTTTTAATTATGTGTCACGACAGAGTCCTTAGGTACTACTCAAATCCGTTTCTTAGACCATTTTTAGCACGTAGTATGAAGAGCAACTTTTGTGGAAAAAAAATTTCGGATATCTAGTAAGACTTGTTAAGGTTTTAAGTATTGTTAAACAACATTAACGGATGTTTGTTTACACATATAGCAAGGCTATGGGTAAGCTCATTGATTGCCAAGCCTTGCTATATTATTGTAGGGATAGAGGGAACCACGTACATAAATATCATACCGTGGGATGGAGTCAACTTAACTAGTGCATGAAGTCTACAAGAGATTATCAGGCTCTTGAAAAACACACTCAATCTTTATCTACCCAAAAATCAGTCAACTAAATGTCAGGCAACAAAAACTAACCGAGATATCCACAAGTAAATATCATCAATACACCAAACAAATGAAGTCCAAACGTGACCAAACTTGTAGGATGGATAGGCAATGACTAAAGACACATATCTATGGTCTCAAATCCCCCTTTTGACCACTTGCCAAAATTGTGCTTATTATCTATAGAGCATTTTTGACTTAACTATTTTCAGTCTTGATGGATAAACTTTAGAGCTTAGTAATGCTATTCTAAAAACCCTCCTATGCATAAAATGAAAATTGGAATTGTAAAACTTGAGCTATAAGCAAATTAGGAGGAGGATTAGCCACAAAAAACCACAGATTCATTGCAAGAAACTTACAATGTCGTGTAGATCTTTCACCTATGAATGCAATGAAACGGACAACACTCCAATCAAACCATCTGCAAGAGAGTTATGAGCTTGAGAAAGAAGAAGGAGAGTACACAATGTTCTGTAATCGTGTCGAACGCTTATTATCCAAAAGAATTTTTGTTTTCAAAAATTGACTTCTATACCTTAGCCATAAGGGTTTAGGTCAAAAATGGATGATTTGCTAACTCTTCTACAGCCTTGTAATTCACTAATACAATCTAGAAGCATTTAGCCTCGCTCAGTTTAGCTCTTAATTACATAATACTTCACAAAAGTGGCTCGAGAATCAATAAATTACAAAAGTGTATAGCTAGAGACATCCAGATTGCTCAAAAAAATGGAAAATTACAATATAGGCTATTACAAAGGCTCATAAGGTTAGATGTGCAACCTAAAATTTCTCCCCCCCTCTGATCTTGGGTCATCTATGACACAGCTAGCCGATAGTGGCTAGGTAGTGCTCGGGCCATTGCGCTTGATGACGCTTGTGGAGGTCCTCCAAAGCTTTGCGGTACTTGATGCAAAGCTCTTTTTCTACATTGGTGATAAATTGCATGGTGATTTTGTTCTTTTATTCAATATTTGAGTATATCACAACCCTTGCATGAAGGTTTTGTACAACCAGGCCAAAGATTCAAGATTGGAAGGTGAAGAATCTTGTGTAGAATGCCTCTTTGAAATGTCTGCATGTAGTAGGAGGAAAAAAACACGAGTTTGGCATGGAACCCTTTAAGCACTTCATCGTGAGGGTTGGTTGGATAATTCATAGCACCATCCCTTGTTTCCCTCAAGGAATGACATTCAAGCTATGTCACTTTGGTCTATGTCTTAGAAAGTCTCTATGCAGGCCAGGAGCATTCTTGCTATCTTGATAACCATGATGCAAAACAAATCTAGAATTCTCTTGAACATCTGCATTGCCTATGTGAGAGTTTGAACCATATATTCCTCAGATGGTTTACCATCTTTGGGCGGTGCCAGCCTTGGGTAGTTCAGCCATATTGGATGCTTCTTTTTTATGACCTTGTGGCTTCGTACATGGCACAATGTAGGATCTTTCTCGGTATCTTCACGAGCATTGGTGTGAAGTGTGGAGTACCTTGGATACTTTGACAACAAGGTTCTTTGCCAATTAGGATGTGTCGATGTTAAATTGGCTTCCTACTCCTCTACTAGTCTTTCTTTGATGGAGAACAACCTCAAATTTTATTAGTGGATATGTGAGAGATTGTTGATGCCATTCTTCATTAATCATTTTGGGAGTGATCAGGGTGACATTAAGAGAATGCAAAACTCTCTGTGCGCATTGCATGGCTTCTTTCCAAATTTGTTCGGTCTTCTTTAGCACAATAGTCTTGAGCTCTAATTCTGCTAGTTGCCTAAGTTGGCCACTGTTGAGCCCCTACCTCAACTTTTGTAAGAGAATTTCGGGCAGTTGTGTTGACTCGTCACTTGGCCTTATCAAACACTATATGAATTGGAGTCCTTTGAATTCCCCATGGGTAGATCTAGTGCATCTTCATCTTTCTCCACTTGCTTCCCTTTGTCCGCTAGTGCATTTTTAAGTGAATTCTTCAAACTTTCTATCTCTGCTTGGTAGGCATGCTCTTTTTGCATAAAATTGATTTCCAACTCCCTCTGATGCATTTGCTCAATCTTTAACTCCATTTCTAAGTATTCCTCTTTTCCAATGCCTTGTAGGCTAGGTATGAGCCATGTAGTGTCAAGACTGTGGGATTTGCTTTTAACTTGGTGAGAAGCTCATTTTTATCCTTTATTATGGCTTCTACTTGAGCTACCTCTAGATTAGCCACTTTCAACCGGGTTTGTATCCATTGTGCATGCACGTTTGTATTCAAAAGATCTTTGTTTGCCTCTTGTAGCTTCCTTTCTTGCTCTTGTATAGTACGGGACAACTGGTCCATGAGTGCGGCTATTGCAAGTACCTCTTTTGTGTGTCTTTAATTCTTGTCTTGCAAGTCCTTGATCAATGATTGGGATTGGTTGTGCATATTGTTGTACTCGTTGAGAAATGCATCGGTTATGTTTCCTCTTGTGCCCCAATAATTCTCTTTATTCTTTAAGCTCTGAATTTTTTGTTGGCGAGTAATTACTTCAGCGTTTGGTAGCTCCACCATAGAATGTATGTGCTCTACATAGTCTTCTATATCTTTCAGAGGATCCATCTGCCTGGTAGTGCATGTATTGGTCTGCCCTCAAGCTTCCACATGCTCAAATTTTCTATCCTCTCTTTGTTCGTGTTTGGAGTCTATCCCCTTTGGTGCTCCTTTGTTCTCCTATTGTTGGCCTTGTTCTAGAGGTGTATCAACAATCATATCACCTTCTAGAGGATCTTCTTGTATAGGTGACAAGGTTGGCTACTTTGTTTGCACTGGTGGAAAATGCAAATGTATCTTGCTTTGCAAATTTCATAGATATTGATATAGTCCCTTGTTCCTTTGAGGTGTTTAGAGTCGTGGTTTTTTTTTTGTTGGTTTTTGCTCTTCTTCTTAAGTGGTTGTTTGTGCCCTTGTTCTTTCTTCATGACTGTTAAGCCAGCAGAGGATCACACCCACATTTTTGCTCACACTCATCATTTTGTAACCATTGATTGTAATAAATGTCTTTCCGACATTAATTTTGATTTGAGCCATTCATTAAGTAACGGGACTCAATTGAGTTTCCAGCTTGTAATCCCGAAGTAATTTCACTTGCTGATGTAATTAGTTAGAGACGTTCTCACCTCCAAGGCTGAGGTATATAAGCCAAAGTTTTTGTAACCTAAGGGGATTCAGATTATTAATCAAAGTGAGTTTTTTGGAGCGCCGTGACTGTGTCTGAGAGAGAGAGAGAGAGAGAGAGAGAGAGAGAGAGAGAGAGAGAGAGAGAGAGAGAGAGAGAGAGAGAGAGAGTGAGTGAGTGAGAGTCTTATCTACTTGCTACGCGAGCTACAGAGCCGCCATTGGAGAAGCAACACCACCATTGTGTTAGCAACGGCGAGAGCTACACACAGATACCAAGAGTGCGCGCTATCGGCTTCTATGTGTGGTAAGTTCCTACGAGCTTCAGTGTGAGTTTTCTTCCAACTCGTGTGTCGGAATGGAGCGTGCAGCATATCTATAGAACCACAACGAGTAGAGCTACACATTAGTACCATCGGGGTCAAGTTTCGATCACCTGTATTTTTTGGCTTGTCTTCATACGTGTTTACCGCACGGAGTGGTTATAGATTGATTTTACAGTTCAAGTCTTTAGGGTGTTGTTCTTACCTAGTGTATAGACTTCCCCTTGAGTTTGAGATCGATTCAATGATTCTAGATCCTGTTTCGTATAGCATTCATTCGTAGTACGGATTTCAGTCACTTGCGTATTTTAGAACTTAGATTTGATTTCCTTAGTAGTGATTGTCATTAGAAGGTCGAGTAGGTGATTTGACACCCACCTAGTTGTTTCCATGCACCTGCGGGTCAAGCTCCGTCCTCGTCTGACAAATTCTGTTGTTGGTTGAGTTCTCGCTATTTAGCTTCCGCTAGCGGCGTAACCACCTTAACATTTGGCGCCGCTGCCGGGGATGAGAGCCTTAAGTAGGTGACCTTAGACTAATCCTACGAGGTGAGTCGTATAAACTACTTTGTATACTTTAGTTAGAAAAGATCTAGGAGTGGTGGACTCCGAAGATCTCGAGAGATACTAGGAAGTGGGGTATTCCTGGGTCTTCCGTGTTGACAGTATTTTTAGTTTAGCTTAGATTTGTTTGTTGTTTTGTTGGTGTTGAGTAGTTGTTGATAGAAGAAGAATTTGCTAGTCCGTGAGTGGCAGTGGATCTTTTTAAAATCACAATTACCAAACCCATTTTATGATTAGGAATAGCTTAGGTAGGACTTCATTTGATCCTGATCTAGAGCTAGTAATCATTGGAGTATTTGCTTGATATGGTTGATTGCATGTTAGATCACTAAACCATCGAGTTAGTAGTGAAACTTGCAATAAACAAAAGTCAGAGAAATTTTCTGTGTATCTGGGAGTTGCTGAGCACTTGAGAAATCTTTAGGAAGGATTCTGTGCCAAAAAACTGAAAATCTGCAACTTTAGACATCATACGCGTATGATGTTTAAATGACCAAATAGAGACCAAAACAGAAATTTTGACTTTACCAGAGTGGTCAAAAGGGGGGTTATACCCTAATTTCAACTTAAAATTGGAGCATTAACACTCAAGGAAACCCAAAAAGACAAGTCGGAGTCCAAGAAACGCAAAGAATAAGAAATTTTGGATTCAGATCTTGTTTTTACATTCAAACCTGACAAAAACACTTGAAACTCAATTATAAACATTGGAGAAGGCTTAAAACCAAGAATAGTCAAAATCTGGGACAAAAGACATCATACGCGTATAATGTCTTTTAGCACATCCACTGCTTATTTTTGATATCTGACCTGACAAGATTGTTACAAACACTGTAGAAAGCATAAATATCAAGTCTTGACCCAAATTGATGAAAAAAACATCATACGCGTATGATATCTTTGACCTAATTTTGGACATATTTTGAAACTTTGCCAACACAGATCCATTGTAATAGCTGTCTAGAGGTTATATTTCAAGTTTCATCCCATTTGGATCACAATTGACCCAAAACAAGTCAAAAGCGAAAAATTACCAAGAAAAGCCTAAATCAGCCATAACTTGCTTAAACAGAGTTCAAACTGAATTTTGTGAGTGGACAGAGCATAAGGGGGCTACTGAGAGTGAGCATAACCAAAATAGTCCAAATCTGTGAAAAAAGACATCATACGCGTATAATGTCTTTTTCAGCATAACTGCAACAAAATTCTCACTTGATGAAACAGAAGTTGTCCAACTGACAAGATTAAACAATTGACCAAGTATCAATCAGTTTGGATCAATTCTGACCACAAAAACTTGGGAAAACAAATTGCCGAGACGGAAAAGTTAAAGTCCTTTAGGGGAATTGATGAATTTGAGATCGGGCAGGAATCTCCAGAATAACCAACCAAAACAAGGGGAGCAAGCAAGTGTCATATTAACCGAGGGAAGTGTAAACCAAAGTTGGGTGCAACCATTAGAGCCGATCTTTGAAGGAAGTGTTTCTGATACTTCTTCGGAGAGATCTTACTAGATTTTCACCGAACACTTGGAACACTTGAACCTGAACAACAGAGAAAATATGGCAGCAGGATCATCAAACCCTTCCGCCACAATGAAGCTATTGTTCATAAAATACCAGTACGACAATGAGCAAGGTGCCAAGATCTACAAAGATGGAATGTACCGCTATTGTGTAAAGATATAAGATAGACCTAGTGAGTTCAAGGACTTAGTGCCTGTGAGCTATAGCAGAGATAGATATCTAGATGACGAGGGTACCATGTACTTGGTAGTCCTAAACCCTAACATTGTGGACAAGTGGGGATTGATGGGCACCAAAGCCAAAGTAGATGAAGAACTTGAGGAGAAAGCACCAATAATGAACTTCCCTGATGCGAGGTTAAGAAGAGAGAATGAAACTACAAGGATCAACACTGATAACATCTATGTGGGGCTATAAAAATATAATAATGGGGAGCAAGATCTCTATTATAGATGTGAAGAACCCTACACCGGAGAGTTGACAGACCAAAAAAGACTTTATATCTTTACCTACACAGAGGGATCGGAAGTGAAAATTGCCGCTTATGACAAGTATGGGAGGCAATACTCAATAATGGGCAAGAAAGAATTAGAAGGATATACATACTTTGGGGGACCACTACATCAGTATTATGTTACTTCTAGCTCACAAAGACCAGCACCAACAAATGGAGTGCAAAACCCAATGACGACAGGAGGACAAAGAACTCAGGCTGCTGACTCTTTCAGTCAACCTCAGTACTCGAAGCCCGGACCAATGGGATCATTACATTCCAGAGAGTCAATGGATACGAATCGAGGTAGTGCAGTTCCAATCCCCACGTATACCACTCCAGGTCCAAAGTTCGAAGCGGAACCATCACATTTATCTCCTAGTAGTAGACTCAGGGAAGGGGAACCGACAAGGGTAACCCATGAAGTCCATGATGCTAGAGAAAGCTTTAGCCGGGACATAGGAGCAATGAGATTGGTAGCAGACCATAGACGTATGAGACCATCTCAAGTAGCCAAGTGTATGCCAAAGAAGTATGGTGGTTCAGGAGATCCGTATGCACATGTGTCACTCTTTAAGCAAGTCTTAAGAGCTGAGCAGATAACAGATTTCCATACACAATACGAGGGATTTGGTATTAATCTAGAAGGTACGGCATTGACATGGTTTCAACCACTGAACAGAGGGGGATTCCATGACATTGACCATTTGCTAAGAGAGTTTGCTAAGGAATTCTCAAAACGAGGGATTAAGCACAATACGGTCTCACAAATATATGCTTTTAAACAGAGAGAACACGAAAAAGTGTAGGAAGCTTCACTTCGCTTCAAACAATACATTGAGAGATGTCCAGTACGTGAACGACCACAAAATGACAGACTATTTGTTCTCTTTATTGAAGGATTGAGAAACGACACTCTCAAGAAGGACTTGCACTTGAAAGCTTGTACAAGTTTCGAGCAAGTAACGAGAGCAACATTGTACTTAGTGGATAACTGTACGATTTATGGAGAGGTGTCAGCGGATACAGATTTTTCATTCAGTAGCTCTTCCTCCATAGCGAGCGAGACTACCACTAAAAAGAATGTTCAAACAACAACCATGCCAAATGTAGAGCAAATGATAGAAGATGCTCTAAAAAGGATGGCACCATACCAAAAACCATTGCCAAAACCACTGAAATGGTGTGCTATTGAACAAAAATGGACAAACCATCCAACAGAGGAGTGCTATTACAACAAAGGGTATGTAAGGGAGCGTCAGTATGCACCTCCTGCTCAATTAGCACCACCTCAGGTACATCCAGTACCTCGATACCCAACGGGAAATGTACCAGGACCTATGGGGATAGAAAGACCGCAACCGGTATTGGGACAACAACCACCTTTACCAAGAGCAAGACCAGTGGGCATTAGATATGCACCAACCTTAGAGAATCAGGAAGAACAAGCCTTAGTGCCTGTTCAAGCCTATTATGAAGAATCTGGTGCATACATGTCTCCAACTATGTATTACCCACCAGAAGAACCCAAACAACCAGAACCATGGGGCATGATTGGGAATGTTGGAACACCAACAGTTACAAGTGCTTCTGATGAAGAGAGATACAATTTGGACGAAAGAACATTGATGTTCATAGCTCATGGAGGGTTAACAGGACAAAGACCATCCTATCCACAAAGGACGAATCAAGTGGGACCAAGACCAGCACTAGGACCCTATTACAAGTGTGGAGGTGACCATTTGATGAATGTTTGTCCACATACGGAAATCATTAGAATTAACGCTTATTACACTGAGTGTGGGGTTACTCACTTCATTGAGGATTGTTCAAAGAATCCAAACAAAGTGCAAAAGACGACATTGAATATGCTAGAAACTATTCCTATCAGCAGTGGGTCTGAAATTGAAACTCTGATACCAACGCAAGTTGTTACTAGAGCTCAAGCTAAGAAAACCACTAGAGAACCTGAGAATGGAAAGTTAGCGACTGAAGTGGTTTGTCAAGGACCGCAGAGTCAGAGAAACACATGGAAAGCTAGAAAAGCACGCATGAAGTTGAGAAAAGAACGTGAAGACGCTATTCTAGTTGAGGAACTAAAGCAAACTAAAGATAGATTAGAAAAACTTGAGAGTCAAAATGGGAAACGAGAGATGAGTCCGGAAAGAACGAAACAAAAGAGTGTCAAAGAAACAACGAGCTTAAGCTCAGGGGGATCAGTGCTAGTCGACAAAGTACACGAACCATTGGACGCACTGATGAGAGCTTACGAAGCTAGGGTAAAGAACAACCAAACACAAGAACAGAGGTGGATGACATACTCAAACGCGGAATTGGAAAAGCAGAGACTTGAAATGTGCCAGAGAATGATCGAGACTGCACAAGCCTTATTAGAACCACCAAGAGAAACAATGAATTGTGGAACGGAAAACCCAATTCAACAAGAAACTATCATTTCACGGGTAGCTGAAAAGACTCACAGTGCACAAAAGTCTGAAGATACACACAAGGATGACCGCATAGTATTGAACACAACCGATCAGGAGATAGTGAGTTTTCATCCAGTCATACAGAGGTCTTACGAAAGAGATGAGGATTACAATGAATTTTGGAAACAATTGAGAGAGGCAAACTTTGCAAACGAGCTAAGTTGCCAAGCTAATCAGACAAATTGGGAAAAGGACATCAGGAATCCTTCCATAGTGGAATTTGAGGCAGGATCTCAAGTGGACTTGGATCTGGAATCTTACTGGGGAGATGGGGGCTCTGTTAGAACAATGGAGAGAAAACCTCATTCACTGAATACCTTACCTTCATACTTAGGAGAGTATGAAGTAAAATCCGAGATTAGAGCACTTCCCTCACGAAGAATTTCATCAGAAAAAGTCATGGACTCGCAAGGATTGATAGAGATCTTGTCATCACCAGTGACATGCACTATCACTCTAGCTGAGATTTTGAGGCTAAGACCACATATGTGGACCACTGTAGGAAAATGCTTGGAGAAATTTGGGATAAAAGACCCAACATCGAGACTGCAAGAGGGTATACAAGAGCTGAGCAAACCACAAAAGAACGCAAAGCCTGTACCCTTAAACAAGGTCGGAGAGTATTGCGAAGGTAAAGAGGGGAATACAACCTTACCAGTTGAATTCCAAGGAGTGAACACGATGGCAATACTAGACAGCGGAGCTGGGGTAGCCATTGCTACAAAAGAAATCTGGAGAAAAATGGGGGAAACCAGCAATAAGGAAGACTAGGTTGAAACTCCAATTAGCAGATGGACACATGGAGAAAACCTATGGGGTTATTAGAGAAAGTGTAGTGACTTCTTGCGGCATTGAATACGAACATACTTTTGCTATTGTATTCTCGATTTTGGCAAGGAGAATAACTATGATATCATACTGGGAAGACCATTTCATGAGACAGTTGAAATGGTCCAGGATTGGGGCTACGATCACATATACCTGAGAAATATGGAAACCACTACACAGTTGTGAACCTGAAAGACCATAGCTACAAGATGTGAACAACCGAACACCGGTAGAGGAGTTTGATTCAGCTACTTTGGCGGGATTCCGAATTTCCATAGCTTGGTTAGGTAAGCCCAAGGAGTTATGGATGTGTGGGCTCGAAATGTGGAAGTCTGAGGCGAGAAGACATATGTTTTAGAAAGGGTAGCGAAGACGAAACTTTATACTAGAGAACCCTTTCCAGAGGACACGCTTGAACCATTAGAATGGACACACATTCTAGCAACCCTAGATGTTTGTGCAATTCCGGATGGTCCCACAACAAAATTTTGCAACAAGGACGGGTACGACGTGGTTCCGTACTTCATGTTGAGAACTGTACTCGAAAAAGAAACTGAAAAGAACGATACACTGGAAAAGGAAGATGAAGAAGAGGTGTTTCACGACATTCCCAATCATCCAGAGTGGGGAAATGAAGCAGACAACGAGTCAACGGACAATTCAAGCGGAAAGGAAGAAACTATAACGGATGTCAGATTTAATGATTTTCCGAACCAAACTAAACAACGCCAGAAATGCTATAGAGCAAAGAGAAAAACAAAAGGGATTAGAACCAATCCGATGCCTAGAATAAGAGGAAAAAATCAATTCCTAATGCTAGTAAAGGCAGAAGATTGTGTTAAGGACAAGATTTTGGAAGAATGAGAGGCAATGATCAAAAGAGCTTACGAAAAGACAAAAGAAGCTCAAGAAATCAAGTTCAAAGGAATGAAACGAAAACTGAAACAGAAAAATCAGAAAAGAACAAGCGCAACAGAGAACACACGAAGTCCAAGTTAGAACGTAGAAACAAGTACAGAGAGCTCAAGAAAACTCTGAAAGAAATTTGGACGACAGAAATTGAGAGTGGAGAGGACGAAAACGCCAAAATCAAGGAAAACATGGATGTTCCCTCTCACTACAGGAAATTCACAATAGAGGATAGGAAGGTGGTATTAACCCAACCTATTCGAGAGAGAAAGGCGAACGAATCTTATGACGGACCGGAGGATGCAAAAAAGTTGATTTAGCAGCTCCAGGTGAGACACCTAGACCGGTGTACATAGCCACAGATTTGTCTCCAGGCGAGGAAGAGAGACTTTTGAGTCTTCTCCGAGAGTACAGGGATGTGTTTGCATGGTCTTATAAGGACTTAAGGGGAGTTGACCCATCGATATGCCAACACACAATCCCACTAAAACAAGATGCAAAGCCTAGCAGATAGAGACCATACACATATAATGATACGTTTGCTAAGCGAATCAAAGAACAGATAGATAAGCTAATGGAAGCTAAATTCATATACGAGATTGAACACACCGATTGGGTATCTCCGATTGTGGTGGTACCCAAGAAGAACGAAAAACTCCGAGTGTGTGTCAACTTAAAGAAAGTGAATGCTGCAACAATCAGGGACAATTATCCCCTGCCGATAACTGATCATGTTCTAGAGCGTGTATCAGGGAAAACAACATACTCCTTTCTTGATGGTTTTTCAGGATATAACCAGCTAGCCATAGCACCGGCAGATCAACATAAAACAACTTTTGCAATGGAGTGGGGAATTTATGCTTATCGGGTTATGCCTTTTGGTCTAACCAATGCTCCCGCAACCTTCCAGAGGCTGATGACGCATGCTTTCAAAGAATACTTAAGGTTGTTTCTAGAAATATACATGGATGACTTATGTGTACATTCTCTCCTGAGAGATGAGCATCTAGAACACCTAAGAAAAGTATTTGAGAAATGTAGGACATATCGCATTTGTCTCAATCCTGAGAAATGTGTGTTTATGGTCCGACAGGGCAGAATTCTGGGACATATTGTCTCACAAAACGGAATATCCACGGATTTAGAGAAGATAAAAGTTATAGTGGATATGCCTAGACCAACCAATGCGAAACAAGTACAGAGCTTTATGGGACATTGCGGATATTATAGACGATTCATTTACATGTACGCTATAATAGGCCAACCACTTTACAGGCTAATAGTGAACTTTGAATGGACAGAGGAGTGTGAGGAATCATTCAAGAAATTGAAAGAGGCACTCATTACTGCTCCAGTCTTGAAATCACCAGATTGGGAGAAGATATTCCATGTGCATATAGATGCTTCGGCATATGCAATAGGATGCATTCTGGCTCAGCCAGAAGAAGGAAACATGGATTTTCCTATCTATTACGCCAGTCGACAGCTCAACAATGCAGAGAAGAATTACACCACAACAGAGCGAGAAGGATTAGGAATGATATATGCTGTGAAGAAATTTCGGCATTATCTTCTAGCCAACAAGTTTGTGTTTTTTACGGATCACCAAGCCTTGCTCTACCTAGTGAATAAACCATGCAATACCGGGAGAATAGTGAGATGGTTCATTATCTTACTGGAATTCGACTTCACGGTCGTAGTAAAGAAAGGAAAAACACATCTTAGAGCTGATCATCTTTCGCGATTTACGAATGGAGGAGACCCTATAGGAGTGGATGACGACATGCCAGACGCGTACTTGTTCAACATAGAAATGATACCGAAGTGGTCTCAAAATGTTGTTAGCCTATTAACCTATGGAGGAGAGTTTGATAGAAGAGAATACAACCAGAAACATATTGCTATTCAGCAATCCAAGAATCTTCAATTGGTTGCAGGAAGGTTGTATCAATTGGGAAATGATCATATTTTACGACTATGCATCAATCCTGAGGAATATAATATATATCTGCGCGAAGCACATGTTCAGGAATGTGCATTTCATTGTTCAAGAAGGAACACATATAGGAATTTGTTACAATTGGGAGTCTATTGGCCAGGGTTGAAAGAAAGCGTACATGAATATGTCTCTGTATGTATTGTATGTTCATCAAAATCGACAGCAGAGTATTCGACATTATATCAGATAATGATAGCTCCGGAATGGAGTCAGTATATTGTTGAATATCTCACAAATAGAACTTTCCCAGAAGGAACGTCAAAAGCTTGTCAGAAATCTGTAGAGACAGAAGCTAGAGATTACGCTTTAATAGGAGATCAACTCTATAAGAGAGGTAAAGACAACCAGCTTAGGATTTGCGCATCAGAGTCTGAGTATATGATAATCCTGGAGCAAGCTCATGGAGGAGTAGGTGGAGGCCATTTCTCAGGTGATAAGACAACAAAACTTGTCTTAGCCGCAGGAATATGGTGGCCAACATTACATATGGACGCTGAGGAATACGTTAAACGGTGTGATGACTGTCAGCGGACCAAAGTACCACTTAAAAGAGATGATATGCCGCTTAGACCAATGATGGGGGTAAGAACTTTTGCAAAATGGGGGATTGATTATGTCGGACCCATTTCACCTCCTGCATATAAGACTCATGCACAATACATCGTTGTGGCTACAGACTATCTAACAAAGTGGGTCGAAGCAAAGGCAACTCAAAAAGCAGATGCCAGGACCACGACACAATTTCTATATGAATACGTCTTTGTACGATATGGATTGCCAATAGAAATTGTGAGTGATCGAGGCACACATTTTATAAATGAAGTGATAGAGATCCTTCTAGATGAATTCATGGTAATCCATAGGAAATCAGCCCCGTATCATCCACAAGCAAACGGACAAGCTGAAGCAACAAACAAAACCATATGCACGGTCCTTACGAAGATTGTATCTGAGTCGAGAACTGATTGGGACCAGAAGTTGCATTCAACATTATGGGCATATAGGGTAGCATATAAAACATCAATATAACATGGTTTTTGGGCTAAATGCTATCTTACCAATAGAATTCTTGATTTCAACCTTAAGGGTGGCTAAGGATCTAGAGTGGACAGGGCACGAGCTTTCTGATAGAATAGATGACCTGGAAAAGCTAGACGAGCTTCGCCTAAAAGCAGTAGCTTCTATCTACGCTCAAAAAAGGCGACAAAAGGAATTTTTTGATAAACATGTGTGGACTAAAGAGTTTAAGGTTGGGGACTATGTCCTAGTTTACACTCTCAAACAGCATGCTAAGAAGCTTAAAAAGCGAGGGATGGGACCTCTGGTGATTAAAGATCTATCACCAAGTGGAGCCGTCAAGCTTGCTACATTAGACGGAGAAGAAATGCCCAATTGGATTAGTGGATGCAGAGTGAAAAAGTATCTTTTGCCGCTAACCCAAGACATGCTTCTCAAAATACATCAAGAAAAGCTACGTGTCCAGAAAAAGAAAAAGATTGTGGAGGAAGCGCAAGCCGAGGCGAAGGAAAGAATGGAGAAAAGAAGACTACTACGTCAGAAACAACGCAATGAAGGAGCAATACGAATAAACGCAGTAAGTATAACAGAAATGGATAATGACAAAGAAGAACCCATCATTGAATGCAAAGTAGGAACTAACCAAATCAAAGCCAGAGCACTATTGGATTCAGGAGCTCAAACTAACCTACTTTCACTCAGTTTGTACAGACAATTGACAAATGACACTAAATTACAAACTGCTAAGCAAGAGTTAAAAAGTTACTCTGAGAATTCAATCAAAACTGTCGGATGTACAGTTTTACATATACAGATTAACCAGTATGTGTATCCTCATATGTTTTACGTGGTTGAAGACCAAGCTACACAACATCCATTATTGCTAGGACAACCATGGTAGAAGCAATACAATGCAATGATTGACTGGAGTTCTAAATCAGTGCTTATCAAATACGAAGGTGAAAGTCAATCAGTTAAGTTCACCAAAGGATCAGAGACAACTCCAAAGGAAGAATCCAAGAACAAAGGTAAACAACAACCAGAGAAAAAGAAGAAGCAATGGCAACTAAAAATTTATATACAACTGGATTGCTCTTCGACGAGGAACTCTCAACATTGGATAAGGAAGACAAGCAATAATATAACAGCTCGACCTTGGGAAAAAACGGAGTCAAAGTTGGTATGGAGACCAAAAAAGGTTGTGCCAGAGAACACAAAGGTGGAAAACAGAGTCTTCAATACCAGACAACAGAGTGATTCCGAGACAATCAAGGACAGTGAAACAGATCTGGATTCCAAAGAAGTTCATGACGGCACAAAGCTATAGCAAGCAAATTTGGATCCCAAGGATTTGTAAACAGGAACTCCCTTAGTACAATCCACGGAAACTCCTAGGTATTTCAAGGCGAGGAAATCAACACAAAGAACAAAGCAGGTTTGGGTCGCAAAGAGTTTGTGGCAAGCACAAGCGAAGCGGAAGCAGATTTGGATTGTGAAAAAGAACAACAAGGTAAAGAAGAATCCATCTACTGATTCTACTACCGAAGTGCCAAAACCAACCCAAAACCCGACCACCAATCCTTCAATCAAACAAAGAGCAGCTTTATTGGAAAGACTGCTGTATCATCGCTCTACAATTGCATTGGGAACTTATGACCAAAACAACTACAATGCTTCGCCCACAGACACTTCATAGTCGTCCAGGAGGACTCAGACTAGGAGGGGGGGAGGTATACAGGTATACAGGAGCTACAAAGCAGCTACAAGCAACAAAAACAAAGCAAAACAAAAATTATATTACAAGGGCAGTGTCTTACATGATTTCGCAATTTTTATGTTTGATTGCGGATATTGATAATATTTATGCCCTTATATACCTTGTTTTGCAACAAGAAGAGATCAAATGATGAATTTGGGTCTCTAGACGTGTAAATATCACTAAATAAGAGTGTTTTTGGAGCTAAAAAGTGAAAAAAAGTGGTAATCCAAGTCCAGAAATCACAAATAAGTGTATATTCATATACACAGGGTTACCAGCTATTTATTGTGTATGTTTGGAATTTTTTGGCTTCAATTTGCTATTTTCCTTTATTTTTTATGATTTTCTTGATAAAAGTAAAAGAAAAATAAAAAAGCAGGTGAAACTAGATCAGAAAAAAGAAAAGAATAGATGGTGATGATCCTAATGACAAGGGCAACCCATGGTAAAAATTGAGTACAATTCGGGAAAAGTTGCGAAAAGCCCGAAATGACAGAATTTTGGCAAAGTGGACAGATTTCTCAGAAACAGGTCAAACGGAGTCCAAATTGAGAAATTTCAAATCCTAAAGTGCATTTCACGACGAGATAGGAGCACATGTCAAATTTGGTAACAAGTGATCCGAGAAGTCCAAAGTTAAGTATTTTTCACATCACTTTCAAGCTCATTTCCACTATTACCTTCTTGGAGAGAGCAAAGAGCACACAGGAGCATCCAACCTTCTACAGCCTTCTACGACTGCTACGAGAGCTCAGAGGACACCAGACATGAGAGGTAGACTCGTTGCCATAAGCTTTTGATGCTTATCATTAACTTTTGTCGCGAAAACTGACCAAAACCAAGAAACAAGAGCAGACGGGGAATGCGGTAGAATGCTAGGTAGTGGCACAACCGCCTAACCAAACCTTGCAAGAACTTATAGGTGGGTTACCCTAGTATAGAAGATGGGTTTCTAATACTCAAAGCTCGAGAAAGAACGATTGGAAAAACCCTAGGTCAACAGAGCCTACAAGAGGCAAACAGGAAAAAGTTGTCGAAACGACCCAAAACTTCTCAGGAATCTTAACAACATCGAGGGCAATCAACCATGGAGTATCTCCAGGTTTGGACCACCAAAAGTGGGTCAAAACAACCGATTTGACGACAGACACACAAAGCGTCATTTTGGCATAACGGCTGAAATTGACGACCGAATGAAATGAAACTTCACAAGCAACTTCAAATATACATGGATGACTTATGTTTGCAAGCAAAACCCAAAAGAAAGCCGATTCACTTACCGATGGTGAAAAAGACGCTTTCGGGCAACCAAAAGGAGAAAGATGGAGAACGGGGAGCCAAAGTCAAGTTCAACCAAATAGATGGCTTCACAACATATCCAATGAGCTGGAAATGCAACTCTCGAGAAGAAAAGTTGAAGAAATTCAACTCCAAGGCAAAAAGACGACTTCGAAGACTGAAATGCCTATAAGGGGGCTTTTTAGCTAAACTGATGACTTTTTAAGTTGAAAACTAGTTAGCAGAGCTTAGGGCACTAGCACAAAGCATTCTTTGCACAAAAAGACCAACATTTCAAGAAAAGACATCATACGCGTATGATGTCTCACAGCATGAATTTCACATCCATTTCAACATTTGAGTGCATAGCCTCATTCCACATGTTAATCACATCCTATGAACCAAGTATCATGAGAATTGGAGTTAGAAAACCCAAGGAAAACCAAAAAGACGCAAAGTAGGCCATAAAATTGATTTTTGGTCCTAATTTTGTCAAATAACTCCAAACTCATTGAAACTTTGTAGGATTGTTGATTAACACATCTACAAGCTATCTGGAACCAAAAAGCACCATTTTGACACAAGAGACATCATACGCGTATGATGTCTATTTGCACTTACAGAGCCAAAACTGCTCATTTGTCATCATACATCCATTATATATATCTAATACATGCTACATATGAAATTTGGAACCATTTGGTCAAGAGGATCACCACATTAGCTCAATTGAGGGAAAATCCTTCACCTAAAGCCTATTTTTGGCCCAAATCCAACATACTCAAGTCCAAACCAAGATTTGAGTAGGAACAGTCCTTCACTAGTACATGGGGAATCCACAGAACCAATCCCATGCAAAATTGATGAAAAAGACATCATACACGTATGATGTCTACAGAGCCATTTTTAGCCCAAAATCTATCCAAACTCAAATCCAAGCATATGATAATCATGTATACACTATCAGCTACAAGCACAACCAATATGAAGTCATTTTGACACAAAAGACATCATACGCGTATAATGTCTCCAGCATGATTTTGAGCCCATTTTGCATATTTTTTCACCTACCTTGCATCCTTAGGCCTTGAATAGCTAATGTTTCAATTTTCAAGTCATTTGGATAGTTAAAAGCTTCATTTCGGCTTTCAGTACTAAAAAGACGCTAACTTCTGAAATTGGAGTTACAGGAGCCATGGATTCCACCAAGTCATTGTGGCTGTCAATGTGGCTTTTCCATTCAGAAGCATGGAAAAGCCACATTGACAGCCACAGATGGAGAGAAGGTAGAAGTACAGATCACTCCACAGCTAATTGCAGATGCATTGAAGCTGCACAACAAAGGGAGCTCGGTCAGGGAAAGAAGGGAGGCCATAGAGGTCTATGAGTCCAAGAAACAGAATGCGACCTATGGAGATATGAAGGACCCAAGAGCGGCAACCCTTTGCCGACTGTACAACCAATTTCTTCATGTTTACAGTAAAAGACCGCAAAAGTATACGACACCACCCCATGCCATTGCGACCACCATCACATGGGCATTAAAGAGCAATATGCCAAAAGAGGTGAATTACGCTCAACACATCCACGAGCAAGTAATTGCCATGCACAACGAGAAGCCAAAATACATAGGAGCAGCGGAAATTCTGACAAGAATAGCTTATGAAGCTATTGGAGCTAGAGATCAGTGGCCAAAGGTTCCCTCCTAGAATGAGTGGCTTAGAGAAGCCGACGAGGAGGAAGAACAACCCGAAGTATCCAAGAGGGCATCCACAAGAGCACGCTGGAAACTAGAAGTAGTTTCAGAACCTGCAAAGGATGTGGACGAGCCGCTTAAGAAGAAAGCAAAGAAGAAGGTTGCTCCCAAGCAAACCAAAAGTCAGAAAGCGGCAAGAATGGAAAGACTAGTGGAGCAGTTTAGAGCGGAAAGAGCTCTAAAGGGTGACTTTGAAGAAAAGTGTGTGCCAGACCCCACTAAAGTCGGAACTAGCTCAGCTAGGCCACATATTGATCAATACGATCAATATATTAAAGCTTATGAGGAGTCAGAGGCTATTATGGAGCAGCAACCTGTCGAGCCATACACTGAAGAGGAGGTACAACAATTAAAAGCTGAGCTGAAAAAAGACGACAAGGGAAAAAGGAAAGTAGATGAGTCTACTAAGCCTCAAGAGAAAGATGGGCAAGCCGACAAAGGGAAAGCCAAGGAAGCTGAGGACAGATATCCCTCTATGACTGATGTACCAAGCCCTAAGAAGATGGAAAAAATTGTGGAGGAGACCACAGTAGAGATGGACACAGATGATTTGGAAAAGCCAGAGGTTGAGACCAAAGAAAAGGAGATAGATCCAGTTCAGCAAAAGAGAAATGATTATGAGGATCTGGTAGCGATAGGATACACCGAAGAAGAGGCCCTTGAGGCAGTTTATGGGATCACCTTACAAAAACAAGATGAACGGAGAGGGACGGAGAAAAAGACAAAGAGCAAAAAAGAAAGTGAAGAGAAACTGGACGAACCGAAAATACTAGAAGAGCCAAAGCCAGTGGAGGTGGTGGCGGAAAGAGCTTTAGAGTTGACAGATGATGATGAAAAAGACATGCACATGGTGCATGAACTGCTCAGCAAGATAAAAGAAAGGTCCAAGGCAAAGGAAGTAGAGATTGAGACAACCAAACAAAGGGAAGCGGAGTTGCAGAGAAATTTAGAGAATGCTATGATTGAATCTGAAAGTCATAAAGCATCACTCTATGACGCGGAAAACGAGAGAGACAGATTGATACTCCAACTAGCCGAGGCTTCAAGAGAAGTAACAAGTGCACAGGAAGAAAGGGAGCGGATAGAGGATGAGTTGGAGGCGGCTAAGGATGAGCTCATTGAGCTAAGGGAAAGAGTCGAGCTCCAAGAAAGAACAATCACTAGACTCGGGTCTACCCCTAGAGCTAGTAGAGCAGGAACCGAACAAGAGGGAGATATCGTACCAGTGTTGGAAGACCAGGTCCGAAGCTTACAAAGAGAGCTAAGATTAGAGGTTGCACATTGCGGAGGGATCATTGGCCGCAGAGGAGAGGCTCACATTAGAAAATCAAACACTAAGGACAGAGAATGAGGCCCTCCGCAAACAGCTCCAAGATCTACAAGAGCAACAAAGAAGAGAGGCAGAGACACCACAAGAAGAATTAGGTGGAGCAGCCATAGAGCTACCAGAAACTGGAGAGGGAACCACAATTGAAGATCCAATTCCAGCTCAAGAGGTGGCCTCGACTTCAAGAATCTCTGAAGAAGAAGAACAAAGGCTCCATGACCAAATAGAAAAGTTAGCAGAGGAGAGTGCCAAGGCGGAAATGGAATGGGAGAGGAGACTCCTAATCTCCATTAGACTTCAGGGACTAGACACAAAAGTGCTCCATGAACAGTGGATGCAACCCAGCCTGCCTTTCCCTTTGATGAAATTTGAAGGTGCTAAAGACGAAAAAGAGAATAGAGGAGGAGCAGTATGTCGCTCTTTACGAAGGCGACATCACAAAGGAGGAACAATCAAAGAAGATAGTAGATTCACAACCTAGATGGAGGAAAGGTTGGCTGAACAAATACCCAGCCTACCTCATCTACTTGGTGGAGGCACCAAAGGAGATTCGGGAGGATGCAACCTTCTGCCCGGTGCCAAGAGTCAGAAACTAGAAAGAGCATGGCAGGATTGCAGAAAAGAAGCCAAATTGGCTTAATTATCCCAGGATGCCAGGACCAAAGGCAGGAGAGAGAATAGGTAAAGCCTACATGGTGAAAACCCTAACGGGAACCATCAAGCTCTTTACTGGCTCTCCTGACCTTTCATGTCAGATGCTCAAGAAAATCTGCAGGACTCTCTTAGCTTGCATTGAAGTGTTCGCGCCAGATAAAGCCACGACCTCGAGTCTACTATCGACAGCCGACACGGTGACTGATATGATGTACGATCTTTCATTGCAGCCTTCTCCAAAAGTGTTACACCTCCTATACCAAAGGATTATGTTTTTGCCTAGCTTCCACATGCAAACATTCGAAGAAGCTTTCTACACCGGCTTTTTCACCCACAAAAGCAAAATATTCGGCCCAACCTTGACCATCGGCAACCTACGATACGAATCACATTTGCAGATGCTCAAGACGACAGGACTTTATTGACCAAGCATAAAAGTCATGTCAGGGACGACATGAACGCGGAGGGGGGGAGTGTTGAGCCAGCAGAGGATCACACCCACATTTTTGCTCACACTCATCATTTTGTAACCATTGATTGTAATAAATGTCTTTCCGACATTAATTTTGATTTGAGCCATTCATTAAGTAACGGGACTCAATTGAGTTTCCAGCTTGTAATCCCGAAGTAATTTCACTTGCTGATGTAATTAGTTAGAGATGTTCTCACCTCCAAGGTTGAGGTATATAAGCCAAAGTTTTTGTAACCTAAGCGGATTCAGATTATTAATCAAAGTGAGTTTTTTGGAGCGCCGTGACTGCGTCTGAGAGAGAGAGAGAGAGAGAGAGAGAGAGAGAGAGAGAGAGAGAGAGAGAGAGAGAGAGAGAGAGAGAGTGAGAGAGTCTTATCTACTTGCTACACGAGCTACGGATCTGCCATCGGAGAAGCAACACCGCCATTGTGTTAGCAACGGCGAGAGCTACGCACAGATACCAAGAGTGCTCGCTATCGGCTTCTATGTGTGGTAAGTTCCTACGAGCTTCGGTGTGAGTTTTCTTCCAACTCGTGTGTCGGAATGGAGCGTGTAGCATATCTATAGAACCACAACGAGTAGAGCTACACATTAGTACCATCGGGGTCAAGTTTCGATCACCTGTATTTTTCGGCCTGTCTTCATACGCGTTTACCGCACGGAGTGGTTATAGATTGATTTTACAGTTCAAGTCTTTAGGGTGTTGTTCTTACCTAGTGTATAGACTTCCCCTTGAGTTTGAGATCGATTCAATGATTCTAGATCCTGTTTCGTATAACATTCATTCGTAGTACGGATTTCAGTCACTTGCGTATTTTAGAACTTAGATTTGATTTCCTTAGTAGTGATTGTCATTAGAAGGTCGAGTAGGTGATTTGACACCCACCTAGTTGTTTCCATGCGCCTGCGGGTCAAGCTCCGTCCTCGTCTGACAAATTCTGTTGTTGGTTGAGTTCTCGCTATTTAGCTTCCGCTAGCGGCGTAACCGCCTTAACAATGACCGTAAAGATATTTTAACCCAACCAATGGTCATGGGCATGTTGAAACATTGGGTTTTTTGTCCAGATCTTTTGAGGATCGTGTTTCCAATATTTTTCAAACTCCCCTTGTAATCCTCTTTCCAACTCAAAAACTTCTCGTTCTCTTTGCAATCAACAAGATACCCTTTGGGAAGGTTCCTCAATTCACACTTGTGGTGGCACTCTTGCCCGTGTGCTTTTCCTCTCATCCATTTTTTTCTTACCCTTTGCAAAAAAATTTCTTCTCTTCTTCTGTCTCGAAAGGTATATGTTCTTCTTCCTTCTTGTCTTGGCTATTCCCATTTGATTCGTGATCTTCTTCTTCTTTGTTTTGTTCTTCTTCTCTCTACCACCTTCCCCTTTGATCGGGTGATGGCAGGGGATTTGGACAGTTGAGTTTCCTCCTCCTCCAGTTCTTCATTGCTAACGTCAATTGTTAGTGAGGTGCTTTCATCTAGTGTAGGTGGAAAGTTGTCGGTCATCCCCACCGCATGGTACGCTATCTTGGTAAGTACTTCTACAGCTCTCATGTAGGACACACCATGAATTTTGTTTGTGCTCTTCAAAGTGTTGAGAACATACTGGGCATGATCATTTGGCATGGGCTACTTTGACACCGCATGGTTGGGTGTAGTGTATCTCAGGGGTCTCTTTGCTGTGAAATGAAAGTATGGTGATATAATATGGTAGGGTCATCACCTTCTTTATGTATCATATCAATAAATGTTGCAGTAGTTACTCATGAAGACTCCTATGCATTTATTTTCCTTGAATCTCATTGACATTCCTTTAGTGGGTAGCTTCAAAGCCTCAGCCATAATGTCTTTAGTGATGTTAACTTTTATAGATTGCCTTGTTGAATTTGTGATGTGAAAAGTCCCATCCTTCTGAGTGGAGTTCAATAGCTCATAAGACCTTTGCGGGTCTACACCACATGGATTCATTTCATAGAATGACAACAATCCTAATTGTCGGTTGGCTTTCCTTGTGCTTGGGTCTTTGTCCACATCTATATCTCCTTTGGCAGAAGTTGGAGCTCTACTACCATGTTGTCCACATTCTTGAATCTTCCATGGAAGATAGTAAGGTGGTGTTCTTCGAGTTTAGCCTCGGACACGTAAGACTTCTCTGCCACTTTGATTGATATTCCTTCTAGCTGGTAGGCTAGCACCTCTTGTAGCCTTTGCTTCAAAGACTTCTTCTTTTGGGCTAGCCTTGGGGATGTCTACATTGAACCTGTAAGTTGGAAAAATAGTTTTGCCTACTAGGTACACTTTGGAGTGTGCATTTTGTCTAAGTGGTATGGATGGGCTCCTTTAGTGTTGATTTATGGATACCACTTAGGATGACAACCTACCAAAGGCCAAAAATTGCGATCTTTGGAATTTCAACATTTTCACCAACTGAAAATACCCATATGTCAAGAACACTACAAAAGTTACACTAACCAAGTTGTAAATCTTTAAATGAAGCCAATTTTTATTTTGATGCTTAAATTATGTTACATAAGCTAAGTAACATGATGCAACCCAAAAATGCCAATTTGAACAAAAAAAATTCAACCGGGATAATAAGCACGCTTATTATCTAAGGATGGATTTTTACAAGATTTTTTGACTTTGACATCATGCATGGATTAAGCGAATCATGAACATGAACTAACTGGATTTTGGGAAAATTTGGATAATTGAAGTGAGGGGTAGAGTGATTTTTAGAATAGATGGCTCAAAAACTCGCTCAGTGTGAAGAGGAGTACATTGTATGTCCAAATTTATTCACACTTGGTGCGTGGGCTTGTGATCACATGGTGTAACAAGCTATATCAAAATTTTGTGAAGCTAGGTCAAGTTTGAGCAAGAACATAATAAGCACGCTTATTATCTACCCCCCATTTTTTTGACTTGTTTACATTTTGTCTATACACACTTGTTGCCCTTGATGAGATGAATCTCTGAATACGGTTTTGGTGAAGTTTGGTTTCTCCAAGTGCTCCTTGGGCCCAATTTTGAAAATAAGAATCTCTGGTGCATTTTTTGACAAAGTGTAAAGGTGATTTTTTTTATTTTTTTTGGTTTCAATGCATATATGGCTCATTATGGCATGTGGAAGCAAGGTACAAAGAAAATTTGACAAAATTGGGTCACTTTGGGCTGCTAGATAATTATCGCGCTTATTATCTCCCCTTGTAGTTTTTTACCAAAACTGAATTTTTTTGGTCACACATGCTAACTAGGCCTAGTACACAAACTTTAACCATTTTGAGCTTGAAATGGTTGTCTTTAAGTTGTCTTCTCCACTTTGCTCTTTGAAATTCAGTGATATTGCCCCCAACTCTGGTCGTGACAACCTTTTGCCACCTTGAAGCATTTGGGCTTGTTTCCATATGTCAAGTAGAACCCCATGTTGACTTTGGGTCAGTTTGAAGTGGAGCTGTGGTCTTTGGTAAAAAATGATGATTTGCTCATCTTTGAGTCATTTTCTAATGCAAATAGCCCCCAAATGGTATTTTCTTTTACTTCTACATAGCTACACTATTTATAGCACCCATGGGAAAGCCTCTTGAGAAGTCAAAACTTGATTCTAACACCGAGAAAAAATTGGGCTTATAACCGATATACCCTCCTAACCCTGACAGATTCATCATCTAAGCTTGTGGGATTGTTCTATATGCCTATGCTATGGCCCTCTTCAAGTTTGGTCAAGTTTGGTGTACACCAGACCGGCTGCTACGGCTATTTTTTTGATTGTTCTAAATTCCCAAGAAGGTTCTGCTAATCTAAGGTTTTTTTGAGCTACCCCGACCCCGTATGCATGTTTAAACAAGCTCATTAGTAGGTTAGGAACTTACCCGTTATGTCTCATGTGACATTGTGCATTGTAGAATCTGCTAGGAGTTGTCGAATGCGTGTGCAAAGAAGCCTCTAAGAGCTCTCTCCAAAGATAACAAGTGAAAATGAGACTATGTTTGGCCTACTAGATCTATACATACATGGTCTTCCCTACTCACTTTCTTTCAAACCCCCCCTGGTTAGTCCTAATAGATCGCGAGGTATACTTTATCTTTGAAAATTTATTCATTTGGATTCGGTTTTCCTTGTTTTTGAAGATTACACATAATCAAGTCCCGTAATCCTAATTTAGGCCTCCCGTTGCCCTCGTCAGAATTGAACATGATTTGACATCCTTGTTCGTCTCTTCTTCTTGTCATTAGAATACCTTCATTTTTTCCATCCGAGCTTGTTTGACGTTTATTTATTATTTTTTTCTTTTTATCAAGAAAATCATATGACCAATCCAAAAAATAGAAAACAAGTCCAAAAATCACACACACACACACACACACACACACACACACACACACACACACACACACACACACACACACATAAACACTATACTTGGTAATAATTTTGCGGATTACTTCATTTTAATCACTCTTTTGGCCAAAAAACGTGCAAAACAAGTAAAAATTGTGCTTTTTTCTTGATATTTAGATTATTTACACACACCTAGGGGTTATCATACTACATTATCCCCATTCTCTTTATTTATAAGGGAATTTCTCATGGATTTTTTTATAAAAAATTGCACGTTAACATACAAACACTTCAAACATTTCTCTTTTCCTTGCCAATTTCATATGTTTGGTTTTGCATTGAGAATGCCTCCCCCCTCCTAAATGGAGCCCTCCAAGACAAAAATGTATATTTCTTTTGTGTTTTGGTTTGATAAGTTGCGTCTATACATAGCCTTGAGTGGCTCTATCATGCTTGTGATGTTGATGCATTCCAAAACACTATGTTGTGCAAAAGGAGGGACTTGAGTAGTTTGCTCAAGGGTTTACAATGTCAAGGCTTTCTGCTAGTTAATTATCTTGAAAAGAAAATCTTGGAGTAGTTGATGCATTCTTTGATGGTCCATAGCAAACAACCATCTTTTTCTATTGAATCATTCTGTTGAGAGGCTGGTTGTTGCTTTCGTGGTTGTTGAAGCTTTGGGACCCATTTGTAAACTATTTTTCTTGGTTTCTTTTACTCTGGCTTGACTTTTGGTATCCACTTGTACACCGATTTGGTCCGTTTTTTTTCTTTAGGCCTCTTCTTTGGCACCCACACCCACTTAGTCTTTGTTGGTGGTGGCACTTTCTTGCTTCTTTTAGGCTATAGAGGTGGTTGTCGTGATTTGCATATGCTTTGCTTGTTGTTTTGTTCCTTGGGCACCCAAATTTGTCTAGGATTTTCTTGTAGTTGAGCCTGAGCTATAAGGATAGATCTTATGATGGGCCACTAACATAGGTGATGTGCTTGGACATTGTTTTGTTGACTTCAAAGCCCGTTAGTTTGCTTTCCATTCCTCTTGACTGTACTAAGAAAATGTTACTTTTAGCCGTCCTTCTTTGAGTGTCAATTCTAGAACTTTTTCATCCCAATCTTGGACAGCTTTTTATGTTCGCATCCATGGAACTCCTAGTACATTATCTTCATTCATGTGCTCATCTAGAATGCAGATAAATGTGTGTAGGCATGGAAACTCGTGCACAAAGATATTCGAGTTGAGCATGCCCAAGTTTAGAGTAAACTCTTTATGTCATGCCTTCACTTTAGCTTTGTAATAATCCAAGGGTTGGGCAATCGCCTTTTTGTAAGTTGAATAACTGACTATGTTTATCCTGGCATCTGTATCTGCTTATGCCTTAACTTTGTATCCATCTTTCAAGGTTACTAGTATCCTCATGTTGAGTCCATCCAGTCATGCATCATCTATCTTTGCTAAGGTGTGAGTGAAATGTAGACCTTGCACTTGAAGCTTGTTGATTTGTAGGATTTTTGGAATTGTTTGCATTGCCGCTTTTCTCTTTAGAACTCAAATGCGAGATTCCTCTTGAGCTTCTTCAACTTGAACAGGTTGAACTTGAAACTTGTTGACCGGTAGGATTTTTGGAACTGGCCGCATTGCCACTTTTCTCTTTAGAACTCAAACGTGAGCTTCCTCCTGAGCTTCTTCAATGATCCGTTGTTTCTTCATCTTGCATTCCTTTGCTACATGCATTCTTTCTAAGAGATCATTGGTTAGTGGCATAATATTATTTTGCAAATGACAACCTCTAATCTAGTTTTTCATTATTTTCCCATCTAAGGTGGCCAATTTCACTGCCCCGCTTGGTGAAACACTCTCAATTACAAAGAAGCCGTGTCCCTTTTTCTTGAACTTAGGGATGTGTTGCTTCAGGGAATAAACCAATACAAGATCCCCTTGTTTGAAGATTTATGTCAATAAATGTGAATAAAAAAATATTTTTGTTTTCGTTTGTGAGCATATATATGTGCAATAACTGCTAGCCTTTGTCCATCTAATTCCTCAATATTTTCTAGTTGTTCTGATAGTTCATGATCCATCCACTCCAGTTCACGTGAAACTCTTTTCTTTGTGGACACTCCTTGGAGATCTTTATAAGACCATGAAAAACATCCTATATTCCTTTAAATTTCTAATCATTATTTCTTCTTTTATTGGAGACAAATCCGTCTTTATGTAAGCTGGTTTTGAATCTTCCCTAGGACCCGCTAGGTCAATCTTTTTGGCATTTTTTGGACCTTCATATGATTTCCCCGGTTCCATAGATTTTTTGATGGTTGGTCTACAATGATCCTTTGGTCTTATAGAGTGTACTTTTTGTAGTGTGGTGAAACATTGATAGCTCCTTGTTGTCACTGTCAAGGAATCCATTTCAGTGGTCCATACCTCTTTCAGGTTCTTTTTAATTCCTTGTATTTAGCCTTTTGCTCCATTTTAGTCATTGATGGTTCTTTTTCTTGTAATCTACTTTAGTTTTTTTTTTGATTTGATTTGTCGCTTCATGATCTTTTCCATTTCTAAGATGAGGTACCTACCAGTAATTTTGTCTTTGATACAAATTTTTAGTGTCAACGATCATCATAAATTGTGTCTTGCCCTCAATTTTTGGCACATATTGGTTTCTTTCTGTTTATTCTCTCCCTTTTTCTAATATCGTTTTTGTCACCTTCGATGCTGATTGGACAACTCAAAGAGCTTTTTCTATCATCCCTGCAACAATAGTTTTGCTCTAACATGCTCTTTTTCTGAGTCAGGTTCCTCTATGGTAAGAGTATCCTCCTCTAGCTCATTTGTAGAGCGACCAGAGAAAACTTTTTGGTTATCTAATGGCTCAATGGTTACCATTTGGATTGGAACAATAGCTAACCTTTTTCATCGCAAAATAAGGTTGATGGAGAGTCATTGACACAAACATCCACGATAGCCAAAATTTGATTCCACTCAAATGGCTTGAACAAATGTCAAGAAAGGGTTATGGCACATAATCAATATCATTTACATCCTGATCCAAGATGCAATCCTCTCATCGTAAACTACCATTTATGAAAGCCCCACATATGTAGATAGATGTGTCTTTATTCAACCATGTTGGTAATTTACTTTCAGTAGATGTTTCTAAATCAAACTCTTGGATAGGTGTTTTTGTAGATGTTTCTAAATCAAACTCTTGGATAGGTGTTTTTAGGACATCCTTGTAAGAGAAGATGTTTGTGAATCAAACTCTTGGATATGTCTTTTTTCATTGTGTGACCCACTTTCAAGCCCGCTTGAAAAGCTTCCAGGTTGCATTGATTGGTTCATAAATTTTGTCTACCAACATTGATCCTCTTGATTTTAGCTTTGATTCTTTGAGCTCGGTCAACATTGACTTCGCTCTTTCTTCAAAAAACTTATGGGCTTTCTCTACAATTTCTCCTTGTTGTTCTTGTCTTCTAAGCTCGTAGCATCAACCTCTCTCTTTCTTGGAGTCTTTAGAAGAATTCTTACTACTATTTGAATTTCTAGCACTTTTTTGTTTGTTTTTCTTTGCATGTGCCCTTGTGACTACCTTAACTAGAACCGTAGGTTCACTGTCTAAAGAGATAACCATCATGACATGTACTATGATTATAGCCATTTTTTCTTTATTTTCAAGATTCCTAGGACAATCCTCAAGATAGTGTCCACCTTTTCTACTACCACACTGCATGCAGTAAGCCTCAATTGTCCTAGCATTCTTATCTTAGCAAATCATCGACATATAGAATGACGATGCGAAATACATCACCCTCACACTTTACATACAAAGTGCTTTCTATTGGACTATTACAAAAGCCTCGTTTAACCAAATGAGTGTTATCTTTCTCATACCCAAGCACGAGGAGATTGCTTCAACCCATACAAAGCTTGATTACATTTGAACACTTTATCTTCTTGTCATTTCTTGACAAAATCGCGAGGATGCGTCACATAAACGTCGTCAAATATATCACCATTCAAGAAAGAAATAATAATGTCTGTAGCCTGCTACATTGTCACTTTCACTTTCACAGGACAGTTAGTTTACAGTTGGGCTTTGGTCTGGTCGGTTCACACTAGACGGACTCGTTGGGCAGAGACACGTGGCAAGGTGGTCTAGTGGACATCGTGGCCAGGTCACCACCGCCACCCATTGGGGATAGACTTAGATGATGTTCTTTATGAGCCATTGGTGGCTCTTGATGATTGTACATATGAGTAGTCGTTTGGGCCAGTGGCATTATCTTGTATGTAGTCGTCTAGAGTGAGTCTATGCACAGAGCACATCTTCACCATCCCTGCACATCTGAGCCTCGACACCCCCATTGTACCTGTGAATCCTGGGCTAGAGCTAAGTGTGCTGCCACGCCAGAGTCTGTATCAGTCTTTGAGATAGTCGAGTCATATGTTTTGGTCTGTTGTTGTGTCTTTGTGAGCTCTGTTGATGTCTATTGTTTCCTTTCTGTTCAGTTTTTTTTGAGTGAGATTGTCATGCACATTGCACGGAGGACCACCCACTGTAGAGAGCACGACACATTATCCGCGCTACAGGTGCTCTCATTTTGGCGATCATGATGGGACCTCAAAGGAAGTCTCACTCTTGTGGAGATAAAATCGTAAAGCTAATCGGTTGTTACCGGGCTCCGCACACTTGCTTAAACTGTGTAGATAGTCTGCAAGTCCGGTCCTCTCTCGCCCTGGTCCAGGTCCTAGTCCTTATCCCTGGTCCTTGGTCTTTGGTCCTAGTCTAGTCCTCGCCCTGGTCCAGCCCTCCTCGTCCTGCCAACTAGGTGGTCTAGTCACTGGTCCTGGACCAGGTGGTCTAGTCACTATCCTCACTTGTTCTGTGTTAGACCTGTGTTTTTCATTGCATGACACATACAAGGCGGTCAGTTGAGCGTCAAAGCTCACTACTGAGCCCTCTAAAGCACTATAACATAAGACGCCCTATGGTATCTAGTAGAAGTCCATTAACCTCATCAACCATACCTCGACATACGACATCCCCCATTCCTTCATTCCCCATTCCTTCATCCGTTCCACATCTTCTAGATCACCTTCTCTAGTAAAGCTCTCTCCTATTCTGCTACAGCAGGCTATTGAGCAACATGCTCAACAAGGGGCCATGGAGGCGTTGGCTAGTGTGTTGGCCAAGGTAAACATCAAGTTCCCCACCTTCAAAGGACTCTCCTCGGAAGATGCGTACGACCATGCATGGAAGTTCGTATCTCTCTGTAGAGGTCGTGGTCTTAACAGGGAAGATGCTTATCTGGTACTTTTTCCATCCACCTTGGACGGCTTAGCAGACAAATGGTACAACCAGTTTGCAGAGAATCATTTTGCAACTTGGGCAGACTTAAGACAACAATTTTGTGTAGCTTTCAGGCCGGGCGACTACCAAGAGAAAGTGTTGGGATGAGTTGGCCAACATGGTGCTCCAGCTAGAGGAGACTTTTGCAGAGATTATGACCAAAACCAAGTCTCTAGTTGCCAAGCTTCCCCAGCAACCCGGTGAATTCATGGTTAAGAAGTGGGTGGAGAAGGCGCTTCCAAAAATCTCTCAGCAAAAACTCCGGGAGAGCCTCCAACCTAACGCCACTCTGGAGGAATTCATCGCAGCTGCTACTAGAATAGAGGGGGCTAGGAAGCTGTTCAACAACTCTCCTCACATAGATACTCCCTCTATGTTCTCGGAAGGTAGTCCTACTGATCCTTTGACTTCCTTGCGCAGGGAACTCAAAGCCCTCAAACTACAACGTGCCCTCCAAGAAGAGAAATCAATCTCTATGAGACAAGAGAAACCATCACACCTTGAGGCTTTGGATCAAATCAAGAGAGAACTAGAAGAGCTTCGGTCTCAGCAGGAGACTAAAGCTATGGTATGGTGCAGCTCTTGTCGCTCTCCGGGACAACCTCCACAGGACTGTCCCCTTCGGGCTTATTGCCACTTCTGCAAAAAATCTGGGCACGAAGATAAGGACTGTTACTACATCAAAGGATTGCGGAAAATACAAAAAAATCTAGGTCCTTCTCTCCAACAAGGGCTAGCACCTGCATCCAACATGGTCTCACCCTATGGCCATCAAAACCCGTTGCCTCCTTTGCTGACAACACCCCCTATGCAGCAAGGTATGCACAACAACTTTGCACCTCATAGCTTTTATCATGCCAGTACTCCCTCAGTTCCCCAAAGCTTCTACACCTCAGCCTCCAATACCATACAGCAACAAGAGCAGCAACCACCTCGTCCCCCGTTTCATCCGTCTAATCAGCCAATCTTATGCTACAAATGCGATGAATATGGGAATTACCAAAGTAAGTGTCCTTTACCTGAAGAGTCTCCTCCTTGCAGACATTGTCCGGAGTCTAAGGACCACTACAGTAAAGATTGTCCCAAACAAAGGGCATCCTCATCTTTAGGCCCAAATCAAAATCAACACGAGTTTACATTCTCAAAAATCAATCTAATCACAGTGAACACCACCCCTCAGCCAGCACCTGCTACACATACAGTTCATCCACAACAAGCGGCAGAGCCTACTGGGGTGCTTACTTGAGCACAAAGAGCAGCCCTGGGTTTAAGTTTTCCAACAGGACCATCCTGTCCAACCCTTTTGCAACCTGTTCAAAATGTCGCACCCGTAAGTGGTGCAAAGAATAGGCCAATCTCTATGATTTCGGACATTGATGGAGCCTTCCTGGCAGCAGTAGTAGCTGACTTGCAACAGGTCAAAGTTTCCGAGGAGGCCCAGGTTGTAGGAGCTATGCCCACAACGGAAGCAATCTTGAAGAACACCTTTTAGCAAGTGTCTCTTTATGAGATGCTCCGGATAGATGCAACCCTTAGAAGTGACACCCTCTCAATAATTCAGTCTTTGTACCCTGGTGCAGGGCCTAGTGGTGGGCACCTACCTGTGCAGCCCTTGGAGTCCTACATGATTTCATATCCAGCTGCTCCCCTCACCGACTATAAAATTCCACGTCTTACTGTATCTGTTCTTGGGCATCAATTCTCAGGCGTCATAGTGGATGGGGGGTCTGGAATCAATCTAATGCCCGAATTTACCATGTCAGCCTTAGGTCTGCAGCCTACTCGCCCTGCTCCATTCACTGTTACATTGGCAGACCAGAGGACAGTCTACCCTGTGGGCATAGTAGAGAAGGTGCCTTTGAAGGTACAAGACTTCACATTTAGCTTGGATTTTGTGGTGGTCAGTCTTCCTCAGGTGGAGGGAGGATTCCCTTTGCTGATTGGTAGACCATGGTTGCGGCATACTAAGGCACTTCATGATTGGGGAAACGACGCCTTGTGGATACACACTCCCGGATCCGAAATGCAACCAATCCGGCTTAAAGGAGGGATGGATCCAGTGGCTCATCACAGCTCATTGTCAGTACAGTCCAACCCCGACCCTGAGCAGCCCATCCCACCTGACGGGTCTGCCGAGGACCTGCTACAGTGGTTGGAAGCTACCACATTGATGCCATGCTACATGGTCTCTATTCAAAACTCACCTATGCCGCCAGTAACACTCTCTCTTCAACCTCCTCAGGAGGACACAGATGTCCAAAGTCCTACAGCGGACAGTACAACAGTCGAAGAAGTAAGTGTTTCAGCCCCAAATTCTCATGCTTCGAATGACCCGCCAATGGAAGCCCTCGGTCTTGGGGAACCTATAACACATCACCGAAGGGGGAAGAAATCTCCTCTGCATGCACTCGCCAAAGATTTCCCCCTTCCTGTAGCATCTCCCATGTCGGACCCCATAGAAAAGCACTCTGTTATGTCTGGTTCCGAAGATTTACCCTTCGAGGAGCTCCCAACAGGATGGTTACAAGAAGAGTATGCAGAGTTTCCAATCAATCAAACACCTGCACATGATGTCTTGAAGCTCCATGAGGCAGATCACCTCTCATCTTTAGAAGCACCCTCTCCATCTACACCCCCGGACCCGGTCAGAGAAGTCAACCTGGGAGATCCTGACAACCCTTAGCACGTACTATTAGCAGCTTGGTTATGGGAGAATCCCGCATTACTCAATCAGGGAGTCTCTTTCATACACTCTTTTAAAGATATTTTTGCTTGGTCCTACAAGGATTTAGAGGGGATTCCACCAGAATTGGGTGTCCATACTATACCTCTGGTTGAAGGGGCTAAGCCTGTTAAGAGGCCGAGCTTACAAGCTCAACCCGAAGTATGCTGAGGTAGTCAAGGCAGAGTTAGAAAAAGTGCAAGAGGCAGGGATCATTGTACCTGTGGAGCACTCGGAGTGGTTATCACCCATGGTGATAGCGCCTAAGAAGCAATCCAGCAAAATCCGTGTGTGCATAGATTACCGTGCTCTGAATAAGGTAACTATCCCAGATGGTTTTCCAACACCTTTCACTAAGCGTGTGCTCGAAGATGTAGCAGGGCATGTATTGTACAGTTTCATGGATGGGTTTAGTGGATACAATCAGTTGGGCATCCATCCAGGTGATCAATTGAAAACGGCCTTTGTGACTCCCTGGGGTATTTTTATCTACACTCGAATGTCTTTTGGGTTGAAAAATGCCCCACCCTCTTTCAATAGGGCGGTATATCTTATTTTTTGTCCTCTGCTTAACGATCATCTTTGCATCTTCATGGAAGATTTTTTGACCTTCTCAGGTGCTCAATGTTCAACCCCAGTGGAAAATCTAGAGGACCACCTCGCTCAGCTCTCTGTTGTCTTCCTTAGGTGCATAGAGGCACGGCTAAAGCTAAATCCTAACAAATGTCATTTTTTGGTTACTGAAGGCACACTTCTAGGCCACGTGGTGTCTGCTAAAGGTTTAGCACCTGACCAAGGTTTAGCTGTCTTCCTTAGGTGCAGAGAGGCACGCCTAAAGCTAAATCCTAACAAATGTCATTTTTTGGTTACTGAAGGCACGCTTCTAGGCCACGTGGTGTCTGCTAAAGGTTTAGCGCCTGACCAAGAGAAGATTGTGGCAATCTTAAAGTTACCACCTACCATCAATCCAAAAGGGGTACAGAGCTTTGTAGGCCACACAGGTTATCATCGCAAGTTTATACGCATGTATGCACAGGTGGCTCAACTGCCTAACCAATGCTATTGTTCCCTTTCAATGGTCAAAGGCAGAGGCGGAAGCTTTTGCATGCCTTAAAAAATTCCTCACTGCAGCGCCTATCTTAGTAGCTCCCGATTGGTCTCTCACCTTTCATGTGCATACAGATGCCAGCCAATTGGCTGTGGGTGCAGTGCTGACTCAACCTAGTAAAGAGTATAACCTGGATCGCCCTGTTCACTATGCGAGTCGCCTACTTACCAAGGCAGAGTGCAACTATAGCACCACAAAAAGGGAAGGTTTAGCTATTGTGTATGATCTGCAAAAATTTCGGCACTACTTATTAGGGGTCCACTTCACAGTTATTACTAATCACCATGCCCTACGATATCTGCTCAACAAGCCGCAGGTTGTAGGTAGAGTATGACGATGGCTACTCTTATTTCAAGAGTTCGATTTCAAAGTAGTACTCAGGCCCGGCAAACATCATGTCCTTGCCGACCACCTTTCTCGCGTTCACACTGGTGAAGAAGCAACAGGGGTTGCTGACGACTTTCCTGATAGCAGTCTCTTTAAGGTGGATACCACTCCAGAATGGTACGGCGATGTTTTGCATCTGCTTTCTACTGGCCTCTACCCAGAGAATGCTTCCCCCCTACAAAAGAGACGCCTGTTGTTGAAGTCTAGGCCTTTCACTCTGATTGGGGGCCATCTATATAATTCAGGGCAAGATGGTGTTCTGAGGCGGTGTGTCTCCCCTCATGAAGTCGAGTATATTTTAGAGGATGTCCATAGTGGTCCCACTGGTGGCCATTACCCTGGTCATATTACTGCACATAAGATTCTCCAGTGTGGTTTATGATGGCCCTATATTTTTCGTGATGCAATTGCCTATGTAAAGGTATGCGATGTATGTCAGCGTTGTGGCCCTAAATTGAGCAAACAGTCAAACCGTCCTCTGCAGGTCTCTATGGCATGGCAATCCTTTGAGAGATGGGGCATAGATTTTGTAGGTCCAATTACTCCCTCTGCCCAACCCGGCAATCGAAAGTATCTCTACAGGCTACGGAACAAAGTGGGCAGAGGTACTTGCAACAACGGACTGCACTGGCACTACGGTAGCCAAATTTCTCTACGAAAATATTTTGTGCAAGTTTGGATGTCCCTTGGAATCACCAGTGAACAGGGGTAGTCACTTTGTGAATGAAACAATTTCTACCTTGCTGGCCAACTACAAGATTTTTCACCGAAAATCTTGTTCCTATTACCCTAGAGCAAACGGGAAGGCAGAGAGCACTAATAAGGTTCTGATAGCACTCCTGCGGAAAGCATGTCATCTTCATCCCTCAACTTGGGCTCAAGCTATCCACGGTACACTTTGGGCATATCGAACTTCTTTCAAAGCCACAACCAATCACACCCCATTTCAATTGGCTTTCGGTTTGTAAGCGATAGCACCTTTCGAATTCAACTGAGGATCCCCGTGAGTGGTCAATCTTCGTGCCAATGGAAATTTGGGGTCGGCATCTGTCTCTCGTCTCTTCCTTTTGGAGGAAATCCGAGGTTTGGCTTCACTGTCTCTAGAGGCAGAGCAGCTTCGTCATAAAGCCTGGCATGATCGCCATCTCAAAAAGCCGCAAATAAAGCAAGGAGCACTGGTGCTACTTTATCAGGCCAAGTTTCTGAAAAAAGCAAAGAAGTTGGTCTCAACATGGCAAGGACCATATAAGGTGATGGAGATTCTACCCCACGGAGTTGTACAATTAGCAACTCTCGAAGGAGTTCCGCTGCCTTTAGTCAATGGATCTTGGATCAAATGCTATCATGCTTAAGCTGCCGCTCAAGGGTCTAACCGAGCTACCATCAAGTGTTGAGCTTCGCCAATTTCTGAACCTTTCAATAACCAAGTCACCCTCCCCTTAGCTCTCCTTCTGCAGACTCTATTAAGCTCAATGGGTTTGATTCTAAATTGGATCAACTCCATCCTTCACTCTCTATCTTCAATCTCTGTCTTTCTTGGGCATAACCTAATCTCCTCAATCTCGACTCAATTCCTTTCTTAGATTTTGCCTCTCAAGTGAAACTCAGTTCTTTGATATGCATAAATGCCTCTGTATCTTTGAGTGGGGTAGTTATTTATGAAATGATTCGTGTTTTATCTGCCACTTCTGAGTACCTCGAATTTATCAATGCTTTCTATTAATTTGGTCGTAGCTAAATCTTTAAGTTTTATGGGATAGCTTCCTACGCGTTAAAACTCCCTCCTTATTTTTTAACCTCGACTTTGTCTCTCCTCTCAACCCCCTCTCCTAGCCCTAATACTCGCCCTAGCGCTTTCCCGCTCTCCTCGCCTCTGCTCCTTACTCTTGCCCTCGCCCTAGTCTTGGCTGCCTCACACTTTCCCATCCCCTCGCCCTCACCCCTAGCCCTAGCCATACCCTTCCCCCTTTCCCCTCGACCTCGCCCTTTCCCATCCCCTCACCCCTCACCCTGGCCCTAACCCTTCCCCCTCGCCCTCGCCCTCGACCTTTCCCATCCCCTTGCCCCTCGCCCCTAGCCCTTTCCCATCCCCTCGCCCCCTCGCCCCCTAGCCCCTGGCCCTATCCCTCCCCTCTCCCTCGCCCCTTATCCCCTATCCTCTCGCCCTTTCCCATCCCCTTGCCCCTCGCCCCTAGCCCTAGCTTTCCCCCTCGCCCTTGACCTCGCTCCCTTACCCCTATCCCTCGCCCCTAGCCCCTCGCCCCCCTCCCCTCTCACCTTGGTCCTCCCCTTCGCCTCGCCCTCGACCTTCCACCTTGCCCTCACCCTTCAACCCCTCAAGCCCTCGCCCTCCCCGCAACCTCGCCTCCTGGCTACTGCGCAAAAAGCAATCAAGGACAAAACAAAAACAAAAACCAGAAAAGCACATTTTTTTAAAAAAAGAAATCAACTGGAAAGCGAAGCTATACTGACCTAACTTTAGCTTCAACTTACACGTAAATCAGCCTCAACTTCTTCATATCAGAAGCGCCAAGAGTAATCTGGACCCCACATTCTTCCCATCGCCAGGCCCGGGGCGGTCACTTTTTAGAATGTGTATGATATCACGTGAGTTAACCGGAGAGGATTATTAAAAGACCAAAAAGTATAAAAATGTATACATACAGAGGGGGGTGGGGTTTTTTAAAATAGGCTCACAGTGTAAGTATAGTATGTATATTGGGGTATTATTAATTACCTCTTGAACGCACGTGATATAGGGGTCTTTTGATAAGTGATTGCCCCGGGTCGCCAAGTGCCTCCGAAGCTCCTGCGCCTTGCTACTCCAATTTATCAATGGAAGTCCCCGCACAGTTTAGTAAGATGGTTCGTACTCGGAATAGAGAAAAGCATCTGCAATCAGAGGAAGAGTCCTCTGCCTTTGGGGATAGCTCTGACAGTAAATCAGACTATACTCCTAGTTCAGAGGAATCTTCAGAGGAAGATTCACCCCAGCCAGCCACTACTGATAGGGTCACCACTCTCCAGGTGCCTCGCCCATCTGGTGCCCTCTCCAAGGCACCTTTAGTAATGATATATTATTACAGGCTCCGAATCCAGCACTCAAGGATGTGTTCTCTCAGCAGAAAATGATACACTTGGGTCTTCAACTTTTGGCTCAGGCCGATTTGTCCTGCAATATCTCTACTGCCAAGCTAACTTCCCTCTTGCTCACTTTTCCAAATCTGAATGGTACTACACTTACAGTGGAGGATATCGGACAGGCTATGGGAATATTGATTGTACTGGCCCCTCTGCCCGCAACAAAAACCTTCTCTAATCTCTCACAAGAAGAAACTGCAAATGTTTGTCAGGAACTTTTGCTGCACTCACATCCAGACTATCACAGGAGTCAGCAGTTGTATTCAGTGTTACAGTATTATTTTTTACTGCACGCACCGGAAAGAACAGGGGTTCCATCTTCTTTGAGTTCTTCAACAATATGCAATGCTTTTTTTTGTCTCTACCACTGCCTCCGTGTCTATTTCACCATCCTGCTCTTTAAAGTGCTACAGGACAGGGCAAAGCGTTTTCGGACTCAACGTAAAGGGAAATCGGAAAGGTTCAATTGCTATGCATCCCCTATTATGTATTGGGTAGTGCAGATTATGCAGCAAAAGACAGATGCAAAAGCAGTTCTCACCCTTCAAGATGATCCAAAAGAGCAAGACCGTTCCAAAATGGGCAAAGGGAAAGGCATCTTGTGCAAGAGGGCAAAGGTACAAAAAGATTCATCTGAGCAGCTAGCAACACTACCCTTCTCAGAATCACATGTCAAAACCTCTGACGTCCATACTACAACCCCAACAGTGCTTATGTCTACTGCTATGGCCACCTCAACTTTCACACCACCTCTTGTGAGTAGTGTTGCAGTCAATAAAACACAACCTCCAGTTGTGTCGCCAGCACCACGTACTACTCTTAGTGCACGGGCACCTAGGGATAATGCAGGGGCACCTAAGGATACTGCAGGGGCATCTAGCTCTGGGACACCTACATCTGACAAGCATGACATATATGATACTTTTGTGCCTCAGGCCGACAGACTTTTAGAGGCGGATAGAAGAGCCATTTCGACAATTATCAATGTAGCCCTGTCATTGCAAGGTACCAACGGTCTGCATCATGCTTGCTATGACGGTATGACAAGGGAAGTGCACGCTCATCTTCAACGAGCGATGGATAGGGACAATTTCATTGCTACAACATAAGAATCTTAACTCAACAGGTAGTGGACCTCAAGCATATTGTCCACACTCAGCAAAAATAGTTAAAAGAGGCAAATGATATGACCGCAGCAGTTCAGGACCTTTCTCTTGTGGTACATACATTGTGTCCCTCTTGTGAAAAATACCAAGCATATTGTCCACACTCAGCAAAAATAGTTAAAAGAGGCAAATGATATGACCGCAGCAGTTCAGGACCTTTCTCTTGTGGTACATACATTGTGTCCCTCTTGTGAAAAATACCAAGCTGTAGCCATTTCACAGGCAGTTCCAGCTACAGCTACAGCTACAACTACAACTACAACCCCGGTTTCTCCGCAAGTTCCTGCTATAGCAACACAGATACACACAGATGGACGTTTCCAAAGCACATTCAAGGGATTCTCAAACAACAGAGAAAGCAAATCCTACCAATATGGAGTCTAAGCCAGCAGGATCGGTCTCATCACAATTTCATGGTCCCTCTATGGCCTCCCCCTCCCAGTCCCCATCCTTCCCTCAGCACTTCTACGGCTTCCCTGGATTCCAACAATCTGTTCCACCCTCGCAGCTTGCCCAGTCTTTTCCTGGGTTTCCACCAGCTCCACCTACTCACCCTCACCCGTCTCTACCGACGCAGCCTGCTGCCCATGGGGTGGCTACTCCATACCCGATGTACCCTCCTCATGGCCACTACCCCTCACCGTACACTTGGCCTCCATCTCCTTACCCACCTTACTATCAGCCTCCTCCTCCATCATCCGACCACCAACAGTAGATCAGTTCTTTAGTTCCGCTCTCCGAGACGTGCAGCGGTCTTGTGGGCAGGCAACCTGTAGCCTGCTACAGTGTCACTTTCACTTTCACAGGACAGTTAGTTTACAATTGGGCTTTGGTCAGTTGGTCTTTGGTCTGGTCGGTTCACACTAGACGAACTCGTTGGGCAGAGACACGTGGCAGGGTGGTCTAGTGGACATCGTGGCCAGGTCACCACCGCCACCCAGTGGGGATAGACTTAGATGATTTTCTTTATGAGCCGTTGGTGTCTCTTGATGATTGTACATATGAGTAGTTTTTTGGGCCAGTGGCATTATCTTGTATGTAGTCGTCTAGAGTGAGTCTATGCGCATAGCACATCTTCACCATCCTTGCACATCTGAGCCTCGACACCCCCATTGTACCTGTGAGTCCTGGGCTCGAGTTGAGTGTGCTACCACGCCAAAGTCTGTATCAGTCTTTGAGATAGTCGAGTCATATGTTTTGGTCTGATGTTGTGTCTTTGTGAGCTCTGTTGATGTCTATTGTTTCCTTTCTGTTCAGTTTGTTTGAGTGAGATTGTCACGCACATTGCACGGAGGACCACCCACTGTAGAGAGCACGACACATTATCTGCGCTACAATGTTTGATTAACATACATTTCATCCAAATTGATCTACCAATGCACATAGAAAATGAACAGTAGTCATACAACAAGTGGAAGAAAAAGTCTCGTCATAATCTATGCTTTTTGATGTGCATAACCTTTTGCAACAAGTCAAGCCTTATAGCAATCAATCGCACCATTTGGTTTACATTTCAACTTGTAACCCCACTTCATACCAATGGCCTTGTTGACACAAGGCAAATTACTTAAAGTCCATGTGTCAATTTCTATAAATGCATCATATTTGATTGCATGTCATCTGTAACATTCAATGGCCTAAAAACTTGTGTGTAGCGGAAATTAGCATGAACATAGTGGGCATTTCATTAGAATAGATTCCTAATGAGAATTGCAAGAGTGCTTGGGTGGAGAGAGAAACAAAAAGCATAACACCTAGTTAGATAGCATGAACAGTACTTTCAAAAGAGAGAGAAATTAAGCTATTGACAACAGTTGAGGACCGGATTTGCATGGAGCTGGTCCCCCCTCCAAAAGGCTTTGTATTATGGTTTCTCCCATCAAGAGAGACATTGTACAATATAATTCTTTGTGTTCCTTCAAGACTAGCTAGTGCAATGAAGATGAAAGCTTCATGCACTAAGCAAAACACTTAGCAAACACAACATTAATTATCCCCGTTCTCAGACCCAAGACCTCACACACCTTCAAAGATGGTGAGAGCTAGCAGGGTATGAGAGTAGATTGAGGGGAAGAAGGAGTATCTTACGAGAAAGATGTACATCTCCTCACATAATCACTCATATTAGCATAGCTTAGCTTAGTAATTAGCATGGTAGAGGAGATGAGCATGCATTGACGCTTGGCTCTTGGTTGGATTTGCATCCACATGCCAAGAGTGTGTCGATGTAGGCTTCTATCTCACAAGCTTGGAGTAGGTGATGAGCTCTCCATTAAAGCTAGGGAAGAGATAGTCTTCTTTACTTCTCACATAGACTGTGTGAGAGTGTGTGTGTGATAATGCCTTGCAAAAATCAGCCCCCCCTCTCTCTTGGGCGAGCCCTCTTGCTATTTGCTCTTCCTCTACCCTCATTGGACCTCCCCAAGTCAATCCAATGACTATTAAGCAGCATAAGTGATAGCCTTCTGACATGTGTCCCCCTTTCCCCTTTTGTGAGAGCCTAATTCTCATTGGTCCACCTCCAAGGCCATCCAATAGGAATTGGGTACACCTTGTGGGCATCTGGCCTAGGGAGCTGACATGTGTCCCTCATTCCCTTTGTGTAAAGGGAGCTTGTGTGTGTGTGTGTGTGGCTTTCTCTCTCATCCCTACATGCAAGACTCACCCCCTCCTATGTAGGGATGTGCAAAGACTTTTTTGGACACACACAAAGCATCCAATTCCCCTATGGTTGACCTTTGGACACAACCTTTGAATTTTGGAACCTTAGGATTTTGGAAGTCTTAATGGGCTGAACCTTAGGGTCTTTTTAGCCCATTGTTGCACATGGCTCTTTTGCAGATGGCCCCCCCTTTGGATCCCTATTTTCCCTCCTTTGGATCCCTATTGTGGCCGGTCTGTTAGCTTAACCAATATTCTAGCTTTTTCTCCCCTGGCACTTCTACATATTAAATGATCAGTTTAACATGAGAAAATCATTTAGGAGAATTAGATATTGATTATTATGACATTACCTCTCTCTTGAAATCATAGTCGTCCTCTACTATGGTGTAGAGAAGATAAAGCATATTCATGAGTCCTTTTCTTTGCGGGTAGAGGATCCCTATGTTACCCCACGACATCATTCCACAATGGATGACTAGTCCATTTGGCGCTTGAGAGCCTGAGGCTGCCGCAAGAATGTCAGCACATTAGTCCTATCAATCTTCCATAGTAGAGTGACAAGCTCTACTTGGTGTTTGGAAGACGTCATCTTCGCAAACTTGATCTAAGCATGCATACTACTTCATTCTTGTGCACAATGAAGAACAGAGAGTCTTATAAGACAAAAACTTTGTTCATTTTTAACATTTTGTACATTTGCTTACTCTTGGGAAGCATTGTAAGCATTGACAAGGTATAGGTTATACTTTAATTGTATGCCTTGCATCCATCTAGCTTCTTCAAAAGGATAATTCTTAAACTTAATAAGATATCGTCGGATAGTCTTACCGCCTCTTAGTACCTTGTCTTCATGTTGGATAATGGACTCGGGCTGCAGCACCTCCTCTTGGTCCTCGATCTCCGGTGGGTCTTCAATAGTTGGTTCTTGAGGTGGCTCTCCTTTGTAAGGCTTTAATAGGCTCACATGGAAAGCATTGTGTAAGATCCAATGATTGGGCAACTTGAGTTGATAGGCCATCTCATTGATTGGCCTAAGAATCTGGAAGAGACCATAGTACCTTTTTGCTAGTTTAGCATAGTACTTTTGGTGTCCCGTAGGATTCTTCCCCGTCGTGTGCCTTAATCGAGCCTTGGGAAACTTTAATAAGACCCAATCATTTTCTTTAAAGGCTTGGGCTCTTCTGTGCTTGTCAGCAACAGCCTTTTGCCTTTGCTGTGAGATAGAGATAGCATCCTTAATCTTTTGAAAAGATTCTTGTAGGTCTCGGCTATACTCATCTGCAGCGAAGATCTTCCCATGTACCTTAAGTAGCAAGGGACTTTTTGATCTTCCCTCAATTACCTCGAAAGGTGCTTTTCCCGTGGAAGTATGTACAGTGTTATTGTAAGCATACTCCACTAAGGGTAAGTACTTCTCCCATTGGGATCTTTGATCTACTTCCATTACATAGGCTTTTAGTAGATCGAGAATGGTTAGGTTAGCTATTTCACTTTGGCCATCCGTTTGTGGATGATAGGCCGAAGAGAAGTTTAGCCTTGTCCCTAAATTCTCAAAGAGACCCTTCCAGAAATTACTGGTCATTCTAGGATCTCTATCCAGCACTATGGACATTGGCAAGCCATGGTACTTGAAAATTTGTGAAATGAAGAGGGTTGCCATTTGATGGGCTTTGATAGTCTTTTTGACAGGTATAAAATGCTTGTTTACTGAACCTGTCTACTATCGTCCATATTCCCGTATTCCCATGGATAGACTTAGGCAATCCAAAGATAAAATCCATGGATATGGTCTCCCATGGTGAATTAGGGATTGGCAAAGGTTGAAGCAATCCAAGTTGCTTCCCTCTATCGAATTTTGTCTTTTGGCATACCACACATTTAGAAACATACTCTTGTATGTTCACTTTCATGGTAGGCCAATAGAAATATGTTTCAATTTCCTTTAAGGTAGACTGAATCCCTCTATGCCCTGCATAATGTGGAGCATGAGATTCATACATTACTTCCTCACGTAGTGAGTTAGTAACGCATAGTCTATTGCCATAGATAAGATAACCATCTTGTAAAGTAAATGGTTCTTGTTTCTTCCCTAATGCAAGGGCTGAAATCACATCTCTAAAATCGGGATCAATAGCGTACTCATCTATCATTGAAGATAGATCATTGTGAGTTGCTATGGAAATCGCATTCACTCTCGGTCGTCTTGAGAGTGCATCAGCTACTTGATTATGCTTTCCAGCAATGTGAGAAATATGAAAATGAAATTGCGAAAGGAAATTTGCCCACCTCATTTGTTTGTCGGAGAGCTTGGTCTGCGTCATGAAGTACTTAAGACTTGTGCCCTTCTTGGAGCAAAACAGCTCCAAGGAAATCACCACAAGCATCACATTGGACCTCAAATTGTTTTGAGAGATCCGGTAGTGTAAGTACAAGTTGAGAGATAAGCTTTTTGAAAGCATTGTTCTCCTTAGCAGACCATGTATACCTAACGCTTTTCTTTGTTAGGTCATGTAATGGTCCCGCAATTTGTGAGAACTTTTCTATGAAGCGTCTATAGTATGCACACATACCTATAAAGCTTCTTAGTTCATGAAGATTCCTTGGTTTAGGCCATCCTTTTATTACCTCCAACTTTGATGGATCCATTTGGATGCCATCTTGAGAGAAAATGTGACCTAAATATTGAATCTCTTGCAAGAAAAATTCACTTTTCTTTCGATTAACATAAAGTTTATTCTCTCTTAAAACTTGAAATATTACCTGGAGGTGTTGCTTGTGTTCGTCTAATGAATTAGAGTAGATGATAATATCATCAAAGAGCACTCCAGTGAAGGTTCGATTAGGCCTGAACAGCTTCTCCATCAAGCGGTTGAATGTGGCTGGTGCATTGGTCAAGCCAAAAGGTATGACAATGTATTCATAAAGACCAAATGTGGTGCGAAATGGGGTCTTTACAATGTCTTGATCAACTATCCTTATTCGATGATAGCCACTTTTTAGGTCAATCCTACTGAAGTAGGTCGATCCTTGTAGCTTATCAAATAGGTCTTCTACCCGTGGAACGCGAAACCTATTTTTGATAGTGATCCTATTTAGTGCTCTATAGTCGACACACATACTATATGTGCCGTCTTTCTTTTGCACTAATAGCACAGGTGAGCAAAATGGAGATGAGCTAGGCCTAACCATGCCCTTCTCAACTAACTCATGCACTTGTCACATAATCTCCTCTTGTTGAGCTTGAGAAACTCTATACGGAGGTTTGTTAGGCGGTGAACTTCCTGGAAGAAGTTCAATTGCATGGTCATCATTACCTCGTTTAGGAGGTAGCTCACAAGGGATGTCGTCAATAAAAACATCTTGAAACCCATGAGAAAATTGGATAACTCTAATTCCTTTTGGTTACTTTTATTTTCTTTTGCTAAAGCATTAGATTCATTTTGAGAATCTTTAAAAAAAAATCATGTACACGGAAATAGAGATCTTTATTGACTTGTTGAAAGCTGGTGTATGTACAATGGGGATAGTGTTACCCATTTCCTTAGCATCTATATACATGTCTTTTTCCCTAAACTTAAAGGAGATTCTCCTTTCAGGGAATTTAACATTGGCAGCCAGGCGGTCAAACCATGGTGCCCCTAGGATTACATCCTCATGCTTGAGAGGAGAGATAAAGAAGTCCTCTTTGTCCACATAGCCTTGGACATGAAGCCTCAATTTCCCGATTAAGGGAGTGACTGAAGCTTCTTGCCCCTTGAAGGCACTGTCTACGGGTAGGACATCTCCGATCTCGTAAGCTTGTATGCCTAGCTTGGTGGCCAAATCTATAGATATAAAATTGTGAGTAGAACCAGGGTCAAAGAGAATAAAAGCATCATGTTCTCTTACCTTTCCCCAAGCATGGCATAGAGGAGATCCTTTGTGGTGAGTTTGGTGAGTCTCCTCCTCTTGGATTTCAACCAAGGAAGCTCTAGGAGGATCTTGGCGGTTGTTCTTTTGTGGACAAGTGCGGTACGCATGCCCTTGTTTGCCGCACTTGAAACACCGGTTATCCTTGCGATAACGCTCAAGATCTTCAGGAGAGAGTTTGTTTTTACCTTTGTAAACTCCCTTCTCTTTAGCTTTGTTGGAGTTGCCCTTAGGAGACTTTTGGACATTGTCCTTACCCTTAGGCTCATTGGAACCCTTGTTTTCTGTAAGCTTATTATTTCTTTTAGACCCCGTTTGGAAATTGATTCGAGAGGCAACCATAGTATGGTGTATTACCGCCGATATGGTACGTGGCCTTTGGGAGTTGACATACTCCGCCATTTCTTCGGTTAAGCCTGCACAAAATTGTTGCTTTTGCTCTCCAAAATCCAACTTTTTGAAGACAGTGGCTTTGAGTTGTAGGTCCCAAAACTTGTCTACATATTTGTGGATGGATTCATAGGGAGAGAGCTTTAAGCTTTGCCATTCGGTTAGTACTTTGTCTTTGGCATCGGTGGCCAAAAACTGCTTCATAATGGAAGCTCTTAAAGCTTTCCATGTTCGTGGAGCTTCACCGTTGGCTTGTAGGCTAGACCACCATTTCCTAGCGGACTTTTGAAAGTGCATAGCTACATGGAATAGCTTAGAGGACTCCATGAAGCCCTCATCTCCAAACGCCGCATCAAATTGCTGGATAAAGGCCAAGACTTTGTCCGTAGCACCAAAGGTGCCATCATAGGTAAGGAAAGAGATGCTCTTCCCTCCCTCTTTGAACTTCTTCAGCTTAGATGACCTCTTCCATGCGGCATAGGATTTCCTATGGCCTCTTCTTTTTTATGGTTCAAAGGTTGCACCATCACTTTCTTCAGAGGGTGGAGAAGAGGGTGACTCTTTCTCGCCTTTTTCTTGTCTTGATCTTCGTCGTCTTCACCATCACTTTCATAAGAGAAAGAGGATGAAGAAGATGGAGAAGAGGGTGTCCTCTTTCTTGCCTTTTTCTTCTCTTGCTTTTTATCATCCCTCTTTGAATTATGGTGTGGAGAAGGGTGCGATGGTCTTCTCCGCTTTGGTGGTGATGCAGAGCGTTTAGCCCGCCGTCTTCGTGGAGCCATCTCCGCGCCGAGGTGGCGGGAGACTCACTTCTTTCTCGTTCCTTCGATGGAGGCTCTTGAGTTCTCCTTTGGGAAGGAGATGCATCATCAAGAAGTAAATTCTTGAGCCCTTCATATGGATTCTCTTATTCTTCCCGAATCGGAGAGAGACCTCTTTTGGAAGTCTCACAAGGAGGCTTCCTAGGTGTTCTCTCGTCATGGTGATGAGCTTGGAGAATCCCATGAGCACGGAGCTGCCGCGTTGCACTTCACTTTGGAGAGATGGGTTGCCCATGGCTTGTTGAAACCTAGAAACAAGATAGTTAACAAGCATCGGAGCATCATTAGTAGCTTGCTCATTAGCAAAATCAAAGTTATCAACATTAATTTCACTCTCTTTACTATTGTCAGCCATTCTAACAACTTTTAGGTGTACTTTGGCACTTCAAACCCTAGTTTCTACTCCTCTTTACCCCTTTAGAAAAAGCACTCAAGCTATTGTACCCGTGGCTCGAATACCATTAATTGCAAGGAATAGAAGAGAGGGTCTTTCAACACCAAAACAACACCGGCTCCTATCAAGCTTCTAATAGCTCAATAGTGGTTAAAGCCGTAGGCAAGCCCCGTAGGACTCCACTATTAAGACCATAGCTCTCAACGGTGATGCCTGTTAACTGCACGAAGGCAGGCGCACTGCAAGGCTGAAAAATCCCTATTCTACTTACTCATAGGCAATTAATAATACCAACCATTTATAGCTAGCTTGAGGACCTCCCTTCTTGAGCAAGAAAAGAGAAACCTTGTGCTCTGATACCAATGTAACATTTAATGGCCTAAAAACTTGTGTGTAGCGGAAATTAGCATGAACATAGTGGGCATTTCATTAGAATAGATTCCTAATGAGAATTACAAGAGTGCTTGGGTGGAGAGAGCAACAAAAAGCATAACACCTAGTTAGATAGCATGAACAATACTTTCAAAAGAGAGAGAAATTAAGCTATTGACAACAGTTGAGGACCGGATTTGCATGGAGCTGGTCCCCCCTCCAAAAGGCTTTGTATTATGGTTTCTCCCATCAAGAGAGACATTGTACAATACAATTCTTTGTGTTCCTTCAAGATTAGCTAGTGCAATGAAGATGAAAGCTTCATGCACTAAGCAAAACACTTAGCAAACAAAACATTAATTATCCCCGTTCTCAGACCCAAGACCTCACACACCTTCAAAGATGGTGAGAGCTACCAGGGTATGAGAGTAGATTGAGAGGAAGAAGGAGTATCTTACGAGAAAGATGTACAGCTCCTCACATAATCACTCATATTAGCATAGCTTAGCTGAGTAATTAGTATGGTAGAGGAGATGAGCATGCATTGAAGCTTGGCTCTTGGTTGGATTTGCATCCACATGCCAAGAGTGTGTCGATGTAGGCTTCTATCTCACAAGCTTGGAGTAGGTGATGAGCTCTCCATTAAAGCTAGGGAAGAGATAGTCTTCTTTAATTCTCACATAGACTGTGTGAGAGTGTGTGTGTGATAATGCCTTGCAAAAATCAGCCCCCCCTCTTTCTTGGGCGAGCCCTCTTGCTATTTGCTCTTCCTCTACTCTCATTGGACCTCCCCGGGTCAAGCCAATGACTATTAAGCAGCATAAGTGATAGCCTTCTGACATGTGTCCCCCTTTCCCCTTTTGTGAGAGATTTAGATAATTTAATAATTCAACTAAACTCTCATTGGACCCTTTTGCCTCCTGGCCAATAGGAATCAGGCAAGCCATTGGGATACTGAATGCTCATTGGACCGCTTGGGAGACTGTCCAATAGTCTTCTAGAGGACTTAATTCTCATTGGTTCTTTTATTAAGTGTTTTTAAATTAATTAAACTAGATTTACTCTAGCCTAATTCTCATTGGTCCACCTCCAAGGCCATCCAATAGGAATTGGGTACACCTTGTGAGCATCTGGCCTAGGGAGCTGACATGTGTCCCTCATTCCCTTTGTGTAAAGGGAGCTTGTGTGTGTGTGTGTGTGTGTGTGTGGATTTCTCTCTCATCCCCTACATGCAAGGCTTGCCCCCTCCTATGTAGGGATGTGCAAAGACTTTTTTGGACACACACAAAGCATCCAATTCCCCTATGGTTGACCTTTGGACACAACCTTTGAATTTTGGAACCTTAGGATTTTGGAAGTCTTAATGGGCTGAACCTTAGGGTCCTTTTAGCCCATTGTTGCACATGGCTCTTTTGCAGATGGCCCCCCCTTTGTATCCCTATTTTCCGTCCTTTGGATCCCTACTGTGGCCGGTCTACTAGCTTAACCAATATTCTAGCTTTTTCTCCCCTGGCACTTCCCCATATTAAATGATCAGTTTAACATGAGAAAATCATTTAGGAGAATTAGATATTGATTATTATGACACCATCCATCCAATTTTTTGAATTCTATGCTTCATCAAAAGATAGAGACTCGTCCACATCAGATAAACTAGAAACATCCAAAGCATAACAATTTGATGCATAAGATGCATGTAGAGAACTTGAACAAGTATGACTAGAAATAGGTGCATCCAATTTACTATCACACAACCTATGCACCATCAATTTGAGAATACCTCTAGCCTCCTCATTCTCAACCCTTTCCACATCAAGTACAGCATGTACATTTGCATCAGTAATAGGCTGATCCATAGCATTTTTTCATATGCTAACTGGTTAAGAAAAAAGTTTGCATAGGCCCACAAACATGACTATGCACAAGTTGCAATCTGTATATAGCCCTTATTGAACCATCCTTTGGAAACTTTGAATGCTTCATCTTATGAAAAACATAGCCTTCACAAACATGCTCTAAAGGTGCTTCAAGAGATGGAAAAGAAGCAATCATACCAAATTTAGATAGCTGGCAAAATTTAGATGTCCAAAATGTGCATGCCAAAGTTTTGCATTTGAAATAGCCTTTGAAGCCAAAATTGTAGTTGCAAATTTTTGCCCACATTTGTCATACAAACAGACCTTGTACAACCCATGGCACAAAATGCTAGATGCAAAAATTTCATCACGAATACTGAGATAATGAACTATACATTTTTCATCCACAGATTTGACAACAAGACCAAGTCTAGCAAGTGCAGATATAGACAAAAGGTTCTTTTTTATCCAGGTACATAAATTGCATCAGCAAATTTGAAATAAATGCCATTTGTAGTAGTCAACACAATCTTTCCAACTCCCTTGATTGGATAAGAGGCATTGTTGGCACAAGTGGTTGTATTCCTATGAGGGATAGACTGAAGAGAGGTAAACAAGTCACGATGTGAAGTAATGTGCTTTGTAGCACCACTATCAAAGTACCACACATGTGAATCTGCAGCTAACATACATGCATCATGAACAGAAGGATCATAAGTGCAGTCTGCACTAAATGGTCACTCTACATCTACATCAGTATCGCAATCTTCTTTGATAGAAGATTCTACAATGGATGCACTTGTAGTGGAACCAACCTCTTTCTTATTGGCCTCTTTTGCCTTCAATTTAAGAATTTGCTTAATCAAGTGATCAATGCCTTGAAATAATGGCAATGCATCTTCTTCTTCTTTCCTTCCACCAAAACTCCTAGACAATGTGCTGCCAGTAGAAGCATTAGGAACAAGTGATTTACCACTTGTTGAAGAACCATGAGAAGTAGCTACATTGTTATTATCATCTTTTCTTTGAGCAACAAAAAGATCTTGTTCAACTGCACACTGTTTAGCCCTATTCTTTCTTGAAAGTGACTCTTACAATAGCAATGATAACAATGCATCAAATAGGATCTCCTTGGGTCATAAGTCTCCAAGTACTAGCAAAAGTGGTGTAAGAATATTGCAATGCATCAAGAACAATATGCACAAGTGAACTATCTTCACCTGTAGAAATGAGGTGCTCATTAATATCCTTGATACTAGCAAGGAAAGTGTCCATGTCATCTTCCTCGTGTATAATCTTTGACTCTAGCTCTTTATATAGCAGTGTAATTTTAGCCTCATTTCCACTTGCATGAATACCAACCACAATATCCCAACCTTTTTTTGCTGATTTAGCTGAGAAAATGTGAGGAATAGTAGTGTGCTTCATAGATAATGCAATCAATGCATGAGCTTATGCATCTCAAACATCCCAACAAGACTACTCAGCCATAGATAAAAGAGCTCTAGCAAAAACAGTCCTGCCACCAAAACCTACAACATCTTCAACAGAGCATGTGTCCACAAAAGGTGGGCGTCCATCAATGCCCCGCACAACATTCTAAATTCCCTTTGACACAAGAACATGTTGCATCATGTAAGCTCACATTGGGTAGTTATCTTTTTCAAACCATAGGATAATCATATGTCAGTTATTTAGATTGAATCATATCTTTTACTGAATAAAAAGGAATTTTATGATCATATTGAATATCGTATGTTTTACTATGGAATTGGTACGTATCAAATCATTAGTAAACACTGATATGTTCTTAATTTTATGTCTTTTTAGAGAATTATAAGCTTTAAAAAATCCTAAGTTAGGGTTAAAAGTATAGTTAGGGTAATACGTCCTAATGGGATGCATGGAATAGCTATGGAAAAGTGTGTCAAAATCACGTATATGGATGAGAGTAGCGAAAATTCAAAATTAGTAATTTTGTTGCCATCTAGTTTATCCTCATTAGCAAACATCTTGAAAATGTATGTATTGTTGTTAGCCATGGTGAGTGCAAAAGCTACCCAAAAAGAGAAAAAAAAAAACCAACACATGCTATATATCACAACCCAAAGAAGATTGCAAGGGACCTAATCTGCAGAAAATTTCACTAACAAAAATATTGCACAAAAGGATAAAATTTCCTATGCAATACTGTCTATAGTGGAAATGGAGGTGGTATGAGTCCAAAGAAAAGTCTTTGAGCTCTCCCCATAGTATGTGTTGGCCTATTGATACTCATCAAAGCTCACTCAAATCAGAGAAAGCGAGCAGGCATGTGCTGGCGATGCTAGCGACTATGCCCGGGAGGACGCAACCTACTCTAATACCAGTTGTTGGAAATAGGGTTGTAGGGAAAGACACACAACACAGAGCATATTTCTTTGTGCACAATGAAAAGAAGTTATCCCTAGAATGATGGAAATATATACAATGCATGGGGCAAAAAAACTCCTAAAAGGAAAAATGCCCCAACGATCCTAAACATGTTCACACACGTCACTACCACATATATATGATAACATTCTATAAATTATCTATTCCGAGTCTATGATTGTGCTCAGCACATGCTCTTCTGGTTGGTGACCCTCCTTGTAATCCTTCAAACCAATTGCTTGGTGATGGTGACTCATTCGGCCCTCCTCTGGTCCTAGTGTCACCCCATCTTTCACAATTTGTGGTGGTTTCTACAACTGTTGCCCAATTCTCATCATTGAAATGAGTTCCCTTGATTGCATTGCCCTGTTGATTGGCCATGGTCCTAAAAGATCTCTTTGTTGGTCAAAATTTTTGGTCCATATCAGGCCCCATCCCTATGATCATATCCTTGATTAAGTAGCCTTGATATTTGGCTTTCTCAAAATTATTTGGAGTCATCAAACAACAAAGTTATTGTTATAAAAATCCCTAAAGAGATATACAAAAAGGTTCATCAAAAACTTCTTCCTAATCTTGAAGATGTACATGATTTTGAAGGGTGTTAATTGCCTTAGTTTTGCATGAGTTGTCCATAGCAAATTTGTTATTTTATTATCCTCCCAACAATAAACTGTGCATCTTGGGTTATCCATTGGTATGCACTTTAGAGGTTTGACATATACTTGGCCATACCCTTTTAGCTCTAATACTAGTTGTTCTTTCTTTTGTGGCCATGTCTGGAATCAACATGTCAACTTTCAAAACCCATTTATTAACAATGAGAGAATCTCCAATTTTCAAATATTGCACTTTGTTTTGATCCATGTAGAAGGTTTCTTGTTTATTGGCTCTAACTCCTCCTCAAATTTGACAATGTGGTTGTTACCATATACATGTGGTAGTGATGTGTGTGAACACACTAGGACCGCCGGGGCATTTTTTCCCTCTTTAGGAGGTTTTTTCCCCCGTGCATTGTATATACGCCCATCACTCCAGGGCTATCTATCTTTCCATTGCACACTAAGGAATACACTCTCTATTGTGTGCCTTGAGCTTCCTTCGTCTTCTCCAAGCTGTGTGTGTTTCTCTGCAACCCTAATTCCAACAATTGGTATCAGAGCAGGTCACGTCCTCCCGGGCTTAGTCGCCAGCTGCTCCAGCACACGCCTGCTCACTTTCTCCGATTTCAGTGAGCTTTGGCAAGCGTTCGCAGGTCGACAAATATTTTGGGATAGCTCGAAGACCTTGGTCTGCTCAGAATTTTGATTTGGGCTCATTTCGGCCTCCGTTTCCACTACGGGCAGTACTGCACAGGTTATTTCGTCATTTTGTGCAGATTTTCTGTCAGTGCCGTTTTCTGCATAACAGGTGCCTTATAGTCTTCTACGGTTTGTGCTATATAGCACAAGTTTTTCCAGCTCCATTTCTCCTATTTTCGGGCAGTTTTCACATCAGGTGCAGCATTTACCATGGCTGACAACAACAACACAGATGTGTTCAAGATGTTTGCTGCTGAGGACAGGTTGGATGGGGACAACTACCCTATGTGGGCTTATATGATGCAACACGTTCTTGTGTCAAAAGGTGTCTGGAACATTGTGCAGGGCATTGATGTACGTCCTGGTTCTGAAGATGTAGGCGATATTGAGGATGTTGCAGGTCTTGCTGCAAGGATTGCAGCTGTTAGAGTTGTTTTGCCTACAACAGAACAAGCTCGTTGGGATGTTAAGGATGCGCAGGCTCATGCATTGATTGCGTTGTCTGTGAAGCGCACCATTATTCCTCACATCCGTTCAGCAAAATCTGCAAAACAGGCTTGGGATATTCTAGCAGGTCTTTATGCAAGCCGCAATGAGGCTAAAATTGCTTTGCTGCGTAAAGAGCTAGAGTCGAAGATTATGCATGAGGAAGATGATATGGACACTTTCCTTGCTAGTGTCAAGGATATCAATGAGCAACTCATTTCTGCAGGTGAAGTCATTTCTGACAGTTCCCTTGTGCAGACTGTTCTTGATGCCTTACCAGATTCCTACCAGACTTTTGCTAGTACTTGGAGACTGATGACCCAAGGAAATCCTGAAGTTGTCAAGTTTGATGCATTATGCACATTGCTGTTGCAAGAGTCACTTTCTAGAAAAAACAGGACTAGGCAGCGTGCAGTTGAACAGGCTTTTATTGCTTCTCAAAGAAAGGGTGGTAACAGTAATGCAGCCACTTCTTATGGTTCTGCTACGAGTGGCAAAATTCTGTTCCTAATGCTTCTGCTGGCAGCACTTCGTCTGGCAATTCTGGTGATAAGGGCAAAAAGAAGATGCGTTGCCATTATTGTAAAGCCAATGATCACTTGATCAAGTCGTGTCCTAAGTTGAAGGCCAAAGAGGCTAAGAAGAAAGAGGGTGGTTCCATTGCAAATGCTGGTTCCACTACAAATGCAGCCATTGTTGAGTCTTCTGTGAAAGGAGATTGTGATGCTGATGTTGATGCAGAATGGGCTTTTAGCGCAGAGTGCACTTACAATCCTGCTGTCCATGATGCATGCTTGTCAGTTGCTGCAGATTCACATGTGTGGTATTTCGACAGTGGTGCTACAAAGCACATTACCTCACATCGTGAATTGTTTACCTCTCTCGAGTCTGTCCCTCATGGGAATTCAGTCACTTGTGCCAACAACGCCTCTTATCCAGTTCAGGGAGTTGGAAAGATTGTGCTCACTGCTGCTAATGGCAGTTCCTTCACACTTGTTGATGCACTTTATGTACCTGGGATCAAGAAGAATCTCTTGTCTGTATCCGCACTTGCTAGACTTGGACTTGTAGTCAAATTTGTGGATGACAGATGTACAGTTCATGATCTTAATTTTGGTGATGAAATTGTTGCATCTGGGCTTTTGTGCCGTGGGCTGTATAAGCTCACTTTGTATGACAAGTGTGGACAAAATTTTGCAAATGCTGTTGCAGATTCAAGGGCTATTTCAGATGCAAAACTTTGGCATGCACGTTTTGGTCATCTGAATTTTGCCAGTTTGCTGCGTTTGCAGAAATCTGATATGGTTGCTTCTTTGCCGCCTCTTGAAGCACCTATCAAACATGTTTGTGAAGGCTGTATTCTGGGTAAAATGCAGCGTTCTAAGTTTCCAAAGGATGGTTCAGTTAGGGCCACATGCAAGTTGCAGCTTGTGCATAGTGACGTTTGTGGGCCCATGCAAACTCCGTCCTTGGGCAATTACCTGTACTTCGTGACTTTCATTGATGATTACTCCAGGCATGCGTGGGTATTTCCGCTTAAAGCGAAGTCCGAAGTTTTTATGTGCTTCAAACAATTTTTGGCTATGGCTGAAAATGTCTCAAAATGTACTATGGGCACCCTCCGTTCCGATCGAGGGGGGGAGTATATGTCTCATGAATTTAATGCATTTCTGGCTAGTCGTGGGATAAAACACCAATGTACAGTGCCTTATACACCTCAGCAAAATGGTGTTGCTGAGAGGAAAAACAGGTCACTAACGGAAATGGCACGATGTATGGTCAAAAGTCAAGCTTTGCCGCATTCTTTTTGGCTTGAGGCCATCATGTGTGCCACTTATGTACTTAACAAGTGTCCTACGAAAGCTTTGCAGTCTATTACTCCATATGAAGCATGGCATGATAGAAAACCTTCTATTGAGCACATGCGTGTTTTTGGCTGTTTGGCATATGCTTTGGTGCCACAAGTGCAGCGCAGAAAATTGGATGATAAGGCTGTCAAATGTATTTTTGTTGGTTATAGTGTTGAAAGCAAAGGTTACAGGTTGTATCATCCGCAAACAAAACGTATTTTGGTTTCACGGGATGTAGTGTTTGTGGAAGATTCTGTTCAACCCTTGCTGTCATGTACTAGAGACAGTAATGTAAGCTCACAGGACATTTATGACACTTTGTTGCCTCTTTTCAGTGGTGGAAATACGAATGTAAGTTCCAATGAGGCAAATGTACAGCCTATGGGGGTTTCTGAAAATGTTTTAGAACAGCCTATTACTGATGCAGATGTACATGATGTACTTGATGAGGAAAGGGCTGAAAATGAGCAGGCTAGAGGTATGCCAAAATGGCTGGTGCACACTTTGCGTGACAGTAAATTGGATGCACCTTTATCTAGTCGTACTCGTTCAGGCTCTCGCCATGCATCTTATGCATCAGATTGTTATGCTTTGGCTGTGTCTAGTTTACATGATGTTGACGAGCCTCTGTCTTTTGATGAAGCACAGAATTCAGAAAATTGGATTGCTGCCATGAAATCAGAATATGATGCACTTATAGAGAATGACACATGGACTTTATGTGATTTGCCTCCTGGCAAAAAGGCCATTGGTACGAAGTGGGTTTACAAGTTGAAACGCAAGCCGGATGGTGAGATCGATCGCCATAAGGCTCGACTTGTTGCAAAGGGTTATGCACAACAAAAAGGCATAGATTATGAAGAGACTTTTGCTCCCACTTGTCGTATGACTACTGTGCGTTTTCTATGTGCATTGGCAGCTCATTTTGGTTGGGATGTACATCAATCAGACATTGTTACTGCTTTCTTGAATGGTGACATATTTGAGGAAGTTTATGTAACGCAGCCTCGCGGTTTTGTCATAAAAGGACAAGAGGACAAAGTGTGCAAATGTAAGAAGGCTTTGTATGGGTTGAAGCAATCTCCTCGTGCTTGGTATGAGAAAGCTGACACTCATTTGGTTAAACGAGGCTTTCGTAACAGTCCAACAGAAAGCACATTGTATGTAAAGCGTGAGGATGATGTATTTCTCATTGTGGTTCTTTATGTTGATGATTTGCTGATCACTGGACCAAATGAGAGACATATTTCTGAATTTAAGGCTGATTTGAATGCTACTTTCAAGATGAAAGATTTGGGGCTGTTGCATCATTACTTGGGTATACAGTTTAAGCAGTGTGATGGTGGTATTGCCTTGTGTCAGAAAAGTTACATAGAGACATTGCTATGTAAGTTTGGACTTGAGGATTGCAAACCTATTGCCACTCCCATGGAAACAGGTTTGAAGTTGAGTCTACATGATGCTGGCGATCCTGCTGATGTCACTCTTTACCAAACTGCTGTTGGCTGCCTCATTTATGTATGCAACACGAGGCCAGATATTCAGTTTGCAGTCTCGCAGGTCAGCAGATTTATGCATAGCCCAGGGTCTAAGCATTGGCAGGCTGTCAAGAGGATTTTCCGCTACCTTAGTGGCACTTTACATCTTGGCTTGTTTTATCCCAAGGGGGGATCATTGCCGCCAGACTTACATGCTTTTTCGGACTCAGATTGGGCTGGTTGTTTTGACACGCGAGTGTCCACAAGTGGTTTTTGTTTCATGCTTGGCAGTTCATGTATATCATGGTTGAGCAAGAAGCAACCTACTGTGGCCACTTCGAGTTGTGAGGCTGAGTACAGGGCAGTCTTCACAGCTACGGTTGAGTGTGTATGGCTCAGACGCCTTATGGCTGACTTGGGTGTTGGACAGGACACTGCCAACACTATCTACACTGACAGTCAGAGCGCATTGGCAGTTGCTAGGAACCCAGTTTTTCATGCTCGCACAAAGCACATTGAGGTGCATTACCACTATGTCAGGGAGAGGCTCTCAGCAGGAGAGATCAGCTTGGCTTATGTGCCAACACAGGACAACCTTGTAGATCTTTTCACAAAGGCATTGTCTCGTGAGAAGCTTGAAGCTTTCCGCAAAGCTTTGGGCTTACTCCCCTTTGTGGACTGATCCTGTCCTCAGGGCATGGCACTTCCCTTTACTCATGTGCCAGCTCTCGTTCACCGCATCACTCCAGGGGGGATTTGTTACCATATACATGTGGTAGTGATGTGTGTGAACACACTAGGACCGCCGGGGCATTTTTTCCCTCTTTAGGAGGTTTTTTCCCCCGTGCATTGTATATACGCCCATCACTCTAGGGCTATCTATCTTTCCATTGAACACTAAGGAATACACTCTCTATTGTGTGCCTTGAGCTTCCTTCGTCTTCTCCAAGCTGTGTGTGTTTCTCTGCAACCCTAATTCCAACAGTGGTCATCAACTTTAACCACATACTCCTCATTAGGGGTCCAAATAAATCTAGGCCCCATGCTTGTTGGTCTTATAGAAGGTAAATATATGCTTAAACCTAAGTGAGGTTATCCAAGTGAGTAGAAAAGGAAGAGATTTCTAAACTAGAGTCGGAGTAAGTGTTTCAACTATGGTCTCTAATGGTCCCCCTTGGTTTATGCTCTCCTTAGTAGATACTCTACTCTTGATATCCTTATTATATCCCTGATTATTTATGACACTACCTAATTCAAGGTACATAAAGACCCAAAATTCTCAATGAAATAGAATACCCGACCTTTAAAAACAATACCAACCTATTTTAGTGTTGTTATTCCAAACTTACTATTGATTCAAGCTTGTCTTGATCACTCTTGTATAATCAACAATATATAAGTCAATTTGTTAATTTGTAAGTATATATCAGGACTCCTTGTCAAAATTTTTAGCTTCAATTCTACCAAAGTAGTCAAAGGATCAATTTGCAACCTTCAATTCCTAAAAATCCAATTTCTAGTTGCAAATAATGTCCAAATGATTTCAATTTTTTCAAGCTATCTGTATGATAGGTCTAATAACTTGAACAACCAAAAAAGTTGAAAAATGAGCTCTCTAGATAGCATGAGATAATAAGCACGCTTATTATCTACTAAGTCAAAAAAGCTATATTTTCCACTTTTGTTGATCCCCACTAGTCACCTTTAAATGATGTTTTATAACTTTTGGGCAAGTTTAGCTCAATCTCCCTGAAGCAGTTTCTCGGTCTGGTAGCTTCAAATGCAAGGCCCAGGCTATACAAATATAAAAAAATCCAATTTACTTGAAACTTCATACAAGCACTCTATTACTACAATAGATCCAATCCTTTTTTATTTTTTTTAAAAGTTGAATTTTCAAGGTAAGAGATAATAAGCACACTTATTATCTCTTAGTTTAGAATGAAGGTTTTTTTCCACTTTCTTGACTTGTACTAGATGTTCACACCATAAACAAGTCACTCATTAAGTTTCATGGAGTTTGGTTAAGTTTCCAAGATTCTAAGACAAATTTTATGTTTGCGATTAGACTTCAATGAAATCCAAGCCTAACTAACAACTTACAACTACACATTACTTCAAATTTGAATCACTGTCTTAATACATTATACTCTAGCCTATGGTGTTATCAAATGTGGTAAATTTTGCAGTTCCAAGTCCTAAGATAATAAGCGTACTTAAAGAGGATTATCCACAAAAAAACCACAATTTTTTTGCAAGAAACTTACATGTCGTGTAGAGCTTTCCCCAATGAACACAATGAAATAGACAGTGCCCCAAATAGAACATTTGTGAGAGAGTTATGAGCTTGAGAATGAAGAAGGAGAGTACACAATGCTCTATAATCCCCCTATAATCACATCAAACGCTTCTCCCCAAAAGAGCTTTTGAATGTTTTATAAAAATTGGCTTTTATATCTTAGCTATAAGGTTTTAGGTCAAAAATGGATAATCTGCTAACTCTTTTACAGCCTAGGGACTTATGATACAATCTAGAAGCATTTTGCCCCGCTTAGTTTAGCTTATTGTTACATAATCCTTTACATGCTTGGCTCAAGAATCAATAAATTACAAAAGTGTCTAGCTAGAGATGTCCAAATTGCTCAAAAAAAGAAAAATAACAATATAGTCTATTACAAAGGCTCATAGGTTAGTTGTGGAGCTAACCACACTATGTATCGTTAATGAAAATGGTTCATTGTTTGTACCTAGATGTGACTTATTTTTCACATTCTATTATAGTTCAAACATTTTAGCAAGGCTTTCAAGTAATTGTAGTTTAAAGTATTTAGTTTCTTTTCATATAACTATTTATTACCTCTTTTTCCATGTATGCCATAAGAATTGGCAACTATAGTCATGAAAATGCAAGCTTGGATACACTTTTTGCTAATTGCATGCACATTAGGTGCTATGGGCCCTAGTGTTTAGAAAAGGCATATTTGGAGCGGCATGCAAATTCATGAAATTGATAGCTTATGAAGCATTTTGCACCACATGTGCAGTATCTCTATGAGATTTATTGTGGGTCTACCAACCACCATACGAGGTGATGGTTCGATATGGGTGCTTGTAGATAAGTTTTCTTAAATTTTTAAAGTTTATTTAGTTCACTTTTTAATCTCTAAAGTCAACCAAGTTGGTTGTTCACCATCTGCATCAATTATATAGATTACTCGACAATATTGGGAGTAATTGTGACCCATGTTTACCAGTCATTTCTAGAGGGTTGTTTGTAAATGATTGGGGAGAACAACTCAATATTAGTACTACCACTCATCTAGAGACAAATAGGCAGCTTGCAAGTTTTAATCTGGTGTTAGAGGATATGCTAAGAGCATACATTAGCAAGCAAAAATCCAATTGGAAAGATTACATCTCTAGTTTGGAGTTTTCTTATCATGATGCAAAGCATGTTGTGTGACTAGGTTTAGTCCCTTCATGTTTATGTCAGGTTTTCAAACTCAATCTTGCCTTTTGATGAGAAATGATAGCAAAGCAAGAACTTAATCCATGCTAATTAGATATGTTAGAATTCCGCTTTCATGGAATCGTGTATCAGTCAATAGGACATCTCGACCCATTGTAAGGGTTTCATGTCCCATGTGTAGGTCCGGGTGCCCATCACTAACCACTAACCCTATTTTATGATACAATGAATCATAAGGAGTGTGAGAACTTCTTCTCACTATGAGATCCACCAAAACAGTGTCTCCTCTCCTCTCCTGCTCTCTCCCTTGCTCATAGTGGCACTCGCTCTTGCTCTCACGCCCTCAAGTGGTATCAGAGCTAGGTTTGATAGTGTAACAGTTTATCGACCTCGTTCCCGTCCCCCTGCATAGGAGCCAACCGCAACACAAATCTAAGGCTCTACAGGTGTACTGAAAGCAAAGCAAGAGCTCGAAATCATGTAAAAATCTTGGAAAAGGCATCCTAGGAAAATTTGGAGAGTAAAATTTGATTTTGGAATCCTATTGTTGGCATTTCTAGAAGGTGATTATTACTTGCAAGTAGCACATTTATTGGGGTGCTTTTATCATAGGGATCGAGAGCAAATTTCAATGCCATTGTGAAGCATTGCAAAGTAGCACTAAAGGGGGAAATTCTTGCCGGTAGCACAACATTGAAGCTGAATCAATGGAAGTGCTTGAAGTTTAAAATTGAATGCAAAATATTTCAAAGCTTTGAAAATGCAAGAACTTGAAAGCAGTAAGGAATCATAGGGTTGCCCCATAGGAGCAGTGTTAGAGAGAATAGATTGAGAGAGAAGAAGAGAATTGCAGGCGATTCCTCTCCCGCATTGAAAGCCTAATGATTTGGCAAGTGTACACACACACACAAGTTTCTAGCCATATTTTCTCTCAACATCAATCTTTGACATTAAAAAAATGGAGACAGAAAGTGTGTGGAAGCACAACTACACACATTGTTAGGAAATAGGATGTAGCTAAGTAGATAATTGAGTAGTTTACTTAATGGAGAGAGATAATTTTCACACATGAGATATTATAGAGTAGAGAGAGAGAGAGAGAGAGAGAGAGAACACACGATATACGTGGTTCACCTAATGTGGACTATGTCCATAAGAAAGCAGCCACTCATTGGCTTTAGTACTACAAAACAAAAAGTAGGCTACAAAGGGATTATACCCTTTTGGAACTCCCACCTTGCTTTACTCTCACCACCTCACATCAACTTCACAATGCACCTTAGGAGAATACCCACAACATCATCAAACTTAAGAGTATTTGTGCCAAAGATAGAATTACTTACAGCCATCACAAGGCTATCCCAACTATACGATAGAGACGATAGTATAAGGAGATCGTGCACTTCATCATTGAAATTGATTTTCACGTATCAAAGTTAACTTATGTTGGTGTTAAAGTCATTTAGGTGTTCTACAAGTGAACCACTCTCTACCATATTTAGATTGAACAAGCACTTCATGAGAAATACCTTATTGGATGCCGATGGTTTTTTGTAGAGGTCATCAAGTGACTTCATCAAGTCCTCTGTGGTCTTCATCTCCAAAACATTAAAGGCCATGGTTGACGCCAAGCTTAACCGGATTGTTCTCATTGCCTTTCGGTCAAGGACAATCCATGCTTCATATGTCATTGTTGTGGGCTTCTTTGCAAGACCTCCTAGTGAAAGTTCTTGCCATTGAACTTCTCGATCTTGAGCTTCCCTTCCTCCACCATTACTTCCACTCATTTCAAGGAATCCTTTCCTTGATTCACTTTAGCTACAAGCAAACCCTACTTTGATACCAGTTGTTAAGAAATAGGATGTAGCTAAGTAGATAATTGAGTAGTTTACTTAATGGAGAGAGATAATTTTCCCACATGAGAGATTATAGAGTAGAGAGAGAGAGAGAGAGAGAGAGAGAGAGAGAGAGAGAGAGAGCACACAATATACGTGGTTCACCCAATGTGGGCTACGTCTACGGGTAAGCAGCCACTCAATGGCTTTAGTACTACAAAACAAGCAGTGGGTTACAAGGGATTATACCCTTTTGGAGCTCCCGCCTTGCTTCACTCTCACCACCTCACATCAACTTCACAATGCACCACAATGCTTCACAATTCATTTTCGTGTGTAGAAGAGGCCTCCTTTTATAGGCCAAAAGGTTTTCCCTCTCTCATGAGAGACAGCCGTGTGTAGCCGCCCTTGTGTTGACAAGTCTGACTTGGACTCTCCAATGCACCCATGTGTAGCGGCCCTTGAGAAGATAAGTCCATCTTGAAATCAGTCACCAGCCATTAAATTCGGCCACTAGCCATTGACTATCAACGAGTAATTTTTTTTCACGCACGATGCTTCTCCTCATTACGAGGGCCTTACAAATGTGCATTTTTAATACAAAAAAATACAAGGGAGAGATCACACATGAGAGATTCTATAGTAGAGAGAGAGAGAGAGAGAGAGAGAGAGAGAGAGAGAGAGAGAGAGAGAGAACACACGATATACGTGGTTCACCCAATGTGGGCAACGTCCACGGGAAAGAAGCCACTCAATGGCTTTAGTACTACAAAACAAGAAGTAGGTTACAAAGGGATTATACCCTTTTGGAGCTCCCACCTTGCTTCACTCTCACCACCTCACATCAACTTCACAATGCACCACAATGCTTCACATTTTTTTTTGTGTGTGAAGAGGCCTCATTTTATAGGCCAAAAGGGTTGCCCTCTCTCATGAGAGACAGCTGTGTGTAGCCTCCCTTGTGTTGACAAGTCTGACTTGGACTCTCCAAAGTGCCCATGTGTGGCCGCCTTTGAGAAGACAAGTCCATCTTGAAATTGGCCACTGGCCATTGACTTTCAACCATCGGCCAATGGCCATTGACTATCAACGAGTGATTTTTCTTTACGCACGATGGCTTCTCCTCATAACGAGGGCCTTACAAATGTGAGTTTTTAATACAAAAAATTACAAGAGGTAAATCACACATGAGAGATTCTAGAGTAGAGAGAGAGAGAGAGAGAGAGAGAGAGAGAGAGAGAGAGAGAGAGAGAGAGAGAGAGAGAGAGAGAGAGAGAGAGAGCACACGATATACGTGGTTCACCCAATGTGGGCTACATCCATAGGAAAGTAGCCACTCAATGGCTTTGGTACTACAAAACAAGAAGTAGGTTACAAAGGGATTATACCCTTTTGGAGCTCCCACCTTGCTTCACTCTCACCACCTCACATCAACTTCACAATGCTTCACAATCTATTTTTGTGTGTAGAAGAGGCCTCCTTTTATAGGCCAAAAGGGTTTCCCTCTCTCATGAGAGACAGCCGTGTGTAGCCACGCTTGTGTTTACAAGTCCGACTTGGACTCTCCAATGTGCCCATGTGTGGCCACCCTTGAGAAGACAAGTCTATCTTGAAATCGGCCACCAGCCATTAAATTTGTCCACCGTCCATTGACTTTCAACCATCCGCCACTGGCCATTGACTATCAATGAGTGATTTTTGTTCACGCACGATGGCTTCTCCACATAACGAGGGCCTTACAAATGTGCGTTTTCAATACAAAAAATTACAAGGGGTAAATCAGGCTCCATACTTAACACACGCACACACACACACACACAAACTTACCTGACATCCACCTATCTTGACATCGACAAAGATGTGTTCCATGATACATACACACACTCTCAAACTCACTCGACGGCACCTTCTCTGTCAATTTTGGCATCGACTTTGATAGTATCGACATCAACACTATAGGTGGAGACAGGTTCACAAGGGGGCATAGCCCTTATTTTCTACAAGTTTTTTGCACTTTTCTCTATAGTTTTCAGAGAGCTTCTTACTACCATACTCATTTTGGCACATGTATGGCATCTGTGGTTACATGTTTATCCTAGTTCAATATATTACAGCTTCAGTGGGAGCTATTTCACCATATTTTGACAAGGACCATGTTGTTTTAGTGGGAGATTCTGGAATTGGTCCTATGTGTGTGGTTCATGTGTGCAAGCACCTTGCGAGTGCTTGTGCATCTTCATTGAATATGGTATGGATGGAGGGATGGGATATTGTATTTGACACTAGGAATCTAAGAAAATTATATGCAACTCATAGACGATATTCAACGAGTCTAAGATACAGAGATTGCCACAGTGAGAGAGATTGAATGTCACAAAGTAAGGTTTGAGGATGTTGCCTCACCACCAATTATGCAAAATGTTGGATGTGCAAGTGATGCACCTTCCACTAGTACACAGACAAATGTTGCTCCAGAGAGAGAAAAATCCAATAGTCAGGCACTTAGAAGATCTACTTGTGTATCTCATGCACCTGAGCATTTTTAGCTAGGATTGGAATATATGTTAGTCTCACTAACTATGGTGATTCCACTTGTTATAAAGAATCTACTCAAATGGCAGGTAGGATGAAGTGGGAGAAGGCTATGCAATTTGAGTATAACTTGACCTTAGCCAATAAGACTGGGGAATTGATCGAGTTACTAGAAGGTAAACAAGCATTGCCTTGCAAATGGGTGTACAAGAAGAAGTACACATCAAAAGGTCATGAGCATAAGTATAAGGCTAGATTGGTTTTGCTAAAGAATTCAAGCGAAAAAAAGGCATAGATTTGGATGAGATATTTTCTCTAATGGTCAAGATGAGTACACTGCATCTTGTGCTTGGTCTAGTAGACATAAATGACATGAATTAGTCCAGATGTATGTGAAGATGGTGTTTCTTTGTGGGGATCTCAAAAAAGATATCTACATGATGCAATCAAAAGGTTTTGAGATAAAGATTGAGAAGTCAACAAGGGTAGAACCGGTGTGTATTCTCAAGAAAGATTTGTATGGACTAAAGCAAGGCTCAAGGTAGTGATACATCAAATTTGATAACAAGGTTATGTACAGAGCAAGAGGATCACTACTTGTACACAAGGAGTTTTAATTATGGTTCCCTCATCATTCTAATCTTGTGTGTGGATGATATGCTTATAGCCAAGACGTCAAAAGATGAGATTGCATTTCTCAAAAGATGCCTTAAGCAAGCACTTTTCCATAAAATATTTGGTCAATGCACATCACTTTCTTGGTATGTGTATCAAGAGAGATCGTAAGCATGGATTATAGGAAGAGTATATTCACAAGGTCTTGCAATATTTTAGCATGCAAGAGGGGAAAGCATTGAGTACCCCAATGGCTGCATATGTAAAACTTAGCAAGAATGATTTCCCCAAATCGGATGCTGAAAAGACAGAGATGGATAAGGTGCCATATTCTTTGGTCGTTGGCAGTATCATGTTTGCCATGGTTAGCACATGACTAGACATTGCATTTGCAGTGGGAGTTGCTAGTAAGTTTATGGCAAACCCACACAAAAAGCATCGGGAAGAAGTGAAGCATATTTTGAGATACATCAAGGGTTCAGCTAGCTTACGTTTTGGGAACAATGATGCATCCATAGTTGGATACACCGATTTCAAATATGCGGGTTGTGTGGACACTAGGAGATTCACATCTGGCTAAATTTTCTTGTTTGCTAGAGAAAAAATCTCTTGGAGATTGTTTCTCCAAAATTGCACTTCATTTTCAACCACAAAGGGTGAGTATGTTGTGGTTTCCAATGCCAGCAAGAAAGTTGTGTGGCTATCTTGTCTAGTGGGAGACCTTGGTATACACTAGACTCTAGTGTTACATTGTGATAGACAGAGTGGGATTTTGTTAGCAAAGAACCTTGTGTTTCAATCCAAATTGAAACACATTGAGGTTAGGTATCATGCGATATGGGATAATTTGGCCAACCAACACATTGAACTAGCCAAAGTCCACAAGATGAGAGCGCAGTAGATGCTCTCACAAAGAGTCTATCTTTCGAGTGGTTTGCACATTGCATAGGATGATGGGTGTGGGTGAAGCTACATATCCATGCTTCACACTTGTACAATTTTGTACATACATAGTCCACTTTGGCCATGCTAGCCTTCAAGTGGGAGATTGTAAGGGTTTCAGGCCCCATCTCCTGGTGTGGGTTCCCATCACTAACCACTAACCCTATTGTTGGATACAATGAACAATAAGGAGTGTAAGAACTTCTTCTCACTTTGAGCTCCACCAAAATAGTGTCTCCTCTCCCATCTTGCTCTCTCCCTTTCTTGCACTTGCACACGCTCTCGCTCCTACATCCTTCACCCATGAGGGATGCCACTATGGAAACCATTAGTGTTCTTACAAAGATATCACCACTTTTATTTTTGAGGGAAAAAAATTTGTCCAGAGGGGGGGGGGGGGGGGGTAATTTCAAGACAAGGTCCAAGATACACATGCAGTAAAGGGGTCTATATATATCTAAGGGCCTATATATAGGATGGTTGGGTTAGAAGAGAATGTGGCTATCCCCAGTCTCTTATAGGAAATGCTAACTCTCCAAAGACTTTGTGTTTTTTATCATTGTTGTTGCTTAGAGTGGTAGTGATCCATACCCGGAAGATCAATTTTATGTGATGGACATGACATGGGTAAATGAGCTCCAATATTGGTTGGGAAGAGCACCTTGCTTAGACATTGTGTGCAAGATCACTCTACTCTGTTTGAACTGCACTCTTATTTCACTTCTTACCCTAAATCTCAATTTTTTTGGCATTCAACTACCTTGATACCAAACATACGCTCTCAATACATTCAAAATATACAATTCATGTATTTAATTTTCCAAGGATACTCCTTGTTCCTCATCAATGGTGAAAATGCCAAGACTCTCTGAACGCCCCTACAAATCTTCATCATTGCCATTTCTTGGAACGATAGCAATCCAAATGGAGCAAGATCAAATGTGTGTGATGTACATGGCATGGATAAAAGAAATCCAAGCTCATTTAGAAAGAGCACCTTGCCTAGACATCATTTGCAAGCTCACTCTGCTCTCTTTGATTTGCATTGCAATTTTCATTTCTTGCCCTAAATCTAGGTTTTTTGGCATCTAATTGCCTTTGTATCAAACATATGCTCTCAATATATTTGAAATATATAGTTCATGTATTTTTTTTGCCTAGGAAATTCCAAGACTCTTAAAAAGTCTCTGCATTTTTTTATTGATGTCTTTCTTGGAGCTATAGTGATCTAAACAGCTAGATCAATTGTGTATAATGTATGCAACATGGATAAATGGGATCCAAGCTCAGTTAGGTAGAGCACCTTTTGTAGAAATCATTTGCAAGGTCACTCTAGTCTCTTTGAATTGCATTGGATTTTTCACTTCTTTAGCAATCCAAATGGAGGAAGGTCAATTGTGTGTGATGTACATAGCATGGATAAATGGGATCCAAGCGCAATTGGAAGAACTCACTATACTCTCTCTTAATTAAATTGCTCTTTTCACTTCTTCCCCTAAATCTCACGTTTTTGGTGCTCAACTACCATGACACCCAACATACGTTCCGAATACATTACAAATATATAGTTTACGTAAGCACATGAAATTTGTCAAGCCCATACATAACTCCCAAGAAATTTTTGAAAATGACTTATATAACAATTTGCACAACCAGTTTTCTTTGTCAAGCACATTCCAATATGAGTTTACATTATAAATTCATAGTCAAAATGAAGAAGAAGATATAATTGATGGATTCATCTACATGCTTTTGAGATAATTGTATAGTAATACACGATGTGCACTATGCACCACACATTATGAAACATTTATTTTACACATCACAAAGTGTGATTTTTTCCTACTAATCATTGTCTGTATCCTACAGTCATTGTTCCAAGGCTCTCCATGTGCCGAGCCGCATGGTTTATGCTTGTAATATCTTTGAAAGCTTGGCTGCATATGCTTCACTCTAGTCCATAGTCATGATATATCAATCTATGTGGCTACCAAGCAATGCAAAGACACTAGTATCTCCTCGATAGTGCACTACCACATCTCTCATCTGGGTATGCGGTTACAAAACTTGCCATAGATAGCAATAACTACATTCCATTCCTCCTAAAACAAGAGCATTAATGAAATATATTTGTTGAAAGTAGATGTCCCAAGCAATATAAGTTAAAGAAATTGATTTACCTCTCACGAGGTTCTATCTTCTTGCAATATCCATTTATGTTTCCTTATTTGGTTTTGAAACACCGGCAAGGTTGAAGAATTTTTTTCCTACACATAGTATAACAAGTAGTGATCTTATGGTCATATTGGCATCCTTGCATACTGGTGTTTTGCAAACAGTGACTGTGGTATGTAGTATTGGATCCCATCCTGCAACTCTTGCAACATCCATTGGCATTGTCCTGGTGTGCAAACAATAACAAATATGTCATTGTCATTTGCTATTGCAAAACTTAGATGTGCAACTTTATTGAATTGGCAAACATTTCTGGCATTCCATTCTTGTGGAGATGCCAATGGAATGCCATGGACTAGACAGTTTTTTGGCAAAAATATGATCAAAGTAGACACCAAAGCAGCCACCCAATCCCCTTCACAAACATTCACACAATTGTCCCTGTTCACATGCCTTTTGATACTTGTCAACATGAATCTGACAATTTATTTTTCTTCCAAGCCCATATTCAAATGGGCAATACATTTTGATAATCAAAACTTGATTTCCATCAGCAAAATCAAGTAGCAAGTCAACAATTGCACCTACAATAATCCTTACAAAAGAAATCTAAAAATAGATCGTAGAGTCAACCTAGCTTAGTGCTTGTCACCATCTATAGATCTCCCTCTTGCTCTAGTATATGCTCCAAGGATTGGGATAATTCTTTGAGCTCTTCTTTAGTTGCCCCAACTCCATCATGCTCTAAATTATAAAATAGTCACAATGGTATTTTTTATGATTTATATGTTAATTTATTTCTCAAGATGAAAAAACTATAGAATTTTGCAACTCACTTCTTTTTTTTACATTGGTTATGGAGGCTTTTTTATTGGTGTCCTTTTGTCTTAGTCTGCAACCAAACATTGTTAGCAAAGGAACAAAATGGAAGTCATGCAATCAAAACATTGCACATACCCTAGAAGACATTGCTTGGCTAACTTTATCCAATTCCATGGATGCTCTTGTTGCACATGCAGTTTTTGTTGGTGTTTTGAGAGTCTCTATGTGAACGTTGCTATGTGCACTCTCCTCTCTCTCTCTCTCTCTCTCTCTCTCTCTCTCTCTCTCTCTCTCTCTTTAATAGCATTATTATGAGGCAATTTCTAATTGGCAAGGAATTCACCCTCTTTATACTCAAGAAACCATGGCATGAGTAGTAAATTGTTTTGTAGAACATTAGGGCCAAAAACGACTCAAAAAGGGTTGTGTAAGGAATTGGTTAAATTACTAATTAGCAGAGCCGTTTGTGGTCAAAACAGCTCCAAATTTGTCCGTTTTGGTCATTTAAAGCATATCTACGCAATCTAAAGCGTATCTAGGTACATATCTCTAAATATTCAAAAAGATATCGTTTTCTTCACATTCCTTTGTGGCTCACCTCGAGATTTGTTTTCATTTACTTCACTTGGCGGAAAATAGTTGTTTCCACTTTTGAATCTCTCTTTTTTCTCTCACCTTTCGCGAGCTTTATCTCTTCTTCTCTGATGCACCTTGTTCTACTGCTACGTTATTTTTATTATACTTTCTGCTCCTTCATTACTTACAATGACTAATACATCTTCCATTAGTGATAACCGCAAGTTTCACTTGAACATTAAGCTAAGCCAGGAATATGCTACTACGTGGAGTGTCTATCAAAGACCAGTTACAACTGCAAATGAAGCACAACAACTTCGCAATGAGGGAAAGAAACACATTGATATATGGACAGATGGGAGCTTGTATCCACCGGATCCTAGCACTGGAAGGTATCTATCTTTTCACACACCTCATGATTTGATGAGATTTGTTGGTGATGGGGTTGATGGCTTACTAGGATATAGTTCTAGGTTATCTTATTTACACATTGATCATACACATTACATTCAATATCTCAAAACTGTTTTGTCTTCAAATGCAACAAGAATTTTATAACTTGAAAACCAAATAGCATCTCCAAAACAAGAAAATCACTAGCTTCGGACTTTAAAAGAAACTCCAATAGGATTAAGAGCACGAGTAAAACGAATGAGAGATGTAGTAAACTTAACAGAAGGTTCTGGACAAAGAAAAAAAAAGATTAAAGATTACTAGAGAACATGTGACTAGTCTTTTAGGATTTGATATGTCCAATGTTCAAGAAAGGGTGAGATTTTTGAATGAGATAATGAACAAAAGTGATATTCTTAAACTTTTGAAACTTCCTGAAAATCAAACTCAGAATTTTACTGAAAGATATGGTTTTACTGGTCCAACCTTCTCAAATGCAAGAAGTTTGTGACATAGTGGGGGTGAGTAGAAGGGGTTACAGGGCCATCTCTAAAACCTGGTTTCAGGTTTTAAAGTATTACAAGATTAAAGCTTTTGGGTTGCCTAGTCCTCATAATGTTGGGAAAGTTAGGACTCTATTAAACAAAGAAATACCCGAACATTTTGGAGAGTACTATCATATAGAAGGAACGATGCCATATGAAAAATAGAAAAAAAAATCTTCTTTTGAGTATAATGTTTTTAATAACATTTGGATGAGTATAAAAAATGTTCAATCTGCTATGGTGAGATACTATAATATGCAAGAAGTAGATTGTGAAGGAAAACTTATATTTGTTCTAAAATTGGATGAAGCTCAAATTCAAAAATGTCAATATAGAGCATTGGACTATAGCCAGGGTAAGCTTGATTCCCCATACCACAAAACTCAAACAGAAATGGAGCTTTGGTAGATCGGAGCAGCTCAAATACCAGTAGAAAATCACGATACATTGAAATGACTGTTTTTGTAGACCGATATCCCTTCTGTTATACAGGACCAAAATGCAGGTGAAAAACTCTGTGTAAATGGCATGGATTAATTTTTTGTAGAATGGCACTTGAGTGCCGACCTAAAAACATTGAAGTGCATGTTTGGTGTATGTGGAGGTGCCAATACCAAGTATCCATGTCTATATTGCATGGCAAGCACTGGAACAAAAGGGTGGCTTGCAGAACACAAGGTTAGAAAAGCACCATCGAGGAATAGTGTTAACGTCATTGACTACCCATCGTCGTCTATGATTTGGAAAAGCACCATCGAGGAATAGTGTTAACATCATCGACTACCCATCGCCTTCTAGGAATAGTGTTAACGTCATCGACTACCCATCGTCTTCTATGATTTGGGATCCAATTCTAACAATAGATTTAAAAAATACACATATATGCACAATGCATGCTGAGATTAGAATCTTGGAAAAATTGCTTCAACTCCATCTTGACTATGCATATTCTATTAAGCCAACTAAACTTGCAGATGAGTGCATAGAAAAATGTGAGGCTTTGCTCTCTCAAATGGGTTTTCATGGTGGTCAAGTGCATCTAAAAAAAGATCCCACTCTTTCAAAAGGAACCGGTGATGTTTTGCAAGATGTTTCAATGGGTGGAGCAAAAGCCAGAACATTTTTGAGTAGCCATGACAACAAACAAGTTGATGCTATGTGGAGCTGCTGGAAGGATCTTTGTGTTATAACAACCAATGTCAAAAGTAGACCAGATGTAGCCAACAAACGCATGGAAGTGTGGAAGAAGCTCGACAATTTTTTGAAAGTTTTGAGACAACAAGTTAGCTCTGCTACTTATGTAGATGACTTTAAAAAGACAATAAAGCTTTTAATAACTGCTATTACAGATGCTTGGGGAGCAAAAGACATCACATATTACTTGGTGAGTATTCAATTACTTTCTAAAGTCTGGATAGGATTTTACTTTGCATCCTATTGAGTTCAACTAATTTTTTTTATTTTTAGCATATTCTGTACCTGCATGGACCATATTTTTCAAAACAAGGACCCCTTGCAACATGGAATACTCAGGGAATGGAAAATTATCACTATCAAACGAGGACTTCTTTTTTCAAATGTATGAGAAAGGGAGGGGGACAAAGAAGGACCAATGCATTAAAGGAATTATTCAATTGGTTCTATAGGAGGCAATTACAACAGATGAGATCAAAAAACTATGCTGCTCAACCACAGATGGAGATTAATGCTTCGCTTTGAAACTTTGTACCGAATCTTTCTAAAGAGATCCAAATTCAAAAAAGATATTTTGGTGCAAAAAATTATCAAATTAACATCAATTTTTGATTTTTTTTATATCTCTAAGCATGTCACCCCTATATCTCAAAAACTTTCTTCTTTTATAGCCCCCAAGAAGGTTGACATTTGTCTCCTCAGCTGCTGCTGCTGCATAGCTAGAGTAGCAAAGAAAGTATCCTGCTCTTGAGGCATTGAATCTGCAGCATATCCAAACATTCGAAGTGTTGCTGCTCTCTCAAGTAGCATGATCTTTTTTGCATTGATTTGAAGGGGAGTGTACCCTAAAAACCGTGACAATATCTTCAGGGCAAACATTGGCAACTCATGATCTTCAGAATACTGCATGTGAAAAGCACAGAAGGTGGCACTATCCAATGTAGGCATGTAGTGCATGAGAGAAGGCATCCCTTCTTGAAGAGCCCTCTATTGCTTTCCCTCTCGAGCCTTTAGCTCTCCCAAGAAAATTGTCTTTGTCAAGGAGTTCAATCTTCAAAACAAGACAATGAGTAATTAAAACAAACTTGAAAAAAAAGAAAGATTTCAGAAGGGAGATCACCTTTTGCAACTCATCTTCGGCAATGACTTTTTCTTGAAGGAGATTGCATGATCCGGTCATCTCTCTTATGTCAACTTCCTTTCCAATTTTTTTCAGCTTAAAGTCTCTGCCAAAAGATTGGATGCCAAGCTCAACAAGCCTCTTCTCAAAATCCTCATCTTTGAGGGAAGGTTTTTCCTCTTCCACTCTTCTCATGCATAGAGCAAGTGCATCAGGAGCAGGCATAAAATCTTTATTGGATGCCTGAAGATCAAGTGCCAAAAACTCCTCTTTTGACTCTTCTTCTGTGTCAATAAAATCTTTGGCCACCTCAGAAGCTTCAGAAATGGTTGCAATACAGTAGTCCTCCCTCATATTAAGCAGACACTGGATATGATGGAGAGGGATATACTCTTTCCCATTGATATAGAAGTAGGGAAGGTTTGGAATAGTAAGGGAAGCTTCAGATACCTCACCTCATTTGTTGGATCATCAATGACAGTACTAGCTCTAAATTGAGCCACATCAAAATTAGCACTCTCCTACTCCTCAGCTGCAACATCAACTTCCTCCTCTTCTAGAATTTCACTTTTCTCAAGCTGCAAAATTGTGGAAACATTTTTATTTGTTGCCTCATCTGTATCTTTCACTTCATCAGCTTTGCCTTGCACGTCAACTTTAAGGAACAAAAATAAAAGAAAGGCAACTTCTTTTGGAACAAGGTTGCAAGGCTTTAAATGTAATTGACAAGAAATGGTAGGTGGACAAACAAAGGAAGTCTTCTTAGAAAATCTTCCAAACCTCCTTGTTACTTTTCTTTTCTCAATTGAGTTGGTAGTAAATTTGGTTAGATGGCAAAAAGTCTTGCCATCTAAAACCATACACTTGCCTTCAACTGCCTCTTCAAACTCTTTGAATTCTTCTGACAAGAAGTCCTTCAAATGGTCTAACAAAGCTGCAAGATCAAACACAGGGTTGAATATTTCATATGCTTTGGTGTACACCTCCATGTCACCACCATCCATCACAGCAACCAATAGTTTCTCACTTGGACTCTCCTCCAAAATCTCCCCCCGGCCGTTCATGGTAGAGGAAAAGTCGACAAGTGAAGCTACTAGATACAGGGTGAAGCTACTAGATACAAGGTCGAGAAATACGCCCAAAGCGATGTAGAGCGATAAGGGGGAGGGTTAGACGATGATCAAAGTGCTTGGCACTGGGTCTCAGAACCTCACTAGCACAAAGCGATAGGGGTGGGTTCCAAGATTTGCAACTTTCTCGGATCCCGTCGTGTCGGAGCTGCCAATGAGAAACCCGAACCACGCGATAGAGGCGTCACCCGGCGTTTGCAAATGCGTACTGGTGCGACCAACTAGAATCCCGAACAACACGATAGAAGCTGGACCCCGGGTGTGCAAATGCGTACCTGCGCGTCGTGCGGGACAAAGGCACACCAAAGCGACCAACTAGAATCCCGAACGATGCGATAGAGGCTGGACCCCGGGTGTGCAAATGCGTACCGGTGCGTCGTGCGGGACGAGAGGACTAGTAGACGGATCGCTTGTAACACTAATAAAATTCGAGACCAAGCTCTATATAGGGTGCAAAATATGACCGTTATTGATACGTGTCAGCCATGCAGACGTGCCACGTGGCTTGCGTACAATGGTCGTCGTACAGACGGTCAGATGTATATAAAGCCCTATCATGTGCTCATTCTTTACTTTCCCCCATACCCCACATTCGCGTCGTGTCGTCCTCAACTACCCGCACTTCCATCGACCCATCCGCACTTTCTACATTCTCTCTTCCACCAACACGTGCTACCCATCCTCTCCCAATACGACGCGATACGAGCTACTCCTAGGCATTGGGTTGCCAAGCTATCGCGCCGTGCGTTTGTCCACTTCACATTGCTAAGCCAATCTGCTTTACAAACGACGCGACTCGGATGCGTTCTAGCATGTGGGTGGACCTACTATCGCTTCATGCAGGTCTTTTGTGTTGATTTATTGAAAAGGTCAAAGCATCACATACGATGCGATACGGGCATGTTCCAAAGTCTGGGTGAGCCCTTTATGCGTCGTGCAGGTCTTTTTGCTTGACTTATTGAAAAGATCCAAAGCTCACATACGACGCGATACGGGCATGTTCTAGGGTGTGGGTGAGCCCTCTATCGCGTCGTGCATGTCTTCTTGCTTGATTTCTTTGAAAGGTCCGGAGCTCACATACGACGCGAGAAGGACATACTCTAGAGCGTGGGTCACCCTTCTATCGCGTCATGTTGGTGTCTCTCCCCAATATCATTTTCTTCACACACGGTGCGATAGGTACATCTTGTAGGTTGTGGGTGACCCATCTATCGCGTGGTGCGGTGTTTTGTGACCCAAATGGCGAGGACTAAGCAGACTGCAAGGAAGGTCTACCAAGCCCCAACTGATCCAAAAATAGATGATTTAGAGAAAGATCCAGAGAAAGCACCACCTCCACTACCTCGTCAGAGGCCCACTCCTAGAAAAAGATTGAATTATCAGGTGAAATCCCTAAGAGAAATAAGAAAAGCACAAAAGTCTACTTGCTACCGATTCCAAAGCTCTCTTTCATGAGAGTTGTCAAAGAGATATCATATAGACTTGTAAGCATGATGAATATCAAAACTTTTGTCTCAGTAAGGTGGAAATCTCAAGCTGTGATGTGCCTTCAGGAAGCTGCTGAGGATTTTCTCATAGACTTTATGAATGATAGCTACATTGCAGCTGCATTTGCTCACAATGTCACACTTATGAGCAAAGATTTTGTGCTTGTGTCAAGGCTAAGGTACAAGTTTGATAAGGCTCTTGAGCTCATTCCTAGTGAGGATCTTAGAGCCTTCCAAATTTTAAACATCCCTCCTTCCAGGCAACATCAAAAAGATTCTGGGGTTGTCATTGAGGATGTTACACATGAGTATGAGACAAGAAAGACCCAGGATATCAAAGCAGGAAAGGAGGTTGAGAGGGATCAAGACATGATATTAGAGGATGCTATCCTTAAAGAACAAGATGAAATTTTTAAGAGCATCCACCTCTCTTCTTTATGAAAAAGTCACAGGCCAAATGGTGGTGGATGTCTCCTTGTTTGGAGATACTGAGGCGTATTTGGTCATATTCCCTCAAGACACAAGTATGCTTGTAAATCCCAACATTGAGCTTGGTGAAACTGTGCTCTTTATCTGTCTCAGGTATGTGTTGCTCCTTTGCTAATTATTAGTGCATGTGCAAGGCAGGCACAAGGGGCTCATTGGGGCTCGTGTTTTCTTTTTCAGGTGTCTTATGAGGGATCTTCCAGAGGCTCTAGCTATGCAAATTTCCATACTTGACCCTCTAGTGACACAGTGCCTTTTTAGCAAGCAAGGAACCCTTTCAAGTTTTTTTGAAGATTTTAACATGCTGGCCTGCAATTACATATTATACCCCTATGTTGAAGGGTAAATCTTAACTCCTTACATGTTATTTTTAACATTTTGTGGTATTCTTAGCTAATTGTTTTTTTTTTTTTTGGTAGAGGACATTGGAGTCTTATTATCTTCAATCTTTTGGAGAAAGATATTATATTTATGAATTCATTGTCAAGTATCCATGGGAGAAGTAAACTGTAAGTATGAAGCATAATCTATGCTTGATGGCCCATTGTTTTCTATTAGTAGCTTTTTGATTCAATGTCTTCTTGCAGTGCTGCCAAACTTATTGTTGGTCACCTGAGTACCACAAATAAGGATTGCAACATAGAAGCTTTCAAGTACTACAATCAAAAAGTGCCTTTACAGACAGACTCGACATCTTGTGGATGGAGGGTGCTTGCCAATGCATGGAGATATCTTGAGTCAAGGTGCCGGATGACTACACTCACTGTAAGTGTGTGGCTCATGTATTTATTTTGATGTTTTATGTATGTATGTACTCATGTCCTTTAATTCCTTTTTCTATTTTTTTCAGTTGCATGACTATCCAGAGTCTTGGGTCACGTGGGTGAGAGAGAAGGTTGTTTCTATGGTTTTGGAAAGATCAGTAAATCCAAATGATCCAGAATCTCCTTTGCCACCAAAGGTTTGGATGCAAAGAAAATGGATCAGAAGAAGAAAAGTCCTGCAAAGAAGATCCATACAAAGAAAAAGGATCACAAGAAGAGTCCTGCCAAGGGGAAGAGTCCCACCAAGAAGAAGATCCCTGCCAAGGGGAAGAGTCCCACCAAGAAGACTGCCAAGGGGAAGAGTCCCACCAAGAAGAAGAGCCCTACAAAAAAAAAAGCAGATACAAAGGGCCATCCATTCCACTCACCATTGAAATTCAAGGTTCAAAAGCATCGTACACTTAAGAACAGTAAGGGGGAGGCACCTAGCTCACCTTTCAAGCTACCATTCATGTTGCCAAAGAAGGTTGCCAAGTTACCCAAGCCAGCCAGTGCTCTACCTTATTGTGAACATTACTTATGTTGTTTTAAACTTACATGACATCATGATACACATTTAAGAATTGATAGTTGGTATTAAGTATTTGAAGTACAAAATTATGAATCACCAAAGGGTATATATATGTTCATATGGACAAAATGAACAAAAGTGTACATAGCTTTTGTGGAGTAATCAATCATGAAACTCCACTTTTCTTTTTTCCTGAGAGGATTCTGCATCCTGAGAGACCCTTTTTCTTTTGTGTTCAGAAGGGGGTGAAAGTTCAGGAGTGGGTGGTTGTGGTGACTTGGGCTCCTCAGGGCTTGGCACGGGTGACTTGGTAGGGGTTGGTGCTTTGGGCTCCTCAAGGCTTGGCACGGGTGACTTGGCAGGGGTTGGTGCTTTGGGCTCGTGATGCAAGAGGTTGAATTCTCCATCCTTGTGCTCACCACAATTTCATCCACTTTGAATCTATACTCGGGAGATGTTTCATCAAGAAACTCAAGAGATTCTCTAACATCATTTAGTCTCAAATTTGTTGTTACTATCAGGCTTCTATACTCGGTGTGTGGATGGACTGTGACCTTTAGTTCAAACTCTGGACAATTTTCCTCAGAGTCGAGAGGAACCCAACTACTTAATTTTCTTCTCCATCTCCTATAGTCGTAGCCAAGAACTAATGATTGACGACATAGTTGATATGAGATAGACATAGAATTTGGGCTTACTCTACAAGTAATATTGTCACCAATATGGAAAATTTCTTTGGTGCTCCATCCGTCTCCAAGAACATTATCCAGTTCAGTCATAGAAAGTCTTCTATTAAGCCACATCGTCTTTGTCCTCTGTAAGTCCATTGTTTTGAAACATGCTACAAAGACATGTATAGGCAAGAACCATTGAACTTTAATCCTTCTTGATATCCTGCCCGGAGACATAGCTTTAAGGATGTCTTCTTTGATCTTGGATTTGAAGCTTGATATAGTACATGCATCAGGAGCTTCCCAGTTAAGTGAACTTATGGTGGGAACGGGTAACTAATGTAGTTCTCCATATGCACCTTCTCGTGATGGAACTTTGTATTCTACAAAATAGACAAACAAATCCATTGTTTTCTAAAAGAAAGGTGGCTTGTCAGCATACATAGCATCTGCAATCCCTTTATGCATTGCTTTGAACGTCCCACTCAAACTCTCCACAGGCTGCCATTCCACAGTTGTTGAAGGAAATATATCTGGAATGGAATCAAAAAATGAGAAAAAAAATGGGATAATGAAAAATTCACTGTATCAAATAGTTTTTTTTTGTAATTACAGTAAGAATGCAGTGTGGGATGTTCTTCCCAGTCTAACACCATATCCTTGGCCATGTACACATGTTGAACCTTAGCTAGCCATCCATTCTCGGTCACTTTGAAAGCAAGAACACGACCTTTCCAATGGTTTTTTACTTTATCGCGTTAAGTTCTCTTCACTCTGTGTACACCTTTGCATGAAGGAAGCATTATTACCCAGTCATTCACATGAAAAGATATGGGCTTCCAAAGACCATCCTCTCTAACATTATGAAAGTCACAAGAAGTTATGTTATGTGAAGGACGATGTGCAAAAGACGCCATGGAAGCTCAGAGATTAGAGAAGAAGAAAGAAAGTATAGATGGAAAGACTTAAACCTATCACAAAGTAGAGAGAGAGCGAGAAAGGTATACATTTAAAAAAAGTAGGTGATTTGTCATTAATGCCCTTGTTTTGAGAGCCTTCTGACATAGATTTCATATCTTTTGACAACGCTTTTGTGAAATATAAAATAGAATAAAAGACAAGACTTCATTACTTTGAGCCGCAAATTTGATGAGCTCTCTCACCGAAAGCACCCAAATATAGCAGTTTCAGCCTTATGATCAAGACATTTAGCGGTTCTCCGTCAAAATAGGACCACCAAAACCCACAATAGAGGAGACAAGAGTGCCATACTTTTGTATACGTGTCAAATAACTATTGGACTATTCCTTAATCCTTAGATTAACAAACAACCCTTTTTGAGTCGTTTTTGGCCCTAATGATTACATGCCAATTGTGCCAAGGTGAAAAAGGTTTCCTTATTCGATATATCCAACAACACAGATAAAGTGCGAGCTCAATGTGAGTACTTTTTAGGTTGAAGTTGTGTCTAGTCAACCAGCTTCATGGTCAAACATTAAGATTCTACTTGCATACATTTGACAAAGAACCTAGACAATGGTAGAAACACAAAACAAAAAGAGAACTATGCGAACCTGCAAAGACATGTGTGGCCAATGTCTGAGAGTGATTTCTTAATCACTACGTTACCTATTCCTGACAATTTTATTTTAACAAGCTCGTATTGAACTGCCTCATTCCTATGAGACTTCTTTGCTTTATCTAAGAAGGAATCAAGCATCTTTTTTGTGGCCTAAGCTTTTGGGTAATGTGTCTCAAATTGTTGTATATGATACAGGCTTCACACTATATGGTACTCCAAAGCATCTCCAAACGCAAGAAATCATGCAACAAGGCATGATCAACTGCAATCCCAAAAAGACTGAATAATATTATATTCAAAAAGATTGTAGCATTGTCAAGTTTTTGAGATGAAATGAAGGACAGTGTATGTTTAAGGGATCTCCAAGCTCTTAGCATTTATTGGGTCACTTGATACCATTGCTCGCAAAATGTATATTTTCTTTTGTGAAGGAAGAAATGCTTATGTCAAGACGTACATTCTTTGTGATTCACTTTGGATGATTAGTTTATTCAATACCATGCAAGGTCTTGACTAGAAAAGAAAATTTCCAATCGGACATAGGGTATGGATTTACAATGCTCTTGCTTATCTGCACTAGTCATTGCCAAGGTTGGGATCTATAAAGTGCTAGGATGGCCATAAAGTATCTTTCTCAATCTAGAATTGTTTCAAGGCTAGTGAAAACTTGTCATGTCTTTTATTCTAGATGATTAAATGAGTTCCACCAATGATGATCTAAGCATTACATAGGTTAGCAATATATTGAATCATTTCTTTGTAGCAAAAACTCACATGACAAGAACCCTCCAATCCAAACTGCTAGTAGGTGATGGTTTCCATCTCAAGTGTAAATTCTCTTCCCTTTCAAATTGCTTTGGCAATTGTTTACAAGTTCACGCTCAAATTCTTCTTGGCTAGGTGCTACAATTGACCTTATTGCACTGTAATCTTGATGCTCACTACAATCGATGGATGGCCGGGATCATCAACTAAACATATAAAAGAACCTTTTGTTTGCAATTACCCCTTTGTCAAAAATTATTTGGCAAGATGCTACAATCTCTTGGGATCCCAATTGACTTGCCTTGCCTTCTCCAATTTCAAGAGATGACATAGCGACACCCTGGGCAATTGTTGTTTTTTCTTGTCTTGATTAGGAATAGATTTAATTATGCTTGATGAACAAATATATAGCTACGAGTCCAAAATTGAATGTCAAAGAGATAATTTACTTTCAATTTTGTGAGATGCTTCTATAGCATATCTTGTTGAAGAGTCACGTCCTTATTTACTGGAAACTCTCTACCTGCATTAGCTTCCTCTTTGATGTATGCTTCAAGCTCTTCCTCATAAAGATCATCCTCTGATTCTTTCCTTCCTACTATGCATGTTATTAATTCTACTTGTACGTGCTCTTTTACAGCTTTTCTTTTTGTACTCTTTTCCTTTAGTTGGTATGTACTAGAAGGATTGACACTAGCACCACAAACCATCATCTTCCTCTCTCCAACTAACTATGATTGTGAAGATATATTTTCTAGATGTGAGGGCCATGCCAGTCGGCTGCACTAGCTCCAAATGGATATACCACAATTCCTAGCATCCCTCCTTCTTGAGACCGACACCAAGACAGGACTCCTTCTTCTCTTTGATGCCAACTTAAGGGGGTGATAACATTCACATATGGAATCATTAACCCCAAAACATCTCCTTATTGGTTCAACTTTTCAATCAAAGTCATCAGACTAAATTTGACTCAACCTTCCAGGGTCAAGTGGCAGGAGTTCTCTAATTCACCCTTGGTTCAAGGTCACTGACGCTTTTTTCCTGGTTATGACCAACCACATCCGTGAGTATGTTCCCCTAACATGAGTTTATTTACTAGCTACACAAATCCCTCATTCTTTTTGTTCCCCGCTCTATAAATTGAAACCCCTTTCCTTGTTCTTAACTTAATGTACAACATAAAATTGGGTTCAACTTTTCGATCAACAAATTAACCCTCCAAAATTCACCTTCCCACCAAACCATTCAATAAATGCACCTTCTCAAGGTAGAACTATGATACTAAGGAAACAATATTCCAAGCATGTCAATCCATGAATAAATTTCAAGCATTTGAAAGCAACATGCGCATACCCTTGCAAGTGTGCATTTATTATCCCATTTCCACCTTTTCCCTTCTTAAAATATTTTACTTCTCTTTTCCTTTAGTATTATTAAGGTTATTTAGTTATCTTTCAAGAAATCACATATACTTCTCCAGGAATATCCCTATCCTCATCCCAGGACTTGGGTATATCTTGTCTTCTCCACCATGTGTGGAGGCGACGCCTTTACAAATTTTCCAATTCTTATTTTTCTTTATCTTGTTTTAGAACATCTTACAAAATTAATCTACCTTAAATTCCTTTTGGATAAATATCCCGAGAAGCAGAGCAAAGGTCTGGCTAATGAGGACATATGCATGATAGCCCATTTAGGTTCCTAGCCTTTCATGGGTTCCTTTTTACCAAAGAATTAGAAGAGTTTCTTAATTAAATCACATCTTCCTCCCTTATCCGATCCCTTCTTGGATCCATTTTTCCTTCCTCCTTTTCTTGTCGGCATCAGGCCTACCCAGACTATACCGATTTCCATACGCATCCGCGGATCTCTCCACCCGATCGGGACTCACTCCCATCCAATCCCAATTCTAGGGCATTGAATAAACTTCAACTCAAAATATAGATCAATAGTTATCAATTCTATCCAGAAAGGACCATCTCCCATTGCATCCCACAGGTAAACACTTGTGCTAGTCTTTTCCAAACATGTAAAACAAATTTTACACTTAAAACTTCTATATTATGCTAGGACTATTCACGTCAAATCTTCTCAAGATAAAGTTTTAATTCTAATTGAAATTTAGATTAGGTTCATTGAATTATAGTCCCTTAGTCCCTATTTCCTTTTAGTGTCTAATCAATCAAAACCTTAAAAAAACAACGAGTCTCTTGAGAGTTTAAGGTTTTATCTCAACATAAGTTTCAAGTTAACTCGTCTTGGACAAATCCCATTTGTTTACTTTGCATCATTTGCCATCCATGGGGTATCTCCATGGAAGTGATGGGAGTTTTATGTTTAAGCAACAGGATCATCACTTTTTTGAAGCTATCCACTTATCCCTCCTTTTTTTTAATCGCAAAAATAAATTGAATGTAGACAAACTTGAAATGAACAATGCATATGCTCTCTACATTGACGTGCTTTTTCTTTGGTGTGGACCATGAGTTGTAAACACAAACTTTAGAATGCATCAACTTGTAATTATTAAGGTAAATAATCTTAGAACTTCCTCTTTTTTATTGATTACGTAAGATTTGAATGATAGATTATGCAAAAGTAGAAGAACCCTTCCATGCATGATAGTGTAAGAGTAAAAATGCAAAATTCCTAAGAGTAGACATGCAAGTGTCCTACAAAATGCTCATGCAATGGAGTATGAATGATTAACAAATTATACTTTAAGAGAGGATTTAGGCTTACCTCTGCTTCTATGGAGAGGATTAATTACATAGTTAGGAGAGGCTCAAAGATTTAGGATTTTTCAATTGACAAGAGGAGAGATAACCTTACTTGAAATGGGAAACTCCTTTGGTTTTGATAAAATTACCCTTTAAAGCTCAAATTTATCTTGAGAGAATTAGATATGACCTTACTCTAAAATTCTTACACATGCATACTTTATAAAGAGAGGAAAAAAGAGTCTATTTTTTCATTTAACTTGAATGCATAATCAAGAAAAAATTGTGAGCCTTTCATGAGAGCATTTCTTTTGGAGAAATTATAATGCCTTTTTTGGGAAATTAAGATTACTTACAAGAAATTGCAATACATAATTACTTTTGGTTTATGGCATTTATCTTTATTAAGTAATTAAGATAAGCAAAAAATAACCACTTAAAAGTAAATAAGAAAATTTTGCAGAGACCTAGGGATGAGTGTAGATATGAGTCACCATTCATCATGCATACTATTTAGATAAGTATGATCTCCAGGCACCTATGGATAAAGAGAATGCTTTCTACTCTCTCTAGGCCATATTAGCCTAGTCTCTAAAGAATTTGAAATAACAAAACTTTGAAATACCATCGTAGTTAGTGGTTAGTAACGTTGTTAGTTAAGAACTGTGGGATAGGTTTCTAACCTCACTCCTATCTTATTGCAGGCATAGCGAGAACCACGAGCATAATTGTCAATCCATGGGATGAAGCTCACTCAACTAGTGCATAGAGGATACAAGACGGTGTCAATCTCTTGGAAAATAGTAGACAATTGGCATCTAATACAAGCTACACTCAAATGACCTAAGTCATCAAAAAGCTAATCGCTAATCTGCAAACAAAACATGAATGTTATAGCATCAAATGACATTTGAATATTATGAAACTTCTAGGACAAGTATATACGACCTAAGCACTGTTTATGGTCTCAAATCTCACTTTTGATGAAGTGAAAAAATTGCAATAATTAACAGTAGTGAGTTTTTTCCCAATCATTTTTGACCTCGAATGCATCTAAATGCTTAGCAATGATACCCCAATACCCCGCCTATGCTTACTTTGTGATTTCCTAGCTTAAATTCTTACTTATGACGAAATTAGTCTATGGGTCGGTGATGCCAAAAGCTACAGATTACCATGATATGTTTACGTCAATCTGTAGAGCTCTTACTTACGGTTGCAACGCAACAGACATCACTGCAATGTGACAACCCGGAAGGGAGTAGGAAGCGCGAGAAGGAGAGAAGTGAGCACCGTTAGCTCACATGTGATTGTGTTTTTATTATCCAAAACTTGAAAATAACTTACAAAAATTGTCTTTTATACCTTAGCCAAGGTTTCTTTGGTCAAAAACTAATAATCTAGGAGCTCTAACTAAGGATAAGTTGATACAATCTGAAAGCTTATAGCCTCAGCTCATTGATTACAATATCCATCTGAAAAATAGGAGTTACAATATTCCCAATTTATCAAAAGAATAAGTGTTTTTATAATAAAAGCACCCAAAAAATATGTAAGGTCCCCAACCTGCCAATACCAAGATCGGGATGGGATCCTTGATAGGTCTCTAGGTCTCATAAAAATCAGAGTCTCTAAACAAGAAAAATCCAAGGAATAGACCTTTACCATTGACAATGGCTTGGGTCTATAGCCTTAGAAGAATACCTAGTCCTGTCTCGCAGAAGAAATGGGACAACCTTTTAAAAGTCCAAAAAACTATTTCGGCCCTATAACTGCCACAGTTGGGCTAAGGTATCCTCAACCAACGATTTTTCCCCCCAAAAGATGTGAGGGCACAGCCGCTGGTGGACTCCTCTTCCAAGTGAAGAAGTTTTCTAAACATTTTAGTGCGTAGGGATGGATAGTTACCTGACTAATCAGGTCCACCCGTCCATGATTGACAACCTTAGTCAATCCCCACTTACCACCCCGCACTCACACATAATTCTTTTTTTATTTAATTACTACCATGTTTTTATCACAATTAAAATAATGATTCCTTTTATCCTTCATAACATAATTTTATTAAAACAGCCCTTGAAAACAGTATTGAAAACATTCTTTTAGCAAACAAATATCTTTAACTTAAGACAGGGTACTGTCAATCAAAACATTATCCATAATAACCATGACCAGTACTCTTCTTGTCTCAAGACCACCTAAGGGTGAAAAAAATGGCACCCATTCCTTATTCATAATCCGGAATGGATAAACCCCCACCCAAGGTTCCGAGTGCCCATACACCAAACCAATTGCCCATACAACCGGGCGGCTCCCCTAGGATAAAAACGGTATCCTAACTTATGTAGAAACATCAAGATATGACACGGAGTAGAAACTCATCGTTCATGAGGGTAACCGACTTATCCGTGGCTGGAAAGCCATCAATAATCATCAAAATATACCAAGGATTCGGAGGTGTCTTGGAACAAGCTGTCTTAAGGATGATCAACCATATCTTTCCTAACTGAACCAATTTTAACCCAAACAATTCTTTCCTACATTGTAAACAATTCACGTTGTAAGTTACCCTCCTTTTTTGGTCAATTATTTATTTTCTTATTCTTACTCACTCCTTACATATGCAATGCTAACTTAAAAAAGAACTTTAAAAGATTTAATTGAACAAAATAGAAATCCACCTAGGACTGCTCGGCCATCTTTTGTTGCTGCTCTGGAGCCTGCAGACTTTCCTCCGTCAGCCTATGGCTAGGCCCAACCTAATGGTCATTAGTGCCTTTATTTCTTTTGTTGCTAATATCCTCTTCCTTGGTAAGAGGATTTCCTCTGATTCTCTTTGGAGCCATTTCGGTAGCCTTATAAAAAGACTTAATCAATTAGAGGTTTAATTGAATAATTTCTTTTCTTCCTTTTTATCCAAAAATAAGGATTTTTGGAGTAAGTAAGTATTCTTGATAGTTAATCGGATGAGATATTCCTCCAGTAACTTCCTTGTACTATAAGTTATTTCCCATAATTATCCTTTAATTTGGGAAGCCCTTTAAGTAGGTTTATCCTTAATCTATATTCCATTTTAGCCTTAGTAAATTATAAATTTCTATCAGCTAATGGATTACTCATCCTAAATTGCAATTGAATATGTTCTATCTTTAGGAATTTTCATAAATTTGATTTATAACCTTTCCCTCCTATACTTATGGTCTAATTTAGGCAAAATTTTTCTGATAGTAATTTGTTATACTAACCATTGATGTTGAGTAATTTTCCCAACCTTCAATAGTGATTTTAAACCTCAGGTATTTATTTGGTAATTAGACAAATTCATTTACTAATTTTCTTTCACTATTTTATACGCAAAATCGGTTACTTTAAATGAAGATAAGTATTTGAACTATTTATCTGAGGTTGGGGTATTTATCATGGATTTCTTAGGGTGTGTTCTACCTCTGATAATTATATCAAAGCTTTTTGGATTAATTTACTATATTCCCCCTTTTATTTTTTTCTAAAAATAATATACTTTTACTAGGTTTATTAGGTAAACTGATTATCTGAGAATAACATAATTATCATGGTTTCCCTAAGGTGTAACTCACCTCTGATAAATAACTCAAAGCAATTTAAATCAATTTACTAATTTTTCCCTTTTAATTTGTCCTAAAAATAGAGTATTTTTGCTAAAGTAATTAGGTAAATTACTTATCTGAGCTTGAAATAACTATCATGGGTTTATTAACATGTAATTAATCTCTAATAAATAACTGAAATCAATTGGAATCAATTTACTAATTTCCTCCTTTTACTTTGTCCTAAATTTAGAGTATTTATGCTAAACTAATTGGTTAAATTTATTATTTGAACTTGAAATAAATATCACGGGTTACGTAACATGTAATTAACCTTTGATAAATAACTCAAAGCAATTGGAATTAATTTACTAATTTCCCCCTTTTAATTTGTCCTAAAAATAGAGTATTTCTGCTAAAGTAATTAGGTAAACTAGTTATCTAAGCTTGACATAATTATCATCCATTTCCTAATATATATTCAACCTCTGATAAATAACTCAAAGCAATTGAAATCAATTTACTAATTTCTCTCTTTTAATTTATCTTAAAAATAGAGTATTTCTGTAAACGTAATTAGGTAAATTAATTATTTGAACTTGACATAATTATCACAGGTTTTTTAGCATGTAATTAACCTCTAATAAATAACTCAAAGCAATTGGAATCAATTTACTAATTTCTATCTTTTAATTTGTCCAAAAAATAAAGTATTTCTTCAAAAGTAATTAGGTAAATTAATTATCTGAGCTTGAAATAATTATCATGTGTTGCTTAATATGTAATTAACCTCTGATAAATAGCTCAAAGTAATTGAATGAATTTACTTATTTTCTCTATTTAATTTATCCTAAAAACAGAGTATTCTTGCTAAAGTAATTAGGTCAATTAATTATCTAAGCTTGACATAATTATCATGGGTTTTCTAGCATATAATTAACCTCTAATAAATAACTCAAAGCATTTTGAATCAATTTGAGTACTTTTTCCTTTCATTTTCTATAAAAAACAGTGTAATTTTGTCTAATTAATTATAAAAATTATGCAAAAAATTAAAGATAATTTTATTTCTTAGCTTAATGACTGTCTAATGCAGCTCTGATAATTACCTCAACCTAATCTAAACTTAATAAATATATTTTCTATTAATTTATGGTTAATTTGGATAATTTCAACCCTAATATGATAGGATAATTAATTAGCTTAATATTCCCAATCTTTAATTACAACAATCAGCAGAGAATATTTAATTAAAAGAGGATTTATGAGTATACATAGGCCTAATCTTTAATTTATTACGAAAATAGATTAATCTAGGCTTGCTAATTAAGAAGGATTAAGCTGATTACCGTTTAAGTTAATCAACTAGAGGTTAATCTCTAGTAATTTTTGCGTAGTGGTCTCTCTAGATGAGAGAGAGTGTGTCAAGGCTCCGAGTCTGTGTGAAATTGTGAAGCAAGGGTCGTATTTATAGGTTTCTTGGCACTCATGGCAGTAACTTGCATCCCAAGCAACCCTACAAGTCAAAAAATGCCCCTAACTGCTAAATCTAGCCTAGAAGAGTTCATCATTACCCCACACAGCCCCCCTCAGCTTCTAGAATCGATTTTTACTATTTTCACTTATTTTTAATGATGAAAATTGGAAATATCAGTAATTTCTAGAACCTTAGGATAAGAAAGTCTTTGTTAATAATAATTACTAAAACCATCCAATTTTTCTTAACTAATTGAATTCCTAGTGTAACCTTTTAGGGCCCGTAACTTTTCTTGATTTTATCGGAATTTTGTTTTGAAAATTTCTAGCCCAGGGTTTGTTGTGCTTAAGATTCCAAAAATACCAATATTTGCCATGGTCGGAAAATTCTACATTGCTTTTTCAATAATCATATCAGTTGAATTAAGCTTTATACAATCTTTAAGGTTTCAGAAACTGGAAACCTTACAATCAACCCCAACTTAAGAATTTGAGATGCCCTCATCTCAACCGAAATTGGAAAAATCTTTGAGAAGAGAAAATTCATCCTCCCAAGTGGCATCTTTGAAGGGATAACCTTTTCACTTTACTAAATGTTACTGATTACTCTAGGAGTTCTTTCTAGTTTCTGGTTGGAGTTACTTGCTAGCCAATTTTTCCTTAAGAAACTCTTAGTGTTGAGCCCATTTTAAAAACCTTTACAGCCCATTTGTATCATCTCAAAAACCACGTTAAATCAATTTCATAAAAGATCCATATATCCACCTTGTCAACATGAACGCGCTCGGTCTAACTGACCATTCAGAGCAACCAGCATTCGACAAGTATCATGTATTTCAGCTTTGCCAATCTAAACGCACTCGGCGTGTTCTTGCCATTCGGAGCAATCTGCGTTCGGCACAAGCTTCCACCATTGCACAAGAGGTACCTTCTCTGTGCTCTAACATGGTTGACCAACATTATGTAAAGGGTTTTAAGAAGTATCATACCAAAAGTTCTTTTCAGCTTCCTATTAGTCTCGTACCTTAATACTTTCATATCTAGCTCATTTTTTAAGGAAGGTTATCGTGTGCACAAGAATGTGAGTTGGTTTCTTGATAACTATCTCATTTCTAAGATTTGAATTTTTCCTTCCTAATGAGAACCTCTTTATCATTTGCTAGATCTTCTTAATTTATTGATTGAATACTTTAGATTCATTAAGAAATTTTGGAGAAGAAAATCATGTATACCCTTATAATATATAAGTAACTCAAGTTTTTACATTATTGATTTATAGTGGTTTACAAAGCTCTAAGATTGCTAACTATGGCCAAGCGAGTGGCTCTTTTATCTTTCTTATTCATAAGGTTGGTTCTCCTATGATTGCATAAGATCTGGCTCCTCTTGCTCTTCCTCTACCTAGTCCTCCATTTCTACCTCCTCTTAGATTATCTCCTTGATTTTGAGGAATGGCTCTAGCAGTAATTCGAGGGTTTTGTTCTTCTGAAAAGTTATATCTATAGTGCCCCATTTGATTGCATCCATAGCACCTAACGTTTGGGAAGGTCTGTTCTCAGTTTATTGCTGCAGCTACTCCACGTTGTTGATATCCCTGGTTGGAATTTTCCCTGGCTCTTCCCCTAAAGTTACTAAATCCATTATAGTTCTTTGTAGAGTTGGTTCATTCAGCTGCAAGAGGCTTAGCCCTGAGAAGGGCATCTTGTATTGATGTATGTCTCATGGCTTTGATCCATACCTCTGCATCTCGTTCCACGTTGACCCCTTTGCCTTTGAAGTTGGGGGGTTGCACTTGTTTGAGAAGAAACAAGCACGGTATAAAGAACAGAAGCAGGTATCTACATGGTTTCGTAAGATCGATGGACTGACAATTTAAAGACTTATGACACGGCTAGGATTTAACTTCAGAATAGACACAAAATCAAGATATTCAATTCAAAAGACTTGGTTCTTTATTTATAAGGATAATATTTACAAGGATAGCCTTACAAAAGAGCCTTAGGTATCTCATCCTAACTTGTTGTAAATTTTTGCGGCCTTTAAAGGATCCACATAGCTAGCTGATTTGGAATATGGTGATACAAACGATGGGTGTTTGTAGTCAGATTTCTACAATCTTCTAATTGATTGGTATAATAGTTCTTATACTCATTGGAAATTGGAATGTAAATTATAAGGTCCAAATTCTTAGGGGTATTCTGAGAAAAAGTTTTGATTATTCGATATGGAATTATCTCCACCACTCTATCCCATATCCATTCGTTCAGGGGTTTTCCCGTGCCTCCTAGGTAGGTGGGAACAGTGATACTTGAGTTTGTACCCAAGAAGTAGTACAACTGAACCACTCTCAATTCCTCAGCCCAGAGTAGTTTCTTTCAATCCGTGGTAAGACATCCCAGCTTCCAAGCATTGATGTAATAAGTCCCGCCTTCATTGCTCCATTGAAGCTCCCAGCCTTTATCTATCCGAGTCGAATGAGAAGTGTGAGCCTTCATCAGTAGCTCCATCACGCTCCGTCGGAAAAAATAGTTTGGAGAACGACAAGCACTCTCATAAATAAGCTCAAGGACTTGGAATTTGCGATATTCAATCACAAGATTTTCTTGAATTATCGACGCATAAGCCTTTGGTTCGCTAAGCAAATTTATTATATATATATTTTTTTTTTTTTCTTTTTTTTTACATTTTTAAACAGTACGAAATTTTTCCAAACTAACCCAAGCTCTGAAACCTAGGCTCTAATACCACTTGTAAGGTCCCCAACCCGCCAATACCAAGATCGGGATGGGATCGTTGACAGGTCTCTAGGTCTGATAAAAATCAGAGTCTCTAAACAAGAAAAATCCAAGAAATAGACCTTTACCATTGACAATGGCTTGGGTCTATAGCCTTAGAAGAAGACTTAGTCCTGTCTCGCAGTGGAAACGGGACAACCGTTTAAAACTCCAAAAAAACTATTTCGGCCCTATAACTGCCACAATTGGGCTAAGGTATCCTCAACCAACGCTTTTTTCCCCCTAACGGATGTGAGGCCACAGCTTGCTGGTGGACTCCTCTTCCAAGTAAAGAAGTTTTCTAAACGTTTTAGTGTGCAGGGATGGATAGTTACCTGACTAATCAGGTCCACCCGTCCATGATTGACAACCTTAGTCAATCCCCACTTACCACCCCGCACTCACACATAATTCTTTTTTTATTTAATTACTACCATGTTTTTATCACAATTAAAATAATGATTCCTTTTATCCTTCATAACATAATTTTATTAAAACAGCCCTTGAAAACAGTATTGAAAACATTCTTTTAGCAAACAAATATCTTTAACTTAAGACAGGGTACTGTCAATCAAAACATTATCCATAATAACCATGACCAGTACTCTTCTTGTCTCAAGACCACCTAAGGGTGAAAAAAATGGCACCCATTCCTTATTCATAATCCGGAATGGATAAACCCCCACCCAAGGTTCCGAGTGCCCATACACCAAACCAATTGCCCATACAACCGGGCGGCTCCCCTAGGATAAAAACGGTATCCTAACTTATGTAGAAACATCAAGATATGACACGGAGTAGAAACTCATCGTTCATGAGGGTAACCGACTTATCCGTGGCTGGAAAGCCATCAATAATCATCAAAATATACCAAGGATTCGGAGGTGTCTTGGAACAAGCTGTCTTAAGGATGATCAACCATATCTTTCCTAATTCAACCAATTTTAACCTAAACAATTCTTTCCTACATTGTAAACAATGCACGTTGGAAGTTACCATTCCTTTTTGGTCAATTAGTCATTTTCTTATTCTTACTCACTCCTTACATATGCAATGCTAACTTAAAAAAGAACTTTAAAAGATTTAATTGAACAAAATAGAAATCCACCTGGGACTGCTCGGCCATCTGTTGTTGCTGCTCTGGAGCCTGCAGACTTTCCTCCGTCGGCCTATGGCTAGGCCCAGCCTCATGGTCATCAGTGCCTTTATTTCTTTTGTTGCTAATATCCTCTTCCTTGGTAAGAGGATTTCCTCTGATTCTCTTTGGAGCCATTTCGAAAGCCTTATAAAAAGACTTAATCAATTAGAAATTTAATTGAATAATTTCTTTTCTTCCTTTTTACCCAAAAATAAGGATTTTTGGAGTAAGTAAGTATCCTTGATAGTTAATCGGATGAGATATTCCTCCAGTAACTTCCTTGTACTATAAGTAATTTTCCATAATTACCCTTTAATTTGGGAAGCCCTTTAACTAAGTTTATCCTTAATTTATATTCCATTTTAGCCTTAGTAAATTATAAATTTCTATTGGCTAATGGATTACTCACCCTAAATTGTTATTGAATATGTTCTATCTTTAGGAATTTTCGTAAATTTGATTTATAACCTTTTCCTCTTATACTTATGGTCTAATTTAGGCAAACTTTTTATGATAGTAATTTGTTATACTAACCATTGATGCTGAGTAATTTTTCCAACCTTCGATAGTGATTTTGAACCTCAGGTATTTATTTGGTAATTAGATAAATTCATTTACTAATTTCCTTTTTCTATTTTATACGCAAAATCGGTTACTTTTAATGAAGATAAGTATTTAAAGTATTTATCTGAGATTGGGGTGTTTTTCATGGATTTCTCAAGGTGTGTTCTACCTCTGATAATTATATCAAAGCTTTTTGGATTAATTTACTATATTCCCCCTCTTATTTTTCCCTAAAAATAAGACAATTTTACTAGGATAATTATGTAAACAAATTATCTGAAGGTAACATAATTATCACAATTTTCCTAAGGTGTAACTCACCTCTGATAAATAGCTCAAAGCAATTTGAACCAATTTACTAATTTTCCTCTTTTAATTTGTCCTAAAAACATAGTATTTCTGCTAAAATAATTAGGTAAATTAGTTATCTGATCTTGACATAACTATCACAGGTTTCCTAACATGTAATTAACCTCTGGTAAATAACTCAAAGCAATTGGAATCAATTTACTAATTTCCTCCTTTCAATTTGTCCTAAAAATAGAGTATTTATGCTAAAGTAATTGGGTAAATTAATTATTTGAACTTGACATAATTATCACATGTTACCTAACATGTAAACCTTTGATTAAAAAAACCAAAGCAATTGGAATCAATTTACTAATTTCCCACTTTTAATTTGTCCTAAAAAAAGAGTATTTCTGCTAAAGTAACTAGGTAAATTAGTTATCTAAGCTTGAAATAATTATCACGGGTTTCTTAACATGTATTTAACCTCTGTTAAATAACTCAAAGGAATTGGAATCAATTTACTAATTTATTTCTTTTAATTTCTCTTAAAACCAGAGTATTTCTGCTAAAGTAATTAGGTAAATTAATTATCTGAACTTGACATAATTATCACGGGTTTCTTAGCATGTAAATAACTCAAAGCAATTGGACTCAATTTACTAATTTCTCCTTTTTAATTCGTCATAGAAACAGAGAATTTCTATCAAAGTAATTAGGTAAATTAATTATCTGAACTTGAAATAATTATCAAGGGTTTTTTAACATGTAATTAACCTCTAATAAATAACTCAAAGCAATTGGAATCAATTTACTAATTTCCCCCTTTTAATTTGTGCTAAAAACAGAGTATTTTTGCTAAAGTAATTAGGTAAATTAATTATCTGATCTTGACATAATTATCACGGGTTCCTTAACTTGTAATTAACCTTTGATAAATAACTCAAAGCAATTGAATCAATTTACTAATTTCTCCTATTTAATTTGTCATTAAAAAAAAGTATTCCTGCTAAAGTAATGAGGTAAATTATGTATCTGATCTTGACATAACTATCACGGGTTTTCCAACATTGAATTAACCTCTAATAAATAGCTTAAAGCATTTTGAATCAATTTGAGTATTTTCCCCTTTAATTTTCTCAAAAAAATAGCGGAATTTTTCCTAATTAATTATGAAAATTACTCAAAAAATTATAAGATAATTTTTTTAGCTTAATGACTGTCTAATGCAACTCTGATAATTCATCAACCTAATATAAACTTAATTAATATATTTCCTATTAATTTATGGTTAATTTGGATATATTTCCTACTAATATCTAATGCTCCTAAATGATTTTCTTATGTTATCTGATCATTTAATATGGGGAAGTACCAAGGGAGAAAAAGCTAGATTATTAGTAAGGCTAGCAGACTGGTCATAGTAGGGGGGCCCACACTAGGGATCCAAAGGGGTACCATCTGCAGAAGAGCAAGGTGCAAGGTGCAATGAATGGGCTCCAAAGACCTTAGGGTTCAGCCCATTAAGACTTTCAAAAGGTTAAGTTCCAAAATTTCAAAGTGTAAGTCCAATGGTCAAATGTTAATGGAATTGGATGCTTTGTGTGTGTACAAAAATCCAAATAGCTAGAGGACAAGTTAGAGGGCGAGTAGGGAAGATGACAAAGCTTGAGAAGTGACTAGACACACACACACACTATACACCTAAGCTTACCCTTTCCACAAAGTAAAGAGGACACATGTCAGGCATGCAAAGAAACCCCCAATTCTTGCCCGAATTCTATTGGATGGGCATAGAGGTGGACCAATGAGAAGTTAGCTAGTGTAAACTAAATTTTATTTTTATAAATGCTCAAAAAAATAACCAATAAGAAATAGTCTCCCTAAAAGACTATTGGACAGTCAAAAGGTCCAATGATAATTAAGAAGTTCCTAAAATTGCTTAATTCCTATTGGCCAAAGGACAAAAAGGTCCAATAGCAAAGTAGATAATTAAATTAATTATTTGGCATTTACAAAATGGAAAAAAGAATGGACACTTGTCACAAGGCTCTTGACTGGGCCTCTCAAAGGCTATTGGCCAAATTATTTATGGGCCAATAGGAAGCCAGCAAGAGTAAAACTCATACTCAAATACTATTGGCTAGGCTTTTCAAGGGCCAATAGGAATGCATCATGAGTAATTGGCAAGGGGGGTCAACCAAGAGGAGAGAGGGGGTTGTTTTGAAGGGCATTATTCCACACACACTCACACAACTCATGTGGAGAGCAAGAAAATCATCTCCTTCTCCAAGCTTTAATGGAAAGCTCATCTTCTTCTCCAATTTTGAGAATGGAGGCCTATACCAACAACTCTTGGATATTTAATGCAAATCCAACCAAGAGCTAAGCTTCAATGTCATGCTTCTCTCCTCTATTATCTAATTACTAAGCTAAGCTAAGCTACAAGAGTAATTAAGTGAGGAAATACTTCTTTCTCGTAAGAATACTCCTTCTTCCTCTAGATCTACTCTCATACCCCGCTAGCTCTCACCATCTTCAAAGGTGTGTGAGGTCTTGGGTCTGAGACCAACGAGTAATTGATGTTATGTGTTATCACGTGTAAGTTTGGTGCATGAAGCTTCCATCTTCATAGCACCAATGAGTTTTTACCAAGGAACACAAAGAATTGTATTTTACAAAGTCTCTCTTAATGGGAGAAGTTATAATACAAATGCCTAATGGAGGGGGGACTAGTCCATGTAAATCCGGTCCTCAATAGTTGTCAATTGTTCTATTTCTCTCCCTCTTTCAAGTATTTTTATGCCAAACTAATTAGGTGTTATGCTAATGTTGTTATCTCCAACCAAGAACTCTTGTATGCTCATTAGAGATTTGCTCTTAATGAAATGCTCACTATGTTAAGTTATTTTCCACTATTTACAAGCTTTATAGACCAGTAATTGTTACACATGTGCTGGCCCTGTCCTTACCCTTGGTACAGGACAGAATGTTGGGTCTCTCTATATTGTTGCAGGTGCTCTTGTAAACAGAATGAGGTATCTTGAGTTCTTGTTGAGCCAGTTCTTTCTCCGTTTGGGGTGGAGAGCATTTGAACCTCCTTCCTGCATATCCTTGTAAAGTCTTTCTTTGACTTGCAGTAGCTCCATCTTTATCAAAGGGTAGGGTAGTGATTGTTGATGCTATTGAGCATTGATTTTGTTGGGAGTGAGCTGGGTTACATTGACTGAGTGGAGAACTCTCAACTCCCAATCCATTGTTGCTTTCCATTCAGCATCTACATCATAGACAATCTATTCTTTCAGTGCATCTTCTTCAGCTTTAAAAAGATCGACCATTGGCACTTGATCTTCTTCAGTGATTGGCACCTAGAATTCAGAATCTCCAGTCTGCCCTTTGGTTGGTTGTGTTTCCATATCCGCAAAGGAGAGTGATGCTATGTCTATAATTGGTTGTTCAGAGGTTCCTGTCTCCTCTTGAGCTTTCGTATGCCCTTCTGGTTGGCTTTCTTTAAATCCTCTATTTCCTTGAGCAACTGCTCTTCTCTTTTTACCCACATTAAGGCGAGGTCTCGTCTTTGTGCCTATTCAAGCTTCAACTCAAGTTACAGGTCCTTGTTTCTCTTCTTCAAAGTCTTGTAGACTTCATATGTCCCCTTGAGTGAAGCTGCCGCTGGGTTTTCCTTGATCTGCCTTAAAAATGCCACTTGGTCATTGATTCTTCGCTGGGAGTATTGCAATGAGGCATTGGCTACATCTAATTGTACTTGGATCTTTTGGATTGATTGAATAGTGATTAAAAGTTTGTTGGTCACTTCCATCAGTTGTTGGTCCTTGCTTTTGCATGCATCTGACAGCTTTGTGAGTAGCTCTCCTAAATCTTCCATCTCTTTTTGTTGCCTTTCCTTTACAATTTGATGTTGTTCTGGTTCATTTTTTAGTTCTTTGATCTGTCCTTGGAGATCTTCAATAATGTTCATCATGTCCTCGAGCTCACCTTGTAGAGCATCCATCTATTACCTGTTCTAACTCTTTAGCTTTAGCACTACAGCTAAGCACTGATGTTCGCATCTTCTTTGTCATCATCTGCATCTGCTTTGCATACTCATTAACCTAAATGATCACTTCATCCGTTGTTTCCCATTTTTCAGGTTCTATGTGAGGCTGCTTAGAAGTTCCAGCAGATTCGGCTTGCAGCTCTTTCGACGGTGCAACAGATTTTCCTTGTGGCTTTGTAGATGCTTCAACTGATTCTTCTTGAGGCTTTGTAGCTGCTTTAGCTGATTCTGGTTGTGTTATTGTAGAAGGTCTAGCTTCACCTTTGTCACTTTCCTTAGGTTGTTCATAACTAGCTTCCTCCTGTTGTTTCTCTTTTCCTGTTGTTTCCTCACCTTCATTGGATTTTCCAGTTGGTGAAGGGCTCGAACTTGGCATGGGATGGTCTTCTTGTTCTGTAGTGGGTGAAGTGGGTATTGGAGACATCTCTCCATGTTCATGTTGTGGTTCAAGTTGTTGTGCAGCTTCAGCTTGCCTATGTTGCTCAACCAACTTTTCTGTTGATTTCCTTTGCACTTCTCGAGCTTCTTGTATCTTCAAGGCTTCGGCTTCTACATACATTCGCTCAAGAAAATCCTTCGGATCTTCTAGGACTTTCTTTGCAAGGTTCTTGGTCCTTGGACCCCTGATCTCCTTCGGACTCCATGATTCCGAGTTTCTCCTGCAGCTTGGCGTCTTCTTTCATAAGGCTCTTTTTCCCTCTCGAACCTTGCTTTCTTCTACTGAGGTTCTTCCTAATGGGCTGCCACTGCTTTCTTCTTCATTTCTTCTCTCCTTGCCGCCTTTTCCTCATTGTCAGAGCTTTTACTATTGTGGGCTTTGGGAGAGCTTGCTATTGATTCCGCATCTGATTTTTATACCCTTTTCATCTTTGATCTAGTGGTTCATGGAGAAGGTTGAGCTGATACTATCCATGTATTCTGATCTTGGACTAGCGGTAAGTTATCTACCATTCCAATAGCATGGTATGCAATTCATGTTAGAACTTTTGGAGTGCCCAGGTATGTTATCTTTCCTTACTTTTTTTGCTCTCGAGTGTTGTAAGCACGTATTGCACATGATCTATTGCATGCCTTGTTGTTGACTTCAACACTTGCGTGAAAGTAGTTGCAATAGCATGATTCAGAGTTGTGTATCTTGGTGGTCTCTTTGCGAGGAAATGAAAGTGTTGATGATAAACGGGCAGGATCCTCTACTTGCTTCAATATTAGGTCAAAGAAAGTGGCAGCAATTGTATCCTTGGTGAATGTGCCAGTTGTCTTCCTATCCCTGGCCCTCATTGTCATACCTTCTGTTGGCAGCTTTAGTGCCTCGACCACTATGTCCGTGTTGATAACCACTTCAACTTTCTGGCCTTGTTGATCCGTGATCTGAGCAGATCCATCCTCTTTGATAGTGGATAATAGTTCATAGGCACGCTAGAAATCTACTCCCCATGGCTCTTGGCTGTAGAATTCTTGAAGTCCCAGTCTTTTGTTGGCTTCCTTAGTGTTTGGATTTCCAGCTACATCATAAACTTCCTTGGGTAACATTTGTAACTCTACCTGGTGTCTATCTTCACTCTTGAATCTGCCGGTGAAGACTGTAGTGTTGTTTTCTTCAAGCTATTCTTTAGCTAGGTAGGTTGCCTTTGCCGTTTTCACAGAGCTCAGCTCCAACTGGTATGGTGGCAATTCTTGCAACTTCTGCTTTTGAGGCATCCTCTTCTTTGCTTTTTTAGCTGCTTGCCTTGCACCTAATAGGAGAATACAATGTCAAAGTTAGAAAATTTGACGGATTCCACTCTGAAATGCCCTGAGTCTGAATTGATGGCAATGATGTCCATTTTGCTTCAAATCAGTTTTGGAGCATGCATAGATGCATAAAAACATATAAGGATCAAAAGCATGCAATCCAGGAAAAATTTGCAACCAAAGTAAATAATTGCGATTATTTACAGCTGGGAAATTTTTCCAACTTTTTGTATTTTTGACATCCTAGGCTTGAAACATATGTGAAGTGTGGGCTCATGTGAGTCTAAAGCCTAAATCTGACACCATTTTCACTCTAAGTGAAGTGTGGGATCATTTGAGTGCACAGAGTGAAAATGGTGTCAAATTTAGGCTTTAGACTCTGAAATAGTAGATATAAAAAGCTTTTTGTGATCCAAATGTGATCAAACTTGACTGGTAGGCTTGGAACATCATGTACTCTGGTCCCATAAGGTCAAAGTTTAAATTTAGACTCATTTTGGTCAAAAAGTAAATAATCACGATTATTAACTTTTTTAATCAAATTGGACATTTTTGTTGCAAGCTGGTTCTAGACATGATGTAAAGCCTCTGTCTGAGATATGGGATGATTTGGATTAAAAAATGTGACAATCAACTCAAACTTTGGACAAAAGAGCCTTTAGAGTGTTTTATGACAAAATCTAAGATTTTCTTGATCTTTTGGGCTCAAAGTTTATATGTGGCATGACATAGATGTGTACAAATGATAGGTAAAGCAAAATGATGATTTTCAAGCCAATTGTGTACCAAAGTAAATAACTGTGATTATTAACTACAGTCATATTTTGAGCATGAAAAGATAATTTTTTGACCTATATATCTTCATTACACCTGAAACAAGTCCTAAAATCAATTTGGTAAGATTTGGTCATGTCAGCATCACTTTGTGCTCTTGTCGACTCTAAAATCATGGGTTTCTGTTATTACTTGGTGTGTAGAGTTGTTTGGTCACTTTTGCAGCCATGGACTTGTCCACTACATAGTCATGATGCTACTCCTCCAGTTTGGGCTCATTTGGAGTCAGTTTGACTTCATATGTCAAATTTGACACTTTGTAGTCTTTGAGTTGTTTCCTGCTGTTTGAGAGCTTGCCTTGACTGTTTTCTTGAAACCATCTAGGTACATTGTGTATGGACCTTGTCTATAAGCTTCCTGTGGAGTCAAAATCCAATTCTTGCATGTGGCAAAAACCTAAATTATTTACTTGGGACCCCATCAACCCCTGCCAAATAGTCATCTAATGATATGGAGGTGTTCTTTATCTAGGGGCATGCTATAGTTCAAGTCTCGTCTGATTCGGTTAAGCTGACAGGCCGCTATGGTTGTTATTGTGTCGTAGGAGTTCGTGTACATCTGGGATTCTAGGGTTTTTTCCTCAGCTTAGACCTGCTACCTGATTGTATAGAAACATTCTTTGATGAGTTTAAAACTTACCCCTCATGTCTCGTGTGAGACGGCACTGAAAATGGGCGACTGTGGACTCCGAAAATCGCGTGAAGAAGGTAGAAAGCTCTCTCTTCCAAGAGTGACTAGTGGAAATGAGGTGATTTTGGGCTACCTTGGATATCTATACTCGGACTTCCCAAACTATTTAGAAACAATTGAAAAATCAACAATTAAGTAAATCCATTAGAGAATACTATTTTAATACTTTTTGGTGGATTTATCCATTTTTAAGCTCCAATATCAAGAAAAATTGATAAAAATAAGCAAAAAAGGCTATTTTTAAATGTATTTTTTGATAGTATATACAATATTTACACTCATCAGTGAGATGCTTTTAGTTAAAATTTCCTTGATGATGATTTTTTAAGGGCATTATTAAGTAATTTTGCAAAAACCACACGTTAACATCCAACTTTTTCCTCCCTCTTCAAACATTGCCCTTAATTACTAAAGTTCCCTTCCACCCCTCCTAGATGGAGTACTCCGGGACAACTGTGTGCATGGGTTGAACAATCATGTCTATGCATAGCCGTGGTTGGTTCTATCATGCTTTGAAGGTCAACGTAATTCAAACCAGTATGTTGTGCAAGAGTTGGGTCTTGAGTAGTTAACTCAAGGGTTTTTGTGGTCCAGTTTTCTATTGATGTTTTCTAAGTAGCAGATTCTATAATTTGTGTGCTCTTTGTCGGGTTGTACCATCTAGTTGCTTTGGCACAGTGATTTCTTGAGCTGTAGGTATCAATGATGACGGTTTTTGAGCTTTAACTCTCCATTGGTATTTTGGTTTTCTGTTGGTAAACTGTTGTGGTTGAGTTTTTTGAGATTTAACCTTCCACTGATTCATTGGCTTTACAGTTGGTGGAGAAGATAAATGCTCCTTCCGTTTCCAAACCCATCGAGTGCTAGTTTTCCTTCTGAAAGATGTTTTTCTCTGAGTTTTCAGATGTGAAACTTTCATCAATATGGTAGATGAGTTTTTAGGCGCCTAAATCTGAGACGGATTGTCCTTGATTTGTGCTTTTGGTATCCATATATGCCCGCATGCTACTTGGAGCATTTTCTTGTCTAGAGGCTGACTTAGATTGATGACTACCTTGTTTTTTTTGTGGGTGACCTCTTTTCTATTCCTCTTTGCTCGATGCAATTGGAACGATGAGTTGTCCTCCTTTAGATGATAGCTTGAGTTGATTGGTGTCCCAATCTGGTACTGCCTTGTACATCCGCATCCATAAGATTCCAAGAATCATTGTTTCATTCATATTTTCATCTGGTATGCATGCAAATTGATGAGGGCATGAACATCCATGTACTATCACATTCAAGTTGATACTCCCAATGCCGGTGTTGGGTTTTTGTTGCATCCTTTGATAGCAGATATTCCCCATGCTAAAGACTGATTCGTCACTTTCTTGTAAGTGGAATAACTGACTGCATTCATTCAAGCTCCAGTATCTACTAATACATTTGTGCTATGATTGTTTAGTTGTACTTTGATGCAAAGGTCCATTCCATCCAGCCATTCATCATTCGTTGACATTGCATCATTTTTCAATTCCCATAGTCTGTCATTTTTTTCCAAAGTGTTGATGGGAATAGGTATTTGTTGATTTTTGGAAAGCAGCTTTTCTCTTGAGTACTTGAATTTGAGCTTCCTCTTGGGCTTCATCAATAACTTGCTGTCATTTCATCTTTCTTTGCTTTGCTGCATGCATCTTCTCTAGAAAGTCATTGGTTCACCATCTAGAGTGTACAACTAAACTACTCCACTTGGAGATATGTCTTCAATGACAAAAGTCCATTTCCCTTCTTCTTGAATTTCGGAATGTGTTGCTTAAGGGAATAGACTAAAACTAGGTCCCCTTTTTTGAAGATTTTTGTGACTCGATGTGAATCAAAAAATTATTTTTGCTTCTGTTTTTGTGCATAGATGTGAGCTACAGCTGTTAGACTTTGCTCATCAAGATTTTCTAAATCTTTGAGCCTCTCTGGCAGTTCATGTCTGGTCCACTTAAGATCTTTAGCTACCCTTAGTGTTGAAAATAGAAATTATATTGGTAGTATAGCATCAAGACCATAAACAAGATTAAAGGGTGTAGCATTTAAAGTTGTCTTGAATGAAACTCTATAATCCCATAGAGCAGCATGTAGATTCATTTCTAAATCAGTTCATCCTAAACTAACTAACCACTTTAGTCAATACCGAGCTAAGAATTTTATTCGTGTGCTCAGCTTGTTACAGATGACCATAAATTCATTCAGCAGATACTCAATTATCTCATTGAGGAAATGAGTTCCTTTATCTCTTACAACTTCTATTGGAAGTCCATATCTTGTAATACATTCTCATAGAAGAATGTGGTTGTGGTTCTAGCATCATTCTTTCTAGTTTCCTTAGCCTTTGCCCACTTGGTCAAATAGTCTATAGCTACAATGATATATTGAGCTTGCGTTCTATAAGCAGGTGGTTGTATTGGCCCGACAAAATCTAGGTCCCATTTTGCAAAATCTCTAGCCCCCATCATTGGTCTTAAAGGCATGCTATCTACCATGGTTGGCATTTTCGCTCGTTTACATGCATTATATCTTTGAACATATTCTTTGGTATCTGTAAAAGTGTTGGCCACCATATGCCTGCCATTAAAATTGCTCTAGCGATGGTTTCACTAGAAAAGTGACCTCCAACTAATCTAGCATGTGCTTGTTCTAGAGTGGGGATATATTCATCTTCATTTACACAAAGAAGAAAATGTTGATTCTTTCCTCTTCAATACAATTGGTTTTTAATAAGATCATAGTCTCTTGCTTCTGTTTCAATAGCTCTTTGGTGGTGTTTACTCATATCCTCCGGAAATGTTCTGCTTGATAAGTAAGTAACTAGATAGTTACTCCACTTGGGAACAAGTGAAACTTGAAATAATGTCACGTGAGATATGGGTACTTGTTTCTGGCATTGAAGACATTTTTCTACAAGTGAGTGAATATCACTCCTCATGGTTGGCCAAAATACTCCAAGTCTCAAGATTCGTTGCATAGTTTGGTCTTCTGCAAAGTGAAGTCTTACTATAATAGTGTGTGCTTGACTTAGATATTGGGTTTTTTCTTCAGGATTAATACACGAAAGCAATATTCCATCTCAATTTATTTTGTATAACCTTCCAGCTACTAATAATTGATACATAGCCGATTGCCCAATTAATCTGAGTGTAATAGGAACTGGTATTTGAGAATCCACTTGAGCTATAGTCATCAATGAAACCATATTTTCTGACCAACGGGGTATCATTTTTACGGAGAACAGATATGCATCTGTTAGATCATCGTCTACCCCCTTTTGGTGGCTCTCCTGAAATAATCCTTGATAAATGATTTGTTCTTTGGTGTGTGGTGCTCTTTTTTACAACTACAATGAAATCAAATTCCAAAAGAATGATGAACCATCTCCCTATGTTGCATGGCTTGTTGACCAAGTACAATAAAGCTTGGTGGTCCACAAAGAACACAAATTTGTAGGCTAATAGGTAATGTCTATAATTTTGTACGGTATAGATCATCCTTAATCCTTCTCTTTCGGTGGTTGTATAGTTTTTCTCTACCACATTCAACTGTCTACTAGCATAAGAAATAGGAAAATCAAAAATTTTCGTCTCTTGGTTGAGCTAATATACATCCAATGGAAAAATTGGAAGCATCAACATGTATATGGAATATCTTATTCCAATCTGGTGCTTTAAATATTGGGGCTGAAGTGAGAGCTTGTTTAAGCTTCATGAAGGATTCTTCACACTCATTAGTCCATACAAAGAGTGTAATCAAGACATACATGGATTTTGCGACTATAGCATACATGTAAATGAATCATCTATAATATCCACAATGTCCCATGAAAGCTAGAACCCCTTTGGTTGTTGTCGGTCTAGGCAATTCAGCAATAACATGAATTTTATCCATATTGGTCACTATGCCATTTTTAGACACTATATGTCCAAGAATTTTTCCTTGTATGCCCATAAATGTGCACTTTTCAAGATTTAAGCAAATCCTATAAAGTCTACATGTTTTGAATATCTTTTTGAGGTGTTCAAAATGATCAGCTTCGACTGATGAATAGTACACATAAATCATCCATACATACTTCCAAGAAATTCCAAAGATATTCTTTGTAAGCATGGATCATCAATCTTTGAAAAGTGGTAGGAGCATTAGTTAACCCAAAAGGCATAACCCTATAGGCAAAAATACCCCATTAAGTTGCAAAGGCAGATTTATGCTGATCTTTAAGATCAACCAAAAGTTGATTGTACCCCGAAAAGCCGTCTAAGAAGCTGTAAGCTTCTTTTTCTGCAACTCGTTCTAAAACATGCTTGGTGATTGGAAGAGGGTAACTGTCTCTAATGGTGGCTGCATTCACTTTTTTGAAACTGATATACACTCTTAATTTCCCATTTTTCTTGGGTACCACCACAATCGGAGACACTCAATCTGTGTGTTCAATTTCATAAATGAATTCAGCTTCCTTGAGCTTTTCTATCTCTTCTTTGATCTTTCTGGTAAATGTTTCATTATAATTATATGGCCTTTGTCTACTTGGTTTTGCATCATCTCTCATAGGGTATGGTAGGTTGACAGAATTTTGGATCAACACCCTTGAGATCTTTATAAGACCAAGTAAAGATATATCGGTATTCTTTCAGTAAGCTTAGCAAAAGCTCTTCTTCTTCTTCAGTCAAGTCATTTGCAATGTAGGCAGGTCTAGGCTCTTCTCCTGGTTTGGCTAGATCTTTTTTCTTTGCATTCTCAAGTCCTTCATAGTACTCACCATGTTCCTTAGTTCCCTTAGAGGTTGTTCGACTATGATCTTTTGGTCTTGGAGATCATATTTCTTGTAATGGGATGGAACACTCATTACATCTTTACTCTCTTCTTTGGTTGTTTCCATTTCAGTGGTATACATCTCCTTTAGATCTTTCTTCCACCCTTGATATATCTTCTTTCGTTCAACTTATGTCATGGATGAATCATCATCCTGGTGTTTAGTTTTTGATTGGGTTTCCTTTCTCATTTTTCTTGATGTTTTTGATGTTCCTTGTTTGTTGTCTGAAGGATATCTACCCGTGATTTTGTCTTTGACACAATCATGTGTATCTATCTGCATCAAAAACTGTGTTCTGCTAGAAACTAATGGCATAGATCTAGATTTCAAGTTTTTTGTGTCTCTTTTTCTTCTATACCGTTTTTGTCTTCTTGTTTTTTGGTTTGGAAATTCAAAAAACTTTTTGTCTCCTCCTTTTATGAGTAGTTTGGCTCTAACATGTTCTTTTTTTAACCCAGAATCATCAAATGTAGTTGAATGTCCTTCAAACTTGTCAGTAGCATCATAATAGAGGTCTGAAAAGACTTGATGAGCTTTCAATATTTCATTGGGTTCCTGAACTTCATCTTCAATGTGAAGGGTTGAGATCATTTGTATGGGAATTATGTCATAACCATCCTCATTGCAAAATTGAGTAGGCATAGACATATTCACACACACATCCATTGTTGCCAAAATTTGAGTCCATTCAAATGGCTCAAACATATGTTCCGAAAAGGGTTTAGGTACATATGCTTCATCTGTGCAATCCCTTTCTAAGATACGTTTCTGTTGTTTTAAACTCCCATTTTTTGAGGCTCCACACATCCAAATGGGTGAGTCTTTGTTTAACCAAGATGGAAGCTTTGATTCAGATGAAGAGGCTGAGTCAAATTCTTAAATGGATGTTTTCATGACATCTCTATAAGTGTTATCTTTCAAATTGACCCTTGTGATTGATCCCACTTGCTTCAAATACAGGTAGTTGTTTCCCCAATCTTGAATAAGTTGTACTTGCCGCATGAATCGTCTTCCCAAGATGATTTCATATATAAGTTTCTTTCCAAAGTCTACTATTGCAAAAGTATGTTGATAATCAATTTCACAAGAACTAACTATCACTTTTTCAAGCAGTCCTAGGGGTTTTTCTATGTGTCCATCATCCAATTGAAATTTCATTCGAGTTTGTCTAATGGCTGGTTTTCTCCATGATTCCGATAGTGCTTTTGTGGCTATGGCTATGCGTGTCCCATTGTCTAGTATTGCAATGGTTTCTATATTATTATATCTCACCAGAAGGGTTGTGTTTCCTTCTTCCCCTTTGTAGTATTCTCCGACTTTGTTCATAGGGATGGATCTAATCTCCTTGTTATCCAACTCATGTTTCAATTACCCAATTTTTTTGCGATCAGCCTTGTTATCCCCACCTTCTCTATAGTTTTCTATAAATCATTCCATATATATGGTGTAATTTAAAATATTTCTCCCAAAGTAAGAGTGCATTGAATGGGTGTTGACATGATTGAATCGATATTTTCTACCTCCAAGGTTTGTTCCACTATTTTTACTTGAGTAGTTTTACACACTATGGATTCATCTTCGTTGTCTCCTAAGTAAGAGGGTATAGTGTTTTTATAGTCAATTGTTTAGACATTCCTGATGATTCAGATCCGTAATCCCCATATAAGGATTGGATATCATTGTCCATATGAGGAGGGAATTTCTCTATAGGAGTTGACTTCAAAGTTATGCTCCCATTATTAATCTCTCTTACTTTTTCCCATAAATGTCATGGCCAATCTTCCTCCACAAACAAAATTCCATCTAAAGCATCTTCATTATAAGGCACTATGAGTTCAAGCTCTTTAGTTTCAAGGTGGGATTCTACCACCACTTGGGGTTTCTCTTTATTGTTTTCCACCACAAGCTCCTCCAGTTTTTCTATACTCTCAAGCTTGGGTTTTTGTTTTTCCAGCATCTCCTGAGTAATTCTTACCAAATTTTGGTAAGCTTCAAGCTTAGCTGCTTTCATATCTGGAGAGATAGTTTTTCTATTTGTTTTTGATGTTTTTGCCTGCTTTAAGCCCCGCTTGGAAAGCTTCCAAGGCTGCATTGATTGGATCTAAAATTTGTCTACCAAAATTGATCCTCCAAATTTCACTGTGGTTTCCTTGATTTTACCTCTCGTTTTTTTTTACTTTTTCCTAGAATAGTTTCTTGGCTTTTTTCTTGATTTCGTTCCTTTGTTTTTGTTTTTGCATCTCATATCTTTGGCTTCTTCTTTTCTTGGTCTTCTGAGAGGATTTTTTAGTATGCTCTGATTCATCAGAGGAGTTATATTTCTTTTTCTTAGCTTGGGCTCTAGTGATCACCTTGATTGGAACAATACGTTCACTCTCTAAAGAGCTACTAGGTATCACTTGGACTACATTCACCACTGCTTTTCCCTTGTTTAAAGGATTTTTTGGACAGTCTTCACGGAAGTGTCCATCTTTTTTGCAGCATTGTGTACAAAAAGCTTCAATTGGCTTAATGTTCTTGTCAGGTTCTAAGCATTCATTTTTTGAATGATCATCTGCACCACAATTATGGAAGTTTCTAGTCCTAAGCTTAATCATGGGTCTTACCATAGGAGGTCTAACACCTTGATTATCTACATAGTACATCAGTGTAAGCTCTAGTGTAACATAAGTCACAGGTTCTTCCATTGATGGTGGATGTGAATTATACCACTCCCCTTCTACCATTACTGTAGATGGGTTAGGCTCAACATAAGGTGTAACATGCACTAGTGCTTGTTCATCTATGACTCCTTTTGAATGCATGTACTTTACAGGCATTGCATTATGTCCAGGATATGGAGGTTGTTGACCCAACATTGGTTGTGGTCTTTCCATACCCATTGGTGGTCTGTGTGCTGGGAACATATTAGGCTGATATCTATACATGGGTTGTCCTTGTGCCCTCATGGACACATATTGAACATTTCCATCGTATTTTGGTCGATAATAGCACTCATTGGTCTCATGGTTGGTCCATTTACCCTCGATTGCAGCCGTTCCCACTTGTGTTGGTTTTGTGGATGTTGTTTTCTCACTCTGAGTATACTTACTGACATCTTCTTCATTGAAAATATCACAATTGTCTCCCAAGTCAATAGCCTCTGATACACACTCTTCTAGGGTCAATGTTTCTTTCTATACAATATAGCATGAAGCTCCTTGTTTAGCAATCCTTCTAGAAACAATGACACTAACCTTACTTCTACATGTATTTCTAGTTCTGGGCATCTTGCAATGTATTGCTTCATCCTAGTTGCACAATCCCTAATGGACTCACCTTGTTTCTGTTTGAAGCTATAGATTTGAGCTACCGTATTATGTTTGATCCTAGTTTTGGAACATGCAACTAAAAATCCCTGAGCTAATGTATTTAAGTCCATAATTGACCTTGGTGAAATGTTTTGAAACCATGTCAATGCTTTTCCTTCTAATGTCATTCCAAATCCATCAAATTGAGTGTGGAAACCAAATATGCATTTTGCTCTTAGCACTTGCTTAAATCTTGCTAAGTGGTCATATGGATCCCTAGATCCACTCTATTTTTTGACCCATTTTTGAAAATCAGCTAGTCTAACACGTCTATTTGGCTCAACTCCAGTTCTTCTGGCAATTGGTCCTGTCTCAAGTCCTTCAAACCAATCTGCTGGAAATAGTGACTCATGTAGCCCTGGACTGACTTTAATGTCACTCGGTTTTCTTTGTGATGAGGTAGGTTCGGGTTTTTTAACATTACTCCCAAAAGATCTTTCATAGAGTTCCTCTCTTGGAATAGTTTCTGGTCCTCGGTCCAATATCCAATCTCTTATAGAGTACCCTTGGTATTTGGTCTGTTCTACTTCCTCTGGACTCATCATAACAAAGTTATTGCTATAACAATCTCTAAATGGATAATGAAGGAGTACGAGTGGAAGTGCGACGCGAGAGAGAGTGCGAGAAGAAGAGCACGACGATATGGTGAACTCGCTCTACTGTAATGTGTAGAGCATAGTGAGTTCTTATTAGGTTTTTACAAAAGAATATGTGTACATACCTGGCGGCCCGCCCACTTACCTAGGCGACCACATTGGGCTTTATACCCCAACAACCTCCCACTTAAAGTCCAATGTGGTACTTTAAGTGTGAGAGAAGCTACTATACAAGCTAATATACAAGAGATGTAGAGAAGTGATGTACTACCCTACACCTAACTGCTTGCGAAAATGCGCAAAGCTCTCTGAGGGAAGTCCTTTTGTAAGTAGATCAGCAAGATTTTCTGTGGTGTGAACTTTGACAAGCTGAAGTTGCTTATCCTCGAGCATTTCCCTGATGAAATGATACTTCACATCCACATGCTTTGTCTTTGAGTGATAAACTGGATTGCGAGCCAATTGTATAGCACTTTGACTATCACAATATAACACAGGCATCTCTTCTTTGATTCCTAAATCTGTTACTAGTCGATTAAGCCAAATTAATTCTTTGCATACCTCTGATGCTGCAACATATTCAGCCTCTGTAGTAGACTGAGTAACACAATCTTGTAATCTAGAACGCCATGATACTGCTCCACCAGCCAATGTAAAGACATACCCTGACATAGACCTTCGGTTGTCTAACTCACCTGCATAATCTGAGTCTGTAAAACCCTTTACACTTAGCTCCTGACTCCCATAGCATATACGTATACTCTTTGTAGCTTTCAGGTATCTCAATATTCCTTTCACTGCCTCCCAATGTTTCTTGCCTGGGTTTGACATGTATCGACTTACTACTCCCACTGCAAATGCAATGTCTGGGCAAGTAGAAATCATTGCATACATTAAACTACCCACTGCAGACGCATATGGAATCTTATCCATTTCAGCCTGTTCTTCCTCAGACACAGGACAATCTTGTTTGCTAAGTTTCACATATGGTGGCAATGGAACACTCAATGCCTTTCCCTTCTCCATATTGAAACATTGCAAAACCTTATCAATATACTCTGTTTGAGATAACCAAATCAACTTCTTTGATCTGTCTCTCTCAATGCGCATACCAAGTATATGACTTGCCTCACCCATGTCTTTCATGTCAAACAATTTTGCCATCTTTGACTTCAAAGCTGAAATTTCTTCCAAGTGCTTGCCAGCAATCAACATGTCATCCACATACAAAATAAGGACCAGCCAACTACCATCCTTAGCCTTCTTTGTATATAGACAGTGATCGAACTCACTACGTTTGTAGCCTTGAGAAAGCATAAACTTGTGGAATTTATGGTACCATGCCCTCGATGATTGTTTTAAGCCATAAAGACTCTTTAACAACTGGCATACCCAATCTTCCTTACCTTTCTCAACAAACCCTTCTGGCTGCTGCATGTAAATTTCCACATCTAAATCACCATGCAAGAACGCTGTCTTGACATCCATTTGGTGCAACACCAAATCTAATATGGAAACCAATGCAAGAAAGCATCTCAATGTAGTCATTTTGACCACCAGAGAGAAGACTTCATCAAAGTCAATGCCTTGTTCTTGCTTAAAGCCCTTGGCAACAAGCCTTGATTTGTACTTTGGCTGACTATCATGAGCGGTGATCTTATACCTGTAAACCCATTTACAAGGTAGAGCTTTTTTGCCCCGTGGTAATTTAACTAGCTTCCATGTCTGGTTTTTATGCAGAGCTGTCATCTCTAACTGCATGGACAATTGCCAATTCTCGGAGTCCTTCATTTGCACTGCTTCCTTGTAACATGAAGGCTCATTGCAATCAATCAACATGACATAATTCATAGATGGAACAAACCTATCAGGAGGTCGCGTGACACGTCCAGATCTACGCACAATAGGTGGCTCAGGCTCAGCCACAACCTGTGGTTCCAATCTATCCTGTCCTTACTCCTCTTGAGCCCTGACATTTTGTCTTGCACGTGCAAGTCCATCTTCTTGGAAGACAACTCTTCTAATCTCCTCAACCCTCTTTGGTTTAGAATGATATTTGGATTCATTAAAGTGAACATCATTGCTACAAACAACCTTTCTGGATTCGGGATCCCAAAGTCTGTACCCCATCTCACCAGAATTACCATAGCCTAGAAAGATGCACTTTCTACTCTTTGGCTCAAGTTTGTTCCTAAATTCCTTTGGAACGTGAGTATATGCATCACAGCCAAAGACTCTGAGATGCTTGTATGAGGGAATTTTGCCTGACCATACCATCTCTGGCACTGAATCCTTCTGCAAAATCTTGCTAGGAGATCTATTTACAAGATGAACAGCTATTGATACAGCTTCAGCCCAAAACCCATTTGGCAGCTGTGCATTAGACAACATACTTCTGACCTTCTCTTGTATGGTCCTATTCATCCTCTCAGCAACACCATTTTGAGGAGGATTGTAAGGAGCAGTAAGTTCACGTTTTATACCTTTTGACTCACAAAAGTCCTGAAAGGCCTTTGAAACATACTCTCCACCATTGTCAGTGCGTAAGCATTTAAGCTTCTTGCCACTCTGATTCTCCACAAGTGTCACAAACGTTTTGAAAACACTAAACGCTTCATCCTTGTGCTTGAGAAAGCAAACCCATACTTTCCTCGAGTAATCATCTATAAATGTCATAAAGTAAGAAGCTCCCCCTAGAGATAGGTTAGGCATAGGTCCACACAAATCACTATGAACAAGTGCCAACTGTGTATCTCTTCTACTGCTTCTATGCTTATGTGGCTGCTATGTTTGCTTACCATACAGACAATGTTCACAGAATTCAAAATCATTAAATGAAAAGCCAGGCAAATAACCAGAACAAGACAAGATTTCCATTCCCTTCTTGGACATATGTCCTAACCGGCTATGCCACAAAGAAACGTTTGGCTGCTCGGTTACATTGATTACATTTTTAGAGACATTTGATACATAAATCATGTAAAGTCCTCCAGACTTTACTCCATGTGCTACTGTCATAGAACCCTTGGATATCTTCCACATGTTCTGTCCAAAAGTGGTGACGTAGCCAGCATCATCAAGTAAACCTGTGCTGATCAAGCTCTTTGTAATTGCGGGAACATGTCTCACATTCTTCAACGTGAAAGAAGAGCCATTCTGAAACTTCAATTGAACATCTCCAACACCTAAGATCTCACATGTCTGCCCATTGCCTAGCCGAACATGATCTTTAGTGGTCACATAAGAGGTAAACCACTCCTTGTTTGGAGACACATGAAGTGATGCCCCTGAGTCTATAATCCATTCACTCAATGCATTTCCATCAGATGCTGTAAGAAGAGCTGAGTCCATTGTATTCTTCAAGAAGTAGATGTCTCCTGACACTAGACTGTCATCCTCTACAACAGTGTTTGTCACATTTATTTCTTGAATCTTTACTGAGGACTTGTTCTTCTCACCATGGTCTTCAGCTTTCACTTTGCCTTTTTCTGCTTTCCATTCTCTGTAGTCTCTTTTCATGTGACCCTTCTTGCCACAATGGTAGCATTCTATGTCACTCTTGCCTTTAGCACTGCGGGACTTGCTACGAGACTGATTCCTCTTTCCACCTTTGTTCTTTTCTTTGGTCCTTCCCCTGACAACTAAGGTTGTTCCTTTGCCTTTGTTCATTGTCTTTCTATTGGTTTCTTCAGTAAGCAGACTTCCTTCTACACCTGCTATGTTCAAACCATCTGGAGGTGCATAATTACTCAAAGTTGTGCAAACGGTGTCCCAACTTTCCGGCAATGTGATCAACAGGAACATAGCTCTAACAGGTTCATCAAACTTGAAACCTTGAGCTGACAACTGACTATAGATTGTGTTGAATTCATTCAGATGATTGGACATAGGTGTCCCTTCTTTCATCTTCAAGTCAACAAGCTTCTTAAGCCAGTATACCTGTGAAGCTGCACTCTGCTTCTCATAAAGATCACTCAGCTTTAACCATGCTTGATAAGCCGACATCTCGTCTGCTACATTGAAGTAAACGCTTTCTGCCAAAGTCAGCATAATGGTAGAAAGTGCCAATTCATCCATTTCGCTCCATTCATCTTCGTCCATATCTTCTGGTTTTATCCCCTTGAGCCAAATATGCTTCTTTTGTAAAATGGCTCTGGTGTACTAAAAAAACAGACCAAAAAACAGCTTTAAAAAAACACTGTCTCTCTGACACTGTAAGCTGTGGGTAAACCTGTCCTGCACCTGTACTGTCTCTCACTGTCCTGTCACTGTCCTGTAAGCATAGACTGCGACAATGCCTCAACGGCAGTAAAGCAAAGATGCAATCCCAACTGTCTAACTCACAGTCAATACATCCTAGCTGCCTATCTAAGGGTGCTCGAGGGATCGCTCCAAGACCTATATCACCGAAAGGATCTCAACATTCGAGAATCCCCTAGCTCAATAAAACCTCACTCGACCCTCAACAAAGGCTGCAGTAAATCTGACAATACATAGACTTCCCACAAAGTCATACATCCACAAATTTCCCACTGTATGCTGTAACCGCTGCGGCGGTTGTTTGCTGCGTGACTCACAGCCAGCAAACCCTCAACAGACATACATCATCTCTGACAATACATCCCATGTGAAAGTACCTGCAATGTCAGGAAGAAATCTGGAATATCAAGCAGCAAACACAAGCTACCTGATGAACTAGTGGATGTCGCCTAGAGTCTGTGTGTAGATGCGCCCGTGTCGTATGTGACACGCCTCCAAGAACTGTGAGCCGTCCTTCGATGTGTAGACAGCCACAAATCAGCACTCTGGGAGTGTCGATATCCTCAACACTTGCAGTCGTAGGCCGAAAACCCCAAATTTGCAGAGTCGGATCTGCACCCGTCGAGACCACGTAGTTGAAAATGGCCTGCGCAGACCTTTGTCGAAGCCGAACGGTGGCCGAGATGACGTCAGAATGAAATTCTGACAACACCAAATCCTTTGGGCTTCCCCACAGGATTTGGGGCTGTGTCTTCTCCTGTCAAATTTCACTCCAATCTGAGCTAGTGACTCTAGCCTCCTGCAGTGCTGTCCCGAGCCTCGATCTGAGCTCTGATACCAGTTGAAGGAGTACGAGCGGAAGTGCGACGCGAGAGAGTGCGCGAGAAGAAGAGCACGAAGATATGGTGAACTCGCTCTACTGTAATGTGTAGAGCATAGTGAGTTCTTATTAGGTTTTTACAAAAGAACATGTGTACATACCTGGCGGCCCGCCCACTTACCTGGGCGACCACATTGGGCTTTATACCCCAACAGATAAGTTGGTAGATCTGTTGAACCCTATCTTTGATTTTGAAGATATAGATGATTTTCATGGATTTTAATTTTCCTGACTTGGGATGAGAAGTCCATAAAAGATCCTTGATGTTCCTATCCTCCCAACAATAGACTCTGATCCTAGGATTATCCATGCTAGGCCTTTTCAAAGGTTTCACGTCAACTTGATCATATCCCTCGAATTCTAAAGTCATTGGATCTTCTTTTGCTGCCATATCTGGAATTAAGGTATTCACCTCTAACCGCCATTTGTCTATCACATCAGTGTTTTCAACTTTTAAATATTGAGTTCGGTTTTTATCCATATACATTTTTCCTTGTTTGTTTGCCCTTATTGCCTCTTCAAACTCTATATCATGGTCATCAATGCGAATGGCATACTCCTCGTTAGGATCCAAATACCTGAGCTCCATGGCCATTAGTCTTATAAAAGGTGGGTATATGCTTATATCGCACTGTCGTTCCGGTTCCTAAATAAGTCGAATAGGAAGACATTTCAGATGTTAAGCCTGAACAAGTGTATGAGACTTCTTCAAAGATAGTGCCCAAGTGATCGCCTTGATTCATACTCTCTTCAATGGATACTTTGCTAGTGATCTCTCCAAATATGCCTTGATTTGCTAGTATAAGACCAGATCTAAGGTTCATATAGACTTGTGAAGCTCTGGATAGAGTACTTATCGGCTGATTGAATTGTTATCCATTTTCCACTTGACTTGAATTCAACTCCTATCAAGCTTTCAATACCTTGTCTACAACCTGATTCTTATGTCACTTTTAACCAAGCTAGCAGTTTTTCACAAAGAATGTACAATTTTTGCTAACTATTGAGATTGGTGTATGTATATCACTTCAATCTGAGCTAAGTGAGTCAGCAAATGAGACTTCCAAATTACTCTTGCAAAGAGCTAAAGGATTAATCTGCAACTTGGAGACTGAGTTAACATATACTAATTTGGACCCGATGGAACCCAAACTTGATCAGTGGCATTGTATTATGTTGTTCTAACATTGTACAAGCTCAAAAGTCCAAAATCTTGTCTCTGGTCTCAGTAAATAATCACGATTATTTACTTTTCTCAATTTTTATACTTTTTAGGCTTGTTTTGCTAGGATATCACCTTGCTGTGGTCTTTGGACAAGTTTCATTGAGTTTGAACAAGATTTGTTCAAGTTATCAACTGTTTAGTGTCCACAGACTTAGTTTTCAAGAATCTATCTTAAGTTTCACTTTTATGATCCAATTTTCACCAAATTTGATTTGTGCAGTCTACTTGATATGTTTGACCTTGTGGTATACTCAATTGTGCAAAAATGTCCAATTCTAAAGCAGATGTAAATAATACGATTATTTACTTCTGGCATTTTTTGTAACTTTTTACCAGAATATTGATACAAATTGGTACTAGAAACTCAACGTAAGTTCCCTAGCCAAGTTTGGATAAGTTCTGCTCAATTTGTGAACAGTTTTGTGTCTACACGCTGACTTTTCAAATCTGGCCACAATTTCCACTTTAATTATCCAAACCTTACCGATTTGATTTGTGTGCTCAATACAACATGATAAAATTGGTGGTATGCTTGGTTGATCAAAAAAGTTAAAAAATAGTACAAAAGTAAATAATTGTGATTATTTACTTCTGATAAATTTTTTAATCTTTTTGGTTATCTGAGCATATTCACATGTTTAACAATTCAATTTAAGCCGCTATGTCTCGTTTCACTAAATTTGAGCAAGATTTACCAAGTCACACTCAAGTTCTCGACAATCAGTACAGATTTCAATTTTTCTCAAGGTTTTGGTCTGTTTTGTGATCCAAATTCTATGAGCCTTTACAAAAGATGCTGGTAATCATGCATAGAGTATTTGGTATCAACCTTGGTCAATTTAGAGGTAAAAGTAAATAATCATGATTATTTACTTTTGGCCTAAAATTAATATTGTTTGCAATTTTTTCAATGGACAGTCTTTTTATGACATGTTTTAAGTCTCTGAGTTAAGTCAAAACTTAATTTGGTCTAAAATCTCAAGAAAATGTAAATAATTTGAGTTTTTGCAAACTCTTGAAAACTTGCCTCAAATGCATCTTTAATCTTACAACTACTAGAGCATAATCTCCAGCCAAATTCAGTGGCTGACAGTCTTTTGGTGTTGTTTCAAGCCGTAGACCTGAAATTCTGCAACTTCACATAAACAACTCACAATTGATTCTTTTGGAGTGAGCAATGCTTTGAGATTCACCTCGGGTTCTACTTACCCTCTTCCTAGGTTCTACAGCAATTGGGTTGTGGAAAGTGTCCACAAACACTTGTTTTCTTGTTTTTTATGGTTTTTTAAGACTTGATCTTACGACTTGTCTTGTCCATCAATCATTCTCAAAATCCTAATCTAATCCTACAATCCTACAAGGTACTTAGCAAGTATACTCTACTTCCAAGCTACCTCTATACAACAAAAGACGACACTCTTAAGCTATGCGGTTTTAAAGAGAAAGTTTTAACTCTAGGTGATTCTAGAGAAATTTAAAGGACAACTACACAAGACGCTCGTGTTTTTCCTAGTTTAGGTCTATTCGTCCCCGACAGTGGCGCCAAATGTGGGATGGGTTTCTAACCTTATCGTATTGCAAACATAGCGAGAACCACGAACATAATTGTCAATCCATGGGATGAAGCTCACTCAACTAGTGCATAGAGGCTACAAGAGGGTGTCAATTTTTTGGAAAATAATAGACAACTCGCATCTAATACAAGCTACACTCAAATGACCTAAGTCATCAAAAGCTAATCGTTAATCGGCAAACAAAACATGACTGTTACAGCATCAAATGACATTCAAATGTTATGAAACTTCTAGGACAAGTATATAAGACCTAAGCACACATGCTTATGTCTCAAATCTCACTTTTGATGAAGTGCAAAAATCACGATACTAATAGCAGTGAGTTTTTGACCTAGTTGTTTTTTGACCTCGAATGCATCTAAATGCTTAGCAATGATGCCCCAATACCCCACCTATTCTTACTTTGTGATTTCCTAGCTTAAATTCCTACTTATGATGAAATTAGACTGCGGGTCGACGACGCCAAAAGCTATGGATTACCATGATATGTTTACATCAATGCGTAGAGCTGTTACGTGCGATTGCAATGCAATAGACGACACTGCAATGTGACAATCGGGAAGAGAGTAGGAAGCACAAGAAGGAGAGAAGTGAGCGCCGTTAGCTCACGCTATGTTTCTATTAGTTGAAAATAACTTACAAAAATTGGCTTTTATACCTTAGCCAAGGTTTCTTTGGTAAAAAACTAATATTATTTAGGAGCTATAACTAAAGATAAATTGATACAATCTAGAACCTTATAGCCTGACTCATTGATTACAATATCCAACTAGAAAATAGGAGTTACAATATTTGCGATTTATCAAAAGAATAAGTGTTTTTACAACAAAAGTGTTACATGGTTTAGCTTGCTGCTAACAAGAACATTAATACTTCATGCATTTATGAAAATATGTGAGTTTAAACATGAATTAACTTAGAATGAAAAATAACCCGATTGTTTAAGATGTGCAATAAAATGACAAGAAAACCTTACCTTCGTGTATGTATGTTAGAGTTTTCTCCTCACTTCAAGGGATTATTGAAGAAGAGTGTTAACGTAGCCGGATCTCTCCCTCTACACCTTCACTTGAAGACCACCAATTGCTCTACTTGGATTGAGAGAAAGGAATGAGACAAGCAAGATTCAAGCTATGGAAAGCTTGAGGGTTATGAGAGAGGAGAGGGAGAGTGTAATGTGAAGAAGAAGATCAAATTTTGAAAAAATTGATTAGGGTTTTGGCCATGGATTCTCTTGGAGGAGGTGTGTGTGAAGCTATGGCTTTCCCAAGCTTACTCTCAAGTTTGCACCTTTGAAAAAGAAGGAGAGAAGTGTTGAACGAGTAGAGAAGACCTCTTTTTATGCACATTTTAATAAATTCTTTAACTTATCTTGAAAGCTTTTCTCCCTTATCAATAATTATTTTTACTTATCTAGATTTTCAAAACTTCTTCAACAAGTTATTTACTCACCTTATTCTTATCTCATTTTTTTTTTTCCTTAAGCTAATTTCTCATGCATTAGTTATGCCCATGTCCTCATGGTATAAACCAAAAGTGTCTCATGAGTATACTTTGGTGTTTGGATTGAGCTCAAATTTTTCCAAACATTAAAAAAGAAACATCGATTGCTTATGTGCATCAGTCAAGAGTAAGGGCTAGGAGGAGGCCCTTACAAACTTCCCAACAAAAAGAAAGAGCTATCCTCAGCTTTGAACAATAAAGGAAGGTGGTAAACCTTTAAATGCAAGTTATACTTTTAATTTCTAAGTTATGTTGATTCATTCTTCGCTAGTTTGTTCATCTATATAAGGTGCAATCTATCCTCGTCTCTTATAATGATCTTACTTCTATCCTTCTCTTTTCTTTCCATCTTGTCAAGAACTTCTTAGGATTATCTCTTTTAGGGTCTCTCTTTGCTCATTACCTTACTTTATGGATCAGTGGCAAGAGTTGGTTTTATCTATGGCCATTCCTCATCTTTAACAAGCAAGTGAATCTGTAAGGAGAAATTTTGTGGAGCAATATGAGCGTCTGCTCTTTCCTCACTTGGGAACTTTAGTAGCACAACATAACAAGGGTGACACTTTGAGGTTGGGATCACTTTCACAATAATGTTTGCTTGGCTATTTTTATTGAAGCTATGGGTTTCAAATGGTCCTTGATATTACTGCGTGCTCAAGTCAACGCATTGAGGGTTCTCTGAGCGAGTCTTTTTTCTTGCACAGTTCCTCCGTCACTACAAGATATACTTTTATCCCCATTTTGGCTTGTCTGTTAGAGGTCCTTTTGGAATTTCTCCTTATGCCAATGAGGTGGGGATTATGTAACATGAAAAATTATTTCAATAAATGACTTACCTAATACGTGCCCTGCTTCTGATAGTTGCTTTTGTGATCATGTGATGGATGGCTTATTGACTTGTAAAAATATATGTCTTCATTGTATCTCTTGACAAGTTCATTTTATATTAACTATCAAGATACTGGTTTTTATCTTGAGTCCTTCTTTCTTTGAATTCTCTCAAGAGATATAGTTAAATTTTCTTAGCTTTCTATGTCTCCTATTTTATAGAAGTCCATGAGGGAATTACAAGCATAACTAAATTTATTTATATATTTATTTTGTAATTACATACAACGATCAAAGTTATAAGATTTAAAGGGTAACACTAATCTTGCTATCATTTACCAAAAATAATCGTATTACAAAAGGTTGCATTACTTGAGTGACACAAAAGATAACAAGCTTGTATTCATCGATTTCATTGGTTCTAGGGAAGATTAATAGGATCACAAAAAGGACACATTAGAAAGGTGAGGAAAGCAAGAAGTAAGATGTTCCTAGTCCTCCTAGGAAGCATGTTCAGTGGAATAGCCCTTCCACTGGACCAAAACCTCCAAAACCATTTTATGTGGTAGTTTCGGTTCCTTCAACTAAAATTTTCTCTAGTTCCATCCTCATACTCTCCCTTAGTCTTGAGAATGGGAAATTGTCAATTCTGATCACTAGCATCCAAGGTAGCATAAAAATTGGCTTGTTCATCTATCTCGTACTTTACTGAAATGAAGTTTACTGTTACTGATCTAGGTGGCTTGATAGTCCGCCCTTGAGCACAAATATTAGTGGTAGGGGGAGTTCTTGCTTGGGTTGGGTTTCTTCCTCTAGCTTCAAGGTTTTTGAACAGCTCCCTTGATTAGGGCAATTTTTAAAGTTAATAGGGTTAGCTTGTTACCATATACATGTGTTAGTGATGTGTGTGAACACACTTAGGACCACTAGGGCATTTTTTTCCTCTTTAGGAGGTTTTTCCCCCAGTGCATTGTATATATGCCCCCATTCATTCTAGAGCTATCTATCTTTCCATTGCACACTAAGTAATACACTCTCTATTGTGTGCCTAAAGCTTCCTTCATCTTCTCCAAGTTATGTGTGTTTTCTTGCAACCCTAATTGCAACAATTGGTATCAGAGAAGGTTGCATCCTCCCGGGCTTAGTCACCAGTAGCTCTAGTACACGCCTTCTCACTTTCTCCAATTTTAGTGAGCTTTGGCGAGAGTTCGGTTGACAAAAAATTCAAGAGATATCATAGTGCTTAGTCTGCTCAGATTTCTAATTCGGGTTCATTTCGGCCTCCGTTTCCACTACATGCACTACTACACAAGCTATTTCGGCATTTTGTGCAAAATTTTCGTCAGTGCCATTTTTTGTATAACAGATCCCTTATAATCTTCTATGGTTTGTGCTATATAGCACGTGTTGTTTCCGCTTTGTTTATCCTCTTTTCGTCGGGAAGTTTTCACATCAGGTGCAGCATTTACCATGGCTAACAACAACACAAATGTGTTTAAGATGTTTTTTGCTCAAGACAAGTTGGATGGGGGCAATTACCCTATGTGGGCTTACATGATGCAACATGTTCTTGTGTCAAAGGGCGTCTGGAATATTGTGTAGTGCATTGATGTACGTCCTGGTTGTAAGGATGTAGGCAATGTTCAGGATGTTGCAGGTCTTGCTGCAAGGATTGCTGCTGTTAGAGTTGTTTGCCAATGGTAGGAGGGCCTCTTTATTTGGAAGTTTAAGGAAGCCAAAACCTTTAGTATTAAGTAAGTAATCAGAGGATAACTTTTGAATTCAGACAGGCAAAACGGCTAGTTTATGTGAATTCAAAATTTTCCTCCAAAATGGAATTTAAAATCTAGTGGGTAAAACCATATTATGTAGCATATCTATGGAAAGGGCTCAATGCGTAGATTGTAGATCTATGATCTCCACTCAAATTAGAGATCATGTGTGGGAGTTATGGAAGGCCAAAAAACACAAGATTGTCCATCTTCTTTTTGGGGGGAAAAGTGCATCCTTTGACCACTCTGCACATATGGCGTATACATATTCTTCAAAATCTTAATCACCTCCATAAGCTCATGGAAAATAAAGAGGCCCTCCCAGTGTTGGGGTATAAATCCCAATGTGGTCGCCCAGGTAAGTGGGCGGGCCGCCAGGTATGTACACATATTCTTTTGTAAAAACCTAATAAGAACTCACTATGCTCTACACATTACAGTAGAGTGAGTTCACCATATCGTCGTGCTCTTCTTCTCTCACTCTCTCACGTCGCACTTCCGCTCGTACTCCTTCAACTGGTATCAGAGCTCAGATCGAGGCTCGGGGCAGCACTGCAGGAGGCTAGAGTCACCAGCTCAGATTGGAGTGAAATTCGACAGGCAAAGACACGGCCCCAAATCTCGTGGGAGAACCCGGTGGGCTTGGTGTTGTCAAAATTTCGTTCTGAGGTCATCTCGGCCACCGTTCGGCTTTGACAAAGGTCTGCGCAGGCCATTTTCGACTACGTGGTCTCGACGGGGATGAAGCGTTGAGTCGTTTCAAAACGTTTGTGACACTTGTGGAGAATCAGAGTGGCAAGAAGCTTCAATGCTTACGCACTGACAATGGTGGAGAGTATGTTTCAAAGGCCTTTCAGGACTTTTGTGAGTCAAAAGGTATAAAACGTGAACTTACTGCCCCTTCAATCCTCCTCAAAATGGTGTTGCTGAGAGGATGAATAGGACCATACAAGAGAAGGTCAGAAGTATGTTGTCTAATGCACAGCTGCCAAATGGGTTTTGGACTGAAGCTGTATCAACAGCTGTTCATCTTGTAAATAGATCTCCTAGCAAGGTTTTGCAGAAGGATTCAGTGCCAGAGATGGTATGGTCAGGCAAAATGCCCTCATACAAGCATCTCAGAGTCTTTGGTTGTGAGGCATATACTCACGTTCCAAAGGAATTTAGGAACAAACTTGAGCCAAAGAGTAGAAAGTGCATCTTTCTAAGCTATGGTAATTCTGGTGAGATGGGGTACAGACTTTGGGATCCTGAATCCAGAAAGGTTGTCCGCAGCAATGATGTTCACTTTAATGAATCCAAATATCATTCTAAACCAGAGAGGGTTGAGGAGATTAGAAGAGTTTTCTTCCAAGAAGATGGACCTGCACGTGCAAGACAAAATGTCAGGGCTCAAGAGGAGCAAGGACAGGATAGAGTGGAACCACAGGTTGTGGCTGAGCCTGAGCCACCTATTGTGCGTAGATCTGGACGTGTCACGCGACCTCCTCATAGCTTTGTTCCATCTATGAACTATGTCATGTCGACTGATTGCAATGAGCCTTCATGTTACAAGGAAGCCGTGCAAATGAAGGACTCCGGGAATTGGCAATTGGCCATGCAGTCAGAGATGACAGCTCTGCATAAAAACAAGACATGGAACCTAGTTAAATTACCACAGGGCAAAAAGGCTCTACCTTGTAAATGGGTTTACAGGTATAAGATCACCGCTCATGATAGTCAGCCAAAGTACAAAGCAAGGCTTGTTGCCAAGGGCTTTAAGCAAGAACAAGGCATTGACTTTGATGAAGTCTTCTCTCCGGTGGTCAAGATGACTACATTGAGATGCTTTCTTGCATTGGTTGCCATATTAGATTTGTTGTTGCGCCAAGTGGATGTCAAGACCGCGTTCTTGCATGGTGATTTAGATGTGGAAATTTACATGCAGCAGCCAGAAGGGTTTGTTGAGAAAGGAAAGGAAGATTGGGTATGCCAGTTGTTAAAGAGTCTTTATGGCTTAAAACAATCACCGAGGGCATGGTACCATAAATTCCACAAGTTTATGCTTTCTCAAGGCTACAAACGTAGTGAGTTCGATCACTGTCTATATACAAAGAAGGCTAAGGATGGCAGTTGGCTGGTCCTTATTTTGTATGTGGATGACATGTTGATTGCTGGCAAGCACTTGGAAGAAATTTCAGCTTTGAAGTCAAAGATGGCAAAATCGTTTGACATGAAAGACATGGGTGAGGCAAGTCATATACTTGGTATGCGCATTGAGAGAGACAGATCAAAGAAGTTGATTTGGTTATCTCAAACAGAGTATATTGACAAGGTTTTGCAACGTTTCAATATGGAGAAGGGAAAGGCATTGAGTGTTCCATTGCCACCATATGTGAAACTTAGCAAACAAGATTGTCCTGTGTCTGAGGAAGAACAGGCTGAAATGGATAAGATTCCATATGCGTCTACAGTGGGTAGTTTAATGTATGCAATGATTGCCACTCGCCCAGACATTGCATTTGCAGTGGGAGTAGTAAGTCGATACATGTCAAACCCAGGCAAGAAACATTGGGAGGCAGTGAAAGGAATATTGAGATACCTGAAAGCTACAAAGAGTATGCGTATATGCTATGGGAGTCAGGAGCTAAGTGTAAAGGGTTTTACAGACTCAGATTATGCAGGTGACTTAGACAACCGAAGGTCTACATCAGGGTATGTCTTTACATTGGCTGGTGGAGCAGTATCATGGCGTTCTAGATTACAAGATTGTGTTACTCAGTCTACTACAGAGACTGAATATGTTGCACCATCAGAGGCATGCAAAGAATCAATTTGGCTTAATCGACTAGTAACAGATTTGGGAATCAAAGAAGAGATGTCTGTGTTATATTGTGATAGTCAAAGTGCTATACAATTGGCTCGCAATCCAGTTTATCACTCAAAGACAAAGCATGTGGATGTGAAGTATCATTTCATCAGGGAAATGCTCGAGGATAAGCAACTTCAGCTTGTCAAAGTTCACACCACAGAAAATCCTGCTTATCTACTTACAAAAGGACTTCCCTCAGAGAGCTTTGCGCATTTTTGCAAGCAGTTAGGTGTAGGGTAGTACATCACTTCTCTACATCTCTTGTATATTAGCTTGTATAGTAGCTTCTCTCACACTTAAAGTACCACATTGGACTTTAAGTGGGAGGTTGTTGGGGTATAAAGCCCAATGTGGTTGCCCAGGTAAGTGGGCGGGCCGCCAGGTATGTACACATATTCTTTTGTAAAAACCTAATAAGAACTCACTATGCTCTACACATTACAGTAGAGCGAGTTCACCATATCGTCGTGCTCTTCTTCTCGCACTCTCTCTCGCGTCGCACTTTCGCTCGTACTCCTTCACCCAGACCCCACCCTCTTCCTAATGGTTGAGTCTTCTGTGAAAGGAGATTGTGATGTTGTTGTTGATGAAGAGTGAGTTTTTAGTGCAGAATGCACTTACAATCCTGCTATCCATGATGCATGCATGTGAGTTGCTGTAGATCCACATGTGTGGTATTTTGACAATGGTGCTACAAAGCACATTACCTCACATCGTGAATTGTTCACCTCTCTTGAGTTTGTCCCTCATGGGAATTCAGTCACTTCTGCCAACAATGCCTCTTGTCCAGTTGAGGGAGTTGGAAAGATTGTGCTTACTACTGCAAATGGCAGTTCTTTCACACTTGTTGATGCACTTTATGTACGTGGGGTCAACAAGAATCTATTGTATGTACCTACACTTGCTAGACTTGGTCTTGTAGTCAAATTTGTGGATGACAGATGTATAGTACATGATCTCAGTTTCGATGAAGAAATTGTTGCATCTGGCATTTTATACCGTGGGTTGTATAAGGTCACTTTGTATGACAAGTGTGGGCAGAATTTTGCAAATGAAATTTTGGATTCAAAGGCTATATCAAATGAAAAACTTTGGCATGCACATTTTGGTCATCTGAATTTTGCCAGTTTGCTACGTTTTTGCAAAAATCTGATACGGTTGCTTCTTTGCCGCCTCTTGAAGCACCTGTCAAACATGTTTGTGAAGGATGTATTTTGGGTAAAATGAAGCGTTCTAAGTTTCCAAAGGATAGTTCAGTTAGGGCACATGCAGGTTACAGCTTGTGCATAGTGATGTTTGTGGGCCCATGCAAACTCTGTCCTTGGGAAATTACCTTTACTTTGTGACTTGAATTGATGATTACTCCAGGCAGGCATGGGTATTTCCACTTAAAGCAAAGTCCAAAGTTTTTATGTGCTTCAATTTTTTGGCTATGGCTGAAAATGTCTCAAAATGTACTACGGGCACCCTCCTTTTGGATCAAGGGGGTAGTATACGTCTCATGAATTTAACGCATTTTTGGCTAGTTGTGGGATAAAACACCAATATACAGTGCCTTATACACCTTAGCAAAATGGTGTTGCTGAGAGGAAAAACAGGTCACTTACAAAAATTTCACAGTGTATGGTCAAAAGTCAAGCATTGCCACATTCTTTTTGGCTTCATGCCATCATCTATGCCACTTATGTACTAAACAAGTGTCCTATAAAATACTTACAATCTATTACACCATATGAAGCATGGCATGATATAAAGACTTCTATTAAGCACATGTGTGTTTTTGGTTGTTTGGCATATGCTTTGGTGCCACAAACACAGCGCAGAACATTGGATGATAAGGCTATCAAATGTTTTTTTTTTTGGTTATAGTGATGAAAGAAAAGGCTATAGGTTGTATCATCCACAAAAAAAGCATATTCTGGATACACAAGATGTTATGTTTGTGGAAGATTCTGTTCAGCCCTTTTGTTGTCATGTACTAGAGATAGTAATGTAAGCTCACAAGACATTTATGACACTTTGTTTCCTCTTTTCAGTGGTGGAAGTACGAATGTAAATTCCAATGAGAAAAATGTACAACCTATGGGGGTTTCTAAAAATGTTATAGATCAATCTATTACTAATGCAAATGTACATGATGTACTTGATGAGGAAAGGGCTAAAAATGAGCAGGCTAGAGGTATGCCTAAATGGCTGGGGCATACTTTGAGTGATAGTAAATTGGATGGACCTTTGTCTAGTCACACTCTTTTAGGATTTGGCCATGCATCTTATGCATCAGATTGTTATGCTTTGGTTTTGTCTAGCTTACATGATGTTGAGGAACCTCTGTCTTTTGATGAAGCACAAAATTCAAAAAATTGGATAGATGCCATGCAATTAGAATATGATGCACTTATAGAAAATGACACATGGATTTTATGTGATTTGCCACCTGGCAAAAAGGCCATAGTTACAAAGTGGTTTTACAAGTTGAAACGCAAGTCGGATGTGGTGAGGTTGATTGCCATAATGCTCAACTTGTTGCAAAAGGCTATGCGTAGCAAAAAGGCATAGATTATGCTCCCACTTGTCTATGTGTTTTCTATGTGCATTGGCAACTCATTTTGGTTGGGATGTACATCAGTTAGACATTGTTACTACTTTCTTGAATGGTGACATATTGGAGGAAGTTTATGTAACACATCCACGCGATTTTGTCAAGAAAGGACAAGAGGATAAGGTGTGCAAATGTAACAAAGCTTTGTATGGTTGTAGCAATCTCCTTGTGCTTGGCATGAGAAAGTTCACACTCAATCGGTCAAACAAGGCTTTTGTAACAGTCCAACAGAAAGCACACTGTATGTAAAGCATGAGGGTGATGTACTTCTCATTGTGGTTCTTTGTCTAGATGATTTGTTCATCACTTGGACCAAATGAGAGACATATTGCTAAATTTAAGGCTGATTTGAATGCTACTTTCAAGATGAAAGATTTGGGGATGTTGCATCATTACTTGGGTATACAATCTAAGCAGTGTGATGGTGGTATTGCCTTGTGTCACAAAAGTTACATAGAGACATTGCTATGTAAGTTTGGACTTGAGGATTGCAAACCTATTTCCACTCCCATGGAAACAGGTTTGAAATTGAGTCTTCATGATCTTGGTGATCTTGCAGATGTCACTCTTTACCAAACTGCTATTGGATGCCTCATTTATGTATGTAACACAAGGCCGGATATTCAGTTTGTAGTCTCACATGTCAACAAATTTATGCATAGCCCAGGGTCTAAGTATTGGCAGGCTATCAAGTGGATTTTTTGCTACTTGAGTGGCACTTTACATGTTGGCTTGTTTTATCCCAAGAAGGGGGGATCATTGTTGCCATACTTACATGCTTTTTTGGACTCAAATTGGGCTGGTTGTTTTGGCACACGAGTGTCCACAAGTGGTTTTTGTTTCATACTTGGTAGTTCATATATATCATGGTTGAGAAAGAAGCAACCTACTGTGGCTACTTCTAGTTGTGAGGCTGAGTATAGGGCAGTCTTCACAGCTACGGTTGAGTGTGTATGGCTTAGACGCCTTATGGATGATTTAGGTGTTGGAGAGGACACTGCCAACACTATCTACACTAACAATTAGAGCACATTGGCGGTTGCGAGGAGCCCAGTTTTTCATGCTCGCACAAAGCACATTGATGTGCATTACCACTATATCAAGGAGAGGCTCTCAGCAGGAGAGATCAGCTTGGCTTATGTGCCAACACAGGACAACCTTGCAGATCTTTTCACAAAGGCATTGTCTCATGAGAAGTTCAAAGCTTTCCACAAAGATTTGGGCTTACTCCCCTTTGTGGAGAGATCATGTCCTCAGGGCATGGCACTTCCCTTTACTCATGTGCCAGCTCTCGTTCACAGCATCACTCTAGGGGGAATTTGTTACCATATACATGTGGTAGTGATGTGTGTGAACACACTTAGGACCACCGGGGCATTTTCTCCCTCTTTAGAAGGTTTTTTCCCCCATGCATTGTATCTATCTGTCCATTGCACACTAAGTAATACACTCTCTATTGTGTGCCTAGAGCTTCCTTCGTCTTCTCCAAGCTATGTGTGTTTTCCAGCAACCCTAATTCCAACATAGCCAAAAGTTTGGGGTTATTTCCTTGTGGGCATTCGTCCTTCTTATGGCCAAATTCTAGGCATTTATAACATTGAGTTATTATCTCGATGGTTGGAAGAGCATTCACATGAACAAAATGCAGCGGAGATTGGGGTTGGAAAGTTGGATTTGATATAAATGGCACTTGGGTGCTCTAGAGGGCATATTGGGGTAAGAAGGGAGATTATGCTTCCTATCTATTATAGTACCTCCCTTAAAAATACTCTTGTGTTTTGACTTGGCCCGGATTAGAGCATCTACCAGTGAGATAGGTCCAAGGGACTCTACTTCGGGATCCAAATCTTCTTCAAGCCAAAGGATGAATCGACTTAACGTTTGCTCCTCTGTCATGAGAGAAGCATATTATGAACGTCGAAAAAACTCTTCATAGTAAGCTTCAATAGAACCGTTTCTCAGCTTGCAAGAAAGAAACTCATTCATCTTAGTGGTGGAGTAGTCTAGGGGTAGATATCGCTCCTTGATATGATGATTTAACTCATCCTAGCTCTAGTTCACCTCAACTAATTGGCAGTTGAGCTTCCATCATGACTTTGTTGGTCCTTATAGCTTAGCTCTCCCCATTATCCCTTGAACAACTACATTGTTGGTCCTTATAGCTTAGCTCTCCCCATTATCCCTTGCCAACTACATTGTAGTTGGCAAGAGCAAAGTAGTCATCCATTTGAATTACCCATTCTTCTAGTTGGGTAGGATCATCACACATGAGGAGAGACAAATTCTTTGTAAATTTGAAATACACCCTCTTTGAAGGGAAATTGGATGTTGTAATATTTTACATAAAATGAACTTTAACTTTTCTTTGGTTAATTTAAACATAAATAGGTGTCTTGTGTATTGGAACAATGCTATAAGATATTTTCATGAACATGACTACATGGTAAAACAAAAAGCACAAGAACACATCTATTAATTCTTCTCTTCTACGTTGAATGGATATGTTACATACTATTTTCTATAAGATATGAATTATGTACATTACATGTAGAAAAAAAGATAGATCTCAAAACATTTACAAGTACTTTCTTGGCATTGCTACAAGCATCACAATATCGATGTTCAAACTTTTACCATCACTTTTTTGACAGTGGTACAATCATCACTAGAATATTTCTTTGCAAATAATTACCACCAACACTTTCTTGACATTGCTACAATCAGTGCCTAAATACCTCCACGTAAACATTTTCTAGTAATTTCTTGACATTGCTACAAAGCAATACAATATCAACTTGGCTAAACACTATAAGAAATCAAGACTAAGTGTTTAATACCACCACAATCACTCCCATAGTGTTTTCCTCTAAGGTCCATCCAATTCTATTAAAAAGACGAGGAATATCATTTTCTTCACAATATCAAAGGCAAGAAAGAAAAAACATGGCAACATGGCATGGAACTAGCCACATACAAACAAATCGCTTTCAACACAATAGCTCCCGTGTCTCTATACACCGTTGAGAAATCCCAAAAAAATTGACGGTAATCAATACAATTGCAATTTGCAAAGAGAAATCATCTCTCTTGAAATATCCTTTTTAATTCCTTGATTTTTCTACAACCTACAAACTATAACATGCAATGAGCATTGAGCAATAATATAAGGTCATCATTTGCAAGCTTACAGTGATGGATAAACATGTTGTGGTTTACATCTAATCCTAAAATATGCAAAAAGATGTGTAGATGTTCTTTCATGTAAGACACGACCATCCTTGTGTTGCTTGATCAGCAAACTCTTTGTAACTACACATTGGATTTGTTGCAATGTACACTTTGTACACCTCATAATGTACTTGCAAACTTGAAGTACCCATCATAAATTTCTCATGTTCTTTTTCTTTTGTAAAAAAACGCCCGTGATCTTAGCCTCCACAAATATTGCAAAGTCTATTTTTTTAGCGGCAGTGGCATAGCTACTTGGACAATACCACATGTTTGTGGACTCATTCACCAACCACTTTTGAACCTTAAATCCTCCTTCCTCCAACATCTTCATTTAAAATGGAATCAAATTTGTCCCTTTCTCCATAAGCCATGTGTTTGTGTTGGAAATAGGATTGCAAGGAAACACATAGAGCTTGGAAAAGACAAAGAAGCTCAAGGCACACAACAAACATTAGTATTACTTAGTGTGCAATGGTTAGTGTGAAATGGAATGATAATTTAGCCCTAGAGTGATGAGCGTATATACACTGCATGGGGGGGAAAACCTCCTAGTGAGGCAAAACATGCCCCGATGGTCCTAAGTGTGTTCACACACATCACTACCACATGTATATGGTAACAAATTCCCCTTGGGAGGGATGCAGTGAACAAGATCTGGCACATAATGTATAGGGAAGTTACATGCCATGTTCGCATGATCAATCCACACAGGGGAGTAAGCCCAAGGCTTTGCAAAAAGCTTCAAACTTCTCATGAGGCAATGCCTTTGTGACAAGGTTGTCCTATTTTGGCATATAAGCCAAGTCCAGTTCAGAGTCTCTCCCTGACATAGTGGTAATGCACCTCAATGTACTTTGTGCAAGCATGAAAAATTGGGTTCCTCGCAACTGGCAATATGCTCTGACTATTAGTGTAGATGATGTTGGCAGTGTCTTGTCCAACATCCAAATCAGTCATAATGTGTCTGAGCCATACAGACTCAATCGTAGCTGTTGTGAAGATTGCCTTGTACTCAGTCTCACAACTAGAAGTGGACACAATAGGTTGCTTATTGCTCAATGGACTGATCTGACGCAGTAGTTAATCTGGCTAGCCGAGAGTAGCAAGCCAAACCAAGGCCAGGATGGTTAGCCTTTTGGAGAGCAGAATGGCAGATGGTGGTTCTTCAAGCTTCCAAATGATGACAAGGGAAAGGTTGACGATGATTAGAAATTTTTGGCTCTTGTGTGGATCAATCAAGGACAATAGGTGAATCTGAGGCTACAGCCAACAATATTTTTAGTGAATACCAAGAATAGTAGCAAGTGGGGAAAATTGGGGATGGTGGACCATGTCGCGGATGTTGGGCAACAAGAATGACCTTCCCATTTGACTTATATTCACTAAAATACAAAACTCCCTCTTTAAGAGTGGCTCCACAACACACAAAAAGCCCTTTTGTAATCCATCACACACACACACACACGTGCGCGCACGCACACAAGTAGAAAGAAAACAAAGAGCTCTAATCAATTTGGTTGAGAAATCAAAAGAAAACTTAAAATTAAAGGATTTTGAACGGATAATTGAAGGCTCCAATCATGTGTGATTAATCATGATACTTAGGGGCTCTACAGAAGCATCTTAGAAAGCACTCTTCACACACACACAACTTGCCAAATAATGCAGACTAAAATGAGAGTTTCGGTGCATCAAGGTTAGCTCAAAATTGACACGATATGAAGCAACCTAATTGAAAAATGTGCACAACAAAAAAAAACACTCAATAACAAAATTCCACTAATCATAGTGAATATTGAGGTCGCATCCAACCTATGCTCCTCTATGCATTGCACAATCCATCTACACAAAGATTTAAGCACCATCCACTTTCAAAGACACGTGCAAATAGAGTTAAATACAATCACAAACAATTAACAAACAAAAGAGGACATATGATTTTTAAAAAAATTGCGAGAGTTTTTTTCCTTGGAGAGCACTTTTTTAAAACAAACTATCCACCCCACCTTGGGCTCCCACATGGGATTTATTTCATTTAGGACCCTGGTACTACATTCATAGAAATTTTCTTAGATGAACTATATCCTTAATCTCCTAGAGAGAGATGGGGTTCTTTGACAATGGGTCTACAGAGATGAAAGTCTTACATTTTGACAATAGGACATGAAGAAAATTCACGAGGACATTATCCAAGATAAATCACAAGTAAGAAATTTTGTCGACGGGACTATGATGGGATTCTTTTTCTCAAGATGCCAAGAAAGTGGCCAAGCAATGTGATACTTGTTAGAGATTAGGTAGGCCTCCAGCTAAGGATCTTGTTAAGAGCTCTCTTTCTCTCTCTCTCTCTCTCTCTCTCTCTCTCTCTCTCTCTCTCTCTCTCTCTCTCTCTCTCTCTCTCTCAAATTCATGTGTTGAATGTACACAACAAGTGGCAATATTATTTCTCTTCAGCCATGTTTGTTTGCTCAATTTTACATTTGTGCAAGTAGATGTGTGTATGTACACTACTTATCCACATTTGCAACTATTTAATTTACTTGCTGCTTTCTCTCTCTTTCCATGAAAAGAACATATGTCACACATTGAAATAATGAAGGTTGTTGAGTGAATGGGGTAGGTGTGAGACAACCAAAACCTTTTAAACCTTATTCTAGATTGTATTTTGGGTTATGAACTAAGCAAATATATCATATATATTTTTTTTGGGGGGGAAGAAGAGAGAGAGAGGGGGGGGGGGAGAGGGGGGGGGGGAGAGAGAGAGAGAGAGAGAGAGAGAGAGAGAGAGAGAGAGAGAGAGAGAGAGAGAGAGAGAGAAGGTAATGTCTTAAAACAAAACTTTAACTCACATTAAAAGCAAGAGCTCAAAGGTTTGGTAAATCTGATTCTCAAGCCCTATTCGACCAATCTTAATTAGATGCAAAATGATTTTACATGAGAAATAGAGAAAAAATTAGGAGATAAAGATTTTGGGTAAGATCTTTACCCAGAGGAGAATCCTATTACCTACCACCATCACCAAGAAAAAACATGAGGTTGTTAGTTCCAAAAAGTTGAAGGCAGGTGTCATAAGATGCTCCTACTTGTTATTGATGCTAGACCATAGAAAAAACTCAAGAAATTAATCTAGGCAGAGGAGTCCATTGAAGAGGATGTGAGGTGAACTGTTTCTTGGAATCTTTAGGTGTGAGGTGGGAAGTGTCACTTTATGAGGACCAATACCCTTGCTTTTGTAGGCCACTAGAAAACTAACTCCCTCAAAGAGAGATTGCATGGTTTTCGGGGGGGGGGGAGGGGAGAGATAGTGGGGTTATGAGAGGTTTTGGGGGGGAAGAGATAGTGGGTAATGAGAGGTTTTTTGTCTTTAGGAGTGTTGTTCAGGACAAAGCAACACCCAACTAGATATAGCACAATTTTATTATATTCTATTTTAACCTTAAATACATGCACAGTCCTTTTCTTTTGATCTCATGACTACTAAAAAGCTACACAAAGTGGCCATGATCACGACATGGAAACCCTACAATGGCTCAAGTATATATCACCTCAATCTCTCCTAATTGGGTCTCTACGTTTTTCATGATTGTCATTGCGAGCATATCCATTGTACCTATCCTAGCGATCATCTTGCTTTGTGTGAAGCTGGTCATCAATGAACATCATCCCTATGCTACAATCCCTTCCATCTTCATCTTGTCTATCATGGTCTCTTTGTCTTTCATACTTTTTCTCATGTTGGTCGTGTCTTCCATGATCTCCATTATCATCTCTTCTATTACTTTTTCCATCACATTCACTTCTGGTATCATTTCCTCCATCACAACTTCTTCTGTGTTGATCCTCTTCTTTCAACTTGGCCTCATGATAAAGCTCCTTTTGTAGATCTCTAATTCCCCCACTACCATCAAGGACATAAATACAAGGCTTATCCACTATATAAAGAGCTTTCAATGCACTTGATAGCCAACCAAGTAAAAAAGGAGAGGGTCTTTGTGCTCACGTGGCTCTTGCCCCAAAAATATTTTTGAACCTAGAGTTCTATATTAGTAGGCCAACCAAGTGAATGTAAGAGCTAATCAGTATGCCAACCAAGTAAAAATGAGGGAGTAGGATCACCCCACTCATTTGTGGGTGCATAGATGATAAGGGTACTCCTACCCCCATTTTCTTTTGAACATGTTGCTGTTGCGAGTTAGTGTCCAGATCATCAATGAAACTCATCTAAGCAACATGAGAAGAGGGTGTAGAAGAGGAAAGAAGTTGGAGTAAGTGAATCCCTTTGCATCTGGTTAAAATATCCATGTCGAGCATAGCCCAAAGCTTCCTTGCCATAGCCATGTGAATCTTGCAATCAACATGTTCCAAATGAAGATGTTCCCGATAGCAAGCCCTATAAAAACTTCCCTTGCTTTTGTCAAGTACCACATTTGAATTTTGTTCTTGTGCTTTTGACCTCCATCACACTTTTATTACTTGTGTTCTGAGCAGGACCCACAAACCCCATGCCAACCCTCTTGTGCACAAAATATAGGTCACAATAAATTCAAATCTAGAGTCTCTTAATTAATATATAAGTTGAGAAACCAAAATCTCTTTACAATTTGTTTTATTTAGCTAACTTTAACAAATATTTTTGACAATCAGTTTAATTATCATTAAAAATTATTTTTGGGTACGTAAACAATCAAAATATCCAAAAATTTGGAAAGAAAAATAGGGGGGCAGCTCACACAAATGATCAAGGGGCTTCTATCCCCATTTTTTCCAAAATTATAGATTTATAATTTCCTACCGGATCTCAATAGAGCTTGTGCGTTCTTCTATTTTTGCCAAATTTGCATTCATACCTTTTAATGGGCCTCAATGGAGCTTTTGCATCAAAAAAAGGGGGGGAGCCAGAGCCTCCCCATCGTCCACATGCGCGCAAATGATGGGAAGGACCAGACTCCCCCCTTTTTATCGGATAAAAAATTGCTAATCCATATCCCTCCCTCCTCTCTCTCTCTCTCTCTCTCTCTCTCTCTCTCTCTCTCTCTCTCTCTCTCTCTCTCTCTCTCTCTCTCTCTCTCTCTCTGTGTGCCTCCCTCCCCCCCCCCATTATCTCTACAATGTAGAAAACACTTATTGTCAATATCTCACAACATTTAGGCATGTGTGAGAGGCATCATATGGACAAGCTTAATAGTGAGGTGGGTGAATCACTCTTGGTGCTTCTTTCCTTGCTTGTCACACCCATCTAGTGGACATAGAAGTAGCATCCAAGCTGGTAGCTAGGTCATCGACATCTTCCTCCTGCTAATGGACGACCCCCTGGACCAATTTTCCCTTGCCCATCTAAAGAAAAAGGCACGTGATTGGTCGAGCACGTTGTGGATCACTTGCAAGATAATTGGAAACACTTTGAGCTACAGAAAAGGTGTGACTATGATGAACAAAAACATCTTGAGCTATGAAAAAGATAGAAGTCCGCAAGCAGCTAGCTCATGCTTGTCCAACTGGACTTGTGTGACAAGGGTCTTACTTTTTGGTAAAAAAAGGGGGAAAGCCAACAAACCTCCCATTTTTGTTGCGCTCAGAGATTGAGACAGAGGGAGAGAGCGGACTTTTTAAGAGACACCCTTGTTTTGCATCTACCAAAAACAACCCAGAATTTCTTGGCATCACCCAATTGGGCATATCCTGCACGCAAAAAATGTGGATGGCTGCATAACCTTCACTATTCATTGTTCACACGCCTCCCGCTCAACCTCATACTCTGCATAGTGGAGTCAGCCACCTAAAATCCAGCCAAAGGCTTGAGGGTAGTCCCTTTGATGCAGCCGAAGGCTGAGGTTGCGCAAAGGACAATGCATGCACTAGTATACAAATTGAGAATTGTGGTGCAGAGGTTTGTGATGAAGACATAGCTGAGTAGAGTGATATTTCTAAGGAGATAAGTCCAAGGAAGAGAGAAAGGAATTGTGGAAATGGTAGATTGAAGCCTTTGAATCATGTAGAGGTGGAGCATATGAGGCGAGAGAGGCTAAACCAATGATATTATGCACTAAGGGCGGTGGTACTAAATGTTTTAAAGATGTACAAAGCATCCTTGTTAGCAAATGCTGTCATTTACATTGAGGATCTAAAGAGCAAGGTGAGGGACCTTGAGCTGGAGAGAGAAGGCCTATATAGCTAGAGCAGGAGATGATGTCAAGCTCTCTTAGGGAAATGAGCTTGGAGAGCAAGTAATTGGTAGTAAGGCAAGCATAGGTGATCATCCAACATGCCAATTGGTAGTGAAGGTGACGTTTTTGCCTAACAAGGATGCTCTTATAGATGTATATGGTTCCTTAGCATGCCATCATGTTGCTAGGTCATGATGAAGCTCCAAGAACTTCAACTTCATATTCATCTTGAAAATATCTCCAGCACAAGGGGCGTGGTTCATCAAGCCATACTTGTACACAGCTTGAGGGATAAAACCTTCTCTCAAGACCAACTGGGAAGTGCCATCTCTTATAGTTCTCTATAACCTCAGGGACATCACCTGCATGCATGAAAGCTCCTTAAACTCTTGTTATTTTGAGAATTGTAACATACTTTGATGTGTGCATCTTGTGTTATGCTTGTACCTTGGTCATGTACTCATCGTGGCATTTGTGTCCTACATAAGGCCTTAGCAAATCATTGTATTCTTGGGAGCAATTGCGGACATAGGAAAAACCTTGTCGATCAGTGCATGGCAAATAAATGAATGACACTTTTTTCCTTCCTACTTTTTTTGTAAGGAATACCCTAGCTAAGCACTTTTGTTGTATATGTAGGCCACCACGAGAGATAGTTGACATTTGTTTGCCTATTTCTTTTGAGAGGAGCATTGAATACCGGATCACACACTTTCTCATCCTAATGTGTAGGCCATTGTGACTCACCTTGTTTCCTACTTTGATGGAGTGTTTAAGAGATACTATGGGCCAGCACACTCATAATCTCACTAACCCCCATGTATGGGAATATTCTTCATATAATTCACCTTACATCCCTTGTATAAACCCCCTACCTTACAATCACATGTTACCATACAATAACCCTTAGTGAATTGCTTTGGTCTATAACCTTCATGTCTAATGGATTTCGATGGAACCACATTGCCTCACTTTTTCTTTTGCTACTTTCTCGGGATCTACTTTCATGAATGATTATTGTATGGTGTTTGTAGTGTTCTCACCATCAAGGTAGTATTCTCACCATCAAGCCAATAATGTGTGTTATAATTCACTCTATATTGACATCGAAGTGCTTGGCATATCAAAAATCAAGGCTTTGTGACACCTCTAAATGATGGATAAACCAATCATCTCTTGGTCATGTAGGATTCAGGTTGAATTCAAAACCATTTTTTAAATTCAATGGAAATAGACTATTTGTCCATTTTCATTGTTTCATAGCTCGGATGAGAAACGAGAATGATATTAATTCCTAGAAAATAGTCACATTTCTCTCATTTTCACAAGCATCCTTCAAGTCCTCTTTCAAACATTACTCTAAATGGTTATAAGTCATGGTAAATCCATACACCGTCTTATGTCTAGATCTTACACTTGGCCAAAGTGACCATTCTGATCTCATTCTGATGTCATGGCATCCATTCTAATACCGGCAATGATAGCCATATACCTTCCTATCATCTTCTTGATATTGCTTGACTTGATCATAGAATCAAAAGTTACTTGAGAAACAAGAATAGCTAGAGATAGCATGACATGGAGAATGAACTACTAAAATGCACGTCCTATGATAATTTGACCAAAGTTGCTTTAGCATCCTATATTTTTTTAACATGTCAAAAGAAGAACCTAATTGTCAAGGCATTGAGGTGGAGGAAGTCCTCAAAGCCCTAGTCGCCAGCTCAGACTATGGGGGTATGCTAGTGGGTCTATCCCAAGCCAAGTGTAGCAACCATCAACCTTCAAATTGGTTCTCCAAAGCTCAAATGAACCATTTTCTAGCAAGGTTATTGGTAGATTACGTATATCAGTGATGCTCAATGGTCGACCGCTCTTGAAAAAGGAAAATAATACAATCATAGGTTGGTAACTAGTACTCTGGAGATAAAATTGAACTCTCGCATGTGGTCACTCAAGTTTTATCAGTTGTTGTTGCCTGTAGTTGCAATTGTGAATGTTATTGGCTTGCTTATGATTTCATTTCCTCTAAGAATAGAAATTGTTTTAATTCATGCTCTGTAGCAAAGGCAGTGCATGACCACTTCCACCCACCACACACCCATGAAATAGTGTTCCTGGAGAGATCCACCCTTAGCGAGCCCCTGTGTGCTCCTACTCAGCCCCTTACTTGTTGAGATTGGTTGTTGGCCCCAAGAAAAGAGGCATTTTGGAAGCCTTGAGAGGATGCAGCCTTGGTTGCACCAAGAGCAAGTGGAAGAGAGTCTTCACGAGCTTGGTCTACATCTTGTTTGATTGCACCGGGAAAGGCTTTGGTAGTGCCATCAACCAGGTTGCATGGAAGGTTGGTAGTGCTTGCAAGGGGCCGAGCAAGGTGAATAACTTGGACCGAGGTAGTAACTCGAGTAGCAAGGCTATGGTTGGCTAGATGGGCACTGGTTGTAATAGGCCTTTCTTGGGTAGACTGGACCACAAGAGCAAGGTGGTTGGACAGGAGGGCCTCATTGCACGTAGTGACACCAAGGGTTGAGCAGGGTTCAAAACCTTCGATTCATGATAACACGCTTGAAAATGCAGACACCAAGTGGGTGTTCTACATTGCTTGCAAGTTGGAATTGGGCCGCAACGATAGTAATAGCACTAGTAACATCATCGTCAAGAGGTTGGGTGGGAGCTTGCATGGGATTTCTTGGGTGGACACCGCAAGCTCTGTGTTGAAATTGCAGTGGACCTAAACATTGATGGTTGTTATATGAAAAAACAAGTGGCCAATAAGCATTATCAGTATGAATGGATGCCCCGTATCACTATATTTTCATAGTGATGTATGTTGTAGCTTCTTAGATGCAAATTTTAGTAAAGAAATGATACTATTTTGCTTGTAAAAATTACTTCTCTCCACCCTTTGAAGTCTTTGTTTACTCCTCTCTCATTATAGATGTAAGCTTTGCAGTTCATATCTTGCCAAATGTTCAAGCTCAAAGTTAGGACTTTTGGAAACTTATACATATTTTTTGGTGTGTATCATATGAGTAATGTCTATTTTTGTGGTAAACTTTTTTGTGTCGTTAGAAAAGGCTCCAAATTTAGAGTCAAAAATCTCACAAAAATGGTTTTCATTGCAAAAGCTCAAATCAAAAGCTCGCAAAAAAAAAAGGTACCAAGCATAGACATATATGTGAATGAAGTCACCTCAATCAAATTTGTCAATAAAGAAGGCTATGACATTATTCCCTTTCAAATGGTTCTAATAATTCATAAAATAGATAATAGCAATGAAGTAGAGAGTGCAAAAAATGAGATAACTTGTATCACAAGGACATGGACGATGAAAATTCAAGTGCTTTAGAAAGAAAAAAAACCTAGTCATGAAAAAAGATGTTAAGTTTTACAATTTTCTTAACCAAAATTTGAAACAAAAATTGAGATTACAATACCAATCACGCCAAATAGTTGGGTAACAAAAGAGAAAACCCTATGCCAAAACTCAAGGGTAAAATGTATTTTGTGGGAGTTGCGAAAAAAGGGATGAAATCCAAAGCGAAGGAAACCAAGGCAAAATATGGAGGCCAAAAATGATAAAAATTGAACGAAAAAAGAAATACCAAGAACTAAAACAAAATTTGAAAGAGGTTTGGATGGCGGAGATGAGAAGTGAGGGAGATTCAAAGTTAGATCAAATTAGTGTTCCATCCCATTACAAGAGAAACTCAAACAGTATTTGAAAGAGGTTTGGATGATAGAGATGAAAACTAAGAAAGATTCAAAGTTAGATTAGATTAGTGTTCCATCCCATTACAAGAGTTATATAATCAAGAATTAATACAATCAGTGATGAGAGAGCCTAAAGGACTAGAAACATCTTATGATGGTCCTGCAAAAGCAACGAAGATTGACCTAGCAAAGTTTGGGGAAGAATCAAGATGTGGCTATATTGTGAATGACTTAACCCTTGAAGGGGAGGAAATCTTAATAGCAATGCTCAAGGAATACAAAGATGTTTTTGCTTGGTCATATCAAGTTCTTAAAGGAGTTGATCTTTTCATTACAACATATGATCTCCGTCAAGAGTGACGCCAAACAAAGTAGACATTGTCTCTATACCCACAATGAGATGTTTAAAATCAAAGAGGAAATAGACAAAGTGAAAGAAGAAAAATTCATCTACGAGATAGAAAATTTAGATTTGGTCTCACTAATTGTGCTTGTGCCCAAGAAAAATAGAAAATTGAGAGCATGTGAACCTCAAAGGGAGAATGTTGGATCTATTCGAGACAATTATCCCCTTCCTATAACAGAGCATGTAGTGGAAAGAGTGGATGGAAAAGAAGCCTATAGCTTTTTAGATGGATTTTGGATACAATCAATTGGAAATCAAAGCTAAAGATCAACAAAAAATAGCTTCATTAGGGGAAGTTTGAGGTCTTGAATTCCCCTGGTAAGAAATGGTAGAGAGAAAAAACACGTTTAATTTTTGGAAAAATGAACAAGGAATTTTAAAACTCAAAATTGGGGGGGGGGGGGGGGGGGGGGGGACCTCTATATTTTTACTAGGTGCACGAGAATGTGTCCCTTTCCCCAAAATTCTCCCTCCAGCACACCGTTTTTTTTGTTTGGTCCAAATTTCAAATTTCCCTCTGCTCATTTTTTTATTTCTCTACACCTTTCTCTGCACCATATCCAAATCATTATCTTCCCCACATCATCTCCATGAATCCCACTAAAGAGGTATCTATCATCTCCATGTCGAGTTGGAAGATGAATATTCCCCTCTCCAAAAAAGAAACAAAAGAAGCGCATTGATCTATGGACACATGGTAGATTGTATCCCATAGACCCTATCACCAAATGCACCCCACCATTCTTCAGATGTTCTTCATTGATGAGATTTGTAGGAGATGATATGAAAGGGCTATTAGGCTATACACGAAATCTTGCAGCAACAGAGAGGGACATTCTTAAGCTGGAAAACCATTTTCTACTATAGTTCAAGGATTCTCTTAATCATCATGTTCAAGAAAGCAAGGAAAAGGTAAAGAACCTCCAATTATTATTGAACGTGAGAAGAAAAAGGATAGAGCTTGGACTTAGATAAAGGCAAAGAAAGTTGAATAATATTAAGAGTCTCAAGCAAGGAGGTGGAGGCTACAGTAGAAGACTAAAAGTAGAGGTAAAATTTCTTTTTTCCAATTTGATATTTGTTTTGCAAGTTAGTATCTTTGGGTGCTATAGTCTTTCCTTGTGTTTACTCAAGTGCTTAGTTCAACCAGACTGCTCACAAGGAAACATGAGAGGTGTATCACAATCATTTTGTGAAGTGATCTTGTTGGCAACCTATTGAATGAAAGAAGATTCAGGGTTGCTAGGCAGAAATGCATCAATGGATTTCTACAAAGTTCTACTTTGGACAAAAATGAATTTCAAGGCACTTTAAACAAAGCTAGAATCAGTAGGGTAGGTTACCAAAATCTATTCAAGCTCATCAACAGAAACCTGAAGAAGTCAAGTGTGAATGGGTCCTTGATTCTAAATCCATTAGTTGGTTAAATCTCAGGCTTAGAATTAAGTCCAAGGTCATGGAGACGCTTGGAGAGCCTTTTCACCTCTATATCCTGGTAAGAAGTCTTTCAACAATTTGTTCTTTGACTTGAGAACTTTGCAAAGGGCCATGATAAAATTTTATAATCTTCAACATACTGAGGTGAATGGGCACGCCATTTTTGTCATCAAATCAGATGAGAGTGAATTGTAAAGGGTAGAAATCTTCTGAGAGTCTCAATAACTCTCATGAAAAGAGATCTTCATACCACGGGGGCCGGGGGGGGGGGACCCTAAAATTTTAGTGTGCACTTGGAGAAGAACATTTGGTGGTTGGGTGATTTTGAGCTTGATAGTGAAGATTTCAATGTGTTGAATTGGGTATTCCACCACGCTAGTATCCCTACTATAATTAGAGATCAACGGGTTGGGGAGGAGCTAAATGTTGAGGTTTTGGTAGGTACAATGTGGAATGGCACATGGGGGGGAGACCTAAAGACACTAAAGTGTGTACAATGTGTCAAGGGGTGCTAATGCCAAGAGCCTCTGTATCTACTGCATGGGTGCATCAAAGGAGCTGAATTGTGCTAATTGGAACAAAGCCCCAGATAGACACTCTAAAGATCCAACTTTCAAGCTGTTTTAGAGATTCCCCTATCCACCTCTGCGCACACTGCATGCACTTTGTAGAATCATTGAGAATATTGTGCACCTCTACATAGGGTTTGCATGCAACCTACAACCTTATAATTTAGAGAAGCTACAATAAAAAGTATTGAGAGGGTATTGTTTGATATGGACATCATGGGGGAATATTGTGATTGAGTCAAACCCCAAAAGGTCATCTGGTGGAAATAATGTCCCTAGGAAAGCTTCTTTTGGTGGGATGAAGGCCATAACATCCTTGGAATTTCATGGAAATTTGGGTTGGGGTTCATCTAAAGTCCAGTACAACCAATTGAAGGCTCTGCACAATGTTGTGAAGGACCATGGATTTGATGGAAGAGCAAGGAATGAAAAGGCAGAGGTGTGGGAAGCCCTAGATGCAGTCTTTTCTTATTGTGATAAAAGTCATTGGGAAAAGAATGACCTCTCCAACTTTAAGAAAGAGTTGAACAGGTTCAAAAAAGTCATGACAAATGCTTGGAGCTCATAGCACTTCACACACTACATGGTAATAATTATGAATTTTGACTCTACTCATTTGCTTCAATACTTGCATAAGTTGCTAAAGAATTAATCTTTTTTTCTGTGCAGCACATTATCTACAATCACACTCCTTGGTTTGTAAAGAAATATGGAAACTTGTCAATCTAGTCTACTCAAGGTATGGAGAAGTCCCACTATCAGGCAAGAACCAAGTTTTTCAAACACACTAGACATGGTGGAGGAGCTCAAAATGCTAGTAGCTAGCTTGAAATATTCTTGTGGTTTTACAGACAAGTGTGACATAGAACAAGATCACAAGAGACTAAAAAATTATTAATCAGTCCTGATATTGCTACAACTATATAGAGGATGCATACAATAGAACATCTGCAAGTGAAAGGTTGTTACAATGGCTTTCCAGTAGAGAGGGGCAAGGAAGAAAATGGAGAATAATACAAGAATCACTTCTATTTGCTTAAGCCAACATCAAAGTTTTCTTTTTTTTCCCTCCAATTCAAGTACTCCTGCTGCTTATAACCCTGCAAGTGCTTCAAGCCACCAGAAGAGGTAAGAATATACCCAGCCATAGTGCCAAAGTATGCACTTCTTCAGCCCATAAATCTTAGAGAAAGTCCAAAAACTCTAATAAATTCTTGCTTCTCAAGAAGTATGATTTTGTCCACTCCAACTCTTATTGGATGTGAATTTACCACCCTTGACAGAGCCACTAGTGCAAGTATGGGGAGAGTGGGTGATTGGGAAATCTTCTTGTGGTAGATGTTACCATATACATGTGGTAGTGATGTGTGTGAACACACTAGGACCACCGGGGCATTTTTTCCCTCTTTAGAAGGTTTTTCCCCCCATGCATTGTATATACGCCCATCACTCTACGGCTATCTATCTTTCCATTGCACACCAAGTAACACACTCTCTATTGTGTACCTTGAGCTTCCTTAGTCCTCTCCAAGCTGTGTGTGTGTTTCTCTGTAACCCTATTTCCAACAATTGGTATCAGAGCACGTTACATCCTCCCGGGCTTAGTCGCCAACTGCTCCAGCACACGCCTGCTCACTTTCTCCGATTACAGTGAGGTTTGGTGAGCTCGCCAACAAATATTTCGGGATAGCTCGTAGAGCTGAGTCTGCTCAAATTTTTGATTCGGGCTCATTTCAGCCTCCATTTCCACTACAAGCAAGCCTGTACAAGCAATTTCGTCATTTTGTGCAGAATTTTTGTCACTACCGTTTTTTGCATAACATGTGCCTTACAGTCTTCTATTGTTTGTGCTATATAGCAGGTGTTGTTTCCACTCCGTTTCTCCTATTTTCGGGTAGTTTTCACATCAGGTGCAGCATTTACCATGGCTGACACCAACACAGATGTCTCCAAGATGTTTGCTATTGAGGACAGGTTGGATGGGGACAACTACCCTATGTGGTCTTATATGATGCAACACGTTCTTGTGTCAAAGGGTGTCTAGAATATTGTGCAGGGCATTGATGTACGTCCTGGTTCTGAGGATGTTGCAGGTCTTGTTGCAAGGATTGATGCTATTAGAGTTGTTTTGCCTACATAAGAACAAGCTTGTTGGGATGTAAAGGATGCACAAGCTCATGCATTGATTGCGTTTTCTGTGAAGCGCACCATTGTTCCTCACATCCGTTCAGCAAAATCTGCAAAATAGGCTTGGGATATTTTGGGTGGTCTTTATGCAAGTCGCACTGAGGTTAAAATTTCTTTGTTGTGTAAAGAGCTGGAGTCGAAAATTATGCATGAGAAAGATGATATGGACACTTTCCTTGCTAGTGTTAAGGATATTAATGAGAAACTTATTTCTGTAGGTGAAGTCATTTCAGACAGTTCCCTTGTGGAGACTATTCTTGATGCCTTACCAGATTCTTACCAGAATTTTGCTAGTACTTGGATACTTATGACCCAAGGAAATCTAGAAGTTGTCAAGTCATTTCAGACAGTTCCCTTGTGTAGACTATTCTTGATGCCTTACCAGATTCTTACCAGAATTTTGCTAGTACTTGGAGACTTATGACCCAAGGAAATCCAGAAGTTGTCAAGTTTGATGCATTATGCACATTGTTGTTGCAAGAGTCACTTTCCAAAAAACATTTGGACTAGACAGCGTGCAGTTGAACAGGCTTTTATGGCTTCTCAAAGAAAGGACGGTAACAGCAATGCAAACACTTCTTATGGTTCTGCTGCGAGTGGTAAAACTTCCGTTCCCAATGCTTTGCTGGCAGCACATCGTTTGGCAATTCTGGTGATAAGGGAAAAAAGAAGATGCGTTGCCATTATTGTAAAGCTAATGATCACTTGATCAAGCAATGTCCTAAGTTAAAGGCCAAAGAGGCTAAGAAGAAAGAGGGTGGTTCCACTGCAAATGCTGGTTCCACTACAAATGAAGCCATTGTTGAGTCTTCATGCAGCGTTCTAAGTTTCCAAAGGATGGTTCAGTTCAGGCCACATGCAGGTTGTAGGTTGTGCATAGTGATGTTTGTGGGCCCATGCAAACTCCGTCCTTGGGAAATTACCTTTACTTTGTGACTTTTATTCATGATTACTCCAGGCATGCATGGGTATTTCCGCTTAAAGCAAAGTCCGAAGTTTTTATGTACTTCAAACAATTTCTGGCTATGGGTGAAAATGTCTCAAAATGTACTATGGGCACCCTCCGTTTCGATCGAGGGGGGAAGTATATGTCTCATGAATTCAATGCATTTCTGGCTAGTCGTAGGATAACACACCAATGTACAATGCCTTATACACCTCAGCAAAATGGTGTTGCTGAGAGGAAAACCAGGTCACTTACGGAAATGGCACGATGTATGGTCAAAAGTCAAGCTTTGCCGCATTCTTTTGGCTTGAGGCCATCATGCACTTATGTACTAAACATGTGTCCTACAAAAGCTTTGCAGTCTATTACTCCATATGAAGCATGGATGATAGAAAGCCTTCTATTGAGCACATGCGTGTTTTTGGTTGTTTGGCATATGCTTTGGTGCCACAAACACAACGTAGAAAATGTAAGGTCTCTGACCCCGACCAAAAAGAGCACCGTGTACCATGTAATGATCATAATGAAAAAAGTTACTATTTTTAGCAGTTTTCAAAATTCTGTCAGTGCCATGATGTTTAGAATGTTTATCGCTCCCAAATGTGAATTAAGATCATTTTTGAAAAAAAAAAAATCCAAAAATAGTAAGTTTTTGGGCACCCGACCCGTTTAGTTTTGATTGTCTCGAAAAACTGCACCCGTACCCCGAATTTGAAAAAAATGCATTTTCGGACCCCGGGGGCTGCTAAATATGACAGGTACTCGGGCCAGTACGCCTTAGTTAGATCTCCGTATAGCAATTTACGGCATCAAAATCCGACTCGTATGACTCGTTTTAGCCTAAAATCAATTTTTCCAAAAATTGAGCAGGGAGGCACCGGAGCCCGGGACTATGTGAGAACAGGTCCCAAGCCACTCCATATCGGCTTTAGCAGCTAGGGGGCGCCTTTTATCCTTGTGGGAGTCCTGGGAAAGCTGCCAAGCCAGAAACTAAGTCTCAGAGCCAGTTAACCTAGCCAACCTGACACTTGGTGGATAGGGGAACTGGACTTGCCAATGCAGAGACTGAGTGCTCCTCCAGATGCTAATAGCAGGGCTGGTCAATTTTCAGCCTGTAGGAGCCTATTTAAAGGCCTGCACACACACACACACAGACACACACACACACACACACACATGCTCACACACACACACCCAGTACACACACACACACACACACACACACCTTGGGGAGGTGTTGTCGGTACACACATCCTTTGAAGGAGAAGCAAGGAGGGAGGTGTTGTCGAATTATCGCCTCAAAAAGCTCGATTAAATCAGAGAATCGAGAGGATTATCAGCCCTTAATCACTGTAACCATGGTTTAATTAATGCTTTCTGCAAATCCTTTTCATTACCATCTAAATTCCTCGTCTATTATGCTTGTTCCTAGTCGTAATTCTCTATAATTACTCTCTAATTTCTGTTTAATCTTATTCTATTATGTAATCATCACACCATAGCTGAATTATCAGTCATTCATCATCCTTAATTAGTGATTAGTGCATGATTAATAGAATTTTCTCTCTCTAGGTAACATAGTGATTAATCCATAAGCCGGTAACTGTGTAGATTGGTAAAAATCACTTTTTTATTAACAATATAGCTAAATTAGATCCATTCTCTTATTCATTAAGATGTAATTAAGGTAAAATTAAAGCCGTCATTAAGTCTCTAAGAGTTAATTTTTCTCACACCTATGCATGAGGTGAACTTGCATCCTCTAATTGTTGCTAGGAAAGAGATTAATTATGTTGATTCATCTTTCTGGTAATTCTATTAATGAGACCTTATTATTCTTAATCATCTAAGTCAAGTAATTATCCTTAGAACCGGTTCCCATAGGAATATGCATCATCCATAATGATTACTATATGGAAAAATCTAAACCTCTCATGTAGCAGGCATTGTTGATGTTGCTAATCTATCATTTGGCTTGTTATGACGCTTGCGGACATTAGCTCTTTTCTCCAAGCTAACCATTTAAAGTAGTGAGTTTAAAATGGCCCCGATTAAGAGGACTCTCTTTGGTGGAGCCCACAACCATGAGGCAGGAACGAGAAATGTGAACGGAAAGGGGAAAGCTCCCTTGGACGACCAAGCACCGGCCATCTCACCGGCCATTGACGAGAAAATGGAAGAGGTAGGTCATAATTTTATTCAAGTCGTTGAATTAACATTGCACACGTTTAGTTAGGAATGAACATATCCCCAAAACATGTTGGAGAAATCCGACGGAAACCTCGGCACTGAACTCATTTGTACATTAAAGTCTAAAGTGTTGGGGTATAGGCGCATGTGCCTTGCCCGGCCGCCCAGAGTTTGGGCGGCCACTGACTTGTATACCTTATACATAGCATAAGTGTATAGGGGGCTGCTCACTCTTTGAGTCTCCCCACCCATATCTGTGTGTCGTGTGTCTCCTTCTCTCTCTCACTCTTCGTCTGTGGTGCTCTCCGATCCCCTTCAATTGGTATCAAAGCGACAGGTGTGAGAGCGTAGATGGACGGCTTCGCGATGAACTCGTCGGCTATGGCGGAGAGGTCATAGATCTGAGCAAAGAAATAGAGGAGGCTTGTGGACAGCCATACAGAGGCTTGCAGGAGAGCTCTCAGGAGCTTCCTAGTGCTCACAAATCAGTCCACATTTCCTCTACAGATCAGCCCACTGTGTACAGCATCTTCCCTCTTCTCGGCAAGCTTTGCAACGGCTACATCGGCGACAGATTGGAGCTTGGAGCTTCCATAGACATGGAAGCATTGTGAGATTGATACATTCAGCTCACACATCGAGGTGGGAAGTGAGTTTGAGCCTTTCTATGAGCTCAAAGAAGCACAGAAGAAAGTCGTTTAGTTTTTGGCAGTTTGACAGTAGTCTATTGTTTTGCTCATAACTTGAGTTACAAAGCTCCGATTCCAAAACTTTTTTGTTCATAACGGAGCTGGCTTTAAGCTCTACGACTTTGTAGAAGGGATCATTTTCTGATTCGGAGTGCAGGTGGGTCTGAAATTAAAAACACAGAGACTGTTTTTCAAGACATTTTTGGGCTCTGTTGTTTTCTATGCTGCAGATAGCTTACCCGTGCACACTGCAGGTAGCAGACACATATGAGGTGTTACAAGATCGGGTTTGACTCCCAGGTACAGGTTGAGTCTAGTACTCCCACAAGTGTTTCCAGTTGCAGTTGAGTGGTTCTTTTGCAGTGTTGTGGCTTGCATACATGGTCTTTGAGCGGGTAATGCTCTATGTATGCTTATGTGGTGAGCAGTAGATCTTGTGAGCAAGTGCAGAGGTTGGTTGTGGATGATATGTATGGTCATCTATGGTACTCTTTGTGAGCATTTGTTGGACACAGGTTTGCAGAGATTATGTATGTTGAGTGTAGTTTGATGCGCATTGATTGCTCATTGTATTCAGCTTGCAGGACAATGGTTATTTTGTGTTGATAGCCATTGTGCATCGAAGCTCTGGAGAAATTTTCCCAGGAGTTTTATGCGCATCATTTATGTGATCTAGGTAGAGATTGCGGGTTGCACTCAGCATTTGCGTGCAGTGTTCTCTGTAGGTGGGAGATTTGTGCATGTGTATGCATCGATACCGCACAGTGTGGGCTTGGTGATTAGCTCACAGATTGCAGTGTGATACTAGAGCAGGCGAGGCTTGTATTGACATTGCGGGAGCTCTATTTTGGAGTGTGTCTCACAGGTTTTACATTTTGTTTCTAGCCATATTTTTAGACAGTTTCCAGGTGTTGTTGGTGAGGTGGTTTTGCTATCTATCTTGCTACTTGTGCTCTCACAGATGCGTGTGTTTGATGGGTCAGACTTTGCGGCATGGAGAGATTGTATGCTTGATGCATTGACACAGCGACGGTTGCATCGACCATTGAGTGGTGATGCAGGTAGACCTTCAAACATGTCTGATGATCAATGGCAGGAGCTAGAGGAGATGGCACTATCCACACTCTCTTTGCACCTTGCAGAATCTGTATATGCTCTTGTTATGTATGAGACTACTACGAGAGAACTTTGGCGCAGATTACATGATATGTATGATAGATCTGAGTCATCAAGGACTCGTGTGAGACATGTACATTCACGAGTACGCCGACATGTGATATGTTGGTATTGTGGTCATTATGGACACGTTAGACGGCGCTGTTTTCGTCGTATGCGACATGGAAGTCTCAGAGATGTATGTAGTGATGCCATGGACTCAGTTGCTTTGACAGTTAAGGCAGATGTACTGTCGGAGTATATTAATGATGAGGATGTCACTTTTACCTCGAGCTATGCACGAGATGCTATACATGTGGATAGTGCACTCCCTTCGCAGTGGTTGCTAGACGCAGATGCTATGTTTCATGTCACGTCTCATCGTGAATGGTTTTGTAGCTATTCTAGCGGGATGCTTGGTAGTGTACGTTTGACTGATGGATCGGTGCATGCAATAGCAGGTGCAGGAGATATGAGACTGTCATTACCAAGTGGTGCATCTTACTTGTTACGACATGTGCGCTATGTACCAGATTTGACAGTGAGTTTGATCTCGATTGGTCAGCTTAGAGATTGTGGATGTCAGATTTCGCTTCGAGAGCAAGATTTTGTGATGTATTTGGGTTCGCTAGTGATTGTGAGAGGTGCCAGGAGTGGCCCACGTTACCCATTGCATGTGGATCACGGGAGAGACGGTGTTGTCTCTGTGATCATGCAGCCAAGTAGACAGCGAGAGAGTAGGCGAGTCTCTTTTGCTTGTGGGTTGCAGGATGCTTTGCATAGAGTGCAAAGTAATGAGCTCGTTGTGCACACAGTTGGGGCACGACTTGAGCAGTCACACAGAGAGGTGACAGACTCAGACATGCATGCTTTGATAGTGACTGAGAAAAGCAGAGAGTCAGTTGTGTGAGATACTTCTATGCAGGATAGACAGGTAGAGTGGTCTTGCTCTAGTGAGTCACGACAGGAGGAAGTTGTGCAAGAGTCTATGCATAAGGAGTTAGAGCATGAGAGCTCTAATGAGTCACAACATATTGAGTGGTCATGTTTACAGTGGATGATTGCAGAGGAGACTGAGATGTCAGCGATTATGCAATCCTTCCTTTCTATGCTCGACAGTGAGCATGGCGATATAGTTGTGCAGGATATGTCTTCCAGCAGACACCTAGAGCAGCTGGTTTGCTATGAGGTTGCACGACAGGTTGATGCGTCTTTTGCGGATAGTCAGGACATGCATGTGGCTGACACGCCTTGTCAGTCAGAGATGCCTATTGCCATGGATATATATGTTGATGCATGCTCCGTAGAGCTAGCAGGGCCCGCTAGCATTGCATCGGCATTCGGTGGTCTCATGTATGAGATGCTGATCTTGAGACCGCTGGATATCGCAGCTGCAGTGGGAGCATTTGGAGTTGGGGTTGTCAGTCGTTTGTTGATTGATGAAGGCATAGTGCACAAGGGAGATATGCAGGTATTGCGTACATACTTGCAGTACGTGTGCGGTACGTCTGGTGGTGTATGGACTTACACGGGAGCAGGACAGCCGGATGCACACGATCACAGCCCGCGAGTGGGCATCTGTTGAGAGCAATTTTCTCTCGCCTTTTGTAGTCTTTAGACTAGGTTCCCCTGCTTAAAAGCACAGTCTCCTTTAAGTGGGAGGTTGTTGGGATATATGCGCATGTCCCTTGCCCGACCACCCAGAGTTTGGGCGCCCACTGACTTGTATACCTTATACATAGCATAAGTGTATAGGGGGCTGCTCACTCTTTGAGTCTCCCCACCCATATCTGTGTGTCGTGTGTCTCCTTCTCTCTCCCACTCTTCGTCTGTGGTGGTCTCCGATCCCCTTATAAAGTAGGAAAGAAATGATTGATGGGTATGCTGGTTGCACTAGGAAAGAATGTCTGCTACGGAAAATTTAGCTCAACATGTTCATTTTATTTCCAATGTTGAATCAGTCCTGACCCCCCTACTGATCACAGGGGGCAGAGTTCCTCGTTAATGGGCTCTTGAATCCACGACTTGATTTTTATGCGGTGGATACCCACGACTTGCTTTCTATGCGGTGGGAACCCACGTCTTGCTTTCTATGCGGTGGGAGTGTCCATGTCGTGCTTTCTATGCGGTGGACATACCTAGTTGTATGGGCAGCTAGGCAACAACGGGAGGAGTAAACTCTCGCTGTAGGCGGAATGTTGTGCCTCCAGAACATTGGAATTTTAATGAATAAGTTTGAGTAGAATTTTTACTAGAATACTGTCTTGGTGTTGTTTGCAATACTTGTTTGAAGGGCTGTCTTAACGAACATTGTGATTCGGAATCTAATCAAGGTATGTTTATGCTGAACAATCATTGTGGTAGTAATTAGGACACACAAGGAAGTGTGAGTGTGGGGGTGGAAAGTGGGGGCTTGGCTCACGTTGCCAATGCCTATGAGAAGGGTGGTCCCGATTGGTCGGGAACTCTCTGTCCCCATAGTGTTCAATTCGTTATTAGTAATACTCATTGCCCCTAGAGCGGTGAAATCTCGAGAGTACGTGCCTCTGAAACATGGGGAAAAAGGCACTCGGGGTTTCTCTCCTCTTGGAAGGTGGGTCTTAGGATCGCTAGATAGTTTAAGTACGCTTCCCCTGCGAGGTGGAGCTAGATCTCCTTTCTAGTAGGCTCGAGCTCGACTCACTTTGTGATGAGAGATCGTCCACTAGCTGAACCCTGAACCACTCTGTTTGCTTCCGCTATAGATCTAGTGGCCACCAGGTTCACCATTAGATCCGATGTTTGATATGGCGGGGTGGGGACCTCACAGAAAATTGGATGATAAGGCTGTCAAATGTATTTCCGTTGGTTATAGTGCTGAAATCAAAGGTTACAGGTTGTATCATCTGCAACAAAACATATTCTGGTTTCAAGGGATTAGTGTTTGTGGAAGATTCTTTTCAACCCTTGCTATCATGTACTAGAGACAGTAATGTAAGCTCATAGGACATTTATAACACTTTGTTGCCTCTTTTTAGTGGTGGAAATACGAATGTAAGTTCCAATGAGGCAAATGTACAGCCTATGGGGGTTTCTGAACATGTTATAGATCAGCCTATTACTGATGCAGATGTACATGATGTACTTGATGAGGAAAGGGCTGAAAATGAGCAGGCTAGAGGTATGCCTAAAAGGCTGGTGCACACTTTGCGTGACAGTAAACTGGATGCACCTTTGTCTTGTCGTACTCGTTCAGGCTCTTACCATGCATCTTATGCATCAGATTTTTATGCTTTGGCTGTGTCTAGCTTACATGATGTTGAGGAGCCTCTGTCTTTTGATGAAGCATAGAATTCAGAAAATTGGATGGCTGCCATGCAATCAGAATAGGATGCACTTATAAAACATGACACATGCACTTTATGTGATTTGCCTCTTGGCAAAAAGTCCATTGGTACAAATTGGGTTTACAAGTTGAAACGCAAGCCGGATGGTGAGATCGATCGCCATAAGGCTTGACTTGTTGCAAAGGGTTATGCACAACAAAAAGGCATAGATTATGAAGAGACCTTTGCTCCCACTTGTTGTATGACTACTGTGCGTTTTCTATGTGCATTGGTAGCTCATTTTGGTTGGGATGTACATCAATCATACATTGTTACTGCTTTCTTGAATGGTGACATATTTGAGGAAGTTTATGTAACACGGCCTCGCAATTTTGTCAAGAAAGGACAAGAGGACAAAGTGTGCAAATGTAACAAGGCTTTGTGTGGGTTGAAGCAATCTCGTTGTGCTTGGTATGAGAAAGCTGACACTCATTTGGTCAAACAAGTCTTTTGTAACAGTCCAGCAGAAAGCACATTGTATGTAAAGCGTGAGGGTGATGTACTTCTCATTGTGGTTCTTTATGTAGATGATTTGCTGATCACTCGAACAAATGAGAGACATCTTGCTGAATTTAAGGCTGATTTGAATGCTATTTTCAAGATGAAATATTTGGGGTTGTTGCATCGTTATTTAGGCATACAGTTTAAGCAGTGTGATGGTGGTATTGCCTTGTGTCAGAAAAGTTACATAGAGACGATTTCAAACCTATTGCCACTCCCATGGAAACAGGTTTGAAGTTGAGTCTACATGATGCTGGTGATCCTTCTGATGTCACTCTTTACCAAACTATTGTTGGCTGCCTCATTTATGTATGCAACACGAGGCCAGATATACAGTTTGCAGTCTCACAAGTCAGCAGATTTATGCAAAGCCTAGGGTCTAAGCATTGGCAGGCTATCAAGAGAATGTTTTGCTACCTTAGTGGCACTTTACACCTTGGCTTGTTTTATCCCAAGGGGGGATCATTGCTGCCAAATTTACATGCTTTTTCGAACTCAGATTGGGCTGATTATTTTGACACACGAGTGTCCACAAGTGGTTCTAGTTTCATGCTTGGCAGTTCATGTATATCATGGTTGAGTAGGAAGCAACCTACTGTGGACACTTCGAGTTGTGAGGCTGAGTACATGGCAGTCTTCATAGCTACAGTTGAGTGTGTATGGCTCAGACGCCTTATGGCTGATTTGGGTGGTGGACAGGACACCTGCAACACTATTTACACTGACAGTTAGAGCACATTGGTAGTTGCAAGGAACCCACTTTTTCATGCTCGCACAAAAAGCACATTGAGGTGCATTACCACTATGTCAGGGAGAGGCTCTCAGCAGGAGATATCAGCTTGTCTTATGTGCCAACATAGGACAACCTTGCAGATCTTTTCACAAAGGCATTGTCTCGTGAGAAGCTCGAAGCTTTCTACAAAGCTTTGGGCTTACTCCCCTTTGTGGATTGATCATGTCCTCAGGGCATGGCACTTCCCTTTACTCATGTGCCAGCTCTTGTTCACCGCATCACCCCAGGGGGGGTTTGTTACCATATACATGTGGTAGTGATGTGTGTGAATAACTAGGACCGCCGGGGCATTCTTTCCCTGTTTAGGAGGTTTTTTCCCCCGTGCATTGTATATACTCCCATCACTCTATGGCTATCTATCTTTCCATTGCACACCAAGTAACACACACTTTATTGTGTGCCTTGAGCTTCCTTCATCCTCTCCAACCTATGTGTGTTTCTCTGCAACCCTAGTTCCAACAGTAGATAGCTATTGTCTCCATGTTGAGCTTCCTGATGTAATGGCCCAAACTCTGATCCCTCTTCAGAGCCAAAGGACTGGAACGCTTCCCTCTCCCTAGAAACTTGTCACAATCTACAATATCAACCTGTGCAAAAAAATCCCTCTAATCAGTTAATAGAAAGGATGTGGCACTGAAATTTCAATGGCCTAAATAATGTGCTTGCAAAAATTATATATAGTTTTTCCATTTTACCTTAGGGTTTTCATCATCTTCAAAAATAACTTCTTTCCATTGGTCAATGGAAAAATTTGGTTTATTCTCTTTGCTCTCTCTTGGGACCTCTATGCCCATGTGTTCAATTTTCAATCTTTTTTGAATTTGTTGGAACTCCTCATATGTGGGAAGCCCTTGCTCTTCATAGATCTGAACAACATTGAGCACATGCTCTCTAGCATGGGATTGATCAATGAACTACTAAAATTATGTATCAAGTAATGATAATGGGCATGGTGTATTGTAGTCCACAAATACTTTATCATGCTCTACCCACTCTGCCAAAATAGTAAGGTAGTAGTCCCTCTTAGATCAAAGAGGTTTTGTATGTCTTGTAGCAGCAAATACTCGTTATTGTTTATCTTGTAGGTGGGCATGGTTATTGCGCACAGCAAGGGATCAAGCTCTTCCCTTGGAATATGGATTGAATCCTCCACTTTGGTGATGTTCCGTGCCTTGAATTCTGCAACGTACAAGATCTCTTCGCTTTCAACCCTCTCCATTTCCTCTCTGAAGTCTTCAGGTGTTTCCTCTGCATCTTTGACATTCACAGGTGCTGTATTTTGCAGAGATTTGGTCTCTCCTTCCTCTAACGTAATAAGAGAAAAAAGAGAAAGAATGTTATATGTTCAATCACAAGCTTGTAACCATGCCTTCCATGCCACTGACAAGGGTTATGGACCTTCTTTCAATCATCTTGGTGTAATGTCAACTTCTTGGAGCATGTGTTTCGTGTTGAATTGCCTGCTTTTAAAGTATCATTTTAAGTGTACAAAGTTGTGAAGCTTGTCTTCCCTAGTAAGGTCAAAAAAAACCTTCTGATAGTAGTCAAGAATTTCATTGTTGAACCCTTTTAAAAAAGCTCTCCAGATCAAAAGGAACATTAAGAATATCTTTCACATAGGCAAACTTAAACAATTGCTTGACTTGGTATAGTAGCTCCATTAACCTGTCATCACATGTCTCCTCAACCTCTTTAGTATCAAGACCTTCAAGCTCTTTTTGGTAGTAGACTTTTTTGCACAAGAAACAAATAAGAAAACTTTAAATTGTCATACACTTCACAAAATTATTGGTCATACTCACCCTTAAACAACCATAGTGATATGTCGTCTCTATGCAAAAATAGAGCACACGGAAGCATATCCGGGAATTCATACGAGAAACACCATATCATTATAAAAAATAACACTAATTATTTGTAGCATTGTGTCCTCGCTATGCAGAAATAGAGAACTTAGACGGCCGTCCAGGTAATTTTGCATACCTATGACATAACATTCTTAAAAATACATACTTCTACTTTGTGACATTGTGTCATCCCTATGCAAAAATAGACCGCATAGAAGGCTATCGGGGTGTTCTATTTCACATACAAACGACACCATATCATTATTAAAAAAATGACTTCTTATTTATAACATTTGTGTTCTTGCTATGTGAGATTAGAGTACTCGGAAGGCCGTCTGGGTGCTCTATTATCACCTACGGACGACAATACATCTCTTATAAATATATTTCTCAACTATAACATTGTGTCTTTGCACTCTAAAAATGGTTACCTTTATGTTTTCATGCATGCATTTTGAGCTCTTTAGCTTTGAAATGTGTATAAAACACTTTCACAAAATACGGCAGTTTGATGTTAACCCGTTGTACAAATAGTGGCAAACACAAATTGTGTCATCTTTACACAAAATTAGTGTAGGTGAACAAATTCTGAATACACTGTTTTTGCATAGGGATGACATAAGAGGTATCGTGATATTTTTTTAGATGTGTCGTCCTTATGTGAAAATAATGTATCCATCCTTTTTTTTTTGGTGTGTTGTCCTTATGTGAAAATAGTGTAACCGGATGTATTAACATGCGCAATGAGAATACCATGTACTCTCCATGTTTTCTTATGAGAAAAGTGACAACCTGGAAGACAAATTTTTGCCCTTGTTGGTTGGACAATCCTATGGGCGTAATTCCAAAGCTAAAGATAAAGTTATGGGAGAGTAAGTACATCAACATGCATGACTCTGTATGGGGTTTGGATGCTATTATTCCACTATCCAAGGTGGCCCTTCAACTCCCCTTCAACAAGTGCATGGTGACCATATGGAATTTTGGTGATCGTGTGACAAGATAATGTGATTAGAGGTTTATTATGATAGTATGAGATGCATGTCACTGTCACTTGGAATGTAGTTTGGTTTTGAGGATCCTTGAGTTGATTTGATAGGTTACTCTCTCTAGACGTTGCATTTTGATGTTTTGATTTGTAAGTTTTGTGTACATAGTGGCAACATGATCTGGACATGGCATTTTGATAATCGTGTGACTAGATTATTTGATTGGAGATTTATTATATAGTACGATATGCATGTCACACTACCATTTGGAATCCACTTTGGTTTTGGGCCTACTTGAGTTGATTTGGTAGGTTACTTTAACACTATGTGTATTGTTTGGTATTATTCACAGTCGTATATTCACTCAAAACTAATTACAAATGGTGTTTTTCAAAATTTACATTTCAATCTAATAAGAGAGTATTAAGCTTACATTCCCTCAATCATAGACATGCATGCATGTCACATTTAATTGTTTGGTAATTGAAGAAATGCACAATCCAGTGTAAATTTTTCTCATGCCACAATGTTATTTTAAGATATCTCTAGTGTAATGCGAGTCTTAAAAAGCTGAAAATAAAGTTTCAATTGCAAAAGCTCAAAAATGGAAGCTTGCAAATATAAAATCCCCTATATTGGCTAGTACTTGAGTCCATTCTAGAGGTTCAAAAAGCTCCTCTAGAAAAGGCACTGGTAAGCTTTGTCCTCTGATGAACTTTCTAAATAAAGTCCTCTTTGACGAGACTATCACAATTTGAAGCTCCACACATCCAATATGAGTTTTGGATTGAAGCCATGTGGGAATTTTTGGTTCATTTACCATGGTGGAATCAAAATCCACATCAGGTGCTCGATTGACATCTTTATAGGTGTGATCTTTCACACTTACTCTTGTAGCCATTTCCTTTTGATGCAAGTAGATATGGTCATAACCACAATCTTAAACCATTTTAAGCTATCTCATAAATGGACGTCCCAAAATAACATCAAAATTGTTGTCTTTCCTAAAGTTTACTATTGTGAACATATGTTTGAACTCAATCCCGCAAGATGTGACTACTATTTGTTGTAGCATTACCATAGGCTTTTCCACATAGCCATCTGCTAATTATAATTTTATGCACTTTTTATGTAGAAATGGTTTTTCCTATTTTTCCTAGGTTTTTTTTATAGCCATGACTACACCCGCTTTCCTGTCAAGGATAGCCAAAGTTTTAAAGTCTTTGTATCCCATCAAAAATGTTGTGTTTCTTTCTTTGCTCTCACAATAATTATCCACTTTGTTTTTTGTTTTCTTTGTCTTTAATTCCATGTCCTTGAATAGAAATTTGATACCTACATTCTCAAAGTTTTTTCTCTCTTCATCCCACAAATGTAGCTTGATTTTTTCCAATTTTTCTACTATTATCATACATTGAATTGGAGAAGACAACAACTCTTGTAAAGTCCTTGAGCCGATCATTATTGGAATTGTTTTCCACTATGAGGATACAACTCTCACTTCCAATTTAGCTTCATGCTTTCTCGTATGAAGGTAGAGCCTTCAATGTGTGTAGTTTTCTTTCTATGGAAACCATAGATCCAAATTCACCATAAGATTGATTGGAACTCTAAGTTTTGGTGCTCATGCTCCAAGTTTATCTCTAGAATGGGAGCAAATTTGTATGTGGCACTTCCTTCCTTTGCATTCCTTATCGCTTCCCATAGTTCATTTGGCCATGGCTCCTCTATTTTTGGTATAGGTGCCATGAAGTCTAATTTCAAGTGATATGTGGTGTTGGCAACCACTCGGTCTTTTAGTCAAATATATAGTGTAAGTTTTGTTTGAGGAGGTGTTTCAATGGTTTCCTTCTTAGGTGTTTCAAGCTCAACTTTTGTTGTTTTTTTTTAAGAGGTGAAATGGATGATATAGAATCAATCAAAGCTTGTGTAGTCTAAATCAATTTTTTACACATTTCCAACCTTTGTCACTCTACTTGTGAATGAGGATACATGAGGCCATCTTCGCTCTAATGTTTGGTTAGACTTCAGTTTTCTAGCCTTGTAGGCTTGCAATAAAGCATCCAGCGGCTCCAATACTTTGTCTACCAACATTGATCCTCTTGAAGTAATAGTAAATGGTCTATTTTGCTCCACTAATGAGGCTTCGTTGTCCTAGTGATGTTTCAATTGTTCCCGCAACCTTGAGAAAGCTCTACCGCCATTGTTGCTCATGCTCCCGTTTTGCTTTCAACTTTTCTTGCTTAGTTTTCCAAGATTGGTTTGAGTGTTCTAGTGGACTTTACATCTGTCTCAATTTGGTTTCTCGTAAAAAAGGCTTTACAATGGCCTTTCTCTCTCTAGAAAAGACTATACTCAAGAGAGAAAGCACATGGCAAAGGATTATTGAAAATGCAAGGAAGTGAAACCATTTTAAGGAAGTACCAAAAGATGAATTCCACTTTATAAGTGCATGTAAATTTCTCATAAGATCTCACAAGAACTTTACAAGACTCAAAACAATAAAATACGGCTTACTATGGTGGGAACTTTAGGCAAAGTGCAAAGAAGGGCATGTGGATGGGTATGAGGGCTTAGAACATTCATATGCCTCTTTAAATATCCCAAAAGAGGCTTAGCCTCCATGTGCATACTCCCATACTTTGGACTCTTCCATTTTCTCTTAGAAATTCAAAGTTACTATTTTGAAAAGGGAAGGGAAAACGTGGTCTTCACTAAATCAAGCATACCTCCCTCATACAAGGTCAGATTTCAGAATAAAAATAAATCAAAATTTATCTCTTTTAAATTTCTAATTTCTGCAACTTTGTAGAAGAAACTAAAAGCTAATTCTAAGATTACAGAGGTCATCTGACAAGATTATTAGAGATTGTCTAAAATTTTGGGTGCCTCTACTAGTATTCCATGTACTACTATGCTATGGAATTTCTTCTTGTCATGATCATAATAAATTTCCTATGGATTCCACTCTTTTTCTCTATGATATAGTTATAATGAGCATTTGTTGATGCTTTGAAGAAGAGAAGAGTGACATATGATGAAAGAAGCCACTAAGTTTCTTGGGTCATGGAGACATTAGCCTCCATGGTTCTATGTATACTCAGCTTATCTTTGTGTAAAGAGTTCCAACAACATGAGCAATGAAAAACCTTTTGAGGGCCTTATGAAGTTTGACCCTCAGTTTTGTGTCATCTAATGTTAATAATCTTCTCCTTAATTTTGGTTTATAAGAATGCTAATTTGAATAATACTTGGTTATGCACCTAAAAGTGTAACCTATGCTAAGGAGAGTTTATGCATAAATCAAGCTAAAACTAATCAAGATTCCATTGGTTTGAGAGCACTCTTGCACAAGGTATAGAACAGTCCTAGCATGTACTCTTTGGGAGGAATATTCTGTTCTCTAGCTTCTAACCTAGTTGATTAAAGAAAAGAGAAAGGAAAAAAAACATAAGATGTTTAAAGATAACCATGGAGAACAACCCATCTTATGAGATTAATTAGAATGAAATCAAACTTAAGGAAGATGAATCTTTGACACAAGGAGCTCATGCAATAAGGTCTCTAGTACAAAGGTTACATGAAGCACAATAATCTCAATTTATGATCCACAACGCAAGGGTTGATGTTTGTAGCAAGTTCTCCTTCTTCGCACTCAAGAAGGAGAATGAAATCAAACTAAAGGAAGATGAATCTTTGACACAAGGAGCTCATGCAATAAGGTCTCTAGTACAAATATTACATGAAGCACAATAATCTCAATTTATGATCCACATTGCAAGGGTTGATGTTTGTACCAAGTTCTCCTTCTTCCCACTCAAGAAGCTAGCTCTCATGAAGCTATGGAAATTCAATGAAACATCCTTCATGGCAATGCAAAAGGGCATATCATGCATGGAAATAAGCACACAAACTTCAAAAATTCAAAAGTGAGCAAGATTGTCATATATACTAATTTCTAACCTTCTAAAAGTATTTTCCATCTTAATTTGATCACTTAAGTCCAGGAAAATAAAAAGAGAACAATTGAAATTGATTAAGTACTAATGGACCAACACGGTCAAGGCTTGGGACCAAAAGGAAAAAATTCCATAAAGGAGCAAGGGTAATTTTTCTTCAGTTATCTCAGTCATAAGTATAGGTCAAGGAAGGATAAAAGTATCCCAAGCAGCCTTGATCAAAGGGACATGACAAAGGAGATGATTGAGAGAATTTATAGGAGTCTGAAAATAGCAAGTGATTGTGCTAAGCTCAAGTCATTAGAATAACTCTTTAGACTCCAAGTATGAAGTTTGGGAAACCTTAGGTTGAAATTATAACATGCCACAAATTGTCTAAATTTAGTAGGTATAAATTCAACAGGTTTTGGGAGCAGCTTGGCAGCACCAATAAAGCATTGTGCTAAGGTTTTGCACAGGAGGTGAAAGTTTTAAAGCTCAAAGGGTGAGTTTATTTTTGCCAAAGTTTATCCTAATTAAGCAGGTCCTAAATTAGTAGGTAGGTTATAGCACTATGTCAGATTCATAAGCCTCCAAGGTTCGTACAAAGGTCTTACACCCAAGCCAATCAATAAAAGGATAAGTTTATGCTTTTTATTAAATGAAAGGAAAGAGCTAAAGACTATGTTTGGATCAGCCCTTCCTCCTTTAGTGATTTGACTCTAGTCTTTGTTTACTAAGCTTGGCTAGGCCACATGTCCAAAGTAGCACACACTTGCTTTGTGTGAATTTAACAAGTGTGTGTGAGTGTATGTGGTGGCCCTACTTGCCAAGAAGAGTCCAAAGAAGGGGGGAGGGGGGGGAGTTCTTTATGAAAGGTAAGCTAGGACAAGTGTAGGATAAGTTTGAGTTGCATTATGAGGTGTTCCCACCTCATTGGTCAAGTTGTATGCATTCTAATTGAACACTAGTTGCACACTTGCAAAAGGATATAAGCAGAGGCTCGTTGGATTTTTGGCTCTCTTGATCCTCTCACACACTCTCTCAAGTGACCAAGTTGGAAAATCTCTCTCTCTCTCTCTCTCTCTCTCTCTCTCTCTCTCTCTCTCTCTCTTATGGGAGCTCTAGAGACGGACTCTATGCTCAAGCTTTTGGCTATGGATGCAAATCCAAGCCAATGAAAGTTTCTTCTTCTCCATCTCTACTATTCTATTATGCTAAGCTATTCTAATAGCTTGCCCATGGACAAGTGTACTCAGATTATCAATTATCTTCCTTGAGAAATACTTCTTTTCACCCTCATCTTCCTCTTTTCCTACAGTTCCTTTCTCCACGTTGGGGTGTTTAGGGTTTAGGAAGAAGGGTTATACCAAAGCTCTCATTTGACAGAATCATAATACAAGTCATTTTGGAGGGGGGACTACCTCCAAGAAAATCAAGTCCTCAAAGAGTTGTCAATCTTAATCGTGTATTCTCTTTGAATTGTGTTCATGATTCTAGTGTTTTTAATATGTAATTGTGTAAAGAAATTAGCCCGGCACAACCTACAATCTCCTTGCTATCTTTCTCTTAAGGAAAAATCTCTCCTTTCATCAGTTAATTTTCACTGAATCTAAAAGTAAGCATTAGATTCTTTGACAAAGATCATCACTTTCCTTTTCAATTTGATTCCACCTGTAGCAAGGCTACATGGCTACACGGGGCTTAGCTTTGCATGGCCACCTCGGTGGACGTGCTCCAAAGGAGATCATCTTTGAGTTGGACCATATTTGGTTTGGGCACTTGAGCACTCTGGAACCGCCCACCAGCGTGCACCCAATGGACACACTAGCCGGCCCGGGTGGGGTTTAGACCACCTTGGCGAGAGAGGTAGCCTTCACCATGTATAGAGTGGCCAGCCTATGACCACCCTTTTCAGATCATTAAGGAGCTACCAAACAGCACTTCTTTAGTAGCCAGGCCGATGGTGGACCAGGGCAGCTAGGACAGTCTAGTGGGCAGCCAAGCGACTAGTGGGTAGACTCACCAGTGGCTTCATTAGGTCGCCAGTAGTAGATATTTTAAATTTCTAGGAAGTGCCTTAGCCAGATATTTCCAGTAGCACCAAATATGTGGTGGACGTGCGATGGCCCTGGCTCATGGGTATACACAACATTATGGACAGCACAGGAGCTTCAGTCTTGAGAGTCTAGCCAGAGTTTGTAAGTCTTTACATAGTCTCGTCATTGCTTTACCATCATTGTGTGTGTCACCATCTAGAGCAGTTGCCTTGCCCTCTTGGGCCTTACCCTTTGGATCACTTCACCTTAGTTCTCTACAATCAGGCCTATGAGCCTTGTAGTCTTGTTGTCTAGCTACATTGTGGTTTTCAGTTGTGTCTTGCACCTTTGCACCCACTAAACTCTTTATTGCACCATAGCCTCTACATCCCCATTGTACCATGTTGTCTAATCTTGGACAGGGCACAGTTTTTCGTAGGCAGACTAGTCTTGTATGGTCATTTGGTAATGACCACCAACAAGTGGTATAGTCAGTTTGCAAAGGACCACTTTACCAAGTGGAATTCCCTCAAAGTGGCCTTCACTACTAAGTTTCAACCAAGAGACTATAGGGAGAAGGCCTTGGATTAGGTAGAAAGCTTGGATTTGTGGGTCATGGGGAAACCTTTGTTGAATTGACAACACGGGCTAGATCCCTAGTAGCCAAGCTACCCCGACAACCTGGAGATTTCATGATTAAGAAGTGGGTGGAGAAGGTCTTGCCTATTTTCACTCAATAGAAACTTTGAGAGACCTTGCGGGTTGAAGCTACCATGGATGATTTTATTGTGGCACAAGAATAAAAGACACAAGACTACAATTTGTCGGCTCACCAGGTAACACTTTGCGCGCTATTCTTATGAATAAACATTCTTGTACGCTTTGCCGTACGTGTAGAAGCTAGGAACATGCCTATGCACTGCGTGCAAGCCTTGAAAGGCTACAAACACACAACTAGAAGAGCCTAGCAAGCTCAAAAGGAAAGGGGTGTGTCACTCATTGCTGAATGCTTCCGTTGTGAAGGAGCATGTGTTGCAAAGAAGGAGTTGTCATTGATGCCGCACTCAACCGCCTCACCATTGCCGATGTCGCCGCAATGCTCTCTCTCTCTCTCTCTCTCTCTCTCTCTCTCTCTCTCTCTCTCTCTCTCTCTCTCTCTCTCTCTCTCTCTCTCTCTCAAGCATACACACACACACACCTGTGAGCACACAAAGGAGAAGGAGACAGAGATGGAGCAAGAGCACTTCTTAGCTTACACCTCAGAGAATGGGGATTTTTTTGTCAAATGGACCTTTCATAGGAGTTTGGGCCATTCACACATGGGCGCCCACAATGGCCGATCGTTGTTGCAAAACTACTGTAAAAATAAGATAAGTGGTGCGCCTCTCATCGGCGATCACCTATACACCTATTGGACCGACAAGCCCGCTCCATGACTTAATCAAATAAATAATATGCATCCGTCAAAGGTGATAGGATGTCCGTGAGGGTTAACATGCCCCCCTTCCTGATGTAGATTTCGTCCTCAGAAGCTATTGAGATGAAGCCCGTTCGTCGAGATGGAAGAGCATCCGAGATTGAATGTCCTTAGCCTTCTTCAATCATTGCAAAATCAACCAAAATTGACACAGTAACTGCATTCTCATGTAGAATTAAAAAACATATGCACAGACAAATTGATTGGTAACAAAATATTAAACAATTTGTCATTAATAAACATTAAACTATAATATAATCAAACGCATAAACAGTTGTAAAGGTCAAAAACTAAACAATTCTGGGGTTGCTAATTTAACGGTCGAAAGGCACTAGAGGTCAACTATTAACGCCATGGGCAAGCTTCTCAATTTTCTATGGTCAATTAAAAGCTATTATATCGTGAGATCCAAGTACTTCATGTCGGAGGACTGACTAGAGGCTATACCTAGAACACCTTGTAGTTAAGCTACGATAAAAGGAATTTCTCATGAAATCATCGCCTGACTTATTTCCTTTTCTTTGACCCCCCAAAGTCTTTTCACATTGATTTCATTTTGATGTGTGTGCTTATTTTGTATGCCTTGGGTTTTTGCTTTTCAAGGAAAAGCGCCCACACTGGAAACCTCTAAGGCTCCAGTATCATAGGCGATACATGTGAGTGAAGTACCAAGTCAAGCTGGCATACCTCTTCCAGCTTAAGATTTTACATTGTGGCACTTTTGATTCCTTTATTTGTTCATATTTAGCATTTTAATTTTGTAACTTTGGGAGTCATATAACATTGTTACCCTCCCAGGATCATCACACTAGTAAACTTCCTTTATAATACTTAAGTTGAATATCAATAGGGCCTAAGACCACTAGAAATCCCTAGTACATTGCACACAATGCTGCCTAAATCAAATTAAGAACCTAAAGTAACCATTGATTATTTGGAAGGCATTCCCCATGGTATTAAAAGAAGATCTCTAACTCCTAACTTGGTCAAACTAGCTTGGTCAGACTGCTTGATTCTAAAACCTAGACAAGGGATTAGGACAAAAAATTATATAGAATCTAATGTTTACTCTAAGCAAATATGTAGAATATTGTGCTACCAATCACAATTAAAGTAGATAAACATGGATGCAAAAACAAAGACAAGGAGCGATGCAAATGGTCAAGAAACACCTGTTTGTGTTGATGATTGCGCTAGATTTGAAGAATGAATGAGAGAAAGATTCCATGAAGGTCCAAATCCTAACAACAGCAGCACATTCTTGTACACACTAGGAAACACAAAGAATACCTCCAGGAGGCACATCAGTGGGAAGAGGTACCAACCCTTATTGAACACAATCAAACAACATAAGGAACCCTAACCTAATTATTTGCACTCCCCTAGAGAGTCATGGGAATAGGATATTGTAGAGATTGGGGGGGAACCCTAAGGCTAAACCCCTTTTCTCATCATCATCGAGAAAAACGAAGTCATCATCTCTGAGACCATATGTGTCATCCGTGTAATCATGTAACTCTTCCTCATCATTAGAGGCACGAATGTTCACTAAGAACATCACTAGATGTCTGTAGTCATCTTGGTCAAGAGGGTAAGTTTGTGCAATCAGAGAGATGTCCTCTACTAAGTATGGATCAATCGTGGTCAAGAGACGTATCAGCCATTCTAACTCCTCAAAATTTCTTTCACACACTAGCGTATCTACCAAATCCCATTCGCATGCAAGCACCAAGTAGACGATGTGAAACACTTGTGCAAAGTAAAGAGGGTACCTGTCACCCAAGGTAGGAGTGGATGACTCTATTGTACTAGCCATATCTGTACACATAGATAGATGATGGTTAGAGTGCAAATATTTTTTTATAAGGGTTGTGTCAAAAGGTCGTGTCCTTGTGCATAATGTGTTTTTATGATTTTGCGTCATGTACTAGAACTCGTAGGTTTCTAGATTTTTGTTTGGTGGCTCTTGCTCTTTTACTTTTTTATCTTGTTTTTGTAGGCTTTATATATACATTCCCTAAGATTGGGAGATTGAGAGGTCAGGGAGGAAGGTTAAGAGGGGAGTGAGTGAATGATGAATGTCAGCAACCACTCCCCCCTTCCTTGGGTAGTTTATACCTTTTGGAATGATGTTGTCACCTTTTGAAACCAATTGTCTCAAGTTGTCATGGGCAAAGACCTTGAGCAATAGTTGTTGACCATCCTAGGCATTTTATCTAGTTGCAAGGGTGGTAAAGTACTCTCTCATGATTTTATTTGCAATGTTGTTATAGGTGGTGGTAGGTGGAGGTTGTGTCAAAACTTCTATTTCCGTATATGAACTACATGAAGAGCAAGAAGCTTTATCCGTTTTCTCTATGGTTGAGCTAAACAAAACAAGCCTTTTTCACTTGGGAACCCATACTAGCTCAGGATTTGGGGTATAGTGTTCTGTGGTTTTTCTAACCCATCTACTAACTTAACCATTATACACTTATTCTTTATATACAACAGAATAAGGAGCTGCACAACAGGATAACGTTGTCGTGCGCTCCACCCAACAGTAGGTCTCTCTCTCTGCTCTCGCACTTGCACTCGCACACACTTCTCGTGGCACCTTCAACTGGTATCAGAGCAAGGTTTGTGCTTGCCATTTCCGATTTTGGTATCGGCAAATTCAGCGTTCCGAGAGCGTTTCCATCATGTATCCTAGGGTTTTACCCCCCTTTTGAAGCTGTTCGTACAGTCGAAAGCTTCATCCGAGCTAGGCTTCAGGAGTTGTATTTTTCGACGCCACTTTTGCTACAGGTACAGGTACAGGACACAGATGCAGGTTGTTCAGAGACTATTTTGGGATTGTATATAGCCATTTTTATGTCTATTATGCCTATTGAGACGGTGTTTATGGGCTGATTAGGAGCACTTTTTGGCATCGATATTGTCTCGGATTTTTCAAGCATCCATCTCCTCACGGGTTCTTGCATACATACAGGACATCCAGGTTTCTTACAGGTTGCAGTGTTTTCCATCAGCACAGATTTCAGTGGGAGTACTTGATGCGCATATGTATTGTTTTGGCACTTTTGATAGTGCTTGAGCTCTTTGAGAGTGGTTTTACTCCCCGTAGGGATTTTTTTACTGCTTGCACATTTTGTTTGGCGCCTGTTTGAGCGCGTATGCTGCACCTTCCAGTATTGTTGACAGTGGATGTACGTTGAGTTGTGGAAACTGACATATGTACCTTTTGTGGAGCCGATTTGGCTTGTTTTTGGCAATCCCGACCATTTCAAAGACTCGGTTTGAAGGCCCTTTTTGAGACTGTGTTGTTTTCTTGTCTGCATAACCTTTTGTGAGGGTCGATAGCATGAGGTTTTCTTGAGCTGGGGGATTCTCGAATGTTGAGATCCTTTCGGTCATACAGGTTGTTGGAGTACCCCTTTTTTGTGGCCTCACCATAGGACATGTATAGAGAGGGCTAGGTGCATTTGACGCCGTGTTGTCAGTCTTGGGTCAGGGTCAATTTTTGACTTTTTATGCACAGTTAGTGGTTGATGCGCCTGTCTTATGCTTTGAGATCATTACTTTTGATGCGTTACTGATCTGTTGTGACAGTTTTGGATTGAGATTCTGTCAGTTTTTCTAGGGAAACTCTGCCGAATGTTTACCAGATTTACCAGTGTTTATCGCCATATTATCTTTAGCTTGCAGCCATATCATCTAACGGTGAAAAGGATATTTACAATATTCGGAAATTTGATGGGATGAATTTTTCTATCTGGAAAGAGAAAATTCAAGATGTTCTCATACAAAAAGGCCAACTGCATCCTATCATGGATCACCCACAGGGCGAGTATACAGATGTTGAGTGGGAGAAATTGATGCTAAGCCAAATCTACCCTCTGTTTGCATTTGGCCTAATCTATGTACTTTACTATAGATGGAGAAAGGACTGCTAGAGATGTATGCGATAAGTTGTGTTCCAATTATGAGGACAAAAGTGCCACTAACAAGGTTTTCTTGATGAAAAAGCTGTTTGACCTTTGTATGAAAAAAGAGGGCATTGTTTCTACTCACATTAATGAGTTCAATATCATTTTCACTCAGTTGACCACTCAGGGTTTGGTCTTCGATGAGGAAATCAAATGTATCTTCTTGCTATGAAGTTTACCCTTGTCTTGAGATATGTTCTGTACTGCAATTAGCAACTCAACACTGGTACCGGTCTAGTGTACAATGACGTCCTTGGGAGTCTATTTACTGAGGAGATTCGCAAGAAATCTCTCGAAGGCAAGAAGGATGGTGATGCGTATGTTGCTAGTGATAGACAGAGGGGTCGCACTCTTAGTCGTGCCAAAAGCAAGGAACGTGGGGCCTCATGCAGTAAGTCTCGGGGTTCTAAGCGTAATGTTAAGTGCTATCACTGCCATAAAAAAGGGCATGTGAAGAAGGATTGCAGGAAATGGCAGCAAGCAAAGAAGGATAAACAATCCGGTGACACTTCTAAGTCTCATGATTCAAACAAGGGCAAAGCAAAGTTAGAGGAGATCAATGTGCTAGAGTGTCACGTGACACATCCAACCCTATGTGTCCGTGGACAAGCTACATCACAACAAGGGTTCAGTCAGTCCAGTCAGTCTAGATTAGAAGTGATCTGGCACTTTTGTGAGTCTATTCGTAGACCGTGCATGCCCAGTCACTTAGTGTAGATGCATATCCTCTGGTTGCACACAGCATGATCATAAGCATTCCCATCAGAATCCATCAGAATCCTTCAGGGGAATTTTCCAGTGCATTTAGCCTATTTTCCCTATTTTTGACATTTTTCACTTATTATTTTTAAGTGACTTTTGTTGGAAAGTAGGTAGGGCAAATTGAGTAAGTTTGTATATAAGCAAATCTAGACTAGCACTAATTGGTAGAAGAGGCAGTTGGAGCTCCACCGCTCAACAGGAAACTTCTCAAGCAAGACTTCCAACCCTAGGCGATTCCACCTCCAAAGCCTCCTAGCCTTTTTGATTCCTCATCGCCAGCAAGTCCCAGTCCATAGCGTTTACTACAACAAGGGCATCATCGCCAAGAAAGTCAAGCCTAGCATTTTTGCAAAGTCCCATCGCCAGCAGATTTTCCATGCTAGCGTTTTTTGTCCAAGACAAAGAAGCTTCAGTTTTCCGCTTTTGTGCCATGAGCAGCAGGTGAATTTCAATCCTTATGGTAGCCATTTCAGCCCCGACACATGTTGTAGATTTTACACCTTAAAGACAGCAGATACCAACGTTTTTCCTAGTGTTTTCAAGCAGGGCAGAATTCAGCCATCATCGTTTTTGGACAGTAGATAAAAGATTGCATATTTAAGTCCTTAGGTCGGTCTTGCCATCACCGTCATCAACACCGACATAGCCTAGACTTGCATCAGTCACATGCATTCAGTTTGTACCAGTTTGTGCAATCATAAGTAGACCACTCTCGCCGACGAGAGTGGGGCCTTCGGAGGAGGGTTTTACAACGTCTCTGGTGTCGTATTCTCTTCTCTCTCTATCTCTCAGTCTCATACACTTGCACGCACAGTGTCCATTCATTTTGTTATGATCATTGCACTCTCTCATTAAGAACGGAAGGTTCTACCTTCCATAAGAACAAAAAGAACCATGAGCACAGTTCGGAGCACTCATCTCGAGCAAAGTTCAAACATTCATTCCGCTGCACCTAACATAGAGTCTTCAAATGCTCCTATTGTAGAGACTCTTCCAGCTGTTGTTATGCCACTTACCCCTTACGTATTGGTCTTCACAGGAGATCTACCTATCGAGGCTCTTGTTACAAAAGATGCGCAGTATGCACAGAATTGGATAGTAGATTTGTAAGGTCCCCGTCCTAAAAGATCGGGGTGACTTGGAAGATAGCCTTCTTTATCCTCTAAATCCGTTGACGACACCCTACTCCGAAAATGCGAAGCAAGGATACGAGCAACGAAAGAGAAGAATACTTCCACCTATTGTGTTCGTAGTTGCGGGACCCTACGCCACAAGCCAGGTCGATGAGGTTAAAGGTTCTATGGACTCTAGATCCTACATTATAAGAGAAGAAATCCCTTTCACACATTAAGGATCCAAAAACAACGCCTTTTTCCCCACGTTTAGGAGGCACAGCCGCCATCCTTAAATCCAAAATATGACATGGGATAAATCTCTAACTAACTAAGACAAAGTGAAAAGTACTTGACTAATCGAGCCCACCCATCCTTGACTGGCAACCTGAGCCAGTCCCCACTTTCCACCCCACACGCACACTTTTTTCCACATTGTTTTACATATACAAACAGTGTTCCTTAATTAATTCCAAACACAGGTTCTTTTATACAGCCCTTCAAACAATACCAAAACAATTCAAACAATGCTAATGAAGACAACCCTATTATTCAACAAAAACAACTTTTCCAATTTCTCATGATGTTGCCGCTACCCGCAGACTTTCTCTGTCTAACCAACAGAGCCTTTGCAAAGGATTTACTCACTAACCGCCGCGAAATGCGCAACCTTCCCATCTCGCTAACCGCGAGGCATCTTGCTAACCGCCAAGCATCCCGCTACCCGCAAGGCATCTCACTAACCGCTAGGCATCCCGCTACCCGCGAGGAACAAAAGAGAGCCGATAACCTCAACTTAATCTCTGCTACCCGCGGAATCATCTCGCTACCCGAGAGAACAAAACAATTCTTCTCATTAAATGATTCATCAAACATGATCAGCCAATTCTTCATATCAATCAGTAACCACTTATCAAACAATAACAGTTTATTAAGTCATAACAATTCAACAAACAGTGACAATTTAAACAGTTCTTTCACTAATCTATGAAAACATATGCTTGTTACTTGTGATAAGATCACGTTTCTCAAACAGTTTAAGGGGTTCCCTACGCTTAGCTTCCCAAGTCAAACATGAATAGCAATGCAGAATTATAAATTTGTCTTACCGGATTTGGAGTGCGTGCGGCTAACTCCTGTGCTGGAGGTTGGACGGCTTCGACTTCTTCTTCGGGGATGCTTCTGCATGAGATACGTTTGGAGTTGACACCTTTTTTCCCACCTTCCTTGGTGGTGCAACGGCATGGGCGTACAACGGCTTCGGAGCCATAGCTTCGGAATGGAGAAAAGAAAAGCACGTTGTTGGAGAGAGAGAGAAAAAGAGTGTGTCCACAAATCGGGTGACGGCACGTTGACGATTGGATATGGACATGACTTGAAGATGAGAGGTTAAGGGAGAGAGGCTTCCTCCGGCGCGTCATTGCAAGAGAGCTTCCGCTTCTGTAGATGTGTGTGTTCAAAGTGAGAGGAGAAGGGTCCTTTATATAGGTTCTAGGGGGGTGCTAAGAATACTGAGAGGTTTCAAGAATAGGAGAAGAAATGCTCGCGCGTCGTCACGGCTCTATTATTAAAAAAAAAAAATCTTTTTTTTTCCTTTTTTTTGTACGCGAATCCTATGCGCGATTTTAAAAAAGTTCTATAGTGACAAGTTCCCATTCTATTTTGAAAGAGAGAAAGAAAAAAGTATCCTAATTTTGACTCACCTCTCTTTCTTTCCTAAAAATACTATCTCTAAGCTTTTTCTTCACACATAGATTAGGTTCCCACATAAACCTATTGTTCCACATAAAGAAAGATCATAAATAAATGGATTCTGAACCCAATTTTCAATCCGGTTGCTCTGATAAAGTCATGATGACTCACAAAATTGAGAATATCAATTACTTTGCAAAATAACTGAAATGACTTATATGGATAAATGTTGGATACATTACAAGATTCTACTGCGAGTTTCCATGTGACACCACATAGAGAGTGGTTCTCTACTTATTCTCACTCTTGTGGCAAAGTGAGACTTGGTGATGCTTCTGAACTAGACATTGAGGGTGTCAAAAACGTCAAATTGCATCTAAGGAATGGCACGCACTTTATGTAATGTCAGACATGTGCCGAGGTTGACTAAACGCTTGATTTCTGTTGGTCAGCTTGATGATTTGGGCTACAACACCACATTTGGCAATGGTTCGTGGATAGTACGCAAAGGTAATCTTGTTGTACTTAGAGGTCAGAAGCATGGTACCTTGACTTCCATGCATCTGTCAGATGTTGGCCATGATTACATATCTATAGGCGAGCTGCCGTCTACTGAGTTGTGGCATTGCTAGCTAGGTCATAGTAGCCAAAAGGGAATGAGAATTTTGACTCGTTTTGGCTACTTACTTGTCTTGTCTTATGTTGACATTCCCATTTGTGAGCATTGTATCTATGGCAAACAGACTAGGCCCGTGCACTTATCATTGGGTCAAAAGCGAGTTGAACCTCTAAATTTAGTACATAGTGATGTTTGTGGTTCTATGTCAACCAAATCTCCATGGGGGCTAGCTATTTTGTGACATTCATAGATGACTCTACTCGAAAGGTGTGGGCATATCCTTAGAAACATAAGGATCAAGTTCTTCTTGTGTTCCAGAAATTCTTAACACTCGTTGAGAATTAGTCTAGCAAGAAACTCAAGAGGTTGCAAACTGACAACGGTGGAGAGTATGTCTCCAAGGAGTTTGACAATTTTTGTGCTAAAAGGGGGATTAAAGCATTGATTACCCCAATGCAGGCATTCTTGAAACTCACCAAGGAAGATGCACCCAAATTTGATGCTAAGCGAGCTGAAATGGCTAAGGTACCATATTCTTCGGTAGTGGGCAGTCTCATGTATGTTATGGTAGCCACAAGGCCAGACATTGCTTTTGCAGTGGGAGTAGTGAGCAGATATATGGCAAATCCTTGCAACAAGCATTGGGAAGCAGTGAAGCACATTCTTAGGTACCTCAAAGGTACGGTCGGCAGGTGTCTACGCTTCGGGAATAGTGATGGATCCATCGTGGGTTATGCGGATGCAGACTATGTGGGTTGTGTCGACAATAGGAGATTGACATCTGGCTATGTCTTCATATTTGTTGGAGCGGCAGTATCTTGGAGGTCATGTCTTCAAGATTGTACCTCGTCTTCCACTACGGAAGCAGAGTACGTTGCATTGTCTGATGCAAGTAAAGAGGTTGTATGGTTATCTCGCTTGGTCAGAGATCTTGGCATTGATGAGACTCTAGTGATATATTTTGATAGTCAGAGTGCTCTTGCATTGGCAAGGAATCCCGTGATTCACTCCAAATCGAAACACATTGAAGTCAGGTATCATCTCGTGAGAGATTTCTTGGCCAAAAAGCTCATCGATTTTGTCAAGGTACACACTCACAACAACCCAACAGATGCTTTGACGAAAGGCTTAGCTTTGAAGCGGTTTACACATTGCAGTGAGCTGATGGGTATAGGTTGAAGCCACTAGATTACTTCACGATTGTACATACCAGGTCACTTGGGCTGCGTTGGCCTTCAAATGGGAGTTTGTTGGGATTCAGGCCCGGGATTCAGGCCAACTCTCTGGACATCCCACTTCCTACTAACCCATCTACTAACTTAACCATTATACACAACATAATAAGGAGTTGCAACAAGATAACGTTGATGTGCACTCTACCCAACAGTAGGTCTCTCTCTCTGCTCTCGCACTTGCACTCGCACACGCTTCCCATGGCACCTTCACTTGGTTGCATTTGGCTTTTGTTGGTTGTTGGTTATCATTGCTTGCCTTTGGGTAGAAGCTTGTGCTGCATGATTTCTCTTGGTTGTTCCAGATTGAGCTACAACTTTTGGTAACCAAATTTGAGTGTTACCTTCATAAAATCCTTGTGCTTCAAGTAGCTTGATTGGAATTATTGCTGCTTCACCTGTCTTTCATGGGTAATTTGACTAGCAATTCACTTTGGTACCCAAACTTGTCGTGTTTCTTGTTTGGAAGGTCGTTCCTTTGACCTTTTGTGGTTTTTCTTTCTCCTGTTTGAGTTGTTTGTCTTCCGTTCATAGCTCGGCTTGTTCTTGTAGAACTCGTTGGTTGAGGTGGGTAGGTCCATGCTATTACTTTAGGCTTTTTGGTCCAAACACTGGTGCTTTCTTGGAAGTATCCCTGAGCAATGATTGACTCATTGGATGCTACCCACCCTGTCACTTTTTGTTGTTGATGTTGAACTTGAGCTTCATGTATCCAAACTGGGTCTTTGACTTTGATGTGCTCTTTGGATACCAATACTTGGTTGACATTCTTCAACTTCTTCTAGATGCTTTTTTGTGATGGAAACTTTGGTTGGTAAACTTTTTTCTTTGGTTTCCATTGCATTGTTGATGGTGTGGCTCTTGATGTAGAGGCTAAACAGGAAGTTTGATGGAGGCTCGTTGAAGGTAAAGTTGTCTTGCGAGGTTGATATACTTCAAATTTTACCTTAGCTTTACCTTTTTTTGCTATGCTTTGTTGCTCCTTTTTTGCATTGACTTGAGGTGCTTTTGGGGCTTTTGATGGTATTGTTGTTGAAGATTTTCCTTAGCTTTACCTTTTTTTGCTATGCTTGGTTGCTCTTTTTTGCATTGACTTGAGGTGCTTTTGGGGCTTTTGATGGTGTTGTTGTTGAAGATTTTCCTTGAGGTTGAAAGAAGATGTTCCTCCAGCTTTCTGTAAAGATCAGACTCTCTTTGATATGATGGGAGTTGATTATGTGGAAAAAAGTATTTTTATATTCCCCGATACTCAATTTGAGTATGGTTTCTGTCATGCCAAAGCTAGGAATCACCGTTTTAGAACTTGTGTACACTATCTCCTCTAGCTCTTTGATTGGTGTCTTTCCCATCATGACCCATGTTCCATAAGTCATTAGATACTTTGTCGCTTTTGGATCTACCACAGCTGAACATGTGATTTTAAGTCATGTTTCTCCGCATATGCTAAATTTGATTGTCGTAGGAGACAGTCGATCTTCTTCCTTATCCCTGCTCTTCTTTTGATCTTGTGTTTGCTGAACATTTGACGTTGAACTTGGAAACTTTTCTTCTTCATCTGCTTTTATTTGCGCTTTCTCTGTAGTCGACTTCTTTGAAACAACTTCTGGCAATTCTTCAGGTATGTCAATGATGACATATTCTCATGGTTGCTCTGCTTCCTTCATTTGCACTTTGTCATCATGCTCCATGATGTAGCTATCTATCTCACCTTTTCTGCCTTCACGCTCACAAGCCTCATAGCTTCCTTCAACACCTTTATCATAAATAAGGGAGTTATATCATAGCCATCTTCATTGTAGAATTTGGTGTTGGTCACCTCATTTATGCAGACATCAAGAGTCGTTAGTATTTGATCCCATCCAAAGGGTTCAAATAACTCCTTTGCGAATGGTTCCTCAATGTAAACTTCATCTTCTACTGTACGCTCGAGGATGAAATCTTCCTTTCTAAGACTCCCGCATTCTGATGCTCCACACATCCAAATATACGCTTTGCTCTGCAACAAAGCAGGTATCTCCTTTTCCTTCTCAGTTGTGGAGTGTAATTCTAACCCCGGGGTTCGCTCTATATCTCTATAACTATGATCTTCGACACTATATCATAGCCATCTTCATTGTAGAATTTAGTGTTGGTCACCTCATTTATGCAAACATCAAGAGTCGCTAGTATTTGATCCCATCCAAAGGGTTCAAATAACTCCTTTGAGAATGGTTCCTCAATGTAAACTTCATCTTCTACTGTACGCTCGAGGATGAAATCTTCCTTTCTAAGACTCCCGCATTCTGATGCTCCACACATCCAAATATACGCTTTGCTCTGCAACAAAGCAGGTATCTCCTTTTCCTTCTCAGTTGTGGAGTGTAATTCTAACCCCCGGGTTCGCTCTATATCTCTATAACTATGATCTTCGACACTGATTTCTTTTAGTGACCTCTTTGTGCTCAAGTAGATATAGTCATAGCCCTAGTCTTGTACCATTTTGAGCTCACACATGAATGGTATGTCGTCCAATACGATATCAAAGTTGTTGCTCTTGTCAAAATTCATTATGGCAAAGGTGTGCTCATACTCAAAACCACAAGAGGATACAATGATTTGTTTAATATTCCAATTGGTTTCTCTATGTATCCATCTGCTAATTGCAGTTTTAATCGAGTTTTTCATAAGAGCAGGCTTTCCCCATTTTTCCCCCATTTCTTTGGTTGCAATGGTAATTCCTGCCCCACTATCTAATATCGCAACCATCTTTACTCCTTTGTACTCAAGTGGTAAGGTGTTGTTTCATTCCTCGCCTTCGGAATAATCATCCACCTTATTCACTGGTACCGGTAAGGCTAAACCAAAGCTTACTCCATATGAAAAGGTAGCACAAGGAATTGTAGGAGCATACATCACGTCGGAAGAGCAAAGCACTTATTCTAAGGAAGGTCGTTGTTTTCATTGTCACATTAAGGGTCACATAAAAAGAACATGTCCTAAGCTTGAATCGAATGAATCTAAAGAATCCACAGAACCCATTTCCTCTATCAATGCAATTACTGATATGCTAGTGTGCCCCAAGTTTCTCTTGACCCTTCCATTGATGATTCTCTCAATAAATGTTATGGTCATATGACGGAGCAACAGTTTGTCATATTGTTTGACCCAGATAGTATCCATGATGTGATCAGTCCCTCTCTTGTTGAGAGAGCCCGCCTAGAAGTTAGTCAAAAATCTCCTCTCGAGGTCTCTGGCTTTGTTCCCGGTATGGACTCTCCCATCACGCAAGAGTGTCTTGGTGTGTTGTTTACAATTCAGCAAGCTGCTTTCAGTAGAAGATTTTTTGTATCTTCTCTCTCAGGATGTGATATGATTTTGGGCATTCGATGGTTTCGTGAGCTTAACCCTCTCATTGATTGGGAGGCTAACACTTTCACTCTCTATGCCAAAAGTGACTCTCCCATTGTCATTCGTGGAGAGACAGTTGTTCATTCTCCATCTCTCATTGCTAACGTGCAAGACAAGATTGAACGGATTCAGGAGAAGGAGACTCTCTCAGTCTCTTCTTCTCCAAAGCATGACACACAGGATTTGCATGATTGTGAGAAGCATGATGAATTGAATGTTAATGATGAGGATGATGATTTGGATGACAATGACAAGCATGATGATTTGCATGATCAAGATGTGATTTCTCACAAGCATGATGATTTGCATGAAGATGATGTGATTGTTCACAAGGATGATGTGTTAGTTGATACTTTCTCTAGTGAAGCTAACCTCATTGCAGATTTTTGATCAATCACAAAGAATCGATCTTGGCTCTCGAGCCTAGGTCCAAAGCACCCCTTCAGGAAGAACCGATCTTGGCTCTCGAGCCTAGGTCCAAAGAACCCTTACAGGAAGTAATATGTGTTCACATGATTCATATGCACGCATTGTACGAGTGTTTCATTCGTGATCGTTTCCTGTATTTTAGTCAACGTCTTTATGTGATCCCTTTCCAAAGGCGTGACATATTGTACGTTGAGCACGTTTCACTCATGAATGAGCACGGAGGTATGTGGATTTTTCATGAAAAGTTGAAAAGTATGCGTTCAAGGAAGTCACATTCCATGTCTCTTCCTTGGCATGACACAGTTGTAGAAAGAGCAAATGAAAGTATGAGCACCAACCATGGGCATTTCCGTTGTGAATTGCCACCGTTGATTGCTTTAGATCAAAAGAGAAAGATTCGATATCATTGTTTGCGTGTGTGTGGTGAACGGTTGGGCATTCCGTCTATTTGTTCATCTACATTGTATGCACAGTCTTTGAGGAAGAAAAGATTTTTTCCACTCACAGTACATGGAATGGATATGTTCATGTTTTTGTGTTGGCAATGGTTTCAGGAATTTTCAGCCATAAAGATTCTTGAAGAAGACACAAGCATGACTCTCGGCGAAGTTGAAGCATCAAAGGAGCCACAAAAAACTTTGTGTTGCTTTTGGCGCGGCCCAAAGAAGCAAGCATTGTAGACCTTTATGAAGTTCAAGTACCGCACGACCCACACATCAGAGTGGGTCGGCGAAGAGTCTCTTCCAGAATTCTGGATGCTATTGGCGATCTCCCTTGACGCCATACAGTTCGGTAACAGTACCTCACTTTGAAAAGGAGGGGATGTCACATGACGCATCCAACCCTATGTGTGTGTGGACAAGCAACAACACAACAAGGGTTCAGTCAGTCCAGTCAATCTAGATTAGAAGTGATCTAGCACTTTTGTGAGTCTATTCATAGACCGTGCATGCCCAGTCACTTATTGTAGATGCATATCCTCTCGTTGCACACAACATGATCATAAGCATTCACATCAGAATCCTTCAATGGAATTTTCCAATGCATTTAGCCTATTTTTCCTATTTTTGACATTTTTCACTTATTATTTAAAGTGACTTTTGTTGGAAAGTATGTAGGGCAAATTGAGTAAGTTTGTATATAGGCAAACCTAGACTAGCACTAATTGGCAGAAGAGGCAGCAGGAGCTCCACTGCTTAACGGGCAACTTCTCAAGCAAGAACCCCTCAAGCAAGACTTGCAATCCTAGGCGATTCCACCTCCAGAGCCTCCTAGCATTTTTTATTCCTCATCGCGAGCAAGTCCCAGTCCATAGCGTTTTCTGCAACAAGGGCATCATCGCCAAGCAAGTCCAGCCTAGCGTTTTTGCAAAGTCCCCTCGCCAGCAGATTTTCCATGCTAGCATTTTTGGTCCAAGACAGAGAAGCTTCAGTTTTCCGCTTTTGTGCCATGAGCAGCAGGTGAATTTCAGTCCTTATGATATCCATTTCAGCCCTGACACATGATGTAGATTTTCAACCTTAAGACAGCAGATACCAGCGTTTTTCCTAGTGTTTTCAAGCAGGGCAGAATTCAGCCATCGTCGTTTTTGGACAGCAGATAGAAGATTGCAGATTTAAGTCCTTACGTCGGTCTCGCCATTACCGTCATCGACACCGACATAGCCTAGACTTGCATCAGTCACATGCATTCAGTTTGTACTAGTTTGTGCAATCATAAGTAGACCACTCTCGCCGACGAGAGTGGGGCCTTCGGAGGAGGGTTTGCAACGTCTCTGGTGTCGTATTCTCTTCTCTCTCTATCTCTCAGTCTCATACACTTGCACGCACAGTGTCCATTCATTTTGTTATGATCATTCCACTCTCTCATTAAGAACGGAAGGCTCTACCTTCCATAAGAACAAAAGGAACCTTGAGCACAGTTCGGAGCACTCATCTCGAGCAAAGTTCAAACATTCATTCCGCTGCACCTAACATAGAGTCTTCAAATGCTCCTATTGTAGAGACTCTTCCAGCGGTTGTTATGCCACTTACCTCTTACGTATTGGTCTTCACAACAGATCTACCTATCGAGGCTCTTGTTACAGAAGATGCACAGAATTGTATAGTAGATTCTAGTGCGAGTTTCCATGTGACACCACATAGAGATTGGTTCTCTACTTATCCTCACTCTTGTGGAAAAGTGAGACTTGGTAATTCTTATGAACTGGACATTGAGGGTGTCGAAAATGTCAAATTTCATCTAAGGAATGGCACGCACTTTATGTAATGTTAGACATGTGCAGAGGTTGACTAAAAGCTTAATTTTTATTGGCAGCTTGATGATTTGGGCTACAACACCACATTTGGCAATGGTTCGTGGATAGTACTCAAAGGTAATCTTGTTGTACTCAGAGGTCAAAAGCATGGTACCTTGTATTCCATGCATGTGTCAGATGTTGGTCATGATTACATATCTATAGACAAGCTGCCGTCTACTGAGTTGTGGCATTGCCAGCTAGGTCATAGTAGCCAAAAAGGAATGAGAACTCTGACTCGTTTTGGCTACTTACCTATCTTGTCTTATGTTGACTTTCCCGTTTGTGAGCATTGTATCTATGGCAAACAGACTAGGTCCATGCACTTACCATTGGGTCAAAAGCGAGGTGAACCTCTAGATTTAGTACATAGTGATGTTTGTGGTTCTATGTCACCCAAATCTCTAGGGGGGGCTAGCTATTTTGTGACATTCATAGATGACTCTACTCGAAAGGTGTGGGCATATACTTTGAAACATAAGGATCAAGTTCTTCCTGTGTTCCATAAATTCTTAGCACTCGTTGAGAATCAGTCTGGCAAGAAACTCAAGAGGTTGCGGACTGACAACGGTGGAGAGTATGTCTCCAAGGAGTTTGACAATTTTTGTGCTAAAAGGGGGACTAAAAGGCAGTTTAGTGCACCATACACACCAGCTCAGAATGGAGTTTCTAAGCACATGAATCATACAATTGAAGAAAGAGTCACAGCCATGCTTTTTAGGGCAAATCTCACACAAGGCTTTTGGGCAGAAGCCGTGTTGACCGCAGTGCACATTATAAATCGTTCGCCTAGTACGCCATTGAATTATAAAATTCCAGAAGAGTTATGGTCTAAACGTAAGCCCCACTGTGACCATCTACGTGTTTTTGGTTGTGAAGCTTATGCTCATGTGCCTAAACAACTTCGAGAGAAGTTAGAGCCAAAGTCACACAAATGTCTTTTCATTGGATATGGTGCAGATGGGGAGATGGGATATCATCTCTGGCACCCGAAATCTTGTCGAGTCGTCCGTAGTTTAGTTGTGATCTTCAATGATTCAAAGATGCATAAACAACCTTTCAAGGAACTAGAGGTTCGAAGAGTCACTTTTGAGGATGTCGCCTCAGAGACAGTGAGATCAACTCAGCGGGCTAGTGATGTACCTTCCACTAGCAATGCTCCAGAGGAAGCGGATAGCAATGGTCAAGGAGTGAGACGATTTACTAAAGACTCTCGTCCACCTACGCGTTTGGAGCCAGGTCTTGATTACATCATGTTGATCAATTACGGTGAGCCAAGCTGCTACCAAGAAGCCATGATGATGGATAATGTGGTGAAGTGGGAGCAGGCTATGGAATCTGAGTATAACTCGATTTTGGCTAATGACACTTGGGACTTGGTAGAACTGCCAAATGATGCAAAAGATTTACCTTGCAAATGGGTTTACAAGAAGAAATTTACCTCAGGTGATCCAAATCCAAAGTACAAGGCTAGACTTATAGCTAAAGGGTTCAAACAACAAAAGGAAGTCGATTTTGATGAAATCTTCTCGCCTGTGGTCAAAATAACAACACTTAGAACCGTACTTGGTCTTGTAGTGATTGAGGACATGGAACTTGTCCAAATGGATGTGAAGACAACATTTCTTCACGGGGATCTCGATGAGGATGTTTACATGCAGCAGCCTGAAGGGTTTGTTCAGGAGAACGCATCTCGTGAGGAGCTAGTATGTAAGCTCAAAAAGGTACTTTATGGCTTAAAGCAGGGTTCAAGGTAGTGGTATCATAAATTTGATGCATGTATGAGGTCTCAAGGGTCACTGCTTGTACACAAGAAAGCTAGATGATGGCTCGATGATCATTCTAGTTTTTCATGTTGATGACATGCTTATAGCTGGGAAATCCATTGCGGAAATTGCCAACTTGAAGAAAACACTTAGCAACAATTTTGCAATCAAAGATATGAGGGATGCTACACAGTTTCTTGGCATGAAAATCAAAAGAGATCACAAACGTCCTATTCTTGAGTTATCTCAGGAGACATATATTGAGAAAGTTTTAAAGAGTTTCAATATGCACGGGGGAAAGCATTGAGTACCCAAATGCACCCAAATCAAGGAAGATGCACCCAAATCTGATGCTAAGCGAGCTGAAATGGCTAAGGTACCATATTCTTCGGTAGTGGGCAGTCTCATGTATGTTATGGTAGCCACAAGGCCAGACATTGATTTTGCAGTGGGAGTGGTGAGCCTATATATGACAAATCCTGGCAACAAGCATTGGGAAGCAGTCAAACACATTCTTAGGTACCTCAAAGGTACGGTCGGCAGGTGTTTACGCTTCGGGAACAGTGATGTATCCATCGTGGGTTATGTGGATGCGGACTATGTGGGTTGTGTCGACAATAGGAGATCGACATCTGGCTATGTCTTCATATTTGTTGGAGCAGCAGTATCTTGGAGGTCATGTCTTCAAGATTGTACCTCGTCTTCCACTACGGAAGCAGAGTACGTTGCATGGTTGGATGCAAGTAAAGAGGTTGTATGGTTATCTCGCTTGGTCAGAAATATTGGCATTGATGAGACTCCAGTGATATATTTTGATCGTCAGAGTGCTCTTGCATTGGCAAGGAATCCCGTGATTCACTCCAAATCGAAACACATTGAAGTCAGGTATCATCTCGTGAGAGATTTCTTGGCCAAAAAGCTCATTGATTTGGTCAAGGTACACATTGACGAAAACCCAGTAGATGCTTTGACAAAAGGCTTAGCTTTGAAGCGGTTTACACACTGCACTAAGTTGATGGGTATAGGTTGAACCACTAGATTGCTTCACGATTGTACATACAAGGTCACTTGGGCTGGTTGGCCTTCAAGTGGGAGATTGTTTGGATTCAGGCCAACTGGCTGGACATCCCACTTCCTACTAACCCATCTACCAACTTAACCATTATACACAACATAATAAGGAGCTGCAACAATCCCTCTATGAAGAGAACTGATAATCTCTCATCTTGCGGTAGCTCTCTCATAGGACATCTCTCGATGTATTGTTTGAAGCAAAGCAAATCTTCCTTCACTCTCTCGTTCACTTTTTTCTTCAATGCATAGATATGTGACACTATGTTGTGCTTGATACCCCTTTTCAAGAACTCTTCTGTGAATTTTTGTAAGAGTTGTGCTATGTTTGGAAAATCATATCTATTTAGTGGTTGGAACCACGTCAAAGCTATTCCTTCCAATGTCAAGCCAAATCCCTCATAATGAGTATAGAAATTTGCAATCTATTCAGTCCTCAATACTTGTTTGAAGAGTGAGACATGAGCATATTAATCCCCTAACCCATCGTATTTTGTTTTAACACACTGGGCCACTTGATATGGTCTTAAACATTGTGGTTCAGGCACTAATCTAACCAATTCGTGGTCTCTTGGAAAGACATCTCTCGTTCGCTCCTCTCGTCTTGGAGGAAATCTTGATGGAATCCTCTCTGATGTGTACTCTGGCATTGTTTTTGGCTAGAAATAAGTAGAGATTGGATTACCCTTGTATGTGTATCGTTCTAAGTCAACTGGATCGACAAGTTTGTACTCTCTTCCATATTTATCTACCATCAAAACTTGCACTTCATGGGCATCTGTATACGTGAATGCATAGAGGTTCTTATGGTGGTCAACTCTCTAGCATTGGGTTCTACACACTTGTAGAAGATATATGGATCTCCATTTGTGAACCCATACAAGCCCTCATAAGGGAAATCCATAAGCACTCTCATGGCTTCATTGGTTCTGATGAATCGCACAATCGGTTTGTTGATCAAAGGATGCCTCTCCTCTATGTATTCTCCCAATGCCACTATTGAAGGCATTGCAGTGTTTGTTGCGTTTTTCATGTCTCTGAGTGGAGTAGAGAACCGTTGGTGGTGGATGATTTTTCATGTTTGAGGCTCACTAAAAACTCTCAAGATAGTCCATGACAAGCCCACTTTGGCTTAGTGCAACTTATCCCTTGTTGCCCTTGGTCAGGTCTCTCAAAACTAGTCTTGGGGTACCCTAAAAGTTTGGATTTAGGAAACCTGAAAAAATTCAGCTTTAAAGCCATGCCCGCAAGCTTTCTTCCTAGCTATACTTGACTCAATTTGGAGTTTTCTATCAAAAGATGGAGCAATTTTAGTGAACTGCACTTGAAACAACACTCCAGAAAATCTCAGAACCAGAACACAAGAACTTGGGCTTGTATCTTGGTCTCTAGAGAGTGCTTTTAGCTCAATCTTGAGATTTGGGTCTACTCAAGTATGTCTACAAGATCATCAAGTCATATACCGCCACTATTCTGAGGTACATGGATCACGATCCATATTCCCCTGTCAAATTTTTTTCTCTAAATTTTGACGATATGTAGACAAAGGTCATGTGCAAGCTCTGTGCAAATTTTCATCAAATTCTGAGGTTGACGTACATGGATCACGATCCATCTTTAACCACATCTAGACTTGATCTCTTAGGAGTTTGTTCCTGACTATGTCCACAAGCTAAATCTCAAATCTTTTTGGATTTGGACTTGGTTTGACAGGTCAAATGGCCAACACGAGTTTGTAGTGCAGTTTTATGTATGTCACCTGTTTTGATCCCTTTTGACCCAAATTTGCTCATTTTTTCCAAAACTAGACTTTGGTATATGTTTCCTTATGTGTGTATTGCTGATCTGGAAAGTTTCAAGTCAAGCTATCACTATGGGTACATGGATCGCGATCCATGTTTGGAGGCCAAGCTGACTTTTCTTGGTACCATCAGAATCAACATGATTAGTAGGTCCTATGGTATCAATTTTTTTGAAAATGGACCTCTTGATTAAAAGTTAGGTCAGTTCTGGCACTTTGTCAGAGTACTTGGCAGTTTTGGGCTTTTTTCCTGGTTTTGATATCCAAATTCAGTTTTGAAAAGACCACTACATTCCTTGTGATGTCCTCTAGCTATGGTGCAAGTTTGGTCTCAGTCTGTGACATAGAAACATGGATCACGATCCATGTACCTATGTGTTAGAAGGTACTAAAACTTGGCACACAACTTGTCCTTGGTCTCATGATCCCTGCTATATGGTTTTTGTTTGATTTGAATTTGTTTATGTCAGGCAAAAGTCAATCTCTAGGTCTGTTTTAGGGTTTTTACCTTGAACTACTTTTGGTTCTTTTCTTGAGGTTTTTGGAATTTTTTGACAAAACTCCTTTGGAGACTTTTGTTCACAATGGTCTCTGCTATAGGGTGATAAAATTTTTGTCTCCTAATCATTGCTATATGGTTTTTGTGCGATTTGAACTTGTTTAGGTCTGGAAAAAGTAAATCTCTGGGTCTGTTTTAGGGTTTTCACCTTGGACTGCTTTTGGTTCTTTTCATAAGTTATTTGGACTTTTTTGACAAAACTCCTTTGGAGACTTTTATTCACAATGGTCTCTGCTATAGGGTGGTAAAGTTTTTGTCCAAAAAATTTTGAGGGGTACATGGATCGCGATCCATGTTCCACCACTTTTGGATCTGAATTTTGGTGTGCTGATAGCTTGTGATGTTTGTAGCTTGCTCCATAAAGAAATTTTGGATTTGGATCAGTTTTTCCCTACCAAAACTGACTTCTATAGTCTGCTGTGACAATTTAGAAAATATTTTGTTTTTGGCTCTTTTAACTTTTTTGCATATGGTTCTCTTGGGAAAGTTGTTCCAAATGGTACCAGCTACCTACTGCTCAAATCTCAGTCAAATTTTTTTAATGAGGTACATGGATCGCAATCCATGTTCCATCACATCTGAACACCAAATTTGGCCTCATGATTATCTGTAGTGTCAGTAGTCTATTCCACCAATTCTTTTTGAATTTGACAATTTTTTCTCAGTCAAAAGTGAGTTTTTTTGTTTGCCCAACGATTTTTGACTAGTTTCTGTATTTGTCTATTTTGACCAACTTTTTTCACTTTTTTTTGCTATGGTCCCTTTTGGCAAAGTTGTTCCACTAGATATCAGAGATGTACTTGTCAAATATCAGTCTCAAAAAATGTCAGAAGGTACATGGATCGCGATCCATGTTTGGAAGCATTTTTTCATGAATTTTGTTCAATTGGTTCTCTATTCCCTGTGGAAGCCAAATCTCACCCCTTTTTGAATTTGAATCTCAAAAACTTGAAAAATCTCAAATTTTGACTGGAATACTTCAAGCAAGCTATTAGCTTTTTGAGCTCCTCCACCATGTCTAGTACGTCTAAAAAACTTGGTTCTTGCCTGATAGTAAGACTTCTTCATACCTTGAGTAGACCAGTTTGACAAGCTTCCATATTTCTATACAAACCAAGGAGTGTGATTGTAGATAATGTGCTACACAAAAAAAAGATAATGTCTTTAGCAACTTATGCAAGTAATGAAGCAAATTAGTAGAATCAAAATTCATAAGTATTACCATGTAGTGTGTGAAGTGATTCGAGCTCCAAGCACTTGTCATAGCTTTCTTTAATGATTTCAACTCTTTCTTAAAGTTTAAGAGGTCATTCTTTTCCCAATAACCTTTATCATAGTAAGAAAATACTACATCCAAGACTTCCCACACTTCTGCATTCTCATTTCTCGCTCTGCCTTCCATTAGTTGTACTGGACTTTAGATGAACCCCTACGCAGCTTTCCATGAAATCCTAAGAATGTCTTGGCCTTCATCCCACCAATAGAAGTTTTCCTAGGAACGTTATTTCCACGAGATGACCTCTTTGGTCTGACTCAATCACAAAATTCCCCCCATAAAGTCCAATATCAAACAATATCCTCTCAATACTTTTCATGGTCGTTTCTCTGGCTGATAAAGGTTGTACTTTGCATGCAAACCCTATGTAGATGGCAAGGAGTAATTGAAAAATAAGCATGACTACTTAGTTAGGATATAAGGAGATTCCCTCCAATCTCTCTCTCTCTCTCTCTCTCTCTCTCTCTCTCTCTCTCTAGTGTGGCTTTGCCTAGCCAACCATCTTCTGCACCCCCCCCCTTTGCCCACCCATGCCACCCATAACTGCCTCCTCGTATTTAAACCCTGCGGCATGTGGAGATTACAATTCGTGATCACGAAGAAAGCGGGTGAATTGAGAGAGAATTTATTGTCAAGTTTGGAGAGAGAGAGAGAGAGAGAGAGAGAGAGAGAGAGAGAGAGAGAGAGAGGTTGTTGACAACAACAAGTTACATGCCTATAGCGATGGATTTGTAGGGTGGACTAGCATACACACACACACACACACACACAGAGAGAGAGACACAGAGACACACACACACACAGAGAGAGAGAGAGAGCTTCTGGCTCGTCACCCAAGGCCTTCCCTTCCTACTTCTCCCAATACATGAACCTCACCATCGCCCCCGTAAATGCACATGAGAGAGAGAGAGAGAGAGAGAGAGAGAGAGAGACCTTGCGCCTACGTGCCTCTCCACGTGTTGCAGTCGCCACCGCCTTTTAAACAGCGCTCGCCCACCGCCTTCCTGAGCGCATGAGAGAGAGAGAGAGAGAGAGAGAGAGAGAGAGAGAGAGAGAGAGAGAGAGGAAGGGAAGCTTCAAGAGAGCACAATTGCCAGCGAGGCTTGAGCCATCAGCTTCATAAGCTTCCACAACTCCGCTACCTTATGACCCCACACCAGCTGCCTACGCATCATCTCCAGATTCAGCCTTCTCACAAATTTTTTTAAATCGTGAACACATACATACTACTGGCATACTTAAATGTTAAACCCTTAAATCCCTCAGATACCCCCCTAGATTCCCTCGCCATCCTTCCCCCCCCTCAACACCCGAACCATGCCCCCTATCGCCACACCACCTTCGACCCCCTGCTCCTACCTCCCATCCCCTGCTCCTAGATTCCCTCGCCATCCTTCCCCCCCCTCAACACCCGAACCATCCCCCCTATCGCCACGCCGCCTTCGACCCCCTGCTCCTACCTCCCATCCCCTCCCCTCGTGGCTATCCCTCTCCCGCTTCCAGCTGCACGTGAGAGAGAGAGAGAGAGAGAGAGAGAGAGAGAGAGAGAGAGAGAGAGAGCCTTTGCGATGCCTGTCAAAGTCGACTGCAGCTTTATGTGTCCGTTCTGTGTTGGGCGAGCATTGAGTGCAAGCAAGGGCAAATCCATCCACTACGTGCCATGCGCGCGCACACACACACACAGAGTCCCTATATTCCTACTCCTCGTCCGCAGACAACACACACGCACAAAGAGAGGGCGAGCTCTGTAGACTAGCGCTCGTTCGTAGCTTAAGAGTCTCAAAGAGCTGCCGCCCACCGCCCTTCAGAGGCTTTGACATGCTTCCAGACAGAGAAAGAGAGACATCTATCGAGCTCCACCAAGTATGTGTGTGTGTGTGTGTGTGTGTGTGTGTGTGTGTGAGAGAGAGAGAGAGAGAGAGAGAGAGAGAGAGAGAGAGAGAGAGAGATGTGGCACAAAGAGAGGAATAGAACAACAAGAGGAGTGTATTGACTTCTTAGGAAACCGGAGCGTTTTAAAAAGATTCTCTCCATTTGCACTTTTTCAAAAACAACCAGACATACTCGAGACCCAACGTTTAAAATTCCCTTTCATAGGATAGATCATAGGAGTCTTCAAAAGATAGATTCGAAGTTTCAAACTACTAGTCTAGAGGTGATTTTATCTGAGGAGGAGACGTGTCTCTCTGTGTCCCTCTCTATCTCTCTCCCCCCCCCCCCCAAAATGTGGCGCCTTGAGATTGCGAGGCAGGGTCGCAGGGGTTCTCTCTCTCTCTCTATACTCCTCCTACGTGCTCTCGCATACCTCGTACCCTCGCTCTCCTTCGTTGCCAAGCTTGCTGCCATGCCCTCTACCTAGCACCCCCTTCAGCGAGTGAAGGAGGCGGGTAAGGGCATGAAGAAGGTGGGGGAAGTTGAGGTGCTAGATAAATGGGCTATTTTCTTTTAAAATTTAGATTGACGGCAGACGGTGCACACTATCGAAATTGGGAAACTGTGCTATCTGTCTGTCTATTCAGTGGAGGCCGCTCCTCGTCAGCAGACCTGCACCTCTGTGATGCGCTCCTCATACCTGTCTCTAAGGCCTAGGCTACCGCCCCTCTCTCTTTCTCTCTCATAGTCGGAGTTGCGAAGGGAGCAGAGTCGAGGGCTGTTGGAGAAAGGTAGCCAACTCCAACTTGTGGACCTCTCAGTGGCGATATTATCTATGTTTTCCAACCAATAAAAAATTGTTCAAAAATTTAAAAAAGAATCTCCCCTTTTTCTTTTCATTAGCAAAAAAGGTGAGGCATCACAAAGTGCCAAAAATGAATGTACCTTTTTCAACGGATGCAGATTCCTTCCTTCAAAGTTCCTATGCATTCAAGAAAAAAGCAAGCATGATTGCTTGAATTGTCTCTTTTGATTTAATTTTCATGCAATAGTGAACATTCAACTCCTTATGAGGAACTCCTTGTGACCGAATGACACTTTTGAAAGTTGCTTTACCCTTTGGATACCCTAAGAATAAGATGCATCTTATAGCCATCTTCGTAATATAGGTCCTTTCCCTTTTTGGCATGCCCAAAGGGCCAAAGCCATAGTGATATGTTCCTTTTTTGCTACTGAAAAGTTTTTTTTTGTTATTAAAAATATAATGAAATTAAAAATAAAAATAAAAACAAGACTATTTCTTTCATGATGTGTTCTTTGCACTTTGAGTGGATGTGAGGATTGTTTCCAAGGAAATGAGCTCATGAAAAAAGGAGGGTTTCTTTCATGATGTGTTCTTTGCACTTTGAGTGGATGTGAGTGTTGTTTTCAAGGAAACGAGCTCATGAAAAAATCACTCATACTGGATTTCGAGAATGAGTGGCCTAGACCTTGCCGCTATGCCTAATTGCCTTGCAGATGCAGCACATGCTTCAAATCTTGCTACCAAGGATGCAATCATCCTTAAAGATGCAGGACAAGCATCCTTGTGGCTCGTTGCGGACGATCATTTTGCTGAGGAAGATGCCATTCTTACAACCTTCCTATTTGACCTGATTGATGGGGAGGCCGTCCCTTTTCTGCCTACATGCAAGCATGATGTCCAAGAAGATGCAGCCCTTGAACCCGTTTCGACAACTCTTTTTACTAGAGTAGCCCATATTGTAACCCGTCTCAGATAACTTTCTTGGCTTGGCTAGCCCTTCTCTGTTGCAAGTTGAGGAATCCTAATTTGACACTTGTGTAGCCATGGCGCTACTGGCCAATTCGGATGCCTACTTATATGGGTATGCTATTGTCAATGCTTGTCTCGCACCAGCTAGCCCTTTGCATGATGTTGCTTCAATAGAAGACTGTATTTGAGCTCCATCCATGGCAAAACTGCTACCGCCCAAATTTGCTGATGCTGCCCAAAATGATGCTAATGATGTTGATACCGCAGATATTGCCCTTCATACAAGGGTATTTACTTCTTGGCGGTGAAGTTATGTTGAAACCATCCCAGGCTTGCTTCCAACCCTTTGATAGAGCTCCTTGCACTCTCTCTCTCTCTCTCTCTCTCTCTCTCTCTCTCTCTCTCTCTCTCTCTCTCTCTCTCTCTCTCACACACACACACACACACACACACACACATTCCTTCAACCTTCTCATATATTATGAGCTGATTTTGAGACAGATGCTTCCACTTTGGGGGATGGCCTTACAATATGGTGTAGGTCTACGGGATGTAGGTTTGGGGGAGACAAAGCATCAATGGTGTAGTTCTGCGAGATGCAGGTTTCGGGGAGGCAGAGTTACTAAAGTTGCTCATCAATTGACACCACTGATCAGTCGTGGAGGCGTCTTGTTGGGCTAACATGTCACGTGACACATCCAACCCTATGTGTCCATAGACAAGCTACAGCACGACAAGGGTTCAATCAGTCCAATCAGTCTAGATTTAGAAGTGATCTAGCACTTTTGTGAGTTTGTTCGCAGACCGTGCATGTCTAGACACTTAGTGTAGATGCGTATCCTTTGGTTGCACACAGCATGATCATAAGCATTCCCATCAGAATCCTTCAGGGGAATTTTCCAGTGCATTTAGCCTATTTTCACTATTTTAGACATTTTTCAATTATTATTTTTAAGTGACTCTTGTTGGAAAGTAGGTAGGGCAAATTGAGTAAGTTTGTATATAAGCAAACCTAAACTAGCACTAAATGGAAGAAGAGGCAGTAGGAGCCCAAGCTCAACAGGCAACTTCTCAGCAAGACCCTTGGTGGACTTTCCTCCAAGCAAAGACATCCCCACACCTAGCGTTTTTCCTCAAGCTTCATCGCCACAAATTTGCTCTTGGCTAGCGTTTCCTCAGCAAGAAGTCATCGCCAGCAGACCCCAGCATCTAGCGTTTTGAAGATCTGCAACCCTAGCATTTTTGGAGATTTTCAGCCCTTGCAGATTTTCAGCCGGTCATTTTCAGCAAGTTTCCATAGCCATTCAGCCCCACAGTAGATGAACATTTTCAGCCCTAAAGACCAGCAAATTCAACGTTTTTATAGTGTTTTCAGAAACTGCAAATTTCAATCCATAGCGTTTTGGATAGCAGATTTCAACCCTTAGATCGGTCTCACCATCACCGTCGTCGACATCGATATAGCCTAGACTTGCATCAGTTTCATGCATACACTTTGTACCAGTTTGTGAAATCAATCGTAGACCACTCTCGCCAACAAGAGTGGGGCCTTCGGAGGAGGGTTTTACAATGTCTCAAGTGTCGTATTTCTCTTCTCTCTCTATCTCTGTCTCATACACTTGCACGCACAGTGTCCCTTCACTTTGTTTGTGATCATTGCACTCTCTCATTAAAAACGGAAGGCCCTCCCTTCCATAAGAACAAAAGGAACCTTGAGCACAGTTCGGAGCACTCATCTTGAGCAAAGTTCAAACATTCATTCCGCTGCACCTTACATAACAATTTCATGGCAACCAGTTTTTAACCGTTGGATGGTTTTGTAGGCAATGATGCAACTCTGTGTCCCTGCCTAGTTGTGCTACAACTCTCTTATTACCATTGCCATGGCTGCATGCCAAATGCTAGGAAGATGTTGCAACAATGAGATGCCTCTTTGGGATCAGTAGCCTTTCCTTGTCGCCCGACAGGATCAGCAGCCTTTCCACGTCGCTCTGCGTGGAAGAGATCATGTCTGTGCCGTCTAGTTTTGCTTTTGTGCTTCCTCTGCTAAACATTAACATATGGGGCTCGTGATATTGTAAGGAATGTGCGAATAGCTTCTCTCAGCTTAATGAGCACGTTACCTGCTACCTATTTGGGTCATTTGACAAGGATAAAGCACACATTCTTTTTTTTGTTGAAACTAAGACTTTTGACTGCTTTAAGCAATTTACATGTTCATGCCATGTCATGTTAGTACTACTTCCATGATTAGTTTTGCCCGGAATAGGTAAATCCATACATTATTCCTCAACAACATACGGATCAATACAACAAGGGCCTTCTCAACTTCCTTAGTCTTCAACAAGCCATTTTTGAGGCTGTTGTAGATGTTTTGGTTGCATCGTCTCCTTCATCAGATCAACCAATATTACAAGCTAGGGCTTTAAGCCTTCAATAGGCAATGTATCAGGTTGAAGGTGATAAGAGTATTTTTGCCTTTGATGGCACCACACATTTCCATCGAGTTAAATTAACAAATCAAACTAAACAAAGCCTTTCCCTACATTTACGTTGATAATTGCTTCTCATGCATTTTATTACAAACATGAACTAAATACAATTAATCTTTGACCTTAAATTAGCTTTAAATCACATAGATATAACTTTAATGATTTATTTGTTACATATCAATAGCTCATTCCGATTACGTTTGTATGTTCAATATAAGCATTATAAAGTAACTTCTCCCTTTAGTTTGAAAAGAGAATCATGTTTCAAACCTCAAACTTTATTTTCTTAAAAGCATTGTCAAATGCTACAAAACGAACCTAGATCTACGATCGCGTACATTAATTAATTAGTGCTCTAGATTCCTTGGAATCTAAAAACTTAGAAGCCAAAAAGAGTATGGTCGCCATCATCTTCATCATGCTGCAGTGCCGCACCGAATCGCCATCGTCAACCATGCGCAGACCTGGCTACTCTTGGTGCAGGATGAGATGAGCGCAACATCAGATGATGAGCATAAGAGGAGCACTACGGTGGTCCACTACCCGACAGTTCAAGGAGGCAGACGCGTCTTGCCCGTATAGAGGGCTCTCACCTTGCCACAATCACAACCACTTGTATGGTTTTCCTGCTTCATCTACTGCACAACCAATTGATTAATTACCTATCCCTTCCCCTCTCCCCTTTCCACTCCTTCTACATGGATCCGTCGGCAAATTCTCTTGCTGGATGATGCAAAAAAAATCTTTGTGATGGCATTGCAAGAGAGTAGCACAAGGCATCCATCAGACAACTGCCTCGAGACCAAATCTCTCTCTCTCTCTCTCTCTGGCAAATGCAACAACCGCTTGCAGCCATGCGTACGGAAACCTCTTGCTCTCTCCACCATTATCCTCGATTGTCTTGACGCACAGCGTTTCTCTCTCTCTACCTTGCCCTCTATGCTCCACGTATCAACTCCACCCTTTTCCCCCTAAAGTTATGAGAGGTATCTACATAGATTCCTACGAAAAGAAATGGAAAAAAGATCGCGGGGACATACTACTGGAACTTTGATAGGCTTTTACCAAAATACAATTTTAATAGCAACGTTCATTTTTCCTTCTCAAAGTAATTTTCCAATTACATGTAGATCAAAGATTTTCATAATAGAAGGGCTTACAATAAAAGGTGTAAGTCTTAACACTAGTTTGGTACCAAAACACGACACTTTAAGTGTCCTTTTTTAACAAATTTAAATTAAATGCTACTTGCATTAAACGATTTATTTAAGAAAACCCTCTTGATATGCTTAAATATGTTAGATAGAGAGTCGTTTAAAAATATAACCTTGTATGTTAGAATCTATCATGATCAAAAACTATACTCATCAAGTTGACCCTTGTAAAACTATGATTGATGCTTTGAAGAAATTACCTTTATAAGCTCAAGAAAAAATGAAGCGAACTTGTAAAAAATTTTAGGTGATTCTTCCACAATTTTGCTATAGATAATTGAAAGTTTCATGTGTAAAAATATTGACCTTGGAGTATATAAAATAATGAAAAGTACCATGTGTTTGATATAATCATTTCAAACATATTGTGGTATACAAAGAAAAATATGTTTCTGATGTATTTGTGAGTTTTAGAAAGTGATACATTGCTTACCCTTTCCATTGAGCAGTCAAGGTGACAAGTAGAAGGGTTTTGGTATGCAACAATTATTGAATCATTTTAAATATTCAAAACTTCATAAGAGAAAACTTTCATATTTTCATTCTTGAGACATAAGAATTCAGAACCTCAAATAATATCAAATTTTTCATGTAGATCAACTAAATGTATCAAAGTACGTAATACATACACAATTAGGGTGCCTAAAACTTGGTTTCAATGTTATTATGAAGAACTCAAGATTTTCAAGAGTTTTTGCATTATAAAGAATTCAAGATAGAGTTCAAGCAATGAGATTTAATTGAGTTAGGGAGCCCAAAAAAATTGTAATTTTTAGGTTTAAACATATAAAGTCATTTTTAGTTGTCAAATTGCATTAGAATAGTACCAATTTCATGAGGAGACCTTTGGAAAACCAAAATTATGCTCTTATTCAACATGTGCTCAAGTATGAGATTACATATATGGCTAGCATGCAACTTGAAAAATTATCTTTGATGTGCATTCCATTGTTTTGTAAAATAATGTGCTAACACTTGGCTTTTATAAACATAAAAAAGGTCTTCTCTACAAAAAGATATTATAATTTTATGAATTTTTTGGCAAAACAGCTTAAAATTTTACTAAAATTTATGTCTTAAGAGTTTACTAGAATTCTCTCCATACAAATTGTATTTTGATATGGAAAAAAATCAAGTGTTTTCTTTCCCTCATAACCAATCTATGGTAAAAACAAGGTGTAAAAATCTTCTTTCTAGCTTAACAAATAAATTACCAAAACTTGATAGAAAAATAAAACACTTTAATGTCTCAGGACACTTAAGTGTTCACTAAAGTGTCCAATTACAGAACTCGTGTTAAATTCCTTAGGGAATCTCTACAAGAGATGAGATGTGATAGATCATAGATGGGGCAATCCCATATGCCTCCACATCTCTATATACTGGAAGGTTATGTCCCATCTACCTTTGCACCCCCTCCCATGTGGATATACCAACTATATTTCATACCGTCTCTAGGGGAGAGTAAGGGCAAAGCCTTGGGGCCTTCAAGACTAAAAAACATGGGGTCTTGAATGGAGACCTTGTGATGGGATCCACGGAGAACTCCACACAGAAAAACAAAGGCGCACGACGTCATCCGAGTTATAAAAAGTAAACTTTGACAAATTTAGTAAACTCAAACATCCTCACCTTAAACCTCGACAAGCATAAGTATATGTGAACACGTCTTTTTTCAATGATAATGCATATGCACGTCCGATTAGAGCTCGAGGCTACCACAATACCCATGTAGGTTTGAGTCCGAGGGCCTTCAACCACCGCCAAGATTTGTCGCCGTCAATTATTCTCGAGATGCCCACCCTCAATCCCTCGTGGTCGATCCCTTTGTTTGGGGGGGGGGGAGGTCATTTAAGGCCCCGTGCCATTTAGTCACGAGGTAAGGGGGCCTTCTCGTCTATAAGTGTCACATACAACTCAAGCAATCAACAGCTAGAGATTTATGCAAGGTTCCCAACAAATCTTAAATAAATATCAACTGAGCTTGCAAACAGCACAATGAACTTACTTTTCCAGCAAAAACTAAATATAATTGCAATGTTTGATTGCATTTATCTTGCACAATGTTAAATCCTCAATGTTATGACTTGACTCATTGGCATCATATAGTCAGTGGCAAAAAAAAGTCCATTTACTAGAAAGCTTTGTACACATTATAACCATATGGATATGGATTTTTCGTACACAGGATATGGGCTAGTACAAAGCAAGCGTAAAACAGGCCTTATTGAGTTCATGCGCAGCAGCCTTCACACCCAAACCTTATTCCAGATGCCCACATGGCACTGAGTAGAGGTCGAGAGCTCTCTCCCATGATAAAATACTACTTGCTAGTATATAAGATGAGTTAGTGAAGAGCAGACAAATGCCTAAGTAAGCACTAGATGAATGTAGTAAGTAGAATGTTAATAATAAATTGTATTCACAATGACTTCTCTTTAATTCTACCAAACTAAGTAGCTAGAAATCTTATAGTTTAGATGGGGCTAGTAGGTCCATTCACTAGGCAGGCTGATATTGGGTGCTACTTCTTGAAGAGTTGTTGAATGGGACATTGGGAAATAGCATGGAGATAGTTCTTCCTTAGGTTCCAATCTTTGACTTGCAAGTTGGTAGTTGCGGAGGTGGCGATGATGCGTCGAACCCAAATCTGTAATTCCATTAATAACCAACATTAGCAAGGCAATGGTCATGCGATACATAGTTATCAGTTACATTGTGAAATAGTCGTGCCACAGGCAATGTCACACATGCACTAGTTATTTGTCTTATATGCAAGGCGTTTTGTAACTAAGCAGATTTTGGCAGAGTTGCATCAGCAACACCTCACTGAATTCACATGACCAATTCCTATTGCTAATAGGCAGTAGATAAGATGCATAGTTATCGATAACTTATAGGAAGAATTGAGCCTCCTGCATGGTCACATGTGCAGCATATGTGCCACTATGCAAATCTTTTTTTTTTGGTGACTAAGCTGATTCTTGGATAGCTGCACCGGCGTCCTAGCGAACAGCCACACGGAGTCACAAACCTTCCTAATACTTTAGCCCAATTGGCCAAACACTATTAAAAACAAACTATAAATAAGGGAGGAGGAGTGAATGTGCTCGTTAAAAATTAGCGTTACGAAAAAGCCGGGAAAGAGAGACGAACCTCTTCGATGGGAGAAAGGCAAGGTGTCCTCCACGTTGAGATTCAAGGCCTGCACGATGTGGGAAGGGAGCAGGACAGTGGAGCACGCTGGAGAGAGAGAGGCAGAATATTAAAGCAAAAGGAAAAAGGTTGGGTGGGTCGACGTAACGTTGAAGATACACAAAATAGAAGGTGAGGAGGCAGGGCACAGACACTGTACACACACGCATACAGAGAGAGAGAGAGAGAGAGAGAGAGAGAGAGAGAGAGAGAGAGAGAACGAACATGGAAAAGCTAAAAAGTGACGGAGGGACGGCACGCACACTCACTCACTCTCATTCATTTGCAGTCCCTCTCATTTCACTGTAAAGAGAGTCGATCAGGAGAGGTAACCGAAATGGGGACAAGATTGAGAGAGAGAGAGAGAGAGAGAGAGAGAGAGAGAGAGAGAAGGGTACCTGGCTTACGTTTGGAATCTTGATGGTGTGTGGAGCCAAGACGGCGAGGCAGGAAAACACCCGTACCTCCACACTCTCGGGAGGTAGGCGCGCCCAAGAAAACGGCCCGCATGGCCCCGCCTCCCCCCCCACCCCCTCCCACGTTGCTTGCAAACAACGAAAAGTGGTGCTGCTGTTGCTGATGTTCCTCCCCCCTTCTCCTCCCACTATTACTATTGTGAGAGCCCCTCTTCCCCCCCTGATAGGCGGCGGGCCCGCCTCCCCACCCCCCTCCCACTTGCTGCTGCTTCCCTCCTCCTCCTCCTCCTCCTCCTCCTCCCACCACCTGCTGCCACCAACCAACCACTTCACATCATCAGCCTCACTCTCTCTCTACTCATACACAGCACTCCTAACACTCCACAAAAAAATTTAAATCTATACATCACCGAAAATTCAGTTGAGCTAAAATTAATTTACGTTTTAAACAGCTTACCTCTAGACCGCCTCCTTTGCTCCTCGCCTGCCTCCCCTGCTTCGCCATCATTGCCCTGTCAATGGCCAGTGACAGCACATTGTCCTTGCCCGCATGACTCTCATTGACCCTGCCACCCTTGCTGCTGATGCTTGTAGCTTGGGGAATAACGGGCGTCGACGCCCTGCGATAGTTGCAGGAAAACCTTCCAAAATTAGGATATGGTGGCGAGTTCGATGGCCTCCGAATAACTTGTTGCTGCAGAGAGAGCGCCTGATGCTGGCTTGCTAGCTTCACCTCATCCTCCAGCTTCACACGTAAAAGTTCGCCATATAACACATCCATGGACTCCCCTTCTTGCGGAGTGGGTGGAGAAGGGACACCTGACGAGCCCGTGTTGCTTCTCGTATCCCAGTTGAACCCAGCTAGGGTGGACTGAGGGGATTTCGGGGACGAACCCATCTATCTCAAACATTCACATAAACTCAAAACCCACACACAACCGCACCAAAAGATGACTACAGCAGAAAAATACTCGAGACAAATTAGCCGCTTCAAAATACCTTGTGGCTACTCCATGATGTCTTCAGAGCCGCTGTCTCCCAAGGTCCGCTCTTCACCGCTTCTGCGGTTTCCTCCTCTTGCAACATGGACTGCGCTATCTCTTCAGCTAAGCCAGAGATGTAATCCTCACAATCCTCAGAGCTCTCCTCGCTCTCTAGAGAAGCTGCAAGAGGACCACTGTATTCAGGAGGAGAGAGAAAGGCCTCCTCGGCACCCCACACATTCCGAGTAGCCTTGAGTATGTCCATGTCCATAGATCCGTGTTGCTGCACCTCCCCGCTCCTTCTGCTCCACCCACCACTACAGTACTCTCGACTACTGCTACCCAGCATGGCTTGCAGGCCTCTCTCCCCCTCCCCCCCTCTATCTCTCTCAACAAAGAGAAATCATGCCCTCAAAAGGGGGTCGGACAGTGCGTATATTGGCGTGAGGAAGAGTAGCAACAATAAAGCACCAAAGGAAGACTAGACCACAGATCCCGTGTAGGAGAGGGCGGCTGGAGATAACGAATCTAAACGGTGTAAGAAAGGTAAGAGGGCGAGACAAACCCTACAATGCCCTTTCCCCTCCCTTCCCCCTCCCCAGCAGAAAAGAGTCAATGTCTACACGCACTTGCTCCTCACAAACACTGGTAAGACTGAAGTCTTACCCCTTCACGCAAGGCAGGAGAGAGTGAGAGAGGGGGAGCGCGGGGCCCGGGTGGGGTGGAGCTGGGGGGCCCGCCTCTGTAGGGTTTTATTTTAGGGAAAATTATCAAAATACCCCTCTAATTTGAGGAAATTCCCAAAATACCCCTCAAATTTCAAAAATTTCCAAAATACCTTTGTATCTATTTCGGTTGGAATGTTCAAAATTTTCTAATCTTCATTCGTTTTTGACAATTGAGATCCGTTTTTGAGTGCTTAGCATGTAATTTGTCACCAGTTACCATCGCAAAAAAGACAATTATGTCTAAAAATAATGAAGCAATTCATCTCCAAAGCCTACGTAAACAACTCAAATTGTAGTTTTAGCATCTTGTACGATAGACAATCACTCTTTTTGTGAAGACCTACAAGAAAATTTATTTTTCGAGAAATTTAGTCTCACAACAAGGGGTATTTTGAGAATTTTGGAAAATTTGAAGGGCATTTTGGGAATTTATGACAAAATATCGAGAGCATTTTGAGAATTTTTGAAATTTGAGGGGTTTTTTGGGAATTTCCTCAAATTAGAGGGGTATTTTGATAATTTCCCCTTATTTTATTTAGGGGGGAGGAAGAGAGAGAGGTACAACTACTATATGTGTGACATCTGGGAGAGTGTGTGTGCATGAGAGAGAGAGAGAGAGAGAGAGAGAGAGTGTGGAATTAAGAGCCCGCATGGGGTAGATCTTACCTCGCTCTCAGATAGCCTAATGCAGAGCAGCTCATCACAATCAAATGCACAGCTGTAGCTAAAAAATAGTGTGAAGTACAACGGAGAGGAAACTTGGTTGAGAAGCCCTCAAGAGTCTAGTCAAAAAGAAACTAAACAATAGTTTTAAGCTTTCCCTTTTAATATTCTCAAATCAAAAGGTATCGTAAGGTGGACATTTTCCACTTATTAATCGAGCTATGGGAATGGGTCTTATTTTATTAGTTCCAAAGTTTAAAATGAATGCGTTGGAGCGCACGGCCCACAAGAACTATGGCGCTGGGGCCCACACTCGCGATCGACTGTGACCGCTATAGGATTTGGAATCTCCAATGTCCGCGCGCCACGTGGGCTTTGTGCCTCAGAAACTGGCGGGAGATTTGATCCGGGCCGTTCGGGCATGAGGCGGCTTTTGGCCGGCCGCGGGGGAGCCTGGGCCCACTCCGCCGACGCCGAAAAGGCTACTTACCAAAAGAAACCCTCTTCTGTGGCCTTTTAATATGCTCACACTCTCACATCAATCCACGTGGCGCTGGCTGAGCGCCCCCATTCCCCCACCCTTATCGTCCAGCTGCAAGAGCACCAACCACGTCAGACTAACATGTTCTCCTTTTCCTCTCTCTCTCTCTCTCTCTCTCTCTCTCTCTCTCTCTCTCTCTCTCTCTCTCTGTTTTGGATGCAGGTCCTCAGCCCCAACTTGGCCATCACCTTTTTTTTTGGGGGCTGTAGGGCCTCCTGAGTCCTTATTGTTTGAACTTCAAATCATAAAACTGAATGTGAAACGGCCCTTTACCAGTTACCACGATATTTTTGAATTTTTGCAGGGCCACTTTTTGGAGATTTGAAACCTTTCGCCTTGCAACTTAACTGCCCTCCGCGTGAATGTGCGCTGTATCTAGCTTGGCAGCTTTTGGCACGTTGTCCCATGCCCTCATGGCACAAGAATGAGTGCTTTATCCCATGACGGTCAAATTCCTCTCATGTTGTAACAACTTCTTCTTTTCCCATGGGCTTCCTTCACACGGGCACACAATTTCAGGTAGAAGAGCTTAAAACTTGAATTGTCAAGGATGGACGGCATGGTGCTTAGGAGACGAAAAAAGATAGCTTTGGCACATGGTGTTGCTAGCCACCAAATATGCCACGGTGAGATGAGCTTGTTGGTTGACTATGGACTCAAAAGTCTTGAGGCTTGAGCACATGGAAGCTGTGGCATCTTACACGACATGGTTGTGTATTGTCAGATTGACCCCAAATATGCATTTTAGTTTGCTCCAGATTTGGTCCAATTGCCCCATTTGTGTTCTATGAAGGTGACCCTCGGGCCTCTTCCTTCATTCTCATTTATCTAGTTGTTGCTCTTGGGTCATTCTCTCACACAAAGTGTGTGTGTGTGTGTGTGTGTGTGTGTTTGTGCGTCTCTCTCTCTCTCTCTCTCTCTCTCTCTCTCTCTCTCACACACACACACACACACACACACACACACACGACGCTCCTCACCTCACCAATTTGGCATGGCATCCATCCATTTTTTGTGATGCTTTTTTGTGTTTCAAAAATGCTTGTTGTAATGCGTTCTGTAGAAAAAGCAACCATATGTAGCCAACAAAATGATTGAGAATTTGAAGAAGCATCAAAAGTCAAAATTGATTTTACAATCTATATGCATTAACATGAATATATTTCTATTTTCACCATCTTCAAAATCTAGTGTTTCAAGCAAATTAAGCTTTTTGCAAGAAAATTAAAGCAAATGTTTGATTTATATTTTTTGGTTGTTTACAGATAGCAAACACAAGGCTTTCTTAGACCAAAAAAGATGGATATACAAGCATTGTTTGGAAGGGCATGGAGCTCTTGAGCATTTGTTGCCTGCACCAAGACATGGATATCCACACCCATTGGTATGGATAATAGAGAAAACTGCTATGGTTGTTTAAAGATAGCAAACATAGGGCTTTCTTATACCAAAAAAGATGGATATACAAGCATTGTTTGGAAGGGTATGGAGCTCTTGAACATTTGTTGTCTGCACCAAGACATGGATATGCACACCCACTGCTATGGATAATAGAGAAAACTCTATATGGCATCAAGTTGAATGTGTTCTAAATTTTTTTAAGATTTATTCCCTTATAAAATGGTTGCTACTTTGCAACCTTCTCACATCGAGGATAGAGCTTTATTGGCCTTATAGGCTATATTTTATCTGGATGTATGTTGACATTGCCTTACCTTTGACTAGGCTTACTATTGCTTCCGTATTCATCCAATGGTGTGAGCTTGAAGCACAAGCCTATGCTTACCTCAAGAAGCTCCTAATAAAATGTCTTAGTTTGGTTGCTTATGATTGGTCAGCTCTTTTCCATGTTCGTTCTAATGTTAGCCTAATTTTAGCGGGGGTTTTCCCTGTCTACTGTACCAATTGATTTTTAACCAAAGCAAGGAGAATTTCTAGCACTACAAAGAGAGAAAACCTGGCCTTAGCCTATCCTCTCCAAAAATTTGTCAGTGTCTTTTGGGGATACAATTCACTATGATATCATGCCCTCTGCTCCCTTTTCAACAAAATTAAAGTTGTCGGTCAAGTTTGGCACTAGCTGCTTCTCTTCCAAGAAAATTTGATTTTGATATTCTTTTTGTTTAGGTAAGCGCCTTATGTTAACTGAACTTTTTTCAGAGTTAAGTTAGGTAAGGTTGCTGCAAGTATAGAAGATGGTCTTCTAGATATTTTACTTTGGAAGGTTAGTGCATCACATGAATGGTTTGGAGATGTCCTATACTTTCTCTCTACTAGTATGACAATGTTCCTTTTTTGTAAAAGAGAAGATTGCTCTTAAATTCCAGGCCATTCACATTCTTAGGAGAGAAACTTTACAAATCCAGTCCACATGGTGTATTTCTCAATAACTTTGATTTTCTAGGAGAAGCTGAAAGAGTCCAAAGTATGGGAGCATGAACGTGGAGGTTTAGAATCTTTTGGGATATTTGAAGAGGCATAAGAATGTTCTAAGCCATCATGCCCATCCACATGCCCTTCTATCCACTTTGCCTCTAGTTTCCACCACCGTAATCCGTATCTTGCCATTTTGAGTCTCGTAAAGTTCTTGTGAGATCTTATGAGAATTTTTCATGTACTTATAAAGTGGCATTCATATTTTGGCACTTCCTTAGCCATGAGTGCACTTCCTTGCATGCTTAATTATCTTTTGATATTTGCTTTCTTATGCTTTCTCTCTAGTAGAGTCATGTTTAGAGAGAGAATGGCCATGGTAAAGCCTAAAATTCATAATGTGCACGTCTGTCGCATGTGTCAATGCAAGGAACTTGCCAATACACTGTGTGCGAGCCACAAAAATGGCTCCAAGCACACAACTAGCCTAAACTAGTAAGCTCAAAGATGGCGATGGTATGTCACTCACCGCTCTACGCTTGCTGTCATGGAGGATTCCTTGCTTCGAAGAAGAAGGAGCCGCCGCTGCGTCGCGCTCAACCGCTTCGCCGTCGTCGCAATGCTGGATCTCTCTCTCTCTCTCTCTCTCTCTCTCTCTCTCTCTCTCTCTCTCTCTCTCTCTCTCTCTCTCTCTCTCTCTCTCTCTCTCTCTCTCTCTCGCGCGCGCGCGCGCGCTCTCTCGCGTGCGCACGCATGCATACACAAGGAGATGAAGAAGATGGAGATGGAGGAAGAGCGCTCTTCAATTGCACAAATGAAAGAATGAGTGAATTTTAGGTTTAGTTGACTTTTATATGAGCTCGCCCCATTCACACTTGGGTGCCCATGCTTAGCCAACTAATCCCTTGAATGTTCCAGCTAGAGTGCACCTCTCATCGGCAATCACTCTTACCCTTTCCTATTGGATCGACAAGCCCGGTACTTGACTCTACCAAATAAATAATACGGTGTCCGTCTTAGGTGATAGGAATGTGAGTGAGGGTTAACATGCCCCCCTTCTTGATGTAGATTCCGTCCTCGTAAGCTATTGAGTTGAAGCTCGTTCGTCGAGGTGGAAGAGCATTTGAGATGAATGTCCTTAGCCTCCTTCAGTCTCACTACAAAATCAAACAACATTGGCACAGTAATTGCATTCTCATAAACAATTAAAAAGCATATGCAGTTGTAGGCAGACAATTTGATTGGTAATAGAATTTTAAACCATTTGTCAGCAACAAACATTAAATTGCAATATAATCAAACGCATAAACAGTTGTAAAGGTAAAAGTAAACGAGTCTGAGTCGCTAATTTAACGATCAAAAGGCACTAAAGATCGACTATTAATACTATGGATAAGCTTCTCAATTTTCTCTGGTCAATTAAGTTGTTTAATCGCGAGAGCCAAGTATTTCATGTCCGAGGGCTGACTAGAGGCTATACCTAGAAGACCTTGTAGTTAAGCTACGATAAACATAATTGCTTCTGAAATCATCGCCTGACTTATTTCCTTTTCTTTGACCCCTTAAAAGTCTTTTCACTTTGTTTCAATTTTGATATGTGTGCTTATTTTGTATGCCTTGGATTTTTTGCTTTTCAAGGAAAAGCGCCCACACTGGGAACCTCTAGGGCTCTAGTACCATAGGCGATACATGTGAGTGAAGTACCAAATCAAGCTGAGATTTCTCTTTCCGCTTTAGATTTTACATTGTGGCACTTTGATTTTTTTGTTTGTTTGTTCATTCCCAGCATTTTAATTTTGTAACTTTGGGGGGTCATATAACACTGTTACCCTCCCCAGGCTCATCACATTAGTAAACTCCCTTTATAATACTTAAGCTAAAGGTCAATAGGGACTAAGCCCACTAGAAAGCCCAAGTACATTGCACACAATGCTGCCTAAATCAGATTAAGAACCTAAGTAACCATTGATTATTAGGAAGGCATTCCCCATGGTATTAAGAGAAGATCTGTAACACCTAATTTGGTCAAACTAGCTTAGTCGGACTGCTTGATTTTTAAACCTAGACAAGTGATTATGACAAAAAATTACAATGAATTTAATGTTTGGTACTAAGCAAATGCGTTGAATATTATGCTACCAATCACAATTAAAGCAGACAAACATGGATACAAAAAAGATAAGGGGCAATGCTAAAGGACAAGAAACACCTGTTTGTGTTGATGATCGCGCTTGATTTGAAAAGTGGATGAGAGAAAGATTCCATGAGGTCCAAATCCTAGCAACAGCAACACGTTCCTATACACACTAGGAAACACAAATAATACCTCTAGGAGGCACATCAGTGGGAAAAGGTACCGACACTTATTGAACACAATTAAAAAACATAAGGAACCCTAACCTAATTATTTGCACTCCCCCTAGAGAGTCAAGGGAATAGGATATTGTAGAGATTGGGGGGAAACCCTAAGGCTAAACCCCTATCCTCGTCGTCGAGAAAAACAAAGTCATCATCGATGAGACCATATGTGTCATCCGTGTAGTCATGTAAATCTTCTTCTTCATTAGAGGCACCCATGTTTACTAAGAAGATCACTAGACACCTATAGTCATCTTGGTCAAAAGGGTAGGCTTGTGCAATGGGAGATACACTCTCCACTAAGTATGGATCAGTCATGGTCAAGAGACGTATCAACCATTCTAACTCCTCAAAATTCCTCTCACATGCTAGCGTACCTACCAAATCCTATTCACAGGCAAGCATCGGAAAGACCATAGCGTACTAGTCATATCTATACACACAAAGATGATAATTAGAGTGCAAATATTACAAGGGTCGTGTTCTTGTGCATAATGTGTTTTTATGATTTTGTGTTATGGATCTTGCTCTTTTACTTTTTTATTTTGTTTTTGTGAGTAAGGCTTTATATATACATTTCCTAAGATTTGAGAGGTCAGGGAGGAAGATTGAGAGGGAAGCAAGCGATTGATGGATGTCAGCAAACACTCCTCCCTTCCTTGGGTAGATCATACCTTTTGGAATGATGTCGTCGCCTTTTGAAACCAATTGTTCCAAGTTGTTATGGGTAAAGTCTTTAACCAATAGTTTTCGACCATCCTATGCGTTTCATCTAATTGCAAGGGTGGTAAGATACTCTCCCATGATTTTATTTGCAACGTTGTTGTAGGTCGTGAACTTACAACGGGAGGTGCAAACTTTTTCTTGCTTGTATGGATATGTATAATGGTAGGTGGAGGTTGTGTCGAAGTTTCTATTTTCGTATAGGAACTACACGAAGAGCAAGAAGCTTCATTTGATTTCCATGTTCCTGAGCTAGGTGGAACAAATCTTTCTTTCTTCGTGTTCCTGAGCTAGGTGGAACAAATCGTTCTTTCTTTGGTACCCAAACTAGCTTTGGAACAGGTGTGTAGCATTCCGTGATCTTCACTTTGTTTTGGAGCCACAGGATTGAGCTCACATGGGCCCGGTGACAAGTAAGAGCACAATTTACGTTTTGGCACCTAGATTTGATCATTTCCTTTATAGTAGCCTTGGGCTTCTAATAGTTTTTTAGGAATCCAACGCAACGTTTCTTTGCATTTCTTGGGGCGAATGGGACGTTTCTTACAAGACACCAAAAATGTGGGCTTCTGTTTTTTAGCATCAACCATGGTCGCTAAAGAAGATTTAGGGACCCACTTGTATGTTTTCTTTGTTATATGAGGATGAGTCTTGTCATAAGCTATATGCATTGCTTCTAGCATATTTAAGGGTACGAGTGGTGGCATTTCATCCCCCTCGGGTGTTACCCAGGTCATCCCCCTATTTCCCCAAGTGTCTATGGTTGCTGCTAGGTGGACCCAATCCACATTGTCCGACTCAGTCATCCCAGGTAGTACATCCATATAAGGAGAATCTTTCCCAACATCAGAGTCCGCTTTACACGTGTAACAATATTGCAATGGGGCCGAGTGAACTGTGGTGTCAAATCTATGATCAATTATAAACTTGAGTCCTAGGGGATGTGCTCGACCAGTTACAAGATCCACTCGAATGACAAAATCTTGGAACTGCAGGTAGACATGGTTTTTAGACCAGTCATGCACCATCTTTGCTTCCCTCATGAAAGGACGTCCTAAGATCATCTCCGATGCCATAGTGTGTTTGGAGAAATCCATAACAATGAAGGTAATCCTTATTTTATGTCCAAAGACCTTGATCTTGAGATCTTCTAGCATCCCAATAGGTTTAACAATAGACCCATTGGCCATCTTCACTACTATGGTTGTGGTCGCAAGGTGAGGTCTTCCCATAGTTTCCCAGCAATTTTTAGTCACAATGCTAACCCCAACGCCACCATAAAGGATTCCCTTCACAGTTACTCCCTTAGTAGTGATTGGTATGGTCGCATTGGATTCATCACCCTCAAAGTATTGTCCCAACTTGTTAACAGGTATTTCTATAACAAGGTTCTCATCTAGGTTGGGTTGTGGATCGAAGTGTTCCTCCTCTATTGGCATCTCCCCAGCTCCATCCATCTGTGCAAATTGTGGTAGCCCAAACTTCATTTCTCCATTGAGGAAGGCTCGAAGAGCTGAGACTAGCTCGGGATCTTTATATAGTTTGGACATGATGGTGGCTCTAACTTCTGAAGACATGAAATCCATCATTTGGCAATGTTTAACGGCACCTTTTGGGCTTCAGCCCCTTGAGGTGGGGAAGATGGGATCTCCATTTCTTCGATAGGATCATGTAGTCCCTTTGTAAACATTCTTTCCATCAAGAAGTGAGTACACCCACTTTCTCATGACTTTAATTCACTTTCTTCTTGGATGACACTAGGTATGGCTAAGGGTCTATGGACTTGGTGAGGTTGTTGTTGCGTAGGGAACACGGTGTCTGTAATTTGGATCTGCCTAGGTGCTGGTTCTAGATCCCTTTGGGTATCTTCTACCAAACTCCTTAATTGCTTGACTCGCTCGATCTCCTCTGTAGGGTTTGGATAAGTTCCTAACTTCTTCTTGGATCCTGGCCATTGTGACTCATGAAGATCTTCCTTGTTGGTTTCTATCTTAGTGGTTGTTTTGATCTCCATGGTTTCACCTGAATCCGAATCCTCTTAAGCGTCGTTCATATATACGGGGTCGTCACCAGTCCCTATGTTGGTCTTTGAACTGGGGTCTGACTTCGCTGCTTTTTGCGATCTCTTCCTTCGTGTTTTCTTCTTTTTCTGAGATTGGGCAATTGATGCCGTGTCTCTTTCCTTAAGAATATAATTTTGTTTTTGGAGCATGATCGTGTGAGTACGTTTACTGGTACCATAGGTGTACTTTGTGATGGCTCCTCGGTAACCTCAATCAAGTTTAATGGCGTGATCTTCGGTGCATTTGGATCATTTGGACATTGGGCAATCAAATGATGTATGCCACATCGATTACACATGAGTATCGGCATTGTAGATGTGCTCGCTTGATTGGTTTGCATTAGTGTGGCGTTCTTTGTAGCCTAATAGGACACTCGGCTACACGATGTGGACCTCCACACTCATAGCATTGAAGAGGTGGTCTCTTAGTGGTGTAATTGATATTTTGGCCTCTTGCCGCAAGAGCAGCTACTTGATAAACATGTTTGACTTGTCCTCAATAGTCCTCCATGTAGTATTGTGGACTTTCTTCAAGCGCATCCATCCCATAGGAAATATTAGGGTCTATATCTTCCTCACAGCCTTCCAAACAAGTAATGGATGACTCACAACCCACTTGATTCATAGAAGTGATTCTTGGATGTGGTGGTTGCGGTCCTAGCACTGGAGGTGGTAAGGGTGTTGTTTGAACAACATTTTGGGCCCTAGGGACCATGTGTTGTGTTGTTTGTTCAAGAGGTGGGGCCGGCATCAATGCAGGCACTCGAGGTGTGTATGTCCATGCTAAGGTTGGTCTATTAGCCATCACGTGCTTAAATACTATGCAATCCTTAGCTTGATGACCATACCTCCCACAGGCATTGTAGTTCCCATTGAATTTTACTCTAAAAGTAGGGCATTCACTGGTACTATACGGTCCATAGCATACTGAGCACCATTGTTGCTTCCTTTTTGGATACATATGATTGTTTTGTGAAGCACAATTGTCTCTAAGACTCTCTTGAATAGCCTTGGTGAGATTTGCTAAAGTCATCTCAGATATCTTTGGCTCCTTAGCAATAGGCTTTAGGGTCATTGACTGATGCCCCGATGCTTGCGAGCTAATAGATTTAGGCTTAACAGACACTCTTTCTCCTTGAATCATTAAATTATCCTCCAATTGGATCGCATTGGTGGTGACTGCTTCCCAAGTGGTGATACCTCTCATGACTAGGCCATTGTAGATATCCTCATGTCGTAATCCCCTAATGAATCTATCAAGCAATTGATCATTATTGAAGCGCTCATTTGGATCACAACGAGAATTCAAATGCTTTAAGCGACTAATAAAGTCTCTCACCGACTCTCCTTCCTCTCGTTGGGCTTTCTGGAGCTGAGAGGCTACACCCCAAAGCACTCCCTCTCATATGTATTCTTTCAAGAACAGTCTCCTAAGAGTAGGGTAAATTGTTTTTTCTTCCACCCTTAGGTTTCTATACCAATCCCCTGCCTTCCAACTTAAGGTTAGGCTTAAAGCATTACTCTTATGCAGGTCATTGTGTTCTCCTAGAGAATCGCATATTTGTTCAAACACTTTGATATGCTTTCTCACATCCCCGTCTCCACTAAATTTTTGTGTGAGCTTGGCTATTTGTACTGCCTTACTTCTAAGCTCTCTATCAGGCGTGTTACACATATTCTCAGCAATAGATCGACCAATAGCTTGAGCAAATGTTGCCAAGTCACCTAAGTGAGCAGGCACCGTGGGTGAAGGTGCTCCAGAGACTACATGTGGAGTAGGTATTGGCATTGGGCTTGGTGCATAGGAAGCCCTTGGGTTCCACGTTTGGTACGGTGTTGTGCCATGTGGTGGTCCAAAGTTCATATGTGTGGCCCTAGGCATAGCAGACATCGGATGTGACATGCTAATGCTAGCCGGTATAGTCCCATGGAAATAAGAACTTGGGTGTTGTGGTTGTGGAGCATATGTTGTTCAAACAATGGGAGGGGTAGGGACTACATGAGTACGAGGACCCATGGGTGTATATGATTGGTACACACTTGTAGGTACTGTTGCAGGCATTGAGCTACCATGTAGTGGTGCTTTATTAACAAATGAGGTCCATGGCGTGTTTCTTGGCATGCCCATAATTGGGGTAGGCATGGTAGCCGTGGTGTCATCAAGGGAAAGATGAGCTAGACTTGAAAAGGTAAAGCTATCACTTGTGGGCTCAGATTGCACTGAGACCCTTGGAAAAACAACATATGGAGGATCCATCGGACTTACCAAGGGAGTCTCCATTTGCGATAAGGTCGGTTGTTTAGCCTTTCTTGTATCCAAGAATCTCATGATACCCGTTGAAGGCATTTTGATCCCCTTGTTTTGTCTCTATAACTCAATGACCCTATGGATGACCTCACAAACTCTTTGTTGTTGATCCTCCACACTAGTAGCACCCATTGTGGATTGTAGGACATCTAACCAACCCACGTGATAGATGTGACCTGTGTAAGGTCGGTTAGAGTTTCTGTTTGTAGTTCGTACTCCCAGTTCTCATTTAAGAACGCTCCATTTAGGATTGAGATGCTAGGGATGTCCTTTGAGCTAGATGCAATGTTGCTTTCTAGGGGTTGCCCCTTAGCGGTTGCTAAGTCAGGAGCACTCGATTGCTCTCCTAGCAAGGATATTGACATAGGGGCTTTTGCTTTTAACTCTCTTCGTTGCTCTGCCTTGCGTAAGCTCTCAATTTCCTGTTCCCTAGCCGCGATGATATATCGCTCAACCTCTTGCACTTCGGCAAGGCTTCTACCATCAGGTAATATAACCTCAAAGGGGAATAGTTCTGAAGAGTCAGAGGGTGCAGTGAATGGAGTATTCACGTGTACATTCCTAAGGGCATAGGGTCTATGTTGGTCATGAATGGAGAATTTACTTCCCCACCCCTCTTATTTACATCATTAGCTCCATGTTCGGAGCAAGTGGCTCTACTAAAGGTTTCCTTCAAGTGGCTAAGCACGCTCGGCCCGGATCGCGGGCCCATGGCATGCATGTCTTGGCTTGAGCTATCGGGATTAGGCATTGGGAAACCCTCCATGACGTCGTAGTCAGAGGAAGAGTCACTAGCCGCTATGTTTGGGTCTTGGTTGTACTACCTTGGGTCCCCGCTGAGGGCCCAGAACCTAAGGTAGGTGGATATTGAGAACTCGCGTAAGTCGAAACTCTCTCTAGTTGCTCCGTCTCTAGCACATGACCCGAGCGGAGATGACGAGGAATCTCCACGACAGCAAGCGTCAGCGAATAACCTCGAGATGCTGTCGTGGAGATTCCTCATCGCGAAGAAGAAGGAGCCGCCGTTGCGCCGTGCTCAACTGCTTCGCCGCCGCCGTGCCATCGTCGCAATGCTGGATCGTACATACTCTCTCTCTCTCTCTCACGCATACACACACACACACACACAAGGAGATGAAGAAGAAGAAGATGGAGATGGAGCAAGAGCACTCTTCAATTGCGCAAATGAAAGAATGAGTGAATTTTAGGTTTAGTTGACTTTTATATGCGCTCGCCCCATTCACACTTGGGCGCCCATGCTTAGCCAACTAATCCCTTGAATGTTCTAGCTAGAGTGCACCTCTCATCGGCGATCACTCTTACCCTTTTCCTATTGGACCGATAAGCCCGGTACCTGACTCTACCAAATAAATAATACGGCGTCCATCTTAGGTGATAGGAATGTGTGTGAGGGTTAACACATAAAAATTACATTTTGATGACATACATCTCCCTGCAAATCATAGTTATCCTTGACTATGCATGGATCAAGTGGAAGATAGCCCATTTTTCCTTGGGATCCACATATAAGCGAGAATTACATAGCAAATCTAGAGGGAGTTTTGGTAACAGAGTCATCGCAAAACTTATTCCTTGAAAACATTATTGTATACAAAGAAGAATTTAATGCACATTGAGAGAAAGTAAACATTGCATTAGATCATTGAGCCTTTTGTATATCGATATCTTAGTTTACATTTAAGCCATATAGGAACTTATAGTCTTGTAATAAAGGAAGAGGATTCTTAAACTGGGTTCCTATTGTAAGGCCTTCTCCTAGCCCTTATGCAAGGCCAACATATCTACGCCTTAAAAGATGAAAAAGAAAAAGAAAATAATAGGAAAAAAAATGTTCAAGTACATTCGGGTTCAATTCAAGTGACAAAGTATACCCATGAGCCACTTTTGGCTTACGCCATGGGAATAGGGACATAACCAATGCATGAAAAATTAGCTTTTCATTTTAAGAAAATTAACATAAAGAAAAAGATAAGATAAGAAAAAAGAAAAAGATAAAGATAAAGAAGAAGAAGATAAGGATAAGGATAAGGATAAGGATGAGGTGAGTAAGTAGCTTGTTGAAGAAGTTTTGAAAAGCAAAATAAGTTATCAAGATAAGTAAAAAGAACCTATCTATAAGTAAGATAAGCTATCAAGATAAGTGAAGTCACTTATCTAAAATGTGCAAAAAAAAAAGAGGACTTCTCTTCTCATTTTACACTTCTCTCCTTCATAACTTGAGAATAAGCTTGAGAAAGCCATAGCCAAGCCTCTTTCACACACACACACATCCCTCTCCAAGAGAAACCATAGCCAAAACCCTAATCAAGTTTGTCTAAACTTGATCTTCTTCTTCATATTATCCTCTCCCTCTCCTCTCTCCTAATTCTCAAGCTTTCCATAACTTGAATTCCCTTTGCCTCTTGCTATTCACTCATTCCAAGTGGCCAAATTGGTGGTCGTCAAGTGAAGTGAAGAGGGAAAGAGCCGACTACATCAACACACCTCTTCAATACTCTCCTAAATCAAGGAGAAGATCTACCATATACACACTAAGGTAATGTTTTCTTTTTCTCTTTATGCTATTGCACTTCTTAAAAGTGATTTACTTTTATACTTACTTAAGTTCATGCTTAAGCTCTCACATTTTCATAAGCAAGCCTTTTTGCTTGGGAAGAAGAAATAACTTCTTAATTTTGTTTTCTTGCTCTCTTTATGTTTATTGCACTTTTTTAAAAGTGATTACTTTTATGTTTACTTAAGTTCATGCTTAAGCTCTCATATTTTCATAAGCAGTCCTTTTTGCTTGGGAAGAAGAAATAACTTCTTAATTTTGTTTTTTCCTTGTAATTATGGTTCATCACTAATCAATGATCATATTTAACCATGTTGCTAACAACTATCATTATTTTATTTCAAGTTCCGTTATTTCAAGTTTCTTAGACTACCAAACTATATATGGCATAGAGAGAGTAGAAAGCACTCTTTTTACCCATAGGTGAGTGGAGGTCATAATTATCTAAATATTTTAATTTCCGCTATTTTTTATGGGAATGGGATCAAAGTTAGGTGATAAGGCTGCTAGAAGAACTACGATTTTTTCCTCCTATTGTACTGCACTGCTTACATAAGCTAGTTGTGTGGTCATGCTTTTGAGGTGATTGACCAAGCTTGCAATATCTTTGTTATGTTCAGTTTTTTATTTGTATAGATTCTTCTTTAAGCTCACTTTGCTCTTCCTTTTTCTAGCTCCAAAGTTTTTTTCTAGTGCTTCCCATGCAGCTGATGAGGTTTCACAATTATCAGTAAAGTGTACATAATTGTCATGTAGTGCAGTGATTATGATTCCTAATGCCTTCTCGTCCTTGGCTTGTTTTTGTGCACTCATAGCTCATGTCAGTACTTATGCGCCAACAATAGATGTCGGATCAGTGAGTGTTGGCTTGACTACTTCCCACAATTGCTTTTTCATTAAGTAGCCTTTCAACTTGGTTTGCCAAGTATGAAAGCCCTCCCCATTAAATTTCCCAATCCCCTTCTCTTCCATTGCGCTAATAGAGGGGTCTTAGCTTAGGAGACTCTCCTAGCCAGTGTCTACCTCTTTACATGAGCACAAATATCCCTTAGGAGATGATTGAAAAATTTATTTGCAAATTGTGATTGGTTGCAAGATTTTGAATTTTTAGAGAGAGAGAGAGAGAGAGAGAGAGAGAGAGAGAGAGAAGATTCCCCTTGCGAAGCTCCTCTTCACCCTTGGTGAATCCCCTCTTCACAGTTGAAATCTTGATCTCTTTTGAAGCTCTTTGAATGCTTGAAGTTCAACGCGGTCTCTGATGCCTTGTAATCCTTAAATGTCTTCTAAGAAGCAAAAATTTGAGATCTTTTGAACCCTTTTGAAAACCTTTGATAGTTCGTTTCAAAAGCCTTAAGGCCAATGTCAAATGCTTACTACATGCTGCGTGTAGGACTACACCCTCTTTCTTTCTTTATGTGCTTGTTATCTTGGTACTGCGAGAGTCGGGTGCTCGGCAGTAGGTGGGAAGGAACCACAAGGTGAGGCTTAAGTGCCCCTTGAGATGAGCTGGAGCATGGAAAAGGGTCTTTGTTAATCAATCACCGGGCAATGCGAGAAGGCACGGTTAGGCTGGACAAACTCCTGGCAGGCGGGGTCAATTCGGACAGGAGAGCTTCGGACAGCGGTTCGAACGAGAAGGTGTTGAGGCGTGGCCGGTCACCAGTGTGTTGGCAAGCAGAGCCTCTGGACGGAGCGTTTGGAGACATATTGATCGGTGGCGGATCCTCCTAGGTGTTTTAATTACATTTGAGAGTGGTTTGGAGTCCATCCAGTGGGCACCACCAAGTCCTTGGCACCTTGCTTGACTTTTGTGTGTGGCCCTACAAGTCTTGGTGGGGTTTTTAAAAAAAAACTCTTGTCCCCTAAAAATGCTCTTTTTATTAAATGCTCCACATCGCACACACAAAAAAGCTTTTGAAGCACTGTTATGCAGAAAATCCATAGAGGGAGAGTGTGCAAAATTAATCGAGCTCTAATTTGTGCAAATGAAAGGCGATTTGAGCATGGATTGTCTTGAGATGGGCTACTCACACACATAAGTGATGAATTCAAATGATGCTTCACCTGAGAGTGGTGTTGTGTACAAAAATGATGTAAAAATGATAAGATTAATGCAAAACAAACATAATGGTGAAGCCTAATGCCAATTAGCTTCATAATTAGCTAGGAGAGTAGTGGCTCAATGGAATCAAACCTAAGGACATACTCACACTATCCAATTGATGCTATTTAGTCATAAGGTATGCAAGGGAAAGAAGAAGAGAAAACACCAATAGGCCCTAATGATGATTAGAAGATGCTAATCACACTAACATAGGAATAACCCTATCTAGCACACCATAGCTATGATACCACTTAATGGGAATAGGATCGTGCTAACTAGGGTGGATGAAAGAGAAACATCGCACACACAAGTGAGTGTGTGTTGGCTAGATTATCACTTGAGTGAATTAGGTTCCAAGATCAATTAACTTGGACTCATAAATAGGATCTTGAGTATTTTCTAAGCCATCACAAGCTCACTAGCAAGGGAGATGTAATGCAAAATAGACGTGTTATTCATTCATGAAATGAGCTTTAAGTAGCTCTACAGCCTTGCACCACTGCATGTGGGATAATTCCACCTTTCCTCTCCTTGACTCATACTCTAGGACAAAGCTCACACTTTACAATTTCAAGTTTCTTATATTACCAGACTAATATGGCATAGAGAGAGTAGAAAGCACTCTTTTTAACCATAGGTGACTAGAGATCATATTTACCTAAATAGTTTGCATAATTGAATGGTGACTAATACCCTTAATTATCCCTTAATCTCTCGCATAAACCTTTTTATTGATATTTAAGTTATTTTATACTCTTACCTAAATTACTCTTATAAAAGTAATGCATAAATCAAAGGCAACTAAGTAATGGAATTGTTTTTGGAACTTACCTTATTTTTCAAAAGAGGATTTTATAATTTTTTCAAAAGAAATGCTCTTGATCTTACGTAAATTATATGTGTAAAAGTTTTAGTGGCATACTAAGTTGATATCTAATTTTCAAAAGGTAATTGAGTTTTGGAGGGTAAGTTTATCATAACCAAAGAAATTTTCTTTGAGAAAGAAGATTCCCATTCCAAATGAGGTCGTTGCCTCCCTTCCCTCTTGCCAACTAGAAAATCCCAAATCTTTAAGCCTCTCCTAGCTGTGTGATTAATCCTCTCCATGGAAGCAAGAATTTGTTGATCATTCGTACTCCATTGCATGAGCATTTTGCACGACACTAGTATGTCCATTCTTAGAAATTTCACAAATAACTCTTATACTATCAGTCATCGAAGGATTCTACTCTTGCATAAACCATCATTTAATCTTGCATAATCAATTGAAGAAAGTTCATTGTGTAGAGCCAATGCATTGTTCATTTCAAGTTTGTCTATTTTCAAGTTTGTTTTGCAACTACGAAGAAGGGGGAAGTAAGAGAATAGCTTTGCGGAAGTGATGACCGTGTTTTTTGAACATAAAACTCCCATCACTTCCATGGAGATGCCCCATGGATGGCAAATGGTGCAAAGAAAACAAATGGGAATCGCTCAAGACGGGGTTAACTTGAAACTTACGTCAAGACAAAAACTTAAACTCCCAAGAGACTCGTCTTTGAGTAGATATTAAAAGAAAATAGGAACTAGCGGATTATAACTCAAGGAACTCACTCTAGATTTCAAATGGGACTAAAAACTTTACAAGAATATTTGACGTGGACAACCCTAACATAACATAGAAGTTTTAAGTGTGAAACTTATCTTACATGTTTGAAAAAAGGTCGGCGTAGGTGTTTACTTGTGAGATGCAAAGGATGGTCCTTTTCGGCTAAGACAAATAACCATTGGCCTATGTTTTGAGCTTTGGTCATCCAATGTCCTAGAAAATGGGATTGGATGGGAGTGAGTCTTGGCCAGGTGGTGAGGCCTGCGGATGCGTATGGAAATCGGTTTAGTCCGAGTAGGCCTGATGCCGACGAGAAAAGGAGGAAGAAAAATGGATCCATGAAAGGATCAGATAAGGGAGAAACATGTGTTTTAATTAAAGAACTCTTCCAATTGTTTGGTGAAAAGGAACCTTGGAAAGGCTAAGAACCTAAATGAGTTATTTCATAATTGTCCTCATCAATCGGACCTTAGCTCTACTTTTTGGATTATTGATTTAAAAAGAACCTAGAGTAGCTTATCTTTGAAGCCTTTCCCACACAAGATAAAGAAAAAATAAGAATTGAAAACTGTGTAAAGGCGCCGCCTCCACATGTGACGGAGGAGGCAAGATACCCGAGTCCTGAGACAAAAATAGGGATATGCTTGGAGAAGTATATGTGATTGCTTGAAAGATAACTAGTTAACTTTAATAATACTAAAAGGAGAAAGAAAGTAAAACATTCTATAAAGGAAAAAAGGTGGGAATGACATGATAAATGCACACTTACAAGGATATGCAACAGTTTGCATGCTGCTTTCGAATGCTTGAAATGTATTTTTGGTTTGACATGATTGGAATACTGTTTTCTAGTATCACAGTACTACCTTGAGAAGGTGCATTTACCAAACGGTTCGGTGGGAGGGTGGATTTCGGAGGGTTAATTTGTTGGCCAAAAAGTTAAGCCCAATTGTTAACCCTTAAGGACACCCTATCACCTACGACGAACGCCGTATTATTTATTTGGTAGAGTCATGGACCAGGCTTGTCGGTCCAATAGGTGTGTAGGTGATCACTGATGAGAGGCGCACCACTTATGTTATTTTTACAGTAGTTTTGCAACGATCGGCCACTGTGGGCACCCATGTGTGAATGGGCCAAACTCTTGCAAAAGGTCCATTTTGACCTAAAAATCCTCATTCTCTGAGGTGTAAGCTAAAAAGTGCTCTTGCTCCATCTCTATCTCTTCTCCTTCTATGTGTGTGTGTGTGTGTATGCTAGAGAGAGAGAGAGAGAGAGAGAGAGAGAGAGAGAGAGAGAGTGATCGAGCATTACGGCGACATCGGCATCGGCGGCGAGGTGGTAGAGTGCGGTATCGGCGGAAGCTCCTTCTTCTTCACAACGCATGATCCTTCACGACGGAAGCATTGAGAGGTGAGTGACACGCGTGTGTTTGTAGCCTTTCAAGGCTTGCACACAGTGCACATGCAAGTTCCCGGCCTTCAACACGTACAGCAAAGCGTACATTTTTGGCGCTGTTGTCGGCGATAGCCTTGCATTAAGCTTTAAGAGCACTCATTGCTACCTTTGAAAGCTTTTCTTCCATCTGAGTCTGTTTTTTGTTGAGTTTTGTGAGAACTGTTGACTGTAAAGGACAAATTAGCAGGTTTTTGTCGGATTCTGTTAGAAATTGTAAGCTCTAATAGTGTTGCATTGTACTGGTTTTTGTTAGTTTTGCAAGATTTGTATTGTGCAGGTGTTAGTAGAGCTGTTAGTGAGTGTAGACAATGAGAAGTAGAGTAGACAGTGAGCAACAGAATTGACTGTGTGTGAGTGTGCAATTTTGTGTTAGGCAGTTAATTAGTTGCAAGGAGATTAGACAAAGCTTTTAGGAGCTACTATGTGTGCATGGGAGCTCGACGTCCATGCGGCCACATTATCCTCAGAAAAAGTTTTTAAAAAAAAAATTAAAAAAACACTCGGAATATTTGGGACTAAAAAAGAAATTCGGAAATTAAAAATAAAAAATATTATTCTAAAAGGAAGGGATCGAGATCATTCCCGAAGCCAAAGCCACAGCTGAGGCCAAGGCCAGGGCCCAGGCCCAGGCCCATGCCTCAATCCTCAGTCTTATGATATACTACTCACACCACCTTATATATAAAGACTAGGATCTCAAGTGAAGGGAGGGCATGTGGGACAAGTTCCTCAAGTCCATCCCCTTCACACTCACCCTTTAGACTTACTAATTCTAGCTCTCTCCCCACCTAGTTTTAGGATTCCGAGGGCTGCACGTAACCAAATTGGGGACTGTAAAGCACGGCCTGTCCCTTTAGCCAAGACACTCGTTTTGAGCTATCATACGCTATATCCGTGGCTCGGTTAAAAAAAGGGACCAAAAATACAAAAAAAACTGAGTTGCAAACACCTAAAAAACTAGGGAGCGGCCTTCACGAGCACTCACCAACACCTCTAGAGTGTTGAGGTCACATGCACCTACGCTCTGGTTGTGTGCTAGAGGACGAGCACATCGAGAGTGTCTCCGTTTACGCAGGCACTCATTATTCCTCTACCTTAGGCTCTAGGCCCTCAGCGGGAATCCAAGGTAGTACCACTCAGGACCCACTTATTGCATCTAGTGACCCTTCCTCTGACTACGACATCATGGAGGATAACCTGATGCCTAATTCGGATAGCTCAAGCCAAGACATGCATGCCATGGACCCACGGTCCGGACAGAGCGTGCTTAGCTGCTTGAAGGAAACCTTTAGTAGAGCCACTCGCTCCGGACATGGAGCTACTGATGTAAATGAAGGGGGTGGGGAAGTAAATTCGCCATTCATGACCAACGTAGACCCCATTCTCCTGGAGAGTGTGCACGTGAATACTCCATTCACTGCACCCCCTGACTCTTCAGAGTTATTCTCCTCCAAGTTTATATCACCTGATGGTAGAAGCCTTGCCGAAGTGCAAGAGGTTGAGCGGTATATCATTGCGGCTAGGGAAAAGGAAATCGAGAGCTATGCAAGGTAGAGCAACGAAGGGAGTTAAAATCGAAAACCCCTATGTCAATATCCTTGCTAGGAGAGCAATCGAGTGCTCCTGAATTAGTGACCACTAAGGGTCAACCCATAGAGAGCCACATGGAATCTAGTTCAAAGGACACCCCTAGCAGCTCAATCCTAGATGGAGCATTCCTAAATGAGAACTGGGAGTACGAACTACAAACGGAAACTCTAACCGACCTATACACAGGTCACACTTATCACGTGGGTTGGTTAGATGTCCTACAATCCACAACGGGTGCTACTAGTGTAGAGGATCAACAACAAAGAGTTTGTGAGGTCGTCCATAGGGTTATTGAGCTAGAGAGACAGAACAAGGGGATCCACATGCCTTCTATGGGTCTCATGAGATTCTTGGATATAGGGAAGGCTAAACAACCGCAAATGGAGACTACTCTAATAGCCTATGCACCTCCTTGGATATCCACATGGGACACCCGGCTCAATTGAGAGGGGTAAGAGAAAGGTTGATGAATGTATCTCATTTCCCCAACCAAGTTTTTCTTCAAGCCCTACAAATGATGGTCTTGCATACCCTAATAACCAGTTGCATAATGTGGAGGTGGCTCTTAGAGTGGTGGAGATGGACTTGCTAGACAGCCTAAAGACTCAACTATTGTAGAGCAAGGAGGAGGAGGAGTAGTAGTTGCGAGAGGGAGTGGCCACACATAAGCATAGTGTAGCTAAGTATAAGAGCCTCTTCTGATGTACCACCTTTTTCTTGAACTAGTGTGCTGATTATCTTAGCCTCTTCAATCATCAGCTCCTCCTTGGTGGATGGAGGTGTCTACTTTTCTTAGGAGGCATTATCCAGGCTACCATCCTTTTGTTGGGGTAAGCTATTAGCTTACACTTGATACAAAACCAACACCTAAAGCCAAGCATACCAACCATGCACCCTTATGTGCATGTATGCATCCCACTACATAGATTTCCCTAAGCATATGCTTCTTTATAGTCACATGCTATTCACTATAGCCACATGATATTTGACCCTTCTCTCATATGTGATGGAAATCACTTTCTAGGAGTAAATTTCACCTTCCACTCTGAGCCTATATAAGGCCATATTGCTTAGCTTGTATTTTGCTCTTTTCATCATAATCAATCAAGCGAGTCTATTTTCATTGAGTGCTCTCTCTAATTTGTTTGCTCCTAATTATTATGAAACTCTCACTACCATGAATGCAACTAATCATTATCCACCTTAATCAAACCTTACAAGTGGTATCACAGCTTGTAAGTATTTAGTATCTACTAATTACGTTAATTAATCCCTAAGCTAGATTTAGTGCTCTCATTCATCTGCATCATTTTTTTCGGCGAGTCTACATGGTCACTACCCTCACCAATGGTAACCAATAATTGAATTGAGTTCTAGTTGTATGCTTTCTTTTCTTTTACATGTCATTTGACTTGCTTGTTAACAATCGGTACTTATATATATATGTGTGCATGTGAAGGCCTCATCAAGAGCTTTTGGATAATGTACTCATGCTCTATTTAACGCAAGCACCAAGCAATGCCGCCTTCATTAATCTTGTGTGATTTTGTGCTTTATTTTTATTCACTCACAATTGATCAAGTGTGTGTGTTCCATTTGAAGACCTGTGTGTGTGTGTGTACCCTTTTGAAAGCGGTGTTGAAGTCAAAAATCCTTCAAAAGCCATGTGGAATCCTCCCCTTCTGAGGCACATGGCCTAAAAGAGCCCCATTGGTCTACCTGCTATCCTCGCTTGCCCATCAACGTGCCCTGTTGCTCGTATCTCTGCTCGACTACCCGCACCTCCCTGAATTTTCCCGTGTTTGCCCAGTCTTTCCTACGATTGTCTGATTGCCCAGCCCTGCCCAGAGCTGCCCAATATGACCTCCCTACCTGCCTTGATCTTTTTTTATTTATAAAAGGGGTGCTCCCACACCTTCACTTGATTGGCACCAAAGGCCCCATCTCCAAAACACCAAACGAGCATCAAGCACTGATTACTGGAGAATCAACAAGTGATTAAAAGCATTCTTCAAGGTCAAACCATATCCTTCTTAATGGCCCCGATCATGCTTCTTTAAGACGATGACATTGTCACCTTCTTGGATTTAGTTGATGCATATTCCATATTTGAGGAGATAGCTCCATCACATTGCACTCAAACACTGCCAAATTACCTTGGTAAGTATGCCCTATGCACAATGTCTACCAAAAACATCAATAAGCTCAACGGTGTCGGATTTCACATCTGGTAGACAAAGGTCAAAGGAGTTCTCATGAAGAAAAATATTTGGAGCATCGTAAAACCGTCATCCGGTTTAGGAGAAGCCTCAACAAAAACCTTGAATGCTCAACAACAAGCCAAAAATGAGCAAGCGCTTGGAATCATCATCATGGCACTTGAAGATGACTTCAACCATCACATAGATTATGCTACATCCGTGCTTCATGCTCGGCAAACCCTAGAGCATCTTTTAGGTGCGCGAGGTAAGCATTCCAAAATGAGCCTCAAAATTCAACTTTATGGTCTCATTATGCAAGAGCAAGATAATGTTGCTATCCTTGTCAACAAACTTAAAAGTATTTCAACCCAACTTGTTTATGCCAAGGAGCAAGTTATACATGAGGATAAAATCACCATCCTTCTCAAAATAGCTTTGATAACATTGTAGCTATGCTCAAGGAGAAAGATCCCATTCCTGCACTTGAAGATGTAATCAATTCACCTCTAGAGGAAGAAAAACGAATTGGGACTTACACAAGCTCTCAAAATAATACATATGTCGTAAATGGAGAAGGTTGCTCAAATTGTCGCAAAAGAAACCACAAATCACAAGATTGCTTCGCATTAAGTTGTGCCTTCATTACAACAAGAAAAAACATGCACCCCGCCGGTGTTTCCTCAAAGATAATGCTAAGAACCAAAAGAATCCTAGAGATTCCAAAGGTAAAGTAACATTTTGGAAGGAGAAGGAGAAGAAGAAGAAGAAGAAGAAGAAGGGGAAGTCAACATTGTCTATTATGAGGATGTATTGTAATGGGGTTTAGACACTATCCCAAACCCAAAGTTTGGAGGTAAGACCTACCCTCTCTTTTCATTAGATTCCACCTTATGAGCCATATGCAGCTACCCTAAGTAGCCCATATTAGCCTTGGTTAGAATCCATGCACCTCGTATAAGATTCAGCTTACGGGGGCGTCTGTTGGGGTAAGCCATGCTTACACTCAATATGGAACAAACCCCTAAATCCAAGCATACCAAACAAGCACCTTTATGTTCATGTATGCATCTCAGTACATAGATTTCCCTAAGCATATGCTTCTTTATAGTCACATGCTATTCACTATATTCACATGATATTTGACCTTCTCTCACGTGTGATGGAAATCACTCTTTAGCATTAAATTCCACCTCCACTTTGAGCCTATATAAGGACATCTTGCTTAGATTGTATTTTTCTCTTTTCATCCTAATCAATCAAGCGAGTCTATTTTCATTGAGTGCTCTCTCTCTCATTTGTTTGCTCCTAATTATTATGAAACTCTCACTACCGTGAATTCAACTAATCATTATCCACCTTAATCAAACCTTACACCTTTTGCCCAATTGCGGCCATATGTAAACCCCAACACACCTCTCCCTTTTATTTCACCTCTATCGATTTCTCTGAAGGGGATTAAATTTGTAGTAATCTAGGATCGCGTCCTTTGTGCGTACCAAATGTTAGCCGAATACTGAAAGTGTGGATGTATCTGATAAAAAATGGTGTAACTACTTACACCAAAATGTGAGATGTACCTATAAAGATAGACGTGTCCTATGTCCAATGTATCATGCATTTTCCATCTTCAGTATTATTAGCATTCATGTATGCTCTGATTGATATCAATACTATTCTGATTGTCATTGTGTTTGTGTAGCAATTCTTTTTTTTTTGTACGGTACATGTGAGTGATGTAATAAGTCTATTGTGTGATTCTTCGACGTGACACATCGGTAACAAATCCCCCTCCAATCTATGATAGGATTTGGTGGCCATCTTTTCTTCTCGAGGCAATTTTTTCATCGTATGAAGGTCAAAATTTTCATCAGTCTATTATTAGAAGGGTTTGTTTTAAAAATTCTCATTTAGAGTAAAGGGGAATAAAATAGGGTGTCCCCCATTAGAAGGGGATTACATTAAAATTATAAAAATAGAAAAATAGAATGCCAACATAGAAGTCTCTTCATGTCTTCACGTGCTTCAAAATTGCTAGTGGAAAATGTTTTGAAAGAATAGCATGCCCTTGAAATCCTTACCCTACTCCTAGCTCTACTCCTAGCTCAACACTAAGTGACAATGTGCATTCATTAAAGGGGGGTGAAGGGATCCATGGCTAAGAATTCCACGCAACATTTCATGCATTCGGTAGCCTCCAGCAATGAGAGAGAGAGAGAGAGAGAGAGAGAGAGAGGGTGAAAAGGAGATCACATTGGCACAGGCAAGGAGCCATTTTCTCTGTGGCATGTATAGGTAAGTGCCCTACATGGCCGTTTCAAAGTTTGAATTTGCCGGCCTCCAGAGTCTAGAGTCTACGTGGAGTCTAGGATCACTCTATTATTATTGAAGCTTTTGTTTAATTCTCATGTACCACTTCCTCTTTGTGAATCAGCCCTGTAGTGTCACCCATCTTCTCTCCCTCCTCCCTCCTCCATGCAATGAGGCCGTGAGCCATGGCCACAAGATTCATGCTTCATGGTGTGGCCCATCATCTTTGTGTCCATCCAAATTGGTTGTGAGCCATTTCTCAAGATCTTGCGCCTACAACACTATGCTATTGTGCTTTTTGGGAGTTTGTCAATGTCTACTACCCCAATGTGTGTGTGTGTGTGTGTGTGTGTGTGTGAGAGAGAGAGAGAGAGAGAGAGAGAGAGAGAGAGAGAGAGAGAGAGAGAGAGAGAGAGAGAGAGAGAGAGAGAGAGAGAGAGAGAGAGAGAGAGAGAGAGAGCATGCGACACAGGATTTCAAGAATTGGGCTACGGTGTGGGAGGGAGATAGCACGGGGTAGGAAAGGTTGAGGGGAGGGATAGTGAGAGGAGGTTTGGAGAAGGTGATAGGTTAGCCTTCGGGTGCAGGTAGTGTAAGAGAGGGGCAATGCGAGCAGATTGGCGGAAGGCTATAAGTTCAAGGTAGCAAGTGGATTAGTCAAATGCAGGCAAATAGGTCATGATAGAAATGGATGGCCATTCATTGAACCTACTCGATTTTCCATCGCCAAAGTTAATGACATTGGGATCTCTCTCTCTCTCTCTCTCTCTCTCTCTCACACACACACACACACACACACACACACACACACACACACACACACACACACACACACACACACACACACACAAAATTGACACAACCTTACAAGGGAAGGCATGGTGCAAGAAGCACCATCTACTACATTGTGGCAACAATTATAGCTACAAGCTGGAGAAGAAGGGAGTAGAGGCATGCATTGTCTCTATCTTGGTGTTTTTGCTGCTCTTGGTGGAGGTCCATTCAGCAGCTGAGTACCAAGTAAAGGATATTGTTGACCCTTCTTAATTTCATGTGCTCCCTACATCTAGATGAGGGTTTTTTTGTTTGCATACAATGACTACTAGGCTATGCTCTGAGCAGTGCAAAGGAGCACCGTTCTCTCTCATTTGCAACATTTGTGAGGCCAACTCTTTGTTTTGGGTTGTGGTGACCACGCCTTCTTCATTGACAACTCTTATTTAGGTTAGCAAATGCATATAAAAAGGTTATGGCATGAAGGAGGGTTCATATGAGCTCTCTCTCTCTCTCTCTCTCTCTCTCTCTCTCTCTCTCTCTCTCTCAAACAGGGCTCTTGAACACGAAATAATCTGAGCTACATCACTGCACTTTGTGTATTGGTTGTGTGTGTGTGCAGATAGGGAGGCTGGTGTGGCAAAGTCTAATAGCCGCATGGCCACACACACACACACATAGACACAAGGAGCTTTGGACCAACTCCCATGTAGAAAAAAATAATAATATACCTAGATGTTTGCTAGATTAAACTAGCAAGAGTGCAAACTAGCAAGTGTGAGGATTGCTAGACATTTAAATAACAAATCTCTTACTATATGGCAAGTGACATACCATAAACCAAGTGCACATTTCCCACATGGCAAGTGTATGGTAAGTCAATGACCACATAGTGAGACTGTTAGCAGCAACCTAACTCGAATACCATTTTTCGGAGCTCTCATTGTAACAACACTTATTATTTTGATAAATCGGGAATATTGTAACTCCTACTTTACAGATATATCTTTGTAATTGATGAGTGGGAGCTACAAGCTTCCAAATTGTATCAACCTATCAGTAACCATCTTTAGTTAGAGCTCCCAGATTATTAGTTTTGACCACCAAAAACCTTGGTTAAGGTATAAAAGCCAACTTTTGTAAGTTATTTTTAAGTTTTGGATAATGAAATACACAGCATGAGGTAATGGCGCTCACTTCTCTCCTTCTCGTGCTTCATACTCCCTCTCCGGTTGTCACATTTCAATCGTGTTTGTTGCATTGCAACCGCAGGTAAGAGCTCTACGCATTGATAAAAAAACTTCTCGGTATTTTGTAGCTTTTGGCATCGTCGACCCGCGGCCTAATTTCATCTTAAGTAGGAATATACACTTCAAAATAAAAAACTAAGCATAGGCGGGGTATTGGGGCATCATTGCTGAGCATTTAGGTGCATTCTGGGTCGAAAACGACTAGGTCAAAAATCCACTGCTGTTAATAATCGTAATTTTTGCACTTGAACTAAAGTGGGATTTGAGACCATAAGCATGTGTGCTTAGGTTTTATAAACTTGTCTTAGAAGTTTTGTTACGTTTGGATGTCATTTGATGCTGTAATGTATGTGATTTGTTTGCCGATGAGCGATTAGCTTTTGGTGATTTCGGTCACTTGAGTGTAGCTTGAGTTAGATGCGAGTTGTTTGTTGTTTTCCAAGAGATTGACAACCTCTTGTAGCCTCTATGCACTAGTCAAGTCAGGTTCGTCCCATGGATTGACAATTTAATCGTGGTTCTCGCAATAAGATAAGAGTGAGGTTAGACACCCGTCCTACATTTGGCGTCGCTGTCGGGGATCGAAGAGACCTAAACTAGGGAAAAACACGAGCGCCTTGTGAAGTTATCTTTTAACTTCCTCTAGGATCTCCTCAAGTAAAAACTTTCTTTTTAAAACCGCATAGCTTAAGATTGTCGTCTTTTGCTATGTAGAGGTAGCTTGGAAGTAATTGTATTTGTCGAGTGCCTTTAGGATTGTAGAGTTGTAGAACTAGGTTAGGATTTCGAGGATGATTGATATACGAGACAAGTCTTAAGATCAATGCTCAGAAAACCATAAAAAACAAGAAAACGAGTGTTTGTGGACACTTTCCACAACCCCATTGCATGAGAACCTAGGAGTAGGGTAAGTAGGATTCGGGGTGGATTTCAAAACATTGCTCTCTCCGAAAGAATCATTGTGCTTTGTTATTTGAAGTTGCAGAATTTCAGGTTTACGGCTAGAAATAGCACCAAAAGACTCCAAACCACTCAATTCGACTGGAGACTATGCTTAATAGTTGTATGAACCAGTGGGTAAGCTCAAGGACACATTGAGGTTAAAATTTGGCAAGAGTTTGCAAAAACTCAAATTATTTACTTTTTCTTGACATTTTAAGCCAAATTAAGTTTTGACTTGATTCGTAAGCTTAAAATAACTCATGAAAAGACTGTCCATTGAAAAAGTGCAAAAAAAATGTTGATTTTAAGCCTGAAGTAAATAATCACAATTATTTACTTTTAGCTCAAATTTGACCAAGGTTTACACCAGTGACTCATTGCATGTGTACAAACAACTTTTGTAAAGGCACATAGAATTTAGATCACCAAACTGACAAAAAACTAGATAAAAACTAAAGTTTGTACTGACTTTCGAGAGCTTGAGTGTAAACTGGGAAAAAAATTGTCCAAACTCAATGAAATTTTATTCATAGGCTTATATTGATGTGATAAACAAGTGTACATGCTCACTTGAACAAATTGATGCAAAAAGTTACCAGAAGTAAATAATCGTGATTATTTATATCTGCCCCGTTTTTAAACTTTTTTGACCAAGTTAGCATACCACTAGTTTTACCATGTTGTAATAAGCTCACAAACCAATTTTGGTAAGATTTGGATCATTGGATTGAAAATTGTGACCAAATTTGCAAAGTCAGTCTTCTGCGGACACAAAGTTGATGACCATTTGACCAAAAATTGTCCAAACTTGATGAAACTTGGCTAGAGACCTTAAGTTGAGGTGCTTAGCAGATCCGTGTCAAGATTGGGACAAAAACTTGCAAAAATTTAGCTGGAGTAAATAACCGTGATTATTTACATCTGCTTCAAAAATTGACAATCTTGCATATTTGAGCATACCACAAGGTCAAGCATATCAAGTAGACCACACAAATCAATTTTGGTGAAATTTGGATCATAAAAGTGAGACTTAAGCCAAATTCTTGAAATCCGAGTCTGCGGACACGAAATAGTTAATAAACTTGAACAGATTTTGTCCAAACTTGTTGAAACTTGTCCAAGAACCTTAACAGGTTGTATACTTGGCAAACCAAGCCAAAAAGTGTAAAAAATTGACAAAAATAAATAATCATGATTATTTACTACTGCTACACAGAGACACCAGTTTTGACTTTTGAACTTGTACAGTGTTAGACCAACATAATACAAAGCCACCGGAAAATTTTGGGTTCAATCGGGATTCAAATTGGTACATGTTCACGTATTTTTCAAGTTGCAGAATCTTTTGATTTTTGCCAAAGTCGAGTCCGAAAATCTCAATTGCTGACTCCCATAGATCGAATTGAAGTGATACACATAGATCAATCACAACAATTAGCAAACATTACACAATCTTTGTGAAAGAATAGCTAACTTGATCAAAATTGATACAAGAATCAGATTGCAGCTAAGGAATCGGCAGCTTGACAGAAGTTGCAATCAAGTCAAGTGGAAGAAATTGACGACAAGTCAATCCAAAGGTAAGTACTCTATCCAGGGCTTCACAAGTCTTTATGAACCTTAGATCTGGTCGTGTACTAGGAAATCAAGGCATACTTGGAGAAACCTCTAGTAGAGTATCCACCAAAGAAATCATGAATCAAGGCAACCCCTTGCACACTATTCATGAAGAAGTCTCAGATACTTTTTTAGATTCAACATTTGAAATGTCTTCCTATTCGACTCACTCAGAAATTGGAACTACAATGCACTTTAAGCATATACTCTGATTTTGTAAGACTAATCACCATGGAGGTCAAGTTTACCTGGATCCTAATGAAGAGTATGCTATTTGCATCGAGGACCATGGTATTGAGTTTAAAGAGGAAATCAGGGCAAACAAACAAGGAAAAATGTACATGGATAGAAACGGAACTCAGTATTTACAAATCAAAAACCTTGACATGATAGACAAATGGGGGTTATAAGTAAACACCATAATTCCAGATATGGCCGCAAAAGAAGGACCACCAACTTTAGAATTCTAGGGATACGATCAAGTTGATTTGAAGCCTTTGGAACGGAACGGCTTAGTACGGATAATCCTAGGATCGGAGTCTATTGTTGGGAGGATAGAAACGTCAAAGATCTTCTGTGGACTTTGTATGCCAAATCACGACAACTAACGCCCATGAAGATCATCTATATCTTCAACATCAAAGATAAGGGATCGACAGATCTACCAACCTATATGTTTAGGTATTGTTATAACAACAACTTTGTTATGATGACTCTTGAGGAGGTGGAACAAACCAATATCAAGGGTATTCCATAAGGGATTGGATATTGGGCCAAGTATCAGAAACTATTCCAAGAGATGAACACCGTGAGAGATCTTCTGAGAGTAATGTAAAGAAACCAGAAACCACCTCATCACGAAGAAAACTGGGTGACACTAAAGCCAGTCCAGGGCTACATGAGTCACTATTTCCAACTGACTGGTTTGAAGGACTCGAAACATGACCAACTGCCAGAAGACCGGGAGTTGAACCAAATAGATGTGTCAAACCAGCTGATTTTAAAAAATGGGCAGAAAATACAGTGGATCTGGGTATCCATACAACCACTTAGCAAACTTTAAGCAAGTGCTAAGAGAAAAACGCATATTTGATTTCCATACTCAATTCGAGGGGTTTGGAATGACATTAGAAGGAAAAGCATTAACATGGTTCCAAAACATTCCACCAAGGTCAATCATGGACTTGAACACATTAGCTCAAGGATTTGTAGCTGCTAGTTCCAAAATGGGGTCAAACACAATACGGTAGCTCAAATCTACAGCTTTAAGCAGAAACAAGGTGAGTCTGTTAGGGATTGTGCAACTCGAATGAAACAATTCATTGCTAGATGCCCAGAGCTAGAGATACCTACAGAAGAACCACTAGTATCATTGTTTTTAGAGGGATTGCTAAACAAAGAACTTCACGCTATATTGTAGAGCAAAAAGCATACCACCCTAGAAGAGTGTCTGTCAGATGCTATTGACTTAGGAGACACTTGCGATATTTTCAATGAAGAAGATGTCCCTAAGGATAACCGAAGTAAGAAAACAGCATCCACTAAACCAGCACAAGTGGGAACGGTTGCTGTAGCACCACTTTCAGCCATAGAAGAGATGCTCAAAAGGATGAATGACATGATGAATAACATGCAAAAAGCACCTATGAGGGGACCAGGGCAAGGGATACCTCAACAAGGACAACCAATTAGGCCACAAAAATGATGTGCAATTGAGGGTAAATGGACCAACCATGAGACCAATGAGTGCTACTACTGGCCAAAGTATGATGGGAATGTTCAATACGTGCCCATGAGGCCACAAGCACAACCCATGTACAAATACCAACTTAACATGGCACTAGCTCAAAGACCATCGATGGGTATGGAAAGACCTCAACCCGTGTTGGGTCAACAACCTCCATATCCCGGACATAATGTAGTTCCTGTAAAGTACATGCATTCAGAAGGAGTCATAGATGAACAAGTACTAGTGCCTGTTACACCCTATGTTGAGCCTAGTCCATCTACAATAATGGTAGAAGGATATTGGTACAATTCACACCCACCACCAATGGAAGAACCTATGACTTATGCTCCACTAGAGCTTGCACCAATGTATTATGTGGCTAATCAAGGTGTTAGATCTCCTATGGTAAGACCCATGATTAAGCCAAGAACGGGAAACTGTTATAACTATGGTGCAGATGATCATTGGAAAAATGAATGTCCAGAGCCTGACAAGAACCTTAAGCCAATTGAAGTTTATTTCATACAATGTTGCAAAAAGGGAGGAAACTTCCCAGAAGATTGTCCTAAAAATCCTTTAAACAAGGGTAAAACAGTAGTAAACGTAGTCCAAGTGATATCAAGTAGCTCATCTGAGAGTGAACCGATTGTTCCAATCAAGGTAATCACTAGAGCCCAGGCTAAGAAAAAGAAACATAACTCCTCTGATGATTCAAAAAATACAAAAATTTCCTCTCAAAAGACCAAAAGAGGCAGAAGCAAAAGGTATGAGATGAGAAAACAGAAACAACGGGCTGAAATCAAGGAGAAAGCAAAGAAGCTATTCCAAGAAAAGGTGAAAGAAAGTGGAAGTGAAATCAAAGAAACCACCGTGAAATTTGGAGGATCAATTTTGGTCGATAAATTTTTTGAGCCTATTAATGCAACTTGGAAGCCTACCAAGCAGGACTTGAAGGAAGCAGGCCAATACATGGAAAACAATTGAAAAAACTATCCTTCTCCAGAAATGGAAGCAGCTAAGCTTGAAGCTTATCAAAATTTGGTAAGAATCACGCAAGAGATGCTGGAAAAAGAAAAACTCAAGCTCAAAAGTATGACAAAACTTGAGGAGCTTGTGGTAGGAGTCAGAACTTATAGTGCCAGACAGTGAAGATGCCTTAGACGGAATTCCATTCGTAGAGGAAGACTGGTTAGGACCTTATGGAAAAAAGTTAGAGAGATCAATGATAGGAGCCTAACTCTAAAGTCAGCTCCTATAGAGGAAGTTTGGTTAGACAATCTACCTCTTGATATGGACATGGATGTACAATCCTTGTATGGGGATTACGGATCTGAAGCTTCAGGAATGTATAAACCATTGACCTTGAAAACGTTACCCTCTTACTTGGGAGATAATGAAGATGAATCCATAGTGTGTAAGACCACTCAAGTCAAAAGAGCGCAACAGGCCCTAGAAGTAGACAACATTCATTCAATCATGTCTACACCCATCCAATGCACTCTTACTTTGGGAGAACTGTTAAAAATCAAACCATATTTATGGAATGATCTACAAAAAACCCTAGAGAAGGTGGGGATAACGGGGCTAATCACAAAAAATCTCGGAAAATTGAAACACGAAATGGACAACAAAGAGATTTGATATAGTCCAATGAACAAAGTCGGAGAATACTACGAAGGGAAAGAAGGAAACACCACCCTTCCAGTGAAATATAATGACATAAAAACCATGGCAATAGTGGATAGTGGGGCAGGCATAGCCATAGCCACAAAAGTAGTATGGGAATCCTGGGGACAACTAGCCATTAGACAAACTCGAATGAAATTGCAATTTGTTGATAGACACATTGAAAGACCATTAGGACTACTTGAAAAAGCAATAGTTAATTCTTGTGGGATTGAATATCAACACACTTTTACCATATAGACTTTGAGAAGAAACTCAATTCGAAATCTTATTGGGAAGACCTTTCATGCCACAGGTACAACTCATCCAAGATTAGGAAAACAATTATCTGTACTTGAAGCAAGTGGGATCAATAACAAGGGTTAATCTAAAAGATCACACTTATAGAGATGTCATGAAAACACCCATACAAGAGTTTGATTCAGTCTCTTTGGCTAAAACTAAGCTTCCATCTTAGTTGAACAAAGACACTCCTATTTGGATGTGTGGAGCTTCAGAATACAGGAGCTTAAAACGAGAAGCATGTATCTTAGAAAGGGATTGCACAGACGAAGCCTATGTACCTGAATCCTTTCCAGAGTATTTGTTTGAGCCATTTGAGTGGACTCAAATTTTAGCAACAATGGATGTATGTGTGAATACGTCTATGCCTACTCAATTTTGCAATGAGGATGGCTATGACATAATTCCCATACAAATGATTTCAATCCTCCACATTGAAGATGAAATTAAGGAACCCAAGGACTTGATGAAAGCTCAACAAATCTTTTCAAACCTCTACTCCGATGCAACATATGAGTTAGAAGAACACTCAGCTACCTCAGCAGATTCGGGGTCAGAAAAAGAACATGTGAGAGCTAAGCTACTCATGAAAGGAGGGGAGGAAATTTTTTTGACTTTCCTAACCAGAAATCGAGAAGACAGAAATAGTATAGACGAAAAAGAGACACCAAAAAAGTGAAAGCTAGACCTATGCCATCAGTCTCCAGTAGAACACAGTTCCTGATGTAAATAGATGCACATGATTGTGTCATGGACAAAATCACTGGCAAATACCCTTCAAATGAAAATCTAGAAATGTCAAAAACCTTGAGAAAAACAAGGAAGGATACTCAAGCAGAGCCGAAGAAACAAAACAAGGAGTCAACCATGACACGAGTTGAGCGAAAAAAGAAATATCAAGAGTTGCAAAAAGCTCTAAAGGAGATATATATTATCGAAATGGAAACCATAGATGAGATGGTAAAAATGTAATGAGTGTTTCATCCCATTATAAGAAATATACTCTCCAAGATAGAATCATAGTCGAACAACCTGTTAGGGAACTACAAAAACAAGGCGAGTCCTACGAAGGGCCTAAAAATGCAAAAAAGATAGATTTGGTTGCACCAGGAGAAGAGTCTAGGCCTGCCTACATTGCAAATGACCTAACAGAAGAAGAAGAAGAGCTTTTGCTAAGCTTGCTGAAAGAGTACCACGATATCTTTGCTTGGTCTTACAAGGATCTCAAGGGTGTTGATCCAGAAATTAGTCAACATACTATACCCATGAGAGATGATGTGAAACCAAGTAGACAAAGGCTATACACATACAATGAAAATTTTTCTAGGAAGATCAAAGAAGAGATTGAAAAACTAATGAAAGCCGAATTCATTTATGAAATTGAACACACAGATTGCGTGTCTCTAATTGTGGTAGTACCCAAGAAAAATAAAAAATTACGAGTGTGTGTCAATCTCAAAAAAGTGAATGCAACTACCATTAGAGACAACTTTCCTCTTCCAATCATTGAGCATGTTTTAGAACGAGTTGCAGGAAAAGAAGCTTACAGCTTCTTAGATGGATTTTTGGGATACAATCAACTTTTGGTTGACCCAAAAGATCAGCATAAAATTGCTTTTGCAACGGAATGGAGTATTTTTGCATATCAGGTTATGCCTTTTGGGTTAACTAATGCTCCTGCCACCTTTCAAAGATTGATGAACCATGCTTTTAAATAATATCTTAGGAAATTCTTGGAAGTATATATGGATGATCTATGCGCACATTCATCAATCCACGCTGATCATTTTGAACACCTCAAAAAGGTACTCGAAAAATGTAGACTTTATAGGATTTGCTTAAATCCTGAAAAGTGCACACTCATGGGTAGACAAGGAAAAATTCTTGGACATATAGTGTCTAAAAATGGCATAGCTATTGACATGGATAAAATTCATGTTATTGTTGATTTGCCTAGACCAACAACAGTCAAGGGGGTTCAAGCCTTCATGGGACATTGTCGATATTACAGACGGTTCATTTACATGTACGCTATAATTTCAAAACCCATGCATAACTTGATTACATACTTTGAATGAACTCATGAGTGTGAAGAATACTTCATGAAGCTTAAGCAAGCTCTCACCTCAGCTCCAATATTGAAAGCACCAGATTGGAATAAGATGTTCCACATACATGTAGATGCTTCTAATTTTGCCATTGGGTGTATACTAGCTCAATCGGGAGACGAGAAAATTGATTTTCCTATTTCTTATGCTAGCCGACAGTTGAATATGGCAGAAAAGAATTACACCACCATAAAAAAGGAAGGATTAGGAATGATCTATGCCGTAAAAAAGTATAGAAATTACCTATTAGCAACAAATTTGTGTTGTTTGTGGACCACCAAGCCTCATTGTACTTGGTCACCAAGCCATGTAACACAGGAAGAATAGTAAGATGGTTCATCATTCTTCTAGAATTTGATTTCACTGTAGTTGTAAAAAAGGGCACTACTCATCAAAGAGCAGATCATTTCTCTAGGATTGTTTCAAGGGAACCACCTAAGGGAGTAGACGATGAGCTACTAGATGCATATCTGTTCTCCGTGGAAATGATACCTCGATGGTCGAAAAATATGGTATCATTGATGACCATAGCTCAAGTGGATTCACAAATATCGCTTCCTATTATAATCGGATTAATCGAGCAATTGGCTATGTAGCAATTACTAGCTGGTAGGCTATACAAAAGAAACCGAGATGGAATATTGCTCTTATGCATTAATCTTGAAGAGAAAACCCAATACCTAAGTCAAGCACATATTACCATAGTAGGACTTCACTTTGCGGAAGATCAAACTATGCGACGAATCTTGAGACTTGGAGTATTTTGGCTAACTATGAGGAGTGATGTTCGCTCTTTTGTAAAGAATTGTCCTCAATATAAAAAACAAACACCCATACCTCATGTAGAATTGTTCCAAATGTCGCTTGCTCCTAAGTGGAGTACTATCTAGTTACTTACTTATATCGAGTCGAACATTTCCTGAGGATATGAGTAAACACCGTCAAAGAGCAATTGAATAGAAGCAAGATACTATGCTCTTATTGGAAACCAATTGTATTGGAGAGGTAAGGATCAACATTTGCGTCTTTGAGGAAATAAAGACGAATATATTCCAATTATAGAACAAGCACATGCTGGATTAGCTGGAGGTCACTTTTCTAGTGAGACCACCGCAAGATCAATCTTAATGGCAGGCATATGGTGGCCAACACTTTTTGCAAATGTCAAAGAATATGCTCGAAGGTGTGATGCTTGTCAATGAGCAAAAATGCCAGCACGTGTAGATAGCATGCCCTTAAGACCAATGATGGGAGCTAGAGCTTTTGCAAAATGGGATATAGACTTTGTTGGGCCAATACAACCACCTGCTTATAGAACCCAAGCTCAATATATCATTGTAGCTACGGACTATTTGACCAAGTGGGTTGAGGCTAAAGCAACTCAAAAGAATGATGCTAGAACCACTACCACATTATTATATGAATATTTCTTCACAAGATATGGACTTCCAATAGAAATTGTGAGTGATAGGGGAACTCATTTTCTCAATGAGAGTAATCAAATATCTGCTTAATGAATTTATGGTCATCCATAACAAGTCAGTTCCCTATCACCAACAAGCAAACGGAAAAGCTGAGCATACGAATAAAATTCTTAGCTCGGTATTGACTAAAGTGGTTAGTTCAAGAAGGACATACTGGGAAATGAATCTCCATGCAGCTCTATGGGCTTATCGAGTTTCATTCAAAACAGCTTTAAATGCTACACCCTTTAATCTTGTTTATGGTCTTGATGCCATACTGTCAATAGAATTTCTATTGCCAATAGTAAGGATAGCTAAAGATCTTGAGTGGACTGGACATGAATTGTCAGAAAGACTTGAAGATTCAGAAAAGCTAGATGAGCAAAGGCTAACTGCTGTAGCTCAAATCTATGCACAAAAGTGGAAATGAAAACAGTTTTTTGATTCCCATCTAATTACAAAAATCTTCAGAAAAGGAGACTTAGTTTTAATCTATTCCCTTAAGCAACATATTTCCAAGTTTAAGAAAAAGGAAAACAGACTGTTTATCATTGAAGATGTATCTCCAAGTGGAGCGATAAGTTGTCCACCCTAGATGATGAACCAATAGCTAATTGCATTAGTGGATATCGTTTAAAGAAGTACAATTTTCCACTAATGAATGAATTGCTAGAAAGGATGCATGCAGCTAAGCAGAGAAAGATAAAATGACAGCAACTTATTGATGAAGCTCAAGAGGAAGCTCGACTCTGGGTACTCAAAAGGAAAGCTGCTCTCAAGAATCAACAAATACCTATTCCCATCAACACTCTGGAAGTAGATGACCAAGAATGGGAATTGCAGAAAGATGCAGTGTCAACGGATGATGAATGGTTAGATGGAATGGACCTTTGTACAACTCAATAATCATAGCACAAATGCATTGGTCGGTACAGTAGCTAGAGTAAATCCAGTCAGTTATTCCACTTACAAGAAAGCAACAAGGCAATCTTTGACAGCAGAAATAGTGACTATTAAGGATGCAACAACACCCACATTGGGAGTAGTCAACTTGAATGTGATAGTACATGGATGTTCATGTCCTCATCAGTTTGTATGCTTACCAGATGAACACATGAATGAGACAATGATTCTTGCATGGATGTAGACATACAAAGCAGTACTAGATTGGGATACCAATCAACTTAAGCTATCGCCTAAAGGCGGACAACTCATTGTTCCAATTGCACCAAGTAAGGAGGAATGGAAAGGATCTTACCAGCAAAGCAAACCACGAAGCAATCAATCTTCTCCATCCTATCAACAAGCAAATGCTACAAGTAGCATGCAAGGAGTCATGCAAATTTGGGTACCGAAAGCACAGCTTAAGAACAAGCCAATTCAAAAATGGGTACCCAAAACATCATCGACAGTACCAAAGACGGTTCCAAGGTTCAAAATACAAAGACGAGCATCTCCAAGCAAGGAACCTAACACAAAATGGATTTGGAGGAAGAAAGAACACTTATCTTCTCCGCTAACTGGAAAACCGATAAAGCAATGGAGAGTTAAGTCTCAGAAAACTCAACCACACCATTCTAACCAAGACAAACCAAGGTATCAATGGCGGGTAAAAGCTCGACAATAGTCAAAATTGATACCACTAGCTCAGGCAATCAGTGTGCTAAAGCATCCTGATGATACAATCAAGCAGAGAGCACACAAGCTACAAGATTTGCTCTTTGGAAGACAACATCCGAAAGCCTCGACATCAGAAACCCTTGAATCAATTACTCAAGACCCAACTCTTGCACAACATAATGGTTTGAAATGCATTGATCTTCAAAGCATGGTAGAGCCAACCAAGGCTATGCATAGACACGATTGTTCAACCCATGCACAAAGTCATCCCGGAGTACGCCATGTAGGAGGGGTGGAAGGGAACTAAGGAATTAAGGGCAATGGAGGGAGGAAAAAGTTGATGTTAACTTGTGATTTTTTATCAAATTACCTACTAATGCCCTTATAAATCATCAACAGGGAAAATTCACTAATAATCTCCCCGATGAGTATAAATAGTGTATATACTATCAAAAAATCCTCAAAAAATAGTTCTGTTTTGGTTATTTTTCATCATTTTTCTTGATATTGAGACTTAAAAATGAAGAAAACCAACAAAAAACAATAAAGCTATGTTTTTCTATGAATTTTCTTAATTATTGGATTTTTACTTTGCTTTTTTAGCACATTTTGTTATTTTCTTTGATTTTTTCAATAAACAAGTCAAAAATTAATAATAAATAGCAAAGGAGCTCAGATGAAAAAACTGAAGACATTTTGATGATAAAAAAGACAAGGCAAACAAACACAAAAAAATTCAATCAAATCGGCCGATAGAAGCGGGAAGCCTAAATTAGGCGGCCATACCTACTGTTGCAGAATTCTTGTAGAATGGGCTACAGGAATCCGATTCGGGAAATTTTTGAGTCTCACATAGATTTCACGGCCTAGTAGGACTAACAGGGGAATTTGGTGAAAAATGGTTCGGGAAGTCCGAGTATAGATGTCCAAGGTAGGGTAAAATCACCACATTTCCACTTGTTGTCTTTAGAGAGAGAGCTTTTCGACCCTCTTCGCACGCATTTTCTGGAGTCTGCAATTGCCTGTTTTCAGCGCTGTCTCACACGAGACATGAGGAGTAAGTTCTATACTTATCAATGATCCATTTTGTATGGCCGGTAGCTAGTCTAAACCCTTGGAAAAAACCCTAGAATCCGAGCAGCGCACGAAGACCTGCTACCAAAATAGACCATAGCGGCCTGTCAGCTCAACCAAATCGGATGAAGATTTGAACTGTAGCATGCCCCAACATAATAGAACACTTCTATATCAACAGTTGACCATTCGGCAAGGGTCGAGGGGGTCCCAAGTAGAAAATCTAGGTTTTTGACAAATGCCAAAATTGGATTCTGACTCCACAGACAACTTACCTACGAGGTCTATACACAGTGTATATGATTGGTTTCATAAAGTCAATCAAGCCAAGCCCTCGAAAAGCAAAAAACGGCTCGAAGGCTACAAAGCGTCAAATTCAACAGACGAGGTCAAAGTGACTCCAAATGGGCCAAAATTGGATGACTTGCTTCACGACTATGTTGCGGACAAGTCCATAGCTTCAAAAGTGACTAACTAACTCTACAGGCCATGTAGTCACAAAAATCGGTGATTTCAGAGTTGACAAAGCACAAAGTGATTCCGGCAAGACCAAATTTTACCAAATTCAATTTAGGACTTGTTTTAGGTGTATAGAATGTGTTTAGGTCAAAAGTTTCAAGTTTTGCAAGAAAAAGTTGATTGCTGTTGGGGGCTCCATCATTGCAATAGCTCCAATGGCCAACAAAATTATCAATCTGGAGGGATGAGCTACCCGGCTAGGGCATGAAAACACTCACACGGTTAGTGAACTAATCCTGGCAACACAAATGGTTAACTCTACGAGATGAGCTTCTCGGCCTATGGAGGAGCTAAGCCGCAATGAAGGGCAATCTCCATATCCACTTCTCTTCACCTCTAATCAACCCAATCACACACACTACCATTGGGGGACGCTTATGGAGCGAGCTTTTTTTTTTTTTCATCCCACCACCACTACCTCCCATTGCCGCCCCTTAGCACCCATTGCCACCACCAACTTAGCCCACCATTGGTGGTTAGTGGTGCTAACTTACTACCACCATATGTGCCACCCCTAATCTTACAACCATAGCCCATTGCCGCCCCTCCCTCCAGTGGAGTAGCCAAGAATCTCCTCCTCCTTCTATGTGTGTGTGTGAATCCCTACCCTCTCCCCCCCCCCTCTCTCTCCCTCTCTCTTTCTCCCCTCACCCCTTCTCTCTCTATCAGTCCCTCCCCTTCCCCGTCTCTCTCTCTCTCTCTCTCTCTCTCTCTCTCTCTCTCTCTCTCTCTCTCGTGTGTGTGTGTGTGTGTGCGCGCGCGCACGTGCGCTAATAGAAAGAGGAAAATGGTATAAACTTTCTATCATCCAAGTGTGGTAGATTGGTTATCCCATTTCCCTCTTGACTAATAGGTCTTGAGTTTAACTCTCCTATCTTTGAGGTCTCTTAGGATAGTTTCCTACGATGTTAAAATCCTCTTCTTCTCGGGTGTGTGTGTGTGGGGGTGTGTGTTAATAAAAAGAGGAAAACGGTATAACCTTTCTATTAGCCAAGTGTGGTAGATTGGTTATGCCATTTCCCTCTTGAATAACAAATCTTGAGTTCAACTACCGTCATTGAGGTCTCTTGGGATAGTTTCCTACGATGTTTAAATCCTCTTCTTCTTCTTCTACTTCTTTTCCTCCCTCAATATCTTCCCTCTCTCTCTCTCTCTCTCTCTTTTCCTTCGCTCTCTCTCTCTCTCTCTCTCTCTCTCTCTCTCTCTCTTTGACATGGATAGATTACCCCCTTTCCATGTAGCTAGACAGACCCTCCTTGTCTCTCACACGGACCGAGATCACTTAGCTTATCAGAGAGGACTTGATTCAGTTAGACACTCGGAGGACATGGATACATCCTATGGTTGTGCATGGCACAAAGAGGGCTTTCTACATAGAGAATCTGCTTGAGCTTACAGAGGATGGTTTTGTGACCAGACCCGCCTGATTGAACACTCATCTATCCCATGGATTACGATGTGTTACTGGACAGACCCTCCTTGTCTCTCACACGGACCGAGATCACTCAACTTATCAGAGAGGACTTGATTCAGTTAGACACTCGGAGGACATGGATACATCCTATGGTTGTGCATGGCACAAAGAGGGCTTTCTACATAGAGAATCTACTTGAGCTTACAGAGGATGGTTTTGTGACCAGACCCGTCTGATTGAACACTCATCTATCCCATGGATTACGATGTGTTACTGGACAGATGTACACATCATCACATCAGTTAGAGATTGAGGCTGGAAAAATTTAGAGGAGTACCATCAGAGGCTAGGGTTGAGAGAGAGCGAGGTCCAGCGAGGTCCAACAGAGAGAGAGAGAGAGAGAGAGAGAGAGAGAGAGAGAGAGAGAGAGAGAGAGAGAGAGAGAGAGAGAGAGGGGTGGGGGGGAACAGGGTAGAAATTGTGAGAGGGGAGGGGGGGGGGGATACCTTCTTCTTCTTTTTTTTTTAAAAGAGGGAAAGAGTGGGAGGAAGTGTGTGCTTTAGGAAAAAAAAGGAAAAGGGAAAGAGTGGGAGGAAGAGGGTGCTTTAGGGGAAAAAAAAAAACAAACAAACCCAAGCAATAGCGCATAATACCTTCCTGCAAGAAGAATGTGATCTCCTCATACTAGATCCATGGAAGGGTTTTCAAATTTGGGGCAACCACCCCATTTTGCACATTACCTTCTTCTCCCACTTTGGCTTCAAAAAAATTCATATATGGCAATTTATCTTTGACACCAGTTGGTGCTTCCCGTGAATCCAGCTGGGCTAGATAATACTTCACTACATGTTGTGCACCCAAATGATGCACCACTTCAAACTCAGATTCCTAAACAAAAATCATCCATTGGCTAGTTGGCCTACCAAATTTTGCTGCCACACAATGAACAAGAATGCCAAATGATCCACATGAAAGTAGAAGAATTTTTCAAGAAAATAATGCCAAAAATCCTTTACCAAATACATGATTCCCAAACAGTCTCTCTCAATCATCGAGTAGTTTTTCTCAACTACGGATAGCCTTCTACTAGCATAGTAGAGTGGGTGGAACCATCCATTCATTCTTTCTTACATCAATACACTACCAATTGTGATTTCAGAAGCATCAATAAAACATGGAAATCCTTTTCCCAATCTGGTGGTAGCAATATTGGTGCTTGGGTCAACATGATTTTCAGACGGTGATAGGCTAAATCGCATTCTAGAATCCATTTGAAATCCTTTTTATCTGCATGTGCTAACATGTATTGCAATATGAGCTAAAAATTGCAAATGTCTCCTGCCACCGTACCTATCTTAGAAATCTCAAAGTAGCATTTGGTGAATCAAATGGTGGTGCTTGCATAATAGACACGATCTTGCTAGGGTCTACCACAATTCTTTCTTTGGAAATGATGTGTCCCAAAAAAAATCCTGCTGGCCACAACAAACACCCACTTCATTGGGTTAAAACCTAACTTTTTTTCTTGACATTTTTTAAAATAGACCTGGAGATAAATCTCAAAGTAGCATTTGGTGAATCAAATGGTGGTGCTTGCATAATATCCACAATCTTGCTAGGGTCTACCACATTTCTTTCTTTGGAAATGACGTGTCCCAAAAAAATCCCACTTGCCACAACAAACACACACTTCATTGGGTTAAAACCTAACTTTTTTTCTTCACACTTTTTGAAACAGAGCTGGAGATGATGCAAATGCTTGCCTTTTCTCCAAAAATAGAGAAGTCATTCAAACAAATTCACATAAAATCTGTTAGGTATGGACCAAATATTTGTTGCAGATCCCTTTGAAAAGTACTAGGTTCATTCCACAATCCAAATCACATCACTGTACAAGCAAGCACTCCCTATGCAATAATAAAATCTATCTTTGGTTGATCTCCAACTGCCATCCATACTCGATTGTAAACAAAAGTATCCATCTGCAAAAGAATACATCTATTGACTTGCAAATTCATCCAAGGTAGGATTCAAAAATGGAAGATGGAAAGGATTTGACACCATAGCCGCATTTAGCTTGTGGTAGTCTATACGAATCAGTAGCTTCTTATTTTTCTTAGGGACCACCATAATTGGTGAGATCCACTCCAGATTTTCAATGGGAAATATGAATCCAACTTTCAATATTCTATTTAAATCCTCTTCTAATTGTTGGCATAATTCAAATGCATGCAATACTTAGTTTGCTCGGTAGGAACCACATCCTTTTTCAGATTGATACAATGTTGGTAAATTTGGGATCAAGACCCTTCGTATTTGAATGATCCCATGTGAACACGTTCAATGAACTTTGTCAATATCTTTATAAGATCAAACCAAAAAGACTCTTTCAAATCCACATTGATCTTGATTGGTTTAGGTTGATCCTTTGTCCCAAGGTTCACGTCCTAAATTGCATCTTCCTTGACCCGAGATTCATCTGCTTCTTAAATTCATGTTTCTGTTGCAAGAGCTCCTTTAGCTCCATTGAATTTGGGTTGGATTTATCCTCTTCACCCAATTGTTCAATGTCTTTATTGGTACTTGGCTTGATTTCTGCCCGCCATGACTTGGTCGGAACATTCTCTGCATAACGCTTCTAAATGCCTTCCACATCCATCGTACAAACTACCATCAAATATTGATTTTCATGTAGAAATTTACTTCATCATCATCTGTGAAACCTTCCATCATATTCACTAGTTTGGCCACAATGGATTGGGTCTCCTCACCAATATGATTGACTTGCTGATACAAAATCTGAACCTTCCTTGATTCTCTCCTTGTGACTAAAGTATGCTTGTGCAGTTTTGTTTCACAGTGGATTGTCATAGCCATGTTCAACCCAACAATATCTGGTAGTTTTGGGAGATACCCCATCCCATGGGTCTATGCACAAAAATATACAATTTACACTTTTATACAATTTTCAATATACATCAGAGTTGCGGAAGCATTTGCATAGGGGAGGAGTTCTTAGCGCTTGACTAGGCATGGAGTTTAGGCCATGAGCCCTGCATCCAAAGGTACCTAGCGACTAGTGCTACCCCTGAATGGATGTTATGAATGAAAGTGTACTCAAGAAAAATATAACATTGTGGAGGGTGAATATATGTGTACACCGTGTTGCGAGAAGAGAGAGAGAGAGAGAATATAGTGGAGGGTAAAATAGAGTGCACAGAGACATGAGAAGATGACAACAAAGAATCTTTAAATGCCCATCTAAATGGAGCAGGCAACCATGTATTGATGCAATGACACAATTTGGGTATACCATAACATCAAAAAGTTTATGAAAAAACAACTAGCAGAGCACCGGACCCTATGTAGGGATCGACCGGTCCACCATCCACTTCCGCTCTACATTGGAGAGAGAGAATTTCACTTCGCCAGGAGCGAGCCAGAACACCTCCAACCTACTTGAGCCAGACATAGGCTGAAGCCGCTTCGCCTTCCTCCATGAACCCGAGCTCTGAAAGGATCCCAAATACCAGAAGACCAACCATACCAGTTTAGCGCCTCTTCGATGCCCAACACCGGGTGTTTAGGCAAAGCCCAACACCTCTCTAGCACATAGAGCTAGTTTTGACCTAGAAAGGTGGAAAGTAGTCATAACCATGCATATGAGGCATCCACATTAATCCATGAGTTTCCATACATCATATGATAACATTCCAACACCATAAACATGATGCAAAATAACTCCGACCTTTAGGTCAACCATAAACCATAACTTCACACATATACAAAAAACAAATTTTTTGACATTTTTGGGAGCATGCAAAACATGCAAATGAAATTATTTGACCTCAAACCAATGCATCAAGTTCAGCTTCACAATATAGACTATCACTCCATCACATCACTTTGACCATATGGTACTCACACAACAAACAATAACCCCAAAAGTAAGCCACTTTATTCATATATGCCTATGCGGTTCGAGATGTTTAACCATATACTCCCACGTAATTTTATGGCCATCTAATAATTAAAATCAACTCACCAAAACAAACCATAAAACATATCAAAACGGCTCGGTTAACTGACGACGTCATATGGTATCCCCCCTTGATAGCACTCCTATACGTGTAGGTAAAAACCGGTTATAGAGTGATTAATAACTTGCATTCTTGAAGTGATAACGGAGACCTAAATTCATTTATCATCAAGTTTCATCAAGATTTTCAATTGGTTAAGTGGGTTTGCCCATCCGGTGAATCTATATAGTGTTTCTCCAAGGAGCTTGGAGTAAAAAATATTTGGTTGTGTAATGGGCAACAAACTGTTTTTTGACCATATATCTTAGCTCGTGCATGTTTTTCACATGCCATCAAAGAGAGAAAATGTTCTAAATGATGTGTTTTATCTCTCGTACAAAGGGTTCGGGCTGATTCATAACGGTTTGTGATTTATGACCAAAACAATGTTCCTACCACCTCTATGACGTGAAACAAAAAGCGCTTTTTATGCACGCACTTGATCATAAATGCATCATGTGCATAAATCAGCGTATTAAACATGATGAAATAATCATGGGGAAACTTTGTATATACTTGGCTAATCCATACATGCACTTGTATGCGAAAAACAATCACCGAGAGAGTGACTACTCAAAAAAACAATAGCGAGAGAGAGAGAGGGATGATGACTATGGAGTTTATGGTTTCTCACTGTGCTTTAGAATCGATTAGGGGCTGTCAAAAGGCTTCTTGCTTTGCCACAAGAGAGCAGTGATGAGAGCTACGTAGAGGTATCCGCCACAAAAGCTTCCGGAGAGCGCGTACACAATGAAATGAGAGAGAAGATAATAAGCAAGTAGAGAGAGTATCCTTCTTCTTCTTCTTCTTGGGAGAGAAGAGCTTATGGAGATGGTGATGAAGAGCTTGCATCACTCCGTATAATAGATACGTATAGTCTTACAGTAGTAGACGCAACAGACGGCAGCTGAGAGATGGCTTGAAGGTAAGAGCTTGGGAAGGTAACTCCAACGTCAAGGCAAGAGGCTTTTGCGTCCGAGAGTGTGTTTTTTCTTAAGTGAAGGGAGAGGGGTCTTTATATAGGCTCTCATGGCCAAAAACATAAGCTAAGAATAGAGTGAAGCAAAGAATGATAAGTTCATGCGTGTTCGTAACTTTTTTTTTTCTTTTGTAGAGACGGATTTCGATGTACGATTTCGAGTCTCTAAGAAGAAGCTTGGCTTCCAAGAAAAGAGATCTAAAGTAAACTCCTCCTCTCTCTTTTCTAAAAAGACTCTTTCTTTCCTAAAAACAAGCCTTTCCTTTTTGGTGGTCAACTCTCCCACTTACCATTCAATTTTTACCGCAAATTGACCATCAGAGCAGTATCTGGCCAACTGATGGAAACTGGAGCTAAACTATGCCACACCGTAATATCCTCACATAATTATGACTTTCTCGTACTGCCTAGGTGTAGTTACGATACCTCTTTTCATAAAAATATTTCCCGTAAAAATTCCATTTGGTTCCGTTTTTGCTTCGGGTGATCATTTTTAAATCTGACGGAGACTAAAATTAATGTTTTCATATTTGGGTTATCATAAAAAGCACATTGTTTTTTCAAAAACGCCGAAAAGCACGAAAAGCTAAAAACAACTGATTTTTCCAAAACTGAACCAGACGTCCGTCCAACCTACTGGAATATGGAAACGACCTTGCTTTTCACTTTAGAACCTTCCAATACTGTCACCAAACAAGCATGTTAAGTCAAAATTTGGTGAAATAGATATTGAAAGTTATTTTTTTCTTATTTTTAGAAGAGACCCAAAAATTGGGGTTCTTACATCCTCCCACACTTGAAAAATTCGAGGTGTCCTCACCTCGATATGAAGTCTGGATAATTTAGTCTCATTACGTCATCACGTTCCCAAGTGGCATCTTCTTGAGGATACGTTGACCATTTAACAAGGTGTTCAATAATGGTACGATTACGTAGAGGCTTGGTTCTACTCTGAAGTATTGCTATGGGATATACTTCAAAAGTTTCGTCAAGATAATAGAGAATCATCAAGAATATGTTGTGGATCAGGTACATACTTCTTGAGTAAGCTTACGTGAAAAACTTCATGTACCTTTACATGTGGTGGTAACAAGAGTCTGTAAGCTTGATGATTAATTTGCTCTGTGATTACAAAAGGTCCACAATATCTGGCACTTATCTTCTTACACTTACCCATTGATAAAGAACTACGTTTGGGTTTCACCCTAAAAAATGCCATATCGCCTTCTTCAAAAAGTTTGGTAGATTGTTTTGGATCAGCATAACTTTTATGTCTTCTTGAGTAGTTTTAATATCATGCCGTATAAGATCGGTTTGTATTTTCATTTCATCCAACATTTCTTTGGATGCTTGAACTCGTATGAGAGGGTCTTCCATTTTAGTGGAGTAAGACACTCTTGTCCATACAATGCTTGAAAAGGAGACATTTTAATTGAGCGTTGGAATGATGAATTATACGCAAATTCAACCAAATACAAATATCTGGTCCATTTACTATGTTCATGCATACAATAAGCTCTCAACATGTCTTCAATAATTTGATTTGTTCTTTCTGTCTGCCGATCACTTTGAGGATGATAAGCAGTAGTAAAGGCTAACTGGGTTCCAGTAGCTGAGAATAAGGTTTTCCAAAAATTAGAGGTGAACTCACATTAAGATCAGAAATTATCCTTCGATGTAAAGCAAGATACATGAAAATGCCTTTCATGAAGACTTGAGCTATATCCTTAGCCGTAAATGTTGTCTTGACTGGAAATAAACGGGTCATTTTTGTAAGCATATCAACAACCACAAAAATAGAGACATATCCCAGAGATGTAGGAAGTCCTGTAATAAAATCCATGGATATCAATTCCCAATTCATTTGTGAAGCATCAATAGGATGAAGCTTATCGGGGTATCGAATTCGTTCAGCTTTAATACGTTGATATGTTAAACATCTCGTAACATAGTTCAACACATCGCGCTTTAATCCTGGCCAAAAGAAACTCTTTCTTACAGTAGAGTAAGTCTTAATGTATCCTGGATGTCCTACTATAGGTATATCATGAGCTTCTTGTAATATCTGGAGTTTAATTCCACCTTGATTTAGAATACAAAGACAATTACTGAAGTAAAGGTCATTACCTTCAACGTGAAAGCCTTTGATTTTCCTTTTCTACTTCTCTGTGCAATCATTTAGGTTTATCAAATACTGGATCTTTAAGTAATACGGGTCCTGAGTCATACCTTCTCGAATAAGGTCAATTAAAGAAGTAGTAGAGGTCGTGACAGCTGCTACAATTCTCTTCTCGCTTAAGGCATCGGCCACAAGATTTTACTTCCTGGGTTTATATTTGATTCCAAAATCATATTCGCATAACAACTTCATCCATCTTCGTTGCCGCATATTAAGGTCAGGTTGGATGTAGATCCACTTCAGGCTTCTATGGTCGTATATAGTTCAAATCTACTTCCAAGAAGATAGTGTCGCCATACTTTAAGAGAATGCAAAACGCCCAATAATTCCAAGTCATGTGTAGGATAATTTAACTCATGTATACGTAACTTACGAGATTCATAAGCTATTGGTTTTCCTGCTTGAGACAAAACGCCACCAATTGCTTGTCCACTTGCATCAGTGAGCATAGTGAATGTCTTTGAGAAGTCTGGAAGCTGTAGTATGGGAGCATTCACCAAAGCTTCTTTGAGTTTCTCAAAACTAGCTTGAGTACGTTCATTACAAGTAAACACTTAGCCTTCTTAAGCATATTAATCAATGGAGATGCAATCTTAGCATAACCTTCAATAAATGTATGATACCATCCTGTTAAACCAAGAAAGCTACGTACTTCTTGTATTGATTTTGATGTTGGCCAAGTTCTGACAACTTTGATCTTACTTGGGTCAATAAAAAACACCATCTTTGGATACAATACATCCCAAATATTCCACCTTGTCAGTGAAGAAGGTATATTTGCTACATTTGGCATAAATTTTATTTTGACGAAGAAGTTCAAGTACTTGCCACACATGTTGTTTGTGTTCTTCTTTGTTTCTTGAATAAAACAGGATATCATCAAAGAAGACAAGAACAAAATCATCAAGATGCTCTCAAAACACGTCGATCATAAGACGATTAAAAGTTGCAAGAGCATTAGTAAGTCCAAAAGGCATAACTATAAATTCATAATGTCCAAAATGAGTATCAAATCCGGTCTTTGGTCTGTCCTCCTTCTTGATTTGGATTTGGTAATACCCTGACTTAAGATCAATCTTTGTGAAGATAGAAGATCCATGTAATGAATCAAGCAGCTCATCAATCCTTGGTATTGCATACTTATTCTTGACTGTTACCTATTTCTGTTGGAATTAGGGTTGTAGAGAAACACACACAGCTTGGAGAAGACGAAGGAAGCTCAAGGCACACAATAGAGAGTGTGTTACTTAGTGTGCAATGGAAAAATTGATAGCCCTAGAGTGATTGGCGTATATACAATGCACGGGGGAAGAAACCTCCTAAAGAGGGAAAAAATGCCCCGGTGGTCCTAGTGTGTTCACACACATCACTACCACATGTATATGGTAACAAATCCCCCCTGGAGTGATGCGGTGAACGAGAGCTGGCACATGAGTAAAGGGAAGTGCCATGCCCTGAGGACAGGATCAGTCCACAAAGGTGAGTAAGCCCAAAGCTTTGCGGAAAGCTTCAAGCTTCTCACAAGACAATGCCTTTGTGAAAAGATCTGCAAGGTTGTCCTGTGTTGGCACATAAGCCAAGCTGATCTCTCCTGCTGAGAGCCTCTCCCGAACATAGTCGTAATGCACCTCAATGTGCTTTGTGCGAGCATGAAAAACTGGGTTCCTCGCAACTGCCAATGCGCTCTGACTGTCAGTGTAGATAGTGTTGGTAGTGTCCTGTCCAACACCCAAATCAACCATAAGGCGTTTGAGCCATACACACTCAACCGTAGCTGTGAAGGCTGCCCTGTACTCAGCCTCACAACTCGAAGTGGTCACAATAGGTTGCTTCTTGCTCAACCATGATATACATGAACTGCCAAGCATGAAACAAAAACCACTTGTGGACACTGGCGTGTCAAAACAACCAGCCCAATCTGAGTCCGAAAAAGCATGTAAGTCTGGCGGCAATGATCCCCCCTTGGGATAAAACAAACCAAGATGTAAAGTGCCACTAAGGTAGTGGAAAATCCTCTTGACAGCCTGCCAATGCTTAGACCCTGGGCTATGCATGAATCTGCTGACCTGTGAGACTGCAAACTGAATATCCGGCCTCGTGTTGCATACATAAATGAGGCAGCCAACAGCAGTTTGGTAAAGAGTGACATCAGCAGGATCACCAGCATCATGTAGACTCAACTTCAAACCTGTTTCCATGGGAGTGGCAATAGGTTTGCAATCCTCAAGTCCAAACTTACATAACAATGTCTCTATGTAACTTTTCTGACACAAGCCAATACCACCATCACACTGCTTAAATTGTATACCCAAATAATGATGCAACAGCCCCAAATCTTTCATCTTGAAAGTAGCATTCAAATCAGCCTTAAATTCAGCAATATGTCTCTCATTTGGTCGAGTGATCAGCAAATCATCAACATAAAGAACCACAATGAGAAGTACATCACCCTCACGCTTTACGTACAATGTGCTTTCTGTTGGACTGTTACGAGAGCCTTGTTTGACCAAATGAGTGTCAGCTTTCTCATACCAAGCACGAGGAGATTGCTTCAACCCATACAAAGCCTTGTTACATTTGCACACTTTGTCCTCTTGTCCTTTTATGAAAAAACCGCGAGGCTGCGTTACATAAACTTCCTCAAATATGTCACCATTCAAGAAAGCAGTAACAATGTCTGATTGATGTACATCCCAACCAAAATGAGCTGCCAATGCACATAGAAAACGCACAGTAATCATATGACAAGTGGGAGCAAAAGTCTCTTCATAATCTATGCCTTTTTGTTGTGCAGAACCCTTTGCAACAAGTCGAGCCTTATGGCGATCGATCTCACCATCCGGCTTGCGTTTCAACTTGTAAACCCACTTCGAACCAATGGCCTTTTTGCCAGGAGGCAAATCACATAAAGTCCATGTGTCATTTTCTATAAGTGCATCATATTCTGATTGCATGGCAGTCATCCAATTTTCTGAATTTTGTGCTTCATCAAAAGTCAGAGGCTCCTCAACATCATGTAAGCTAGACACAGCCAAAGCATAACAATCTGATGCATAAGATGCATGGCGAGAGCCTGAACGAGTATGACTAGACAAAGGTGCATCCAATTTACTGTCACGCAAAGTGTGCACCAGCCATTTTGGCATACCTCTAGCCTGCTCATTTTCAGCCCTTTCCTCATCAAGTACATCATGTACATCTACATCAGTAATAGGCTGATCTAGAACATTTTCAGAAACCCCCATAGGCTGTACATTTGCCTCATTGGAACTTACATTCATATTTCCACCACTGAAAAGAGGCAACAAAGTGTCATAAATGTCCTGTGAGCTTACATTACTGTCTCTAGTACATGACAGCAAGGGCTGAACATAATCTTCCACAAACACTACATCCCGAGAAACCAGAATACGTTTTGTTTGCGGATGATACAACATGTAACCTTTGCTTTCATCACTATAACCAACAAAAAAACATTTGACAGCCTTATCATCCAATTTTTTGCGCTACACTTGTGTCACCGAAGCATATGCCAAACAACCAAAAACACACATGTGCTCAATAGAAGGTTTTCTATCATGCCATGCTTCATATGGAGTAATAGACTGCAAAGCTTTTGTAGGACACCTGTTAAGTACATAAGTGGCACACACAATGGCCTCAAGCCAAAAAGAATGCGGCAAAGCTTGACTTTTGACCATACATCGTGCCATTTCCGTCAATGACCTGTTTTTCCTCTCAGCAACACCATTTTTCTGAGGTGTATAAGGCACTGTACATTGGTGTTTTATCCCACGACTAGCCAGAAATGCATTAAATTCATGAGACATATACTCCCCCCCTCGATCGGAACGGAGGGTGCCCATAGTACATTTCGAGACATTTTCAACCATAGCCAGAAATTGTTTGAAGCACATAAAAACTTCGGACTTCGCTTTAAGCGGAAATACCCATGCATGCCTGGAGTAATCATCAATGAAAGTCACGAAGTACAGGTAATTGCCCAAGGACAGAGTTTGCATGGGCCCACAAACATCACTATGCACAAGCTGCAACCTGCATGTGGCCCGAACTGAACCATACTTTGGAAATTTAGAACGCTGCTTCTTACCCAAAATACAGCCTTCACAAACATGTTTGACAGGTGCTTCAAGAGGCGGCAAAGAGGCAACCATATCATATTTCTGCAAACGCAGCAAACTAGCAAAATTCAGATGACCAAAACGTGCATGCCAAAGTTTTGCATCTGAAATAGCCCTTGAATCTGCAACAGCATTTGTAAAATTTTGTCCACACTTGTCATAGAAAGTGAGCTTATACAGCCCACGGCACAAAAGCCCAGATGCAACAATTTCATCACCAAAACTGAGATCATGAACTGTACATCTGTCATCAACAAATTTGACTACAAGTCCAAGTCTAGCAAGTGCGGATACAGACAAGAGATTCTTCTTGATCCCAGGTACATAAAGTGCATCAACAATTGTGAAGGAACTGCCATTAGCAACAGTGAGCATAGTCTTTCCAACTCCTTGAACTGGATAAGAGGCGTTGTTGGCACAAGTGACTGAATTCCCATGAGGAACTGACTCGAGAGAGGTAAACAATTCACGATGTGAGGTAATGTGCTTTGTAGCACCACTGTCAAAATACCACACATGTGAATCTGCAGCAACTGACAAGCATGCATCATGGACAGCAGGATTGTAAGTGCACTCTGCGCTAAAATCCCATTCTGCATGAACATCAGCAACACAATCTCCTTTCACAGAAGACTCAACAATGGCTGCATTTGTAGTGGAACCAGCATTTGCAGTGGAACCACCCTCTTTCTTCTTAGCCTCTTTGGCCTTCAACTTAGGACACGACTTGATCAAGTGATCATTGGCTTTACAATAATGGCAACGCATCTTCTTTTTGCCCTTATCACCAGAATTTCCAGACGAAGTACTGCCAACAGAAGCATTAGGAACATAATTTTTGCCACTCGCAGCAGAACCATAAGAAGTGGCTGCATTACTATTACCACCCTTTCTTTGAGAAGCAATAAAAGCCTGTTCAACTGCACGCTGTCTAGTCCTGGTTTTTCTGGAAAGTGACTCTTGCAACAGCAATGTGCATAATGCATCAAACTTGACAACTTTAGAATTTCCTTCGGTCATAAGTCTCCAAGTACTAGCAAAAGTCTGGTAGGAATCTGGTAAGGCATCAAGAACAGTCTACACAAGGGAGTCTGAAATGACTTCACCTGCAGAAATAAGCTGCTCATTGATATCCTTGACACTAGCAAGGAAAGTGTCCATATCATCTTCCTCATGCATAATCTTCGACTCCAGCTCTTTACGCAGCAAAGCAATTTTAGCCTCATTACGGCTTGCATAAAGACCTGCTAAAATATCCCAAGCCTGTTTTGCTGATTTTGCTGAACGGATGTGAGGAACAATGGTGCGCTTCACAGACAACGCAATCAATGCATGTGCCTGCGCATCCTTAACATCCCAACGAGCTTTTTCTGCCATAGGCAAAACAACTCTAACAGCTGCAATCCTTGCAGCAAGACCTGCAACATCCTCAACATCGCCTACATCCTCAGAACCAGGACGTACATCAATGCCCTGCACAATGTTCCAGACACCCTTTGACACAAGAAGATGTTGCATCATATAAGCCCACATAGGGTAGTTATCCCCAGCCAACCTGTCCTCAGCAGCAAACATCTTGAACACATCTGTGTTGTTGTTGTCAGCCATGGTAAATGCTGCACCTGATGTGAAAACTGCCCGAAAATAGGAGAAAGGAGCGGGAACAACCGGTGCGATATAGCACAAACCGTAGAAGACTATAAGGAACCTGTAATGCAGAAAACGGCACTGACAGAAATTCTGCACAAAATGACGAAATAGCCTGTGCAGTACTGCTTGTAGTGGAAATGGAGGCCGAAATGGGCCCAAATCAAAATTCTGAGCAGGCGTGTGCTGGAGCAGCTGGCGACTAAGCCCGGGAGGATGTGACCTGCTCTGATACCAATTGTTGGAATTAGGGTTGCAGAGAAACACACACAGCTTGGAGAAGACGAAGGAAGCGCAAGGCACACAATAGAGAGTGTGTTACTTAGTGTGCAATGGAAACATTGATAGCCCTAGAGTGATGGGCGTATATACAATGCACGGGGGAAAAAACCTCCTAAAGAGGGAAAAAATGCCCCGGCGGGCCTAGTGTGTTCACACACATCACTACCACATGTATATGGTAACAATTTTAACCCACAATAATCAATACAGAGACGTAAAGTACCATCCTTCTTCCTATTAAAGAGAACAGGAGTACTCCATGGAGAAACACTGGATCGAATGAAGCCTTGTTCAAGAAGTTGAGTTAATTGCTCCTTGAGTTCCATAGATTTAGGTGCTGACAGTTTGTAAGGTCTATGAGAAACTGGTTGAGCTTTTGGAGTAAGCTCTATTGCACGATCAACATCTCGTTTGGGTGGGAGATGAGAAATTTATTTGGGAAATACGTCATCAAACTATGTTATCCATTCGGATTCAGGTGAATCTATCTTCTTCTCTTTAGGGTTAAGCTTTACTGCGTAGATCCTCTCATTCTTCCTATGACTCTTCATAAGTTTGGTAAATTCACTAGTTTGAGCTTAGGCTTTCCCCAATTCCCAATAACTGTAAGTCTAGAGTTTTGATCATTTTGAAAAGTTAATGAAGCGTCTTTACAATGTATGTGAGCATAATTGTCTTTAAGCCAATTCATTCCTAGGATTCCATCATAAATTCCAATGGATAAGACTCTAAAGTTTGCAGAAGTATTATGACCATTCAAAACAAAATTCAAGTTACCTCTTCCACTGAAGTGGAAGATCTAACCTTCCTACTCGTAGCTAATTCTACTGTAAGGTCTGTATCAGGGTGTTCAGGCAAAATGAGGTTTTCGATGCACTTAGGAGATATGAATGAATGTGTACTCCCTGAATCAATCAATAAGGTAAAATGGTTACCTTGACACTCTATTGGAGTTTGAATAACTTATGCAGCTATTGACAACCGTGGAGCTCAAAGATAGCTTGCTATTATTCAAACTCCAGCCACCCATCAAGGTAAATGTTTTAATCTCATCATCAAATGTGGTAGCACTCATTCTCCAAATATGCCTTAGTTTCTTCGTATACGACTAGATCTAAGGTTCATATAGACTTGTGAGGATGCTCAATCTCCTAAGGAGGCTTGGGACACTTTGTTGTCATTGGATGTGACCAACACAAAGGCAAGGAAGCTATAGTTGAAGACTGAGATGAATGCAATGAGAACAAAAAACTTGTCCATCAATGACTATTCACTAAAGATAAAGAACACATGTGAGTCACTTGCATATTGGTGCTACAATTGATGATGATGATAAAGTAGAAGTCTGTCTCCAAGGTTTGGTTCAAACAGTTTAAATCTGCCATCCATCTTCAAGAGAATATTCCCTCGTTTATAAAAATTTAGTGTCCTTATTGATTGTGGAAGAGAAGGAACTTCAGGTAGACTCCTCTACATAGGGTGGATATAATTTTGAACAAGTCCTTTTCAACAATAGAGGAAGAGGACGTGGTACAAGTCGGGACAAGGCCGAGGAAGAGGCAACCACCAAGCACAATAGAAAAAAAACAATCATGGTCAGAACACAGGTAGTGGTTGAGAAAAATTGTGAGACAGGGGGAGTCCAAGAGGTCATGGAAATGCGCAACGCAATAATACAGGTCAACACAAAAATGTAGTATGTTGGGGCTGTGGAAGACATGGTCACTTTGAATGTGACTCTCTAGATAGGAGACATAAAAACAATTATGCAACCACTAGCAAGAATGCAGATGAGCCCGAGAGGCTATTTGTGGTGCAGCACATATTGAATACTATGTCTGCAAATGTGGCAAAATCTAGTGACAATGTCTGGTATGTGGATTCTTGTGCATCGAACCACATGACCGGCCATGGTGAGTGGTTTAAGGAAATGTAGACTTTACAAAGTCCTGGTTATGTAAAAATTGGGGATGATATTGCACATCCTATTATGCATACAGGAAATGTGCCATTGTTTATGCCAGATGGTAAAGTGAAGTACCTGGCTGATGTACTACGTATACCCAACATTACAAAGAACTTGGTTTTTGTTGGGCAAATGGTTGATCAAGATTTACAGGTCTAGTTTAACTCCGGTGGTCTCTTTGTCAAAGAGCATAAGAAGGATGGAAGGCTGGTTGTGCATGGAAAGAAAGTGGACAGAATATTTACGTTGGATGTACATGTGCCCGAGGTGAATGTTGCCATGTTTGCACGAGGTGCAAGTGATGTTCTAGATATAGAGATTTGGTACAAACATATAGGTCATGTGAATTTGTAGAGGCTATGATGCAGACTAAAGAGATGGTTACAGGTTTACCTACATTCTGAGTTGCTAAAATGTAGAAAGTGTGTCAAGCTTGTCGATTTGGAAAGCAAGCAAAAGCATCCTTTCCTCATGATAAACATCTAAGTAGGAATGCATTGGATTTAGTGCATATAGATGTATGGGGTCTGGAAAAGACTACATCTATGGGTGAATGTAGATACTATGTGAGTTTCATTGACGACCATACGAGGAAGGTATGGGTCTACTTCATGAATCGGAAAAGTGAGGTGTTTATGCACTTTCAGAAGTTCAAAGTTATGGTTGAAAAAAGGACTAGAAAACATGTAAAGTGCCTAAGGTCAGATGGAGGGGGAGAATACTTCTTCAATGAATTCATTGGTTTTCTAAAAAACATGGAATATAGAGGCAATTTTCATGTAGGTATACTCCACAACAAAATGGTGTTACTGAGTAGAAGAATAGGCACATTACAGAAGTGGCTAGAGCATTGACGAATGAGAAGGACATGCCTCATTGTTATTGGGCTGAGGCTATTGCTACAGATGTCTACATTATGAACATGACCCCTACTGCTACAATACATGATATGACACTTGAAGAAAAGTTCAGTGGCGAAAAACCAGATGTATCATATTTTAAAGTATTTGAATGCATTGCTTATGTGCATATGCCAGATGAGCTAAGAAGTAAGCTTGATCTAAAAGTAGAAAAATGTGTGTTCTTGGGCTATTCCCTTGAGAAGAAAGGGTACAAGTGTTACAATCCTGTCATGTGGGTAAAGTGAGGGTGAGCAAGGATGTCATTTTCAATGAAATGGAAAGTTCGTATGCTGATGTAAAAGATGATTTGGAGGTTGATGTAAGAGAGAATGTGGTTGCAAAAAATACAAGTGCACAGTTTTGTAGAGTAGTGAAAGAATTGTTTAATAAATTATTGTTGATTCATATTAGGGTATAAGCATGTTAACGTGTCACTAAAAATGTTGGCCGGGACAATGCTAGGTAGTAGTGCTTGCTAGCATATGTTGAAAATCCAAGACAATGTCCATTTTAAAATTAAAATGTCCATAAACAATTATTGTTGATTTAAATGAGGCCTCTTTTTTGGCTACTACGTAGAGTCGTGGACTTGTATGCATGCTCAACTCTTGCTCTCTCTCTCTCTCTCTCTCTCTCTCTCTCTCTCTCTCTCTCTCTCTCTCTAGCAAGAATTCTGAACTAGGACTGCACTACCCAAGCTGATGAGTTGTCCAAGATTCTCTCTCTCTCTCTCTCTCTCTCTCTCTCTCTAGCTAGCCTTGACCTGCCCTCCTGTTCTTTCCCTTCTCCTCCCATCTCCATAGAGCTATGGAGAACCACATAAAAATATTTCCACTAGCTCCAATGTTGGATATGCAGACAACGTGTTTAATGTTGGTCAATAGATTGCTAGTTTAAACTTATGATGCATGCATATATGACATTTAAGTGATTTCAAATAATTAAATTTTTATGTATGTTTGCAGTCCTCAAGAGGAAACTTGCAGAAGGGAGCCATTATAGGTGATGAATCACAACTCCCAAGATCCATCTCTTTCTGTGATTAGGAAATACGAGAGAGAAAAAAAGAGGAAACAGATGCAGGGTGAGGGAGGACATCATGCCCTCAATGATGAGGAGAAAAATAAAATCTCCTCAGATATTGTGATAGCTTTCAAGAGGAGGGCTGAATGTTTTGGGATAGAACTAAAACAAGAAATCTAGAATCTAGTTGTTGAACATCTTGTTGTTCAGGCAATCCATGAACATTCCTTAGTGGAGAAGTGTTGTACGAGCTCAATCGTCTCCAATGTTCGCAACACACTGGCTACTTTCAAGCAGTAAGGTTATAACGAGGAGTTGTTTTTTCAGAATGCAGCATTGTAGATGATGTTGAATTCAAAGGATAACATGCCCATTGCAAAAATCTCAAGGGTCCTTAAAGTCAATCGCCACTCCTTGCACAAGGCCAAATCACGGATGAAGCATGTTATCAATGGTGGATTCTTTTCATTGGCTGTCACAAGAAACACCGTCATACCCCTATCACGGAAGAAATCAAGGAATTGATCCACAGATTTTGGAGAGAGAGACTCACGTATTCTCCAACAAGAAGGATGTTTGTCGAAAGAGAATGGGGAGGAAAAGCTACATAAAACACCATGTGAACCTCCCGGATGAGCCTCACGTGATCAACCATAAGTATCATATTATTCTATGGTCTAATAATGGTATCCACATTGTGCATGCTGGTCAGCATACTATGTGAGCAGATCAGCACACAGTCTATGCTAGTTAGTACATACCTAGTATGATTGTTAGCGTACTAGTTAGCACACTGAGGGTGCTTGCTAACACACTGTGTATAATAGAACTTTACCATGTCAAGTATGCCACTTAGCATACTCACCATGCTAATTAACATATCTAGTTAGCACACATGCTATTTAGTTTAACATACCTCAAGGCTAGTTGCCACTGATTATTCTAGTTCGCATACTTAGTATGCTAGTTAGCATACTTAGTATGCTAGTAAACACAATGTGTCTGCTAGTTAGCATTTCTAATATGCTAACTAGCAAATAACACAATGTGTATGTTGATTAGCATACTCGCCATGCTAATTAATATACCTAGTTAGCACACATGCTATTTAGGTTAGCATGCTATCTGGCACTGAGTATGTTATTTAGCATACATAGTATGCTACTTAGCACACCTAGTATGCTACTAAACACAATGTGTCTGTTAGTTAGCATTTTTAATATGCTAGCTAGCAATTAACACAATGTGTATTTTACTTAGCATACGCACCATGCTAATTAACATACCTAATTAGCACACATGCTATTTAGTTTAGCATACCTCATACTCTAGTTGGCATTGAGTATGCTAGTTAGCATACCTAGTATGCTAGTAAACACAATGTGTCTGCATTTCTAATATGCTAACTAGCAACAATTAACACAATGTGTATGCTACTTCTCATACTCACCATGCTAATTAAGATACCTAGTTAGCAAACATGATATTCACTTTAGCATACATCATATGCTAGTTTTCATATCTAGTATGCTAGTTTGCATATCTAGTGTGCTAGTTAGCATACATAGTATGCTAACTAGCATACCTAGTATGCTAGTAAACATAAGCAATTAACACAATGTGTATGCTACTTATCATACTCACCATGCTAATTAACATACCTAGTTAGCACACATGCTATTCAGTTTAGCATATGCAAGTTGGCTCTGTGTATGCTAGTAAGCACAATGTGTTTGCTAGTTAGCATTTCTTATATGCTAACTAGCATAATGAGTGGGGATGGAGGCTATCACCCTCTATGCTAGTTATCATACCTAATATACTAATTTGCATATTGGTATTCTGGCTAACAAATTGTATGCTAGTGAGCATACCCAGTTTGCTCATTAGCATATTGGGTATGCAAGCTTACACACTTTGTATGCTAGTGATCGTTCAAATATGCTCACTAGCAAATTGGGTGTGCTTGTTAACATACCCGGTATGATAGTTAGCATACTATGCTAGTTATCATAGTGGGTATGCCAATAACTTTGCTTGTTAACACACTATTAGCATATTGAGTGTGCTAGTTAACACACTGATTTGTTTTGAAGAGCATGCTCGATGTCCAAGCTAGCATTTTGTATATCATAGTTAGAATTTTGGGAGCCTAAGTTGATCATTTATGGATATTGCAGGTTGAGTTATTTTATAGGTTCAAAGAGAAACATCCAGATTGCAAGATTGGCATGAGAATGTTTGCGATTTTGAAGCCATTATTTTGTAGGTGGCTGAAGGATAGATACACATGTTGTTGTGAATACCATGTGCAAATGTACTTTCTAAAGGACACATTGAACCACATGCGCTCTTGTGCTTTTGATCTACATGAAGCAAGTTGTATGTAATATTTGTGCTACGGGTAACAACATTAGCATGGGTTGAGAGGCTTCATGTCACATGTTCAAAGGTGTCACACAATTGTGGGAGTCCTTTCTCTAACCAAAGCAACTGGATGCACGTCTTCATAGAAGGGAATGTCCGATGGGAGATTATAAGATGTGTGGAGTGAAGAGGATGGAGTTATGCTTCTTGGAGATAGCAAAGCCAGGTAAGAGTATTACTGTGAAAGTAATTGCATATGTAGAAGCAAAATACAAGCATGGAGAGAAAAAAGACAAGATCTGTTGCATAAAGAAATGCAGTGCTTGGAGTTCCTTCAACTTTTGAAGTCCAAGTTGAAGACCTTCATCACTCATAACTATATAGATTGATGGCAATCACAACAATTCAAGGACTATCTACTTGTTTCCAGATGACATGGTGGTTTTAGTTGTTGATTTTGCAGAGAATTATGCCTTCAAGGAGCAAAATGAGATTCAGTCAATGCATTGGCACTCTAGTCAAGTAACCATTTTTGTACACATAACGTACCACTGCAAGGAAGGGGACATAGTCAAAATAATCCACTTCTTCACATCAGATGACAAGGTGCATGACACATTGTTTGTGCAACATTTCTTCATGCTATACCGTGATTGGTTAGAACAAGAGGGTGTGACTCCTAAACAACACTGGGTGTGGTCCGATGGTGCGGCCTCGCAATTCAAGGGAGCTAGGACTTTCTATTTTGTTGCAAGATATGGTGGGCTATCAGGGATCGGGATGAGCTGATTCTACTTTGAATGATGGCATGGAAAGGGAGATCATGATGGTGCAATAGAAGTTGTGAAAAGAACCTTAATCTATGAACAGTTGAAGACTAATGGAGTTATTCTAAAGTGTGCAGCAAATGTGGTTGCTTATTGCCAAGCCAACCTGTCAAAGGGAGCACCACTTGCATCATATCCTTCAAAATAAAGGGAATGTGGCCGTGTATTTTGGGAGGATAAATTAGGGGATGTGAACAGAGAAGTCAAGTGAAATTGTGCCACTATTAAGGAAACTTGCTCTTTGCATGCTTTTCGTGGTCACAACTTGCACGATCCAATTGCCCTTGCAACAAGACCATTGGCATGATTTTGTGATGCAGGCATGCACTCAAATTGGAATCATTGCATCAACAAAGCTCATGTACAACCTTGGGAGTATCATCTTTTGACGCCATTACCTGATGAGGTTGAGACTGATTTTGAGCCGACAGATGATGTTCTAGTAGATGAAGTCACCCAAAGAGAAGGAAATTGTACACAATCACCCTAGAAAGCTATGAAGCAATCTATAATAGCATGCCCTTCAGTTTGTAACTAGCCTAAGGATTTTCAACATAGTTTTTGTTGTAGGTAATGCAATTCTCTTAGTTCCGTGTCTCTTGTGTGTGTATATGGCTATGGTGTTTATCACAACCAATAATGATAATTGCCTTGTATGTTGGTTACAACTATCTTTAACCAAAATATCTTTCCTTATTGCTTTGAAATTTCTAGTCAAAGTCATCAGACTAAATGTGAACTCAACCTTCCTGGGTCAACTGGTGGGTGTTCTCTAATTTACCCTTGGTTCAAGGTCACTGACGCTTTTTTCTTGGTTATGGCCGAGCACAGTTGTCAGAGCATTCCCCTAAGATGCATGTATTTAATAACTACACAAAGCCCTCGTTCCCAAGTTTGATCCCCACTCCGTAGATCGGAATCCATTTCTCCATTCTTGTCCTAATAGACAATAAGAAATTGGGTTCAACTTTTCGTCCAACAAATTAACCCTCCGGAATCCACCTACCCACCGAACCATTTGGTAAATGCACATTTCCAAGGTAGTACAATGATACTAGAAAACAATATTTCAAAACATGTCGAACCAAGAATACATTTCAAGCATTTGAAAACAGCATGCAAACTGTTGCATACCCTTGCAAGTGTGAATTTATCAGGTTGTTCCCACCTTTTTCTTTTTTAGAATATTTTACTTCTTTTTTCCTTTAATATTAGCAAAATTGTTGATGGGAGGGCTATGGCGGGTGATAGCGAGAGCAGTCCATGGCTATGAGATGGCGAGCAACAAGAAGAGTTAAGAGAGAGAGAGAGAGAGAGAGAGAGAGAGAGAGAGAGAGAGAGAGAGAGAGAGAGAGAGAGAATTTGATAGATGAACAAAAACAACACGCTATGATTGATTGTATTATTTTGTGTAAACACCTTACAATATAAATAGAAAAACTTGCCATGCATAACTTGACTTGCAACTAAAGCTGACCTGCATGCTATAGGGCTTGTACCCACGAGCTAGAGTGGGAAATTGGACATTCCCACAACTGGGCTTGCATACCCAACAACCCCCCCCCCCCCCCAAGCCCAAACCACTGACAATGGACTTGAGACAGATAGACCATGGCAGAGTCCAATCACCTGAAACCATGAGTAGAAGTCCCCCCCTTGACAATAACATAGGTGTGTGTGTGTACTTCCCTCAAACAACCATCAGCGTGAGACATACCGATGCCGACCAAACAACAAATGGTGGTCTTACCACTTTATTTTCGTGGCAGTGTCTATAACTCGTACAATTTTGAGATGCTGACAACTGACAAGCATGACAAACTAAAACAAACCTTTGACATAAAATAGATGATAATGTTGTCAAATAAAATCAAAGCAAACATATGTGCTCCCAGATAATTGGTTTTGACCACCAAAAACCTTGGCTAAGCCAATTTTTGTAAGTTATTGTTAAGTTTTGGATAATGAAATACACAAGGTGAGCTAACGACGCTCAATTCTCTCCTTCTCGTGCTTCCTACTCCCTCCCCGGTTGTCACATTGCAGTCGTGTTTGTTGCATTGCAACCGCAGGTAAGAGCTCTACGCATTGACGTAAACACATCACAATATTTCGTAGCTTTTGACGTTGCCGACCCGCGGCCTAATTTCATCATAAGTAGGAATTTACACTTCAAAATCAAAAACTACGCATAGACAGGGTATTGGTGTAGGTCACGAGGGCAACAACTTCCCGGGAGGTCACCCATCCCAGTACTGTTCCTGCGCATATGCGCTTAACTGTGACGTTCCACAAATTGGTCTAGCCATCCAGACCCCAAAACGTTAAGGTGTTAGGGACCTCCGGTCTAACCAATTTATGCAAGCCTCATAGATAGACACCACTTTGTCACCACAAGTTGGGCTTACCCCAACAATTATTGAAGGGGATCGGGGAGCACCACAGGCAGAGAGTGAGAGAGAGAAGGAGACACACGACACACAGATATGGGTGGGGAGACTCCAAAGAGTGAGCAGCCCCCTATACACTTATGCTATGTATAAGGTATACAAGTCAGTGGGCGCCCAGACTTTGGGCGGCCGGGCAAGGCACAGACGCCTATACCCCAACAACCTCCCACTTAAAGGCGACTGTGCCTTTAAGCAAGAGAACATAGTCTAAAGACTACAAAAGGCGAGAGAAAACCGCTCTCAACCGATGCCCACTGGCTAGCTGTGATCGTGTGCATCCGGCTGTCCTGCTCCCGTGTAAGTCCATACACCACCAGACGTACCGCACACGTACTGCAAGTATGTACACAATACCTGCATATCTCCCTCGTGCACTATGCCATCATCAGTCAAAAAACGACTGACAACCCCAACTGCAAATGCTCCCACTGCAGCTGCGATATCCGGTCTCAAGATCAACATCTCATACATGAGACACCGAATGCCGATGCAATGCTAGCGGGCCCTGCTAGCTCTACGGAGCATGCATCAACATATATATCCCTGGAAATAGGCATCTCTGACTGACAAGGCGTGTCAGCCACATGCATCTCCGGACTGTCCACAAAAGACGCATCAACCTGTCGTGCAACCTCAGAGCAAACCAGCTTCTCTAGGTGTCTGCTGGAAGACATATCCTGCACAACTATATCCCCATGCTCACTGTCGAGCATAGAAAGGAATGACTGCATAATCGCTGACATCTCAGCCTCCTCTGCAATCATCCACTGCAAACATGACCACTCAATCTGTTGTGACTCACTAGAGATCTCATGCTCTAACTCCGTATGCATAGACTCTTGCACAACGTCCTCCTGTCGTGACTCACTAGAGCAAGACCGCTCTACCTGTCTATCCTGCATAGAAGTATCTCGCACAACTGACTCTCTGCTTTGCTCAGTCACTAGCAAAGCATGCATGTCTGACTCTGTCACCTCTCTGTGTGACTGCTCAAGTCGTGCCCCAACTGTGTGCACAATGAGCTCACTACTCTGCACTCCATGCAAAGTACCTTGCAACCCACAAGCAAAAGAGACTCGCCTGCTCTCTCGCTCTCTACCTGGCTGCATGATCACAGAGACAACACCGTCTCTCGCATGATCCACATGCAATGGGTAACCTGTACCACTCCTGGCACCTCTCGCAATCACTAGCGAACCCAAATGCATCACAAAATCTCGCTCTCGTAGCGAAATCTGACATCCACAATCTCTAAGCTGACCAATCGAGATCAAACTCACTGTCAAATCTGGTACATAGCGCACATGTCGTAACAAGTAAGATGCACCACTCGGTAATGACAGTCTCACATCTCCTGCACCTGCTATCACATGCACCGATCCATCGGTCAAACGTACACTGCCAAGCATCCCGCTAGAATAGCTACAAAACCATGCACGATGCGACGTGACATGAAACATAGCATCTGCGTCTAGCAACCACTGCGAAGGGAGTGCACTATCCACATGTATAGCATCTCGTGCATAGCTCGAGGTAAAAGTGACATCCCCGTCACTAGTATACTCCGACACTACATGTGCCTCAACTGTCAAAGCAACTGAGTCCATGGCATCACTACATACATCTCTGAGACTGCCATGTCTCCTACGATGTCGCATACGACGAAAACAGCGCCGTCTAACGTGTCCAGAATGACCACAATACCAACATGTTACCTGTCGGCGTGCTCGTGAATGTACATGTCTCACACGACTCCGTGATGACTCAGATCTATCATACATATCATGTAATCTGCGCCAAAGTGCTCTCGAAGTAGTCTCATACATAACAAGAGCATATACAGATTCCGCAAGGTGCAAAGAGAGCGTAGATAGTGCCATCTCCTCTAGCTCCTGCCACTGATCTTCAGACATGTTTGAAGGTCTACCTACATCACCACTCAATGGTCGATGCAACCCTCGCTGTGTCAATGCATCAAGCATACACTCTCTCCATGCCGCAAAGTCTGACCCATCAAACACGCGCATCTGTGAGAGGTCACAATCTGATCGATCACCTGTCTCTGCCATGAGCACAATGTAGCAAACTAGAAAGAAAAACCACCTCACCAACAACACATGGAAACTGTCTACCAATATGGCCAGAAACACAATGTAAAACCTGTGAGACACACTCCAAAATAGAGCTCCCGCAATGTCAATACAAGCCTCGCCTGCTCTAGTATCACACAGCAATCTGTGAGCTAATCACCAAGCCCACACTGTGCGGTATCGATGCATACACACGCACAAATCTCCCACCTGCAGAGAACACCGCACGCAAATGTTGAGTGCAACCCGCAATCTCTACCTAGATCGCATAAATGATGCGCATAAAACTCCTGGGAAAATTTTGCCAGAGTTTCGTCAGTAAAACGGCCACAAAACCAGTAACCAAACTGACTGCACGCTCAAAACCATGAGCAACCAAAGCGCATCAAACCGCACTCCAAATGCATGCACCAATCTCCACACTTTGCATACATCATTGCAAACACCTGCAAATCTAGTACACAAATATCTGCTCTACCTGTGACTGCCAAAAAACATGCTCGAGGCATACATTGCCGAGCTCAAAATGAAATCACATTAGTCTCCCTGAGCATCAAACCACATAAGGCATACATCGTATCCTCCCACCTGTGAGGAAACTTGCAGCAAATATCACTCTCACATCTGAGAGCAAACCATGTGTGGAATCCTCGACACACAATAAACAACTGCTGCTGCAGAAAATTCAGCATTCAGAATTTTAAAATTCTGATATGACGAGCGCGTCCAGAGCGTGCCAAAACCCCAAGGTAGACTCCTGGATCATATGTATCCGAGTCCGGGTGTGAAAGCTATGCCAAAAACAGTGTTTTTGGGACCCGAGAGTGCACAAATAAACTTGCTGCTGTACCTGCTATAATTCAAAGCATAATTGCAGAAAATAGACATCACCATCGCGTCTGGAGCATGCCAAATCCCTGACCTAGACTCCTGGATCATGTAGATCTGACTCTGTATGACGGAGCTACGCAAAAAACTGCGTTTTAGAGCCCGAAAATGGCAAAAACGAGCTGCACACAGTCTTGAACCTGCTCCTGCTCCACTTTGCGTGATGCAATGCCCTCTCAATGCAAGCTCCAACACAAGAGCTCTGCCACAACAGCATCCAAGCACTCGAATGTCAAGCTCTCCTCCGCCGAGCACTTCTCTAACGAGCTCCACTGAGCTCAAAAGCTCCTCTCACCAAGGAAGCCGCAACCGCCTCCTCGACCAAGCTTGACCACACCAAGCTCCTAAGCTCCAAAGACAATGCTCCTCAAGCTAAAATCTCTCTTCGTGAAACTCCACCGTCGAGAGCGAGCGAGCTATCGCCTCGAAGCTCTCAAAGCCGTCGTTCTCTCCGCGGTCACCATAGCTCTGATACCAATTGAAGGGGATCGGGGAGCACCACAGGCAGAGAGTGAGAGAGAGAAGGAGACACACGACACACAGATATGGGTGGGGAGACTCCAAAGAGTGAGCAGCCCCCTATACACTTATGCTATGTATAAGGTATACAAGTCAGTGGGCGCCCAGACTTTGGGCGGCCGGGCAAGGCACAGACGCCTATACCCCAACAATTGGGGCGTCGTTGCTAAGCATTTAGGTGCATTCTGGTTCGAAAACGACTAGGTCAAAAATCCACTACTGTTAATATTCGGGTGAAAGCATGTTAACGTGTCGCGCTTTTTGTGCTAGTTAGCAGTTTCAAGTTAGCACATCTTCAAAAAGTTGGGCGTCCGGTAAATTCTTTATAAATAATATCAAAATTTATCGGAGGTTATACATTTGGATTCCTTGTTTCAAGTGCTTTCTATTGATATATCATATGTCATAGATCTTGGAGATGTAGCTCAAGTTATTGTACTAGTTAGCATATGTCAAAATTGTGCTAGTTAGCATTGTCGGGGACATGAAAAAGCATGACAGGTTAACATGCTTTCACCCATTCGTGATTTTGGCACTTGACCTAAAGTGGGGTTTGAGACCATAAGCATGTGTGCTTAGGTCTTATAAACTTGTCCTAGAAGTTTTGTTACGTTTGGATGTCATTTGATGCTGTAACATATGTGATTTGTTTGCCGATGAGAGATTGGCTTTTGGTGATTTCAGTCACTTGAGTGTAGCTTGAGTTAGATGCAATTTGTTAGTTGTTTTTCAAGAGATTGGAAACCTCTTGTAGCCTCTATGCACTAGTCGAGTCAGCTTTGTCCCATGGATTGACAATTTAATCGTGTTCTCGCTAAAACTGCAATAAGATAGGATAGTGAGGTTAGACACGCGCCCCACATTTGGCATCATTGTCGGGGATCTAAGAGACCTAAACTAGGGAAAAACACGAGCATCTTGTGAAGTTATCCTTTACTTCCTTTAGGATCTCCTAGAGTTAAAAACTTTCTTTTAGAAACCGCATAGCTTAAGATTGTCGTCTTTTGTTGTGTAGAGGTAGCTTGGATATAATCGTACTTGTCGAGTGCCTTTAGGATTGTAGAACTAGATTAGGATTCTGAGGATGATTGATAGATGAGACAAGTGTTAAGATCAATGCTCAGGAAACCATAAAAGACAAGAAAATGAGTGTTTGTGGACACTTTTCAAAACCCATTGCATGAGAATCTAGGAGTAGGGTAAGTAGGATCCGAGGTGGATTTCTGAACATTTCTCTCTCTGAAAGAATCAAGTGTGAGTTGTTATTGGAAGTTGCAGAATTTCAGGTCTACAACTAGAAATAGCACGAAAAGACTCCGAACTACTCAATCCGACTAGAGACTAAGCTTAAAAGTTGTCTGAACCAGTGGATAAGCTCAATGACACTTTGAGGTAAAAATTTCAAGAGTTAGCCGAAACTCAGATTATTTACTTTTTCTTGACATTTTAGGTCAAATTAAGTTTTGACTTGATTCATAAGCTTAAAATAACTCATAAAAGGATTGTCCTTAAAAAAAGTGCAAAAATTGGTTCATTTCAAGCATGAAGTAAATAATCATGATTATTAACTTTCAAGTCAGATTTGACCAAGGTTCATACCATTAACTCATTGCATGTGTACAAACAACTTTTGTAAAGGCACAAAAGGTTTGGATCACCAAACTGGCAAAAAATTGGGTAAAAACTAAAGTTTGTACTGACTTTTTGAATCTTGAGTGTAAATTGGGAAAAAATTTGTCCAAGCTTGATGAAATTTGATTCATAGGCTTATATTGATGTGATAAACATGTGTACATGCTCAGTTGACCAAAAAGATGACAAAAGTTGCCAGTTATAAATAATCCAATTATTTACATCTATCCCATTTTTCAACTTTTTTGACCAAGTTAGCATACCGCTAGTTTTACCATGTTGTAATAAGCCCACAAACCAAATTTGGTAAGATTTGGATCATTGGATTGAAAATTGTGACCAAATTTGCAAAGGTAGTTTGCGGACAGAAAATTTATGACCATTTGACCAAAACTTGTCCAAACTTGATGAAACATGGCTAGAGACCGTAAGTTCAAGTGCTTAACAGATCTGTGCAAAGGTTGGGACAAAAACTTGCAAGAAATTAGCTAGAGTAAATAATTGCGATTATTTACGTTTGCTTTAAAAATTGACAATTTTGCAAATTTGAGTATACCATAAGGTCAAGCATATCAAGTAGACCACACAAATCAATTTGGGTGAAATCTGGATCACAAAAGTGAGACTCACACCAGATTCTTGAAATCAGAGTCCGCGGACACAAAACAGTTGATAAACTTGAACAGATTTTGTCCAAACTTGTCCAAGGACCTTAACAGGTTTTACACTTGGCAAATCAAGCCAAAAAGGGAAAAAAACTGACAAAAGTAAATAATTGCAATTATTTACTACTGCTACACACAACCACCAATTTTGACTTTTGAAGTTGTACAGTGTTAGACTATCATAACACAAAGCCACCGAGCAATTTTGGGTTCAATCGGCTCCAAATTGATACATGTTCACTTAGTTTCTAGGTTGCATATTAATCTTTGATTTTTTCCATTGTCGAGTTTGAAAATTGCAACGGTTGACTCAAATTAGCTCGATTTGCAATGATACACATAGACCAATCACAACAGCTAGCAAAAACTATATTGTCTTTATAGAAGAATAGCTAACTTGATCAAATTTGTACAGGAATCAGCTTGCAGACAAGGAATTGGTAGGTTGACAGGAAGTGTAATCCAGTCAAGATGAAGAAATTGACAATAAGTCAATCCAAAGGTAAGTACTCTGTCAAGGGCTTCACAAGTCTTTATGAACCTTAGATTTGGTTGTGTACTAGAAAATCAGAGCATATTTGGAGAAACCTCCAGTAGAGTATCCACTGAAGAAAGCATGGTAGAAGGAGATTGGTATAATTCACATCCACCATCAATGGAAGAACCTGTGACTTATGCTTCACCAGAGCTTGCACCAATGCATTATGTAGCTAATCAAGGTATTAGACCTCCCATGGTAAGACCCATGATTAAGCCAAGATGGGAAATTGTCATAATTGTGGTGTAGTAATCATTGGAAAAATGAATGCCCAGAGCCTGACAAGAACCTCAAGCCAATTGAAGCTTATTGCATACAATGTTGCAAAAAGGGAGGAAGCTTCCCATAATATTGTCCCAAAAATCCTTTAAACAAGGGGAAAACAGTAGTAAATGTAGTCCAAGTGATACCTAGTAGCTCATCTGAGAGTGAATCGATTGTTCCTGTCAAGGTAGTCACTAGAGCCCAGGCTAAGAAAAAGAAACACAATTCCTCTGATGATTCGAAGAATACAAAAATTTCCTCTCAAAGGATCAAAAGAAGCAGAAGTAAAAGATATGAGATGAGAAAACAAAAACAACGGGTTGAAATCGAGGAGAAAGCAAAAAAGCTATTCCAGGAAAAGGTGAAAGAAACTAGAAGCGGAATCAAAGAAACAATCGTGAAATCTGGAGGATCAATTTTGGTTGATAAAATTTTTGAGCCTATTAATGCAGCCTTGGAAGCTTACCAAGCAGGACTTAAAGCAGGCCAAAACATGAAAAACAAATGGAAAAATAATGCATCTCCAGACATGGAAGCAGCTAAGCTTGAAGCTTATCAAAATTTGGTAAGAATCATGCAAGAAATGCTAGAGAAACAAAAACCCAAGTTTGAAAGTATGGCAAAACCTGAAGAGCTTGTGGCAAGGGACACTAAAGAAAAATCCGAAGTGGTGGTAGAACCCCACCTTGAAACAAAAGAACCAGAACTTGTAGTGCCGGACAGCGAAGATACTTTAGATGGAATTCCATTCGTAGAGGAAGATTGGCAAGGACAGTTATGGAAAAACGTTAGAGAGATCAATGATGGGAGCCTCACTCTAAAGTCAGCTCCTACAGAGGAAGTTTGGTTGGACAACCTACCTCCTGATATGGACATGGATGTACAATCCTTGTACGGGGGTTGTGGATCTGAAGCTTCAGGGATGTCTAAACCATTGACCTTGAAAACATTACCCTCTTACTTGGAAGATAACGAAGATGAATCCTTAGTGTGTAAGACCACTCAAGTAAAATGAGCGGAACAGACCCTAGAAGTAGACAATATTCATTCAATCATGTCTACACCCATCCAATGCACTCTTACTTTGGCAGAACTCTTAAAAATCAGACCATATTTATGGAATGACCTACAGAAAACCCTAGAGAAGATGGGGATAACAGGGCTCATCATAAAAAATTTGGAAAGATTGAAACACGAAATGGATAACAAAGAGATTTGATATGTTCCAATGAACAAAGACAAAGAATACTATGAAGGGAAAGAAGGAAACACCACCCTTCTAGTGAAATCTAATGACATTGAAACCATGGCAATATTGGATAGTGGAGCAGGCATTTCCATAGCCACAACCACAAAAGCAGTATGGGAATCTTGGGGACAACTAGCCATTAGACAAACTCGAATGAAATTGCAATTGGATGACGGACATATTGAAAGACCCTTAGGACTGCTAAAAAAGGTGATAGTTAATTTCTGTGGGATTGAATATCAACACACTTTTGCCATAGTAGACTTTGGGAAGAAACTCATTTACGAAATCATATTGGGGAGACCTTTCATGCGACAGGTACAACTTATCCAAGATTGGGGAAACAACTATCTGTACTTGAAGCAAGTGGGATCCATAACAAGGGTTAATCTAAAAGATCACACTTATAGAAATGTCATGAAAACGCCCATACGAGAGTTTGATTCAATCTCTTTGGCTGAAACTAACTTCCTTCATGGTTAAACAAAGACACTCCTATTTGGATGTGCGGAGCTTCAAAAAATGGAAGCTTAAAAAGAGAAGAATGTACCTTAGAAAGGGATTGCATAGACGAAGCCTATGTACCTGAACCCTTTCCAGAACATTTGTTTGAGCCATTTGAGTGGACTCAAATTTTAGCGACAATGGATGTACGTGTGAATACGTCTATGCCTACTCAATTTTGCAATGAGGATGGCTACGACATAATTCCCATCAAAATGATTTCAACCCTTCACATTGAAGATGAAATTGAGGAACCCAAGGACTTGATGAAAGCTCAACAAGTCTTTTCAGACCTCTACTACGATGCAACGCATGAGTTAGATGAATACTCAGCTACCTCAAAAGATTCGGGGTCAGAAAAAGAACATGTGAGAGCTAAGCTACTCTGAAAGAAGGGGAGGAAAAGTTTTTTGAATTTCCTAACCAAAAATTAAGAAGACAAAAATGGTATAGACAAAAAAGAGACACCAGAAACCTGAAACAAGACCTATGCCATCAATCTCCAATAGAACACAATTCCTGATGCAGATAGATGCACATGATTGTGTCAAGGACAAAATCACTAGATATCCTTCAACGACAATCCAGAAATGTCGAGAACATTGAGAAAAACAAGGAAGGATACTTAGGAAAAGCCAAACAAATAGGACAAGGAGCCAACCATGACACGAATTGAGCGGAAAAAGAAATATCAAGAGTTGAAAAAAGCTCTAAAGGAGATATATACAACAAAATGGAAACCACAGAAGAGGATGGTAAAGATGTAATGAGTGTTCCATCCCATTGCAAAAAGTATACTCTCCAAGATCGAAAAATCATTGTCGAATAACCTATTAGAGAACTACGAAAATAGGGCGAGTCCTACGAAGGGCCTGAGAACGCGAAAAAGACAGACTTGGCTTAACCAGGGGAAGAACCTAGGCCTACCTACATTGCAAATGACCTAACAAAGGAAGAAGAAGAGATTTTTCTAAGCTTGCTAAAAGAATACCGAGATATCGTCGCTTGGTTTTACAAGGATCACAAGGGTGTTGATCCAAAAATTTGTCAACATACCATACCCATGAGAGATGATGCAAAACCAAGTGGACCAAAGGCCATACACATACCATGAAACATTTGCCTGAAAAATCAAAGAAGAGATTGAGAAACTAAAGGAAGCCGAATTCATTTACAAAATTGAACACACAGATTGGGTGTCTCCAATTGTGGTAGAACCCAAGAATAATGGAAAATTATGAGTGTGTGTCAACCTCTAAAAAGTTAATGCAGCTACCATTAGAAACAACTTTTCTCTTCCAATCATTGAGCATGTTTTAGAACGAGCTGTGGGAAAAGAAGCTTACAGCTTCTTAGATGGCTTTTTGGGATACAATGAACTTTTGGTTGACCCAAAAGATCATCATAAAATTGCTTTTGCAACGGAATGGAGTATTTTTGCCTATGGGGTTATGCCCTTTGGGTTAACTAATGCTCCTGCCACATTCATCAATCCGAGCTGATCATTTTGAACACCTCAAAAAGGTATTCGAAAAATGTAGACTTTATAGGATTTTCTTAAATCCTGAAAAGTGCACATTCATGGGTAGACAAGGAAAAATTCTTGGACATATAGTGTCTAAAAATGGCATAGCTACTGATATTGAAAAAATTCATGTCATTACTGATTTGCCTAGACCAACAATAGTCAAGGGGGCTCAAGCCTTCATGGGGCCTTGTGGATATTATAGACGGTTCATTTACATGTACACTATAATTGCAAAACCCATGTATAGCTTGATTACACACTTTGAGTGGACTGAAGTATGCGAAGAATCCTTCATGAAGCTTAAATAAGCTCTCACTTCAGCTTCAATATTGAAAGCACCAGATTGGGATAAGATATTCCACATACATATAGATGCTTCCAATTTTTCCATAGGGTGTATACTAGCTCAACCAGGAGACGGGAAAATTGATTTTCCTATTTCTTATGCTAACCGACAATTGAACATGGCAGAAAATAACTATACCACCATCGAAAGGGAAGGATTAGGAATGATCTATGCCGTAAAAAAGTATAGACATTTTACCTATTAGGGAACAAATTTGTGCTCTTTGTGGACCACCAGGCTTTGTTGTACTTGGTCAACAAGCCATGCAACACATGAAGAATAGTGAGATGGTTCATCATTCTTCTGGAATTTGATTTCACTGTGGTTGTAAAAAAGAGCACTACACATCAAAGAGGAGATCATTTGTCAAGGATTATTTCAGGAGAATCACCTAAAGGGATAGACAATGATCTACCAGATGCCTATTCGTCCTTCGTGGAGATGATACCTCAATGGTCGGAAAATATGATATCATTGATGACAATAGCTCAAGTGGATTTGCATATACCACTTCCTATTACAATCAGATTAATTGAGTGGCTATGTATCAATTACTAGCTGGTAGGCTATACAAAAGAAATTGAGATGGAATATTGCTCTTATGCATTAATCCTGAAGAGAAAAAACAATACCTAAGTCAAGCACATATTACAATAGTAGGACTTCACTTTGTTGAAGACCAAACTATGCGACGAATTTTGATACTTGGAGTGTTTTGGCCGACTATGAGGAGTGATGTTTGCTCTTTTGTAAAGGATTATCCTCAATGTCAAAAACAGACACCCATACCTCTTTGTTTCAAATGTCGCATGTTCCTAAGTAGAGTAACTATCTAGTTACTTACTTATCAAACCGAACATTTCTTGAGGATATGAGTAAACGCCGTCAAAGAGCAATTGAAATTGAAGCAAGAGACTATGCTCTTATTGGAAACCAACTATATCGAAGAGGTAAGGATCAACATTTGCATCTTTGTACAAATGAAGAGGAGTATATTTCAGTTATAGAACAAGCACATGCTGGATTAGCTGGAGGTCACTTTTCTAGTGAGACCATTGCAAGAGAAATCTTAATGGCAGGCATATGGTGGCCAACACTTTTTGCAGATGCCAAAGAATATGTTCGAAGGTGTGATGCTTGTAAACGAGAAAATTGCCAACACGTGTAGATAGCATGCCCTTAAGACCAATGATGGGGGCTAGAGCTTTTGAAAAATGGGGTATAGACTTTGTTGGGCCAATACAACCTCCTGCTTATAGAACCCAAGCTCAGTATATCATTGTAGCTACGGACTATTTGACTAAGTGGGCCGATGCTAAAGCAACTCAAAAGAATGATGCTAGAACCACTGCCGCATTATTATATGAGTATGTATTCATGAGATATGGACCAATAGAAATTGTCAATGATTGGGGAACTCATTTCCTCAATGAGGTAATCGAGTATTTGCTTAATGAGTTTATGGTCATCCATAACAAATCAGCTCCCTACCACCCGCAAGCAAATGGACAAGTTGAGCATACAAACAAAATTCCTTGCTCAGTATTGACTAAAGTGGTTAGTTCAGGAAGGACAAACTGGGAAATGAATCTCCATGCTTCTCTATGGGCTTATCGAGTTTCATTCAAAACAGCTTTAAATGCTACACCCTTTAACCTTGTTTATGGTCTTGATGCCATAATGTCATTAGAATTTCTATTGCCGACACTAAGGGTAGCTAAGGATCTTGAGTGGACTGGACATGAGTTGTTAGAAAGACTAGAAGATTTAGAAAAGCTAGACGAGCAAAGGCTAACTGCCGTAGCTCACATCTATACACAAAAGAGGAAACAAAAACATTTTTTTGGTTCCCTTTTAATTACAAAAATCTTTAAGAAAGGGGACTTAGTTTTAGTCTATTCCCTTAAGCAACACATTCCCATGTTTAAGAAAAAGGAAAACGAACCGTTTATCATTAAAGATGTATCTCCAAGTGGAGCAGTTAAGTTTTCCACCCTAGATGGTGAACCAATGGCTAATTGGATTAGTGGATGTCGATTAAAGAAATACAATTTGCCGCTAACCAATGAATTGCTAGAAAGAATGCATGCAACCAAGAAAAGGAAGATAAAATGACAGCAGATTATTGATGAAGCCCAAAAAGAAGCTCGATTTCGGGTGCTCAAAAGGAAAGCTGCTCTCAAGAATCAACAAATACCTATTCCCATCAACACGCTGGAAATAGATGCCCAACAATGGGAATTGCCGAAAGATGCAGTGTCAACAGATGATGAATGGCTAGATGGAATGGACCTTCACATCAAAGTACAACTTAAGAATCATAGCACAAATGATTTGGTCGATACAGGAGCTAGAGTAAATGCAGTCAGTTATTCCACGTACAAGAAAGCAACAACCTAGTCATTGAAGCATGAATAACGACTATCAAAGGATGCAAAAAGAACCCAAAACCAACATTGGGAGTAGTCAACTTGAACGTGATAGTACATGGATATTCATGCCCTCATCTGTTTGTATGCTTACTAGATGAACATGAATGAGACAATGATCCTTGGAATTCCCTGGATGCAGACATACAAAGGAGTACTAGATTGGGATACAAGCCAGCTCAAGCTATCACCTAAAGGTGGGCAACTCATTGTTCCAATTGCACCAAGCAAGGAGGAATGGAAAGAAAGCAATCAACAGACCAAACCACGAAGTAATCAATCTTCTCCACATTAGGAAGATAATGGAGTCTAGAAGGGCCTCTTTATTTGGTAGTTTAAGGGAGTCAAACCTTTAGTATTAAGAAAGCAATCAAAGGAAACCTTTTTGAATTCAAACAGGTAAAACGGCTAGTTTATTTGAATTCAATTTTTTTCCCCAAAAAGAAATTTAAAATCTAGCGAGAAAAAGTATATCATGTAACATATCTATGGAAAGAGCTCGGTGTGTAGATTCTAGATCTATAATCTCTGCTCAAATCGGAGATCATATGTAGAAGTTATGGAAGGCCAAAAATTATAAATTTCTCCTCCACCTTTTTGGGCGGTAAAGTGCATCCTTTGACCACTCTTACACACCCACCATTCTTGCACACACGGCATGTATCTATTTGTCCAAATGTTAATCACCTCCATAATCTCATGGAAAATAAAGAGGCCCTCCTACACGCCATCCTCTTCCTAATGATCCTATCGACAAGCAAATGCTACAGGTAGCATGCAAGGAGTAAGGCAAATTTGGGTACCAAAAGCACAGCTTAAGGATAAGCCGATTCAAATCTGGGTGCCCAAAACATCATCAACAGTACCAAAGGTGGTTCCAAAGCTCAAAACACAGAGACGAGCTTCTTCGAGCAAGGAACCTAACATGAAATGGATTTGGAAGAAAAAAGAGCACTTATCTTCTCCAAAAACAATAAAACCAATCAAGCAATGGAAAGTTAAGCCTCAGAAACCTCAACCACACCATTCTGCACCAAGCAAACCAAGCTACCAATGGCGAGAAAAAGCTAGACAACAACCATTGTTGATGTTACCATATACATGTGGTAGTGATGTATGTGAACATACTAGGACCGCCGGGGCATTTTTTCCCTCTTTAGGAGGTCTTTTCCCCCGTGCATTGTATATACGCCCATCACTCTAGGGCTATCTATCTTTCCATTGCACACTAAGTAATACACTCTCTATTGTGTGCCTTGAGCTTCCTTCATCTTCTCTGAGCTGTGTGTGTCTCTCTGCAACCCTAATTCCAACAATTGGTATCAGAGCAGGTTGCGTCCTCCCGGGCTTAGTCACCAGCTGCTCCAGTACACTCCTGCTCACTTTCTCCAATTTCATGGAGATTTGGCGAGTGTTCACAGGTCGACAAATACTTTGGGAGAGGTCGTAGAGCTTGGTCTGCTTAGATTTTTGATTTGGGCTCATTTCGGCTACAGGCACAGGCTATTTCGTCATTTTGTGCAAAATTTCTATCAGTGCCGTTTTTTGCATAACAAATGCCTTATAGTCTTCTACGGTTTGTGCTATATAGCATGTGTTGTTCCCGCTCCGTTTCTCCTATGTGACAACAACAACATAGATGTGTTCAAGATGTTTGTTGTTGAGGACAGGTTGGATGGGGACAACTACCCTAAGTGGGCTTATATGATGCAACATGTTCTTGTGACAAAGGGCGTTTGGAACATTGTGTAGGGCATTGATGTACGTCCTGGTTCTGAGGATGTAGGCGATGTTGAGGATGTTGCAGGTCTTGCTGCAAGGATTGCTGCTCTTAGAGTTGTTTTGCCTCCGGCAGAACAAGCTCGTTGGGATGTTAAGGATGCGCAGGCTCATGCATTGATTGCGTTGTCTGTGAAGCACACCATTGTTCCTCACATCCGTTCAGCGAAATCTGCAAAACAGGCTTGGGATATTTTGGCTGGTCTTTATGCAAGTCGCAATGAGGCTAAAATTGCTTTGCTGCGTAAAGAGCTGGAGTCAAAGATTATGCATGAGGAAGATGATATGGACACTTTCCTTGCTAGTGTCAAGGATATCAATGAGCAGCTTATTTCTACAGGTGAAGTCATTTCAGACAGTTCCCTTGTGCAGACTGTTCTTGTTGCCTTACCAGATTCCTACCAAACTTTTGCTAGTACTTGGAGACTTATGACCCAAGGAAATCCTGAAGTTTTCAAGTTTGATGCATTATGCACATTTCTGTTGCAAGAGTCACTTTCGAGAAAAAACAGGACTAGGCAGCGTGCAGTTGAACAAGCTTTTATTGCTTCTCAAAGAAAGGGTGGTAATAGTAATGCAACCACTTCTTATGGTTCTCCTGCGAGTGGAAAAAATTTTGCTCCTAATGCTTCTGCTGGTAGAACTTCGTTTGGCAATTCTGGTGATAAAGGAAAAAAGAAGATGCGTTGCCATTATTGTAAAGCCAATGATCACTTGATCAAGTCGTGTCCTAAGTTGAAGGCCAAAGAGGCTAAGAAGAAAGAGGGTGGTTCCACTGCAAATGCTGGTTCCACTACAAATGCAGCCATTGTTGAGTCTTCTGTGAAAGGAGACTGTGATACTGATGTTGATGTAGAATGGGATTTTAGCACAGAGTGCACTTACAATCATGCTATCCATGATGCATGCTTATCAATTGGCTGCAGATTCACATGTGTGGTATTTTGACAAATGTGCTACAAAGCACATTACCTCACATCGTGAATTGTTAACCTCTCTCGAGTCTGTCCCTCATGGGAATTCTATCACTTGTGCCAACAATGCCTCTTATCCAGTTCAGGGAGCTGGAAAGATTGTTCTCACTGCTGCTAATGGCAGTCCCTTCACACTTGTTGATGCACTTTATGTATCTGGGATCAAGAAGAATCTCTTGTCTGTATCCGCACTTGCTAGACTTGGACTTGTAGTCAAATTTGTGGATGACAGATGTACAGTTCATGATCTCAGTTTTGGTGATGAAATTGTTGCATCTGGCCTTTTGTGCCATGGGTTGTATAAGCTCACTTTGTATGAAAAGTGTGGACAAAATTTTGCAAATGCTGTTGCAGATTCAAGGGCTATTTCAGATGCAAAACTTTGGCATGCACATTTCGGTCATCTGAATTTTGCCAGTTTGCTACGTTTGCAGAAATCTGATATGGTTGCTTCTTTGCCGCCTCTTGAAGCACCTATCAAACATGTTTGTGAAGGCTGTATTTTGGGTAAGATGCAGCGTTCTAAGTTTCCAAAGGATGGTTCAGTTCGGGCCACATGCAGGTTGCAGCTTGTGCATAGTGATGTTTGTGGGCCCATGCAAACTCCGTCCTTGGGCAATTACCTGTACTTCGTGACTTTGATTGATGATTACTCCAAGTTTGCATGGGTATTTCCTCTTAAAGTGAAGTCCGAAGTTTTTATGTGCTTCAAAAAATTTCTGGCTATGGCTGAAAATGTCTCAAAATGTACTATGGGCACCCTCCGTTCCGATCGAGTGGGGGTATATGTCTCACGAATTTAATGCATTTCTGGCTAGTCGTGGGATTAGACACCAATCTACAATGCCTTATACACCTCAGCAAAATGGTGTTGCTGAGAGGAAAAACAGGTCACTGACGGAAATGGCACGATGTATGGTCAAAAGTCAAGCTTTGCCACATTCTTTTTGGCTTGAGGCCATCATGTGTGCCACTTATGTACTTAACAGGTTTCCTACAAAAGCTTTGTTGTCTATTACTCCATATGAAGCATGGCATGATAGAAAGCCTTCTATTGAGCACATGCGTGTTTTTGGCTGTTTGGCATATGCTTTGGTGCCACAAGTGCAGCGCATAAAATTGGATGATAAGGCTGTCAAATGTATTTTTGTTGGTTATAGTGCTGAAAGAAAAGGTTACAGGTTGTATAATCCGCAAAAAAAACGTATTCTGGTTTCTCGAGATGTAGTGTTTGTGGAAAATTCTGTTCAGCCCTTGCTGTCATGTACTAGAGACAGTAATGTAAGCTCACAGGACAGCCCTTGCTGTCATGTACTAGAGACAGTAATGTAAGCTCACAGGACATTTATGACACTTTGTTGCCTCTTTTCAGTGGTGTAATTACGAATGTAAGTTCCAATGAGGCAAATGTATAGCCTATGGGGTTTTCTGAAAATGTTTTAGATCAGCCTATTACTGATGCAGATGTACATGATGTACTTGATGAGGAAAGGGCTGAAAATGAGCAGGCTAGAGGTATGCCAAAATGGCTGGTGCACACTTTGCGTGACATTAAATTGGATGCACCTTTGTCTAGTCGTACTCGTTCAAGCTCTCACCATGCATCTTATGCATCAGATTGTTATGCTTTGGCTGTGTCTAGCTTACATGATGTTGAGGAGCCTCTGTCTTTTGATGAAGCACAGAATTCAGAAAATTGGATGGCTACCATGCAATCAGAATATGATGCACTTATAGAAAATGACACATGGACTTTATGTGATTTGCCTCCTGGCAAAAAGGCCATTGGTACGAAGTGGGTTTACAAGTTGAAATGTAAACCAGATGGTGAGATCGATCGCCATAAGGCTCGACTTGTTGCAAAGGTTTATGCACAGCAAAAAGGCATAGATTATGAAGAGACTTTTGCTCCCACTTGTCGTATGACTACTGTGCGTTTTCTATGTGCATTGGCAGCTCATTTTGGTTGGGATGTACATCAATCAGAAATGGTTACTGCTTTCTTGAATGGTGACATATTTGAGGAAGTTTATGTAACGCAGCCTCGTGGTTTTTTCATAAAAGGACAAGAGGACAAAGTGTGCAAATGTAACAAGGCTTTGTATGGGTTGAAGCAATCTCCTCGTGCTTGGTATGAGAAAGCTTACACTCATTTGGTCAAACAAGGCTTTTGTAACAGTCCAACAGAAAGCACATTGTATGTAAAGCATGAGGGTGATGTATTTCTCATCGTGGTTCTTTATGTTGATGATTTGCTGATCACTGGACCAAATGAGAGACATATTGCTGAATTTAAGGCTGATTTGAATGCTACTTTCAAGATGAAAGATTTGGGGCTGTTGCATCATTATTTGGGTATACAGTTTAAGCAGTGTGATGGTGGTAATTCCTTGTGTCAGAAAAGTTACATAGATACATTGCTATGTAAGTTTGGACTTGAGGATTGCAAACCTATTGCCACTCCCATGGAAACAGGTTTGAAGTTGAGTCTACATGATGCTGGTGATCCTGGTGATGTCACTCTTTACCAAACTGCTGTTGGCTACCTCATTTATGTATGCAACACGAGGCCAAATATTCAGTTTGCAGTCTCACAAGTCAACAGATTTATGCATAGCCCAGGGTCTAAGCATTGGCAAGCTGTCAAGAGGATTTTCCGCTACTTTAGTGGCACTTTACATCTTGGCTTGTTTTATCCCAAGGGGGGATCATTGCCGCCAGACTTACATGCTTTTTCGGACTCAGATTGGGCTGGTTGTTGTCACACGCGAGTGTCCACAAATGCTTTTTGTTTCATGCTTGGCAGTTCATGTATATCATGGTTGAGCAAGAAGCAACCTACTGTGGCCACTTCGAGTTGTGAGGCTGAGTACAGGGCAGTCTTCACAGCTACGGTTGAGTGTGTATGGCTCAGACGCCTTATGGCTAATTTGGGTGTTGGACAGGACACTGCCAACACTATCTACACTGACAGTCAGAGCGCATTGGGAGTTGCGAGGAACCCAGTTTTTCATGCTCGCACAAAGCACATTGAGGTACATTACCAGTATGTCAGGGAGAGGGTCTCAGAACAGCAAGAGAGATCAACTTGGCTTATGTGCCAACACAGGACAACCTTGCAGATCTTTTCACAAAGGCATTGTCTCGTGAGAAGCTTGAAGCTTTCCGCAAAGCTTTGGGCTTACTCCCCTTTGTGGACTGATCATGTCCTCAGGGCATGGCACTTCCCTTTACTCATGTGCCAGCTCTCGTTCACCGCATCAGTCCAGGGGGGATTTGTTACCATATACATGTGGTAGTGATGTGTGTGAACATACTAGGACCGCCGGGGTATTTTTTCCGTCTTTAGGAAGTTTTTTCCCCTGTGCATTGTATATACACCCATCACTCTAGGGCTATCTATCTTTCCATTGCACACTAAGTAATACACTCTCTATTGTGTGCCTTGAGCTTCCTTCGTCTTCTGCAAGCTGTGTGTGTCTCTCTGCAACCCTAATTCCAACAGTTGATACCAAAATCTCAAGCAATGAGAGTGCTGAAGCATCTCGATGGCACAATCAAGCACAGAGCACACAAACTACAATATTTGCTCTTTGGAAGACAACATCAGGAAGCCTCGACATACAAAACCCTTGAGATAATTACTCAAGACCCACCTCTTGCACACCATAATGGTTTGAACTGCATTGATCTTCAAAGCATGGTAGAGCCAACCAAGGCTATGCATAAGACACGATTGTTCAACCCAAGCACATAGTCGTCCTAGAAGTACGCCATCTAGGAGGGGTGCAAGGACACTAAGTAATTAAGGGCAATGTTTGAAGAGGGAGGAAGAAGTTTGATATTAATGTGTGATTTTTTGCAAAATTACCTAATAATGCCCTTATAATTCATCAACAGGGAAAAATGCACTGATAAAATCTTTTCGATGAGTGTAAATAGTGTATAAACTATCAAAAAATCATCAAGAAATAGTCCTTTCTGGTTATTTTTTATCATTTTTCTCGATATGGAGACTTAAAAATGGAGAAATCTAATAAAAAACAATAAAGCTGTGTTTTTCAATGGATTTTCTTAATTATTGGATTTTCACTTTGCTTTTTTAGCGCATTTTTTAAATTTTATTTTTCTCAATAAACTGGTCAAAAATTGATAATAAATAGCAAGGGAGCTCATATGGAAAAATCGAAGAAATGGTGGTGATAAAAAAAACAAGGCGGACAAGCACAAAAATTTTCAATGAAATCGAGAGATGGAAGCGAGAAGCCTAAATTAGGCGGCCAGACCTACTTTTGTAAAATTCTTTCAGAATGAGCTACAAGAATCCGATTGGGAAAATTTTTGAGTCTAGCATAGATTTCATGGCCTAGTAGGACTAACAGAGGAATCTGGGAAGTTTGGGAAGTCCGAGTATAGATACCCAAGGTAGGCTAAAATCACCTCATTTCCACTTGTTGCCCTTGGAGAGAGAGCATTTCGACTTCTTTGCGCGTACTTTCTAGAGCCTACAGTTGTCCGTTTTTAGCACCGTCTCACACGAGACATGAGGGGTAAGTTCTTTACTCATCAATGATCCATTTTGTACGACCGGTAGCTAGTCTAAACCCCTAGAAAAAACCCTAGAATCCAGGCAGTGTACGAAGACCTACAACCAAAAACTGATCATAGCAACTGTGGAACGCATGTCTAACCTCACCATCCTATCTTATTGCAGTAACCAAGATTCATTTGTCAAACCATGGGATGAAGCTGACTTGACTAGTGCATAGAGGCTACAAGAGGTTGTCAATCTCTCAGAAAACAACTAACAACTCGCATCTAACTCAAGCTACACTCAAGTGACTGAAATCACCAAAAGACAATCACTCATCGGCAAGAAAATCACATCCATTACACCATAATCAACTGACATCCAAACGTAACGAAACCTCTAGGACAAGTTTATAAGACCTAAGCACACATGCCTATGGCCTCAAACCCCACTTTAGGTCAAGTTCCAAAATCGCGATTATTAACAGCAGTGAATTTTTGACCTAGTCGTTTTTGACCCATAATGCATCTAAATGCTTAGCAATGATGCCCTAATACCCCGGCTATGCTTAGTTTTTGATTTGAATATGTAAATTCCTAGTTATGATGAAATTAGGCCGCGGGTCGGCGACGCCAAAAGCTACGAAATACTGTGAGTGGCTTACGTCAATGCATAGAGCTCTTACCCGCGGTTGCAATGCAACAAACACATTCACAAGATGACAATTGGAGAGGGAGTAGGAAGCGCGAGAAGGAGAGAAGTGAGTGCCGTTACCTCACGCTGTGTATTTCTTATCCAAAAACTTATAAAATACTTACAAAAATTGGATTTTATACCTTAGCCAAGGTTTTTGAGTGGTCAAAACTAACAATCTGGAGTTCTACCAAAGCTGGGAATTAACTAGTTGATACAATCCAGAAGCTTGTAGCCCCGGCTCATTAATTACAAAGTTTACCAAGAAAATAGGAGTTACAATATTCTCGATTTATCAAAATGGTAAGATGAGGAATTAGCCAAAATGCCTCACTCTCTCGTGCGGTATAACTAACACATAAATGGTTGTAAAGGTGTCAAATGAACTCCAAATGACATGAAACTTGAGGTTAGGGGTCTCTAGGCTATAGGCAAAAGGTTTCCAACAACAAAACCTATCAAAGTCACCATCGGGTAGGTGAGAAACTGTAATTGATTCCACTCTTACCTTCACCAAAAACAACAAATGAGGGGTTGTTTGGATCCTCCTAAGGCCTACTTACCTCTATCCATGCGTAGTTTCACTTAAAACACCATTAACAACTCAAACAAGCAAATAAACACACGAGGCAACCTAGAGCTAAAACAACTCATTGCATCGTGCCCCCCCCCCCCCCCCCCCCCCCCCCACACACACACACACACACACACTCAAACACAACATGTAGACCATCAACATAATGGTAAGAGTGTACAAAAGCAATCCTTAAAGTTTCATTAGCTATCCATACCAATATAATGTGTAGCGAGCGTGCAAGTGTAGGCTGTTCTTCACCATGAGCTCTCAAGTGAGTTACAGTAATTTCCAAAAATGAGGCCTTTTCACATATATCTAGGGATAGAGATGGGGTGAGATAAAAACTATGAGATTTTACAAAAAGTATGAGTTGATAGTGAAACCAATGACATCATTTACTCATTCATGTCCTTGGATTTACCGCAAAGTAGATTTTATAAAAAATGGCTCAGGAATTTACATTGCCCGTCAGGCACCAAAAAGTGATGTTGGGTAGAAAATGATATACAGGGTGAGGATGGAATAGCTTGACTGCTTTCTACCAAAGTGTACATCTAAAAATCTGTAGCAGTTGTTGCTCGACCTCAACAACAAGTTTTATGTGCTTAGTGTTGAGCATCCTCTATGGCATGTGCTATCATTGTACATGCTATAAGTTTTGTATGGGATAGTATTAGAATTGTGAAAAGTGTGGAGAAATACAAATGAAAGTGTTTATTAATAGTATTGACTCATATGGCACATCAGACCAAAAACACTAATAATATACGTACTTGTTGTTGAGCATCCTTGATGGTATGTGTTATCAATGGTGATTGTGTGAGTATTGTAAGGGAGAGTCATAATATTGTTAATATTATGAGTAATATTAGTACCGTCTCTCCTTTCTGTGGAGCTGGAGAGTGATTGTGTGAGTATTGTAGGGGAGACTCATAATATTGTTAGTATAATGAGTACTATAAGTACCGGCACCTTTCTATGGAGCTTACTATGGATACACTTGTCATACAAAGTGAGCTTATACAGCCCACGACACAAAAGCCCATATGAAACAATTTCATCACCAAAACTGAGATCATGAACTGTACATCTGTCATCCACAAATTTGACTACAAGTCCAAGTCTAGCAAGTGCGGATACAGACAAGAGATTCTTCTTGATCCCAGGTACATAAAGTGCATCAACAAGTGTGAAGGAACTGCCATTAGCAGCAGTGAGCACAATATTTCCAACTCCCTGAACTGGATAAGAGGCATTGTTGGCACAAGTGACTGAATTCCCATGAGGGACAGACTCAAGAGAGGTAAACAATTCACGATGTGAGGTAATGTGCTTTGTAGCACCACTGTCGAAATACCACACATGTGAATCTGCAGCAACTGACAAGCATGCATCATGAACAACAGGATTGTAAGTGCACTCTGCGCTAAAAGCCCATTCTGCATCAACATCAACATTACAGTCTCCTTTCACAAAAGACTCAAAAATGGCTGCATTTGTAGTGGAACCAGCATTTGCAGTGGAACCACCCTCTTTCTTCTTAGCCTCTTTGGCCTTCAACTTAGGACACGACTTGATCAAGTGATCATTGGCTTTACAATAATGGCAACGCATCTTCTTTTTGCCCTTATCACCAGAATTGCCAGACGAAGTGCTGCCAGCAGAAGCATTAGGAACATAATTTTTGCCACTCGCAGCAGAACCATAAGAAGTGGCTGCATTACTGTTACCACCCTTTCTTTGAGAAGCAATAAAAGCCTCTTCAACTGCACGCTGCCTAGTCCTGTTTTTTCTGGAAAGTGACTCTTGCAACAGCAATGTGCATAATGCATCAAACTTGACAACTTCAGGATTTCCTTGGGTCATAAGTCTCCAAGTACTAGCAAAAGTCTGGTAGGAATCTGGTAAGGCATCAAGAACAGTCTGCACAAGAGAACTGTCTGAAATGACTTCACCTGCAGAAATAAGCTGCTCATTGATATCCTTGACACTAGCAAGGAAAGTGTCCATATCATCTTCCTCATGCATAATCTTTGACTCCAGCTCTTTATGCAGCAAAGCAATTTTAGCGTCATTGCGGCTTGCATAAAGACCTGCTAAAATATCCTAAGCCTGTTTTGCAGATTTTGCTGAATGGATGTGAGGAACAATGGTGCGCTTCACAGACAACGCAATCAATGCATGAGCCTGCGCATCCTTAACATCCCCATGAGCTTGTTCTGCCGTAGGCAAAACAACTCTAACAACTGCAATCCTTGCAGCAAGACCTGCAACATCCTCAACATCGCCTACATCCTCAGAACCAGGACGTACATCAATGCCCTGCACAATGTTCCAGACACCCTTTGACACAAGAGCATGTTGCATCATATAAGCCCACATAGGGTAGTTGTCCCCATCCAACCTGTCCTCAACAGCAACAAACATCTTGAACACATCTGTGTTGTTGTTGTCAGCCATGGTAAATGCTGCACCTGATGTGAAAACTGTCCGAAAATAGGAGAAACGGAGCGGGAACAACCTGTGTTCTATAGCACAAACCGTAGAAGACTATAAGGCACCTGTTATGTAGAAAATGGCACTGACAGAAATTCTGCACAAAATGACGAAATAGCCTGTGCAGTACTGCCTGTAGTGGAAACGGAGGCCGAAATCAGCCCAAATCAAAATTCTGAGCAGACTAAGCTCTTCGAGTGCTCCCAAAATTTTTTTTGACCTGCGAACGCTCGCCAAAGCTCACTGAAATCGGAGAAAGTGAGCAAGCGTGTGCTGGAGCAACTGGCGACTAAGCCCGGGAGGACGTGACGTGCTCTGATACCAATTATTGGAATTAGGGTTGCAGAGAAACGCACACAGCTTGGAGAAGACGAAGGAAGCTCAAGGAACACAATAGAGAGTGTGTTACTTAGTGTGCAATGGAAAGATAGATAGCCCTAGAGTGATGGGCGTATATACAATGCACGGGGGGAAAAACCTCATAAAGAGGGAAAAAATGCCCCGACGGTCCTAGTGTGTTCACACACATCACTACCACAGTTATATGGTAATAGTTTTGGTATGTCCTTTGTTAAGAATGCTAGGTGGGTAAAAAAAGTAAGCAAGGCTTCTCATCTTCACATGAATAGTTTGTAGTTTCAAACTATTATCGAATGCGTTCTAAACCACTGCTATGTTATACTTGGTAACGGCTTCTTTCGACAAACCTGTGGCACTCCTAAGGGATTCTCTTTCTCTCCTACTATGTGTAACCTTTATCTACTATATTTTGAATATAAATGGATGATTAGGCATACTTCCAATGCGTATGGGCTATTTGTGCTTATAAAGTGTAATGACACTTGGTTGCGGGAGCGAATCACACCACCCATATAGTGCATGCAACACAATCTAGATCAACATAATGTCAATTGAGGACACAAATGACATGATAGGCACACGGAGGAAATATCTTTAGCTTGACAGGCGGAGACCATCCTACACATACAACACTCTAGAAGGCCAACTAAACCACAACCTAGAATCTCACTGCTCTCAACTACACCACCCAAGCCACATACACAAAAACAGAAAGAAACTCACTTAACCATACTTGAATCATACAAAAATAAGGAACACCATCCCCTCACTAGGATACACCTATCCCAAGCCTCTTCACTCAAAATCCTAGCTCTAGACCCATCTGCAGAAAACGCGTGTAAAGACAGAGCCAAATTTTGAAAGTGCGTGAAACCGAAATCTATGAGTACCAATGTGTAGCTTATGTCACCACGATTCTAATGACTACTAGCATGCAGAAAATAGACATCATTTGATATACTTACATCCGTAAAATAGCTCGTAGATTCACGAGCGCGTTCGCTCCGTTTGGCGAGGAATGCTTGGTGTTGTCGCGTAGCTCTTGTTGGGGCTAGCACGAGGGTGAAGTTGAATCTACAATGTGATGAACGAGCGGGGAGTAGCACCGAGATGAAGCTCAAAACTCTCTCTCTCTCTCACACACACAGTAGACGACAACACTAAACTTGATTATGGTTAAGTGTTCTTTACAAAATGAGCTAGGTACCTTATATACTAAGGCTACCATAAGTTAAACCTAAAATAAAGTCCAAGGGGTAAAATGGCTTTTCTATGTACAATCTGGAAGTGTCATTGCACCTCGGCTTCTACAACTAGACTAGCTACTTAAGACAGTTGATGTTGCTAACCATAATCCTCAGCATTCCATAACTCTAAAAAAATAAAACTTTGTTGAATTATGTCGTGCTGTTGACCCAGCCGTCAACATTCCCCCCCTCCACGTTCACGTCGTCCCTGACATGACCTGGTGTCGATGTCGGTGCGGTCTTTCTTGTCGCTTATTGATGTAAAGAAAGTATAGGATGTAGCCTTTGCATTAGCTCGCCTTGTTCGTCCAATCCGACGTACATAGTCTTCACATGATTAAGGAAAATCATAATTGATGAGGAACATCTGCCAATTTTGTGTCTCTCTCATTTTCAGTAACAACTTCTATAATCTGTAGAATTGAGTGATTGGCTTTCAAATCTTGTGAGCCAATGACAACTTTGTAAGGATTCTGTGGAAATGTTTTGGCTAAACCTTCAATTTGTTTAGGCCAAGGTGCACTCCAATGCGAAGTTTGTCTGTAAGGCCGAATTTGGGAGATAAGTTTTTTTATTTGAGGTTCAAAACCCTTGTCTAGCATTCAATCTGCCTGTCAAGATATGTATCCCTGCAAAGGTTGGTTTGTCTATCATTTGTGTTTGCTCTTCTTCGTTGGTGACTCTTTTATTCCTGCATCAAGGAGATCAAAGTTTCATTTTCCACTTTTAGCTTTTGTGCGATGTGTAAATCATTATAGTGCTCCTACTTGATACATAACTTAATTAAAGCTTGACAAACCCCATTTAAGTTCCCAAGTTAGTAACTTGCATCAAAAGGGATTTATCTGACATTATTTGCAATAGATGACCATCCATGAGCTATGATTGTACATTTGTCCCCAAAATTTATATACATTGTAGATGGCTATCATTGCTTCAGCTTTGAAAAAATTTCATCTTTGGCTAGGGGTTAGACCCTTTGTTTTTTGAAACCCTTAGCTTGTACTCTCTATGCATAGCCTTCTGACAAAGTTTGGCTTGATTTGGGCTTGTATTTGGCATACAAGCTAGCTTTTTGGATTCCAGTCTCAAGAATGACTGATGGGCATCTTTGGAACCTTCTGGCTACCAAACACATGTGGAACCAATGATGATGATTAGAATTGGGCTTGACCCTTGGTTGCTCCTGCAAACATCAATCACAATAGATGACTGAACTGTCATTTCTGCCCCTTTTGTTCTTGTCAGTACTATTAGTCCCTTTTGTCTGTTAGGCTTCATTAAGTTACATACAAGATAGCAGATCTACAATATAAAGATCTACTCCATGTATATGCCCTTGTAGTCGCATGAAGTGTTTGATGGCAACTTTACACTTGATGGCTGCTTTGGTTTAGTTGCCTCACCAACTTTGTTTGTTCTTGTAGACCATCCCACATTTTTATGACCATTGTCATTCATGTTTGGCCTCATGTTCTTGTTCCTGCTTCTCTTTGTACTACTCGGCATATCTTCAGTCCTTTCTTCATCTGGATTATGAAATTTTCCTGCTTTTTTTAAAAAAAATCTCAAAATAACAAAATAAATTCAAAAGTCAACTCAACTCAAAGCAAAATCAAGTAAATAGAATTGTAAACTCTATGTACACTGTACACATGTCCGTAGGGGCTCATATATGGCTTTTGTCCCCATACTCCTCTTGTAACTCTACTATGAGGGCATATACTCTGAATTTTGTCAAAAAATATCACAATCAAATGCAAAAATTCAATACAACTCACAAAACATTGCCCTCTGATATTCATATTATTAGGTCCACATTTAGAATGCCTCCCCCCCTCCTGTTTGGAGTCCTACTTGACGACAGGGTATCACCAAGGGTATGTGTTGTGCTTGGGCAATCAGAAAATGTGCCTATGGAGGCCTTGTAATGTAGCCCTATTATGCATACACGGTCAATGCATGGAAAAGATTCATGCTCTGCAAGATGCGGGTATAAGAAATTTTCTTATTGACATTTGCTGGCGAAGCTTCCTATTCTAATCAATGTGATGTTCTTTGAAGCTCCTGTGTCATTTGCTTGATGGAAGGTTGTAGAGATTTTTTGAAGGCTTACTTAACTGTTCGATGCTTCTTTGGAAGCCAGTTTAGCCTTGTGGTTGGTTTTTGTATTTGGCATTGTTCCTCAGAGTGGGTTCTCTTCTAACTGTGCTGTCATTGTACGATTCAAGTGACGGTGATAGTATCGGTAGTTTTATTTGTTTCCTTTGGGACCCACTTCTTTGTGATTACTGGTTGTTTTGTTGATGCTGCTCGTTTGGGAACCCATACTTGTCCCTGCTTCATTTGTGTTGGAAGAGACTTTTTTGGGATCCACCTTGTCTTTGTGTGAGTCTTCAGCGGTCTTTGCTGTAGCTCTTGTACTCTTGGTTGGCGACGAGATTTAGACTTTGGGAGTTGACAATTCAACCGTTTTGGAATCCAAATGAACTCCTGACCTCTTTGTACTTGAGTCCACTTCTTTGAAACCCAAATCCGATTTGCAAAACCTTTTCACTTTGTGATTTTTGTAGATGTTCTTGCAGGCTTCACCTGTTTTCCTTTTCGTGTTGGATCTTGTGATTTTTCATCAGAGATCTTCGTCTTGGTTCTTACTCGCTGTTCTTTTCTTTTGGCCTTCTTTGGTTGTCACGGAAGCTGCTAGTGTTGGTGATGACCTGAGTTTCTAGTAAGGAATGCCAAAAGAATCATCACCATTGCTGCTATCCTTAGCAAGGTGACATTCTAGCACTTTCCCTTTGTGGTTTGGCTGATTATGGAAAGTTATTGTTTGTTTGCTCTTGGATTATTGTTTTTGGGATGACTTTGGTATCCACTTGATTAGAGCATTGGTAGCTTGATGACATGGCTTTGTTCTTCTTGGACGAGTCTTTTCTTCATTTATAGGATCCACGTATGAGGATGCTTGTTGTAGTTGCATTTCCATCAAGGATTTTGAAATCCAATTTTGATGCACTTTATTTTTGTAGCGGTGACATTGTTTCCTAGGTCTTTGATCTAGACAATCATAAAATCGTGCGTTAGTTAAAGTTTTGTTTTTGTCACCTGTTGGGTCGTATGGATTTTCGTTGTTTGCATCTTCTTGAAGCTCCAAGTGTTCTACAGAGTCGTAGAAATCATCTTCTTTTTCCTGGATCACACTTAGTGCAAAGTAAGGAACAACATCATAGCCATTTTCATCCCAAAACTTTGTTGTTGGATCGTCTTGAATATCGCACACATCAAGAGTAGCCAAGATGTGTTCCCATTCAGGTTGTTCTAATTCTTCCTCAAGAAAGGGTTCTGGGATATAATTCTTATCTTCAATTTCTCTTTTTAGGATGCCTTGCTCTAGCTTTAAACTTCCACATTGCGAAGCTCCACACATCCATAGTTCTTTAGGCTTACCTAACCATGCTGTAAGTTTTGATCCTGCTACACTAGCGGAATCAAACTCCTCCATAGGTGTTCTCGTCACATCCCTGTAACTATGGTCCTTCACATTCATCTTTGTTATGGTTTCCATATGTCAAAAGTAGATATGGTCATAGTCCCAATCTTGGACCATTTTTAGTTGTCTCATAAATGGTCTTTCTAGAATAATATCATAGTTGTTCTTCTTGCCAAATTCGACAATAGCAAACGTTTGCTCATATTCAATTCCACAAGAAGTAACAACTACTTTTTCTAGCAGCCCTATGGGCCTTTCAATGTGTCCGTCTACAAGCTGCAGTTTCATCCTAGTAGCCCTCATTACCGGTTTTCCCCATTTTTTCCAAACTTCTTTTGTTGCGATGGCAACACCGGCTCCACTGTCAAGGATTGCCATAGTTTTTACACCTTGGAATTCCACGGGAAGAGTGGTGTTCCCATCTTCTTCCTCATAATACTCACCTACTTTGTTTAATGGCACTAGCCTAGTGTTTAATTGAGGCATTTCAAGCTCTTTGATCCCTTCCTCGATTTGAGTCATTGGTTTTTTAACACCAAATTTCTCTAGGCCTTTTCCGATAGTAGCCCACATGTTGGGTCGTATTCTGAGCAATTCGGCTAACGTTATCGTACAGTTGAATGGTGTTGACAAAATGTCTATTAATCCTTTTGAATTGATGACCTTTTTGGGAGAAAGTCTCTGTGATGGACTGGAATAACATCTGATTTGGCCTCGTACTCTCCCGTATAGGATGGTAATGTTCTTAGCAAATGGGGCTGACTGTCCATAGACTGTACAGATCCTTTGTGCCCCCAATACAATTCCACTTCTAGATTCATTTGAAATCTAGTTTCAATTTCCTCTATTGGTGAAAGAGACACTCCTCTTCCATCACCGGCTTGGTTTACTCTTCTGCTTATCTCACTCGCTTTATTAATCCCTTTGACTTGTTTCCACAATTCGTCAAGACCATCTATTTCTTTACAACTATCACATATAACTATGTGAAATCCTTCGAAAGAGTTATCCGTGGTATTCGACACTATCCTTGGCTCTAATGTGGGGTCCTTGAGCTTTTGTCCATGCTCATGATTGGAATCTATCTCTTTTTGTTCCTCGTTTGGTGGGATGACTAGTGTAGGTTGGACAAGGATCACAGCGTCAGGTTTTCCAACTAGTGGTTCTAGTAAAGCTTGGGTTATTTGAATCATTTTTTTGCACATTTCGAGCATGTACTTTTCTAGTTTTGCATATGGATATGTCATCCACCTATGTTCTTGGTTTTGGGTTTTTTTTTGAGCCGTGTTTCATAGGCTTTCAAGAGGGCGTCTAAATGCTCATTAACCTTCTTGACTAACACTGGTCCTCCCGAACTAGCACTTCTTGGCTCACGTTCCATTGAATGGTTCTTTTAGAGGTTGAGGAGTCTACGTAAGAGAAGGTGCAACCATTTCCTCATGTCGTCTTATCTTCTCTTCAGCTTGGGTAAGCTTCTCAACTAGGGATTTCTGATCTAGTTCCCTACCTGCTTTCATCCTAGCCTTTCTAGCTTTCCAGATGTTCTGTTTGCTCTTGGTCTTTTGAGTAGGTGCATTGGTCTTTGGTTCACCTGTCTCTAGAATCACCACAGTTTTTGTTTTCTTTCTCTCTGGGTAATTATCAACTTCCTTTTGAGCTTGTGCTCTCGTAACTACTTGAATTGGGTACGAGTTCTTAACATTGTCTAATATATACCATGTGGAGCCTTTTTTGGCATTTTTTGGTAGTTTCTTGGTCGTGTCTAAGACTTGAACTGGTTGGGCCCTTTTTGAGACTCTGGCTAGTGTCTTGTGTCTACTACTTATTGTTTGGAGGGTCCTGCGTGAGATTTTTTTGAGCTGGGGTATTTTCAAATGTTGATATTCCTTTGGTGATACAAGTTATTGGAGTTTCCCATTACAATATCTTTTCCATAGACCATGTATCTTATGAGATATTTTGCTTGACACCGCATATGGTAGTCATTTGTCAGTGGCATACAATAATTTATGCCCATTTTTAATGTCTTGAGTTGATTATATAGTTTTCATGTGTCATTTGGGTTGAGTTTTAGCTCCTCATACAAAGGAGATTGTATCGGATTTTCCCCGTAGGATACCTATGCCTTTTATGACTTGATATTTGGCTCCTGTTAAAGTGGAGGTTTTGGCTTGATATTTGAGCACCGTTTTGTCTTGATATTTGGCTCTTGTTAAAGAGGAGGTTCTGCCATAAATTTTCCACATTTTTTGGGCATATTTTTTGGCTCACCATCATACTCAAGTTTTGCAGACATGGAATCCTCTTCTTAGAGAAACATTTACAATCTAGAAAGTTTGATGACACGAATTTCTCTACATGGAAAGAGAACATTTAGGATGTGTTTATCCAAAAGCGCCAACTGGAGCCAAATTTTGAGTGAGAAGAAGGAAATGGCTATACTGAGAGATACCCCTTCCCAGGGGTCTATCCAAGGGGTATATAATTTACACTATTATATCAGTTTCAATATGCATTAGACTGAAAAAGCAATAATATAGGGGAGGAGTTCTCAACGCTCAGCTTAGCATGGAGTGTTGGGGTAAGCCTTGCTTACACTCAATACATAACTAATCCCTAAAGTCAAGCATACTAAGCATGCACCCTTATGTGCATGCGTGCATCCTACTACATAGATTTCCCTAACACATGCATCTTTATAGTCACATGCTATTTGGTATAGCCACATGCTACTTGAAATTTTCCCACATGTGATGCATATCACTTTCTAGCATTTAATACTACCTTCCATTTTGAGCCTATATAAGGCCATCATGCTTAACTTGTAAGTTGCTCTCTGATCCTAATCAATCAAGCATGTTTTTTTCATTCCATTGAGTACATTACCACATTCTCTCTAATCTATTTTCTCCTAGTCATTATGAAGTTCTCACTATGATGAATGCCTCATTGTTCTATCCACCATAGGATTTTCATGTGAACTATCCCTACCAAGTAGCTTTGAAAACATTGTAACAATTCTCAAGAAGAAAGATCCCATTCTTGAATTTGAAGATGTAATCAATTCTGAGAGAGAGAGAGAGAGAGAGAGAGAGAGAGAGAGAGAGAGAGAGAGAGAGAGAGAGAGAGAGAAGTAGAGGGTGAAATAGAGTGCATACATGACATAGGAGAATAAAAAAAGAGAGTTTTTAAATGCCCCATGTAAATGAAACAGGGGAACCATGAATTTATGCTATCAAAATTGCGTATACCATAACTTTAAAACCATAAATGACTACGTAGAGGAACCAAACCATATGTGGATCAATCGCTTCACCCATTTACATCTACGTCTACTACGGACAAAGATAATTTCACTTTGTCGAGAGCAAGACAAAACACCTTTGAGCCAGACATAAGCCGAGGTGGCTTTGCCTCCCTCCATGGACCCAAGCTCTAAAAGGATTCCAAATACCAGTAGGTGGTAGGATATAAACACAAACCATATCAATTTGAATGCCATGCCTATTTGCCTCTAAAAGGATTCCAAATACCAATAGGTGGTAGGATATCAACACAAACCATATCAATTTGAATGCCACACCTATTTGGAAGGTGTTTCGGCCAAGCCAATGCAAGATACCTAACATGTTAGTCGTGTAGGTCATTCAACCCCCAACACACTAACCGTGTAGGTCATTCAACCCCCAACATACTAACCGTGTAGACGAGCCTAACAAAAAGGAAGTAGATCTAGGTAACACTCCCCATCAAGAGATCATTAACCCTTTCATGTAAGGCTAAGTGATACAGATGATCCTAATTTTGTATCGATGCTGTCATGAGAAACATAACACATGAGCCAACCATATTATAACATCTTGCATATGCACAGACAAGGGTCCCTACCCTTACACATCTCACATAATTCATACAAACCACTTCATAATCCAATCCAAAACCATAAACCATAATTCAAATCCTCATCACATGGGTGAGAAATCCACCTCTACCTTTGGGTGATGCACATCTATTCTGCAAAACCACTTAGCACATAACATGGCTTTGGAAATTTTGGCAACACAACCATAACCCCAAAAATATCCAAGAGCAACACCAGTTTACACAACCCAAAAATACAACCATAACCATAAGGGATCTTCAAACTTTGACCATAAACCATATTTCTTACTAAAACCAACTCCCACACTTAGACATTTCTTGCTGCAATCAGTTGAGCCATCACACATGGCCCTTAAAGATAGAATTTCGATGCATACAAAAGAGTCCAACCAGTGACTAAACTCAAATTTAGAAGCATCTAACCATATACAAGTGATGTACCATAAGCGCACATCCCCCTCTCCCTTGTATATAGAACTAGTTTTGACCCACAAACACATGAGACGGTCCTCCAAGGAGCCCGGGTTCCAATATATTGACTAAGTGTAGTGGAAAGAAATCTATATTCTGACCATAACTCTTCACTCAGAAACCATTTCCACATGACACATGAAAGACATGAAAGAAAGGCACTCTAATGTTGTAGTTAATCTTTGATTCATAGTCTTTGTCTTGGTTCATAATGGTTTGGAAGATAGGACCAAAACAGTGTCCCTACCGCTCTTAGGAGGTCACTACAATAAAAAATGCCTATCACGTGGGTTCATCAGTAGGGATTATCATTTTCTATATTTTCTCACATTTTCATATACAAAGGGGTGTTGAAAAATGATCATGAAATTTTCTTTACAGATTGAATAGGAAAAGGGTCCCTTTTATTGGTGAAAAATTCACAACTCAGGAGTTTTCTAAATAATTCTTGAATGCATGTGATATATAGGTTTTACGTATAATGATCCCCTTGAGTTATTCCTTACATGACGTGAAAACAAGGATAGCTTTTTATATAGCTACGTGATCATAAACACACCACCGTATGCATACATCAGTCTGCTAAACACAATGAGATAATCATGGTCCATCCTTGTACACTTTCAACAAGCCCATACATGCCTATGTACACAAAAAACAAACTACTAAGAGCGTTGTTTCCCTACACATAACGAAAATGAAAGTGTAGAGAGAAAGAGATGATGACTATGGACTTTAGAGCTTCTTATCATGAACAAGAAATGATTAATGGTGATTGAAAGGCTTCTTGATTTGCCATAAGAGAGCAGTGATGAGAGCTACATAGAGGATTCCACCACAAAGTTGATAAAGCCTGCATGTACATCATCAAAAGAGAAGAGTATAGCTAGAGAGTAGAGAGAGATGGTGCTTCTTCTTCTTCTTCCTATGAATGAGAGAGATTCTTATGATGATGGTGAAGGAGAGCTTGCACCATCTTTGTATAAGATGTACGTAGAGTTTTAACGTATTCTATGCAATTGTCATACCTAAAACTGAGCACTGATGCTTCTTATATGCCTCTTTTGCAAGTTAAGAGTACTATTGCCCAAGGAAAAATTGGGTGCCCCCTCTTTGACCTAGAATAGCTCCTAGATTTTGGAAAAAGTTACGACCTTTTCTAAAAACATCCCCCTGCTTGTAGAACTCAACTCCTGGCTAAACCATTCAAGTTTTCTTGTAGTAACGTGCTCCACTAAAACAATATCTAAGCAATTAATGAGAACATAAGTGAACTAAACCACAATGTGGTGTCCTAGCATAATCGCGACACCCACCATACTGGCCCGGGGTATCTACAATGCAAGACTTTTATAAGAAATTTTTAAGCTTTGTTCCATACACCTTCAGTTGCTTGGCTATGAGTGCCCCTTTCCATGCCCTAGGCCAAAATAGTGGTGTTGTATGCATACTCCTCTTGGGGGGGTGCACTATATATTTTTGTTAATGTATCACATAAATTTAGTAGAAGGGATTTTTAATGCAAAAATTTTACTCAAATTAACAGAGAAACATTAACAAAGTGGGCTTTTATGTTATTTTTTGGAAAAAACTTCTGAAAAAAGGGATCATTTAATTCATTCAAACATGTTAGAAAGGGGATGTTATAAATATGTTTGATAGGGGCGTTCTCAATTGTGCGCCCCCTATACTCATGGTGTAATAACAAGAAATGTTGAACAAATAAGGTGTCATGTTGTTTATCATCAAACATGCAAAAAATACACTCCTTACTAGCTCACCTTCTTCTCTCCAATAGCATATATGCACAAGAATTTTACATTGCTCATTGTGCCAATGCATTTACTGTACCCCCGGGGGATTCACTCTATATACAAAACGGGACGCCACCTGCAAGCGGACAACTTTGATAAAACCCCTATATACGACTCATATTAGGGAATATGACCCCCCTTTCTACGCTTATACGACAATCAATGAAGAAAATTATCATACCCCTATCTTACATATAAATGAAGGAAACTATGATACCCCTATAAAATTTAGGTCTCTCATTATCTAATAGAGTAAAACTAGTCAAAAAGTGTGTAGCATAGTGATTGGCAACATACTAAGGAACCACTCTTCTATTGATAACTAGATATACCCTAAATGTATCTTCATTTGACTTTCAAACTCTGTGTCCAATCAGCCTCCACTCTGGCTACTCGTCCAATTTTGACCCATCCAAGTTACTTAAAAAAAGGTTATAAAGTGTTAAGTTCTCCCTGTAAACTTTCATCTATACAAACTCTTTAAAGCTTTCATCCCTCAACAAGTAAACTATAATCACAAAACAAGCAATTGATAAAAAGCAGTGTTAGTTCTAACATGTATCTTTGTAGCTATTGACTCACAAATTTGAGGGCATACTCTTTTGGGAAGCCATAATTTTGAAACATAAAAACTTCCTCTCATTTTTTTCCTTTTCTCACTTCTCCCCCCCCCCCCCTGCCTCCCCCCCTGCCGCCCTAAATATGATACCCCCCTCCCTTATTTTTAAGCTTGGGAGATAAATTATTGGGGGCCTACCCTAACTTATACACTTATGTAACCTGTAGAAAAAACCCCCTCCTCTGCACTTACGTGGTGCGGTAAGTTGTCCATGGTGAATCCCCCGGGACTGTACCTCGTCTTGTATTTGGAAAGTGTAATTCTTAGCAAAATCTATCACTTACACCACAACATTTTTTGGAATGTTTGCCAAATATTCTTTAAATTGTCAATGTTGCCACTGGGCCCTAAAGTTGTGTGCTATGAATACCTTTAGGTGATGTTTGAACTACCCATTAATAATGATGGAGTTGTATCCTTATACGCCATTTTGATTCTTTTTTTCTCACCTCCCTTTTTGAATTTCTCCATCATGAAATATTCATATGTTCTCCACTTCACTATGCATGAATTACTATGATCTAAATCCCATGGACAAAACTTTATCTTGGATACACCCAAGGCTTGCATTGCCCTAGCAAGGAGGGATTCTCATGCCACTACATCCATCCTTCTTTGAACATTCTGTAGATGTCCATAGGTATTTGACAGATTGATAAGTACCCTTCATTGCATGGCATGTTGTTTCCCCTATTGCATTACACACATCACATAGGCAATCACAACTTGAGGTATGCAAGGCTGATGTCATTCTCTTAATGCCTATCATAAGCTACTCTATGCGTGTATGATAGATACAACAACACGTGTTTCTCTCCTTGAGCTTCCTCACAAAGTATGACTTCAGCTTTTGGAATGACCTTAATTCAATGACACATTCATGATGCTCCTCTTTGAATCAACCAAAGAGCTCCATCTGCATATAATCAACAAATAGTATTATATGAGGATTATTAATACTATGTGCAATACCAATACTAAAGTGTCCCACATCCCATTTGGAGAGTTTCAATAAAAATAAAATTTTCCGTTCCGATCGAGGGGGGGAGTATATGTCTCATGAATTTAATGCATTTCTGGCTAGTCGTGGGATAAAACACCAATGTACAGTGCCTTATACGCCTCAGCAAAAAGGTGTTGTTGAGAGGAAAAACAGGTCACTGACAAAAATGGCACGATGTATGGTCAAAAGTCAAGCTTTGCCGCATTCTTTTTGGCTTGAGGCCATTATGTGTGCCACTTATGTACTTAACAAGTGTCCTACGAAAGCTTTGCAGTCTATTACTCCATATGAAGCATGGCATGATAGAAAACCCTCTATTGAGCACATGCATGTTTTTGGCTGTTTAGCATATGCTTTGGTGCCACAAGTGCAGGCAGAAAATTGGATGATAAGGCTGTCAAATGTATTTTTGTTGGTTATAGTGCTGAAAGCAAAGGTTACAGGTTGTATCATCCGGAAACAAAATATATTATGGTTTCTCGAGATGTAGTGTTTGTGGAAGATTCTGTTCAGCCCTTGCTGTCATGTACTAGAGACAGTAATGTAAGCTCACAGGACATTTATGACACTTTGTTGCCTCTTTTCAGTGGTGTAATTACGAATGTAAGTTCCAATGAGGCAAATGTATAGCCTATGGGGTTTTCTGAAAATGTTTTAGATCAGCCTATTACTGATGCAGATGTACATGATGTACTTGATGAGGAAAGGGCTGAAAATGAGCAGGTTAGAGGTATGCCAAAATGGCTGGTGCACACTTTGCGTGACATTAAATTGGATGCACCTTTGTCTAGTCGTACTCGTTCAAGCTCTCACCATGCATCTTATGCATCAGATTGTTATGCTTTGGCTGTGTCTAGCTTACATGATGTTGAGGAGCCTCTGTCTTTTGATGAAGCACAGAATTCAGAAAATTGGATGGCTACCATGCAATCAGAATATGATGCACTTATAGAAAATGACACATGGACTTTATGTGATTTTCCTCCTGGCAAAAAGGCCATTGGTACGAAGTGGGTTTACAAGTGAAATGTAAACCAGATGGTGAGATCGATCGCCATAAGGCTCGACTTGTTGCAAAGGTTTATGCACAGCAAAAAGGCATAGATTATGAAGAGACTTTTGCTCCCACTTGTCGTATGACTACTGTGCGTTTTCTATGTGCATTGGGAGCTCATTTTGGTTGGGATGTACATCAATCAGAAATGGTTACTGCTTTCTTGAATGGTGACATATTTGAGGAAGTTTATGTAATGCAGCCTCGCGGTTTTTTCATAAAAGGACAAGAGGACAAAGTGTGCAAATGTAACAAGGCTTTGTATGGGTTGAATCAATCTCCTCGTGCTTGGTATGAGAAATCTAGCACTCATTTGGTCAAACAAGGCTTTCGTAACAGTCCAACAGAAAGCACATTGTATGTAAAGCGTGAGGGTGATGTATTTCTCATCGTGGTTCTTTATGTTGATGATTTGCTGATCACTGGACCAAATGAGAGACATATTGCTGAATTTAAGGCTGATTTGAATGCTACTTTCAAGATGAAAGATTTGGGGCTGTTGCATCATTATTTGGGTATACAGTTTAAGCAGTGTGATGGTGGTAATTCCTTGTGTCAGAAAAGTTACATAGATACATTGCTATGTAAGTTTGGACTTGAGGATTGCAAACCTATTGCCACTCCCATGGAAACAGGTTTGAAGTTGAGTCTACATGATGCTGGTGATCCTGGTGATGTCACTCTTTATCAAACTGCTGTTGGCTGCCTCATTTATGTATGCAACACGAGGCCGGATATTCAGTTTGCAGTCTCACAGGTCAGCAGATTTATGCATAGCCCAGGGTCTAATCATTGGCAGGCTGTCAAGAGGATTTTCCGCTACCTTAGTGGCACTTTACATCTTGGCTTGTTTTATCCCAAGGGGGGATCATTGCCGCTAGACTTACATGCTTTTTCGGACTCAGATTGGGCTGGTTGTTTTGACACGCGAGTGTCCACAAGTGGTTTTTGTTTCATGCTTGGCAGTTCATGTATATCATGGTTGAGCAAGAAGAAACCTACTGTGGCTACTTCGAGTTGTGAGGCTGAGTACAGGGCAGTCTTCACAGCTACAGTTGAGTGTGTATGGCTCAGACGCCTTATGGCTGATTTGGGTGTTGGAGAGGACACTGCCAACACTATCTACACTGACAGTCAGAGCGCATTGGCAGTTGCGAGGAACCCAGTTTTTCATGCTCGCAAAAGCACATTGAGGTGCATTACCACTATGTCAGGAGAGGCTCTCAGTAGGAGAGATTTGCTTGGCTGATGTGCCAACACAGGACAACCTTGCAGATCTTTTCACAAAGGCATTGTCTCGTGAGAAGCTTGAAGCTTTCCGCAAAGCTTTGGGCTTACTCCCCTTTGTGGATTGATCCTGTCCTCAGGGCATGGCACTTCCCTTTACTCATGTGCCATCTCTCGTTCACCGCATCACTCCAGGGGGGATTTGTTACCATATACATGTGGTAGTGATGTGTGTGAACACACTAGGACCGTCGGGGCATTTTTTCCCTCTTTAGGAGGTTTTTCCCCCCGTGCATTGTATATACGCCCATCAGTCTAGGGCTATCTATCTTTCCAATTCACACTAAGTAACACACTCTCTATTGTGTTCCTTGAGCTTCCTTCGTCTTCTCCAAGCTGTGTGCGTTTCTCTGCAACCCTAATTCCAACAAAACCAGTCTTTGGCTTTATTGGGAAAGGGAAAATCTATAAGGAATCTCAATACATTGATGAGACCAACTTCACCAACGAGAGGGATATTTTCATAGCATTGAATAATATCCGCCGTATATACTGAATAAATGGCAGATAGAAGGTTTAAGATTACATTTGTTGGGTTACTAATTGCCCAAAAAGGATAGATATCCACCATTGAGAAGCATTTAACATCTTTTCTTTTAATAGCACATATGTTCTTGAGCTCATCATAAATCAAATTGACTCCGTCAGTGACATATTTTGTAATATCATGAAAAGGCAATTAGAAGCATCTGAGATCCAACGAAAATTTATTTTTATGACTTTTAAAAGTTTGAAATAGGATGGGATGTTTGGTGTTATCCACTTGAAATTATATTTTAGTCATACTTTTGCAAGTCCTCTGGATAATAATATCTAGGTCTTCTTCAATGTAGCAGAACTCGCCACTTTTGAGGTGGTTTTTAGCTGCTTCAAAGGCAAGCCTTTTGCAGATAATAGATGCCATGTCAGAAGCTTTATCTAACCCAACAATGAACCATTTCGATATAAGTTTGCAAAAGGCTAGAGAAACATCAGTGGAAAGCCATGTAGATTTAGAATGTAACCACTCATGTGGGAGTTGTGAAACTAGTCTGGTAAAGACTGCCACCAATGGTTTGTTCAATTCATGTTGAATTGATGACTCCATTTGGAGTTCACTGACCAAGTCGGTCATGCATTCAGTAATTTCTTTTAAGGCATTGTGAGGATTAAGTGGTAAAGGGGGTATGTGATTGAGGCCTTTGGAAAGGAGACATCTAACCGATCTATTATCAATAATAGAAAGGTCTATGGTACATACAAGTTTTCCAAGAGCACCAAAATCCAATGTAAACCCACCCCATAAATGACAATCACATGCCAAGGGTCTCCTTTTCCTAAGAAACTCATTAGAGTACACCAGATGATGTAAAGGTTCAATAAATCTCCAGCCTATCCTAACTTGGTTTAATAGATCCAAATTACCAAACGTAGAGAGAAAGCATTTGTTAAATATAAAGCGAGGTGAAAAGAAATCTAAAATTCTGTTGGCAAAGACACAATGAACAAAAATTCCGTGCCCATTTTCTTCATGAGATATAAGATGCATTCTGCCAACCCATTACATAGTACCTCTGCATTACAAATCCAACAAGTGTTTGGCACGATACCCTCTGCCTCTCTCTCTCTCTCTCTCTCTCTCTCTCTCTCTCTCTCTCTCTCTCTCTCTCTCTCTCTCTCTAATCATGCTTCTTGCTTTCCCCCTCCCTCCATAAGACTTAGCAGAAGAAGAAGCTGGAGTCGAAAAAGATGTGTATGAAGAAGTGGGGGAAATAAGAGAATTGGGTCTTTTACGAGTAGGGGAATCTTCAGCATCCATATTAGGTTTTAGCAATCCAAGAAGGGTTTTAATACCAAGATAGTTACCATACGTAGTCAAAAGAAGCCCGGGTTTTTCTGTCACTAATTCTTTGAGAAGAGAGAGCATAAAGGTACGGAACTGAATAAAGGCCATTTGAGCTAGCACAAGTTCCTTAGCCTAGCCTCCAAGCCAAGAGAAAAAAAGGGAGAGGTAGTGAGCAGAGGGAGCGTCAGGAAACATGAGATCCAAGTTATTGAGGGTATACCATATAGCATGATCAAACTAGATAATGCTTGATTCGGAAGAAGGTCAAGAAACCTACAAGCACATTTGACATAAGGCCTGTAAATGTTCAAGATAGACTCAGTGTAGTACTTAGAGTTACTTTTGGAGAACTCCATCAAGCCCTTGGTGCGTACATACAACCCAGTGTTTGAGCCACATTTCTTTGTATCAAGAAACTGCATAGTGAAAGAAGCTGTAATAAGGTCACCTTTATCAAGAGATTGGACACCTCTTAATACTTTGAGTCGTGATTCTTCTATTGAAGAAGCTGGAAGATTAGCTAAAAAGACCCAGGTTTTGACAGAGATAGGAGCTAAAAAGCCTTTGTTTGGAAGGGCCCAAAGGTGATGGTCCACACCAAGGGATTCAATTTCAATTTGTTTGGAAGGTAAGAAAGGAAAAACTCCAGATACTTTAGGTACCATTTCCATAAGCGAGGTTTTGTTGAGAGAACACATCTCTTTCTAAAACCAAGGAGTTGGCTAGATCAGTAGAAGCTACTGCTAATAATTCAGATGCCAAAGGGTCATGAATGCATCTAAGAACTTGAAGCGAGGCTTTAGAAAGAGGTTCAATAGGAAGCTCTAATCCTTGAGATAGTGCTAAGCTCTACATTGTCAAACAAGGTGCTAATACAAGAAATATAAGAATAATTGTAGGAATTGGTAGCCTCTTCAGCCTTCAACCGACTAGGAGAACCCATAAGGGCCATGTGAAGAGAGCCCCATCCCATAGTGATCGAACCTAGTTAATTTTAACTAGGGCAGACACCGAGGAATAAAACATAGTAACTAGGTCTTTGAATAGTATCACAACTACTCTTGGTGTTTAGGTGTTTGTGTGTTCCAATAACCAATATAACACAAACACCAAAGAATTCTTTCAAATTACAAAAGAAACAAGATACTATGTTAATGAAAAGGTGGTATAACTTAATTAATAGTACAAAACAGACTTTATACACAAGTCTAAGGGATTTAAGAGCCAGAAGAACGTTAAGTCTGCCATCTTCAAGCCAGGGAACTTTGAAAACCATAGTTGAGAAGGTAACCCTCACCTGCACCCATGGAAACCACACAACGTTTAGATAGCATTGGCACCGTATGCAGGTGATGCATGGGTATCCCACATTTTATAGATGTCACCCAACTAAAATGCTTTCAAAGAAAATAATACAAAATGTAAAGCTACTCAATCATTCAAAGATGGTATCATTTACAAGGCTAAACCCAATTGAAGCTCCTTTTACTTTGCAAGCTCTCATAAGATAAGGACGGAGTTGACTTTTATGAGGCAATTTAGCCCCGAAGTGAGCTACATATCCCTGTTTTTTGACTTTACAAAGTTTGGTGTTAATTGCCACTACTTTTTTTAGGGTAAGTGACAACACTCATACGTGCAGTCAATCTATACTTTGGAGTCACCTATTAGAAAACAAGATGTTAGTAAGTTCTACACATTCCAATACGGTGTTGCAACACCTACACGGTAGTAAGTATAAGAGATACAATCCTAAAGCGAAGCAATATATAATAGGAACATTTGGTAGTATCAAATATCATCTCCAACTAGGAGACTAGTCACAAGGCCCATTCCCTTAATGTAGTAACCAATTATTTATAGTACCATGGGCAGCTAATTTCCTTTATCAACCATAATCCATACTTTACACAACAATACCCTCCACCATATTTATCCATGGTTAAAGCCCATCCCCCAACCAAATATTTAATTATGTCCGCCCAAGTAGAACAGTAATACACGTGATTACTAATCCAAGCCAGCTACGACCTAATTTGAGCAAGAAGCGACAACTCAAGGCCGAAGTTCTAAATATATATGGCCAACATGAGTAGCTATAAAAGGGAGCTCAGTACTCATACATCAAGGTTCTAATAGAGCAAGACTAGTAATCAACCACAAAGCTCCAACCAAGAGCGGCCAAATTTGAGCAGTTTTTTCAAGCGACCCCCATACTCAAACATCGTCGACTATGTAAGAGCAAGCATAGTGAGCACAGAATCCAACCCAAAAACATATCCATAGCGGATTACTAGCTGCATCATCTATTCAGAACACAAAAACTAACAGGTAACGGTATTCAACTCATAGGGGGTCAACAACATCAAGTATTTTCCTTCCCTATGTGTTAATGACAACACTCATCATATCTTAACTTAAACAAAGGCCCTAGGTAACAACTTCCAGTATTGCAAGAGGAGACCTTATTCAAAAATCAAGCCCCTGGTTGGTGCCAAACTATGTAAGGCCAAAGTTACACACCAAACAAGTAGGTCCACCTTCCCAAATGGTTTCCATCACCAAGTGTTGTGAAGAACAGCACCCTTATTATTAAGCTTTATAAGGCATCAAACTCCCAGCATAACAGGGTGCAACCCCCCCACTTATGTTAAAAATACCCAAGCCAGGGATAGGACCGATTATGTGTAACGACATAAAAACCTTGTATTTATGAAAGGGACACTCAACCAAGGCTGTGGATACAGCTCTAAACCTCAAGGTTTCAACAAACAATTGAAAGCCTTCTTACAGGAGCATAAACTGACCAAGCCATTTACATAAAAAGCTCAGTATAAGTGACATTACAAATTGAGTATGAGGAATAGCACCATAGCTTCAATTTAATCAAACCTTACCATTCGGACAGCAGTGAATATTTGAAACAATTAGCATGAGTTTCCATGCATGTCCTCTATGTGCATGAGAAACCAATCAAAGAAAAACACCATCATACTGCCAGACAGGAATCCATTTTAATGCCAATCATTCACCTGAGATTGAGTCAAAGCGGCCAACTCCACAATGGCCTGCTTCTCCTTGCCCTTTGCATATCCAATACTTAATAGTACCAACTAGTGGGCCGGGTCATAAAAAATGCTACTACACAGATAAATACACCAAGAACACACGCATATACTACCAATGCTAAGTGAGCTAGAAAATCTCACCTTTTATAGGGTTTAGGAGTAGGTAGCATCTTCTTCATGGTAGTAAAGCAGGCCCATCCACATTAGGTTACTGGAGCAGTAGTGCACCGCCAGGTATAGAGGCAGACCGGGGGAGAGAGAAAAAGAGGGGTTATGGAGCAAGTGGCAACCAACCGCCAGCGTAGAACAATAGGCCCCTGCACTAGATGTGGAGTTAAACCATGCCGCCTATACACAGAAGGGAGAGCACGCACGAGAGAGAAAGGGGAATGAGGAGGGAGCCACCATGGTTTTGCAGAAAAGGCCAGGTAATGCAGAGTCATGAAAACCTGCCACACCCACATACCCTCAATTAACTACAAGGTTAGGTATCGGTACGGTCCCACCTTAGTCAATACAAGCCCTTATTTCAAATCTTAACCTAGCAGGGGAAAAGGTCCCCACAAATTTACAAGGTAAAGATACCATAAGGTCCTTTACAAAAAAATTTACCCGAGCTGGTAGTACACCCAAGGCACCCCCGACTAATAGTCCCAGAAAATTAGAAATTAAGAAAATTTCAATCATGCCAGAACTAGCCATAAGTGTGTGTGTGTGTGTGTGTGTGTGTGTGTGTGTGTGTGTATGTGTTGCTATTTTAAATTAATACATATACACAAAAGAACATAAAAGTTCAAAAGACATTTGGCTTTAGACAAGTGACAAGGGGTACCACAAAAACAACCTTGTACCACAAAAACAACTGGTTTTTGAATTATTTTTGTACATAGCTATAAGAATGAGGTTTCATTATAGTGTTTATATACATGGGATAAGCTATAGTGATTGTTCTATAATGTGACAAGAGTCTGGTACATCAGTGAGACGGACAACAACTAAGCCAAAAAAGTTCCAAGAAACGATAGAGTCCCCACCTACATCCATGCAGACAAGACAACAAATATGTTAGCCTTGAATATGTTTTGCAGGTGTCAATGGACTTTATTAGTTGTTAGGCATGTCCATCTTACAACCTTTTTAACTTAAAACCATCGTCCAAAGTAATCCCTGGGGGATTCACTAGTAATATTAGGAAGATGTCACATGCGTGCACCAAAAATGCCATTTTACCCCCTATATACGATACCCTCCTTTGTAAAATCTACCTTTTTGGCCTCATAAACCCCCCCTATTGTACACTTGCGTGACACCGTATGGTAATCCTTAGTGAACACCCTGGGAAGTAATCATGAATTCTTGTTTTGTCAAGTATAAGGTGTATTTTTGTTCTTTTTAAGTTCATTTTAAACTTGTAATTGAAAAGGTCATCACTCCTTTGAATTTTTGTAGGTTAATAGATAAGGTTATTATATACCCATTTTTTAAAGACTTTAAATAAGTATTTATATACATAAAATTTTGATAAGAAGGCCACTACCCTTTTGATCCAAGTGTTTTACTCCCAATTTTGTCCCAAGTCATTTTGTATCTTTATACCAATCCTTCCACTAGGTATATTGCACTTTTGAATCTCTTGGTTTTCAAATGAGTCAAATGTTGCCATGAACTTCAAAAAATGTTTTTGTACAATCTATCTTTAGAGAAAGCACTCTCTATGCTACACAAGTAAATGAAATAAACTTGTCGGAGTAATTTAAAGACACCACGGCTTAGTGTAACTTTACCTAAATGGCAAGAGTAGAACCCTACCAGCTTTGTAATCCACAAAATCAATATTTCATCTAGAAGACCAACCATGCTATTACAATATTAACTTGTGTATGGGTCTAGATACAACCATAATGGGAAAAATACAGCACAGAGATGGAGCTCAACCAATCTAAGAAATCATGAAGACCAAACAAGTGAACGAGGTACCATTCCATCCCCTCTTTTTTTTTTAAAACCAAAACCAACACAGTAACCCATCCCTCCATGTCAGAAAAAGGCCAAAACTAAGATGTTATGCATCATTTGTGGAAAAAAATCCTTTTACATCTTGTTCATCAGCATATGCATAAACTAAAAAATATACACACTTGTGTATAGTCCTATGACAGCATATAAAAAAAAAAAACCATTTCAGATGTCATGCTAAATGCCACATAATACAACAAGCAAGAGTTTGTACTAGAATCACCCCGCCCCAATATGTGGAACGTTCCCCAAATGGCACCAGGGAAGCAAACCCTGTCAGAGTATGCGATAATATGCAGAGGTTATTAATCGTCAGATAAAAAGTCCAAAGAGCACACAAAAAACATGACACCAATTTTTTTTAACTCCAAAAGGCAAGCGGTCCTACTAGTTACCAAGTGCCCTAGATATGTACCTTACCAGTAGAATCCAAAGTCATATTGGAAACAGTCCCTTTTATAGAGTATGTGCAGACCATGGTAGAACCTACCAATCATAAGTAGTGAAACAATCCCCCTCCATGTGTAATTCCTATACTATGGCAAGAAGGGTGCCAAGTATTACTTGGATTATGCAGAGGGTTTATTATGCGGAGCTCAATACCAAGCTACGGTGCAATATAGACAAAAATGTTATAATAAAATAATATTTAAGCAAGAACCAAGATTAGGACTAGCCGTATGTAGATAGTAAGAAGCCATTATAGCACATAAAGAGTGCATTAGTATGTCAACAAGCTTAAGTACATGCTATCAACTAGAACAAGCTTGGTATTCACCGACCTGAGAAGGTTGTTCCACTAGCTCCATAACAGCATAGTAAGTGGAAATACACTCTCTCCTCTCTTTCACATACACACACAAAACACAACCAAGGCTGAGTGAGGGGCCAAAGCACCCTCACCTCTTCTTATAGAAATACTACAGGGTTGAGGCCTCATGATTTTCACTAGGCGGTGAATCCCCCACGATTAGATATTTTGCAAATGCAATTTTCTAGATAGAAATCCAATCCCGCCGCTGCCAGATACCCAAAAAGGGTTTGCATGGAAAATTGTCTTGCACTGATGAAATAATAATGCTAAGAGTAGTCCTATGTTGCATTGGGTAAGTGACCTAGACTATTATTTAATTTAAGAAGTGGGTTATACAGAGCGTACATGAGGACTGGCAAAAAGCTACCTTGCATAGCATATCTATGTGTGTCAATTTTTGTATACAAGTTAAGTGTGTGTGCGCTCCAAATGATTAATACAATATCAGATATGTCAGTTTGTAAAAGAGATCCCGAGTTTTTTAATTAATATGTACGTGAAATTATGAAAAACCTAGATATGTCAGCTTGTAAAGGGAGTCCTGGGATTATAAACCAATTGATGTTGGTTTGTGATTGAAAAGAGTCCCCCGAGGAACCTAGATGTGGCGGGAAGAAATTTCGGCTCGTAAGGATTGTGCTTCATGATCAAGCCAAAAAATAACCAACTCTAGTGCATGAGCACAGAGAGGGACAAAGAGAGATAGACAAATGGAAAGGTCATCCACTCAAACTAATGCAAAATCATCTAAAAAAGTATATTTTCACGTAGGTATGCAAGTCATCCACGCCAAAAGACATCTTATGTACGAGTGTGTGTGTATATGTGCACGTGCATGCACGTGCAAGGACGCTCTCCCCAAAACTTAAGCTTCAAAGATATAATTTATTTTCGCACGGATCCAAGAAGCTTCACCAGTTTTGCTTTTTAATTTGCTATAGTTGAAGCCTTTTGCAAACCCAAAGCCTCCAAGACTTTTGCATAAGTAGATCTCCCTCACTTTTTAATTTGCTATAGTTGAAGCCTTTTACAAACCCAAAGCCCCCAAGACTTTTGCATAAGTAGATCTCCCTCAAAAGCTTCAAAAACAAAGAACATTAGCCTAGTTTTCCGTTGAGAACCAAGAAGCTAAGGTTTTAAGCTTAGCTTAAAACGTTTGACTTTTCTTTCCATCTCTTAAAGCTGAAAGCTAAAGTCTTTAGTCTTTCGTAGTATCTTACATCATGATATCTTGTAAGATACCGCTTAATGAAGACTTTGGCACTGCCTATTTTAAGCTTTGCATTTTTTTTCCAAAGCTTCAATTTGCTTATTTTTCAAACCAATGTACCTTAGCTTCTCTAAAGTTCAAGGTTTCACCATTTCTAAAAGCATTGTGTTTCTCCTCCATATCAACCTTCTAGTTCAAGCTTCACATTTCTTTCCAAAGTTCAATTTGCTTATTTTCAAAAGCAATGCACCTTAGCTTCTCTTTGGTTCAAAATTCCTCCTGTTTCAAAAGCTTCAAAAAACATTTGTTTCTCGTATATATCTAAAAAAAGTCTTGTCAAAACCAAAATGCTTCTCGAAGCCTTTATGCGGAGCTTCACATGCGAAGGCAGGGGAGGGGCAAGCCACCGTCTTGCTCTGATACTAGTTGTCAGGGAGGCAGTGTGCCCATGCACATGTGTATGGGAAGGCAAGAAGAAGAGAAGACTAATTGGATAAAATGCCACACCAAGAGAATATTAGGGAAAATGTGAACCTCAAAAAGGCCCTTTAGGGTCAAAAATGCTTGTTGAATATACTCTCTATGCCAATGAGAATGTGGCCACTGTCCCATCAGTTTTTGATTTTTTTTTTCAAATGGCCATAAATTGAGGATTTTAACTTCAAATGTGTCAGACAATAATGCATTTGGATCGTATTTCCAAGCTCTTTCCAGAGATATGTTACATGATATATTTCAGAGGTACATAGATATGAGCTATCCATGCCAACTCTTTTATGTCCTATTGTTGACTCAACTCTAAGTGGTTGCTCTTCACAAGGCTCATTTGGGGTTCATATTTTTCCTAATGATGAGTTTATGTTACCTTTATTGTTATATGAAGAGTAGAGTTAATGGGTAGCCATGGGTGGCAGATAACCACACGTCTTTCCCCCAACATTTAATTAGTATCAGAGCGAGTTTTCTTGCAAACAAAGATTGCTTAAGTTGCTAGCAGGTTCTTCCATGTTGTGTTTTTCAGTTTGGACGTGCTCCTCATCACTTTTGGGGATTGGAGTTTCCCTAGAAGTCAAAGACATATTATAGCGAGTTTTATATTGCTAGTATGATAGTTTTTAGCTGTAAAAAGAGTAGGCTCTAGTAGATATTGTAGTCCTCCATCAAGTGGGAGTACTTTAAGGATTTTATATATCATCTCTATTGCAGTGTACTTTATGATTCCCAAAACACTTATTTGCATTGCTGAATTTTTTGCAATGTACTACTGAGAGTACATTGTTTTGCTCTTAGTGGATACACGTAGTGCTTTGGTGATACAAAGGGTAGTGGGAGTCTCTCAACATTACTTTGTTGATGGTGCATCTTAATCAACTTGGTCATAAAAATTTGGCCACGTTTGCAGTGAATTTTTTGATCTCTTTTTCGTAATATCATGTATGCATATTGTGGATATTGCCAAATAATTTTTTCCCATTCAAACAATGAATTTTGGACTATTTTTTGCCACATTCAATTTTTAATTTTTGGACAACATGGTGTTTTGCATCAAAAACTCATGTTTTGGTGTCCGTATTGCATATAACAGATTGATCACTAAGTAGTTGGTTTTGTTTATAGTAGTATACAAAGCTACTTTCTTTGCAGATTTTGATTAGTCTTGCTCTAGAATGATTGTACTTGAAACAATATCCACTAGTTCAAAGATCAAGAACCTCTTTGAAATAAGCAAGGTTGATGGCAAGTTTTGAACTATGGAAGGATCACATGCAGGATATATTGTTTTTCAAGGATAGACATAAAGATTCCTTGAAAAATGTAAAACTTGACGCTTTTACAAATGAGGAGTGGGATAGACTCAATAAAAAAGCCATGGTTTACATTAAAATGGATTTGACCGATGATATTCACATATGTCAAGGGCTTGGAGTCTACCTATAAAATATGGGAGAAGCTCAAAGCCACTTATGAGAATGCCACACTTGTTAATCAGAAGCATTTGATGCATAAGTTGGTGAATATTGAATTAGATGAGTTCAAGCTCACCTCTAAGCATTTGAGTGCTTTACAGGTGTGCTTAGTCAAATGCAAGATTTGGGATTGTAGGCTTATTGATGACACTTCCAAACACATGGGAGACATTGGTTATCTCTTTAGCCAATATCCCTACTCTTACATTTGAAGGGGTAAGATGCTCCATATTAAATGAAGAGATAAGGAGAAAGGCAAGTGGTGAAATGTGTGGTGCATACAATGTACGTGGTACAAGTGCAAAGAGGGATAATGTGACCAATAGAGGTAAAAGTCAAAGAAAAATCAAGGAAAAACAACATGGTGTTGAATGTTACCAACGTGGTAGGTAAGGTCACAAAAAGCTCGATTTTATACAGGTTCTTCAAGAAAGAACAAGAGAGGGAGGACGATAAGCAAAAAGAAAGGTGATGGCCAAAAGGAAAAGGATGTTCGAGATCCCCTCCAAAGAAGTTGAAAAGGCCCATGTTGCATCAAGTTCGGTGATCAAAGAAGTTTTTGATGAGGGTGAGATACTAGTTGTAGGTAGCGAGTCTCAAGAATCAAGCTTAATAGATGCATAGGGCATGTACAACTTGGTAGGATATCATTGATGCCTTGTTGTCTATACATAATTTATTGTCATTGTCTTGGATAGGGGACAACAGTGCCTCTTTTCATGTGACACATTCACTGAAGTCTTTTGGTACTACACTATTGGTTGCCTTGGTAATGTTTATCTAGGCAACAATTACACATGTGAAACTGAAGGAAAGGGCATTGTACACTTGGTCTTAAAGAATGGCCAAGAGGTGGTTTTGCATGATGCCAAGTATGTACCAAGCATTTAGAAAAGCTTGCTATCATTTGGACAACTGGATGCAAGGGGTTATGTGACCACTTTTGGTGGTGGTTTATGGAAAGTGCAAAAGGATCCATGTTGATTGTAAAGAGCAGCAAAAAAAAGGACACTTTATTACTTGCATTGAAAAACTATGCCAAGAAAGTTTTTGGCAATGGTTGAAGTAGAACCACATGTGGAATTGTGTCATAAGCACCTTGGGTATATGAGCCACAAAGGCTTACAAGCTTTATCATCCCTAGAAAAGGTTGACTTGAACATCTCTAAGCTTGAATTTTGCAATGATTGTATCTATGGCAAGCCATTGAATTCTTCTTATTGTTCAGGTGTGTCTTGTAAGTCTAATGTTCTTGACCTAGTGCAATTTTATTTATGTACTATGCATGTGAAAACTTATGGTGATGAACAACACTTTATCACCTTCATTGATGATTGGACTAGAAAATTCGAAGCTCTTTATGCCTTTGAAAGATTTCGCGCTTATGTCTTTACCCAGACATGTAAGAAAGTGAAATTTCTAAGAATTGATAATGGAGGGGAATATGTGTCTTGGGTTTTTAAGAAATTTTGTGAGAAGGAAGGGATTAAGAGGGAGCGCACAGCCCCTTACAATCCCCTTTCAAATGGGGTGGCAAAGAGAATCAATCATGCTTTATGTGAAAGGATTTGATGCATTTTGTGGATATCTAATCTCCCTCAACAATTTTGGGGTGAGAGAGAGTTAAAACCGTGGTACATATATGCAACCACTCTCCTAATAGTACACTAAAAAATGGCATCCCTAAGAAGGTTTGGTATGGTAAACCTATCTCATATGATCATTTACGTGTGTTTGGTTGCGAACTTGTTGCAAATGCTTTATTTATACACTTGCAGAAAAGAGGACAAATCTTGACATGAAGTTTGTCAAAGAAATCTTCATGGGATATAGAGATGAGGGTGAGATGGCCTTTAGAGTATGGATTCCACAATATGGGAAGATACTACATAGTCGAGATGTAGTGTTCAATGAGGGTAAATTGCTCAAGAATTTTACACCAGATCATGGTGACAAAAAGAGGATCACATTTAAACATGGCCAACCATCTGCAAATGATGTTGGCCCTTGAATATGTACCTATTGATGACATTATGGATGGTCAATCCATTTTCCTATAGCCAGGGGATTTTGGTCAGTCTATTGTCCTATAGCAAAAGGATGTTGGACAGCCTACTAGAGAGCCAACTGTTCAAGCTTATCATAATGTTGATAATGAGCTGGTTGATATTCCAAATGATGTAGATCCATTATAACACAGATCATTGGATGAGAATATCTACATGTGTAAGAAGGGGTCCATAGAGGTATGAGTCCTTCCTTGATTTCCATTTACTCATAGATGAGGGTGAACTACTTACATACAAAGAGTCTTTGTTATGTAATAAGAAACAAAAGTGGGAGCTTGCCATGCAAGAATAGTTGAAATTGTTGCACGAAAATTAAACTTGGGTTTAGGTTCCATTACCCAAAGGCAGGAAAATCATTCCAAACAAGTGGGTATACAAGATCAAATGCGTCAATGAGAAGCCTGAGTACAAGGCTAAACTTGTTGCTAAAGGTTATACACTAAAAGAAGGCTTTGATTTTAAGGAGAACTTTTCTCTTGTTGTGGAAATGACCACTCTTGGAGACTTGTTTGTATTGGCTATTGCACTTAATCTAGAGTTAGATCACATGGATGTAAAGACAGCTTTCTTGCATGGAGATTGGGATGAGGAGATTTATATGTTGTAGCGTGATGATTTTTTTGTGCAAGGAAAGGAGCATTTAGTATGTAAGCTCTTGAGGAGTCTTTGTGGGTTGAAACAATCTCCTAAGTAGTGGTACAAAAAATTTGATGCCTTTATGCTTTCACATGGGTTTAAGAGAAGTCATGTAGATCATTGTCTATACACAAAAAATAACAGCCTCATCATTTGGTACTTTATGTGGATGATATGATCCTTGGTGCCAAGGACAAGGAAGCATTACGTGCCTTGAAAAAGCAGCTAAAGAATTCTCTATGAAGGATTTGGGACCAGCTGAATATATTTTGCATATGTGCATCAAGAGAGATAGAAAAGTAAAAAAGATTTATCTATCTTAAGAAAGTATCTCAACCAGGTACTTGAAAGGTTTCATATGCAAGATGTTAAGCCTCCTGGGGTACCTATGCCTCCACACTCGAAGCTTAGCAAAGTTGATTTCCCAAAAAGTGATTTAGCATGCACACAACAAAGGGTTTTCCATATGATTCAGCTTGTGGCTCTTTGATGTATGTCATGGTTACTACCCGGCTAGACATTGCATATGCAATGGGAGTGGTGAGTAGATATATGTCTAACCTTGACAACGCACATTGGTAGACAGTGAAATGCATACTTTGGTACATCAAAGGTCAGTGGACACATGTATTTAATGACAAAAGCGCTCCAGTTTTACAAGGTTATTGTGATGCTGACATGGTTGGTGATCTGGATAGTTGCAAGTCTACCCGCAGATATGTATTTACCCTTGTCAGTGGCATAGTTTCTTGGTGCTCTCAATTGCGAAGGATTGTAGCATATTAATTGATTAAGGATTTGGGTATGCCTATAAGAACATGAGTCATTGTTAACTGAGCCAATGTTTGTTTGTAATGACATTAACACAAAGATCAGAACCAAGCGATGGGAGGCATTGGATAGTCACCAAGCCCCCTATTCACCTGTTTTTGACCCTTTTGCATGACCTGTAATCACATCATCACACGGTCTCCCAACGTCATTTAACAGAAGTTGCTAAAGGTCCAAGCCTTACGGCTAGCACATGCTACACCGATTATGCACCAAGATAGGGATGTGCTAGTGTGCACAATATTTCCTATTAATTGTATAAGGCCTTGCATGGCCTCATTTAAGAGTTCCAAATTGTACAAGATTTAGGCTAAAGGGCTCAACTTTATCCCATAGTTGAAGGGCTTGAAGCCCAAAACTATAAAAGAGCCATACGCTAAATGAGAAGTCATTCTTGGGTGAGCTCTCTTCTTTGTAGATTGTGGATGGTCATGAGGCTCATAGGCTTTCCATGCCCATGTATCTCTTGATTTCTAATAATCAATTTCACTTTCTTTCTTGATTATGTGAAGTGAGATTGTATTTGGTGATGTTAGATCTCTAATCCCTTTTTAAGTTAATCTCTTCTATCCACACCATTGGCCATGGTGAGTGAAGGCTATGCCTTCCTTCTCTTTCTCTCTCTCTCTCTCTCTCTCTCTCTCTCTCTCTACAAGGTGTGTGATTAGTGTGTGTGCATACGTAGTAGCATTGAGGGATTGGACCAGAATGGCCACACTAATGTGAAGAAGGTATGTTAATTGCATGTTTGTGTAGTTGTGTGATTAGGAGTTGTGGGTGATTGATGTGAGAGGTTAAATTCAATCACATGATTGTGTGCAAAGTGATTAGTAAGTAGGATTGTGTGGCTGGAAGCCCCTTCCATGGCTTCTCTCTATGATGGGTAGAAGGATCCCTTGAATCCTCTATTTTGATGCATCCTATGACGCTTGTGTCTCCAAGCCTAGCCGGATTACCGATCCACAAATTGATAGTTTTGTGTGGGTTGCGATTAGGTTGTTGCTACAACGCAACCTTACAGTCATACATTGTGATAGTCAAAGTGCCCTATGTATGGCTAAGAATGCCATATTTCATGCTTGCACGAAAAATATCGATGTGTGAGATCACTTCATCAGGCAGGTGATTGAGGATGATTTAGACACAGAAAAACCCTTTTGATCTGTTGACCAAGAATCTTTCAAGGGATCAACATGAGCAATGTAGTACATTACTTGGGGTTGGATGATGCTTTTGTATCCATCCTGCTACTTAGAGGCCACCATGCTAGGCATTTAAGTGGGAGGTTGTTGGGGATAAATACCTATTGGTCCCCTGTGTCATACACGATAGTTTAAACTAGTGTATAGACTCATTTATTCATTATTTGTGTATTTGGTCATTAAATGACCAAACACACTGTGTACACATTGTACCTTTACGTCAAACATATAAGACATCGTAAAACTTGAATGTATAACAAAAGTACACTTTCAAATCTCATTTTTTAGTTATGCATCCTCTAGAGTCTGCCACGTGGTATGTTGCACAACTGGTCAATCCTGTTGTCGGTCAACTTCAATGTGCCTTAGTTTTATTCAAGGCACTGGGGAAGGGTGATATGCTTAAACCAAAAAAGTGGTTTAACCCAAATTTTTGAGAGGCGTCAAGATTTTGCATGTCTCCGTACACTTGCAGGCTTCTTACCTCTGCACCCCTTATCATCTTCCTCCCAGGCCCTCAAGCTTTGCACCTGTCTAGCACGCACTTCCCCCCCGAGGGGGGGATGCGGCATGGCTCTGCATGAGTCCCTATTAAACGGACTCACGGCCCTTCATCCCACAAGCAACATGGAACTTTATAGTCCCTCCTCCCCCGCTTGTCTAACACTCAGAGGGTCGGAAGCCCTAAGGCTCATTCCCAGCTCATGCAAATAGGGGAAATCCTGTAAGGTAAGCCAGGAAGCTTCAAAACTGTATCCTCCGGTAGTACAAGTAGCATACAGCATATGCAAATAACTCCTATTTAAGCATTAACAAGGTCCCCCAAGCAATCGTATGATGAGGCCATTAGAGGCCAGCAGGACAAGACCTTCACCGATGTGCTTCAGCATGGCTTTGCAGGTATGTTTCCTAACTCATCTAAGTTCCATAGCCCAACTTGGAACATACATGAAGGTTTTCCGTTGGATGACATTGAGGCTCTCAAAGTCCCTAATGTCCCCTTTGTTCCCATTATGCCCCATGAACTTCAGTGGCAAGGCGCAAGCAAAGCTGTAGAATTTGACGAAGATATATACGGGGATAAATTTGGTTCTCAAAGTAAAAATGTCTCTCTTGATTTTGATCAAGCTGCTTCAAAACTAGATACCTCCCCTGAGTCTGTAGAAGGCATTGTCATCAAGCAAGAAGACCTCCAAGCTTGGTTCTCCCAACTATCTGATAGAGTGGTCATAGGGCTGTGCCACGGGCCAAGACCTTCCTTGGATTCTCTGAAATCTTGGGTAGCCTCCAACTGGGAAAGTAGAAACCTCTACCCTCAATATATTCAATACCTCCCGAATAACTACTATCTCTACTTCTTTGAAGATGCGAACAGTGCATTGCAAGTGATTTCTGAAGGACAATGGCTCATTAAAAACACCCTTATCTCCTTCTACAAATGGTATAAGGGATTTAACCCTAAAGGAGAGAAGCCTACAAAGGTACCTGTCTGGGTCGACTTCCCTGATTTGCGAGTAGAATATTATCTATGGCTGAGAAATTTGGGAAACTCTATTGGAAAGGTTTTGGGGCAAAAGGCTAGGGGTGGCATAAACCCTAAATGGTATCCCCAACTTCTTATTGAAGTCGACCTGAGAAAAACCCCCCAGTCCAAAATCCCAATCATAGACTGTGCTGGGATTCTATTGCATGAGCAAAAAATACTGTACAGAAACCTACCTAACTCGTGCTTCCATTGCTTTCAGAAAGGGCATTTGATAAGGGAATGCCCTATCTTGCTCAAAGAAAAATCTTCTTACCATATAGATAAAGACCCTAAACCTCAGCAGCCTAAGGCCAACCAGCAAGCTTACAAAAAGCCTATGCATAGAAATGCAAAGAAAAAAACTATGTCTCTACCATTAGCAACTATTTTGATGTCCTTCTTGAGGAAGTGTTTGAACCATTTGCTGGTCCAGCAGTACTTCCTCGGGCTGATCCACTTAAAGAGGCCACTAGGGCACCAAATATTCCCCCTAGCCCTAATAGGCCCATCCCCACTATCCCAGTAAATGAGTTGCAAGATCCCCTCCCTAGTCCACTAATTAACTCAACTGACTCATCTGAAGCAAAAAATGATGGTGAGTATGTCCAAAGTACTCAAGGTGTACAGCAAGGTGCCTTAGAGGAAATGCTCAAATTTTCTAGGGAAATGGATTTTGAAGACCACAAAAAGGAAATGGATCTAGACAGTTCTCCTAACCCTTTTGTAGACATCTTGATGTCTCAGGCAGAAGAAGAGAGTCTGCCCAACTTCAAGGTTCCTAAGCACAAGAGAAAAGTTGAAAAGTCGATTGATCCTAACAGAGCTTCTATGTCCCTGGTTACACCAAACAAGAACTCTAAAAAATGAAATTTCCCAATCTCAAAGGCCTTACTGTGAACTGTAAAGGGCTTACAGATGCAACTAGGCCAATGGTAATCAAGAAGTGGCTTGCTGATTTGTCTATGCAACCTGAATTTTTATGTTTGCAGGAACTCAAGATAGCAGGAAAGAATCTAGAAATGAATCTTAACAGAATCAGCTCAGGGTACAAATGGTTTTACACTAGCCACAATGGTGGTTAAAGGAGGCTGTGCAGTGAGTGTTGCTTCCAAATGGACCAATTTAATATCTAGCTCCCAGTCATCATCAAGAGATACTTGGACTATTGTCACCCTAGTAGATTCATTCAATTACACCATAGTAAGTTTCTATGCTCCCAATTCTATTTCTAAACGTTCTCTGTGCTGGAAAGAGCTGGCAGGTTTGCCCAAAAAACATCATTCTTGCAGGTGATTTCAATATGGTTGAGCATATCTCAGACTGGTTGAGATCACTTGGCCAATTTATAGCAGGGTCAGAAAAGCTATGCTGGTTAGACTTAATGGATTCTTTGAATGTAATTGATGTATCAGAAGACTGTGGTTTTACTTGCAGTAACAACCAAGTAGGTGAATGCTTCAGGGCAGCAAGGTTGGACAGAGTGTACATATCGGTCAATGTGCTGCAGGACCACTGGTTGGTTAAGTGTAAAACTGATGCTTCTTTGACTCTATCTGACCATAAGCCTGTGTTTTTTTTATATGCTAAGGTCTGATACTGCATATAAAACTGGTTGGCCACACCTAGACCAATCATTGTTGGGTATAAATTGCATAAAATACGGGATTAAAAGCATTTTGCATGGTGCTTTTTGTGCTAATAAATCCCCAGGTAAAGGTTGGGAAGTAGCTCTGCATCAGATTTAACAGACTGTGACCATGTATAAAAAAATGGCCAAAGACCTTAGAGAAAAAAGAAGAGTGATGATACATGGGGAGCTCTCCATGCTGGAGAAAAGCTCAGTCAGCCCTCTAAGAGACTCACTGAGCTTAGAAATGAACTCAGGATGGAGGAGATCCTTGAAGCCAACAATGCCCTTGCTTTCACTAGGGAGTACTGGGCTGGAAATATTGACAGGCTTACCAAAGACATGTTTCAATTACGTAAGAAGAAAAAGGCTAAGGAATTCATACCCCCCCTTAGGGGGCAGGGAGGTCTCTTGGCCCAAACCCAAAAGGAGAATTTAACCATAGCTTATGAACACTTTACCAAAGTATTCTCTGAAGCTCTTATAAGAGACAAAAAGACTCAAGAAGCAAGGGCTCAAATAGCCTTTCTTAGAGGGAAGATTGTGCCTGCTGAAATGCCATCTCCCTTGAAACACCTGTCTCTGAAGGGAAGCTCAGAGAATGCATTGATAAACTGAAAGCTGGTAAGTCTCCAGGGCTGGATGGAGTACCTAGTGAATTTTTTAAAATTTACAAAGATTTTGTGACCTTTTACCTGATGCTAGTGTGGCAAGAAGCTGTTAAAAAAGGTTCTCTTCCAGCCTGTATTAATACTGGGGTGGTCAAACTCCTCCATAAAAAAGGTATCAAGGAGGAGTTGAACAACTGGAGACCCATTACCTGTCTGACTTCTATCTATAAAATCTTTGCTCTAGCACTTGCCAAAAGACGCACTTGCCAGAAGACGTACTTAGCCCCTTAATGGACACTATCATTCTCAAAGAACAAAAAGGTTTCATTAAAGGTAGATTCATTCTGGATGCTATTATTTCTCTTTGGGAAGGAATGGAATATGCTTATGAAACAGAACAAGATTTCCTTTTTTTCAAAGTAGACTTTGATAAAGCCTATGATAGAATTGAGTGGGACTTCATACTGCAAGCCTTACATGATATTGGTTTTGGTAAAAGGTTCATAAAGTTTGTGCACGTCTTACTTGGAAATGCCTTTGCTAAAGTAGCCATAAATGGGGATCTAACTTATCTTATTACTCTCAAAAGATCGATAAGGCAAGGGTGCCCCATAGCACCTCTACTATTTGCTGTAGTTTCAGATGCATTAGGTTGGCTGGTGAAGGACCAGATGCAAGACGACTCTCTCAAGGGTATTCAAATTGCAGGCTCAGATGTTGACTTATGCCTTCAGATGTTTGCAGATGACACTAATGCTCTGTGTAAACTTGACCAGGGGTCTGCTGATGCATTTTTGAACTAGCTAAACACTTTCTGTCTAGCCAGTGGCTCTCATATTAATCATCAAAAAACAGGAGTTAAAGCCTCCAAAGGTTCAATTCCTCAAACAGTACTTGATGCAGGCTGCCAGATACTTTCTGATGGGCAAATCTTCAGATTGTTGGGCATACCAATGGGCTTTAAGGTATCAATGTCCCAAAGATGGGATTAGGTTTTGGCCAAATTCAAAAAAAAGGTTTTGTTGTGGAAAAATATGCAACCTAATCTGTCTGCCAGATCCTTTGTGCTCAATCATTATATCCTGCCTTCCATTATCTACTACCTCTCATGCTGGAAACCCTCCAAGCTTCAGCTCAACCAGGTAATTTCTCTTGCTAGAAGATTTCTTTGGGGGGGTACAAATGAAATTCAGAAGGTGGCAAAAGTCTCCTGGAACACCTTCTGTATGCCTAAAATCAGAGGAGGTTTGGGTATTCTGAATCTTGAAAGGCTAGCTAACAAGATGGTAGGTAAGTGGATAGCAGGTAAGATGGCAGGTAAGTGGATAGCTAGATCAGTTTCTTCTGACGACTTCTGGGCCTGCCTTATCAAAAGAAATATCAGCAAATTCTCAGTTCAGTCCTATAAAGCCTGGAAAATATTTCTTTGTGGGACACTATCACCTCTAATGTTAATCTAATTCCTACAGGCAGCCCCCTAACTATTGCACTATGGAAGTCTTGGTTTCAGATTAGGAATAGCATGCATATTCCTTTGAATAAGGCCTTGTCTCATGATTTTCTGATGCAGGATTCTATATGGATTGGGTACATCCCTCAGAAAACTAGAAGAAAGCTTAATATTAAGGCCCATAAATGCTTTAAAGCTGGCTTCCAAAGCTGGTTACACGTGTATGTAAATGGAGACTAGGTCTCAGCTGAAATATTGTCTAACACTACTAATTTGTCCTCTGGCTATTGTTCTGAGCTTCTGAACAGGTTTTTTGAGCTTAAAAGTCTGCTCCAATTGGAAGGTGCAGCTAGGACCAAGCATGGGAAGCTTGAAGAATGGGCCTGGAAAGCCATCACCAACTACAGCATGGCTCAAAATTTTGATGAAGCTCCAAGGAAAAATCTGAACAGAAAATGGAATTTATAGTGGAATTCAAGGCAGTGGAGGTATCGATTCAAATGTGTCTCGAGCTTTGCCTACCCCATTAAATGCAGCTTTCTTGCCTGGTCCATTCTTCACCAAGGTGTAGAGACTGGGGTCAAAGCCCTAAAAGCTACAATAGGTGATGGTAAATGCAAAAGATGTCAAGCAGAAGAAGATTTTCTTTGGTTGTAAAGCCAATAAGAGAAAGCTGCAGTTGCTACAGTTCTGTTGCTCGAGCCTGCACCCTCACCCCCTTACAGTCAATGAAATCCTCTTGGGAGAGTGTAATAGACTTGACATCCCCTTATGGAATCTGTGGAGAATGGAGTTCTTATGGGCCTGTTGGACCCAAAGGAATGAGGCAATTTTCCAAACTCAGTTCAATGATAACTTTATTGTATTCTCCATGGAGCTTAAAAGAATAGCAGTCAAACCTTCCAAACTTATGGTAGATGTTTACTGTCAGCCTCTCAATTCTCTTCAAAAAAACTTAAGGTGGCAGTGTTGGCGAGATGCCATGCTTTCATTTTACTCCTCTGATAGACTTAGGATGATCTACTCCTGTTTGGCCCTATCTTTGTAAATTGTTGGGACGCCTCTCTTCCCTCGTGTGAGGCACTGTTGTAATATTCCACCCTTTTAATATCAATTCATGTTTTCTCAAAAAAAAAAATGGTTTAATCATGCGGGGGTTTGAAGCTGGGCGGGTGTTCAGGAACGTGAAAGCTCAACCACTTACTCGAGCTCCTCGGCAATTTCTGACTCTTGTTGGCCTGCACAGAGTGATTCCTCATTCTCTTTGCACTCATGCTCACTGGTCCCATCATCCCTCTCTTTACACCGGCGCAGCAGGCTGAGTCCCCTTATTAATGACGTGCCCTGCTTCATCTCCTGCACCGGTCGTTGCCGCAGAGTTCTCCGGATTTGCTATCACTGGTTGACATGGATTGCACGGGCCTTAATAGCCAAGCCTTGAATCTCGCAAAGCCATGTGCAATTTATCCGCTTTAGCAGCAACCAACGAAGTTCGAACGTCGTGTACATTAAATGCCTTTAGCAGAAACCAGCCAACCAGCAAAGGCGCCCTTGCTTAGCCATCACCTCCACTGACACGTCTTATATATCGCTGCTGCTCCTCATAGCACAATAATAATTCTTCGACAGCCTCCGGGAGCTGTCTCAGTTTGCGCCAATAATTAACTTGCGTCATCTGCATGGCACCGTTTATCCACATCAAGAGCTGCAGATCGCCGCCCAGCGCTCCGCCCCCATGATCGGCGGATTATGACTTACCCCCACTGCCCACCCCTCTCAAATACGTCACCTCAAAAGGGTGCAGTATGCATCTTACCCCTTCTTTTCTTAAGTGTGAAGAGTTTCAAAATCAAAGGTCGCTTTAATCACTTGTTGCTGAAAAGGAGCAGCTACAGCAACCCATCAGTAGCAAAGGTGCAGCAGAGAAAAGGGGGGGCACAGGAGAGAGAGAAAAGCATGGAAAGTTGAGCTCTCCATGCCTTGCATAGGCCTGTGAGAAGGGGAGAAAGCGAGCTCATGCCATCTATCCACTTTCCTGCACACCCTCACCCTCTGTCAATTCTTCATGCTATCTTCAGGGGCCAGCAAACTCTCGAAGTCTTCTTTTTATAAATAGAACCTTGCCCTCTATTTTTTCCTCTCAACGTTTCTTAAAGAAAATCAAAGAAAAAGAGATGAGACAGAGAGAGAGAGAGAGAGAGAGAGAGAGAGAGAGAGGTTCTTGGTTTTTTTTAAGGAGACAAATAAAGAGGGACTCTATTTGAGAGAGAGAGATAGATTGATTGAGTTATCATGCACGGAGGTCAGATATGACCTATGGGACCAAAATCAAAGCATTACAATGGTTCCTTCAAGTTCAGAATGTGGGATAGCAAAACATTACTATGGTTCCTTCGAGTTGAGAGTGTGGGATACATATCACTTAAGGACTCAGGGTCCATTGATGGGGGTAAAAGAGAAGAGAAAGGAAGGACAAGGACAAGGAAAGAACAAAGGGGCGATCGGTTCGAGGGGAGTTTGGGATTTTGAAACTCCTATATGATGGCTTTACCGCTCGGTAGACCTCTCATTTTCCTTGTTTACAAGCATCGTGCATCTTCTTGAGCTCGCTTGCTTTAGCCTTGAGTTGATTCATGGTCAATTCTTCGGCAATCCAAAGCTTTTTTTTCCTTGAGGAATCGGGATTGGCATAGTAGCTTCGTCTGCTCCTCTTTGTCCTTCAGTGTGTGTTGCTCATCCAAGAAATAGCTTCGAGCTTGATGTGAATAGGTTGAAGAATGTCGTTGAACTTGGTGATTGCATCTTTGAGTGTGTCCTCGTCGGTGCAGCACCATGGTTTGTGGAGCCCCCCAATCTTGTGTCATGACCTTGAGGCCAAGAGATTCGTGTATCTGGCATTCTTGTAATGCCGCTTGTATGTTGGTGTCGATTTTCTTACACGTTATCTCATAAGATTTCTCTCCAATAATCATGTGCCCTTATTTTCTTAAGGCCAACTATATTCTTGTGATTGTCTGTCTAGTTGGCCTTAAGAAAATAAGGGCTTTGCCCAGAATTGACACTAAACCTTGTGAACTTTGCTAGTTCTTTTTAAAGGCGAGCTCAAAACTTAGCCAAGATTTACAGCTTGCTCTGGCTCTCTATTGTCTAAAGGTTGTGAGCACGTAGGACAAGAGGAAGGGAGGGGGAGCCAAGGAAGAGTTGTGAGAGGTGGAGAAGGAAGTGTTACCATATACATGTGGTAGTGATGTCTGTGAACACACTTAGGATTGTCGGGGCATTTTTTTCCTCACTAGGAGGTTTTTTCCCCCGTGCATTGTATATACGCCCATCATTCTAGGGCTATCTATCTTTCCATTGTAGTACACTAAGAAAAACACTCTCTATTGTGTGCCTTGAGCTTCCTTCATCTTCTCCAAGTTGTGTGTGTTTTTCTGCAACCCTAATTCCAACAATTGGTATCAGAGTAGGTTCCGTCCTCCCAGGCTTAGTCGACAACAGCTCCAGCACACACCTGCTCACTTTCTCTGATTTTGTGAGCTTTGGCGAGCGTTCGCAGGTTGACAAAAAATTCGGGCGAGCTCAAAGAGCCGAGTCTGCTCAGATTTCTGATTCGGACACATTTTGGCCTCCGTTTCCACTACAGGCAGTACTACACAGGCTATTTCCTCATTTTGTGCAGATTTTTTGTCAATGCCATTTTTTGCATAACAGGTCCTCTATTGTCAGCAGCAAGCTAACGCGGACACCATTTTTCGGGGTTCTCCTTGTAAAATAATTATTATTTTGATAAATCGAGAATATTGTAACTCCTATTTTCTTGGTAAATTTTGTAATTAATGAGCCGGGGCTATAAGCTTCTAGATTGTATCAGCCAGTCAATTCCCAGCTTTGGTACAACTCCAGATTATTAGTTTTGACCACTCAAAAACCTTGGCTAAGGTATAAAAGCCAATTTTTGTAAATTTTTTATAAGTTTTGGATAAGAAATACACAGCGTGAGCTAATGGCGCCCACTTCTCTCCTTCTCGCGCTTCCTACTCCCTCTCCGGTTGTCACATTGAGAAGGCTTTTGTTGCATTGCAACTGGAGGTAAGAGCTCTACGTATTGACGTAAGCCATTCACAGTATTTTGTAGCTTTGAGGCCATAGGCATGTGTGCTTAGGTCTTATAAACTTGTCCTAGAAGTTTTGTTACATTTGGATCTCATTTGATGCTGTAACGGATGTGATTTGCTTACCGATGAGCGATTGGCTTTTGGTGATTTCAGTCACTTGAGTGTAGCTTGAGTTAGATGCGAGTTGTTAGTTGTTTTCCTAGCGATTGACAACCTCTTGTAGCCTCTATGTACTATTCGAGTCAGCTTCGTCCCATGGTTTGACAAATTAATCGTGGTTCTCGCTAATACTGCAATAAGATAGGATGGTGAGGTTAGACATGCGTCCCACATTTGGCACCGTTGCCAGGGGTCGAAGAGACCTACACTAAGAAAAAACACGAGCATCTTGTGTAGTTGTCCTTTAACTTCCTCTATGTTCGCCTAGAGTTCAAAACTTTCTTTTAGAAACCACATAGCTTAAGATTGTTGTCTTTTGCTGTGTAGAGGTAGCTTGGAAGTAATCGTACTTGCTGAGTACCTTTAGGACTGTAGGATTGTATATTTAGATTAGGATTTGGAGAATGATTGGTAGACGAGACAAGTCTTAAGATCAAAACTTTGAAAAACATAAAAAACACAAGAAAACGAGTGTTTGTGGACACTTTCCACAACCCCATTGCATGAGAAATTAGGAGTAGGGTAAGTAGGATCCGAGGTGGATTTCAGAACATTTCTCTCTCTGAAAGAATCAAGTGTGAGTTGTTATGTAAAATTGCATAATTTCAGGTCTACGGCTAGAAATAGCTTGAAAAGACTCGCATTCACTCAATCCGACTGGAAAGTAAGCCTAAGAGTTGTCTGAACCAGTGGGTAAGCTCAAAGACACTTCGAGGTAAAAATTTCAAGAAGTTGACCAAAACTCAGATTATTTATTTTTTCTTGACATTTTAGGCCAAATTAAGTTTTGACTTGATTTATAGGCTTAAAAAACATCATAAAAAGACTGTCTTTAAGAAAATTGCAAAAAAGGTGCTCATTTCAAGCCTCAAGTTCATAATTGCGATTATTAACTTTCTGCTCTAAATTGGCCAAGGTTCATACCATTGACTCATTGCATGTGTACAAACAACTTTTGTAAAGGCCCAAAAGACTTGGATCACTGCAGAGTAAAAGCTAAAGTTTGTACTGACTTTTTGAATCTTGCTTGTAAATTGGGGAAAAATTTATCCAAACTTGTTGAAAATTGATCCATAGGCTTATATTGATGTGATAAACACGTGTATATGCTCAGTTGACCAAAAAATTGTAAAAAATTATCAAATGTAAATAATCGCGATTATTTACATCTGCCCCGTTTTTGAACTTTTTTGACCAAGTTGGCATACCACTAGCTTTACCATGTTGTAATAAGCCCACAAACCAAATTTGGTAAGATTTGAATCACTGGATTGAAAATTGTGACTAAAATTGCAAAGTTAGTCTACGGACCGATAATTGATGACCATTTGACCAAAAATTGTCCAAACTTGATGAAACTTGGCTATTGACCTTAACTTAAGGTACTTAACATATTTGTGTCAAAGTTGGGGCAAAAATTTATAAAAATTTGTCAGAAGTAAATAATCATGATTATTTACATCTGCTTCAAAACTCAATGATCATTAGGGCCAAAAACGACTCAAAAAGGGTTGTGTAAGGAATTGGTTAAATTACTAATTGTAGAGCCGTTTGTGGTCAAAACGGCTCCAAATTTATCCGTTTTGGTCATTTAAAGTATATCTACGCAATCTAAAGCATATCTAAGTACATATCTCTAAATAGTAAAAAAGATATCGTTTTTTTCACATTCCTTTGTGACTCACCTCAAAATTAAAAAGGATTAAAGATTACTGTGACTAGTCTTTTAGGATTTGATATGTCCAATGTTCAAGAAAGGGTGAGATTTTTGAATGAGGCAATGAACAAAAGTGATATTCTTAAACTTTTGAAACTTCCTGAAAATCAAACTCGTAAGAAATTGGTATTTCAAAATTTATTGAAAGATATGGGTTTACTGGTCCAACCTTCTCAAATGCAAGAAGTTTGTGACATAGTGGGGGTGAGTAGAAGGGGTTATAGGGCCATCTCTAAAACCTGGTTTCAGGTTTTAAAGTATTACAAGATTAAAGCTTTTGGGCTGCCTAGGCCTCACAATGTTGGGAAAGTTAGGACTCTATTAAACGAAGAAATACCCGAACATTTTGGAGAGTATTATTATATAGAAGGAACGATGCCATATTAAAAACAAAAAAAAAATCTCCTTTTGAGTATAATGTTTTTAATAACATTTGGATGAGTATAAAAAATGTTCAATCTGCTATGGTGAGATACTATAATATGCAAGAAGTAGATTGTGAAGGAAAACTTATATTTGTTCTGAAATTGGATGAAGCTCAAATTCAAAAATGTCAAAAAATTGAAAGAGTATCCATATCCCTTATAATTAGAGCATTGGACTATAGCCAAGGTAAGCTTGATTCCCCATACCACAAAACTCCATCAGAAATATAGCTTTGGTGGATCGGAGCAGCTCAAATACCAGTAGCAAATCACGATACATTGAAATGGCTGTTTTTGCAGACCGATATCCCTTCTGTTATACACGACCAAAATGTAGGTGAAAAACTCTGTGTAGATGGCATGGGTGACTTTTTTGTAGAATGGCACTTTAGTGCCGACCTAAAAGCATTAAAGTGCATGTTTGGTGTATGTGGAGGTGCCAATACCAAGTATCCATGTCTATATTGCATGGCAAGCACTAGAACAAAAGGATGGCTTGCAGAACACGAGGTTGGAAAACCACCATCGAGAAATATATAGTGTGAACGTCATCGACTACCCATCGTCTTCTATGATTTGGGATCCAATTCTAACAATAGATTTAAAAAATGTACATATATGCACAATGCATGCAGAGATTAGAATTTTGGACAAATTGCTTCGACTCCATCTTGACTATGCATATTCTATTAAGCCAACTAAACTTGCAGACAAGTGCATAGAAAAATGCAAGGCTATGCTCTCTCAAATGGGTTTTCATGGTGGTCAAGTGCATCTAAAAAAAGATCCCACTCTTTCAAAAGGAACCGGTGGTGTTTGCAAGATGTTTCAATGGGTGGAGCAAAAGCGAGAAGATTTTTGAGTAACCATGACAACAAACAAGTTGATGCTATGTGGAACTGGTGGAAGGATCTTTGTGTTATAACAACCAATCTCAAAAGTAGACCAGATGTAGCCAACAAACGCATGGAAGTGTGGAAGAAGCTCGACAATTTTTTGAAAGTTTTGAGACAACAAGTTAGCTCTGCTACTTATGCAGATGACTTTAAAAAGACAGAAAAGCTTTTAATAACTGCCATTACAAATGCTTGGGGAGCAAATACTTTCTAAAGTCTGGATAGTATTTTACTTTGCATCCTATTGAGTTCAACTAAATTTTTTTTTATGTTTAGCATATTTTGTACCTGCATGGACCATATTTTGCAAAACAAGGACCCCTTGCAACATGGAATACTCAGGGAATGGAAAAATCTCACTATCAAGCGAGGACTTCTTGTTTCAAATGTACGAGAAAGGGAGGGGGACAAAGAAGGAGCAATGCACTAAAGGAATTATTCAATTGGTTCTATAGCAGGCAATTACAACGGATGAGATCAAACAACCATGCTGCTCAACCACAGATGGAGATTACTGCTTCACTTTGAAACTTTGTACCGAATCTTTCTAAAGAGATCCAAATTCAAAAAGGATATTTTGGTGCAAAAATTTGTCAAATTTACATCAGTTTTTGATTTTTTTTTAATCTCTAGGCATGTCACCCCTATATCGCAAAAACTTTCTTCTTTTATAGCCCCCAAGAAGGTTGACATTTGTCCCCTCAGCTGTGCTGCTGTATAGCTAGAGTAGCAAAGAAAGTATCATGCTCTAGCATTGAATCCTACAGCATATCCAAATATTTGAAGTGCTACTGTTCTCTCAAGTAGCATGATCTTGTTTGCATTGATTTGAAGGAAGTTGTACCCTAAAAACCGTGACAATATCTTCAGGGCAAACATTGGCAACTCAGGATCTTCAGAATACTGCATGTGAAAAGCACAGAAGGTGGCACTATCCAATGTAGGCATGTAGTGCATGAGAGAGGAGGCATCCCTTCTTGAAGAGCCCTCTATTGCTTTCCCTCTCGAACCTTTATCTCTCCCAAGAAAATTGTGTTTGTCAAGGAGTTCAATCTGCAAAACAAGACAGGATGAGTAATTAAAACAAACTTGAAAAAAGAAAGATTTCAAAAGGGAGATCACCTTTTGCAACTCATCTTCGGCAATGACTATTTCTTGAAGGAGATTGCATGATCCGGTCATCTCTCTTATGTCAACTTCCTTTCCAATTTTTTTCAGCTTAAAGTCTCTGCCAAAAGATTGGATGCCAAGCTCAAAAAGTCTCTTCTCAAAATCCTCATCTTTGAGGGAAGGTTTCTCCTCTTCCACTCTTCTCATGCATAGAGCAAGTGCATCAGGAGAAGGCACAAAATATTTATTGGATGTCTGAAGATCAAGTGCCAAAAACTCCTCTTTTGACTCTTCTTCTGTGTCGATAAAATCTTTGGCCACCTCAGAAGCTTCAGAAATGGTTGCAATACAGTAGTCGTCCCTCATATTAAGCAGACACTGGATATGATGGAGAGGGATATACTCTTTTCCATTGATATAGAAGTAGGGAAGGTTTGGAATAGTAAGGGAAGCTTCACACACCTCTACCTCATCTGTGTTGGGTTTATGCTGGCCATGTCCGGCCGCCCATCTAACTGCTACTAACCCAAGTGTATAGTACAATTGGGGGCCTAAATATTTGGCTCACCCCCTTCCATACGTATGTATGTGTGCTCTTTCTCCCTGCCCACAGCTTCTCCTTCACAGATCCTGCTTCATCAATTGATATCAGAGCGACAGGTGGGAGCAAAGAGTTCAGCCATAGCTTGAGCTCGGAGCTTGAGCGGAGTTGAAGCTCAAGCTTAGAGGAGGAGAAGAGAGAGGGCTGCACATCAGATCTGAGACATTGCAAGAGAGTAATGTGTTCTTGCAGATGGTTGTGTACTGGAGTGTGTGTGTGCTGCAATTTTCAGCCCGTTCAAGTGTTCATTAAGAGAATTTCTGACAGAATCCGTTTTTGAAAATTCTGTCTACAATGGCTATCGAAAACAGTGTTTCGCAACTTTTTGCTAATCACACGCATCTGCTAATTCCTCACCGTTTGGAAGATATGTTTGATCAGGAGATTGGATGCAGACAACAACATGTTTCTTGCAGATCTGCATTCTACAGGTGTTTTGTCTCTTGTGTGAGGGCTTCCATAGCTCTTTCATTTCAGCTCCTAGATCCCTACTCTACACAGGTTTCCGGCATCGGATTGCGTTTCGACAACGACATCGACACACAAAGTACAAGTTGCAGCATTTATGTCAGTTTTGGTTCCAGTGGGAGCAGTTTGTATGCGTACATGCATATTTTGACACTTTTTACAGTGTTTGAGCTCTTTTGAGAGCAATTTGCCTCCCTGCAGGGATACTTTTTGGCATGCATATGCTTTTGGCGCCTGTTTGTGCGCAGTGACAGCCTTGTATGTCTTTGAGGATGCTGCCAGTGTACGTCTTTTGTGGAGCCATGTTTTGGCTAGTATGGCAGTCCCGGCCATTTCTGAGACTTGTCCCGGAAGATAGCCATTTATGAGAATTGGCTATACATTTTTTGCTGCATAACCTACGTTGTTGAGGGTCGATAGCGTGAGGTTTTCATTGAGCTGGGGTATTCTCAAATGTGGAGATACCGTCGGTGATATAGGTAGCTGGAGCATCCCTTACGAGGCCTCGCCATAGGATATGTATAGAGTGGTATAGGTGCTTTAAACACCGAGTTGGCGGTCTATGGTCAGTTTGACTGTTTATGCGCCTCAGTTGATCTCTATACAGTGTGCTTTTGAGAGATATTGCTCTCTTCTATGCTTTGTGGGTGACATACTTGGTCATTTTGTCTCGTATTTTGGTTGACATACTCCCAAATACAAAGGAGACTCTCCCGAAATTTTCCCAAAATCTTTTGGTACTTTTGTCACCATGTCTACTAGCAAAGACCATGACATTTATGACATAAAGAAGTTTGATGGCACTAATTTTCAGCTTTGGAAGAATCAGATGCAAGATGTGCTTGTCCAAAAGAAACAGAAATTGCCTATTATTTATGCGACACGGACTGAAGAGATGAATTTGACTCAGTTTCAGTGGGAGGAGCTTGATGAGCTATGCAGATCTACTATTAGATTGCACCTTGCTGAGTCACTGTACTTTTCAGTGCTAGAATGTGAATCTGCCTATGCTTTATGGAAAAAGTTATGCAACACTTATGAAAAGGATACGGCAAGTAATAAGGTTTTCATGATGTGAAAAATGTTTAACCTTCGCATGAAGGAGTCATCCAGTGTTGCCAGTCATATTAATGACTTTGATTCTCTATTTGCCCAGATTCGTGCACAACGGATCAATATTGATGAAGAGATGAAAGCAATCTTCTTACTTTGTTCGCTGCCACCCTCATGGGATATCTTTTGCACAGTTGTTAGTAACTCTGCTCCTAATGGTACGCTAGTGTACATTGATGTCACTAGTTCTCTTTTGTCAGAGGAAATGCGCCGCAAGGCTATGGATAGCTGGCATCATGGCGAAGCTCATTATGTGCAAAAGGATGGAAAACAGCATAAAGGTCGTTCTTGGAATCGTGAATCCAAGAAAGAGGGCAATAGAGATGCTTCAAAGGGTAGATCAAAGTCTCCTGGTCGTCGCAATGTTCAATGGCATTATTGTGATAAGTTTGGTCACATAAAGAAGGATTGTTATGCTTGGAAGCGTGACAAAGGTAAAGGCAAAGGCAAAGACAATGATGATAAAGAGGAGAAACCAAAGAGTTTGGTTAAGATTGAAGAACTGAACATAGTGCAAGATGATTGTGATGCACAAGACATCAATATGTTGACTGAAAATAATGATGTGTTTTATGATGCACAAGAAACTCTATCTTTGCAGAGTTCTATGCCAGCAGAGTTACTTGTTAGTGGTGAAGTGTCCCATACATGGATTCTTGATTCGGGCGCTTCGTTTCATGTCACACCTCATAGGCATTGGTTTACTACATATGAGGAAACCATTGACACTGTTACGCTAGGTGACACTACTCTTGTGACATTGTGGGCATAGGTGATATTGCTATGGTTATGGCAAATGGGGTGAGGTTTACCATACATAATGTGCGTCATGTTCCAGCTTTGACACGAAATTTGATTTCGGTTGGACGTCTTGATGACTTGGGTTACAAAGTAACTTTTCATCAGCAGTCTTGGCGTATTGCAAAAGGTCATCTTATTTTAGCCCATGGTTCTAAAGTTGGTACACTTTATCCTCTTTATGTATCTGACAAGAACAATGTTCTTTCTGTAATAACCGAGCTGACAACTGTTGCTTTGTGGAATAGCCGGTTAGGTCATATGTCAAAGAAGGGAATGGAAACTCTTTCTCGTTTGGGCTACTTACCGTCTTTATCATTTTTTGATTTTCCCTTTTGTGAACACTGTCAATATGGTAAGTAAACACGAGCACATCGTACAGAGTCTTTTGACAAAGAAAGAAAGCCCTTAGAACTTGTGCATAGTGATTTATGTGGGCCTATGCCTTCTAAATCCCATGGTAGTGCGTCCTATTATGTTACATTCATTGATGATGCAACACGGCATGTTTGGGTCTATGCCATGAAGTCTAAAGATGAGACTTTTTCTTGTTTCAAAAAGTTCTTATCTAGTGTGGAAACTCAGTCTAAACATAAGTTGAAAGCTTTACGCTCAGACAATGGTGGAGAATATGTCTCTAAAGAGTTTTCAGACTTCTGTTCAAGTAGGGGAATTAAGCACGAGTTTACAGCTCCTTCTACCCCTGCACAAAATGGTGTTGCCGAACGAATGAATAGGACCATCCAAGAGAGGATTATGTCTATGCTATCACAAACTAATTTACCGCAAGCGTTTTGGGCTGAAGCATTATACACTATTGTGTATTTGATCTATAGATCACCACATGCTTCATTACAGTTTCGTGTACCTTTGGAGTTATGGTCAGGACATAAGTTATCTTATGAAAAACTCCGTACATTTGGCTGCGAAGCTTATGCACATGTACCCAAGGAGTTGCGTGCTAAGCTTGACCCTAAGTCCAGGAAATGCATCTTTATTGGCTATGGTGTAGATGGTAAATTTGGCTATCGTTTATGGGATCCGGAAAGCAGATCAGTAATCCGTAGCAGTGATGTTGTCTTCAATGAGACCAAGATGCATAGGCAGCCCCAACGAAAGAGGTTGAATTCTGAAAAGTGACGTTTTCCGATGTATCACCTCCTGCACAGATAGCTCCAGAGCCAGTTACTACACAAGCTAGTACAAGCTTTGATTAGCCGAGGAGATCTCAAAGAGTCTCACATCCACCAGAACGGTTTGTTCCAGGTGTGGACTTTGTGTTGCTAACAGTAAGTGAGCCTTCTTGTTACAAAGAGGCCATGCTAGCCAATGATAAGGTTCAGTGGGAACATGCTATGAAGAGGGAGCTATCCAGTATTGCAAAGAACAAAACATCGGAACTTGTTCCATTGCCAAAAGGTAGGAAAGCTTTTCAGATTGCATCCAATGTTGAGAATTACAAAGCTCGTTTAGTGGCCAAAGGTTTCAAGCAAGAATATGGTGTAGATTTCCAGGAAATCTTTTCTCCAGTGGTCAAGATGACGACACTAAGAATGTTGCTTGCTTTGGTTTCCACTGAAGATATGGAGCTTGATCAAATGGATGTCATTACAACTTTCTTACATGGTGATTTCGAGGAAGAGATTTATATGCAGCAACCTGAAGGGTTTGTGCTAAAGGGCAAGGAACATTAGGCAAAATTTGGACTCACAAAGGGGCCCTTTAAGGAGTTTGACTTTACCTCTCTCTACCAAAACGGACGCATGGATAAATTTTTGCAAACAAACTCCAAAGTTGGCGGAGGTTTGACAGTTAGAATGTCCTCTTCAAGCTCTATCTACTGATATATAGCACGCCATGAGATTCCTGATATTCTAGAAGATTCTTTTTTTGATTCACTTAGATTCCGACAGAGTTGTCACATCATAGGTGAATCAAAAAACAAGAATCTTCTAAAACATGAGGAATCTCATGGCGTGCTATATAGCAGTAGATAGAGCTTGAAAAGGACATTCTAACTGTCAAACCTCTGCCAACTTTGGAGTTTGTTTGCAAAAATTTATCCATGCGCCCGTTTTGGTAGAGAGAGGTAAAGTCAAACTCCTTAAAGGGCCCCTTTGTGAGTCCAAATTTTGCCTAATGCATTTGGTCTGTAAGCTTTTGAAAAGTCTCTATGGCTTGAAGCAATCATCCAGACAATGGTATCAAAAGTTTGATGCATTTATGCATTCCCTAGGCTATAAGCGCAGTAATGAGGATCCATGTCTTTACGTGAAAAGACAACCAAATGGACAACTTATTATGCTTATCCTTTATGTAGATGACATGCTTATTGCTGGTCATTCTAAGAAGGACATTGATGACTTGAAAACCAAGCTGAAAAGTCAATTTGACATGAAAGATTTGGGTGAATCCAATCACATTTTGGGTATGCGCGTTACTCGTGATCGTAAGAAGAGGTTGTTGTACCTTTCTCAAAAAGAGTATGTGCACAAGGTTCTTGATCGTTTCAACATGCAAAAGGGGAAGGCTTTGAGTACTCCATTGTCTGCATACTTGAAACTTAGCAAGAAAGACTGTCCCAAATCTGCTGAGGAAAAAGCTACGATGGCTAAGGTTCCTTATGCTTCAATGCTTCAGCTTGTGGTCTTTTTGGGGGAAGGCATGTGATGAAAGAGGTTGAATTCTCCATCCTTGTGCTCACCACAATTTCATCCACTTTGAATCTATACTCGGGAGATGTTTCATCAAGAAATTCAAGAGATTCTCTAACATCATTTGGTCTCCAATTTGTTGTAACTATCAGGCTTCTATACTCGGTGTGTGGATGGACTGTGACCTTTAGTTCAAACTTTGGACAATTTTCCTCAGAGTCGAGAGGAACCCAACTACCTAATTTGCTTCTCCATCTCCTATAGTCGTAGCCCAGAACTAATGATTGATGACATAGTTGATATGAGATAGACATAGAATTTGGGCTTACTCTACAACTAATATTATCACCAATATGGAAAGTTTATTTGGTGCTCCATACATCTCCAAGTACATTATCTAGTTCAGTCATAGAAAGTCTTCTATTAAGCCACATCATCTTTGTCCTCTGCAAGTCCATTGTTTTGAAACATGCCACAAAGACATGTATAGGCAAGAACCATTGAACTTTAATCCTTCTTGATATCCTGCCCAGAGGCATAGCTTTAAGGATGTCTTCTTTGATCTTGGATTTGAAGCTTGATATAGTACATGCATTAGGAGCTTCCAGTCAAGTGAACTTATGGTGGGAATGGGTAACTGATGTAGTTCTCCATATGCACCTTCTCATGATGGAACTTTGTATTCTGCAAAATAGACAAACAAATCCATTGTTTTGTAAAAGGAAGGTGGCTTGTCAGCATACATAGCATGTGCAATCCCTTTATGCATTGCTTTGAACATCCCACTTAGACTCTCCACAGGCTGTCATTCCACAGCTGTTGAAGGAAATATATCTAGAATGGAATCAAAAAATGAGAAAAACAACGGGATAATGAAAAATTCACTTTATCAAATAGAAGTTTTTTTTGTACTTACAGTAAGAATGCAGTGTGGGATGTTCTTCCATGTCTAACACCATATCCTTGGCCATGTACACATGTTGAACTTAGCTAGCCAGCCATTGTCGGTCACTTTGAAAGAAAGAACACGACCTTTCCAATGGTTTTTTACTTTATCGCGTTTAGACGTTCTCTTCACTCTGTGTACACCTTTGCATGAAAGAAGCATTGTTACCCAGTCATTCACACGAAAACATATGGGCTTCCAAAGACCATCCTCTCTAACGTTATGAAAGTCACAAGAAGTTATGTTATGTGAAGGGCGACGTGCAAAAGACGCCATGGAAACTCAGAGATTAGAGAAGAAGAAAGAAAATATAGACGGAAAGACTTAAACCTCTCACAAAATAGAGAGAGGGCGAGAAAGGTATACGTTTGAAAAAAGTAGGTGATTTGTCATTAATGCCCTTGTTTTGAGAGCCTTCTGACATAGATTTCGTATCTTTTGACAACGCTTTTGTGAAATATAAAATAGAATAAAAGATGAGACTTCATTACTTTGAGCCGCAAATTTAATGAGCTCTCTCGCCGAAAGCACCCAAATATAGCAATTTCAGCCTTATGATCAAGACATTTAGCGGTTCTCCGTCAAAATAGGACCACCAAAACCCACAATAGAGGAGACAAGAGTGCCATACTTTTGTATACGTGTCAAATAACTATTGGACTATTCCTTAATCCTTAGATTAATAAACAGCCCTTTTTGAATTGTTTTTGGCCCTAATGTTTTACAAATTTGAGTATACCACAAGGTCAAGTACATCAAGTAGACCCCACAAATCAATTATGGTGAAATTTGGACCACAAAAGTGAGACTTAAGCCAAATTCTTGAAATCAAAGTCTGCGGACACGGAACAGTTGGTAAACTTGATCAAATTTTGTACAAACTTATTGAAACTTGACCAGGGGTTTTAACAAGTTGTATACTTGCCAAACCAATCTTAAAAGTACAAAAACTTGACAAAAGTAAATAACCGCAATTATTTACTTCGGTTATCCAGAGACTTCAATTTTTTGGGCTTATACAGTGTTAGACTAGCATAATATAAGGCCACAAAGCAATTTTGGGTTCAATCGGATCAGAATTGGTACAAATACACTCAGTTTACAGGTTGCAGATTAAACCTTTGATTTTTCTAAAGTCGAATCTAAAAGTCAAATTTTGACTTCCATAGCACGATTGAAGTGATACACAGAGACCAATCCCGAGAGTTCTCAAGAGCTCTACTGTCTTTATAGAAGAATATCTAACTTGATTAATTTTGTGCAGGAATCAGGTTGCAAACGAGGAATCAGTGGCTTGACAGAAAGTTGCAATTGAATCGAGTGGAAATTGACGACAAGTCAATCCAAGGTGAGTACTCTATCCAGGTCTTCATAAGTCTATATGAACCTTAGATCTGGTCATGTACTAGGAAATCAAGGCCTATTCGGAGAAACCACCAGTAGAGTGTCCACCGAAGAAAGAGTGAATCAATGCAATTCCTTGCACACAATTCCTGAAGAAGAGTCAGACACCTTTTCAGATTCAACATCCGAAATTTCTTCTTATTTGACTCACTCGGAAACCGGAACGACAATGTGCTATAAGCATATACTCTCTTTTTACAAGACTAACTGTTATGGAGCCCATGTTTACTTGAATCCTAACGAGGAGTGTGCTATTCGCATTGATGACCATGGTATTGAGTTCGAAGAAGAGGTTAGGGCAAACAAGCAAGCAAAAATGTACATGGATTGAAACGGTACTCAATATATACAAGTCGAAAATCCTTATGTGGTAGATAGATAACATTGTTTCAAATGTCACTTGTTCCAAAGTGGAGTAATTATCTGGTTACTTACTTACTGAGCCGAACATTTCCTGAGGATATGAGTAAACGCCATCAAAGAGCAATTGAAATTGAAGCAAGAGCCTATGCTCTTATTGGGAACCAATTGTATCGGAGAGGTAAAGATCAACATTTGTGTATTTGTGCTAATGAAAACGAGTATATTCCGATTATAGAACAAGCACATGCTAGATTAGCTGGAGGTCACTTTTCTAGTGAGACCACCGCAAGAGCAATCTTGATGGCAGGCATATGGTGGCCAACACTTTTTGCAGATGCCAATGAATATGTTCGAAAGTGTGATGCTTGTCAACGAGCAAAAATGCCAACACGAGTAGACAGCATGCCCTTAGACCAATGATGGGAGCTAGAGCCTTCGCAAAATGGGGTATAGATTTTGTTGGACCGATACAGCCACCTGCTTATAGAACCCAAACTCAATATATCATTGTAGCTACGGACTATTTGACCAAGTGGGCTGAGGCTAAAGAGACTCAAAAGAATGATGTCAGAACCACTACTGCATTCTTATATGAGTATGTATTCACGAGATATGGACTGCCAATAAAGATTGTCAGTGATCGGGGAACTCATTTCCTCAATGAGGTAACAGAGTATTTGCTTAATGAGTTTATGGTCATCCATAACAAATCAGCTCCCTATCACCCACAAGCAAACGAACAAGCTGAGAATACAAATAAAATTCTTAGCTCGGTACTGACCAAAGTGGTTAGTTCAAGAAGGACAAACTGGGAAATGTATCTCCATGTTGCTCTATGGGCTTATCAAGTTTCATTCAAAACATCTCTAAATGCTACACCCTTTAACCTTGTTTATGGTCTCATTAGGAGAAATATGAACCTTGCATGGGCCTTGTAAGGAATCCTAATTTTTAGGGATTAAGGCTAATGGTGTGTAGGGTTAAGGGGACAAGGGCATTCAAGAAGCTAGTTTTGAGTAGGCTTTTCTACCCTTTTTTTTAGACACATGTAGGATGTGGACCTAGGAGGTCACCTTCTCTCTCTAGCTTTTTGAAAGTGAAGGGAGTAAAGAGGTGTGGCCACATCATCAAAAACGGGGATCACTAAGAGCCAAAATTTGACTTTTTTTTTTTTAATTACTTATTTTTGACTTAAAACTCCCACCCAACATATCAAAAAAGTATTTTTTGACATTTTTTAAAGCTTACAAGCACTAAAAGTCCAATTTTTCAAAAAAAAACTCCCCCCCCCAAAAAAAACCTTTCTTCTCTCTTCCTCCTCCCTCCTTTCTCCCTCTCCTCTCCCTCCCTGCCTCCTCCTCCTCCCCTCTCTCCCTCTCCCCCACTGTCCCCTTCTCTCCTCCCATGTTCCTCCGTGCCCCCTTCTCTCCTCCTTCTCCACTCTCTCTCTCTCTCTCTCCTCCACTACCCCCTTGTCTTCTCCCATGTTCCTCTCTCTCCCTCCCCCCTCTCTCTTTTCATCCTTTGCTTCCTCATGCAACAGCTACCATGGTGCTCAAGGACATCACAAATCGTATGCATACATATTTGCTTGTTCGCAACGTTTGCACCGAAGGCCGCACGTGAGGGTGAGCAGAGGTCATCCCAGGAACGTCGTACCACCGGTGAGATGAATGTTGATGATTCTTCAATATCTTGCCAATACCATCACATATTTGAATAAAACACCCCTTTACGCAAGGTAACAATATACTTCTTACTTTTGATTGTGTTCTTCTTATCATAAACTTTGAAGTCTAAGGTGTTGCCTCTACTTTTTTTGTAGTGCTTGGCACAAAGGTTGCTTTTATGCACAAATAGTGAAAGGCTGCAGGTTAGAGAGGCCAAGTGTCACCACTTTTCCTCTAAAATAGTCTTCTTTGTTACATCTTGCACGTAGGTGCTTCAAATCCATGCTTATTAGGGGTGGTAGTCTCATCCTAATGTATATTTTTGTATTGTTTATTCCCAGCTAGATAGAAATACTTGCAAATTTGTACAACATATACTTAACAAGTGTCTTCATTATATAGCTTGCAAATGTTAAATTCATACATGTTTTTGTTACAAGGTGACCTCTTGCTATGCTAGTTGAGTGGCGTTGTTTGCAAGAATGGCTCAAGGAACTGGCATAACATGAAGCTTTTACGGTGGCACAAAGCTCTCCTCAACGGCAATGTGGCTCCCACTACACCAAAAATCATTATGCTGACATGAAGAGATCCCTAGTAGGACAATGCAAAAACTTTTCATCAGCAGCAACACACTCTTTCCTAACATGAGGGCACTCTTTCCTAACATGAGGGCACTCCTACCAAAGATATTTTTATGTGATAGGTCACCCCAAAAGCATACCATGTCATGGAATGGATGTAAGAACTATGACCGCACTACTCCTTGGAAAGTGTTCACAGATGTATGTTTATCAAAGTTAATGAGAATATATTTGGACTTTTTTGTTTGTTGATGTGTAAGAGCACTCCAGGTCTACCATATTCTAGATTGTTTGATAAGTTAAATAAAATTTGTAGTCATTTAAAGTGTAAGTTTGTTTTTGTTTGGTAAGATTGTACATGAGAAGACATAATAAAGTATAAGAGATCTTGACGGAATAAGCCTCGATTAGATTCCTACCATTCACTTGTGACACCAGACCTCTCCTTGAACCTTTTGATTTCTATCATTGTGGGAAGTTTAAGGGTGGTTTATTTTCAAATTTTTAGCAATAACTTTTTTTTAAAGGAAATTTTGGTTATTTTAAAGTTTGTACACAGTCTAGGAGTTCATTCTGATTGTTTTCCTTCAGTTTCAATTTTTGATCGAGGGCACTCCTTGGAAGCCACTTTTGAAGGTGTTAGGGTGAGATTATGAGAAAGTTTTGTATGTAGGAAATGCAGTCCTTAACATAATAAAAAACATTGGTTCTCTGAGTATTTTCAGATTCCATGGTTTTAATGCCCGTTCGAGCCCGTAGATTAAGGAAAAAGTAAGAAATGTCTGTTTTACATCATTTTTTAAGAAATTGCCAACTTGCACGTTGATTTTTGGAAAATCCGAGTACGATATGATTTTTTTGCATCACACGATGGTCGAAGAGCGCGACGAGATGAACAAATTTATGTGAGACAAGCCCATACAAATTCGGAGCCAATTGAACACTAGAAGCTCTTGAAAACAGCCTAAGAACTTACCACTTGAATTATGACCATGCATAAAAATAAATCTTGTACTTGTCATTTTAGGGCCCCAGAGACCCTCAACAAGAGGGGCCACAAGGGCGCGCAAACTGGCCATGAGATAGAACTGGGCAGTTTAATGTGTTCATAGCAACCCCTCCCCCCCCCCCCCCCCCCCCCCCAAATGGCAGATACCTAAACCTTCTATCATGCTTATCAACCATTTTTTACTTCCTTGTGTCTATCCTTTGTTCTTGAAAATATCTTGGTCCCTATTTGTGCCTGGATGGGCATTCTACGCGCCGTTGTGGTCCCTCTTGTTGAGGGTCCCTGGGGCTTCAAAATGACAAATAGGAGCTTTGTTTTAATATATGGCAATGAGATAGAGTTGTAGTGTTTGATGTCCGGAGTATTCACTATGTCAAATTTTCCTATATCATGTGCGTTCACCACAATGGATTGAAAGTAGCCCTTATAGGCCTTACCTACACATGTTTCTGTAACTTTACAAGAATATAAATTCCCTTCTGTTGAACACATGTGCTATGTTACATATACTTTAGTGAACTCCCAAGGTCAAAGGCCTCACAAATTTTGTGCACTCAGAACATTTAGCACTAGAAATCAACCAAACAAGGAGCCAATTTTTACTTCCTTGTGTTCACCTCGTGTTCTTGGGAATGTTTTGGTTAAGCCATTTCTTTGGTATTTAAAACCACATGTGACCCCTATTGTTATAGTATCCGACCAAAGGTTTCTTGATTAGCAGTTATATAGGTTCGAGTGATACATATTGTTAACCCTCACGGCACACGGACACCCATCACCTACGATGGACGCGTATTATGTATGATTTAGAGTCAGGTACCGGGCTTGTCGGACCAATAGGGAAAGGTAGAGTGATCGCCGATGAGAGGCGCACTTTAACTTGGACATTCAAGGGATTAGTTGGTTAAGCATGGGCGCCCAAGTGTGAATGGGGTGAGCTCCTATAAAAGCCAACTAAACCTAATTTTTACTCATTCTCTCATTTGTGCAATTGAAGAGTGCTCTTGCTCCATCTCCATCTTCTTCTTCTTCACCTCCTTGTGTGTGTGTGTGTGTGTGAGAGAGAGAGGGAGAGTGTGTGTGCGATCGAGCATTACGAAGGCACGACGGCGGCGAAGCGGTTGAGCGCGGCACGACTGCAGCTTCTTCTTCATCACGGCGAGGAATCCACCACGAAGGCGAGCGTAGAGCGGTGAGTGACACACCCTTTGTTCTCTTGAGCTTGCTAGTTTAGGCTTGTTGTGTGCTTGGAGCCGTTTGTGGCTCGCATACGGTGTATTGGCAAGTCCCTTGCTTCGACAGTGCGGCAAGGAGCGCACATTTTTGGCGCCGCTGCCGGGGATATGCCCTACACTAAGCTCGGTTAGCACTTTACGCTTCCTTGTGGTGCAATTTCTATCATAGGAAAGGCAGGGAAGGAGTGTGTGGAGATTTCTGTTTTTGCGTTTTCTGCATTTGCTGTCAAGTTTCAATTTCTGTTATTGTGTGCGTTTTTTGAATTTCTGCAATTTCTGCATTTTCAAGTTCGGCGTTTTTAATTTCTGCAATTTTCTGCATTTCTGCGTTTTTTAATTTTCTGCAATTTCTGCGTTTTTTCTGCAATTTCTGCAATTTTCTGCAATTTCTGCATTTTTGCGTTTTTCAATTTCTGCGTTTTCTGAAATTTCTGCATATCTGCGTTTTCTGCATTTTTTGCATACCTGCGTTTTCAATTTCTGTATTTTCTGCACAAAAAAAAAAGAAAATAAAAATTCGAAAATAAAAAAACGCGAGTGAGCGGGCGGCGAAATTTTTCGAAAGTAAAAAACGTGACTCTTAAAACGTACGGGTTGGTTTGTATAAAAGATAGATCGGGATCATTTTCCCAAGCCCAAGCCCAAGCCCAAGCCCAAGCCCAAGCCCAAGCCCAAGCCCAGGCCCAGGCCTCAGTCCTCAGACTTATGATATATACTAGACTCACTCTTATATATATACCCTACTCCCTCAAGAGAGAATGAGAGCATGTGGGACAAGTCCTCCACTCTCCTCCTTTCTCTTCCCACTTGCACCCTTAGACTTTCTAGTTTGGGCCTAGTTCCCTACTGGAAATTGACAGTTTTAGGGATTCCGAGGGCATAGAGTGACCAAACGGAGGGTTGTAAAGCACGGCACGACCCTCTGACCGATACGCTCGTTTCGAGCTATCACACGGCCCATTCCACGACACGCTCTAAAAAATATAGCAAAAAAACAAACAAAAAACACGCTAAAAACTAGTCACAAGGCCTCCTAGAGAAGCTTTTTGACACCTTAGGGTATCAAAAGCACATGCACTTACGCTCTGGGCGGGTGCTAGAACACGAGCATATTGAGGGTGCCTCTGTTCATACGGACACCCATTACCCATCCACGATAAGCTCTAGACCCTCAGCGGGGACACAAGGTAGCACCACCCAAGACCCTAAAATAGCCGCTAGTGATTCCTCCTCCGACTCAGAAATCATGGAAGCATACCCTAACCAAAACACTGAGAGAGAAGGCCATGCACCTCCCGAAGCCCCACAGCCTAGTACTAGTATGTTTAGCCGTTTCATGGAAACATTAGGTAGAGCTACTCGCTCGGAACCTGATGCAAATGAAGCACACGAAGGGGGTGGGGAAGTGGAATCTCCTTTCACATCGCACGTGAACCCCACACCCCCAAAGAGTGTCCATGTGGATATCCTACCAACTTCTTACCAAGAAGGCCCTGTTGAGCTGCCTCCTTTAGAAGTTCCCTCTAGAGTACCGTTGGTGACAAGTAAAACCACGGGGAGCAACATTGCTTCTACCTCACAAGAAACCATTAACACGTCGACTCTAGAAGGATTGTTCATTAATGATCATTGGACATACGACCTCCACACTGAGGTGTTGATGGATCTACACTCTGGCCACGCCTACCATGTAGGATGGATAGAGATTGTACAATCCACTTCTAGTGCCACGAGCATCGAAGATCAACAGAAAATGATCTGTAATGTTATCCATGGTATTATTCAATCAAAAAGGCAAAACCGAGGGGTAAATATACTCTCAACTGGCCCCATGAGATTTCTGGATACGAGCAAGGCTCAACAGCCTACTCTATCACAAATGGAGACTCCTCTAATGAGCCCCATGGACCCATCTTACGTCATTTCACCTGGGGTCTCTGTGCAATCTGAGCCTCCGAGCGAAAACTTTAGCTTCCCTAACTTGGCTCAACCCTCTATCAAGGAAAACACAGTGCTCACTCCAGGGATAAGCCTGACAGAGAATGTACCGATGACATCTACGGTTAGCGCAGTGCCACTACCTAGTGTTGTAGTACCTAATATGGGGCCTCGACCATATGTGCCTCTAGCCCCTTATGCACACATGGCCCCCACACCTCCAATTGTACCACTTGCTTATGCTCCTCGAGTGCCGCTCCCTAGCTCTTATCCGAGTGGACCTATGCCCGGTTATGTTCCATATCCTGCATCATCTACACATATGCCAAGACCGGTACCCGTTCCTCTCCCACATATGATTCCAAGAGTACCTCCACCGGCCCTACCTCCTCACATAGGTGACTTGGCAGCGTTTGCTCAAACCATAGGTCGATCTATTGCGGAAAATATGCATCATGCATCTGATAGAGAGCCTAGAAGTAAGGCAGTACAAATTGCCAAACTCACGCAAAAATTCAATGGGGACGAAGATGCTAGGAAACACATTGAAGTGTTTGAACAAGTATGTGATTCCTTAGGGGAACGCAACGAACTACATAAGTGCAATGCCTTAAGCTTGACATTAAGTGGGAAGGCTGGAGATTGGTATAGGACCCTAAGGGTGGACGAGAAAACAATCTACCCTACCCTTCGAAGGTTGTTTCTAAAGGAGTACATACGAGAAGGTGTGCTTTGGGGTGTAGCATCTCAGCTACAGAAGGCCGAACGTAAGGAAGGAGAGTCAGTAAGGGACTTCATTAGTCGTCTAAAGCACTTAAACTCTCGTTGCCCTGTAAATGAGCGCTTCAACAATAACCAACTGCTTGATCGATTCATTCGAGGGTTGAGGAATGAAGGAATCTATAATGGACTAGTGATTAGAGGTATCACAACCTGGGAAGATGTCACTGCCAATGCAATCCAATTAGAGGACAACTTGATGATAGCAGGCATGAGGGTGTCTACTGACACGAGATCCACTAGCTCACAAGCCATTGAGTATGAACCCATGACTGCAAAGCCCATTGCCAATGAGCCAAAGGTATTTGAGACATTCTTGACAGACCTCACCAAGGCAATCCAAGAGTCTCTTAAGGATAATCGACCCCCTCAAAATAGTCACATGTATCCAAGAAGGGAGCAACAATGGTGTTCCATTTGCTTAGGTCCACATAGCACTAGTGAGTGCCCTACGTTTAGAGTAAAATTTAATGGAACTTGCAACGCATGTGGTAGGTATGGTCACCAAGCTAAGGATTGTTTAATGATCAAACGTATGATGGCAAATAGACCACCTGTAGCCTGGACGGATGCGCCTCGAGCTCCTGTATTGATGCCTACTCCACCTGTTGAGCAACTACCGCAACACATGGTCCCTAGACCTCAAAATGTTGTACAAGCTACACCGTTACCACCTCCTGTGCTAGGACCGCAGCCCCCGCATCCAAGAGTCGCCCCTATGAACCAAGTGGGTTGCGAGCCATCAAATGCTTATGCAGATGGTTGTGAGGAGGAAATAGACACTAGTATTGCCTACGGACTTGATACATTGGAAGAGTGTCCTATATACTACATGGAAGATTGTTGGGGACAAGTCAAGCCGGTTTATCAAGCTGCTGCTCTCGCATCCAGAGGTCAAAATATCAACACCCAGGCTAGGAGGCCACCTCTTCAATGCTACGAGTGTGGTGGACCACATCGAGTAGCGGAGTGCCCTATTAGGCTGCAAAAGAATGCTGCACAGATGCAAATGAATCAAGGGAGCACGTCTGCAATGCCAATACTCACATGTAATCGTTGTGGCATAGATCACTTGATTGCCCAATGCCCCTATAACCCAAATGCGCCTAAAATCACACCCCTGAATTTGGTCGAAATTGCTAGTGTGACATCGCCAATGCCACCCGTCGCACCCGCTTATGCGATTACACGGTCCATGCTTCAAGGGCCAGGACATATCCTCGAAGAGAGAGATACCGCGTCAGTTATCCAAGCAAAGAAAAAGAAGACACGAAGGAAGAAGTCGCAGAATACGGAAAATTCAAAGCCAAGTTCCAAAACAAACATAGGAACAGGAGATGACCCCGTGTATATGAATGACCTCGAGGATGATTCAGATTCAGTCGAGACAATGGAGACTAGAACCAATACCACAAAGGGAAAAACCGACAAAGAAAACCGTAACATGGAACCAAATGAAAACCGAATGAGAGAAAACCATAAAGAGCCTCTGAAAACACCACAAGTGTTTCCAAATCCAATCCAAGACCCCCAAGATAAATCGCAGGGGCAAAAAGGGAAAAATCGTAAAAAGAAGATTGGGACGTACCCAAACCCAGTAGATGAGATTGAGCAGGTGAAACATCTAAGAGGTTTAGTGGAGGAGACTCAAAGGAAACTAGAACCAGAACCCATGCAGGTCAAAATTCATGACACAGTGTTTCCCACGCAAGTTCATCCACCCCACATGAACCATAGACCGTTAGCCATATCTAGTATCATCCAAGAAGGGAGTGAGGACAGGACATCAGAAAGTGAGCATACACCCTTCTTGTTGGAAAGGATGTTTAACGAAGGAATACCTGATCCCATTGAGGAATATGAGATTCCATCCTCACCAGTTCCTAGTCAAGGACCTACACCCTGCAAAACGCCAATGAATGTTGCCAAACTAGTGGACTTCATGTCTTCTGAGGTCCGAACCACGATCATAGCAAAGCTGTATGGAGATCCTGAGTTATTCCTTGCACTTCGAGCATTCCTTAACGGAGAGCTACGAACGGGATTACCGCAGTTTGCGCAACCAAATAGGCCTGACTCGATTATGATTGATGAGGAAAATCATGTGCAATCACTTGACTTAGATGGACACGAGTCTGTGATTGAGGTACCCATTAACGAATTAGGGCAGTATTTTGAAGGCGACGAGTCTAATGCGACCCTACCCATCACTACCAAGGGATTAACTATAAAGGGAATTCTTGATGGTGGTGCGGGAGTTAGCATCGTTACAAAAGATTGTTGGGAATCCATGGGAAAACCCCGCCTCAGTGTTACTAACATTGTGGTAAAGATGGCAAATGGTACCATAGCCAAACCTATGGGGATGCTCAAGGATCTTAAGATCAAAGTTCTAGGACACAAGGTACGACATACGTTCATTGTAATGGATTTCTCTAAACACCTTATGTCATATGAAATGATTTTAGGACGACCATTCATGAGGGAAGCACAAATGGTTCACGATTGGTCTAAAAATCATGTCTATTTGCAATTCCAAGACTCTGTCCTTAGAGTGGATTTGGTGACTGGTAAGGTACACCCCTTAGGGAGTAAAACCATTATTGATCATCGCTCTGACACCACAGTTCACTCGGCCCCACTACAATATTGTTACACTTGTAAGAAGGATACAGACATTGGCCAAGATTCTCCTTATATGGATATCCTACCTGGGATGACTGAGTCGGACAATGTGGATTGGGTCCACCTAGCATCAACCATAGACACTTGGGGAAATAGGGGGACGACCTGGGTAACACCTGAGGGGGATGAAATGCATGTACCCTTAAATATGCTACAAGCGATGCATATTGCTTCTGACAAGACTCATCCTAATGTAACAAAGGAAACATACAAGTGGGTCCCTAAAGCTTCTTTAGTGACCATATCTAGTGCTAAAAAACAGAAGCCTTGTAAGAAACGTACCACTCGCTCCAAGAAAAGTAAGAAAATGTTGCGATGGATCCCTAAACGACTATTGGAAGCCCAAGGCTACTATCAAGGAAATGATCAAATCTGGGTGCCAAAACGTAGATTGTGCTCTTACCTGTCACCTGACCCAAGTGAGCCCAATCCCGTAGCTCCAAAACGAATCAATGATCGTGGAAAGAAAAAAATCACAGAATGCTACACACCCGCTCCCGAGATAGTTTGGGTACCAAAGAAAGAACGATTTGTTCCACCTAGCTCAGGAAGGGGGGAGTCCCATGAAGATTCTAGCTCCTCATGTAATACATCCATAGAGGTAAAAGCTTCTACACCGCCTCCATCTATAGTAATGGACCTCAATGAAGCTACAAAAGAATCCACACCTCCCAGTGTTCAAGAATCACCTGATGAACCACTTCGAGTTCAATCCTGGGAGAGTACCTTACCACCGTTGCAACTTGACGAGGCACCTAGGGTAATAACAAACTACTGGCAAAAATCCTCACCTATTACCAACTGGAACAATTGGTTTCAAAGAGTGACAAGCTCATTTCAAACGGTATGATCTACCCAAGGAAGGGGGGAGTGTTTGCTGACAGTCATCATTCATTTGTTTCCCTCTCAACCTTTTTCCCTGACCTCTCATTTCCAATCTTAGGGAATGTACATATAAAGCGTTATACTCACAAAAAAAAAAAAAAAGAGCAAGAGCAATTAGCAAACGAGTATGCACATTAAAGTCAAAACATTGACTTAGACCTATACATGTCACATCTGGTACAGTGAAACAGAAACCTATGCCATGAAACACCTTTGATCCTCATCACTTGAGTGATGGAGGGTAGGTAAGATTAGTACGATAGGAGTGTTTCTGTTTTAGAGTTGAGTGATTAGCGAAGTTCTCTTTTCCCACTGATGTGCCTCCTAGAGGTATTCCTTGTGTTTCATAGTGTGTACAGGAGCGTGTTGCTATTGATAGGATTTGGATCTTCATGGAACCTTCAGATCAAGCGCGACCATCAACACAAACAGGTGTTTCTTGTCCATTAGCATTGCCGTTATTTTTTTTTTTGCATCCATGTTTGTCTGCTTTGATTGTGATTGGTAGCATAATATTCAGCGCATTGGCTTAGTATCAAACATTTAATTCAATGTAATGTTTTGTCATAATCACTTGTCTAGGTTTAAAAATCAAGCAGTCCGACTAAGCTAGTTTGACCAAGCTAGGTATTAGAAATCTTCTCTTAATACCATGGGGAATGCCTTCCTAATAAACAATGGTTACTTAGGTTCTTAATCCGATTTAAGCAGCATTGTATGAAATGTACTAGAGCTTTCTAGTGGGCTTAACCCTATCGACCTTTAGCTTAAGTATTATAAAGGGAGTTTACTAATGTGATGAGCCTGGGGAGTGTATCAATGTTATATGACCCCCCAAAGTTACAAAATTTAAATGATGAAAATGAACAAACAAAAAATCAAAGTGCCACAATGTAAAATTTTAAGCTGGAAGAGAAATCTCAGCTTGATTTGGTACTTCACTCACATGTATTGCCTATGGTACTAGAGCCCTAGAGGTTCCCAGCGTGGGCGCTTTTCCTTGAAAAGCAAAAAACCCAAGGCATACAAAATAAGCACACACATCATAATTGAATCACCGTGAAAAGACCTTGGGGGGTCAAAGAAAAAGTAATCAGACAGGCGATGATTTCATGAGAAATTCCTTTTATGGTAGCTTAACTACAAGTTTTCTAGATATATCCTCTAGTCAGCCCTTGAACATGAATACTTGGCTCTCGCGATTAAACAACTTAATTGACCACAGAAAATTAAGAAGCTTACCCATGGTATTAATATTCGATCTCTAGTGCTTTTCGACCGTCAAATTAGCGACCCCAGACTTGTTTAATTTTTTGCCTTTACATCTGTTTATGCATTTGCTTACATTGCAATTTAATGTTCATTGCTATCAAATTGTTTAAAATTCTTTTACCAATCAATGTGTCTACCTAAAACTGCATATGCTTTTTAAGAGAATGCAATTACTGTGCCAATGTTGTTTGATTTTGCAGTGACTGAAGAAGGCTAAGGACATTCATCTCAAATGCTCTTCCACCTCGACGACCCAGCTTCAACTCAATAGCTTCCGAGGACGGAATCTACATCAGGAAGGGGGGCATGTTAACCCTCACGGCACACGGACACCCATCACCTACGATGGACGCGTATTATGTATGATTTAGAGTCAGGTACCGGGCTTGTCGGACCAATAGGGAAAGGTAGAGTGATCGCCGATGAGAGGCGCACTTTAACTTGGACATTCAAGGGATTAGTTGGTTAAGCATGGGCGCCCAAGTGTGAATGGGGTGAGCTCCTATAAAAGCCAACTAAACCTAATTTTTACTCATTCTCTCATTTGTGCAATTGAAGAGTGCTCTTGCTCCATCTCCATCTTCTTCTTCTTCACCTCCTTGTGTGTGTGTGTGAGAGAGAGAGAGAGAGGGAGAGTGTGTGTGCGATCGAGCATTACGAAGGCACGACGGCGGCGAAGCGGTTGAGCGCGGCACGACTGCAGCTTCTTCTTCATCGCGGCGAGGAATCCACCACGAAGGCGAGCGTAGAGCGGTGAGTGACACACCCTTTGTTCTCTTGAGCTTGCTAGTTTAGGCTTGTTGTGTGCTTGGAGCCGTTTGTGGCTCGCATACGGTGTATTGGCAAGTCCCTTGCTTCGACAGTGCGGCAAGGAACGCACACATATCTTCTATGTTAACAATGCATGTATCTATAATTTATGTTTACACTTTCTCTATCCAAATGAGCTACATAGTAAAAATCAAATCTGCAATTCAACAATTAAGTTCACAAGGTGATAGCTATTGGTATTATCTATAGCAATACCAAATAAATAGCTACCAATAGAGAATGAATAGGGATATTTAAGAAGGTTTGATACCAAAAACTTGTCAACACTACTCAAAAAGGTGGAAACTCAAAGGCTTTATAATATATATGACGAAACAAGAATCAATAATAAGTCACCCCTATATATCTACACCTCCATCTCAAGTTGTCATTTCTCTAGGTCAAGCTTGGCATAGGCATAGTATGGAAACAATAACATTTTGGAAAGCAAGAATTTAGCTTTCTCAACTTTTGAAATGTTGCTATTGATATATATTCAACATCCCCAAATGAGGACATATTGACAAAGGTTATGATCCACTCAATAAGAATAACCATTAGTGATTAAACTGAAATCAAAATATTGCATGAATTTCTTCATGGTGGAATGATTAAGACTTGAAACTTCAAACATCTTACAGGCAAATCAGAATATCCAAAAAAATCAACAATATTTCTCAAATCTGTATGAAACTCCAGTAATCTAAATAAAATACTCTCACTCAGTGCGACACTATTTAACAAAAAGAAATATTTATATTGCATTTATAGAGGAATCCAACCTCATAAAAATAATTACAAATGGAGACAATGTTGTTGCTGTTAGGCTTCTCTTACAAGTATTTGTCTTTCTCATCTAGAGATTCATATACACGAGTATTTGTGTGTCTATGACACTAGGGAAGATAGTAGTACTATAGGGATGGCTTTTCTAAGAGCTCCTAGAGAGTACCTATTGGTTCAAGATTCTATAAAAATCCTACTATTCTTATCAAAATCTTTTAACACGGTAGTGAAAGGTTCCTCACAGAACAAAAATAGGGTGATTTCCATCTCTGCACATGGTTGCTTGCTCATGTCCTCTCAAAACAAGTTGACTCTGTAAGTAAACAACAGATTATGTGAGCACAAAGTTATAAAGTACAAAATGATATCATTCTAATAATCTAATGACAACTATACAAAGAATAAATTATAAGAAAAATCTTTGATGACTCTCCATAGATAACACAACTTACTTACATTGTGAGACTCAATCACATGCTACAAAACTATAGATGGCGCACCAAAGCCATCAACAAAATAGCACCACCCAATGTTATGAGGTGTGAAGCCTAAACATTGAAAGCCATAAAGAGGTTAATTCCCTCCAGCATGATAAACTTAAAGATGGAGATGATCTTAAGCTCTGAATGTAAGCTACAAGGGTAGTTTTCTCACCATTCTATCTTTATGTTGGAGATGAATCCTTGCAATGCCCATGCACTATTCACACCTCCTGTTCTTGTGGTATGCAAGTCATGTGAGTTGATGATTTTTCCACCTTCGGGAGTAGAGGTTTTCATGTAGTGCGAGTGAATGAAAGTAGAAGGAGGAGAATCTTGTTTCATGCTGTAATGGAGGTGAGAGAAGGGAGAGGAGCTAGCTTGGTGTGGAACTATGTGGTGGGCAAGGGGAAGAGATGGGGGAGAAGCTTTCTTGGTGCTACAATGGAGATGGGAGAAAGCTAGTAGAGAGATAATGTTGGACTATAGGGGGTGCATGTGGTTGTTGCAGCCATGGAGAGCTTGAAAAAGGGTTTGTAGAGAGAGAAAATCACTTTTAGCTATAGAATAGGTTTGGAAAGACTTTGGAGGATGAAAAATGATGTTTTGAATATTTTTTTAAAATTTTAATTTTTTGGAATTTTTTAGTGCACGTTTTTGACTTTTGGAGGTCAAAAATACTTTTTTGACCATGAAACAGGTTAGGGGACCTTTTAAGGAGGGAAAACTTGAAATTTGAAATTTTTTGAAAATTTAAAATTTTTAGTGTATTTTTAAATCCGGGCCAAAAAGTGGGGGAAAAAAGGTCAAAGTGGTCCCCCCGCCCCCTCCCTTTCCCCTAGCCACCTCCCTTACCTTCTCATTAGGTAAGAGGCCATTAAGAGGTGTAAAGCTACCTTGTCCCCCTACTTTTTTGAAGGTATAGACTGTGTTCACCACCCTCTTCCTATTGGCTGGCCTCTAATTAACCTTAATCCCAAAGGGCCCCTAGAGGGTTCATATTTTTCCTAATGTTAATGCCATACTGCCAATAGGATTTCTATTGCCGACATTAAGGGTAGCACAGAATTTTGAGTGGACTGGACATGAATTGTCAGAAAGACTTAAAGATTTGGAAAAGCTAGACGAGCAAAGGCTAACTGTTGTAGCTCATATCTATACACAAAAGCGGAAACAAAAACAGTTTTTTGATTCCCACTTAATCACAAAAAAATTTCAAAAAAGGGGACTTAGTTTTAGTCTATTCCCTTAAGCAGCACATTCCAAAGTTTAAGGAAAAATTTATCATTGAAGATGTATCTCCAAGTGGAGCTGTAAAATTGTCCACCCTAGATGGTGAACCAAAAGCTAATTGGATTAGTGGATGCCGTTTAAAGAAATACAATTTGCCATTAACCAATGAATTGTTAGAGAGAATGCATGCAGCCAAACAAAGGAAGATCAAGCGACAGCAGGTTATTGATGAAGCCCAAGAGGAAGCTATGCTTCGGGTACTCAAGCGTAAAGCTGCTCTCAAGAATCAACAGATACCGATTCCCATCAACATTTTGGAACTAGATGATCGACAATGGGAATTACCTAAAGACGCAGTTTCAACAAATGACGACTGGTAAGATGGAATGGGTCTGCGCATCAATGTACATCTCAATAATCATAACACCAATGCTTTGGTAAAGCTGCTCTCAACAATCAACAGATACCGATTCCCATCAACATTTTGGAACTAGATGATCGACAATGGGAATTACCTAAAGACGCAGTTTCAACAAATGACGACTGGTAAGATGGAATGGGTCTGCACATCAATGTACATCTCAACAATCATAGCACCAATGCTTTGGTAGACACAAGAGCTAGAATGAATGCAGCCAGTTATTCCACATACAAGAAGGAAACAAGTCAAGCATTGACCGCAGGAATAGCGACAATCAAAGGATGCAACAAGAATCCAACTCCAACATTGGAAGTAATCAACTTGAACGTCGTAGTACATAGATGTTCATGTCCGCATCAGTTTGTATGTTTGCCAGATGAACACGTGAATGAGACGATGATTCTTGGAATTCCCTGGATGCGTACATACAAAGCAGTACCAGATTAGGATACGAATCAGCTAAAGCTATCACCTAAAGGAAGGCAACTCATTGTTCCAATTGCACCAAGGAAGGAGGAATGGAAAAGAAGCAATCAGTAGACCAATCCACAAAGCCAATCTTCTCCATTCCCTCGATAATCAAATGCTACATGTAGCATGCAAGGAGTCAGGAAGATTTGGGTACCAAAAGCACAGCTTAAGGATAAACCAATTCAGATCTGGGTGCCTAAAACTTCACAGAAGAAACAAAAGAAGGTTCCATGGATTCGAACACAGAATCGAGTATCTCCGAGCAAGGAACTTAACATGAAACGGGTTTGGAAGAAAAAGGAGCACTTATCTTCTCCACAAACCGTGAAACCAATCAAACAGTGGCAAATTAAGTCTCAACAGAATCCACCACACCATGAAGCACCGAGCCGACCGAGCTACCAATGGCGAGAAAAAGCTCGACAACGATCTAAAGTGCTACCAACAGCTCAAGCAATCAGCGTGCTAAAACACCTTGATGGTACAATCAAACAGAGAGCACAAAAGCTACAAGATTTTCTCTTTGGAAGAAATCAGCAGCAAACCTCGACATCGGAAACCGTTGGGTTATTTACTCAAGACCTAGCTCTTGCACAACAAATTGGTTTGAATTGCATTGATCTTCATATCATGGTAGAGCCAATGACGGCTATGCATAGACACAATTGTTCAACCCATGCACGCAGTTGTCCCGGAGTACGCCATCTAAGAGGGGTGGAAGGGCACTAAGTGAAGGGCACTAAGTACTAAGTAATTAAAGGCAATGTTTAAAGAGGCAGGAAAAAGTTCCATGTTAACGTGTGATTTTTTGCAAAATTACCTAATAATGCCCTTGTAATTTATCAACAAGGGAAAATTCATTGATAATATCTTCCCGATGAGTGTAAATAGTGCATATACTATCAGAAAATCATCAAAAATAGTCATTTTTAAGGTATTTTTCATCATTTTTGTTGAAAAGGAGGCTTAAAAATGGATAAATCCAACAAAAAACAATAAAGTTATGTTTTCAAGTGATTTTTTTAATTATTGGATTTTTATTTTACTATTTTAGAGAATTTTACTATTTTCTTTGATTTTTTCAAATAAATAGGTCAAAATTAATAATAAATAGCAAGAAAGCTCAGATGGAAAAATTGAAGACACGATGGTGATCAGAAGGACAACGCGGACAAGCACAAAAATTTTCAATGAAATCAGAAGACGGAAGCGGGAAGCCTAAATTAGGCGGCCAGGCCTACTTTTCCCCAAATTCTTGCAGAATGAGCTACAGGAATCCGATCAGAAAATTTTTTGAGTCTAACATAAATTTCACAGCCTAGTAGCACTAACGGGGGAATCTAGGGAAATTTGGTTCGGGAAGTCCAAGTATAGATATCCATTGTACGCTAAAACCACTTCATTTCCACTTGGAGCCTTTGCAGAGAGAGATTTCGGTCTCTTTCGCGCGACATTTCCGGAGCCCACATTTGACAATTTTTAGCGCCGTCTCACACGAGACATGAGGGGTAAGTTCTTTACTCGATAATGATCCATTTTGTACGGCCGGTAGCTAGTCTAAACCCTTAGAAAAAACCCTAGAAACCAAGCAGTGCACGAAGACCTACTACCTAAAACTGAACATAGCAGCTGCCAGGTTGACCAAATCGGATGGGATTTGAACCATAGCAAGCCCTAACATAATACAACCTTTTCATACCATCAAATGACCATTTGGCTGGGGTCAAGGGGTTCCCCAGTAGAAAAGTTAGGTTTTTGGTAAATGCCAGAATTCCGACTGGACTTCACAGATGGCTTGCTAATGAGGTTCATATACAATGTATATGATTGGTTTGGTGAAATCCATCAAGCAAGGCCCTCGAAAAGCAGAAAACGGCTTGAAGTTTACAAAGCATCAAATTCGACATACGAGGCCAAACTGACTCCAAATGAGCCAGAATTGGACAGGTAGCTTCACGACTATGTTATGGACAAGTCCAAAGCCGCAAAGTTGACCAACCAACCCAACAAACAGAGTAATCACAAAAAACGATTATTTCAGAGTCGACATAGCACAAAGTGATGCCGGCATTATCAAACTTGACCAAATTCAATTTAGGACTTGTATTAGGTGTATGAAATATATCTAGGTCAAAATTTGTGAGTTTTACAAAGTTTTGTCACTGAAGTTAATAATTGCGAATTTACTTTTGCATCATTTTTGCTTGGAAATTGTCAAATCACCTCACCTATCATGTGTACACACCTATTACATGACAAAAATCAAGTATGAGCCAAAATGACCACCCATTACTTGTAAAATTGTCAAAAAACACAAAGAAGTCTTGCAAGCCAAATGTTGGGTTATGGAAAAATTTTCTTAATCCAAATCACCTCATATCTCATACCCAAGGTCTATACCATGCCTAGAACCAATTTGTACCAAAAAATGTCAATTTTGGAAGAAAAGTTAATAATCATGATTATTTACTCTTTGGTCAAAATTGGGGAATTTTGATATTTGGCCATCATACATCCAAAGTACATGTTGTGATAAGCCCACCAGCCAACTTTGAATCAATTTGGAGTTCAAAATCTCAGATTTCCTTTATATCTACTGTTTCAGAGACCTAAAGCCAAAATCTGGTACCAATTTCAACCTGTGCATCCAAATGAGCCCATATTTCACTCAGAGCATGTATTTGGCATATACTTCAAGCCTATAAAGCCAAGTTTGCAAAAAGTTAAAAATTTTCCTCAACTGTAAATAATCGCGATTATTTACTTTGGTTGCAAATTTTTGTTTTGACCATACAGTTTTGTTCCTTGCATGATTTTATGCATCTTTGCTGGTTCAAAAATTGATTTGAAGCAATTTGGACCAAATTATTAGCATTTCAGTCTAAAGGGACGTTCCAGAGAAAAATCCAACAAATCTGCTAACTTTGCACTCTATTCACTGAATAGGAGCAATGCAAGCCACGGAGAAGGCCAAGAAGAAGCTAAACCAAAAAGAGAAACTACAAGGACTGCCTGCGTATCAACTGGACCCCGAGTCAGTCAAGGTGGCAAAAGCACCCTATCTTTCTAAAGAACATCTAGAAGAACACCACACCATGGTCTTCACTGGCATATTCAAGAGTGAAGAAGGGCATCAGGTGGGGTTGCAACTCCTGCCTAAAGAGGTCTATGATGTAGCTGCAAAGCCAGAAACCAAAGAGGCTAACCACAGGTTGGGGCTCAGGAATTTCTACGAACAAGAGCCTTGCGGAGTGGACTTTCAAAAAGCTTGCGAGCTTCTGTTCACAATCAACGAAGATGAAACCACCCAGATATCAGACACCCAAGGGAACAAGGTCGAGGTAGTAATCACAAAAGAAATAGTGTCAGAGGCACTCAGACTGCCCACTGAAGGAATGACCATGCGGGCAAGAGACAGGAAAACCGCAGACACATTTACCAAGGTAACAGTCTCAACCACATTCGCCGATCTTATCCACAAATAGGTGGAAGAGCCAACCCGTATGTACCATCAATACTTTCATTTTCTGGCAAAAAGGCCACCAAGGTACACAACAGCAAATCACGCCATGGCCACCACCTTTACTCAGGTTCTTAAGTTAACAAAAAGGCAGCCTGTGGACCACACGCAGTATGTCTTGACAACCTTGAAGTCCACCAAGAAGGAGGGTAAAATAACATACTTGGACGCGCCAGAAGTGTTGACAAGAATAGCCTATCATGCCATCGGCATGGCTGATAACCTACCACCTGTCCCTGATCAGAATACATGGATCTTGGCAGCACAACCCTCTCCATGAGCTATAAGATCAGGTAAAAGATCTTTTAAATCAGGTGATGAATCAGATGACAGCTCACCAGAGCGGCACAGCAGCGAGAGCTCTGACAGCGAAGAAAAGAGAGCCCAGAGGGAACAGATGAAGAGGAAAGCTGTGGCTGCCCACCAAGAGGAGCCAGCTCAAAAACAAGCACGTTTCAAAAGAGAAAAACAAGCTTACCAATGCAGTAGGCAAGCACAAGGAAAAGACCCAGAAAAGTGGGTACACACAGGACTGAAAGGACCTTGAACAAAGCATCATACAAGAAAAGAGGCAGATGATCCAAAAGATTATTTAGAAAGAATGTACCAAGAGGCCGAAGCCCTAAAGCTGAAAGAGGTAGAAGAAGCGGCAAAGAAAGCTGAGGAAACGACTACTCAAGAGCAAAGCCAGGCATCTCCTCGACCCACCTCACCGCCACCAGAACAATAGGACCATCCCATGCCTAGCCCACCACCATCACCACCAGGCCAAGGTACCAATGAAGAAGCAGAGACTGAAAAAGAAAAAGATTATGAATTCACCCAACGAACAGAAGCTACACAAAAAGTTGACCACACCGAAGGACATGAGGAAAAAGAAGCCGAGCCAGAACCGGAGTAGGCAGTAGAAGAAACTCAAAAGCCAGCGGAAGCAACTGATAAGGAAGTAGATACAAAAAAAGGGCATACCACTACACATGAGACGGATCCCGAGCCAGAGAAGACAGAAAGGCCAGCACTTGAAGAGACGGTAAGGTTTGAGACCACACCATCTACTTCCACTCAGCCAGAAACTGCCGAGACATCAAAGCCTCAGGATGGCCAAGGAGAAGAACAACCATCTACCTCTACAGAACCACCAGCACCTACAACATAGCAAGAAGCAACACATGAGGTTGCAGGCACATCCCAACTAGCAAGACAGGAGGAGTGGCAGTCCAATGAAAAAGTTATTTTACAAGTAAATGAGTATGCAAGGCAGATGCAAGACATGACGGAGAAACTCCGCTCAGCAGCCTTAAACCGCAGCACAAAGGCCAAGGAACTAGAAATTTTCATCGATGGTCTTCAAAGAGAGCTCGAAGACAGGATGATTATTATCATTGATCTCCAAAGGCAAATGCAAGAGTTAAAGACAGAAGCGGAACAGCATCAGATAGCCAGGGACAAACAACAAAAGGAAATGGAGGAGCTAGGTGACCTCCTCAGTAAATTATCTGATGCTTGCAAGGTAAAAGACGAGCAGCTGACAGAAATCACGAATGAGCTTCTGACAACCTCTTTGTCAGCTCAAAAAATTCAACTCCAGCTAGATGTAGCCAATGCTTCTTTGCAATATTCCAAATAGAGATCAATGATCATGCCATTTTCTTGCGGCAAATCAGAGAAAATCCAACTGTGGCCTCGATCAAGGGAACTGATGAAGTGTACAAGGCACTTGAAAAGAAAAACAAGGATGTAGAACTAGAATTAAAGCTCGAACAGTCACAGCGCAGAGACCTAGCACTGATGCGGGTTCAAAGAGAGGAGGAGATCCTAAAGGAGATAGCAGAACTCAAACGGATAAATCAACTCCTCAGAGATGGAAAGCCAGACATGCAAGAAGAGGTAGGCACTTCAGAGCCACCCCAAATAGACATTCCCTCAGTCTCGTTTGCTAAATTTGAGACGTAGTCCATAGCAGAGCCAAGTGGTGATGAATACTTTTAGGTCCACATCAAACGAAGATACAGTACCAATGATCCAGCTGTCAAAAGCTGAAGAAGACGCACTGAAGGAGAAAATCACCTTAGAGGTGGATGAGCAGTGGAAGGCCGCTATGGATTGGAAGTTGAGAGTTTTACACTCTGTCAACGTCACTCAACTCACTCCCAATCAAATCAATGCTCAATAGCACCAACTATCCTTGCCATACCCTCTCACCAAGGTAGAACTTTTACAGGTAAAACAAAGGGTGTACAAGGATATGCAAGAAGATGGCGCAGATAAAGACCATCCGAAGTGGAGGTTAAGCTGGCTGAATAAGAATCCGAGATACCTGATTTTGTTCACAAGAGCACCTGCAGCCTTACAAAAAGATCCAACATTCTGCCCTGTACCCAGAGTAAGGACACGGCAAGCACATGAAGCACTACAGAAGAAGAGGTCAACTTGGCTCAAATTCCCCAGGCTGCCAGCTCCAGAGAGAGGCCAAGCGACGGAGGAATACATGGTGAAAACCCTAACGGGCACCATGTCATTCTTCAAGAGTCTGTCAGATCTCTCTTGTGCAATGCTATATAAGATCTTTAGGATGCTACTCACATGTATACAAGTTTTCAATGAGCCTGAGCAGATAGGAGCCCCGTGGCTCTCATTCTTGGAAGGAAACAAAGGCCTATGTTACGATCTGAGTGGGCAACCTTCAAAAGAAATCCTTTACGGATTCTATGCCAGATGCATGTTCCTGCCCTCGCATAATATGCTAGCCTTTGAAGAAACATTCTACACTGGATTCTTCACCTGGCGAACAAAGATATTTGCGCCGGTGAGATAAGCAACCTCACATCCAGATTTGTAGGCTACTCCGCGGTGGAACTGAAGAATCAAGTCACCATGCAACTTTTGCAAGTTCCTGACAAAGAACGAAGAATCAGATACCAAAAGGCACTGGAAGCACTTAAAGACCGCCTCACCCGCTATCAACCCGAAGACTACTTCAGCCCATAAAGCTGTGTCAAGGGACGACACAGGCGAGGAGGGGGGCAATGTTAGCAGCAAGCTAACGCGGACACCATTTTTTGGAGTTCTCCTTGTAAAACAATTATTATTTTGATAAATCGGGAATATTGTAACTCCTATTTTCTTGGTAAACTTTGTAATTAATGAGTCGCGGCTACAAGCTTCCAAATTGTATCAATCAGTCAATTTCCAGCTTTGGTAGAACTCCAGATTATTAGTTTTGACCACTCAAAAACCTTGGCTAAGGTATAAAAGCCAATTTTTGTAAGTTTTTTATAAGTTTTGGATAAGAAATACACAGCGTGAGCTAACGGTGCTCACTTCTCTCCTTTTGGCGCTTCCTGCTCCCTCTCCGGTTGTCACGTTGAGAATGTGTTTGTTGCATTGCAACTGCAGGGAAGAGCTCTACGCATTCACGTAAGCCATTCACAGTATTTCGTAGCTTTCGGCGTCGCCAATCCGCGGCCTAATTTCATCATAACTAGGAATTTACACTTTTACATCGAAAATTAAGCATAGGCGGGGTATTGGGGCATCATTGCTAAGCATTTAGATGCATTTTGGGTCGAAAACGACTAGGTCAAAAATCCACTGCTGTTAATAATCGCGATTTTGGAACTTGACCCAAAGTGGGGTTTGAGGCCATAGGCATGTGTGCTTAGGTCTTATAAATTTGTCCTAGAAGTTTCATTACGTTTGTCATTTGATGCTGTAACGGATATGATTTGCTTGCCGATGAGCGATTGGCTTTTGGTGATTTCAGTCACTTGAGGGTCGCTTGAGTTAGATGCGAGTTGTTAGTTGTTTTTCGAGAAATTGACAACCTCTTGTAGCCTCTATGCACTAGTCGAGTCGGCTTCGTCTCATGGTTTGATAAATTAATCGTGATTCTCGCTAATACTGCAATAAGATAGGATGGTGAGGTTAGACATGCGTCCCACATTTGGCGCCACTACCGGGGATCGAAGAGACCTAAACTAGTGAAAAACACGAGCGTCTTGTGTAGTTGTCCTTTAGCTTCCTCTAGGTTCGCCTAGAGTTCAAAACTTTCTTTTAGAAATCGCATAGCTTAAGATTGTCGTCTTTTGCTGTGTAGAGGTAGCTTGAAAGAAATCGTACTTGCTGAGTACCTTTAGGAGTGTAGGATTGTAGATTTAGATTAGGATTTGGAGAATGATTGGTAGACGAGACAAATCTTAAGATCAAGACTCTGAAAAACATAAAAAAACACAAGAAAATGAGTGTTTGTGGACACTTTCCACAACCCCATTGCATGAGAAACTAGGAGTAGGGTAAATAGGATCCGAGGTGGATTTCAAAACGTTGCTCTCTCTTAAAAAAATCAAGTGTGAGTTGTTATTGGAAGTTGCAAAATTTCAGGTCTACGGCTAGAAATAGCTTGAAAAGACTCGAATCGACTCAATCCGACTGGAGAGTAAGCCTAAGATTTGTCCGAACCAGTAGGTAAGCTCAAAGACACTTAGAGGTAAAAAATTCAAGAAGTTGACCAAAACTCATATTATTTACTTTTTCGTGATATTTTAGGCCAAATTAAGTTTTGAATTGATTTATAGGCTTTAAAAACATCATTAAAAAATTGTCTTTGAGAAAATTCCAAAAAAGTGCTCATTTCAAGCCTCAAGTTAATAATCGTGATTATTAATTTTCTACTCTAAATTGGCCAAGGTTCATACCATTGACTCATTGCATGTGTACAAACAACTTTTGTAAAGGCCCAAAAGATTTGGATCACTAAAGTGGCAAAAAATTGGGTAAAAACTAAAGTTGTACTGACTTTTTGAATCTTGCTTGTAAATTGGGAAAAAATTTATCCAAACATGTTAAAAATTGATCCATAGTCTTATATTGATGTAAACATGTGTACATGCTCAGTTGACCAAAAATTTGCAAAAATTTATCAAATGTAAATAATCGCAATTATTTACATATGCCCTGTTTTTGAACTTTTTTGACCAAGTTGGCATACCACTAGCTTTACCATGTTGTAATAAGCCCACAAACTAAATTTGGTAAGATTTGAATCACTGGATTGAAAATTATGAATTAAATTACAAAGTTAGTATGTGGACAGTTAATTGATGACCATTTGACCAACAATCCCAAACTTGATGAAAATTGGCTAAGGTGCTTAACAGATCTGTGTCAAAGTTGGGGCAAAAATTTGTAAAAAATTATCAGGAGTAAATAATCGCGATTATTTACTTCTGCTTCAAAACTTGATGATGTTGCAAATTTGAGTATACCACAAGGTCAAGGACATCAAGTAGACCCCACAAATCAATTTTGGTGAAATTTCGACCGCAAAAGTCAGATTTAAGCCAGATTCTCAAAATCAGAGTTTGCGGACACGGAACAGTTGGTAAACTTGATCAAATTTTGTCCAAACTTATGAAACTTGTCCAAGGGCTTTACAAGTTGTATACTTGCCAAACGAATCCAAAAAATACCAACACTTGACAGAAGTAAATAATCACGATTATTTACTTCTGCTATCCAGAGACTTCAATTTTGACTTTTGGGCTTATACAGTGTCAGAATAGCATAATATGAGGCCACAGGGCAGTTTTGGGTTCAATCGGATCAAAATTGATACAGATACAATCAGTTTACAGGTTGCAAATTAGACCTTTGATTTTGCTAAAGCCGAATCTGAAAGTCAAATTTTGACCTCCATAGCACGAATTGAAGTGATACACAGAGACCAATCACGAGAGTTCTCAAGAGCTCTACTGTCATTATAGAGAAATAGCTAACTTGATTAATTTTGTACAGGAATCCGGTCGCAGATGGGGAATCAGTGGCTTGACAAAAAGTTGCAATTGAATCGAGTGGAAATTGAAAACACGTCAATCCAAGGTGAGTACTCTATCTAGGGCTTCATAAGTCTATATGAACCTTAAATCTGGTCGTGTACTACGAAATCAGGGCATACTCGGAGAAACCTCCAGTAGATTATCTACCGAAGAAAGCGTGAATCAAGGCAATACCTTCCACACAATTCCTGAAGAAGTCTCAGACACTTATCTACGAATGGAAAATCACTTGTTTCTAATGCTTCTGTTGGCAGCAATTCGTATGGAAATTCTCGTGATAAGGGAAAAAAGAAGATGCATTGCCATTATTGTAAAGCTAATGATCACTTGATCAAGCAGTGACCTAAGTTGAAGGCCAAAGAGGCTAAGAAGAAAGAGAGTGGTTCCACTGCAAACATTGGTTCCACTACAAATGTGGCTATTGTTGAGTCTTCTATGAAAGGAGACTGTGATCCTGGTGTTGATGCAGAATGGGATTTTAGTGTAGAGTGTACCTATAATCATGTTGTCCATGATGCGTGCATGTCAGTTGTTGCAGATTCACATATGTGGTATTTTGACAGTGGTGCTACAAAGCACATTACCTCACATCGTGATTTGTTCACCTCTCTTGAGTTTGTCCCTCATGGGAATTCAGTTACTTGTGCCCACAATGCCTCTTATCCAGTTTAATGAGTTGAAAATATTGTGCTTACTGCTACAAATGGCAGCTCTTTCATACTTGTTGATGCACTTTATGTACGTGGGATCAAGAAGAATCTTCTGTCTGTATCTGCACTTTCCAAACTTGGTCTTGTAGTCAAATTTTTTTTGGATGACATATGTACAGTACATGATCTCAATTTCAGTGATGAAATTGTTGCATCTATCATTCTATGTCGTGGGCTTTATAAGCTCACTTTGTATGACAAGTGTGGGTAGAATTTTGCAAATGCAGTTTTGGATTCAAAGGCTATTTCAGATGCAAAACTTTGCATGCACATTTTGGTCATCTGAATTTTTCCAGTTTGTTGCATTTGCAAAAATCTGTTATGGTTGCTTCTTTGCCGCCTCTTGAAGCACCTGTCACACACATTTGTGAAGGCTATATTTTGGGTAAGATGCAGCGTTCTAAGTTTCCAAAGGATGGTTCAGTAAGCTGGGCCACATGCAGGTTGTAGCTTGTGATGCATAGTGATGTTTGTGGGCCCATGCAAACTCTGTCCTTGGGCAATTACCTTTACTTCGTGACTTCCAATGATTATTACTCGAGGCATGCATGGGTATTTCCTTTAAAAGCGAAGTCATAAGTATTTATGTGCTTCAAACAATTTTTGGCTATGGCTGAAAATGTCTCAAAATGTACTATGGGCACCCTCCGTTTCGATCGAGGGGGGGAGTATATGTCTCATGAATTTAATGCATTTCTGGCTAGTTGTGGGATAAAACACCAGTATACAGTGCCTTATACGCCTCAGCAAAATGGTGTTGCTGAGAGGAAAAACAGGTCACTTACAGAAATGGTACGATGTATGGTCAAAAGTCAAGCTTTGCCGCATTCTTTTTGGCTTGAGGCCATCATGTGTGCCACTTATGTACTAAATAGGTGTCCTAAAAAAGCTTTGCAGTCGATTACTCCATACAAAGCATGGCATGATAGAAAGCCTTCTATTGAGTACGTGTGTGTTTTTTGTTGTTTGGCATATGCTTTGCTGCCACAAACACTACACAAAAAATTGGATGATAAGACAGTCAAAAATATTTTTGTTGGTTATAGTGCTGAAAGCAAAGGTTACAAGTTGTATCATCCTCAAACAAAGCATATTTTGGTTTCTCTGGATGTTGTGTTTGTGGAAGATTTTGTTCAATCCCTGTTGTCATGTACTAGAGACAGTAATGTAAGCTCACATGACATTTATGACACCTTGTCGCCTCTTTTCAATGGTGGAAGTTTGAATGTAAATTTCGATGAGGCAAATATACAACCTATGGGGGTTTCTAAAAATATTATAGATCAAACTATTACTGATGTAGATGTACATAATGTACTTGATGAGGAAAGGACTGAAAATGAGCAGGCTAGAGGTATGCCAAAATGGCTTGTGCATACATTGCGTGACAGTAAATTGGATGCACCTTTGTCTAGTCGTACCCATTCAATCTCTCTACATGCATCTTATGCATCAGATTGTTATGCTTTGGCTGTGTCTAGTTTACATGATGGTGAGGAACCTCTGTCTTTTGATGAAGCACAAAATTCAAAAAATTGGATGGCTATGCAATCAGAACATGATGCACTTATAGAAAATGACACATGAACTTTATGTGATTTGCCTCTTGGCAAAAAGGCCATTGGTACAAAGTGGGTTTACAAGTTGAAATGCAAGCTGGATGGTGTCATATTTGTGTTGGATTTAGGGTTGTAGAGAAACGCACACAGCTTGGAGAAGACGAAGGAAGCTCAAGGCATACAATAGAAAGTGTGTTACTTAGTATGCAATGGAAAGATACATAGCCCTAGAGTGATGGGCGTATATACAATGCTCGGGGGGGAAAATGTTAGGAAATAAGACGTAGATAAATAGATAATTGAGTAGATTACTTAATGGAGAGAGACAGATTTATATACACGAGATTATAGAGTAGAGAGAGAGAGAGAATACACACGATATACGTGGTTCACCCAATGTGGGCTACGTCCACGGGAAAGCAGCCACTCAATGGCTTTAGTACTTCAAAACAAGAAGTAGTTTACAAAGGGATTATATCCTTAATAGAGCTCCCGCCTTGCTTCACTCTCACCACCTCACACTCACCTTGTTGCATCAACTTCACACTATGAAATGTGTGTAGAAATGGCCTCCTTTTATAGGCCAAAAGAGCTGCCCTCTCTTATGAGAGACAGCCATGTGTAGCCGCCCTTGTGCGAATAAGTCCAAATCGGACCCTCCAATCCGCCCATGTGTGGCCGCCCTTGAGAAGACAAGTCCGCTTTTGAATTCGGCCACCGGCCACCGGCCATTGACTTCCGACCACCGGCCATCGACCATTGACTACCGGCCACCGGCCAACCGACCGGTTGTTTTCCGACCACTTTCCGGCCGCCGTCCGGCCATAATATTCCGACGAAAAAGAATATTCCGGCGAAAATAAATCTCCCCCAAGGCCTTTAAAGTTGCCCCTGATTCTTGTCCGTGAAAATTTTGGTTTCCGGTGAGTGATTTTCCTTCACGCACGATGGCTTCTCCTCATAATGGGGGCCTTACAAATGTGCGCTTTTACCACAGAAAATTACAAGGGTAAATCAGGCTCCATACTTAACAATCTCCCACTTGGAGACTGATCTCCAAACCAAACCTGTGACTGCTTTCCATTCTGGCTTCTTATCCTTGAATGCTGATTGAAGATGAGCAAAAACTCAACTTCTCCTTGTTGACCACCTTTGTAAACATGTCTGCAGGATTTTCACTTGTATGCACCTTTCCTAGCTTTAGTTGTCCCTCTTCCAAAAGAGTGCGTATGAAATGATATCTCACCTCAATGTGCTTTGTCCTTGAATGAAAGGCTGAGTTCTTCGCAAGATGGATAGCGCTTTGGCTATCACTGTACAAGACACAATTGTCTTGCTTGAATCCAAGCTCTTCTAAGAATCTGTGAAGCCACAGAATTTCTTTGCTTGCCTCCGTCATTGCTACCTACTCTGCTTCCGTGGTAGAAAGTGAAACCACTTTCTGCAGCTTTGAAGCCCAGCTTACTGCTGTGCCTCCAACCGTGAACACATAGCCAGTAGTGCTCCTTCGAGTATCTTTGTCACCTGCCATATCTGCATCAGCATACCCTTCTAGAAAAATATCAGTTCCTCCAAAATACAAAGCATTTTTTGTTGTCCCTTTTAGATACCTAAGTATCCACTTCACAGCTTGCCAATGCTCTTTACCTGGGTTGTCCATGAACCTACTCACAACTCCCACTGCATGTGCAATATCTGGCCTTGTCCAGACCATAGCATACATTAGAGAACCTACCGCTGCAGCATATGGAACTTTAGACATATAGGCTATCTCCTCTTGTGTCTTTGGACACATATCCTTCGTTAGTTTAAAATGACCAACCAAAGGTGTAGAAACTGGTTTTGCATTTTGCATTGCAAACCTTTCTAGTACTTTCTTGATGTAATCTTCTTGAGATAGCTTTATTGTCTTCTTCGTCCTGTCCCTTGATATTTTCATACCAAGTATCCTCTTTGCAGCACCTAAATCTTTCATTGAAAAAGATTTGGACAGCTCCTCTTTTAGGTCTTTGATGTCCTGCATGTTAGCACTTGCAATCAACATGTCATCAACATACAACATTAGGATGATGAATTTCCCATCTCCCAAATTCTTCGTGTAGACGCAATGATCGGAGTTGCATCTTGTGAATCCATGATCCAACATCCATCGATCAAACTTCAAGTACCATTGTCTTGATGCTTGCTTTAAACCATACAAGCTCTTATTTAATCTGCAAACCATTTTCTCCTTACCTTTTACTTCATACCCCTTTGGTTGAAGCATGTAGATTTCCTCCTCTAAGTCACCGTGAGGGAATGCCGTATTTACATCCATTTGCTCGAGATTTAGATCATGAGCAGCCACAAGGCTTAAGACAAGCCTAATTGAGTTCATTTTTACAACAGGAGAAAATATTTCATTGAAGTCAATACCTTTCTTTTGAGAAAAACCTTTTACCACAAGCCTAGACTTGTACCTTTTCTTCCCACCTTCTTCCTCCTTTAGCTTGTACACCCATTTGTTTTGACGTGCCCGCTTACCTTTAGGCAACTCAACCAACTCCCATGTTTGGTTGCGATGTAGTGAGTCCATCTCCACTTGCATGCTCTTCGTCCATTCTTCTTTGGATTTATGTTGCATATCTTCTTCGTATGATTCCGGCTCTCCAGAATCTGAGATCAAGAGATGGTTGAAGGAAGGAACAAACCTTTCTGGAGGTCTACTTGCTCTTGTAGATCTTCGGGGAATAGGTTGAGGCTCCTCATTTGGTTGACGTTGTTGCACATTGTCACCGTTTGCAGTCCTTGAGTCTTCACCGTCCTCAAGCTCCATGTACTCATCACATGTTTCTTTTGTTTGTTTTCTTTCCAAGTAATCTTTGTACATATTTTGTTCGTTAAAATTTACATCCCTACTCCTTAAGATTTTACCATCTTCAGGATTCCATAGGCGATACCCAAAGTCTCCTTCTCCATAGCAATGAAGAAACACTTTTTGGACTTTGCATCTAGCTTTGATCTTAGGCTTCTATCTATGTGCATGAAAGCCTCACACCCAAACACTTTGAGAAATGCATAATTCACCGGTTTACCTATCCATGCCTCTTCTGGAACTCCTCCATCCAAAGCCGTTGAGGGTGACCGATTGATTAAGTACACAGACGTACTTACAGCTTCCTCCCAAAGCTCAAGCGATAGGCCTGCATGTAGCCGCATGCTTCGTGCTCGTTCCATGATTGTCATGTTCATCCTTTCCGAAATCCCATTTTGTTGAGGTGTCCTTGGGGTTGTCCTTTGCCTCCGAATGCCATTGCTAGCACAAAAGCTTTCAAAAGCTTGGCTGCAATATTCGCCTCCATTGTCGGATCTGAGGCATTTAACCTTGGTACCTATTTCATTCTCCACAAAGGCTTTCCACCTTTGAAATATGGAAAATACATCGGATTTATTCTTCATGATATAAACCCATGTTTTTCTAGTCGCATCGTCTATGAATGTTACATAGTACAATGAGCCACCAAGTGATGGTGTACTTGCAGGACCCCAAACATCAGAATGAATCAACTCAAGTTTTTTATTTTTTCTTTCATTTCCTGATTTTTGAAATTTTACCCTCTTTTGTTTACCATAAACACAATCTTCACAAAACTCTAAGTCCACTTCTTTCAAACCTGGTAGAAGCTTCTTTGTTTGAAGGATTTGCATTCCTTTGGCACTCATATGCCCAATTCGGTAGTGCCACACCGCATTGTCAACTTCTGTAGTTGCTGCACAAGCTGAAGGTTGCGTGCTAACAGTACACAAGTAAAGTGTACCGACTTTTTCACCCTTGGCAACCACCAAAGATCCCTTTGAGATCTTCCACCGTTTGTTTCTGAATGCAATGTTGTGACCTTTATCGTCCAATTGTCCTGTAGAGATCAAATTTTTGCGAAGAGAAGGAACATGCCTAACATCTTTAAGCTTCCATTCATTTCCGTTAGCAGTTTTGACAGAAACTGTACCTTTGCCGACAATCTCACAAGCTTCATCATCTCCCAAGTATACATACCCAAAATTACCTTTGGTGTAGTCTTGGAAATGTTGCTTGTGTGGTGTCGCATGGAATGAAGCCCCGGAATCTACTATCCAGGAATTAGACACATTGTCTAATGAGAGAATTAGAGCATCTTTCTCTACTTTACCTGCCACATTGGCCTCCGATGTTGGCTTGTTGTCTTGAGACTCTGTCTCCTTCTTCTTCTTCGACCAGCAATCCTTCTTGACGTGGCCCTTCTTGCCGCAGTTCCAACATTCAAGAACTGACTTTGTTCGTGATTTGCTCCGTCTTGAGCGATCACGACCCTTTTGGTTTTTGAACCTCTCCTTAGGCCTTCCTCTTGTTTCCACTGATAGTGCAGCACTTGATGATTCTCCTGTGCTTCTCCTTCGCATTTCCTCGCTTAGGAGAACACCCACAACATCATCAAACTTAAGAGTATTTGTGCCAGAGATAGAATTACTTACAGCCATTACAAGGCTGTCCCAACTATCCGGTAGAGATGATAGTATAAGGAGAGCTCGCACTTCGTCATCGAAATTGATTTTCACTGATCGAAGTTGACTTATGTTTGTGTTAAAGTCATTTAGGTGTTCTGCAACTGAACCATTCTCTGCCATCTTTAGATTGAACAAGCGCTTCATAAGAAATACCTTATTGGATGCCGATGGTTTCTCGTAGAAGTCGTCAAGTGACTTCATCAAGTCCTCCGTGGTCTTCATCTCCGAAACATTGAAGGCCACCGTTGACGCCAAGCTTAACCGGATTGTTCCCAGTGCCTTTCGATCAAGGACAATCCATGCTTCATCTGCCATTGTTGCGGGCTTCTTCGCAAGACCGCCTAGTGGCAAATAGAGGTCCTTCTAGTAGAGATAGTCTTCAATCTGCATCTTCCAACGTTGGTAGTTTTTTCCGTTGAACTTCTCAATCTTGAGCTTCCCTTCCTCCGCCATAACTCCCACTCAATTCAAGGAATCCTTTCCTTGAGCTAATTTAGCTACGAGCAAACCTTGCTCTGATACCAGTTGTTAGGAAATAAGACGTAGATAAATAGATAATTGAGTAGATTACTTAATGGAGAGAGACAGATTTATATACACGAGATTATAGAGTAGAGAGAGAGAGAGAGAGAGTACACACGATATACGTGGTTCACCCAATGTGGGCTACGTCCACGAGAAAGCAGCCACTCAATGGCTTTAGTACTTCAAAACAAGAAGTAGTTTACAAAGAGATTATACCCTTAATGGAGCTCCCGTCTTACTTCACTCTCACCACCTCACACTCACCTTGTTGCATCAACTTCACACTATGAAATGTGTGTAGAAATGGCCTCCTTTTATAGGCCAAAAGAGCTGCCCTCTCTTATGAGAGACAGCCATGTGTAGCCGCCCTTGTGCGAATAAGTCCAAATCGGACCCTCCAATCCGCCCATGTGTGGCCGCCCTTGAGAAGACTAGTCCGCTTTTGAATTCGGCCACCGGCCACCGGCCATTGACTTCCGACCACCGGCCATCGGCCATTGACTACCGGCCACCGGCCAACCGACCGGTTGTTTTCCGACCACTTTCCGGCCGCCGTCCGGCCATAATATTCCGGCGAAAATTTTTGTCCCTGATTCTTGTCCGTGAAAATATGCCCCTGATTCTTGTCCGTGAAAATTTTGGTTTCCGGTGAGTGATTTTCCTTCACGCACGATGGCTTCTCCTCATAATGGGGGCCTTACAAATGTGCGCTTTTACCACAGAAAATTACAAGGGTAAATCAGGCTCCATACTTAACAAAAAACTCCTAAAGATTGAAAAAATGCCAGGAGGTCCTAGTGTGTTCACACACATCACTACCACATGTATAAGGTAACAAATCCCCCCTGGAGTGATGCGGTGAACGAGAGCAGGCACATGAGTAAATGGAAGTGACATGCCCTGAGGACATGATCAGTCCACAAAGGGGAGTAAGCCCAAAGCTTTGCGGAAAGCTTCAAGCTTCTCACGAGACAATGCCTTTGTGAAAAGATCTGCAAGGTTGTCCTATGTTGGCACATAAGCCAAGCTGATCTCTCCTGCTAAGAGCCTCTCCCTGACATAGTGGTAATGCACCTCAATGTGCTTTGTGTGAGCATGAAAACTTGGCTTCCTTGCAACTTCCAATGCGCTCTGATTGTCAGTGTAGATAGTGTTGGCAGTGTTCTATCCAACACCCAAATCAGCCATAAGGCGTCTGAGCCATACACACTCAACCGTAGCTGTGAAGACTACCCTGTACTCAGCCTCACAACTCGAAGTGGCCACAGTAGGTTGCTTCTTGCTCAACCATGATATACATGAACTGCCAAGCATGAAACAAAAACCACTTGTGGACACTAGCGTGTCAAAACAACCAGCCCAATCTGAGTCCGAAAAAGCATGTAAGTCTGGCAGCAATGATCCCCCCTTGGGATAAAACAAGCCAAGATGTAAAGTGCCACTAAGGTAGCGGAAAATCCTCTTGACAGCCTGCCAATGCTTAGACCCTGGGCTATGCATAAATCTGCTGACCTGTGAGACTGTAAACTGAATATCTGGCCTCGTGTTGCATACATAAATGAGGCAGCCAACAGCAGTTTGGTAAAGAGTGACATCAGCAGGATCGTCAGCATCATATAGACTCAACTTCAAACATGCTGTTGGAATTAGGGTTGTAGAGAAACACACACAGCTTGGAGAAGACGAAGAAAGCTCAAGGCACACAATAGAGAGTGTGTTACTTAGTGTGCTATTGAAATATAGATAGCCCTAGAGTGATGGGCGTATATACAATGCACGGGGGAAAAAACCTCCTAAAGAGGGAAAAAATGCCCCGGCGGTCCTAGTGTGTTCACACACATCACTACCACATGTATATGGTAACAAATCCCCCCTGGAGTGATGCGGTGAACGAGAGCTGGAACATGAGTAAAGTGAAGTGCCATGCTCTGAGGACAGGATCAGCCCACAAAGGGGAGTAAGCCCAAAGCTTTGCGGAAAGCTTCAAGCTTCTCACGAGACAATGCCTTTGTGAAAAGATCTGCAAGGTTGTCCTGTGTTGGCACATAAGACAAGCTGATCTCTTCTGCTGAGAGCCTCTCCCTGACATAGTGGTAATGCACCTCAATGTGCTTTGTGCGAGCATGAAAAACTGGGTTCCTCGCAGCTGCTAATGCGCTCTGACTGTCAGTGTAGATAGTGTTGGCAGTGTCCTGTCCAACACCCAAATCAGCCATAAGGCGTCTGAGCCATACACACTCAACCGTAGCTTTGAAGACTACCCTGTACTCAGCCTCACAACTCGAAGTGGCCACAGTAGGTTGCTTCTTGCTCAACCATGATATACATGAACTGCCAAGCATGAAACAAAAGCCACTTGTGGACACTCGCGTGTCAAAACAACCAGCCCAATTTGAGTCCGAAAAAGCATGTAAGTCTGGCGGCAATGATCCCCCCTTGGGATAAAACAAGCCAAGATGTAAAGTGCCACTAAGGTAGCAGAAAATCCTCTTGACAGCCTGCCAATGCTTAGACCCTGGGCTATGCATAAATCTGCTGACCTGTGAGACTGCAAACTGAATATCCGGCCTCGTGTTGCATACATAAATGAGGCAGCCAACAGCAGTTTGGTAAAGAGTGACATCAGCAGGATCACCAGCATCATGTAGACTCAACTTCAAACATGTTTCCATGGGAGTGGCAATAGGTTTGCAATCCTCAAGTCCAAAATTACATAGCAATGTCTCTATGTAACTTTTCTGACACAAGGCAATACCACCATCACACTGCTTAAACTGTATACCCAAATAATGATGCAACAGCCCTAAATCTTTCATCTTGAAAGTAGCATTCAAATCAGCCTTAAATTCAGCAATATGTCTCTCATTTGGTCCAGTGATCAGCAAATCATCAACATAAAGAACCACAATGAGAAGTACATCACCCTCACGCTTTACATACAATGTGCTTTCTGTTGGACTGTTACGAAAGCCTTGTTTGACCAAATGAGTGTCAGCTTTCTCATACCAAGCACGAGGAGATTGCTTCAACCCATACAAAGCCTTGTTACATTTGCACACTTTGTCCTCTTGTCCTTTTATGACAAAACCGCGAGGCTGCGTTACATAAACTTCCTCAAATATGTCACCATTCAAGAAAGCAGTAACAATGTCTGATTGATGTACATCCCAACCAAAATGAGCTGCCAATGCACATAGAAAACGCACAGTAGTCATACGACAAGTGGGAGCAAAAGTCTCTTCATAATCTATGCCTTTTTGTTGTGCATAACCCTTTGCAACAAGTCGAGCCTTATGGCGATCGATCTCACCATCGGGCTTGCGTTACAACTTGTAAACCCACTTCGTCATTTTCTATAAGTGCATCATATTCTAATTGCATGGCAGCCATCCAATTTTTTGAATTTTGTGCTTCATCAAAAGTCAGAGGCTCCTAAACATCATGTAAGCTAGACAAAGCCAAAGCATTACAATCTGATGCATAAGATGCATGGCGAGAGCCTGAACGAGTACGACTAGACAAAGGTGCATCCAATTTACTGTCACGCAAAGTGTGCACCAGCCATTTTGGCATACCTCTAGCCTGCTCATTTCCAGCCCTTTCCTCATCAAGTACATCATGTACACCTGCATCAGTAATAGGCTGATCTAGAACATTTTCAGAAACCCCCATAGGTTGTACATTTTCCTCATTGGAACTTACATTCGTATTTCCACCACTGAAAAGAGGCAACAAAGTGTCATAAATGTCCTGCGAGCTTACATTACTATCTCTAGTACATGACAGCAAGCGCTGAACAGAATCTTCCACAAAGACCACATCCCATGAAACCAGAATACGTTTTGTTTGTGGATGATCAAACCTGTAACCTTTGCTTTCAGTACTATAACCAACAAAAATACATTTGACAGCCTTATCATCCAATTTTCTGCGCTGCACTTGTGGGACCAAAGCATATGCCAAACAGCCAAAAACACGCATGTGCTCAATAGAAGGCTTTCTATCATGCCATGCTTCATATGGAGTAATAGACTGCAAAGCTTTTATAAGACACCTGTTAAGTACATAAGTGGCACACATAATGGCCTCAAGCCAAAAAGAATGCGGCAAAGCTTGACTTTTGACCATACATCGTGCCATTTCCGTCAGTGACCTGTTTTTCCTCTCAACAACACCATTTTGCTGAGGTGTATAAGGCACTGTACATTGGTGTTTTATCCCACGACTAGCCAGAAATGCATTAAATTCATGAGACATATACTCCCCCCCTTGATCAGAACGGAGGGTGCCCATAGTACATTTCGAGACATTTTCAGCCATAGCCAGAAATTGTTTGAAGCACATAAAAACTTCGGACTTTGCTTGAAGCAGAAATACCCATGCATGCCTAGAGTAATTATCTATGAAAGTCACGAAGTATAGGTAATTGCCCAAGGACGAAGTTTGCATGGGCCCACAAACATCACTATGCACAAGCTGCAACCTGCATGTGGCCCGAACTGAACCATCCTTTGGAAATTTAGAACGCTGCATCTTACCCAAAATACAGCCTTCACAAACATGTTTGACATGTGCTTCAAGAGGTGGCAAAGAAGAAACCATATCAAATTTCTGCAAACGCACCAAACTGGCAAAATTCAGATGACCAAAATGTGCATGCCAAAGTTTTGCATCTGAAATAGCCCTTGAATCTGCAACAGCACTTGAAAAAAAATTTCCACACTTGTCATACAAAGTGAGCTTATACAGCCCACGGCACAAAAGCCCAGATGCAACAATTTCATCATGAAACTGAGATCATGAATTGTACATCTGTCATCCACAAATTTGACTACAAGTCCAAGTCTAGCAAGTGCGGATACAGACAAGAGATTCTTCTTGATTCCAGGTACATAAAGTGCATCAACAAGTGTGAAAGAACTGCCATTAGCAGCAGTAAGCACAATCTTTCCAACTCCCTGAACTGGATAAGAGGCATTGTTGGCACAAGCAAATGAATTCCCATGAGGGACAGACTCGAGAGAGGTAAACAATTCCCGATGTGAGGTAATGTGCTTTGTAGCACCACTGTCGAAATACCACACATGTGAATCTGCAGCAACTGACAAGCATGCATCATGGACAGCAGGATTGTAAGTGCACTCTGCGCTAAACGCCCATTCTGCATCAACATCAGCAACACAGTCTCCTTTCACAGAAGACTCAACAATGGCTGCATTTGTAGTGGAACCAGCATTTGCAGTGGAACCACCCTCTTTCTTCTTAGCCTCTTTGGCCTTCAACTTAGGACACGACTTGATCAAGTGATCATTGGCTTTACAATAATGGCAATGCATCTTCTTTTTTCCCTTATCACCAGAATTGCCAAACGAAGTGCTGCTAGCAGAAGCATTAGGAAGAAAATTTTTGCCACTCGCAGAAGAACCATAAGAAGTGGTTGCATTACTGTTACCACCCTTTCTTTGAGAAGCAATAAAATCCTCTTCAACTGCACGCTGCCTAGTCCTGTTTTTTCTAGAAAGTGACTCTTGCAACAGCAATGTGCATAATGCATCAAACTTCACAACTTCAGGATTTCCTTGGGTCATAAGTCTCCAAATACTAGCAAAAGTCTGGTAGGAATCTGGTAAGGCATCAAGAACAGTCTGCACAAGGGAACTATCTAAAATGACTTCACCTGGAGAAATAAGCTGTTCATTGATATCCTTGACACTAGAATTGAAAGTGTCCATATCATCTTCCTCATGCATAATCTTCGACTCCAGCTCTTTACGCAGCAAAGCAATTTTAGCCTCATTGCGGCTTGCATAAAGACCTGCTAAAATATCCCAAGCCTGTTTTGCAGATTTTGCTGAACGGATGTGAGAAACAATGGTGCGCTTCACAGACAACGCAATCAATGCATGAGCCTGCGCATCCTTAACATCCCAACGAGCTTGTTCTGCCGTAGGCAAAACAACTCAACAGCTGCAATCCTTGCAGCAAGACCTGCAACATCCTCAACATCACCTACATCCTCAGAACCAGGACGTACATCAATGCCGTGCACAATGTTCCAGACACCCTTTGACACAAGAACATGTTGCATCATATAAGCCCACATAGGGTAGTTGTCCCCATCCAACCTGTCCTCAACAGCAAACATCTTGAACACATCTGTGTTGTTGTTGTCAGCCATGGTAAATGCTGCACCTCATGTGAAAACTGCCCAAAAATAGGAGAAACGGAGCGGGAACAACTTGTGATATATAGCACAAACCGTAGAAGACTCTAAGGCACCTATTATGCAGAAAACGGCACTGACAGAAATTCTGCACAAAATGACGAAATAGCATGTGCAGTATTGCTTGTAGTGGAAACGGAGGCCGAAATGAGCCCAAATCAAAATTATGAGCAGACCAAGATCTTCGAGCTCTCCCAAAACTTTTGTCGACCTGCGAACGCTTGCCAAAGCTCACTGAAATCGGAGAAAAATGAGCAGGGGTGTGCTGGAGCAGCTGGCGACTAAGCACGGGAGGACGTGACCTGCTTTGATACCAATTGATGTAATTAGGGTTGTAGAGAAAAACACACAGCCTGGAGAAGACGAAGGAAGCTCAAGGCACACAATAGAGAGTGTGTTACTTAGTGTGCTATTGAAAGATAGATAGCCCTAGAGTGATGGGCGTATATACGATGCACGGGGGAAAAAACCTCCTAAAGAGTGAAAAAAAGCCCCGGCGGTCCTAGTGTGTTCACACACATCACTACCACATGTATATGGTAACACATGTTTCCATGGGAGTGGCAATAGGTTTTCAATCCTCAAGTCCAAACTTACATAGCAATGTCTCTATGTAACTTTTCTGACACAAGGCAATACCACCATCACACTGCTTAAACTGTATACCCAAGTAATGATGCAACAGCCCCAAATCTTTCATCTTGAAAGTAGCATTCAAATCAAACTTAAATTCATCAATATGTCTCTCATTTGGTCCAGTGATCAGCAAATCATCGGCATAAAGAACCACAATGAGAAGTACATCACCCTCACGCTTTACATACAATGTGCTTTATGTTGGACTATTACAAAAGCCTCGTTTCACCAAATGAGAATCAGCTTTCTCATACCAAGCACGAGGAGATTGCTTCAATCCATACAAAGCCTTCTTACATCTGCACACTTTGTCCTCTTGTCCTTTTATGACAAAACCGCGAGGCTGCGTTACATAAACTTCGTCAAATATGTCACCATTCAAGAAAGCGGTAACAATGTCTGAATTATGTACATCCCAACCAAAATGAGCTGCCAATGCACATAGAAAACACACAATAGTCATACGACAAGTGGGAGAAAAAGTCTCTTCATAATCTATGCCTTTTTGTTGTGCATAACCCTTTGCAACAAGTCGAGCCTTATAGCGATCGATCTCACCACCTGGCTTGCGTTGCAACTTGTAAACCCACTTTGTACCAATAGCCTTTTTGCCAGGAGGCAAATCACATAAAGTCCATGTGTCATTTTCTATAAGTGCATCATATTCTGATTGCATGGCAGCCATCCAATTTTCTGGATTCTATGCTTCATCAAAAGACAAAGGCTCCTCAACATCATGTAAGCTAGACACAGCCAAAGCATAACAATCTAATGCATAAGATGCATGGCGAGAGCCTGAACGAGTACGACTAGACAAAGGTGCATCCAATTTACCGTCACGCAAAGTGTACACCAGCCATTTTGGCATACCTCTAGCCTGCTCATTTTTAGCCCTTTCCTCATCAAGTAGATCTATTACATCTGCATCAGTAATAGGCTGATCTGTAACATTTTCAGAAACCCCCATAGGCTGTACATTTGCCTCATTGGAACTTACAGTCATATTTCCACCGCTGAAAAGAGGTAACAAAGTGTCATAAATGTCCTGTGAGCTTACATTAGTGTCTCTAGTACATGACAGCAAGGGCTGAACATAATCTTCCACAAACACTACGTCCCGTGAAACCAAAATACGCTTTGTTTGCGGATGATATAACCTATAACCTTTGCTTTCAGCAATATAACCAACAAAAATACATTTGACAGCCTTATCATCCAATTTTTTGCGTTGTGTTTGTGGTACCAAAGCATATGCCAAACAGCCAAAAACACCCATGTGCTCAATAGAAGGCTTTCTATCATGCCATGCTTCATATGGAGTAATAGACTGCAAAGCTTTCGTAGGACACCTGTTAAGTACATAAGTGGCACACATGATGGCCTCGAGCCAAAAAGAATGCGGCAAAGCTTGACTTTTGACCATACATTGTGCCATTTCCATCAGTGACCTTTTTTTCCTCTCAGCAACACCATTTTGCTGAGGTGTATAAGGCACTATACATCGGTGTTTTATCCCACGACTAGCCAGAAATGAACTAGATTCATGAGACATATACTCCCCCCCTTGATCGGAATGGAGGGTGCCCATAGTACATTTCGAGACATTTTCAGCCATAGCCAGAAATTGTTTGAAGCACATAAAAACTTCGGACTTCGCTTTAAGCGGAAATACCCATGCATGCCTGGAGTAATCATCAATGAAAGTCACGAAGTAAAGGTAATTGCCCAAGGACGGAGTTTGTATGGGCCCACAAACATCACTATGCACAAGCTGCAACCTTCATGTGGCCCGAACTGAACCATCCTTTGGAAACTTAGAATGTTTCATCTTACCCAAAATACAGCCTTCACAAACATGTTTGACAGGTGCTTCAAGAGGCGGCAAAGAAGCAACCATATCAAATTTTTGCAAACGCAGCAAACTGGCAAAATTCAGATGACCGAAATGTGCATACCAAAGTTTTGCATCTAAAATAGCCATTGAATCTGCAACAGCATTTGCAAAATTTTGTCCACACTTGTCATACAAAGTGAGCTTATACAACCCACGGCACAAAAGGCCAGATGCAACAATTTCATCACCAAAACTGAGATCATGAATTGTACATCTGTCATCCACAAATTTGACTACAAGTCCAAGTCTAGCAAGTGCGAATACAGACAAGAGATTCTTCTTGATCTCAGGTACGTAAAGTGCATCAACAAGTGTGAAGGAACTGCCATTTGCAGCAGTAAGCACAATCTTTCAAACTCCCTGAACCGGATAAGAGGCATTGTTGGCACAAGTGACTGAATTCCCATGAGGGACAGACTCGAGAGAGGTAAACAATTCACGATGTGAGGTAATGTGCTTTGTAGCACCACTGTCAAAATACCACACATGTGAATCTGCAATTGGCAAGCATGCATCATGGACAGCAGGATTGTAAGTGCACTCTGCGTTAAAATCCCATTCTGCATCAACATCAGCAACACAGTCTCCTTTTATAGAGGACTCAACAATGGCTGCATTTGTAGTGGAACCAGCATTTGCAGTGGAACCACCCTCTTTCTTCTTAGCCTCTTTGGCCTTCAACTTAGGACACGACTTGATCAAGTGATCATTAGCTTTACAATAATGGCAACACATCTTCTTTTTTCCCTTATCACCATAATTTCTAGACGAATTGCTACCAGCAGAAGCGTTAGGAACAGATGTTTTGGCACTGGCAGGAGAACCATAAGAAGTGGCCGCATTGCTGTTACCACCCTTTCTTTGAGAAGCAATAAAAGCATGTTTAACTGCACGCTGCCTAGTTATGATTTTTCCTGGAAAGTGACTCTTGCAACAGCAATGTACATAATGCATCAAACTTGACAACTTCAAGATTTCCTTGGGTCATCAGTCTCCAAGTACTAGCAAAAGCCTGGTAGGAATCTAGTAAAGCATCAAGAACAGTCTGCATAAGGGAACTGTCTGAAATGACTTCACCTATAGAAATAAGTTGCTGATTGATATGCTTGACACCAGCAAGGAAAGTGTCCATATCATCTTCCTCATGCATAATCTTCAACTCCAGCTCTTTACGCAGCAAAGCAATTTTAGCCTCATTGCGGCTTGCATAAAGACCTGCTAGAATATCCCAAGCCTGTTTTGCAGATTTTGCTGAACGAATGTGAGGAACAATGGTGCGCTTCACAGACAACGCAATCAATGCATGAGCTTGCGCATCCTTTACATCCCAACGAGCTTGTTCTGTCGTAGGCAAAACAACTCTAATAGCAGCAATCCTTGCAGCAAGACCTGCAACATCCTCACCATCGCATACACCCTCAGAACCAGGACGTACATCAATGCCCTACACAATGTTCCAGACGCCCTTTGACACAAGAACATGTTGCATCATATAAGCCCACATAGGGTAGTTGTCCCCATCCAACCTGTCCTCAGCAACAAATATCTTGAACACATCTGTGTTGTTGTCAGCCATGGTAAATGCTGCACCTGATGTGAAAACTGCCCGAAAATAGGAGAAACGGAGCAGGAACAACGCGTACTATATAGCACTAACCGTAGAAGACTATGAGGCACCTGTTATGCAGAAAACAGCACTAACATAAATTTTGCACAAAATGACAAAATAGCCTGTGCAGTACTACCTATAGTGGAAACGGAGACCGAAATGAGCCCGAATCAAAAATTTGAGCAGACTGATCTCTACGAGGTCTCCCAAAAATTTTGTCGACCTGCGAATGCTTGCTGAAGCTCACTGAAATTGGAGAAAGTGAGCAGGCGTGTGCTGGAGAAGCTGGCAACTAAGCCCGGGAGGACGCAACCTGCTCTGATACCAATTGTTGGATTTAGGGTCACAGAGTAACGCACACAGCTTGGAGAAGACGTAGGAAGCTCAAGGCACACAATAGAGAGTGTGTTACTTAGTATGCAATGGAAAGATAGATAGCCCTAGAGTGATGGACGTATATACAATGCTAGGGGGGAAAAACCTCCTAAAGAGGGAAAAAATGCCCCGGCGGTCCTACTGTGTTCACACACATCACTACCACATGTATATGTTAACAATTTGACCTTCAAGGATGATAATAAAATCAATCTCTCTCTCTCTCTCTCTCTCTCTCTCTCTCTCTCTCTCTCTCTCTCTCTCTCTCTCTCTCTCTCTCTCTCTCTCTCTCTCTCTCTCTCTCTCTCTCTCTCTCTCTCTCTCTGTGTGTGTGTGTATAGCCCCAACCACAATGCGTTTTCTTACAAACTTTCTCCAAGTTAGGATACAAATACCATGTAAGCTCCTATTTTGTGAGTTGGGATCCCTCCCAATTGAGGTTATGGTCATAGAAAGGGTTGTGGGGTACATATGATAAAGATGCATCAAAACCCCTCACATCAACTTCCTACAATTGGGAAGCAAGCAAAATGTTCAAAAACTTCATAAAATCAAGATCTTGACCACAAGATGGATGCAAGACATAAAGAAGTGGTTTGGGAGGTGGAATGCATTACACTTGCTACATGATGCAGCCTCAATAGACTCCCAAGTGAATGAAGCTTTTCTACAACACCAATGTATTATGGCTTGGAAGAAATCTAGTGGGGTGCACTTTCATTTTCAATGGCAAAAAAAATCTCCCGTACGAAGCTAACATATACAAATGTCAAAGGAAAGTTATACATGGTTGCAACAATAGTTATGCAGCATCAAAAACATAAGGTGCTCCCATCTCGATACACCTCACTATTCTTTCAATGCCCACCCATTAGATAGTACACATACCAACATAAATTTACTCAAATTTATCTTTAGTTATTGAATAATAATTTCACCACCTGGCTAGCACTTGTTAGCGACGTTCCACCACTCTTTAACACTTAAGAGTCTTTTGACAGGAACTGGGCTGGCACTTAGGGACTTTCTACCACTTTTCACCACTTTAGATCCACTTGAAAGCACTGGGCTAGCACTTGTTAGGGAATTTCCACTGCTTTTCAGCACTTTAGATCCACTTGACAGGCACTGGGCTAGCACTTGTTAGTGACTTTCCACCACTTGCAAGCACTTTAGGTCCACTTGATAGGCACTAGGCTAGCACTTGTTAAGGACTTTCCACCACTTTCTAGCACTTTAGATCCACTTGAGAGGCACTAGGCTAGCACTTGCTAGGGACTTTCCACCACTTTAGATCCAGGGCTAGCACTTGTTAGGGACTTTCCAGCACTTTAGATCCACTTGACAGGCATTGGGCTAGCACTTATTGGGTACTTTCAACCACTTTCTAGCACTTAAGATCCACCTAATAGGCATTGGGCTAGCTTCTGTTAGGAACTTTCTACCAATTTCCAACACTTTAGATCCCACTTGATAGGCCTTGGGCCATCACCACCTCAAACACCCTTTTTATATACACAGGTTAAAATAGCCCTTACAAGCTTTAATAAGCACTTTGAAGCACTTCTTAGCACTTTGAGGCATTTTGAAGCACTTCTAAGCACTATGAGGATTTTCAAAATGTTTAGGGTGCTTCAAAGTGCCTTGAAGTGCTTCAAAATGTGCTTGTTAAGCACTCAGAAGCAATTTAGAACAGTTAAATGTGCCCTGAAGTGCTTAGAAGCTCTTACAAGCTTTAATAAGCACTTTCAAGGGCTTGAGGGTGCTTTGAAACACGTATTAGGACTTTGAGAGTTTTCAAAGTGTTTAGAAGTGTGCTTCAAAGTGCTTCCAAGTGCCCTTGTTAAGAACTTTAGAGCAGTTAAATATCCCCTCAAGTGCTTGGAAGTGCTTGCAAGCTTTAATAAGCTCTTTGAAGCACTTCTAAGCACTCTGCAGCACTTTGAAGCACTTCTAAGAACTTTGAGGCTTTGCAAAGTTTGTGCTTTGAAATGATAAAGTGCTTCCAAGTGCTTAACTATCGATGAAAATTCATGTAATCGATAAACTATACCTGCACAATAGTGACTTTTTCCTTCATATTTTTAGCATTTGATGACACACCACTTAGGCTCAACGCCCTTGTGAGTACTCCGATCTCAGCTTCTTCCTAGAGGACAAGAGTTGCATCCTCTGTTAGGGCTGCATTTAGTGCCCGCAGCTTTGCTCTCAGCTGCTCCGTCTTTGCAATAATTGGAGCACAAGCACTGTGGCTGACTTTGTTACGTAGCCATAAGTGTAATGGCTATTGCCCACACAGGAGCAATAGGCATTACGGGAATGATTACCCGCAACTACATTATATGAACATCAACACATAGAATGACGATAGAAGACAGTACACAGTACACAGGCATAGAACATCGCTTGCTTCATTCATGTGAGACACAGAGTTACAACAGTAGATGCCATGAATATCATAGAGATTGGTTGGGTTACATCAAAAGACAGGTATGCCCCTCCATATACAACCGCTGCTCCAGCGTAGATCGGGAACGGTGCACACACTCCTGTCCCATGATATCCTGTGAAGAACGGCCGCCACGACCGCCGCATATGGCATGACTCCTGATCCGCAGTGTCCAGACCTCCGCAAGACCGCAGGACCGCATGTGCGGCTAATGCCGTAACACCTGGCACGCACGGTGGATTGCGTGAACCCACACTCAGCCCCTCCGGTTGGAAGGTTTCGGTTTGCTGCTCTTCGACCTGTTCTGGTGAAGAGGAAATATCAATGTAGCCAAAGCCTCTAAAATCTGCAGTATGTGCCCGATAGACCTCATCCAAAAGATGTGGATCTATCTCAGTATGTTCCGGCCAAGGAGCCCGAGGAATAAACTGCGTTGGCAAAGAAATAGATTGCGGCGCCTGTGGCAAAGAAGCAAGAGGCGTATGTAGAGGATAATAGCGAGAAAGATATCGATTAAGAGCAGACCAAAATGGAGGGCAAGTGGGTAGACTGAGAGAGAAAGAATGAGCCAAGGTCTCCACCCAAAAACAGACCCTGCGCCGCTCCTTACGAAATCAACGAATCATTTTCTGCGAATGAGATACATGAGCCTGGGCTTCAGCACAATCCTCTATAGCTTGCACCCACCAATCAGCAACATCAAAACCATCCGGAACAACACTCTTACCTCTGTCAGTGTTGGATGACTCAGGTTGCTGCACCACAACCTGGTGAGTTGGTGGTTGGGCTCTCACCTCAGCAGATAAGCGTGTGCTCCAGCTTTATAGTTGATTGTCCAAAAAGACACGGAGATCTTGTTGCATCTCCACAGCCAACGCATCCAGATCATTCATACTGATCATTACATCACCAGGGTGCGAGGCTAAGTATGAGGCAAGGCTATGCTGCATTCTCAGTTGAAGTAATTCCTCTTGAACAGAAGCCACAAACGCAGCATTAGCCCCCCAAAGCATTTGTATTTATGCATCCTGCTGGCAAGCGGTTGCAGTCAAATCTTCATTTTGATTGGTCAACTCGGCAATGCGAGTCTACAGGGCGGTTACCTGCGCTTCCAACTCATTAACTCTACCCTCTGTTTGCAAGGGCTGGCCAGGCTGCACGAATGGACTCTACAATTCTACTCAAAAAAGTGCCGCACGCCTGTATTTGGTCAGTAGGGTTTGATGTTGTAGCCTGCCAGGGTAGCACTGCGGGAAGAGTACCTCCCGTCGAGGCAGCCGTATTGGTGGTCCCAGAAGTTTTCGGTTGCGAGGGAACGTCCGCAGCCGAAGAACCCATCCTCAGCAGAGTAGCACTTGCCACTCTCTCCTGCATTCAGCGGCGCCAGCGTGCCACCGTAGGATCCTCCGGCCCAGGAGATGCAGTCGTCGGAGGTGGTGTAGAAAATTGCTGCTCTTCCCTGCCGCGCTTGCGGGTTGCTGATCCTACACCTGCAGTGGCCATCTCTTGGGCTCGAGAGGATACCACTGTCGTCGAAGGACCCGACAAATCCCCAGTGCCAACATTCTGCTGTTGTGTTTCCCCCCCAACAAGAACTGCCAAACTTTGCGTTTGCGCGACAGAGGAGCAACAGACCCTTGGACCATCAATCGATCATCTTCAAAGTGGCATAGAGGACGCAAGGCGAGAGGAAAAACTTCCCTTAAGGGAAAAATCAGTGTGAGGAGTTGGCCAACTTTTGTATTGGTTAAGGTATTTCGCCCCAACACTCTTTGGCATTCCGCCAGCAGTCTTTCTCTGACAACTGCTGCCCAAGCCACTGGCCCAAAGTTGGCCGAATGCAAAACATTTCTTGCTCTGGTCGAGATGGTATAGGTTTTGACTTGTAGTCAAATCGCCTCGAGAAACCATCGATACGCATCCCTGGTTGCTACATCTGACAACCCTGAAAGCTTATATTTACCTTTTACTTTCAAACCAAACTCCTGCTCGACATCTCCAACAACAGGAATCACATGAGATGCGCGCAACACGCCATCGTTGGGTAAACAGCAACACCTGGAGATCCTTTCGGCTGTCAACTGAATCTATTGATTATTCAGCACCACAATATCTCCAGCAGCCAGTTGCTCAATCAAACATGCTGACTACAGGTGAACAGGTATCCCTTGCCAGTCCAAGTTAGCGAACACGCGTAGCCGCAAGTCTTGCAGCCAGGTGTCCACCCGTCGAAGCGCTAGCTGCTATATGGGAGTGAAGGGAATACATTGCAGGAGAGAAGCCTTCATGGAGACGATGAGATGCAGGAGCAGAGAATATAGAGCTAAGGACGCGCGATACACAAAACAGGAGAAGCACAACAATAATCGTCTGCATGTAGTAACCCTCTCACAATGAGTTCCCAAAATAGGGCGATCCACAGTGTCGCAACCATCATAGCTCCTTTCCCTCTTTCCAAGATTGCATGCAAAAGAATCCCCAATCATGATTAGGGCGGCTTTCGGCTTTGTACCACAGCAAAGGGGCACTGAATCGGGGTAGGTGAAACATAATGGCGCAGTCTGAAACCATTGACCGGCACAGAAATAACCTCCCCCCACAAATCCGCCAAATAAAAAGAGATGGGCCCGCATGCTTGAAAAATCCAGAATGGTCCTGACCACCGTAATTTAAGCTTCCCAGGCATCTTCCCGAGGCGGGAATTAAAGACAAGGACCAGCTGTCCCCGAACAAATTGCCGTTCTTTCGGGTGATCCAGCCATTTTTTTCTCCTAGACTGCAGATCCTGCAGCACCGCAAAGCTATTCAACCGCTCTTCGTCCAGTTCCTGCAAAACATCCAAACGATAAATCACAGAATCCTCCGGAAGAAGTTGATCCACAATCAGCATCCGCAAACTCGGAATCACATGCTTCACCGGGGTGATTGCCTCCATGCCAAATGCCAACTTAAAAGGAGTCAATCCTGTTGCCACTTTATAAGTTGTCCGATAGGCCCATAAGGCGGAAGGAAGTTTCACATCCCAATCTGTTTGATGCATATTCACTAACTTTGTTAAAATCCGAATCAATTGCTTATTAGTTGGTTTTGCTTGCCCATTCGCCTGAGAATAATATGGACAAGATTTCCTGTGCAATACAAAGTAAAACCGTAGCATTCTCTCCATTACCTTATTCAAAAAATGACTTCCCCTCACTAACCAGCTCGACAGGGAAGCCATATCTGGAAAAGATATCCTTATATAAGCCTCCAGCCACAGAAACTGCAGTATTATCTCTCAAAGGCCATGCATCCACCCATTTGGTGGCGTAATCCGTAGCTATCAAAATATACTTATTACCTGTGGGAGCTGCAACTGGTTTAAAAGGTCCAACAAAATCCAGACCCCACTTTTGAAAAGGCTCCAAGGGCAAAACCGGCTGAAAAGGCATTCTGGATCGTTTGGTAGGTTGCCGCAACCGCTGACACACATCACACTGTTGCACATAATTTCTCGCATCCTGAAACAATGTGGGCCACCATAATCCTGATTGGAGAACCTTTCGAGCTGTGTGATTAATGCTGCAAAGTGACCTCCCGCAATACTGGTATGGACTTCCTCCAATACTGCTTCCTACACCTGTGGTAGCACACATCTGAGTAATACATCCGCCATCATACAATAATAGAGATTCCCCATAATAATCTCAAAATTCCTGCTTCTGATAGCCATACGTTTCCTCTGATGGCTGGACAAGAAGGAAGGCATTTCGCCGCTGTCGAGAAAATGAAACATCTCCTCATACCATGTCCATGGGATGCTAGGGATGACCCTTGCCTGTTGCGGAACTGCTATATCCTCTGCAACTACTCCTGTTAGAAACAGAGACGCATTCGGAAATTCATCAGCTACCCCCCGCGGCTCACCGGAATCTAACCTGGATAGGTAGTCAGCCACCACATGCTGAGCCCCTGGACGATGTATGACCTCAAAGTCAAATTCCTGCAGCAAAAGCACCCATCTAGCCAATCTTTCTGTCAAATTTTGTTGCCGTACCAGGTATAAAAGAGCTGAATGGTCCACATGGAAGAAAAAACATCGGCCCAACAGATAGTGCCGGAATTTCTTCACTAAATAAATCATCCCTAAACATTCCCTTTCGGTTACTGAATAATTCCTTTCGGCGGATGATAATCGTCTACTGGCATAATAGACAGGTCGGAATCATCCTTGACTTTGTTCCTGCATCAGCACACTGCCAATAGCTCGATCCGAAGCATCCACAAACACATGAAAATCTTGACCCCAATTCGGAGGAAGCATAATCGGAGCTTTGGATAGCTAAAGTTTTAATCTCCGAAAAGCCAAATCACATTCCTATGTCCATTCAAAATCTATAGCATGCGCTGCCTGAGTAATCGGGATTGCCAAATGCACGACAAAACGAAAATGCCTCCCATGCCAATGGGCTTGACCCAACAAAATCTGACACTGTTTCTGGTTTTACGGTGGAGGTGCTTCCATAATTGCGGCTATTTTATCCGGATCCACGGAAATACCATCTTCAAAAATTATATGCCCCAATAGCCTGCCACTACGAACAGCAAATGCACACTTTAAAGGATTCAAACTGAATTTTACCTCTCTGTATTTCATAAAGCATAACCGTAATTGCTTCAAGTGCTCCAATTGCACTCCAAAAACATTGAGATCATCCAACAAAATTCTCATAAAATCCGTCAAATAAGGACCAAAAATTTGGAACATATCCCTTTGAAAAGTTGAAGGTGCATTCCGCAATCCGAACCACATCAGTGTGTAGGCAAACACACCTCATGCGGTAATAAAAGTTGTTTTTGGCTGATCCCGCAATGCCATTCGGACTTGTTTATATCCACTAAACCCATCCAAAGAAGTATACATCTCATGGCCTGCTACATCATTCAAAATGGAATCCAAGAATTGAAGAGGAAAAGGATCTGGAACAGTAGCCGCATTCAATTTTCGGTAATCCACACAAATGCGAATTTGCTTGTTTTTCTTTGGTACAACCACAATTGGAGAAATCCACTCCGGATTATCAATAGGGGTAATAAAACCGACTTCCAGAAGACGATCAATTTCCATCTTAACTTGCTTTGCCACATTCGGATTCATCCTATATGAGTGCTGCTTCACTGGCACCGCATTCGGTTTCAGATTTATTGTATGCTGATAAAACTTAGGATCCAATCCCTGCATATCCGCATATTCCCATGTGAAAACATCCTTAAATCCTGTCAGTAACTTAATCAAATCATCTCTAAAACTTGCCTCAAGCTGCTTATTAATGTATATGGGCTACGACTCTGCTTGCTCCCCAAGAAAGACCTTCTCTAATTCATCTTCTTTAACCCTTGTAATTTTTTCCATCTGGGCCTCAAACGCATGTTCTTGCTGAATAACGTCCTCCAATGATTCAGGACTTGGAAGCACCTGTTGTTGCTCCCCTATTCCTGTTGGAGTTCCTGAAACCCCCACCGAGTTCCCTTTCGGAACCAGCGAAATATCCGCAAGATATAAAGAGACCAAATCTGGATTAGCTTTCAGAAATTGCTCCTCTTCATCCTCTTCTAATCCTTCCACCATATTTACTGTTTCTGCTATCACCGGCCATGCTGCCTGAATTGGTTGTCTGCATGTTCCCAACATCACGCGCACTTTCCTTTTACCCTTCTTTACTGTAAGCATATTTACTTCCCAATTATGCTTTATCTTCGCTTGTCGTAATCAGGGTCTCCCCAAGATAATGTGATAATCCTGATTATGATTTTCAATATTCAAGACTACTAAGGAAACGGAAAAAGATAAGCCCGCCACATCCAAGACAATGCCTCGAAGTAAACCCATTGGTTGCACTCTTCTTTGATCTGCCATGCGGACTACAAAGGGTGCAGGCTCCCAATCACTGAGGCCAAAACGCTTACAAGCTACTTGGGTAATAATGTTTACTCCCGCTCCTCCATCCAATAGGACCTTATCAATGTATGTTCCATGGTATCTAACTGAAAGCTCCGGAATGCGGGTATCCGTGATACTATTTGTCGGCAAAAACGGGGCTGAATCAAGATGCTCGAAAGTCCTTGATAAAGCTTGATGCAACTATGGACAAAGACAACTATCAAAGTCATTTGCATACATACAAGGCATTGATTCAAAAGAAGAGAATAAGATGGGAAGTAAGGCAACAACTTTTTCAAGTCCAAGAAAAGTCACATGCATGTGGAAGATTTTGGAGAAACTTGAGGGACAAGCGGGTTGAGAATTTTGGTTACTTGCGTGTTGTGAATATGTACACACATTATAAGCGATTATATGAGCAAGCAAATGCTGAAAAAATATCATTTTATGGTTCACTCCCATGTATGCCCTCTTTTTTTGCTATTGAGGATCTATGCGGTGGGCTTGAAAAGTTGGCCACTCGCAAATCGGGGGATCTTCAAGGTATCAAGCTGGAGATGATCAAATGGATGGGAGATTTTACCCATGTGTGGATGTGTGATGTGTTCAACTTGCACTTCAAGATGGTATGCCTTATGATTGGAGTACTAATTGGGTCAAGCCTTTGCATAAAGGAGGGGATGTAAAGAATGTAAAACAACTACCGGACTATAATGATTGGGTCTCTTATGGCAAAGTTGTTCGGGTGCATAATGGAGATGAAATTGAGTGATTGGGCTGAAGAGAATGACAAGCATGCAAAAGGACAAGTGGGTTTTTGTTGATGTCATAGCACCATTGATCATCTTGTCACTCTTCATATTCTCATGAAGGAAAGTCGGTTGAAAAGCAAGCGATTGTATTATTGTTTTGTGGAGTTTAAGAAAGCCTTTGATATGATTCCACGTAACAATTTGTGGAGAAGGATGGAAGAACTCCAAGTGCCAAGTGAGTTTATGCTTGCGGTTTCTCAAATCTATGAGAAGGTGATTCGTCAATTGCGCATGGGAAGAGAAATTTCAAAAAAAAGCATTATTGGGATTAAACAAGGATTTTTGTTGTCACCAACTCTCTTTGGTCTATGCATCGATAAATTGGAACAAATGGTACTTGACTTTATGAAAGAAGAAGGCATTGAAGAGGTCATTATTTGCAATGCGGTAATCATGCTTTTGTTGTATGCGAATGATGTAGTGCTTCTAGCACACACTTTAGAAGATGCACAAAAGCTTATGGTTGTCCTTGAGAACTTTTGGTTGCATAGTGGGCTGATTGTGAATGAATCCAAAACAAAGGTTATGCTTGTGAAAACCAACCATAAGGAGAAGCCATGCATTGTGTACAACAATGAGACACTTGAAGTTGTTGAGAGCTTTAAGTACCTTGGCCTTGAGGTTCCGTCCAATCACAAGTGGTATGAATGTGCTATGCATCGTTTGGAAGCGGGAAAGAGAGCATATTATGCATTTGAGAACATGTGTAATGCGGGAAACATCATGTGTTGGGTTCTCAAGAAGTATCTTTTTGATGCATTGGTGACACCGGTTCTTCATTATGAACTTGAAGTGTGGGGTGGGAGCATCTCAAATTCTACTTGGAAAGAGTTTGAGAATGTCCAAAAGTGTTTTCTTACAAAATTTCTCCAAGTTAAGACACAAACACAATATATGCTCCTACTTCTTGAGTCGGGATCTCTTCCAAATGAGGTTATGGCCATGGAAAAGGTTGTGGAGTATGTTGGGGTATAAAGCCCAATGTGGTCGCCCAGGTAAGTGGGCGGGCCGCCAGGTATGTACACATATTCTTTTGTAAAAACCTAATAAGAACTCACTATGCTCTACACATTACAGCAGAGAGAGTTCACCATATCGTTGTGCTCTTCTTCTCGCACTCTCTCTCGCGTCACACTTCCGCTTGTACTCCTTCAACTGGTATCAGAGCTCAGATCGACGCTCGGGGCAGCATTTGTAGGTAGCCAGAGTCACCTCCTCAGATTGGAGTGAGATTCGACAGGCGAAGACACGGCCCCAATTCCAGTGGGAGAGCCCAAAGGGCATGGTGTACTGAGAATTTCACTCTGAGGTCATCTCGGCCACCGTTCGGCTTCGACAAAGATCTGCGCAGGCCTTTTTCGACTACGTGGTCTCGGCGGGTGCAGATCCGACTCTGCAATTTTGGGGTTTCGGCCTACGACTGCAAGTGCTGAGGATATCTGCACTTCCAGAGTGCTTATTTGTGGCTATCTACACAACGAAGAACGGCTTACAGTTCTTGGAGGTGTGTCACATACGACACGGGCGCACCTACACACAGATTGTAGGCGACATCCACCCGTTCATCAGGTAACTTGTGTTTGCTGCTTGATATTCCAGATTTCATCCTGACATTGCAGGTACTTCCACATGGGATGTATTGTAAGAGATGATGTATGTCTATTGAGGGTTTGCTGGTTGTGAGTCACGCAGCAAACAACCGCCGCAGCGGTTACAGCATAAAGTGGGAGATTTGTGGATGTATGACTTTGTGGGAAGTCTATGTACTGTCAGATTTACTGCAACCTTTGTTAAGGGTCGAGTGAGGTTTTATTGAGCTGGGGGATTCTCGAATGTTGAGATCCTTTCGGTGATACAGGTCTTGGAGCGATCCCTCGAGCACCCTTAGATAGGCAGCTAGGATGTATTGACTGTGAGTTAGACAGTTGGGATTGCATCTTTGCTTTACTGCCGTTGAGGCATTGTTGCACTCTATGCTTACAGGACAGTGAGAGACAGTACAGGTGGAGGACAGGTTTACCCACATCTTACAGTGATAGAGAGATACTGGTTTTTTGAGCTGTTTTTGGTCTGTTTTTTAGTACACCATAGCCACTTTACAAAGGAAACTCTGCCGAAATTTCTGCGGAATCTGAAGCTTTATTGGTTCATTTGCAGGTTGATATTGGTTCAGAGGTCAGTTTACAGGAGAAACTCTGCCGAATTTTTCCCAGGAAAGTAAACTACTGTGAAGCGTAGCTATGGCTGGATCACAGGACACGGCTCTTTACAATATCAAGAAGTTGGATGGAAAAAATTTCAAATTGTGGAAGAAGCAGATTTGGCATGTGTTGGTACAAAAGAAGTAGATAAAACCTATAAAGCTCAAGGAGATAAAACCACAAGATATGGACGAAGATGAATGGAGCGAAATGGATGAATTGGCACTTTCTACCATTATGCTGACTTTGCCAGAAAGCGTTTACTTCAATGTATCAGACGAGATGTCGACTTATCAAGCATGGACAAAGCTGAGTGATCTTTATGAGAAGCAGAGTGCAGCTTCATAGGTATACTAGCTTAAGAAGCTTGTCGACTTGAAGATGAAAGAAGGGACCCCTATGTCCAATCATCTGAATGAATTCAACACCATCTACAGTCAGTTGTCAGCTCAAGGTGTCAAGTTTGATGAACCTGTTAGAGCTATGTTCCTGTTGATCACATTGCCGAAAAGTTGGGACACTTTTCGCACAGCTTTGAGTAATTCTGCACCTCCATATGGTTTGACCATAGCAGGTGTAGAAGGTAGTCTGCTTACTGAAGAAACCAACAGAAAGACAATGGACAAAGGCAAAGGAACAGCCTTAGTTGTCAGGGGAAGGACCAAAGAAAAGTACAAAGGTGGAAAGAGGGATCGGTCTCGTAGCAAGTCCCGCAGTGCTAAAGGCAAGAGTGACATAGAATGCTACCATTGTGGCAAGAAGGGTCACATGAAAAGAGACTGCAGAAAATGGAAAGCAGAAAAAGGCAAAGAGAAAGCAGAAGACCATGGTGAGAAGAACAAGTCCTCAGTGAAGATTCAAGAAATAAATGTGACAAACACTATTGCAGAGGATGACAGTCTAGTGTCAGGAGAGATCTACTTCTTGAAAAATACAATGGACTCAGCTCTTCTTACAGCATCTGATGGAAATGCACTAAGTGACTGGATTATAGACTCAGGGGCATCACTTCATGTGTCTCCAAACAAGGAGTGGTTTACTTCTTATGTGACCACTAAAGATCATGTTCGGCTAGGCAATGGGCAGACATGTGAGATCTTAGGTGTTGGAGATGTTCAATTGAAGTTTCAGAATGGCTCTTCTTTCACGCTAAAGAATGTGAGACATGTTCCCGCAATTACAAAGAGCTTGATCAGCACAGGTTTACTTGATGATGCTGGCTACGTCACCACTTTTGGACAGAACATGTGGAAGATATCCAAGGGTTCTATGACAGTAGCACATGGAGTAAAGTCTGTAGGACTTTACATGATTTATGTATCAAATGTCTCTAAAAATGTAATCAATGTAACCGAGCAGCCAAACATTTCTTTGTGGCATAGCCGGTTAGGACATATGTCCAAGAAGGGAATGGAAATCTTGTCTCGTTCTGGTTATTTGCCTGGCTTTTCATTTAATGATTTTGAATCTGTGAACATTGTCTGTATGGTAAGCAAACATAGCAGCCACATAAGCATAGAAGCAGTAGAAGAGATACACAGTTGGCACTTGTTCATAGTGATTTGTGTGGACCTATGCCTAACCTATCTCTAGGGGGAGCTTCTTACTTTATGACATTTATAGATGATTACTCGAGGAAAGTATGGGTTTACTTTCTCAAGCACAAGGATGAAGCGTTTAGTGTTTTCAAAACGTTTGTGACACTTGTAGAGAATCAGAGTGGCAAGAAGCTTAAATGCTTACGCACTGACAATGGTGGAGAGTATGTTTCAAAGGCCTTTCAGGACTTTTGTGAGTCAAAAGGTATAAAACGTGAACTTACTGCTCCTTACAATCCTCCTCAAAATGGTGTTGCTGAGAGGATGAATAGGACCATACAAGAGAAGGTCAGAAGTATGTTGTCTAATGCACAACTGCCAAATGGATTTGGGCTGAAGCTGTATCAACAGCTGTTCATCTTATAAATAGATCTCCTAGCAAGGTTTTGCAGAAGGATTCAGTGTCAGAGATGGTATGGTCAGGCAAAATGCCCTCATACAAGCATCTCAGAGTCTTTGGCTGTGAGGCATATACTCTTGTTCTAAAGGAATTTAGGAACAAACTTGAGCCAAAGAGTAGAAAGTGCATCTTTCTAGGCTATGGTAATTCTGGTGAGATGGGGTACAGACTTTGGGATCCCGAATCCAGAAAGGTTATCCGCAGCAATGATGTTCACTTTAATGAAGCCAAATATCATTCTAAACCAGAGAGGGTTGAGGAGATTAGAAGAGTTCTCTTCCAAGAAGATGGACCTGCACGTACAAGACAAAATGTCAGGGCTCAAGACGAGCAAGGATAGGATAGAGTGGAACCACAGGTTGTGGCTGAGCCTGAGCCACCTATTGTGCGTAGATCTGGATGTATCACGCGACCTCCTGATAGGTTTGTTCCATCTATGAACTATTTCATGTTGACTGATTGCAATGAGCCTTCATGTTACAAGGAAGCAGTGCAAATGAAGGACTCCGGGAATTGGCAATTGGCCATGCAGTCAGAGATGAAAGCTCTTCATAAAAACCAAACATGGAAGCTAGTTAAATTACCACAGGGCAAAAAGGCTCTACCTTGTAAATGGGGTTACAGGTATAAGATCGTCGCTCATGATAGTCAGCCAAAGTACAAAGCAAGGCTTGTTGCCAAGGGCTTTAAGTAAGAACAAGGCATTGACTTTGATGAAGTCTTCTCTCCGGTGGTCAAGATGACTACATTGAGATGCTTTCTTGCATTGGTTGCCATATTATATTTGGTGTTGCACCAAATGGATGTCAAGACAGCGTTCTTGCATGGTGATTTAGATGTGGAAATTTACATGCAGCAGCCAGAAGGGTTTGTTGAGAAAGGCAAGGAAGATTTGGTATGCCAGTTGTTAAAGAGTCTTTATGGCTTAATACAACCACCAAGGGCATGGTACCATAAGCTCCACAAGTTTATGCTTTCTCAAGGCTACAAACGTAGTGAGTTCGATCACTATCTATATACAAAGAAGGCTAAGGATGGCAGTTGGCTGATCCTTATTTTGTATGTGGATGACATGTTCATTGCTGGCAAGCACTTGGAAGAAATTTCAGCTTTGAAGTCAAAGATGGCAAAATCGTTTGACATGAAAGACATGGGTGAGGCAAGTCATATACTTGGTATGCGCATTGAGAGAGACAGATCAAAGAAGTTGATTTGGTTATCTCAAACAGAGTATATTGACAAGGTTTTGCAACGTTTCAATATGGAGAAGGGAAAGGCATTGAGTGTTCCATTGCCACTATATGTGAAACTTAGCACACAAGATTGTCCTGTGTCTGAGGAAGAACAGGCTGAAATGGATAAGATTCCATATGCGTCTACAGTGGGTAGTTTGACGTATGCAATGATTGCTACTCGCCCAGACATTGCATTTGCAGTGGGAGTAGTAAGTCGATACATGTCAAACCCAGGCAAGAAACATTGGGAGGAAGTGAAAGGAATATTGAGATACCTGAAAGCTACAAAGAGTATGCATATATGCTATGGGAGTCAGGAGCTAAGTGTAAAGGGTTTTACAAACTCAGATTATGCAGGTGACTTAGACAACAGAAGGTCTACGTCAGGGTATGTCTTTACATTGGTTGGTGGAGCAATATCATGGCGTTCTAGATTACAAGATTGTGTTACTCAGTCTACTACAGAGGCTGAATATGTTGCAGCATTAGAGGCATGCAAAGAATCAATTTGGCTTAATCGACTAGTAACAGATTTGGGAATCAAAGAAGAGATGTCTGTGTTATATTGTGATAGACAAAGTGCTATACAATTGGCTCGCAATGCAGTTTATCACTCAAAGACAAAGCATGTGGATGTGAAGTATCATTTCATCAGGGAAATGCTCGAGGATAAGCAACTTCAGCTTGTCAAAGTTCACACTACAGAAAATCCTGCTGATCTACTTACAAAAGGACTTCCCTCAGAGAGCTTTACGCATTTTTGCAAGCAGTTAGGTGTAGGGTAGTACATCACTTCTCTACATCTCTTGTATATTAGCTTGTATAGTAGCTTCTCTCACACTTAAAGTACCACATTGGACTTTAAGTGGGAGGTTGTTGGGGTATAAATCCCAATGTGGTCGCCCAGGTACGTGGGCGGGCCGCCAGGTATGTACACATATTCTTTTGTAAAAACCTAATAAGAACTCACTATGCTCTACACATTACAGTAGAGAGAATTCACCATATCGTCATGCTCTTCTTCTCGCACTCTCTCTCGCGTCGCACTTTCGCTCGTACTCCTTCAGAGTACATGATAAAGATGTGTCAAAACCCCTCACATCGACTTCCTACAATTGCATGGGAAGCAAGCAAAAAAAGTTCAAAAGACGCGTAAAAGCAAGATCTTGAGCACGGGATGGATGCAAGACATAAAGAAGTGGTTTGGGAGATGGGATGCATTACACTTGCTACATGATGCTTCAATTGACTCCCAAGTGAATGAAGCTTTTCTACAACACCAATGTATTACGGCTTGGGAGAAATCCCGTGGGTCACGCTTCATACATTACACCACCCATATTGCCCCCAACTACAAAATCATGTTCGTCGTCGCTCGCTGAAAGATGAAACCGTACTCACACTTACATGCTTGAGCCTATCCCCTTGTCAGCGATACGCACTATTGCAACCATTCGGCTGGGCGTTGGGAAAATGGAGAAGAGTCAAATCAAATGTGCACATTATGCTCACTGCAAGTTCAAGAGTCTGAGTACCACACACTACTAGAGTGCTCAACTTTTGGTCACATTCAAACTTGCTTCTCTCACATTTTCAACCATGACTTAGACCTACACACTTTCCTCTCCCAGCCATAGTGTGGTCTCTCCATTGCGACTCTCATCACCACAATTTTGGAGCATCTAGAGTCACTCATTGGCCATACACATACTACATCATGTGTAGCTTTGGTCCCATAGGTCATATTTGACCTCCGAGGACGATAATAAAATTTCTCTCTCTCTCTCTCTCTCTCTCTCTCTCTCTCTCTCTCTCTCTCTCTCTCTCTCTCTCTCTCTCTCTCTCTCTCAAATTTCCATGGCAAGGCCAATAGAGGACAAAGTCGTGGGAGCAACCTCTTGCATGGAGAATTCCCATTGCCAGATGATGGAGCACGGTGGAGAATTCCCTTGGAGGCACAAAGCATGGACCCTCCCCCGACTTGCTTCAAACGGGCTTCAAACTTTGCATGGACCATCTAAAGTGGTGTGCGTTGCCATGTTGGTGGGAAAGATCTGTTTTAGGAGTGCATCCCCTAGATCCCTGTTTCAAGCGCCATAGCACTTTCTCTCTCTCCTTGCATATTTTGTTAGTACCACCATAGCTCACTTTCTTGGGTTCATAAGGTGGGGTACCAATTAGGGGGCATAGCCCACGGCCAAGGATCGGCGGTTTGGCAAGTTTCGGACTCTTCAAGGCATGCAATGTGAAACAAGGGGGAGTGGTCATGTAAGGGCCCATGATTGGATGGATACGCTTTCTTGCATGGGTTGGAGCAAGGCCCATTCTGCTCGGAGTTTCCTGTAATGGCGTGGCCAAACCTTATGCACGTACAAATTTAGCAAGAAATCACAACATGAAATCATCTCAATTTCCTGCATTCTTTTGTAAATAAATTGAACATTACACATGCACAAATTGACTATGGTGCTAAGCCACCATGCAAAGAAAAGGATGACGAACAATGCTTTGGAATCTCAACGAGAAAAAAGATTGATCTAGGGTGGTCAAGGATACTCGGCAATGATTGCGTGTAAACTCGATAATTGGAGAGGATGAGTCGGATAAAGCAGGATAACTAACTTTCTTGCAATATATGTCCTCAATATTGTGCAACTAAGGTATGCTTTGTCTGTGCAATTATGATAGGCACTTATTATAGGTATTTTTATGCTTCCAATACCATGTCTTCCTCGACAAGGATTGACAAGGTCAATCTTATTTTAACTCTTATCTAGTTATGACTTTGAGCATGGAAACAAGGTACCATATGATTGTATCGACACTGCAATGGCCATAAGATCGGTCACGGTGCATCAGCCATGTTTTGACTAAGGAGCACAGCCCCGTACGAGGATACTTACAAGCACGGCTTGTGCAGACAATATAAGTTTGTGCCTCCAAGAAGTTGAGAAGGAAGGGAAAGCCATAACAATCTATTGGAAAGCAAGGCTTTTAAGGAGCACGGCTCTATGCGCGTATGTCGCACGTGTCAATGCAAGGAACTTGCCGATACACTGTGTGCAAGCCACAAATGGCTCCAAGCACACAACAAGCCTAAACTAGTAAGCTCAAAGATGGCAATGGTGTGTCACTCACCGCTCTACGCTTCCTATCGTGGAGGATTCCTCGCCGCGAAGAAGAGGGAGATGCCGCTATGCCGTGCTCAACCGACTTGCCGCCGCAATGCTCGATCGTACTCTCTCTCTCTCTCTCTCTCTCTCTCTCTCTCTCTCTCTCTCTCTCTCTCTCTCTCCCTCTCTCTATGTCTCTCTCATGCATACACACACACACAAGGAGATAAAGAAGAAGAAGATGGAGATGGAGCAAGAGCACTCTTCAATTGCACAAATGAGAGAATGAGTGAATTTTAGGTTTAGTTGACTTTTATATGAGCTCACCCCATTCACACTTGGGCACCCATGTTTAGCCAACTAATCCCTTGAATGTTCTAGTTAGAATGTGCCTCTCATTGGCGATCACTCTTACCCTTTTCTTATTGGACCGACAAGCCCGGTACCTGACTCTACAAGTAAATAATACAACGTCCGTCGTAGGTGATAGGGTGTCCGTGAGCCGTGAGGATTAACATGCCCCCCTTCCTGATGTAGATTCCATCCTTGGAAGCTATTGAGTTGAAGCTCGTTCGTTGAGGTGGAAGATCATTTGAGATGAATGTCCTTAGCCTTCTTCAGTCACTGCAAAATCAAACAACATTTGCACAATAAATGCATTCTCATAAACAATTAAAAAGCATATGCAATTTAAGGCAGACAAATTGATTGGTAGCAAAATTCTAAACCATTTGTCAGCAATGAACATTAAATTCAACATAATCAAACGCATAAACAGTTGGAAAGGTAAAACATTGAACAAGTCTGGGGTCGCTAATTTAATGGTTGAAAGGCACTAAAGATCGACTATTAATACCATGGGTAAGCTTCTCAATTTTCTCTGGTCAATTAAGTTGTTTAATCGCGAGAGCCAACTATTTCATGTTCGAGGGCTGACTAGAGGCTATACCTAGAAGACCTTGTAGTTAAGCTGTGATAAAAGGAATTTCTCATGAAATCATTGCCTGACTGATTACCTTTTCTTTGACCCCCCAAAGTCTTTTCACAGTGATTCCATTTTGATGTGTGTGCTTATTTTGTATGCCTTGGGTTTTTTTCTTTTCAAGGAAAAGCGCCCACACTAGGAACCTCTAGGGCTCTAGTACCATAGGCGATACATGTGAGTGAAGTACCAAATCAAGCTGAGATTTCTCTTCCAGCTTAAGATTTTACATTGTGGCACTTTGATTTTTTTTGTTTGTTCGTTTTCAGCATTTTAATTGTGTAACTTTGGGGGGTCATATAACACTGTTACACCTCCCCAGGCTCATCACACTAGTAAACTCCCTTTATAATACTTAAGCTAAAGTTCAATAGGGACTAAGCCCACTAGAAAGCCCTAGTACATTTCACACAATGCTGCCTAAATCGAATTAAGAACCTAAGTAACCATTAATTATTCGGAAGGCATTCCCCATGGTATTAAGAGAAGATCTCTAACACCTAGCTTGGTCAAACTAGCTTAGTCGGACTGCTTGATTTTTAAACCTAGACAAGTGATTATGACAAAAAATTACATTGAATTAAATGTTTGATACTAAGCAAATGTGATGGATATGCTATTAATCACAATTAAAGCAGACAAACATGGATGCAAAAAGATAAGGGGCAATGCTAATGGACAAGAAACACCTGTTTGTGTTGATGGTCGCGCTTGATTTGAAGTGTGAATGAGAGAAAGATCCCATGAAGGTCCAAATGCTAACAACAGCAACACCCTCCTGTACACACTAGGAAACACAAAGAATACCTCTAGGAGGCACATCAGTGGGAAAAAGAAACTTTGCTAATCACTCAACTCTAAAACAAAAACACTCCTATCGTACTAATTCTACCTACCCTCCATCACTCGAGTGATGAGGATCAAAGGTGTTTTATGGCATAGGTTTCTGTTTCAGTATACCATATGTGAATGTGTAGGTCTGGGTCAATGTTTTGACTTTTATTGTGCATACTCGTTTGCTAATTTCTCTTGCTCTTTATTATTTTTGTTTTTTGTGAGTATAAGGCTTTATATATACATTCCCTAAGATTGGTGATTGAGAGGTCAGGGAGGAAGGTTGAGAGGGGAGTGAGTGAATGATGACTGTCAGCAAACACTCCCCCCTTCCTTGGGTACATCATACCGTTTGAAATGTGCTCGTCACCCTTCGAAACCAATTGTTCCAGTTGGTCATAGGTGAGTATTTTTTCCAGTATTTTTCTATTACCTTAGGTGCCTCATCAAGTTGCAAGGGTGGTAAGGTACTCTCCCAGGATCAAACTTGAAGTGGTTCATCAGGTGATTCTTGAACACCGGGAGGTGTAGATTCCTTTGTAGCTTCATGGAGGTCCACTATTGTAGGTGGAGGCTGTGGAGAAGCTTTTACCTGAGGAGCTAGAAGCTTCATGGGACTCCCCCCTTCCTGAGCTAGGTCGTACAAATTGTTCTTTCTTCGGTACCCAAACTAGCTCTGGAGCGGGTGTGTAGCATTCTGTGATTTTTTTCTTTCCACGATTGTCAATTCGTTTTGGAGCTACGGGATTGGGCTCACATGGGTCACGTGACAAGTAAGAACACAATCTACGTTTTGGCACCCAGATTTGATTATTTCCTTGATAGTAGCCTTGGGCTTCCAACAGTCGTTTAGGAATCCAATGCCACGTTTCCTTACATTTCTTGGAGCGAGTGGGACGTTTCTTACAAGGCTTCTATGTTTTAGCATTAACCATGGTCGCTAAAGAAGCTTTAGGGACCCACTTTTATGTTTTCTTCGTTATATTAGTATGAGTCTTGTTAGAAGCTATATGCATTGCTTGTAGCATATTTAAGGGTACGAGTGGTGACATTTCATCCCCCTCAGGTGTTACCCAGGTCGTCCCCCTATTTCCCCAAGTGTCTATGGTTGCTGCTAGGTGGACCCAATCCACATTTTCCGACTCAGTCATCTCAGGTAGTACATCCATATAAGGAGAATCTTCCCCAACATCAGTGTCTGCTTTACACGTGTAACAATACTGCAATGGGGCTGAGTGAACTATGGTGTTAGATCTATGATCAATTATAAACTTGTTTCCTAGAGGATGTGCTCGACCAGTCACAAGATCCACTTGAATGACAGAATCTTGGAACTGCAAGTAGACATTATTTTTAGACCAGTCAAGCACCATTTTTGCTTCCCTCATGAAAAGACGTCCTAAGATCATCTCCGATGCCATAGTGTGCTTGGAGAATCAATAACAATGAAGGTAACTCTGATTTTATGTCCAAAGACCTTGATCTTGAGATCTTCTAGCATCCCAATAGGTTTAACAATATCTTCACTACTATGGTTGTGGTCGCAAGGTGAGGTCTTCCCATAGTTTCCCAGCAATTTTTAGTCACAATACTAACCCCAGCGCCACCATCAAGGATTCCCTTCACAGTTAATCCCTTAGTAGTGATTGGTGTGGTCACATTGGATTCATCACCCTCAAAGTATTGTCCCAAATTGTTAATAGATATTTCTATAACAAAGTTCTCATCTAGGTTGGGTTGTGGATCTAAGTGTTCCTCCTCTCTTGGCATCTCCCAACTCCATCCATCTGTGCAAATTGTGGTAGCCCAAACTTTAGTTCTCTATATTGAGGAAGGCTCGAAGAGCTGAGACTAGCTTAGGGTCTTTATATAGTTTGGACATGATGGTGGTTCTAACTTCTGAAGACATGAAATCCATCAATTTGGAAATGTTCAACGGCACCTTCTGGACTTCAGTCCCTTGACGTGGGGAAGATGGGATCTCCATTTCTTCGATAGGATCAGGTAGTCCCTCTGTAAACATTCTTTCCATCAAGAAGTGAGTACACCCACTTTCCCATGACTTTAAGTCACATTCTTCTTGGATGACACTAGGTATGGCTAAGGGTCTATGGACTTGGTGAGGTTGTTGTTGCGTAGGTAACACGGTGTCTGTAATTTGGATCTGCCTAGGTGTTGGTTCTAGATCCCGTTGGGTATCTTCTACCAAACTCCTTAATTGCTTGACTCGCTCAATCTCCTTTGTAGGGTTTGGATAAGTTCCTATCTTCTTCTTGGATCCTGACCATTGTGGCTCATGAAGATCTTCCTTGTTGGTTTCTATCTTAGTGGTCGTTTTGATCTCCATGGTTTCACGTGAATCAGAATCCTCTTCAACATCGTTCCTATATACGGGGTCGTCACCAATCCCTATGTTAGTCTTTGAACTGGGGTCTGACTTCGTAGCTTTTTGTGATCTCTTCCTTCGTGTTTTCTTCTTTTTTGAGATTGGGCAATTGATGCCGTGTCTCATTTTTGGAGCATCGATCGTGTGAGTACGTTTAGTGGTACCACATGTGTACTTTGTGATGGCTCCTCAGTAACTTCAATCAAGTTTAATGGCATGATCTTCGGTGCATTTGGATTATTTGGACATTGGGCAATCAAATATCTATGCCACATCGATTACACATGAGTATCGGCATTGTAGACGTGCTCGCTTGATTGGTTTGCATTAGTGTGGCATTCTTTTGTAGCCTAATAGGACACTCAGCTACACAATGTGGACCTTCACACTCATAGCATTGAAGAGGTGGTCTCTTAGCAGTGTAATTGATATCTTGGCCTCTTGCCGCAAGAGCAGCTACTTGATATACAGGTTTGACTTATCCCCAATAGTCCTCCATGTAGTATTGTGGACTTTCTTCAAGCACATCCATCCCATAGGCAATATTAGGGTCTATATATTCCTCACACCCTTCCAAACAAGCAATCGATGACTCACAACCCACTTGATTCACAGAAGTGATTCTTGGATGTGATGGTTGCGGTCCTAGCACTGGAGGTGGTAAGGGTGTTGTTTGAACAACATTTTGGGCCCTAGCGACCATGTGTTGTGCTGTTTGTTCAAGAGGTGGGGCCGGCATCAATGCAGGCACTCGAGGTGTGTTTGTCCATGCTAAGGTTGGTCTATTAGCCATTGCGTGCTTAAATACTATGCAATCCTTAGATTGATGACCATACCTCCCACAGGCATTGCAGTTCTCATTGAATTTTACTCTAAAAGTAGGGCATTCACTGGTACTATGCGGTCATACTGAGCACCATTGTTGCTCCCTTCTTGGATACATATGATTGTTTTGCGGAGCACGATTATCTCTAAGACTCTCTTGAATAGCCTTGGTGAGATCTGCTAAAATCATCTCAGATATCTTTGGCTCCTTAGCAATAGGCTTTAGGGTCATTGGCTGATGCCTTGATGCTTACGAGCTAATAGATTTAGGCTCAACAGACACTCTTTCTCCTTAAATCATTAAATTATCCTCCAATTGGATCGCATTGGTGGTGACTGCTTCCCAAGTGGTGATACCTGTAATGACTAGGCCATTGTAGATATCCTCATGTTGTAATCCCCTAATGAATCTATCCAGCAATTGATTATTATTGAAGAGCTCATTTGGATTACAATGAGAGTTCAAATGCTTCAAGCGACTAATAAAGTCTCTCATCGACTCTCCTTCCTCTCGTTGGGCTTTCTAGAGCTGAGAGGCTACACCCCAAAGCACTCCCTCTCCTATGTATTCTTTCAAGAACAGTCTCCTAACAGTAGGGTAAATCGTTTTTTCTTCCACCCTTAGGGTTCTATACCAATCCCCTGCCTTTCCACTTAAGGTGGTTTAAAGCATTACTCTTCTGGAGGTCATTGTGTTCTCCTAGAGAATCACATATTTGTTCAAACACTTCGATATGCTTTCTCACATCCCCGTCTCCACTAAATTTTTGTGTGAGCTTGGCTATTTGTACTGCCTTACTTCTAGGCTCTCTATCAGGCGTGTTACGCATATTCTCAGCAATAGATCGACCAATAGCTTGAGCAAATGTTGCCAAGTCGACTAAGTGAGCAGGCACCGTGGGTGAAGGCGCTCACTATAACATATGCGCGGTATTATCGCCCACAGTACCGCAAAAAAACAAACAAATTTGCAATATAAAATTTCCCGTATGCGAAAAAGACTGCGGCAAACATTGCGGTAATGGTCTAGCGGTAAAATCCGCGGTAATGCGTACGGCTATATTTCCGCAAGTATTACCGTGTGTGTTACTGCAAGCATATCCGCAATTGTTACCGCGCAGCTGTTATCGCGAGCATTACGGCAAACAGGTTTATTATAAAGAAACAGATGACCGTTTGGATGATCCTTTGCAGGACCATCCAAAAGGTCATCTATTTTTTTATTTATTTAAAATATTTTACAAAATTATTATTAATTACAACAAAATATCACAATTGGACAATACATTGAGCCAAAAAAAGATTGATAATTTCATTTACATAAGTGGAATTACAATTGGAGGAGGTATTGAGCCAAAAAACGATAGGTATTGCATTTACATAAAGGGCAAAAAAAACCCGCGTATACAAAATAGAGGATGGTCATGGGGGAGAGGGCAAAAAAAGCCCGCGTATACAAAATAGAGGATGCTCATGGGGGAGAGGGCGGCATTTCGCGTGGAACTCCTTGACTCTGCAAAACCAGAAAAAGAAACAATTAACACTTTGTTATTTAATATTTGATATAAATTCAATAAATTTGATAATTTAAATAAGATTAAACTTACATGTTGCAGACTTCTGCACGCATTTTCGAACTCCTCTCGAGAGACCATTTGATTTTCAAACAACCAACACCAAGTTTGATACTCGGTATGGTTCTCTCTATATCTCTACACATCTCTGGTCAGGCGACTCATGGTAATATTATGCTGACAAAAAAATAGCAACCAATTAATTAAATGAAATACATTAGATTTTTTACAATAAAACTAATATTTTTAATGTAAACATATTTGTCTTTCCAAGCCGTTTTTCCTCCCAAACCATAATGCATAGGAGTCTGATGGGATCTGGCCTCAACTTGGCGCGTATACATCCTCGCACCCGTTGCCCTTTCGTCCTCTTTCTCTTCCATAGCTGTCTCCCACTCCACATCATGGACATTTCCTCGCCGATAGCTGTGCTCAGGAGACTCCATTGTCTTCTTTGCATATCTCCTCACACTAGATTTTTTGTTCTTGAGAAATGTTTTGACATGCTCTTGCAACCATTGCCTTGAGAATTGTTGCCCCTCAGGGTTGGGGAAACGCATGTGCATGGTTGTCTCTATATATGTGAGTTTGTAGGGATCCTGCTGATCAAATTTGAGAAAACAATTGATATATGTGGAGTGGATTAATTGGTTGACGTGTGTGCGGAATCTCCTGCCCTGTGCCGTCCCGAGATCCACCATACCTCCTCTATGAACTTGGTAGTATAACCCGCGAGCATCTAGTGTAGGCATGTCATGGTCCTCATCTTTTGCTGGAGCAGGGAGTGGTGATTGTGGAGGAGAATCTGTAGTACTCCCCCCCCCCCCTCCAAAACAACAACTAGCTCTGCTCCCTCGTCGAGATCGATCGGCGCTAGTACGCGAGCTGCCCTGGCGCTGACTGCCAGAAGAGCGCCGACATGAATCTGGGGCAGAAGGTGGGATAGGTGATGGATAGGTGGACGCCCGTGGTGTTGGACCCTATGGCGTCGCACCCAAGGGTGTCGGACCCAACGGCGTCAGACCCTGTGAAGGAAAAGATGAACCTGGAGCTGTAGGTGGAAAACTCTGCAGGTATGGAGTGCCACCAGTCGGAGTAAAGACCTTAGATAATCCAAAAGCTGCTAGCTACGCCGGTGAATAGCGCTGCATAAGGGTCTGCTGCAAACCTAACCACTCAGTCCAAAGACGCAATGCCCTCTGCACATCTGGATCGATCACAGGTACGACGGCGGACCCACCAAGAGCGTCCCGAAACCAGCCGAATCCTGATGATGACTGCTGAGGTGACGGCTGTGAATGATAGGCAGAGAGAGCGTCGGGATATGACATCCCGTCTGCCATGAAATCGTCAATGTTGCGAAAGCATGGTGTGGAAGAAGAAGACATGGTCTGCATTTATTACGACAAAGATTAAACTAGGTGATAAAAATTGGAATATATGATTAAAAATTTACATATTGATTTTTTTCAAACATTGGATTTTTTAACATTGGATTCTCTATAGTATCCAATGTTGAAAGAATCTAATGTGGAAAGAATCCAAGGTGTGTCTACAACCTATAAAAGAACCTTGCAAAGCCTTGAGTGCTAATAAGATATTAGTGTGTGTATTGGCTAACAAGAGATTATTGTGTTTACGATTAGTGTGACCGATTGCGCGATCACTTGGACGGCCATTGGGACCTAATACGTCATCTACGACTTAATCATGGAGGTATGTTTATGTTTTTGTGTTGATTACTGTTTAATTTAACATAATTAGTGTGTGTAATTGACATGTACGCACACTAATTAGTGTGTAATTGACATGAACATACACTAAGTAGTGTGTGCATTGGCCAATGCACACACTAATTAGTGTGTGCATTAGCTTGTGTGATTGACTTGTGCACACACTAATTAGTGTGTGTTAACATACACTAATTAGTGTGCTTGTGTAATTGGCTTGTGCACACACTAATTAGTGTGTGTTAACATACACTAATTAGTGTGTGCATTGGTTTGTGTAATTGGCTTGTGCACACACTAATTAGTGTGTGTTAACATACAGTAATTAGTGTGTGCATTGGCTTGTGTGATTGGACTAATTTCACACTAATTAGTGTGCGCATTGGTCAATGCATACACTAATCACACACTAAATAGTGTGTATTACACACACTAATTAGTGTGTGCATTGGCCAATCCAATTGACCGATGCACACACTAATTAGTGTGTGCATTGGCCAAGCACATTGGTCAATGCACACACTAACCATACACTAAATAGTGTGTGTTAACACACACTACTTAGTGTGTGCATTGGCCAATCCCATTGACCAATGCACACACTAATTAATGTGCGCATTAGCCAATCACATTGGTCAATGCACACACTAATCACACAGTATATAGTGTGTGTTAACACACACTAATTAGTGTGTGATTAGTGTGTGCATTGGCCAATGTGATTGGCCAATGCGCACACTAATAGTGTGTGAATTGGCCAATCCCATTGACCAATGCACACACTAATTAGTGTGTGATTTGGTCAATGGGATTGGCCAATGCACACACTAATTAGTGTGTGATTGGGATTGGCCAATGCACACACTAATTAGTGTGTTTTAACAACACACTAATTAGTGTGTGCATTGGCCAATCCCATTGACCATTAGTAATGGTCAATGGGATTGGCCAATGCACACACTAATTAGTGTGTGCATTGGCCAATCCCATTGACCATTACTAATGGTCAATGGGATTGGCCAATGCACACACTAATTAGTGTGTTGTTAAAACACACTAATTAGTGTGTGCATTGGCCAATCCCAATCACACTAATTAGTGTGTGCATTGGCCAATCCCATTGACCAAATCACACACTAATTAGTGTGTGCATTGGTCAATGGGATTGGCCAATTCACACACTAATTAGTGTGTGCATTGGTCAATTCCATTGATCAATGCACACACTAATTAGTGTGTGCATTGGCCAATGCACACACTAATTAGTGTGTGTTAACACATTTTAATTAGTGTGTGCATTGGCCAATCCCATTGACCAATGCACACACTAATCACACACTAATTAGTGTGCACATTGGCCAATCTCATTGACCAATGCACACACTAAACACACACTAATTAGTGTGTGCATTGACCAATGCACACACTAATTAGTGTGTGTTAAGTTTAGGTTTTGCAAGTAAGTGTTAAGTTTAACATGGGCATTAGAATAATTAACAAATTTAGGTTTTGGTGTGTCCTTACACTAATTAGTGTGTGCATTAGAATAATGCACACACTAATTAGTGTGTGTAAAGAACACATGCACTAATTAGTGTGTGTAATCACACACTAAATTAGTGTATGCACATACTAATGCATAACTTACACTAACATATGCATGTGTGTGCGTATGTGTATTTGCATGCGTGTTTATTTGTGCATCATGTGTATGTGTATTGCATGCGTGTTAACTTGTGCGTGTGTATGCATGTGTGTGTGTGTGTGTGTGTGTGTATGCATCTGTGAGAAAAATCAAGAAACATAACAAGAAAACTTACATGGAATTGAAGAGCTTGTTGGGAGAGGGTAGGAGAGTATAGATGGAAGAGCAAAGATGGTGGAGAGTAGAAGAGTAGAGATGGAGGAAGAGCTCAAGGTTGTGAGGTTCGCGCTCTCGGCTTCTGTGAAGAAGACGATGAAATTCAAAATTTAGGGTTTTGAACTTTGCGGGGCACGCGGGTGCCCCTATTTATAAAAAATTTTGAAAATAATTTTTCCGCGCCTATTACCGCGTAGGTTACCGCATGCATTACCGCAACTATTACCGCGACGTAATTTTGGCCCATCCACAGAGAAGGCCACGTTCTGACATTATTACTATTGATTTCCAAAATCTATTGGTACTATGTTTTTTATAAAATGTATATAAAATGAAAGTATTCCTAGTACTTTGAAAATGACATTTCTACCTAAAAGTTTTGCTTACCATGCATGTTAAATTTATTTTTTTTACTTTTTATTGATATTTTTTAACCTTTTTTTGTAATGTTGATTTTAATTAGTGTATGTAATTTATTAATGTAGGTTGCTTGGGATGATTTTGGCCTGTCCATTGAACTGGATAGATCACGGTGGTTGGCCGAGCGATTACCATGCCCATGCGTGCAGTGCAAATGCGTCATTGCTCGACTTCAACGGATATGCTTGAGTCATGTAGAAGATTATGGAATATGGGATGATCCTCGCAAGCGTGCATGGATGGAAACAAACGATCCGCGAATTGTAGCGGCTATTGACGTCACCCCTCATTGGTGTGTGGTTGGTGGAGGAGGGGAAAGGAGGGTGCAGAGCGCATGCGCCAAGAATCCATTAGAGAGGAAGGAAGCACATCAAATCAGCCAATTGTTGCTCCCTCTACGAGTGACCACATCCCATCTCCTTACGTGGATGCAGAAGATGACCATTTGCATAGAATGGTTGAGGATATCCTTGCACGAGAGGAGGAGCATGAACCAGAGTGTGCATGCGAAGAAGCTTCCGAAAGAACGAGGAGTGAGCTACTCGATTCGGCACACACTGCACTATATGAGAGATGCTCTTACTCCATTTTAAGGGCATCTCTCGAAGTCCTTAACCTTCAGGCGATGTTTGGATGTATGTATACATATTGTGAAGGATGCTTGTGGAGTGCATAAATTAGCTTTTAATATACTTTCTTCTTGTGATAGGTTACTAGGAAAGATGCTGCCAGCTGGCAATCACATGCCAGAGAATAGACAAAAAGCAAGAAAAGTGGTGACTGGATTAGGGATGGATTATGATTGCATTCATGCTTGCGTGAACGATTGTGTGCTCTTTCGTAATGAGCATGCCAATTGTGACACATGTCCATCGTGCGGGGAGCCTAGGTTCAAAGAAGGAATGCAGAGCAACAGAATTCCACATAAAGTTTTCACTCATCCCTCGCATCCAACACATGTTTAGATTGAAGGGTACGAGCGAGCTTTTGAGTTGGCATGCAAAAAATCGCTCCACAGATGGTATTATGAGAGTCCCAGTTGACTCACCAGCAATGAAGCACATAGAAAACACATGGCCACAGTTCAGGGATGAGCCTCGTCACTTGAGGATTGGGTTAGCTAGTGATGGAGTGAATCCATTTGGGCACCGCTCTACTTCGTGGAGCACTTGGCCGGTGGTTCTTGTGAACTACAATATTCCTCCTTGAGAGGCAACAAAAAAGGGAAACATTTTACTATCACTTCTCATTCCAGGAAAGCACAAGGTAAAAACATGGATGTATATCTGCAGCCTCTTATTGAAGATCTTCAAGAACTATGGAGAGGCATAGATGTCATTGACATTTCACGGCCACCACGAGACCGCAAAGCCGTCATCAAGTGCATCCTCATGTGGACCATGCATGATTACCCAGGATTTGGAGAGGTATCTGGTAAGTATGCAAATGTCAATTGTACTATTTGCTTTAGGTTTATCATCTCATGTGTAACGTTTGTTTACCTCTTGGCAGGATTGGCAACATCTGGACATAGTGCGTGCCCCACTTGTGGCCCTTCCCTTGTGACAGAGAGACCTCCTCTTTTTGGGAAGGTCATCTATCCCAACAACCATCGCTTCCTGCCTCCTTCACATCATAGATATGCTCCCCCTATCAATGGAGTGCAGTCGTTCCATTGGAACATGGCTAATTGGGCGAAGCATTGGGAGGAGCATCATGGTACCTCACCCCCTCCCAATGGGCTTCCAAGGGGTATGTCGAGGTACTCAATCTTCTTGTCGCTCCCCTATTGGGCTTCGTTGAAAATTCAGCACTTGTTGGACCCTATGCATGTGTTCAAAAATGTTGGGGAAGCTATATGAGATCACATAATTGGCAAGAAGGATTCATTGGGTGCTAGGGAAGATTTAAGAGCCATGAGACGTCTCCCCCCTTCAGCCACGCCCCGCATGGGGAAGCGGGGAAAGATGATTCTCCCAAAAGCACCCTGGATACTGTCAAAGGCAGACCAAGAGCGGACAAGGCAAGTTATGGCATCCATCCGAACTCCAACGAGATATATGTGGTCACTCAAAGGTGCTTTCACAAAAACCAAAAAGGGTGGCTCCACTCAATTGTATGGATTGAAATCCCATGATTGGCATAAAATCCTTCAGGTAAGAGTAGAACAGTTTGTGGTGTCTATGTGTCTTTATATATAAGTTGACATTCACTAAGATGTTTTATTGTTTGTAGTTTGTACTTCCCATAACTATTAGTGGTTATGGAAACACTAAGGTGAAGGCTGCAATATTCAAAGTGGGTGAGATTGTGAGGTAATGGGTTTTTTTCAAGTACTATACATGTTGTGCCATGTACAATGGAATCTTTTTTCATCTACTATATTATTTGTGCCCTGTAGATTTGTGAGCTCCAAGGAGATAGAAGTGGAAGCCATACCACTAGCCCATCATCTAGCAGTAGAGGCAGTGTGTGCTATTGAGGATGCATTTCCACGTACAATCCTTGTTAGCCAAGTACACCTATTGCTTCACCTTGTTGAGGAGATTTCCATTTGTGGGGTGGTTCACTCTAGATGGATGTTCTTCTTGGAGAGATTCTTGAAGACTTTAAAGGATTTTGTTAGATTGAGGTCACAACCGCAGGTATGCAAAATCAATACAATATAGATAGCATTTATATGCTATGGAGTTACTAATAAAAATATGTGGTTTTAATGTTTTCAGGCAAGCATGGCAAAAGGTTGGGTGGTGCAAGAGGCATTTGTGTATGTCTCACAATATCTTATCACAGTGGATCCATCATTGCCTCGTCTGTGGAGTGAGGAAGAGGATCCTAGGAAGCACTCAGCCATTCCCAATGGAAAAGGCTCACTCTTGGTCATGGATAGAGAGTTTCATGCCATAGTCAACAACTACTATTTACTCAATGCCACTATCATGACCAAATGGGTCAATATGTACTTGGAAGCCCGCACAGCTAGAGAAAGGGATAGAGATGCATGGAAGAGGTCCCATGGAGGTAGACGCGTAACTCCTTTTCCTAAAGAGCTTGCAAAATATCCTGATTTGATTCAAGTAGAGTGGATCCATAATGCCATGACCAATGCCAAAGCACAAGGAGAACAAATAAGCCCTAAAGAATGGGAGTCTGCGCGAGGATGCTTGTGCAAGGTGAGTGTGTATATGTTATGTATGCATGTATGCAAATCACTTAATGAAATGCGATGTAACCTCTTATGCGTTGTGATTGTAGGGTCTCACTTTCAACTCCATTTGGTCCGAAGGCCAACATTTTCGCACCCGCAAGATAGATGAGCGTTGGACCACTAATGATTGTGGTGTGATGGGAAACTTTGACACAACAATAGATGAGGTCAGATATTGTGGTACTATAGAGAGAATATTAAAGTGGATTTCAAATCTTTTCACAAATTCCTCTTTGAGTGCCGATGGTTTGCGGGTGAGGTCGAAAGACATGAAAATGGGCTCATTATGGAGGATTCCACCCAATTCCATCGGGGAAAAACTGACAACTTGGTGTATCCTAGTAGTTGCGAGGATGTAATTTAGGCTATGTGCAATTACCTTAAATTAAAAATTTAATATATGTATATCAGCTTATTCTTTGTGTGTGACGTACAGGTCTTTTATGTGCCATGTATATATCAAAGAAGACTTTGATATGTCATTCCAGTCACGCCGCGGGGTAGATCTATCTTTGCAGAGACGGACATTGAGCCAGTAATTGATCCCATCATACCATCATCACAAGATGCAGAGGAAGATGTAGTTGAAGTTGAAGAAGGTCAGCCAAGCCTTGCAACTAGTCATCTTGAGGAGGAGGAAGAGGGAGAAAGCGATGATGATTCTACAGGAGGTGATGGAGAGGAGGAAGAATCTCTAAACTTGTTTATTGATTTGAATACTATGGGTCTAAATATGGATCCTAGTACTTGTAGAGATCTTATACAAGATGAGAATTAATAAAACTCTCCATTCTTTTTTTTGGTGTAGTATATGATTAATTCGCAAATGTTTCGTTATGTGCTTATGAATAGTATTTGTAATGGTTTTTTTGTGAGTATTATGATTTATGTATAGAATTTTTACAGTGAAAGAGAGATTAAGTGAAGTGAGCATTCTGGAGAGTGTAGGAGTTGTAGTGTGTAAATACATTTTGAGTTGTATTGCATTTAAATGGTAACCCGCGGGAGAGGGAGAGGGAAGGGGGTCTATGGCCTTAGCGGTAATGGGCACTGCAATAATCGCGGTAATACAGGCGGTAAAATGACGCATGAACAACAAAAGGGTTTCTCTCTCCTCATTTTGAATTTCTCTCTCTTGTTTTGCGGTAATGGTCTGTGGTAACCACCACGATCTCTCATAGTGGCTCCAGAGACTACATGTGGAGTACGTATTGGCATTGGGCTTGGTGCATAGGAAGCCCTTGGGTTCCACGTTGGGTACGATGTAGTGCCATGTGGTGGCCCAAAGTTCATATGTGTGGCCCTAGGTATAGCAGACGTCGGATGTGACATGCTAATGCTAGCCGATAGTCCCATGGTAAAAAGAACTTGGGTGTTGTGGTTGTGGAGCATAGGTAGTTGAAACAATGGGAGGGGTAGGGACTACATGAGTACATGGACCCATAGGTGCATACGATTGGTACATATTTGTAGGTACTGTTGCAGACATTGTGCTACCATGTAGCGGTGCTTTACTAACAAATGAGGTCCATGGCGTGTTTCTCGGCATGTCCATCGTTGGGGTAGGCATGGTAGCCGTGGTGTCATCAAGGGAAAGATGAGCTAGACTTGGAAAGGGAAAGCTATCACTTGTGGGCTCAGATTGCACCGAGACCCCTGGCGAAACAACATATCGGGGATCCATTGGACTTATCGAGGGAGTCTCCATTTGCGATAAGGTCGGTTGTTTAGCCTTTCCTGTATCTAAGAATCTCATGAGACCCGAAGGCATGTTGATCCCCTTGTCATGTCTCTCTAACTCAATGACCCTATGGATGACCTCACAAACTCTTTGTTGTTGATCCTCCACACTAGTAGCACCCATTGTGGATTGTAGGACATCTAGCCAACCCACATGATAGGTGTGACCTGTGTATAGGTCAATCAGAGTTTCCGTTTGTAGCTCGTACTCCCAGTTCTCATTTAAGAATGCTCCATCTAGGATTGAGGTGCTACGGGTGTCCGTTGAGCTAGATGCAATGTTGCTCTCTAGGGGTTGGCCCTTAGCGATTGCTAAGTTAGGAGCACTTGATTGCTCTCTTAGCAAGGATATTGACATAGGGGCTTTCGCTTTTAACTCTCTTCATTGCTCCGCCTTGCATAAGCTCTCGATTTCCTTTTCCCTTGCTGCAAGGATATATCGCTCAACCTCTTGCACTTCGGCAAGGCTTCTACCATCGGGTAATATAACCTCAGAGGGGAATAGTTCTGGAGAGTCCGGAGGTGCAGTGAATGAAGTATTCACATGCACATTCTCTAAGGGAATAGGGTCTACATTGGTCACGAATGGAGAATTTACTTCCCCACCCCCCTCATTTACATCATTAGCTCCATGTTCGGAGCGAGTGGCTCTACTAAAGGTTTCCTTCAGGCGGCTAAGCACGCTCGGCCCGGACCGCGGGCCCATAGCATGCATGTCTTAGCGTGAGCTATCAGTATTAGGCATTGGGAAACCCTCCATGACGTCGTAGTCAGAGGAAGAGTCACTAGCTGCTATGTTCGGGTCTTGGTTTGTACTACCTTGGGTCCCCATCGAGGGCCCGGAACCTAAAGTAGGTGGATATTGAGAACTCGCATAAGTCAAAATTCTCTCTAGTTGCTCCATCTCTAGCACACGACCAGAGCGTAGATACATGTGCCTTTGGCACCCTACAAGCGTCGGCGAATAACCTCAAAGGTTAACCGCTTGCTTTTTTAAGCGTCCGTTTTCACTCGTGTTTTTTACGTTTTTAATGGTTTTTTAATGATAGAATTTTTTATTAAAGTGTGTGATAGCTCAAAATGAGCATATCACTTAGAGGGTCGCGGTGTGCTTTACAGCACAACGTTCGGTCACCTGAAGCTCCGTTGGTCCTCAAAAAAGTTAATTTTTAGCTAAATGTGAAGCTAAAATTCATAATTTTAAAGGGCGATAGATGCCTAACCCTGAGCGTGAGCTTAGGCTTGGGTCTGGGCTTCGGTCTGGGAGATATTCCAGATCTCGGTCCTACCTTTAAATTTTTATTTTTTAAATTTTTATTTAAATTTATTTTATTTATTTATTTTTTTAAGGATAAGGTCGCCGCGGCCTGTGCAAGAGCACACACACACTCTACCTACCTACTTCCAACTAATACACCAATTGTTACACACTAACACACTCTATTAGCTCTCATCACAGATCTACTTCCTACTTACTGTACATTACATTACACAGAACTAACAACCTTAATACTAACACCTTACACAGAGAAAAAACACAGTACCTTTGAAAACTCCATTAACAAAGACAATACACAATAGTAACACAAAATCCTTCTTCTCAACACACACACCCTCCTTCCTTACCTTTCCTACAATTGAAATTGCACCAGAAAAGAAGCACAGCGTGCCATTCAAGCTTAGTGTATGGCATTCCCCAGCAGCGGCACCAAAAATGTGCGCGTATGTCGCACATGTCAATGCAAGGAACTTGCCGATACACTGTGTGCGAGCCACAAATGGCTCCAAGCACACAAAAAGCCTAAACTAGTAAGCTCAAAGATGGCGATGGTGTGTCACTCACAGCTCTACGCTTCCTGTCATGGAGGATTCCTCGCCGCGAAGAAGAGGGAGACGCCGCTACGTGGCGCTCAACCGCCTCGCCGTCGTTGTGCCGCCGCAATGCTCGATCGCACACACTCTCTCTCTCTCCCCTCTCTCTCTCTCTCTCTCTCTCTCTCTCTCTCTCTCTCACGCATACACACACACACACAAGGAGATGAAGAAGAAGAAGAAGATGGAGATGGAGCAAGAGCACTCTTCAATTGCACAAATGAGAGAATGAGTGAATTTTAGGTTTAATTGACTTTATATCTAGTTAGAGTGCGCCTCTCATCGGCAGTCACTCTTACCCTTTTCTTATTGGACCGACAAGCCCGGTACCTGACTCTACAAGTAAATAATACAGCGTCAATCATAGGTGATAGGGTGTCCATGAGCCGTGAGGGTTAACAGGCTCCATACACACACACGCATGCACACACACACACACTGGGTGCAAGGCCAATCCAAAGCACTTAAAGCTTGCAGGATTGCATAAAAAATAAAAGAAAGTATGTTGTCATCCACAACTATGAGTTGAATACAATGCACACGACCACACCATAGGGTGCTATGAATTGCAATGCCAAGGGTTGTCATTCAAGCAAGGTGGTAAGCAAGTTTAATTTAAATTTACAGTTGTGAACTTCTTAAATCTTGCAGAATTTTCTACGAAGCTAGCTTGGTAAGCAAATTATTTTTGCTTTGATCAAGAAAGGTTTTGCAGTCAAATGAAGTTTGATAGCTAAGTTTCCTAATCTATCTCCTGTGAACATTGAGAAATCTTAAGCTATGAGCACAAAAACTTCAAAGGGTGCAAAAAACACTCTTTGGAATAGTCAGAGTCATGCTACTGAGCCAAAGCTTCAAGTTATAATAAAATATGTGCTAAGAGTCGTAGTTATTAGGCTTATGCTCAAGCTGGAAGAGTTGAGCGTATCTAAGTCATGTCGTTCATGCTGGATGATATGAGCATAAGAGTTTAAGTCTATAAATCATGGTGGAGTGACGTATAGTCCAACACTCATGCACTACTACAGCCGGAGGCGTGGAGTTCCCTACAAAATACCCAAAATACCATACTACAAACCATAATACAGACTAATTGACATACCTGGCAACCACATAGACGCATAATCGTGAGATACACGAACAGAATGAGACAGAGTGCGAGAGAGAGCAATAATGCGCATGTAGACGCACCTCCTAGAAGGGAGTGCTACGCTGGCACACAAGAGAAAAAAGAGGAGAGGTGAGAAGAAGAACGTAGACACTGGGTGCAATCTCCCCCCGTGCAAGAGTGACTATTTCCCTCTTGCACGTATTTCATTTATAGATTTCTTAAATGGTCAAATTGAGTACAAACTGGCCGACCGGTCATAAATGGCCAAAGCTCATAAAGAGCACTTGAATAATAAAATGTACATAAAATATGATATCCTTCGCAATAGCCTAGCTCTGTCAAGCCTTTTCCACCTTTCAGCTACAATAAATAATAACATATCAATTCCATAACATACCTCTCCGTTGGAAAGCAATTGTCCTCAGTTGCGAAGATAAAAATCTGCAAACAATACTTGTCAAAAACAATGATTAGTATGTTGTGTCAAAAACATCACATAATATATGAAACTAAACAACATTAGCTTATGCCTGCCGTCATCCACATACTACCTATTCTAGTGTCCCATACCACTAGAATAAGCAGTATATGTCATACCCTGATGAATCAGGATATCATTGGTCACACTCATTATCAATCTCATAATGTCAAGTCTCATCACATAAACACTGCCATAATAGTCACCAGATACAAAATCCCAATCCAATTCCAATTTCGCAGTATAAGTCCAAATCCAAATCACTTTCATTATGTACCCTGGTAACAAAATCATACCAAGTTACAGTGGTGGCCAGCCACTGCAGCATGATTTTGTGATCGATGTTGCCTAAATCGACAAATCTACACCAATAAGACGTGCTGCCTAAATCGGCGAATCTGCACTAATGCTGCCTTAATCGGCAAATCTGCATTTGGTATAAGTTTAAAAAATCATGAATCTGCAATTTATCAATGTGTTGCCTAAATCGGCGGATCTGCACCAAGATGAGTATCTACACACTGCCTAAATCAGCGAATCTGTGTGCATGTGACCAATGGACTAGAACAGGCATAAAAACATAAAAAATGTACTCCTTCGTTCACACCACATTGGAGTAAGGTTGAGTAACAAAGTACTTGCAAATTTTTATTCACTAACTCAAAACACCGCAACTCATATTAGTAGCTGCATAGCTTAATGCCGAATCCTCTCAATAGAAATTACATTTAGTGTAAGGAAACTCCACAATCTTAGGATGGTCAATTTCTTATGTCATAAGAGAATGCAAAGAAGAAAAGATCTTTTTGCTTTTAAATAGTCTAATGGTATTATCCATGTTGCAAACTGCTGGACTGTGTGTCCTTAAATATACAAAGAGAACACTTTCGAGGAAGATTAGACAAATTAAAGTTTGAAGTGTTAACTACATGTCCTAATAAAATAAACATTAACCAACTTCAAATATAGTGTTGACAAAATTATAAAATTAGGGAGGGATTTGGGAATGTATGTTTCATAGTAAAAAAGATTGTAAAGATCATGCCACGATAAATCACAATCAATAAGGAAGAAATGAGAATGTAAATGGATCAATAAGATCCTATCAAAATTGCTACATAGATATTTTAGAGTCTTTTTTATAAAAAAATATTCAATTATTGTTTATTTATTATTATTCTTTTCCAAGTTAAGCTAGTCCAAGTGTAGAATAGTAGTCTCATTTTTTAAAATCTTGTGCATCAGTAATCCTACCTACCCAAAATGTACGGAAGACTTTTGGTGCTTACTATGAGAAGTCCTTTTAGCACAGAGAAATAATTTGTAGCAGCACCCTTATTAACTATTGTTACCACATATGATAACATTATGAAAAGAACAGATGGCATAACCGTATGAAGTGCCTGAAAGCCAGATTTTGTGCTAGGAGAAGACTCATACTAGGATCAGATGTTGGGCTTCTAGTGCCCAGGGCACGGGAAGGCTAAGGTTAAAGGTCCAAGATCAAGGTAAAATCTATTATTTACCATATATACCATGTGCCCTGAAAAATTAACTAACATCTAATAGAAATTTTATCATTATTCTTCATGGTTAGACCATCAACTACTATCATGAGCTATAGATAACAGGAAAATGGAACATTAACTATAGGAACATGGATTGTGAGTGTGAGGGAGGAGCAACCTGGCCATTTTAAAGTAGTGCATGTAAACGGACCTCCATGCACAACAAATCTTGACCATCTTCCAATAACTTATTCGATATATATATATATATATATATATATATATATATATATATATATATGTATGTATATGTATATGTGTGTGTGTGTGTGTGTGTGCGCGCGCGCGTACTGAAATTGAAACGTTTATATAGGTTATGCTTTGTAAAGTAGTGCTAGTTGGTGAGCTCAAAAGGAAAAGGTGGCTATAGCACTGTGGTTGGAGAGATGATGTTGGTGGAGCGAATTGAAAGTACTAAGAGGCTCTACTATGCATTGTTTCTACTCACTATGTTGATGTCCATGTTGCTGCAGTGCTTCTACTCGTACAGTGATTTTGAAATATCATCGTCGTGCTCTGCATACTGATCGATGGCATCGAGCTCGCCATCGGGGTCGTATGTTATTGTGTGCTGCAAAAAATAGGTGGGCATTCCCGTCGACAAATATATTATCACTTTGGGCTTCTATTCTTGTACTAGTGATATTGAACATCACAGGCTCTAGGTCTGGCTTTAGCTGTAATGGCCATTAATGCCGCATCACTCTTTTTTTTCCCGCATAGTGACCTTGAGAATGAAAGCTTATGGCCTTCTGCATGTAACTAAAAGAGTGTGGTTGGAAAGGTCCGCGCTGCTGCGAGTAGGGGTGGGAGAAAGCATAAAGCCAATGGCGGTGCTGGTTGGCCAGATGTTGTTGCCTTGCAGTGCCTAGCACGAGTTCCACTTAGTAGGCTAATCCCTAAACCTCATGGCAGCGGCGAGCGCGTCTACAAGGAAGCGGAGGCTTGCGGAGGAGGGGGAAGTGGAAGAGGCAGCCATAACATTATTGCATTGGAAGAACACTTGAAGGATTTACAGAAATGCTATGTGCGGAGAGAAACAGCACATAAATCTGCAGAGGATCTTCGACATGTATGGGAGGCAAGGTATGAGCGGGATCTATGGAATGCACGGAATAAGGTCACAGTATAGCTAGAACAACTGAACACTGAGTTTTCAGCGTTAAGTGATGATTTACAGAGAACAAGTTCCTAGATTTAAAGCCGATTGCAAGCTGCAATCCTCCCTTCCAGAACTCACAGCAAAAACCTACTTGGAACATATTGTGGAACTAGGGCCACCTTCAGCTGTGGAGAAAGAGGGACTGCTCTACATGCAGACGGTGCATGGGGAGAACAAGCCCGTATTTCTTTTCCAGCTGCTTCCACTCACCATAATCCATGTTTGGGCAGTTTATTGTTGACTTCAACTCTAATTAGGAAGCTCTATCTCCTGGTGTCTACAAATTGGTTGAATGCCTTTGCTATGAGGTGTTGGGAGGGGTGAAATATGTTACTGAAATAGAGATGAAACAGGCTTTCAATTCGACAATAGCCAGGCTGCTTGAGTGCACGGTTTCTCCCGTGTGACAGGCCTCTAATGACATGCGTAAAATTCTGGAGGCCGGAAATTCTACTGAGGGGTGTAAGAGCGTAGCAACTTGCATGCCACAAGCAAGTTTTTGTGTGTGGCAGGCACACCATGCAACCAAAAAGGGTTTGCGTGTAGTTAGTAGGAGAGGAATAGGAGACATAGGCGACTGATTGCGACTCGTCAAGTGACCACAGCCGCAAATTTAAAAAGTGGGTGAGCCGTTTTCACTGGCGGTTGAGGATGGCGGTGACTGGTGGAGAGTGAGAGAGAGTATGATTGGTTTGCAGTCCAAAGCTTGTGGCATAGGAGTCTGGCAACGTTGCTGCATGGGGTTGGGTGGTTGAGCCGAATGAGAGAGAGAGAGAGAGAGCGTGTGGCCGGCAGTGGACCAAAGAAAGAGAGGGAGATCAGGGGTTGAACCGCTGAATGGCATCGAGAGGGGCCGGCTGAAAATGGCGAGTGGTTGGGAGAGCAACTGTTGCATGCAGGAGAGAGAGAGTGAGAGAGAGAGAGACAGAGAGAGAGAGAGAGAGAGAGAGAGAGAGAGAGATGGTCGAGTGAATAGTGGTGGGCGTTGCAGTGCGAGTGAGAGTGGGAGCATGCGGTCCGATACACCTGCATATGGTTGATGTTGTCGGATGACTTGGCCGTCGTTACCACTGTCGTAAGGCCAAGGTTGAAGTGGTTACTGGCAGCTATCGCTCGCCTTGCGCTCATGTCCTCAATTAAGCATGCCTTTGGTGAGTTTTCCAACGTTCTTGTCAAGCTGAGGAGGAACATCAACACGCTAGTTTGCGAGTATACAAAAAACATTCATTTTGCGATTTGTGAAAGTTTGTCAGGGTTGGTTCCCACTACGAGCTACTCTTCTTTCAAGTTTAGTCTCATATTCAAGCTCTCTCTATAATCCCTTGATTTTCTCTATGTCATAAGGACATGATAGAGATTCTTCAAGATCTCTTTGAGTTTATGTTATGATGGTAAAATTATCGGGTCACTCTTCTTCTCCTTCTTTTGACAATTTTAGTCATCTTCTCCCTCTAATCTAAAGAAATCAATACGGTGTTTTTCGCTCTCTGCCAAGAAAGAGATCAGTATGTGTGTTCCTATGTCATCGAAGACAGCTAAAGTTTTGTTTTTTTTTTCTTCTTCTATTGCATCTGCTCTTCGTTATATTCTATGGAGGGTTATGAACTATTCCTTTTTTTTTCATTTAGTATCTCCTTATAAATTAGTCTAATCCATTATATTATTATGTTTAATCAACATAATTATACTAACAATTTCTATATCATTAAAACAAAGAAGGGGCTCTCTTTAATTCCAAAAAATCACTACTTATATCATGCAATCAACAATGATTACTGCAGATTGAAGCAATTAACAGAATCTACAAACATAAGAAAGCAAAGTACTTAGCTGCAGCTTGTCAAAATATGTAGTCTTGGAGCATAGCCTATGCTCTAATACCACTGCTACAGCCGGAGGCGTGGAGTTCCCTGCAAAATACCCGAAATAGCATACGACAAACCATAACACAGACTAATTGACATACCTGGCAACCACATAGACGCATAATCGTGAGATACACTAACAGAATGAGACAGAGTGCGAGAGAGAGCAATAAGGCGCGTGCAGACGCACCTCCTAGAAGGGAGTGCTACGCCAGCACGCGAGAGAGAAGAGAGGAGAGGTGAGAAGAAGAACGCAGACAGTGGGTGCAATCTCCCCCCATGCAAGAGTGACCATTTCCCTCTTGCACGTATTTCATTTATAGATTTCTTGAATGGTCAAATTGAGTACAAACTGGCCGGCCGGTCATAAATGGCCAAAGCTCATAAAGAGCACTTGAATAATAAAATGTACATAAAATATGATATCCTTTGCAATAGCCTAGCTCTGTCAAGCCTTTTCCACCTGTCAGCTGCAATAAATAATAACATATCAATTCCATAACATGCACAGTGCACAGTAAGATGAGAGCACCTATCCTCGACAACAAAAACCCTTTTTAAAGGGGTGCCAAATTGTAAAGCCATGACATATGTTTCCGTCGCTACACCTTCTTTCTGAAGAACCCCTCAAAATTCTTTCTTGCACTTCATATTGTTTTCTATGCATTTATGTGTATGCATATAGGATGTCCCATCATTGGACATAAGCATTACACGCTCTTTTTTGCTTCCACCTATGCATCTTGAACGAACTACAATGTCCAAACCAATGTTCCATCATGCTACCCTCATATATTTGTTTCCCTCTTATTTCCATATCCATCAGCAAATAATCCCTTCAATACTTTATTAATATTTCGCATGCTAATAAGTACTCCAATACTGTGCGTATCCCAAAGGAACTTTTTTCCACTTGGTTTTTTCCCTTTGGTCATCCATGAAGTGGACAAGCGAGAGCATGTGTGTGTGTGTGTGTGTGTGTGTGTGTGTGTGTGTGTGTGTGTGTGTGTGTGTGTGTGTGTGTGTGTGTGTGTGTGTGTGTGTGTGTGTGTGTGTGTGTGTGTGTGTGTGAACGAGCACGTGGTCTGCGTGCACGCGTGCGTGCGTGTGTGTGTGTGTGAGCGAGCACGTGGTCTGTGTAGCGAGGAGAGAAAGTCGAGCACGACAAGTTGTTCTCTGTGCCTGCATCCTCTTCTCCAGCAGGCTCAGCCCCTCAACGCACGTGCGTGCGTGCGTGCGTGCGTGTGTGTGTGTGTGTGTGTGTGTGTAGCTATATTAAATCTTACTTAATAAGACATAATTGAACTTTTACATTCAAAAGACAACTGGCCAAGGATCAATGAACTGATTTGTACGAAAATAACTCAGTATCAGAATTATCTAAGTACAAAGATTGTGAGAAAGAGATCCTCTTTCAATGTGGTTTGGTAGTAAAAAAACTTCCCCGTTTTTCAATGGATATTTCATAACAGAAGTGCTGCTTGCCAAAGAAAAGAAACCCTCCCAGATAAGATAGAGTCCTTACCTGCATCCATCCAAACAAGACAACAATTCAGTTAGCCTTGGATGTGTTTTACAGGTATTAATGGACTATATCAGTTGTTATCCATGTCCATCTTTACAGAATTTAATTACTTTAGACAAGCTAGGTTATAGAGATTTTTTTAAAAAAACAGTGAGGTCTACTTGTTTAAGCCATAGCTTGGTAGCTATGCTTGAGCTCATAGAAACAGCCATATACTTACTAGTCAATAAAGTTTTGTAAAAACTCCATTCTTATCACGTGAGACCACATTTCTCGAGTCATATCTCGGTATTTATGCCAAGTTTTGCGAGTACCAACCATATACTTACCTTCAATTTCCCAAGCTTTCTCCATAGCTAGGTAGCTATGCTTAAAAATAACAGTAGCAACTATTCTCTTTCCAAAAAGAGTATCAAAAAAACCTATTCAAGTGGAGCTTTTATGTTTATGAGAAAGAGGTCAAATTTTTCCGCAATGTTGAGAGTAATCCCCACATTCTTACCTTCAAAAAACTTTGAGTTTCTCATTAAGCCCTTAATATTCCATTCAGTTCGACAGTATTCAGCTCTATTTTAGCCAAGATACTTTTAAGTGTAGCGTCTTTTTATCAGTTCCTTTCCACATGCTAAAAAAACCATATACTTTCCTTCATAAAGAGCAGAATATCCAAAGATTGGTAGTTCCCCTAAAAAAAACCCCAGGGTTATGCCAAGCAAGAGGTCATCCTTCCTCACATTGTGAATCCATACACAGTACCCCATGTTTTGGATGATACAAAGCTAAGATTAGCTTTTTTAAAAAAAACCAGTTTTAACGTCAAAAGATTAGTTAAGCCACAAGTTTGAGATAACTCGCAACAGCTTGAGAAAAAAGCCAAAAAAAAACCAGTTTTTTTTAAAAAAACAGCGACATAACCAATCCATCATGCTAGTTTTTTTTCCAGAGCCAAGTGACCATTAGGTTCACACTCAAATGCTGCTTCTATTCATATATTTGGAAAAAACCAATTTTTCCGTCAGTTGAAACAGATGTTTAAGAACGGCCATGAAGCCAAGCCAACCAATATACTCCCAACCATATACACCTGTACATGCCAACATACTGCCCCATATCTACCTAATAATTTTATGCAGAGGTGAAGTCTTTCCATGGTTTTTTTTAGAGCCATTTCATCATAATGTGGCAAGCCTCGGCTTCTATGACAAGTTTCTCTCTTCAAAAAAAAAACCGAAAACAGAAAATACCTCCCTTCATTTCCTATGCATAAGTGATTCCAAGGTCATCAATAATGCCTAGGCCTATCAGAAAAAACAAGTAGATAGGAGCTTGGTGATAAAAAAATTTATATGCAGTAACGAAAAAATTGTCCAAGGTTCCACAGAAAAAACCACTATCCATCAAAGTATGCCTTAGTTAGTACATCCAGTCATTTCCCTTGATCTTCCCAAGAGATGCCAGCCCATCTAAATATGTCCCACCCTTATTGAGGGCAAAAGAGTAGGTAGCGCTACCCATATGCTGCTACAATCTTTCTTTAGGGGAAAAAACGTTTTAGTCAGAGAGAAAAAAACCAAAGACACCTATTCTGCAGTCATTTAAACGATTGCCAAAGCCTTTGAGAGCTTTATGTAGTATTTAGCAACCATATGATATGCTAGAACATCTCCAGAACCACAGTCGGTCAAGGGATAATAACCATTAAGCTTGATCAGGCCTCATGCTACAAAAAAACAGCAGTCGGTTTCTGGCGAAAGAGAAGACAGTTTAGGAAGACTTATAATACCTGTGGTGACTGAGTAGCAAGCTCCATTGCTTTTGGTATTTCAAGCGGAAATAACACAGAACGGGTTTACCCAATATACACACTGAATCTCAAGCTAAGTGAGGCCTAAGGAGTGCCCTCACCTTTATAGGTTTGGTATGCACGCTTTCCTGAGTGTCTGAAGTGAAGAGAGTAGAGCCGCCCCATGCTGTGAGAGCGCCTCATCCGTCAGATGCCATTACTGCCAGGGGAGAAAGCTCACCTTTACACGGTCCGAGGATGGAAGGAGCCGCCTTCCTTCTGTAATGATAGTTTTGAAGATTTTTTTACGAGCTCCTTGCCCAATACCCAAGTCGGTGGCACAATGCTAGTAATGTAGGCCCTACTTTGCCAATAGGGGGGGAGATAAGGGGGGGGGGGGGGGGGGGGGGGGGGGGGGGGAGATATATAAGACTCCATAATGTTCACCCATAGTGTGTGTGTGTGTGTGTGTGTGTGTGTGTGTGTGTGTGTGTGTGTGTGTGTGTGTGTGTGTGTGTGTGTGTGTGTGTGTGTGTGTGTGTGTGTGTGTGTGTGTGTGTGTGTGTGTGTGTCAGTGAGAACTACGTGTTGTCCTGCTTGCCCTTAGACCTGCGCGGATTTCAGCTATGCACAATTTTCAGCACTTGCGCACCCATCATCCTTATGTGAACTGCCTGCTCAGACTGCTCTCCGCGTGATCTTCTCACAATCAAGCAAACAGTGCCACATCCTAGCTTGACAGAGTGCAAATTTCAGCCTGCATAGAATTTTCTTCAGTAGGTTTGGTAAGCCCTCCAGTAATTGACTCTGCAACCTTCTGGATTTCTGTGTTGTTAGTCCTTCTACTACAGCTGTGTTCAGAGTTCTGTAGAACAGAGATAATTTCATGTACACTTTTGTGGTTTGTACAGAGATACTTTCAAAAAACAAAAAAGTGAGTGACAGTCTAGTGTCTTTTAAGTACTACTCTCTAAATTAAAAATCATATTTGTCAGTGGAAAGTGTGGTTTTGGTTGGTCATGGTAGAAGAAGCTGTATATAAGCGTAGGAAACAGGTAGATCTTTCCTCAATGGATGTTGCAAACATCATTAAAGAGTGTTTGCCGGAGGATTTTGCAGACGCTAGAAATGCTTGGGAAGGCCATCATCCTGATACTGAAGTGGTCATTCCGGTTCATCAGTTGATGGATCCGGTTGCACAGTATGTGTTGAATGCAGTTATTTTGTTTTTCCTCGACAAAATTCCCTCGGCACAAGATGTAGGTCAATGGGTTGATTTTTTGGTGAAAAGACAAGCAATCCAAGGGGTATATTTTGGTGCTCGTGGGTTTTATGAGGTGCTACTGGCAAACATGGATGCTCGTTTGCATTTGTTGGAAATGTCATCTTTGTTTTTCAACATGAAAATGATACATGTACTGCCATGGGCGCTTACTAAAGGCTATCAGAGTTTGATACGACACAGGTGCCCCGGTCTCGGTGGAAATAGTCGGATTTTCGTGGACTTGGAAGCATTTTTTTCCTCTTCTGGCTGCCCAATTGGGAAAAGTGATTTGCCCCCCAAACTTGGATACTAATTCCAATAGATTTTGTGTGCTGTGGGATACAAACAAGCCGACACTATCAGGGATTACGGTTGACTGTGGTGATCCAATGGTAGGCAAAAGGCCTTTTAAACTTAAATGGGGGAAGTTTGCACGTGCATGTTTTAGCTGTGGCAAATTTGGCCATATGCAGTCTGAATGCCAAGAGTCTTTGTTTAAATTGCCACCATCTATTGTTCCTACGGCTGGAATTTGTCTTGCTTCTCCCTCCTCTTCATCCATGAGGCTGAAGATGGGGGATTCTAAGGGAAGCATGCAGGCCAAACAAGGTAAAGACTTGACTAAGATCTTGGCTAATGCATAGCCTACTGCAAAGGCTTATACCAAAGGTAAAGCCAAACTGGCAGATTCCACTCATGGTTGCCAAACTCCCAAGAAAATTGCAAAACCTAGTGTTTCACCTGTCTCGAGGAATTATGTACCTGCTTTGGACGGGAGAGGTGGTGGAACTTCTGCATCTGCATCCCATGATCATAAGTCGCTAGTTGAAGCATGGGATAGAGTGGTTCATGCATACAAAGACGCTCTGCTTCGTTCGACATCTGCATCATTGGCGATGTATCAAAATCCCCAGCAAGGAAAACATATGGAATCCGTTTTATTAAATGTTATTATGGAGGCGGATGTGCCTATGGGCAATCCTACTTGATGATTGTGCCTTGTGGTTCTCTTGAAATATTGTACAGATGCATTCGCCTCTTAGATGTTTTACGTATAATGTGTGTGGATTGTGCAACCATGACAAGTGGAAGTTAATCTGGCACTATGTACATACATGTAAAGCAGATATAGTGGTATTACAGGATCATAATCAACATGATTTTGTTGGTCAATCATCGTATGATGCGGGATTCTGGAATTTCTTACGCCGGTATTGGTTCTTTTTCCTGAGTTTTGATGATGGTGCATCATGAATTGCAGCCGGTTTTGGCCCATAATCCAGCAGGGTGTTGGATGGTTATTCAATGTCTAATGCAAGGCAATATTCTAGAATTTGCTAGTATTTATGCTTATATTGCTTTGGCACAAAGATCTCGCTGGCAAGATTTGGTCAAATATCCCTGGTGTTCACATGCTTTTTGGTGTGGGGATTTTAATAATGCACCAGCAAACACGGACAATACAACTGACCAATCGCATATGTTGAACTCAAAACGTTCTACTTGGGATGCTATGGTCAGTGACACAGGTGTTTTGGATCTGTGGGCCAGTACTCGCTCCTCAGAGCGGGGCTATACTTTTGCTCATAATGCTTGCTCGGAATATAGAGCACGATTGGATAGGTGGTATGTATTGGGCTCTCCACAATATGATATGTTTGCATGTGACATGAGGATTGATCGCTCTTTTCCTCAATCGGATCATTTTCCTCTTTGGCTCTTGATCCATATTGAGGCATTGGATGCAGATTCCCCACTTCCCATTAAGCGATTCTTGCATATTAATAATGCGTATCTCTCGCACAAGGCATTCCAAAACTTGATTGAAGCGGTGATTCCTCCACTTATCTCTCATATGTTTATCGATGTGGATGTGGCTTGGTATCGTTTTTTCATGTGGATCCAAGATGTCATAAAGTATTATGGCTTGTGGTACATGCATCGGTTGAGAGATAAAGTACAGAAAGATAAGGTGACTAGTCAAGCCTTAGAAAGTCTTGCAGACACTAGATGGCTTACTCAATCGGAACAAGACGAATTATGAGCCGCTAAAGCCTCTTTGACGCATAATAACAGGAGGAAACTTGAAAAATGGAAAGTTAGATCAAGACAATAGGCTTTAATGGATAAAAGTTGTTCATCAAAACAGTTATTTAAGCATTTGCATCATTCGAGGCAATCTGTATCTATCAAAAGGGTTAAGGTTGATAGTGGGCAATGGACAGTTCATAAAAGTCAATTGGCGGATTCCATGGTGGATCATTTTCAATGGGTTTTTGCCAAGCCAAAGGCTCCCTCAAGTGAGGTTTTGCAAGACAGACAGCTATTGTTGTCATATGTGCATCCTATATTGACAATGAATGATGCAGCTACCCTTGAGGCTAGTTTTACTGAGGCTAAGCTGCATGACAGCTTGTTGCATCCTGGCCATTGGAAATCTCCTGGATGGGGCGGTCTTACGGTTGAAATTTTCCTTCATTTTTGGGGAGTCCCTTAAACAACCTCTACTTTTCATGATCAATCATGCATGGACTACACAATCATTGCCGCAGTCGTGGAAAGAAGGATTAGTGAAATTGTTGCCCAAGCAATCGTTATGTGAATACTTCTCACATTGGCTTCTGATCACGCTTATGCCGATAGTTTACAAATTGTTGTCAAAAATGATAGCGTCCCGTATTAACGACCATCTGTACTCAGGCATACATCTTGCTCAATATGGATTCATCCCTCGCAGGAAAATTATGGATAATATTGCTAAAGCTTTTGTTGGAATTGAGTATGCAAATATACTGGACAGGATGTACTTATCATGCAGGTTGATATAGAGAAAGCATTTGACACTATTCAGTGGGACTTCATTGCTCAGATCATGACGTCTTTGGACTTTGGTTCCAGATTGTGTCGGGTAGTTTTCTATATGAGAATAGTCAATCTGCTGGAATTATTTATGGTGAGATGACTCGGTTATGGGATCTTTGTAGATCGGTTCGGCAAGGTTGCCCTTTGAGTGCTATGTTGTATGCGGGGTTGTATGCTATTTCTACACACCCCCTATTGTTGTATTTCGACTCCTTAACTGCGTTCGGGCATTTGCATGGATTTGAACTACCGTCTCGTGCTCATTTTGTGGCACAAGTGTATGCGGATGATTCCATGTTTTGGCCTAGAAATAGACCTGAGTATGTTCAATGCATTATGAAACCACTACATCTTTATGGGCTGGCTGCATGTCTGCAAATGAATTTCCAAAAATCTAAATTGTTATCGTTGCGTCAAATGGATTGGCACTCGATATTTTGGTCAAGTGAGATAGTGAAGCCTGACCAAATTGTGAGACATCTTGGATATCCGCTGGCTTGGTCAGTTAACAATGCAAAATTATTGGATGGGGTTGAGAACAAATTGAGGTATGAATTGCACTATTGGAAATTATCCACTTGGCCGCTACATGTAAGACTCAGAATAGTACAATCCATATTGGTGGCATACATGCAATTTTTCTTACCTATGTTGCATTGGCCACCCCGTCGACTTCACACCTTGATGTCTCAGATACTGGAGCACTCTTGGTCTACTTCTTCTCAAAAAAAGGGTTTGCGCTTGCTTGCGATGGATAAGTTATGTACTCCAAAGCATTGTGGTGGTCTGAATATTTTGCATTTGGGTTCTCATGTTATAGCAAGAAAGTCCACTTTGTTGTTGGTGTTGGTTGAGCAAAAGCAGCTTTCGACATAAATGTTTCCATTTTTGTGCTCTCATGCTGTTTCTACGCCATCTTTTGGCCATTGGCAGCCATCGTATTGGGATGTGGTTTTTGATAAGTTTGAGGCCACAATACCTGGATGCCCCTTTGCTTCCAGTCTTGTAGCGGACTGGAAATTGGTCACACGGAAGTTGTTGTGGCATGGTAGAGATGATGCCTGCAGAAACTCATTTTGATTAGAAAGTTTACATTGGAGTCGGGTTTTTTATCAAACTCTTGTTCAATGCTCTCCTAGATAGGCTTATTTTCTCTCCCAGAAAGGTATTGACAACATAATTGACGTGATGGACGCTACTGGGGATAGAGGCTCTCATTTAGACAAACTGCTCTTACTTTTGGACTTGGGATGCACTATAGGCGCATGTGGGACAATATTAAAACTCTGGTTGACTCCATATCTCATGTTCCACCGCTGGTTATGGAAAACCGAATTTGTGATTGGCACTACGTTGGTTCTTTGCTCTCTTTGATTTTTGCAAAGAAAATGTACTATCATATGCAGTCGTCCTCTTGGATCCATGAACACCGTAATAAGGTATAGAATATGCACAAGAGCGTCACATGGTGGCAGAGTAAAGTCATGAAAATGTGGCATGCAAAATTGCCTCTGAAGGAGCGACTGTTTATGTGGAGATGCATCATTGGATTTCTCCCAATTGGCAAGTTTCTGCAATCTCAAAGATTGGCCTCTTTGTGATGTGTCTGATGTGGTGCAGCAGTTGAGAACATTTTGCATTTATTGTGGTCTTATTCTCACACACTACAATTTATGGATTGCATCTCCACAGCTCTTCGCATGCATTTTCCTACCATGCATTTTGATAAATCTTTTTGGATCTTTGGAGTACTTCCACCACTGCTTCGGCCGTATGCCTACTTTTTTGGCTGCATCAGATTCTGGGCGCTTTCCCTCAGGTTCAGCAGATTTGAGTGGATTATGTTTCCTTCTTCATGACATCTCTTCTACAGTCTCTCTGAGCTGCCTATGACTTGTACGAGCTTCCCATTAGCCATTACGAGCTCTACTTTGACTGTTCTGATTTCCTATTTGTAATTTTCATGGGTTTTCCTCGTCTTGAGGTTTCCCATTGGTAATTCAATATCTGATATTAAAAAAAAAAATGTGTGTGTGTGTGTGCGCGCGCGCGCGCGTGCAGCAAGGAGAAGAGAGGAGAAGAGGAGACTTGTGTTTACAAGGGCTAAAGCTCACTATCAACATGTGAGCCCCCTTATTCTATTATGTACATAATGAATAAGTGTAGTAGGTAGGCACCTGCCCTAACTGTCCACATGGGGCTTTACCCCAACAACCTCCCACGTAAAGGTCAATGTGGTTGTGAGAGAGAAAAGAAAACCATACAAAACATATACAAGGCCATCACAAGTATGATCTCAACCAACGCCCATTGGCTTACTAAATCTATGTGCATCCAGCTCTAATTGTAGAGGAAGTATAGAGCATTCGACCACATACTCCTCACCAAAGCTGCACACATCTTGCAGGTATCTCACCATACGCTACAAAAGGCCCCTATTCTTAAGGACAATATCAGACAGTGCATGGCTGGCTGCTCCCACTGCAAATGAACCTACCGCAAATGCAATCTTGGGTCTTGAGATTAGTATCTCGTACATGAGACTCCCAAATGCTGATGCAATCATGGAAATATCTACCAATCTGACCATCTCAATCAAATCTAGCTCAGAACTCCACTCATGGAAATCACTTTGACACCCAAACTCCGATCCTTGGAATCCATCCTCATGTCCATTGCATGTCACATGTGCACCAAGAGCATATGTCTATCTTGAACCCTTTGTGGCAAGAGTAATGTCTAGCTCAACCTCACATGCATCAGCCTTTGGCCTAAGCATATCCATGAATGATTGAATCATAGTTGAATCCTTAGCACTCAAGCCATCCATATCCGTCATCGTATCCATAAATCACATGTCCTACTGCACAACTAGCTCAACATGCTCACAAACTGGAGCATCATGCAACCTATCCGCAAAGGAGACATGTCTCGTCTCTTTGCAAGGTTGCGTACTCACAAAGATTGTGATGTCTCACATGTGACATACTCGCATCACATGAATCATTCCAACACTAGCACCTCTTGGTATGACTAGCTATTCTGGATGCAATCTGCAGACAGCTATGCTCATCCAACAAGGCATCCGCTCTACTATCTAACAAAGATCAAGCTCTATGTCAAACCTGGCACATGGCGTACATCTTGCAACACGTATAATGCACCACTCAACAACAATAGTCTGACATCTCTTGCACCAACTATTTCATGCACTGAACCATCAGCTAGACACACACGTCCAAGCATACCACTAGCATATGTGCTAAACCACTCACAACTCTGTGTGACATGAAATCTAGCACTCACATCTAGTAACCAACGCAAAGGTAATGTGTCATCAATCGACATAAGAAAGTCACGAGAAAATATAGAAGCAAAGTCGACATCTCCGTCATGTGTAGTCACATGTTTCGTGGATATAGGCGCATACAGACGTATGCACACCAAACCCTGTGGACACTCTATTTTTTCAAAAAAAACCATGTAATTCAGCCTAAGATGAGTTGTAATCATGATGTGATTAGACAATACCCTCTTTATTTCTTTGAGTCTACACCTTTGTAAGAGGCCGGATGGCCATGGGAATGCCCCCTAACTTTTAAAGTCAAAACCCTTAGTTTTGAAAGAAGAAGTATCATTAGCTAGAAGAAGAAAAAACATGCACTGTGGAGGCTTCTTGTGACTACAACTTGTAATCTTCTTTTCTCATGAGCTAGTAATCAGAATTCTATTCCGAATAGCACATTGTGTTCCTTGTCTCTTGCTCTACAATCTAAGTGTAATCATTTCCAATTCTATTGTGGTTCGCGACGTATTGTTGGTGAACTAAATGCATTGATTTGGAGGTTAAAATGGTTTTTTTTTTATGTTTTGACCATGGATAAGTGTTTCTATGCTTAAGGAAGATCTTTCCAAGTACTTCTGTTTCAGTCTTCTGCACATTTTTTGTGATGGATCGTGATTTATATACCTTCCTAAATGGTGACAGAACTTGGTAGGATTGAGCCCATAAGTGTTGTGATACCTCTCCTTAAGTTTCATGGCATTCTGGATTCATTTGGATACCGAAAAGGCGTGATGACGTTAAGTGGTGAGATTGGACGCATACTGATTGTCTGACTAGAAAGTGGTTGATTTGATTTTGTCGTAGAACGAGTAGCCCCTGAGTTCACTTTGGTGAGATTGACACTCTCATTAAGTCTCCGTCCCCCATCTCGAGTCGCTTCCTTGCATATTGACATTATGTTAGTACAAAAGAGCTATGCTGCAGACGTCCATCGTGGCAACCCGCTAACATCGGCGCCGCTGCCGGAGAAACTGATCCTTAGGTGGTGACTCGGTGTACAAAAAAACAAAAAATCTCCCTTCAAGCTTTTGATACCCGTTCCACTTACCCATAGACAGTGAAGCAGCTAGACGTAGGTTTAGTGCTTGATAGAAACTAGAGTCCGAAACTAGCCAGTGTTATTCCTTAAGAGCAAAGAAAGATGTGAGTGAAGTACAAGATAGTATTTCGTTCTTTGATATTTCACATGCTTGGAAAGGGCTGTTCCACCACACACATTGTTGTTATTTCCGTACTGTTTAGCTCAGTTATGTTTGCTTATTCATTTCAGTTAGGAGTAGGTTAGGAAACAAATTACTCCATCGTTTGTGGCCAGAAGGATCGAGGAAAAACTGTCAAAAATCTTATTTTGGTGTTGAAGACCATAACTTGTAAAAGTTGAAGAAGTGATGGTCATAGCTTCAAAACTGGACCAAACCCAGTAAAACTTTCAAGAAGGGATAAAAATACTTGTTGGAAAATACTGTGCAAAAAACTGCCAATATGCTTGCTAAACATGGATCGCGATCCATGTACCTTTTTGGCAAAATGTGCTAAAATTATTTCCTTTGCTTAGAATAGGCTCTCAAGCATCAGAACCTTGAGTTTGGTGAGAAAAAGAGATCTAGAAGATCATAAAAATCAAAAGATTGGGGTGACCAAACCAAAACCTTGGAAAAGAGGGAAAACAGGAAAAAACTCAACTTTGACTGGCCAAAATCCAAAAAGGGATGAGAAGTGGGATCGACTAGAAGCAAGGAATCAACATAACCAAATTTCATGCCTAGATGCTTTCCAACATGGATCGCGATCCATGTTCCAGGTAGACATCTGACAGTAAGATTTGACCAGTGTACTCCTGATTACTAGTTGAACAACTTTTCCAAAAGGAGCCATAGACAAAAAGTGAAAAAAGCTAGTCAAAATACCAGAAAAGGAGTGGTTTGCAAAAAAACCGCAAAACAGACACAAAATCCTGCTTTTCACTTAGAAAAAACTGATCAAATCCAAAAAGACTGGGGAATAGCATCATCATACCTTGAGTGATCAGGTCACAAAGTGTCAGTCCAAAATCTTGCCAAACATGGATCGCGATCCATGTACCTTTTTGGAAGTTTGAGCTGATAAAAGACAAGCAGGGAAGTGATAATAATTGGAGCACTTTATCCTAAAGGCCACCCTTATCATAAAATTTCAAAGAGAAAGCAAAAGGTGGCAAAAATCAGACCAAGGGGGAAACCACTGAAATAAACCCTAAAACTGATTTTTGTCTGTCCAAAAAAGCTTTAAGGCATTCAAAAACCATATAGTCGGCATCACTAGGCCAAGGACTAGCTAGGGGACAAAATTCAGTGTATTTTGACACAAAAGAACATGGATCACGATCCATGTTCCCCTCACACAAATTGATACCAAACTAGTACCATAGCTAGAGGGCATCATAGAGAGTCTAGTGGTCCTTCCAGAGTTGAAATTGGATGCAAGAAACCATTCCAACAGCTCAGAAATGACAGAAGCTCATGCAAAGTGACAAAATCAACTTAGCCTCCAATCCAGAGATTCATTTCAAAAAAAATTGGTACTGGAAGACCTCTTAATCATGTTAAATCTGATGATAGCAACAAAAGTTCAATTGGCTTCTCAACATGGATCGCGATCCATGTACCTCTGAGCCAGAACCGAGACAAAAACTTACCATACAAGGAGCTAGTCCATAGCGACCTGGTGCTTCTTTCAAAATTGAAATTGGATCAAAATTGTTGAGGTTGTGTATGGAATTGGGTGCTACGTTTTGTCAAACAAAAGCAAGAACAAACAAGAACAGCTGTAAGCTTACAGCTATCAAGCAAATTATTGACAGGTTGCAGGTACTAGAAGATACTACCCAGCAAGCAAGATCAAACGGGAGATTCAAACTATTTAATGAGATAACTCGGTTTGGATTGTTTATGACCAATTCTTCATGAATCTGCGATCATGAAGATTGTACCAGAATACGAACCCCAACATCTTTGATCAAGGGAGTAATCACTCGATGGAAGAAAGTGTGAATCAAAGACCACTGCCGCCTTTGGAACCCATTTTAGAGGAGAGTTTCTCTGACACTTTGTCTGAGAGATCATACGACCTCATGACTGAAGATTCTAACAAGTCAAACCCTAAGGGAACAGCTTCGATGGGTGCAGGTCCTTCTCAGCCTACATCTGATGTGAAATTGTTGTACTTGAAGTTTCAATTTGAAAATGTGCTTAAAGCCAAAATCTATAAGGATGGAATGGACCGCTACTGTGTTAAGTTGGAAAAAAAGCCGAGCGAGTTCAGAGACCTTGTAGATGTCGATTATTACGGGGATAGATATTTTGACTGAGAGGGAATGATGTACCTAGTGGTTCATAACCCTTTTATTGTGGATAAATGGGGGATGACAGGCACCAAGGACAAAGTAGATAATGAGCTGGCTGGTGCACCACCCAAAATGGAGAAACAAAACGCGGTACTCAAACGCACCAATGAGACAGAGCGCCTTAACATAGACAACACATATGTGGGACTTTATAAGTTCAATAATGGAGAACAAACACTCTATTACAGATGTGATGAGCCCCGCATCAAAGAATTAACAGACCGGAAAAACTTGTATGTTTACACGTACACGGAGGGCAGAAGTATTCAGGTGGTCATAATGGACAAGTATTGCCGAAAGTACTCTCCAATGGATCGAAAGGAGTTAGAGAGATATACATATTTTGGAGGACCACTCCACCAATACTACGTAAATCCGAAAGAGGTAAAAACCATGACTACTCACATCAGACCTGAGACTGTACACGAAAGCCCCTTGAGAATCAGAGTGGAGGATTCTTATGGACATGAACGAGTTCCAAAAAGAGAACCTTTAGGATCGATGGTGACTAGGGCTTTCATGAACACACATAGGGGCAGTATTGTTCATGAATTCACTTACACCATTGGAATCCCTCCAACTATTACACGAGATCGACTTGATGAACGTATAGCGGATAGGATATCACTGTTAGTACCAAGAGGAGATTATGAACCAAGAGAAGCCACCCCAGGGGGACCAGGAGTTGTTAGAATGGTTGCAGAGGTCAGGCATATGCAACCATCTCAGGTGGCAAAATGCTTACCCAAATAGTATAATGGATTTGGAGATCCGTATGCCCATGTTTCAATCTTCAAACAAGTATTGAGAGCGTAACAGGTAACTGATTTCCACACTCAATATGAAGGATTTGGGTTGACATTGGAAGGTACTGCCCTGACTTGGTTCCAACCATTAAACAGCTTGGAATTCCTAAGTATTGAGCAACTTCTCCGAGAATTTACTGAGGAATTCTCAAAAAGAGGGATCAAGCATAACATTGTCTCCTAGATCTATGCATTTAAGTAAAAGGAAAAAGAGAAAGTGAAGGAAGCATCGCTTCGTTTCAAGCAATACATAGAAAGATGCCCTGCTCGAGAACTACCTCAGGATGAAAGACTATCAATCCTCTTCATAGAAAGATTGCGAAAAGACATGCTCCAAAAGGACTTGCACCTGAAAGCATGTGTAACCTTTGAGCAAGTCACGAAAGAGGCTTTGTATCTTGTAGATAACTGCAAAGCATATGGGGAGGTGACTGAAGACACAGATCAGGGGACTAGTAGCACCTCTTCAACCACGAGTGAGTCCACAAAAAAATTGAGAGGGAAAAACCCAACTGTGCTGGACGTTGATCGAATGATCGAGGAAGTGATCAGGAGGATAAACCAAGGAAACAGGAAGAACCCAAACACACGACAACCGCCCACCCAAAAATGTGATACTTGTGGAGGAGATCATCCAACCCAATGGTGCAACCTTCAACAAAGGCCAAGGATAAACGCACAATGAATATTGAAATGGTGTGCTACAGAACAAAAATGGACAAACACGAAACTCACGAATGTTTCTATAATCGGAACTAGCCAAGGCAACACCCAAGATTATCAGTTAATATTCATTTGATTTCACTAATCTCTACTTTTAGTGCTCAACAGGTCACATAGATTTTGATACTGTATACTCAAGGGTTGAAGATTATACTTGACCACCAAGTAAGTATAAGATCTTTTTCACCTCATCGTAAGTATATGAATTGATTCAATTTCATTTCCAAATAAGTTTGGTTACGCTCTACAAGTGGGATGCAATTGCGAGCATGCTTTCATCCACTTTGCTCTTCAACCACATGACAAGGTCATGTACGATCACAAAATTTTAGGCAAATGGTGTTTCGGTATTTTTTTGACAAGCTGTCACTTTCTCTCTTAGCTGTTCATTAGGGTATCATGAAGGGTTTGCTCCCTACTGCAATAGTCTCAAACCTACATGGTAGGATTTCGTTTGGCACATGTTGATTAGACACAAGGTGTGCAGCATGGTCTAGTAACTCATGGAGTTTGGTTTAGCCAGTGTGGAGTAAGGTTTATAAGGGTCTCTCTCACTCATGTCGTTGAGTGTTTGCAGTTACCTCAACACACAAGTACTTGCTAGATGTATTTTTCTTGACATCCTTCTTTGAGACATATTCCACATGTGCAAAATATGAGTCTCTGGGACTGACATTGGTGCATGTTTCCTAATGATGTGTCGTGACAGAGTCTCTAGGTGCTGCAAGTATCCATTTATTAGTCCATTTTGAGCACATAGTATCAGGAACAATTTCAATGGCTAGAAAGTGTCAGGTGTGAAGCAAAAAATTGTTGAGGTTACAAATACTGTAAACAACATTGACAGATGGTTGTTTACACATATAGCAAGGCTATGTTCTGTTAATGAAAATGTTTTATTGTTGGTACCTAGATGTGCTTAATTTTCATAGCCTATTATGGTCCAATGGTTTAGCAAGGCTTTAAAGTATTACAATGCACAGTATTTAGTTTCTTTTTGTAGAGCTATTTATCCATTGTTTTTCTTTTGTTATCTAAGTGCTATGAGAATAACATTGCCATATGCATTGGCAATTAAAGTCATGAAAATGCAAGTTCGGGTACATTTTTGCTAAATGCATGCTCACTAGGTGTTATGGTCCCTAGTGTTTAGCAAAGGCTTACTTGGAGTGGTATGCAAATTCATGAACTTGATAGCTTACAAAGCATTTCACACCATGGGTGCAACATCTCTATGAGATTTCCTATGGATCTACCAACCACCATATGAGTTGATGGCTCAGTATGGGTGCTTGTAGATAAGGTGATTGGACTATCTAAAGTCTATTTTAGTCTATTAACTCTCTAAAGTTAACCAAGTTGGTTATGAGTCATCTTGACCCTCTTTACCATTTATTTTCGGAGGATTGTCTGTAAATGGTTGGGGAGGAAAAACTCACTGCAGTACTGCCACTCGTCTAGAGACAGATGGGCAACTCGTAAGTATTAACCTCATACTAAAGGATATGCTAAGAGAATACGTTAGCAAGAAGCAAACCAACTGGAAAGATTACCTTTCTAGTTTGGAGCTTGTTTATCATAATGCAAAGCATGTTGCGACTAGATTTAGTCCCTGCATGTTTATGTCATGTTTTCAACCTTGATCACCATTATGGTGGGGTTGCCTATTGATAGAAATGATAGAAACTCAAGGACTTTGTATAGGCTAATGAGTTGTATCAGCAGGTCACTTTCATGGAAAGTTGAGAAGAGGTATTCTTGAATGTTCTAGTATCTTCAGAAAGTCCAACTCCTGATCACTCATCTAGACACCTCTTAGTTGTGGTAACTCGATTACAATACGCAAGTGAGTTATAAATAGAGTCTACACTTAAACCAGCCACACCAACGATTGCGAAGGGACAACAATGTGGTAAATCAAGATGTTTTTCTTGGTTTCATTGAACCTCCTACTGACCTGTGTACTAGTCAAAGGAACAACTCGACCTCTGAGAGGTGCCACTACGGAAAACATTAGTGTTGTTCATAATATATTAGTTTTCAAGGACAAAAATGCTTCTCCAAGGGGGGAGTAATGTCATGCCAAGGGTACGACTAGGTGGGCACGGCCCGAGAAAAGTGACGGACACTCATGTAGTATAGGGGTACTCATGCAATATAGGGGTCTATATGTAGCCAAGAGCCAGTGGCCAATATGTAGTGCGGTTGGGTGGTTATTTGAATGTGTGCCTCCCCTCTGGTCTTACAATGTTGTCTTGTATCTTAGATGCATGTATAGAATATACCAAGCCACTGCAGGCTCCCCTTGAAATCACTAACAATCTGCAATGCATCTAGAAAGAGTGCTCTCTAAGTAGTGCCAGACACCCACAATTTGATAACTGTTTCATTGAGATCAAGCTCTATCTCAGCTGAGGAACATAGTGCACATGTCATGGCGCATATGACGCACCACTTGTTAATGACAAGCAAACATCTCCTGCACCTGCAATGTCAAACATTGAACCATCGGCCAAGTGTATACAACCAAAGCTCCCACTAGAGAATGTGTTGAATCCCTCACGATGTGGTGTGACGTGAAAAACTATATCCTCATCTAGCAACCAACTAGGAGAAGTGTCATTGCTGGAAGATATGTTAGCAGGAGGAATGCTAAAGGCAAACGTGATATCACAGTCATTGGCATATGAAGCCACCACTCTAGAATGTGTCAAAACCTCATTTGCATCACACATAGATCTTTGCTGCTGCTTTATATGTCTAAAGCAGTACCACCTAATGTGCCATATGTGACCACAAGGCCAACATCGCATATATCAGCAACTACAAGATTGTCGTCTCTCACGAGTCATCACTGTAGACTCCAACTATCACACATGTCTACTATATGGACGCCAAGGAGCTATGGTGAGAAAACTTAGGAGAAACTTTCCAAAGTCTCCCATGTAAACTGAGCAAAAAACCTCAAGAAAAATCTCAACCATAGACTATGCCAGAATGGCAACAAAGTGGGAGATCACTTGACCACTACTGAGAACCATGATCAATTGCATGAGGGGCTGTAGATAGGGGTGATGGGTATGGGGCGAGGGGGTGTAGGTAGAGGCGAGGGGATGTAGGTAGGGTTAAGAGGGGTAGAGAGGGGCAAGGGGGGTGGGTAGGGGCAAGGGCTAGAGAGGGATGAAGGGGTTAGGGCTGGGTGAGTATGCAAGGAAAAGTGCAAGCGGGGAAATTTAGGCCCTAGCTCATATATGGCAAAAAATTAGATTAGAAAAACACGGTCTCAACTTAATGAATTAATATTAATGTCAAGCGTATTGATGGAAAGAAGAAGAAGGAACTCAGTGATGATGAGAAGAGGAAGTGAAAGAGAAGTTGCTTAGCAGGAAAGCCTCGCAATGAACACTGTGAGTGGTGTTTCTAGGCTTTCTTCCTCTCTTCCTTGGCCTTATTTTCTCAGGAATCTCACTCTACTCAACTATGTCTTCATCACAAACCTCTGCACCACAATTGTCAATTTGTATACTAGTGCATGCATTGTCCTTTGTGCAATCTCAATCTTCCACTGCATCAAAGGGACTACCCTCAAGCCTTTGGCTGGCTTTGAGGTGGCCGAATCCACTATGCAGAGTATGAGGTTGAGTGGGAGGCATGTGAACAATGAATAGTGAAGGTTATGCAGCCGTCCTCATTTACCATGTGCGGGATATGCCCAATTAGGCATGTGGACAAGCTATCTCAGGTTTCAGGTTCAAATCAGTTTAGGAAGTGTTTTGGCACCTTTGTGAGCTTGTGAGCAGGCCGTGCATGTCCAGGCACTTGAATTAGTTGCATATCCTCTGGTTGCACACAACATGATCGTGAGCATGGCATTCAGTACCCATCGTGAGCATTTTACAGAGCATAGGACCCTTTTTCTCAAAACACACATTTTTCACTTATTTATTAATAAGTGACTCTCGTTGGAAAAGTAGGTAGGGCAAATTGCTAAGGCATTATAAAAGAAACCTAGCGCTAGCAATTTTAGGCAGAAGAGACGGAAGAAGTTCCAGCAACTTGCATTGTTCTCTCCTCAGCAAGACCGACAAAAGACAGCCTATCATTTTTAGCCAACAACAGTAGCTAGCATTTTTGGAGCAGTTCCTCTAGTGTTCTCTACTATAGATCAGCCTAGCGGTTTCAGTTTGCAGATCCAGACTAGCATTTGCATATTCCACCACCAGATCAGCCAAGCACATATGCGTTTTCATTTTTCAGCACTTAGCCATTGCAGATTTAGCCCCTAGCCTCGCATATCTCACCTACCAGGCAGATCCTCGCTGTACCGTTGAATCAACCAGCGTTTACAGTTTCAGCCCGCTATTTTCAGTTTTCAGCATCTGTGTTTTCAATGCATCGTCGTCAAGTCATCGTCATCGCCATCCTTGCTGACACAGTGTCAGAGATTAGCAAAACGTTAGGGTCTTGCAGATTTCAGCATTTTAGCCCTAACATTTTCAATTTTCAGTGACCTACGTTGGTCATGAATGGTAAATTTACTTCCCCACCCCTTTCATTTATATTGCTAGCTCCATGTTCGAAGCGAGTGGCTCTACTAAAAGTCTCCTTCAAGCAGCTAAGCACGCTCAGCCGGGACTGTGGGCCCATGGCATGCATGTCTTGGCTTGAACTATCAGGATTGGGCATTGGGTATCCTTCCATGATGTCGTAGTCAGAGGAAGAGTCACTAATCGATGCTCACATATGCATAAAAATCAGCTCCTTAATCTACTATTTGCAGGCATACAATTTGGGACAAACAACTCAATTGAGCATAAAGCGCATAACCATATATGCAAGTAGTGAGCAAACAAGCTCAAAACATAGCCCACAAGATAATTGCTTGCCAAAACGTGTGAAACCTATGTGACTGCCTGTAATCTGTAGCCACATGAGCATATGCAACTCTCATTCCTGCGAGATTGGGTACAAGAGCACGAAACTGTGTCCAAGCTGACAAAACCTGTCAAAGTGGGAGTCAAACTCAACGACTAAACCATAAGAGAGTAAAACTGAAGATACGCATACAACATGCCAAGAATCTGGGAAAAATACCTCAGATATTTTCCTATAAACTGAGTCAAAACTCAAAAATCTCACCAAAACTGCATGAAAACAGATTCACAAATGGTATACATGCATTGCCAAAAACCTGGCATACTGGCTCACTCCTAAATGAGTGGCTCTATCGATGACTACATCGAGTGACTACATGTGTCCAAAAACCATGTAAACCTGTGAACCTGCTAATGTGTGAGCTATACCTAGCTCAACTTGTATCCACAAATGCATACATAGCATAAACTGCACAAAATTGTGCTAAAACCACCCTCTGGAATGCCCCACATATTCATACATGAGCATTATGTGTGCCGCATAAGTGGTCGTAAATATCGTTCAAGATCTGCACTCGTAGGAAATCCGCTCATGGATGGTCTATCGGATCCACTATGCACTAGTGTGTGCCACCAAAGCAACAAAAATGGGGGGCTATCAAAAACAAATTGTCGTGGAGGGGTGGGGGGGCAAGGAGACACTGCAAAGTCAAATCACTGCAGATGCAGGCTAGAGGAGAGCTGATGCCGATCTTGCTTGTCTGTCTCTTGGTTTTTCAAAGTCAAGAAAATGGGGTGTCGAGGATGTTTGTCGGAGTAAAAATTGCTTTGGAATGAGTGTGGGAGGGTAGCTGATGGCAAAGCTATGCTGGAGGAGAGCCAGCCCATGCTCTCTCACTCTCACTTGAGGCCAAGAAACAAGAATTATCGATGCCATCTTTCGTGGTCGGATGGAAGTGCTCTGATGCTGTAGACATCGATGGTTGAAGTTGCTGAGAAGAATGCTAAAAACAAATCATCAAGTCTGAGAGCTTGGCTCTCTCGCTCTCTTTGACCAAGAAGAGAAATTGCTCTCGCTCTCTCTCTTCTTGCTTGTCCACCAAGAGAGCTTCCAACTCTTGTTTTATCTTCTCCCTATCGATCAAGATTCTGTGTGAATGTGCCCTTACACACACCTTTGGATAAATTAAAATAAGTTTTATGCTCTTTGTCAAACTGCAGCTGGCTGAGAGCATTTGAGATTTCCAGCGTTCTGTTTATCCAAAGAGCATAAAACTTATTTTAATTTATCCAAAGGTGTGTGTAAGGGCACATTCACACAGAATCTTGATCGACAGGGAGAAGATAAAACAAGAGCTGGAAGCTCTCTTGGTGGACAAGCAAGAAGAGAGAGAGCGAGAGCAATTTCTCTTCTTGGTCAAAGAGAGCGAGAGAGCCAAGCTCTCAGACTTGATGATTTGTTTTTAGCATTCTTCTCAGCAACTTCAACCATCGACGTCTACGGCATCAGAGCACTTCCATCCGTTCTGGGCTGAGAGCATTTGAGCTTTCCAGCGTTCTGTTTGACCAAGACTCGATTGTGTGTGTGTGTGTGTGTGTGTGTGTGTGTGTGAACACAACCACTCACACAATCAATTTGCTTGAATCCCTTCTGGAGCTACTCGATTCAGTGCTAGGGTAGAGAAACTTATCAACTATTCTTTGTGTATATCAAGAATAAAGATGTATATCAGATTGCGAACACCGAACGTCTAGCCCTAGGCAAAAGCGCAACGCCTTTACCCCAACAAATAAGACATGAAGATGGACATTAAAGAATATAATTTATTGTCACAAAAGCCACTAAAAGTTGTGAAGCCTCAATTTTGAGCCAATTGTTACTTTATCCATGTGTACACATTTTTGTTGAGAGCTAGGGCCCATTGAGCTTCTAGATTAGAAAGAAATGTGTTATTATTGAGCCTTAGTTACCTTAGGTCTTTATTTCTTCTAGAATCCCTAGGTATATAAGTGAGTTTTGAATCACTTTTAAGGGTTTATCTTGAGTTGAGCAACATTGTTGAGCAATATTGTGAATTGTCATTGATTCTAATCAAGATTTCTTGTGCATGCTATTGTTGCATTGCAATTCTAATGACACAATGGAGATATCCTACTTTTAATCTCCATTTTAAGTGCTTTCACGATGTGACATTTTGTGTTGAGAGGTGTTTCTTGTGATCTTTAATTGCTCCTTTGAGCGCCTTAAAGTTGTTGTTTTTGTTAATTTTTATTCAAGAGTGATTAGGGAAGTGCATTGACTCTGAAACATGCATTCTGCTCATGTTTTGATGATTTGGTAAATGAAGGGTACAAATTTTCATTTCCAAGACTGTGTTTCTTGGCCTTGGCACAATGTCATAGTGTTAGTTGTCTCTCTTTTGCAGTTTCATGGCATTTCGAGCTCATTTGCTTAGTGAAATTATAGGATGATCTAGTAGGAAGAGTAGTTGAAACGTTGCACATTTGCTTTTGATTTGTTAAGTGTTTAAATGTCTTAATTACGTAGTGGATAGTAGGAAGAGTACTTGAGATGTTTCACATTTGATTTTGATTTGTTGTCAAGTGCTTAAATGTCTTGAATTCATTGTTTTTGCACCCCAATCGGGGTGACTCAATGAAAATTTATGAGAGTTATATTACTGATTAGAAACATATGCTATGGACATCCACCACAGTGACCCACTAACATTGGTGCCGTTGCTAAGGATCAAATCTAGATTGGTAGAGTGGCCTATTCTTGGCTTAGAGACCACCTAAATTAGCTAGAGTACCATATTTCATTTTCACCTATGATAGTGTAGTGAAATAGGATTTTTGTACTTGAGAGAAGCTAGAAGTGAGGAAACTTGCAAGGTCTCTTATTTGGTTGTTTTTGTGTCGGCCGAGTGCCAAGCCTCACCATATCGATGCTAGCAAAGCAAGAACCACAGACATAAAATGTCAATCCATGGGATGTACCTGACCCAACTAGTGCATAGAGGCTACAAGAGATATCTAATCCCTCAAAAAAACCAAGTATAGTGTGCTCTCACCAAGATCAGTCTCAGGTATGTGTCAGACACCAAACAACTAACCTTCTTACCGCAAGCCTACTATGATGATTTTGTGTAGCTATAGTGCTCTAAATGCGACAAAACTTGCGACTTAGAATTTGCAGAGTATTCTCACCAACCTCATGTGCTCAAAAGCCATTTTTGACACTTGGACATAATTGTGCCAAAGATAAACAACGTGTTTATTGCAAGCCTAATACGATGATTTTGTATAACTACGGTGTTCCAAATGCAACAAAACTCGCTACCTAGAATGTGCAGAGTATCCTCACCATCCTCATGTACACAAAAGTAATTTCTAACACTTGGGCATACTTGCGTTGAAGATAAACAACCTAATTTGGACAAGTCAATTTTGACCTTCAGAGCACTCTATAGCTTTCTTAGGACGTGCTCTATCTATTCCTATGATCAAAAACCAACTTGGATGCATGTATGGTGCAAAAGGAATGAAAACAACTAGTAGATGGACACGATTAAAACCACAACTTCATCATAAGAAACTTACGTAGAAAGGACGAGCTTTCGCATTGGTATGCTCCAAATTGCAATGCAACACCACACGAGGGAGACACAAAGAGATGAAACAAGAGGGAGCTTATAGACATTACAACAGTGTACACTTACTTTCATTCTCCAAAACTTACAAAACCCTTACAAAGATTGGCTTTTATACCTTAGCCATAGGGTTTGAAATGTGCACTGCTTAGCGCCCAAGACCTTTGAGGCTCCACAACTTAATATATCTAGTACCTAGGCACGTTAATTGACATATTCTTTATAGTTTGGAACTCTCATTGAGCCCGTAAGTTACAATTATCACAATGTCTAGATAAATAAAAAAATTACAATACATGGCCATTTTGGAAAAATATAATATATGTAACTCCAATCTTTACTACTTCTTCATATTCATCCTTCATGTGCATTTGCAAGGTATTGGGCCTTTGGAATCTTCTGTTAACTGATGTCAGCTCAGTTGACATTCCCCCCTTTCAATTTTAGTACCCGTCCTCGAGCACTATTGAAAAGTGTTTGTGGAGGTTGGAAGGTTGTCGATGGGCTATATCGTCTTCATTTGTCGTTGAATTTGTTGATGAGGTTCATTTTGCCGTAGCATCTTCATTGGTCTCACTAATATCGCATTTATCTGTTGTAGTTGCTTATGGTGAGGCTTCTGTTTATTTATTAAGAGTATGTACAAGAGAAGTAGAATGGTGAGGATCTAAATTAGATTCTAATACCTGGCTTGTTGGGATAAATCCCCATGTGGTGAGTTGGGCGAGGCACCCACCCACTACACTTATTTATTATGTACATAATAGAATAAGGGGACTCACATGTTGATGGTGAGTTTTAGCCCCTACAAACACAAGTCTCCTCTACTCCTCTCTTCTACATTGCTGCACACACACACACACACACACACACACGCACACACTCACTCACGCATGCTCCCGCTTGCACACTTCAATTGGTATTAGAGCTAGAGGATTGGAGAGCACCATTGGAGCTCGACAGGGAAGCACGTAGGTAAGCAACAAAAACTTCATCACGTTTTTGTAGATTTGTTTTAGTCTATCAAAAGGCTTTTATTCAGGCCAATTCTCTCCATTTCTAACCGATTTTTTGTGCTCTTCAAATTTGCAGAAGAAAGTTTTCTCAAAATTCTCACCGATTTTGAGATATGTCATTCAAATTGTCAGCAGGTCGTGTAGGATAGGCTGCCAATTTTATGGATCAAATTTCTCTTGGTTAGAATCAACATTTCACGTCAAATCCTACTATTTCTAACTGTTTTTGCATGCTCTACAACCTTGTAGAAGGAAATTTCTACAAATTTCCCATAGTATCTACTTCAGACAGCAGGGTGGTGTACTTTTGCAGGTTCTTTTGCTTACAAATCCTTTGCATTGCAAGAGTTTTTTGGCATGTGTACATATACACATAGTCAAACACACACTTGTAGATTGATATGCAAGTGATGTATGCGTATTGTGGTGATCTAGTGTGCTTTCACAGTTGATTTGCTACATCGGGAGAGCTTGGATTGAGGTTGTTGGTTCTCTTATTTTATGCATATATGGTTTACTCTTTGTGAAGAGAGTGGGACTGAAAATTTTAGCAAATTTATGTGCATACGTTGAGAATATCTTGTGGATGTATACACTCTTGTGGACTCTCAAGATTTGAGAGTGGATACATCACAAGTTATGTGTATTGACTTGTGCGATTGAGCAGATTTCAGAAAGTGTTATGCATGGATTTGCAGAGAGTTTTGAAAGCATTTCTAGCATGATTGTGACCTAAAATTTTAATGATTCCGATGCTCATTTTGGTGCATGCTTGATGCTTGTTTATATTGCCATGTGGATGTGCATGATGTGCGCTTTTCGACGGATGATATTCTTCGCCTTGTAATGGAATATGTGTGTTGATTCTCAGCTGTTTGGAGCATCAATTTGTGTCATATTTTGGTTTGTTTGCATCCAAGTTTATGTTAGTATATGCCTCCCTTGTAGAGTGCGGTTGATGCACTTTGTGTTTTGGATTATAGGATTGTTTTCCAGGTTCAAGGAGTTGAGACTTTGGGGCAGCTCATGTATGCTTGAGGGCAGATTTTGCGCATGATTTGCTCATGGTTTTGAGCATGTTTATGGCATGTATGGTTATTATGGTTAGATAGTCAAATACTGCCAAAATTTTGCTGGATTCTTCTTGCGAGTTTATTTGTTTATGTGTATGTTTTGCAATCATGCTTTGATTGCATTTTGGCACTCAGTGGTTGCTTTGCCATTGTGTTTTAGCATCACATTGTGAGCGTGTTTACTCACCATATTATGTCATTTGACATGTATGCATTAATCTCTTTAGGAAATAGATTGTTGATGGATTCATCGGTTATCGCATAGTGCATAGTGCATAGTGCTCTTAAATTAGAGCGGGTTTTTGGCATCATTTGAGCAGTTTTAATCACTTGTTTTGATACATTGATTGCTATATTTGCTGAAAATTCTCTTAGATAGCTTATGCGAGTTTATGTTGTATTTTGACAGTGCTTGGTGTATGAGTTAGCGAGGCTTTGGCTATTGTCAATTAATCAATTTGTGCTTGATCACATGTTATCGCCATGAATTTGGCATGGACATCATTGTTAGGGTTTCTGCTTTTGCATACAAGGTTTGATGGTTCAAACTTTGAGCATTGGAAAGCAGGTATGCATGATGCATTGACTCAGTGGGCCAAGTGTTGCCACTATAAAGCATGGATGCTAGGCCAGAATCTATGACAGACAATGAGTGGGGGGACTTGGATGAGCTTGCATGTTTGACAATCATGTTACACCTTGGTGAGTCTGTCTATTGCATCGGTTTGGATGCATGTACAGCTAGAGATTTATGGCAGAGATTGTGCAATGCTTTTGGCACAAATGACTAAAGAGATGCCTACAGTCAGGACGATCTTGCAAACATAGAGATATTGTGTGTTGGCATTGTGGTCATACAGGGCATGTATGTAGGTGTTGTTTTTTATGGATAAGACAACACAAGAGACATCACAGGAGAGATGCTATTACTTTGGATGATGCAGCAACATATGTAGCATATGTGATGTTAGCGGGTCGCCGCGCGACGGACGTCTGCAGCATAGCTCTTTTGTACTAACATAACGTCAATATGCAAGGAAGCGACTCGGGATGGGGCACGGAGACTAAATGAGAGTGTAAATCTCACCAAAGTGAACTCAAGGGCTACTCGTTCTACGACAAAAGCAAATCAACCACTTCCTAGTCAAACAATCAGTATGCGTCCAATCTCACCACTTCACGTCATAACGCCTTTTTGGTATCCAAACGAATCGAGAATGCCACGAAACTTGAGGAGAGGTATTACAACACCTATGGGCTCAATCCTACCAAGTTCTGTCACCATATGGGAAGGTACATAAATCACGATCCATCACAAAAAATGTATAGAAGACTGAAACAGAAGTACTTGGAAAGATCTTCCTTAAGCATAGAAACACTTATCCATGGTCAAAACATCAAAAAACAACCATTTTAACCTCCAAATCAATGCATTTAGCTCACCAACAATACGTAGTGAACCACAACAGAATTGGAAATGATTACACTTAGATTGTAGAGCAAGAGACAAGGAACACAATGTGCTATTCGGAATAGAATTTTGATTACCAGCTCAGGAGAAAAGAAGATTATAAGTTGTAGTCACAAGAAGCCTCCACAGTGCATGTTTTTTCTTCTTCTAGCTAATGATACTTCTCCTTTCAAAACTAAGGGTTTTGACTTTAAAAGTTAGGGGGCTTTCCCATGGCCATCCGGCCTCTTACAAAGGTGTAGACTCAGAGAAATAAAGAGGGTATTGTTTAATCACATCATGATTACAACTCATCTTAGGCTGAATTACATGGTTTTTTTCAAAAAAATAGAGTGTCCACAGGGTTTGGTGTGCATACACCTGTATGCGCCTGTATCCACCAAACATTCCCCCCTTCCTATTCATTGCACGTCCTCGTGCAAGCTATCTCTGAGTGAGTTTACTTTACTATCTTCTTTCGAGCGTTGCAGTGAGATTTCTAAATTTTTGAGCTCTTGCTTCAATCTCGACTTTGGTTGCCAGCTCTCTGAAGGGATTATTGTTGATGGTACTTTGGTAGGCGATGTGGTGGGCCAACAGATCTTTCGTCATTGGATGAATATAGAAGAGTCCACTTCGAAGAAACCTGTCATGAAAGCTTCCTCGAAGGTCTGCATGTAATGAGAGGGAAGAAACATGACTCTTGCATATAATCCCATGATAACATTTCTGCTGGGGATTTTTGTTTCCATATTCCAGCAAATACCCCGCGTACCCCCGACAAAAACTTGCTAGGAATGCTCTACTGCTTCAATGTCTTTGAAAGCTGTAATGTATGTGATGAGCATTTTGGCAATCTTTACAAGCATCTGAAAAGCGAGATCTGGGATCTCTTTCATCATATTGATTACGCCTTTTAGAGTTTGCACCATGTATTGCTTGGATGGGGGGTTGTTATAAAGCGGTTTTGTGATTAACGGGTAGTTTAGCACTGCCGGTCTTTTGCTTTGCCAACTATAAAAACTGTCCTAGGATCGTCGTCTGTTGATGGGACAGTAAGTGGGGTCGATCTTGAGATGCTAGGGGGCATTTCTGTAATATGTTTCATCAGTTGGTCATTGATCGAACGATTTTTTCTGCGAGAGTGGCTGATTGTCGAGGATGGCCTGAATCTGAAGGGCTGTAATCGGAACCTCTCTGTAGTCCCCTCTGCTATTTGGTTCAAGTTCGGGGAGCATCTTTTGCTGCCATAATCAAACTTCTTGCCGCATCAATGGTAGTGTGATCATCTCGTGCCCATGATTTTTTGCTACCTCATCTTGAGTGATCATGAGGAGGGCATACGATTCTAGCACTTTGAGTTCATATTGCATATACGCCTTGTGTGAAGGGTCCTTTACTTCTGAGATCCAGCACTGAATTTCATCTTATGCCGACTCCAAGGTGGATGTTGTGGTTGGATCTGCAGATTCTTGCATGTCTTTTCCAATGCTCGTAGTGGTAATCTCTGTTTGATGAGTTACAAATGTTGATTGTTCGAATCCTTCTCCCTGCTCAAATTCCCCTGGGTCATGCCGATACTTTGTTTGATTAGCACACAACCATAATTGTTTGTCCTTTCCCCGCCTATACAAATGGTTGGCAATGAGCAGATAGTGTTTGGACTCTTCTTCGACAGTTTTCATTCTTGCTTTGCCCCATTCCGTTGGAAAGGTTTTGTTTTTTAAGTGCTCAACTATGTGAGCACTCCATTTAGGTGCTTGTACTACACGAAACATGGTGGCATGTTCCACTGGGGGCTGTATTGTACAACTATCACAGGATTTTATATATTTATGGACACTGTGTTCCATGTTTGGCCAGTAGACACCCAGTCTTTGTAACCGTTGGCCTGTCTGTGTTTCACCAGTGTGAAATCTCATCTTTTGTATATGAGCTTGTTTGAGGTAGTAGGTGGTATCTTCGGGTTGTACACATAGTCTCAGTATCCCATTCTTACCATGTTTGTACAGTCGTCCTGCTTAAAGTTGGAGATTTTGTGTTTGATGGTTGTCTTTCTATCTGCAATGAGCCGATTGTGAGTAGAGGAATGACCTCTTTTATCCATCTCGGCACCATTTCTATGTTAAACAGATATGAATCAGGAAGGTCATCATCAACACCCTCAGGTGCTTCCCCATGAAATAGTCGTGAAAGATGATCTGCTCTTTGGTGTGTGGTCCCCTTTTTTACGACCACCGTGAAGTCAAACTCAACCAACAGTATAAACCAACGAACAATTCTTCCAGTGTTGCAAGGTTTGTTTACTAGATACAGTAGTGCTTGATGATCCATGAAGAAGACAAACTTATTTGCTAGAAGGTAGTGATTAAATTTCTTGACAGCATAGATAATTCCCAGACCTTCTCTTTCGTTGTGGTATAATTTCTCTCTGCGTTGCTTAGTTGCCGACTAGAGTAGAAAATGGGAAAATCCATTTTCTTATCTCTTGGCTGGGCTAATATACACTTGATGGCATAGGCTGATGCATCCACATGGACATGAAAGATTTTTCTCCAGTCAGGGGCTTGCAAATTGGAACTGAAATTAAATGTTGCTTCAATTTTTGGAAAGCCTGCTCACATTCCTCCGTCCATTCGAACTTAGTTATGAGGACGTACAATGGCTTGGCTATTACAACATACATGTATATGAAACGCGTGTAGTATCCGCAATGCCCCATAAATGCTTGCACTTCTTTTATCTTCGTTGGTCTCGGTAGTGCAGCAATTGTCTGCACCTTTTCTTGATCAGTTGAAATTCCGTTTTTGGACACACTGTGGCCCAAAATTCTACCTTGTCTTACCATGAAGACGCATTTTTCCGGGTTTAAGCAAATACGATACGTTCTGCATTTTTCAAAGACTTTTCCCAGATGAGTGATGTGGTCACTTTGTCAATGGGAATGAACACAAAGATCATCCATGTAGATCTCCAGAAATTGTCTGAGATATTCTTTGAATGCGTGGTTCATTAGTCTTTGAAATGTGCCTGGGGCATTGGTCAAGCCGAAAGGCATTACCCTGTATGCAAATATACCCCACTCTATTGCAAAAGCTGTCTTATGTTGATCTTCCGCTCTAATCATCAACTGGTTGTAGCCTGAGAACCCATCCAAGAAACTATAGGCCTCTTTCCCTGCTACCCTCTCAATAACATGATCGGTTATTAGCAGTGGGTAGTTATCCCTAATGGTGGCTGCATTTACTTGTTTGAGGTTTACATAGACACGCAGTTTGCCATTCTTTTTGGGTACCACCACAATCGGGAACATCCACTCGGTGTGCTCAACCTCGTTAGTTTTTCTCCTTAATTTTCTTTGCAAAAGTTTCATTGTACGTGTAAGGACATTGTCTGCGTGGTCTCGCATCACTCTTAAGGGGAATCGTGTGCTGACATATCTCAAGATCTATCCCCTTTAGATCTTTGTATGACCATGCAAATACATCTTTATATTGCATGAGCGTATCGACTAGAAGTTGCTCTTCCTCTTCAGTAAGGTCCGTGGCAATATATGCCGGTTTAGGCTCCTTACCTGGTTCTGCTAAGTTGATGCTTTTGGTGTTTTCATGCCCATCATATGAAATTCCTGGTTCTTTGGGATCTTGTTTGGGTTTTTGCACCACTATCTTCCTATCTTGAATGGTATACTTCTTATAGTGGGAAGGTGCATCAAATTTATCATCAGTTTCCATTTTTGTTGTCCAAACTTCCTTCAAAGCTCGTTTCAAGTCATTGTATTTGACTTTACGCTCCATCTTGGACAACTTAAACAATTTTTCGGTATTTTTCTCTTTTCTTGGTCTTTGTTTTGATGTTGTTTTGGTTGACTCAGGTTTCATATATCGCTTTGATATCTTGTCCTTGAGGTAGTCAGTCGCTTTGACTAATCTTAAGTACTACGTTTTGTCAGTTAATAGAGGTACTGAGTCCTCATTGTGCTTGTTGTGGTCGTTTCTACGTTTATCTCGATACCTGCATTGTCTTTGAGGGTTTTGGTTTGGGAAATCATAGTAGATCACTCGTTGATCCTTCCGTTTGATGCTCTGACTTGAGCTACTAGACAGCTTGTCGTCCGCGTTATCCTCTAGCGTCTTATCAGTCGAGTCGTGAAAATCTTCTTCATCCGTTTGGACAAGGTCTCTTATAGAGATTTCTTCCACTATGCGTCGGCACTCGGCCACCCCTTCCTTGTCAGGTACGTCTTCCTCTGTTTTCGGAGTTAGGCGGACATTCATCATCTGGGATGGAATGATATCATACCCTTCCTCATCACAGAATTTGGTGAGGGTCACCTCGTTTACACAAACATCAAGAGTAGCTAGTATTTGTTGCCATCCAAAAGATTCGAACATCTCTTTTGGAAAAGTCGCTGGTATCTATGCTTCATCTTGTGCAGTCCTATCAAGAATGCAGTTTTCATGTTTTAGACTTCCACAATCGGAAGCTTCTCCTGTCCATTAGTGAGCTTTGTTCTAGAGCCAAGCCGGTATTCCTCCTTCTTGGTCAATTGTGGAATGCAAGTCTTCTCCTGGGGTTCTTTCTATGTCTCTATAGCTATGATCTGTGACACTAATCTTTGTAGTGACATCCTTGTTCCTGAGATAGATATAGTCGTAGCCCCAATCTTGCACCATTTCGAGCTGACGCATGAATGGTCTGCCCAGTATGATGTCGAAATTGCTTCTCTTATCAAAATTCATATAGCGAAGGTGTGTTCATATGCAATTCCACAAGAGGTTACTACAATCTACTCCAAGATGCCAATAGGTCTCTCCAAGTACCCATCCGCTAGTTGAAGTTTCATTCTAGTTCTCTTTAGAGCAAATTTTCCCCATTTTTTCCACATTGCTTTGGTGGTTATGGCAATTCTGGCTCCACTATCCAATTTTGCTATCGATTTTACGCCCTTGTAATCTACCGGTAGGGTAGTATTTCCTTCCTCACCTTCACAATAGTCCCCTACCTTGTTTATTGGCACTGGCTCATGTTTAGTTTGCTTCGAGGGTTGTGTCTTTAGTGTGTTTTGAGAAGCCTCGGTTGAAGGAATTACCAACCCTATTTTTTCCGAATTTTTTGCGACCTCATCCCAAAGATGCAATCTAATATTCAATAACTTTGACAGAGTCAGTGTACAACGGATAAGGGATGACATCAGCTCGTGAAGAGTTTTAGTATTCATCATCTTAGGATTGGCTTTCCATTGAGATGGGACTTTCCTTACCTCAGATCGAGTTTCATGGTTACCAATAAATGAAGGTAAAGTCTTCAACGACTGTGGTTTACTCTCTTCCGATATCGATGTGCCTGCATCACCATACAATGATCGGATGTCATTTGGGTAGAGCTCATGCTCCAGGTGGATTTCTGGGATAGGAGCTGACACAAGTGTGGCACTTTCATCTTTTCTATTCCTGATCTATTCCCATAGCTCTTGAGGCCATTGTTCTTCTACCTCCGGAATTGGCAGTGGTACTTGAGAATGCGTTCCATCTGTTGTATTGGCTACCACCCTCGTATCCAAAGGTGTTTCGTCTACAAGATTGGGTAGGTTATTCTCTTCAATTCCTCTTCCCTCTAACTCTTGAATCTTTTCTCGTATGAGTACCTCAATTTTTGGAGTTGTAGGAACTGATGGTTCCATAAGCGCTTGAGTGGCTTGAATGAGCTCTTTGCACATCTTTAGCCTCTCTTTCTCATAGCCTAGATAACCACCTATCCTCTTCGGTTTGGTTAGGCTTTAGCCTTGCCTCATAAGCTTTCAAAATTGCGTCCAAAGGTTTGAACACCTTGTCTACTAAGACTGACCCTCTTGATGACAGTTCCGATGGTTTCTTTATCTCGTTGCTGCCATAAGGTCTCTTTCCCTTTGACGTTGTTCCTTTGTTTTCAGAAATTTGGTTTCCAATGCCCTTTTTTCTTTTTTCTCTTTTGGCTTTCATCTTGTTTCGTTTTGCCTTCCAAGATTTTCTAGGGGTTCGGACAAACAAGTTGTCTATCTCTGTTTGGCTGGCTAGGACGTTCCTTGCTACACCCCTTGGTTAGATCCTGCCAATCCAAATCCCTTGGCAAATGGAGAATTTCTTTCCTTGAAAGTACCACTGTGAAGAGGCCAATAAATGACCAACAGCACTTATCAAATCACAAATGAGGTCATATCCCAGAAAAAAAAAGTGCTCGTAAAGACACAAGCAGTGCTATAGACAAAACAAGAGATCTTGTCAAGTTGGAATGTTTACTCACAACTGGATCTATGGTAAGTTTAAAAGTCTATAACCTTGGGTTCTTGTGGATAGCCGTGCTATTTGAAATGCTTTGCCTCATCTATACACCATGGTATAGATAAGCCTTCACAAGTATAAGACCATCCAAAAAGAGAGTCTGCTAGGTTGAGGAAAGTCTCTTAACCTAAAGTGGTGTGTGTGTAGTGCCTGCGTATGCTTTTGTGCATACTATACATGTCTTGTAGCTTATCCTATAAGCGTACAACAATCTGCTTGTACGATGCTCCCTCATAGAGATGTAGAAAAATATATATATATATAGAAGTCAGATCTTGATCCACCTACCTTGTATGTGGTAATGGATGTACCAAATTGGCTTCTATATTGTACTTCGCCCATGAATGAACTTTGTTTGATTAAATCATGTTAAACATTCAATATCTTATTGTGTCATTAATAGAGTAGTTGGTACTATAGCAAAAGCATAAACAATGATTGATGGGAATAAATTCCACCTAAATTTTAAACCATGCATGCCACGTAGAAAAGAAAAATGGAAGTCCGTGGTCAGAATAACGGTTTCATTAGCTTGAGCCAACACTAGAAGTGCCTTGCACAATTTGTATTGGCATGGAAACATCACAATTTGATGCTATCATGTGTAAAATGTGACCTTATATCCCTACATTGCCAAAATCCTAAACATGCATTCCATTGTCCTTGATCCCAAGGCAATGGACAGTATCGTGACATAGATGAGAAACCTTGCTTTGTGCTAAAATTGTCAAAGCACTTTGCTTTGCACAGTAGGAAGCCTTTTGCAACATAAAGTTTAAAATAAAAAAAACAAGAAGAACTTGAAATTTTTAAGCTTGTCGTGCACTTGTGGCCTGTTGGATCTAGAAGTAAAATCTCACTTGAGAGTGAGTTTCAACTTGATTTTAGTATCTGACATGGAATCTTGCTCATATCCATGGATTTTGAAAAATAGGCGTCCGATGGATCCTGTGAACCCTCTCAACTTGGGTCATACTGACACCTAGTGAAATAATATGTAGACCATTGCAAAGTCTCCCAAGTTCGTATGCTAATAGCATATTGCAAACTTTGGAAGCCTCAATGCAAGATGCTTAAATTGAAGCTTTGCTTCACATAAATACTCTTGTGCTCATAGCCAACAAATGATTTTGTTGACATACAGATATCATGGCAAAGAGAATCAACCTTGTTGAACATTTTTAGCTAAATGACCATGTCGAATATTACATTGTATTGAGAAGCATAAAACTAAGTACCTGCAATAATGTACATCTTGATTGCACTCACAAAACATACCTAAAATCTTCCAATGGTGCCTCGTGGTAAGTATTCCCTGTCGGCTTCTATGAGCGGTGACAATTAGTAAGCCTTGCCTAGTAGTTTTACATCCTTTAGTAAGTCTAGCAACAAGCCATGCCAATTTCTTTGAGATTCTAAAACATTGCCGGTTGGCCTTGCTGTTGCATCAAAATTTTAACCTCTCATGAGTGTGCTCTGACGGGGTACTCTAGAGAAGCCATGCTTCTGATAGAAACTATTTCTTACTCAATCCATGCTTGATTGTGGTGGTTAAACCAACTTTTGGCCTTTGCAAACAATGTATTTAACAAGATTTGATGCCATATGATAAATTTCACAAGCCGTGCTTGTGTGCTTGATGTGTATAGTGCACACATTTTTGTTGCATTCCATATTCTCAACAAAAAAATAAAAAAATTGATTGCATACCTTATGAATTCCTTATGACGACTTGCCCTACCATCAAAAGAACACTTCGTGCATGTACAACTTTGATTGCACTTGGATCCACTTTCAATGGCCCTGCCGCATGTAATTTCTGTTACTGAATGCACTTGGCCATCTTTTGCATCTTGTAGCCTTTGCAAGAACGTTCATTTCCCCTTGATGCACCCTGCTATCAACACCTTGCATGCATGTTGGTTCGTAGCCTTGTCAAAATCTTCATGTCGAGAGCACTCCATGTCGAAGGGTATAGCTTTGTCATCGGCAGGTTGTCTTTGCCATGGTCGTGAGATGTGGGAAAACCATCGTAGGAATCACGAGACCATCTCAAGGTTTCAAAGGAGGTTGCAGATGGAACTTCAATTTTCATGGCCCCGTATCCCAACCCCATAGTAATAAGTCGTGATTGACACCTCGCCTTGGAGGCTATGGTCGGAGCCGAGGTGAGCACATGGAACTTCTCTTTGCATGGCCCCTCTATGAAATAGGCCCCTTGGGTTTCCACTTGGGCACCCTAGGGTGCCCAATGTTTAAAAAATAAATAAAAATAATAATGGGTTCTAAGCATGGTGATGGTGGCGCCGTTGCGCATAAGAGAAGGAGAGAGAGATCTCTTGATGCAGGTCAAACCAGGGTACGTCCCTGTATCAAAAAATGCTTCTTGTGGTAGGGTGAACACAAAGAGAGAGAAATCCCATCCTTCCATGTAGGTCATTGTCAACTGTTGGGACTTGCTAAACACCGTGTGCGAGCCGCAAGGCTACGAGCACACAACCTACACATACATGCAAGCTCTGCGACTTCACATGGGTATGTCACTCACCTCCTACGTTGCTCTTGCTGAGGAAATCCGTGTGCGTGCAGAGAGGAAGAAGTCGCTGCATTGTTGACCGCCCTCCTCGCGGTCTTTGTACTCTCGCTACTCGATCGCCTACGCTCTCTCTCTCTCTCTCTCTCTCTCTCTCTCTCTCTCTCTCTCTCTCATACAGATAGAGGAAGAAGATAAGGCAAGAGCAAAAATCATACGTTTAAAATGAATCAAAAGACTAGTTGTACAACCTTATCTATGGGTTGGGTCCGTCCCTTTCACATATGAGTGCCGACATTCTAGTGCGCCTCTCATCAACGATCACCAGTCCTAGACTATAGTCCTACAAGATAATAATAATAAGGATGACACGCAAAGTTAGCATGCCCCCTTCCTGATGTAAATTTCATCCTCAAAATTTAGGAAGGTATGTCTGAAAAACAGGAACTCCATCAATCCACTCATATGGGTCTTGTAGTAGCTAAACATCTTGATGAGAGTAGTGGCCCATGGACGTGCCATCAATCAAGAATTTGCACTTGTCCTCAGCCAGAGTGCAATCTTGATCTTCACTCAAACGCTGCAAAATCAACAAGAAATAGCACAATAACTGCACTCATAAGAACATGGGTAAGTAAAAGTCATATGCAATGAATAAGCATAAAGAATGATTGGTAAAAAAATATTAAATTTTCTTTTAGGTCGTAAACATTAAAATGCAATATAATTGAAGTCATGAGCAGTTGTAAAGGTCAACGAATCAAAAAGTCTATGGTCGCTAATTTAACTACCAATAGGCACTAATGGTCAACTATTAACACCATGGGCAAGCTTCTCAATTCTCTATAGCCAATTAAGTTGTTTAATTGTGAGAGCAAAGTGTTCAAGTCCGAGGGCTAACTAGAGGCTATACCTAAAAGACCATGTATCTAAGATACAATAAAGGAAATTGCACATGAAATCATCACATGAATTGTTCTTTTGTTTGACCCCCAAAGTCTTTATGATATATGCTTTCTTTCCACATAGAGCCTTAATTGATCTTTTGGGCTCTCTCTTTTTTTCTTTTCTTTTTGTTTCACATTGATTCAAAGTCATTTGACAAGTATGCTTATTTTGTACTCATTTTACTTCTCAAGGAAAAGCGCCCACACTAGGAACCTCTAGGGCTCTAGTACCATAGGCAATACATGTGAATGAAGTACCAAATCAAGCCAGGATCTTTCTTTCAGCTTAACATTTAACATTTTTTGCACTTTTGTTTTTTGTTTTTATGTTGTTTTTCTTTGATTGCATTTCAATTTTGTAACTTTGGGGGGTCATTTTGACACTGGTACCTTTCCTAGGCTCATCACAATAGTCAAACTCTATTTATTATACTTAAGCTAAAGGTAAAGAGGACTTAAGTCCACTAGAAAGCACTAGCACATTGTATGCAATGCTTCATTATATCGGATTAAGAGCCTAAGTAACCATTGAAAATTAGGAAGGCATCTCTTACATTATTAAGAGAAGATCTCTAGTGCTCTACCTTGGTCAAATTGCAGCCCTAAGTCTCAACCTCTATCCTCATTATCGTCAAGATAAATAAAGTCATCCTCATTGAGACAATGTGTCCCATCCATGAAATCATGTAAATCTTCCTCGTCTCATCGAATACACATAGGTTCCCTAAGAAGGTTACTAGATGTGTATATTCATCTTGCTCAAAATGATAAGCGTATGCACTCAGAGAGACGTTCTCTACTGCGTAGGGATCAATCATGGTCAAGAGACATATCAACCATTCTAATTCCTCAAAAATTTTCTCACCCACTAGTGTATCTACCAAATCCCATTCAGAGACCTAAGCACATGGTAGACGGGTTATACAAATTGATGAGCGAGTATTTTCAAGCAACAAAATAATCAAGCAAGTCCCTATGGATTTATCTCTCAATCACAGATATCCAAGCACAAAGAAACCATCATGGGATTGTTATACGGCAGAGCCGTCGCTGCTCGCGACAAGCCGAGGGCACCTAACGTCTGCTATTCTAACACTTTCCACCTGTATTGTCCACTTGAAATACATTTCCATTTATAGTCTCCAAAATTCGTCCAAGGGCACTTTCCCAACTTATCAATTAACCCATAGCCCCATTACTTTAGAGGGCCCGATAATTTTAAAGGACCCAATTGCAGTTAGTGTGCACGCTCCATATCCCCACGAGCAGGCAATCTACTTTATGTGAGGCTGCAATAGTACATAGAATGCTATTGAATAGTATGAAGAGGATGAATGGCTCATGAATGGTTAAGTAGGTATTAGTGATTGTAAAGGCGGAACCTCCATGTAGGGGGTGGTTGAAATACCCCTCACCAAAACTGCAACGATCATGATCTCCTTCATTTTTGCATGTTGATGCTTTTTGTTAAACGAAGGGTATGGAGCACGCATAAATCTTTGGATGGGATATAATGGAGAAGGGGATCTAGGGAAGCCACCTGGTCTAAAAAGAGGCTTGCCCCATCCTACATCACTTCGTTGCTAGACAGTGGACAGGAGGCCAGCCTCGAGGCGTCATGCAAACGGGGAGAAGAAGAAGAAGAAGAAGAAGAGAGTTTTAACGTCATGGGAAACTATCCCAAGAGACCTTAAAGCTACTCGCAACCATGATTAAGAGAATGTAGCCAAAAAACTCTATCGCGAATTTCTTGGGACAATTTTAGAAGAGTTTCCCCTAGAATAGGAGCAAAAACTCAAACCAAAGTGTAGTAAAATCACTGTGTAAAAACAGTTAGGAGTGCCAAGAATGCATAAAATGGACTCGCGAGAAAAATATGGCAGAGTCTCCTTTGCATGAAGAGTCAAAACTCAACTAAAAAAAACTGTATAAACTGCTAAAAAAAGAACCACTAGGCATATACTTCACAAAACCAGTGCTGTGTGACCGCCAACTTGGCATCAAAAGCACAAAAAACCGTCTAGATACATGTCCTATGGCGAGGGTACCATAAAGGGAAACTCCAGCTACCTATATCACCGAAGATATCTCAACATTCAAGAATACCCCAACTCAACTCAAAAACCGCATAAACTGCTCAAAAAATAACCACTTGGCATATAATGCACAAAACCACTATTGTGTGATCGCTAACTCGGTGTTAAAAGCACAAAAAACCATCCAGATACATGTCCTATGGCAAGGGTACCATAAAGGGGAACTCCAGCTACCTATATCATCGAAGGTATCTCAAGATTTGAGAATACCCCAGCTCTGATACCAATTGATGGATTGGATCCGGAGAGTGCAAGGGAAGGAGAGAAGGGGAAGGGGATGAGTAGTTTGTGGAGCATTAGAGAGTAAATTTCTCTCTTCCTCCTTATTATCCTTATGAATAGAAGTGGGCGGCCGCCCGCCCGGCCATATCCGACCGTGGGGCCAGAAACCCAACAAAAGCTTCGTTTGGATTCCCTGATCCTAAGCTAAGTGATACAAATCGTTCTTGCTTTGGTACCCAAACTATCTTTGGAATAGGTTTGTAGTGTTCCGTGATCTTTCCCTTCCCACGGTCTTTAATCGGCTCCATAGTTACAGGATTCGACTCACATGGGTCTATAGGTGACAGGGAAGAACACAATTTATGTTTAGGCACCCAGATTTGATTGTTTCCGTCATAGTAGCCTTGGGCTTCTAATAGTTGTTTAGGAACCCAACGTAACATTTTCTTTCATTTCTTGGGGCGAGTGGAGTGTCTCTTATGAGGCTTATGTTTTGAACCAGATTGAGCATCGGAAGTGGTACTTAACAAAGCTTTAGGGACCCATTTGTATGTTCCCCTTGTCAAAATGTTGATTCATAGGTGTCACATTCTCTATTTTAATCATGGAAGTTGAAGTTTTAGAGGTTTGTGCTACATGTACGGATGATTTAACCTCTTGGATTTGCAATTTTTTGTTATATGTTTCCTCGGGAGGCGATAACTCAGGGAGTGTTGCTTGAGGGGTTGAGAGTTGGTTTTTATGTCATGATACTCTTGGTTCCCCAATCAATATTACATTTAGTTGCAGACATCTATATGCACCCTAGGTTTATGTTACCCTCCATAGTGCCAACACGCATGACCAACAAGCTTTTAACCACAATCCCTTGTGATAAATGACAAGAGTATGTAGGATTCCAAAAACAATCTCTTCTTCTTATTGAAACCCTTGACTTGGATGGTATTTGTGGATAAGGGTGGTTTTCCTAGTTGACACCATATTCCATAGGATAACAATTTATGTTGAGCTCCTAAGTCCAATAATGCATTATATAGTACTTTTCCATAGGAGCTATTCAACACGATTGGGTACCGTAGAGGCGGTTCAGAGTCTATAGAATGAATGTGTAGCACCCAGATTGGCTTCTCGTTGGCGTCTAATAACGTTGTTATTGCTCTCGAGCTTCAATCCTGGCTTGTATTTTTTTTAACTCAGCTTGTTCTTTTGCTACTTTCTTTTGTTGGATGGCACGTAATTCCTCTTGGCTTAGGGGATCATAGTATCTTTTGAATTTACTCCCATTGAGGAATCCAATGGTTTCAACTATGTCTAGAGCCTACACACAAAGGGTACCTTGTGGGGTAATTTCATATACTCTATATGGCCCTTTGCCAACGTATTTTAATTTTTCTTCTCGTTATGCACTTTGTACATAAGAACTTTATCACCGACTTTGATGTCCTTGTTCTTTAAATGGAAATCAAACCACTTCTTTCTCCTATCTTTCTCCACAAGGGCATTCCGCACATCCAACTGCCTCTCCTCCTCTAGCCTTTCGAGGATATATAATCGCTCGATTAATGAGTTACCATCCCAACCTTCTTGAGAAGCTACTCAAAGACTAGGAACGACGAATTCCCATGGCATTACTGCTTCTTGACCATACACCATTTTGAATGGTGTGCAATTAATGGCCACTTTATAAGCTGTAAGATAAGCCCATAGAGTTGGTGTAAGCTTCAAGTCCCAATATGTACGATGAGCCTCTACCGTCTTAGTTAAGATAGAAATTAGAGTCTTGTTGGTACTCTCAGCTTGGCCATTTGCTTCTGGATAAAAAGGTGTAGATTTATGGTGAGATATCATGAATTTTTAGGCGAGTTCTTTTATCACTTCATTTATAAAATGGGTACCATTGTCACTCACAATCTCAAAGGGACTCCCAAATTGTGTAATAATGTTTTCAAAGAGGAACTTAGTTGTTGTCTTTGTGTGAGCTTTGCATGTAGCTTTTAACTTCAACCCATTTTGTACTTATTGAGTATTACGGGATGCCCTACAAAATCTAAGCCCCACTTTTCAAATGGTTGGGTCACCTTTATAGGATGTAGAGGCATCTTATCTTTTCTTTGTGGTTTTGCATAAGGTTGGCATTCATCACATCCTTTCTTAAAGAGTGATGCATCCTTAAATAAAGTGGGGCACAAATAACCTAATTGTGTAATACCTTTTTAGCAACCAATTCTCTTTAAAAGTGACCACCAGCTACACCCATGTGTGCTTCTTGCAAAATGTAGAAATACTCATCCTCATGGGCACAACGTCTAATAATGTCATCTTTTCCTTGCTTATAGAGAGTTTCGACAATCAAGCAGTAAGGTTCTCATTCCTTGATTAACCTTTGAGCTAAATCCTTTCGAAACTCTTTGGGGGAAAAACCATTAACTAAAAAGTTGACAATTTTCACTTCATTCAGGCATTGTCTCAACTTTAAATAGGGAAGTGTCGCGCAGTCCATCATCAATCCCAACAGGGGCTTCACCATTGGGTATGTGAGACAAATGATCTGCCATAACATGTTTCTTGCCAGGTCTTACAAAAACAATGAAATCAAACTCGAGCAGAATTAACAACCATCGCGTAATTCTTCCCATGGAACATTGCTTGTTTACTAGATACAACAACGCTTGATGATCTACGTAAAACACAAACTTGGTAGCAAGAAGGTAATATCAAAATTTCTTTACAACATAAATCATAGCTAAACCTTCTTGCTCTGTAGTGGTGTAGTTCATATCGGCATCATTTAATTAGCGACTTGCAAAGCTAATAGGGCAGTCTAATTTATGTTCTCCTGGTTGAGTTAGAATACACCCAATAGCAAAGTTTGATGCATCAATATGCACATTTAAAATTACGTTCTAGTCGGGCACTCGTAGGATTGGGGAACTTGTCAGGGCCTTTTTTAATAACTCATAAGCATGGTCACACTCCTTGATCCAGTGAAACTCGATAAGAAGATTGTACAATGGATGAGCTATTTCAGTGAAGTTTAAAATAAACCGTCGATATTAACCAACATGGCCCATGAATCTTTGAACTCCCTTAGAGTTTGTAGGCTGTGGCAAATTAGCAATGGCTTTAATTTTTCTTTCATCTGTGGAAATCCCATTCTTGGACACTATATACCCTAAAATGACTCCATGCTTAACCCAAAATTGGCATTTGAAAGGGTTCAATGAGATGCGATACAATCTTCACCTTTCAAACACTTTTTGTACACATGATAGATGCTTCTCCCAAGAGGAATAAACACAAAGGTCATATAGGAAAGCTTCACAAAACTCCCGTAAATATTCTTTGAATGTAGTGTTTATTAACCGTTGGAATGTAGCAGGGGCATTTGTCAAGCCAAAGGCCATAACACAAAATGCAAACACTTCAAATTTGGTTATAAAGGCAGTTTTATCTTGGTCCCCTAGTGCAATCATGATTTGATTATAACTAGAGTATCCATCTAAAAAGCTATAAGTTTCCTTTCTTGTAACTCTTTCAAGCACATGTTCCAAATATGGCAAGGGATAATGATCTCTCCTAGTGGCCGCATTAACCTTTTTGAGGCCCCACACACACTCTAAGTTTCCCATTCTTTTTTGGCGCAATGACTATCAGAGAAACCCATTCTGAGTGCTCAATAGGGTATATGAATCCACATTGGATAAGTTTTTTCAATCTCTTCTTAAACAACCTTTGCATACTTAGGATTCATTGGTCAGGCTCGTTGTTGGACTGGTTTAGCAATGCTAATCATGGAAATTGTGTGTTGCACTGCGAAAGGTGGAACGCCCTTCATATCATGATATGTCCAAGCAAATATATCCTTGAATTCTTTGAGAAGCTCTTTAAGTACAACCTCGTCAGTCTCAGTAAGGTCTTGGGCAATGAAAACAGGTTTGAACTCCTCACCTAGGTCCGCTAATTCTATTTCCTTAACTATCATTGGACCATCATAAACTCCATTACTTCCATCGATAGGTATTGTTTGGGCCTTTGTGTACACAACCTTTACGCTCCTTTGTGGTGTAGGATTTGAAATGCTCAGGTGCAGGGTGTAAGTTCGTGGGATATGGTTGTGCTGTGGGATTTGGTTGATTTTAACTTTGGCTTCTCTGCAATCTCTAATTGTGCAATGTCAAAGGGTTTGTGGGCTACACCACATGACACTCTTAAGGTATTCACCCCAATTATCTACCAACTTTCAATGAGCATCACATGTCCCCCACATAATTGAGCCACTCTACGATGGACTTCTTTTCTTTTATCCTAGTACGTACATTTGCTCAATATCATCGTCTCTTATATCTCTTACTCCTCTTGCCTAATTTTTTATTTTGGGTTGCTACTAGCGTGGAATCACTGGATTTTTCCTCATTTGTGTCCTCTTCACTCCAGGATACATTGTCATATGACGTGGTACTGGGCCTCGGGGGTTTTGTTTCTTAACTTGAGCTAATATGCAAGTTTCAAAATCAATTTATGTCAGCAATTCAATCTCTGAGTAACATTGATCACAATCTTTCGAGGCACTAGTAGCTTGGCTGTCATTCAGGTTTTCACTCTTGGTATCCTCAAAATACATATGCATTGCACTTAAAATATTCATTGGTGCAACGTGAAGTATATCTTCACCCTCAGGTGTTACCCAAGTTGTTTCTCTATTGCCCCACGTGTCTATGGTTGCTACCAATTGTACCCAATCAACGTTGTACGACTCAACCATTCCAGGTAGTACATCCATATGAGGAGAGTCTCCTCCAATATCTGTGTCCTTTTCACATGTGTGACAGTACTTCAATGGAGTTGAATGAATTGTGGTGTCTGATCGATTGTCAATTATAAACCTTTCCCTAAAGGGTGCACTCGACCCCTTACAAGATCAACTCGGATGACGAAGTCTTGGAACTGTAAGTAGACATGATTTCTATACCATTCATGTACCATTTTTGCTTCCCTCAAGAAAGGACGCCCTAAGATCATCTCAAATGACATAGGATGCTTAGAGAAGTCCATAAAAATGAAGGTATGACTCACCTTGTGTCCAAGGACCTTGATCTTGAGATCTTTTAGCATTCCAATATGCATAACAATAGATCCATTGGCCATTTTTACCACTATGTTCGTGACTTCAAGATGAGGTCTTCCCATAGATTCCCAACAGCTTTTTGTTACAATGCTCAGTCCTGCACCAGCATTAAGGATTCCTTCATAGTTAATCCTTTGTAGTGATTGGTAGGGTTGCATTAGATTCATCGCCTTCAAAGTATTGCCCCAACTTGTTGATAGGTATTTCAATAATTGAGCTTTCATCTAGTTTCTGTTGAGGGTCCAAGTGTTCCTCCGCAATTGGGATTTCATTGGGCCTACTCATTTGTTTAAATTGTGGTAGGCCCACTTTTAGTTCTCCATTTAGAAATGCTCAAAGAGCCAGGAATAGCTCTGGATCCCCATACAATTTAGACGTTATAGTGGTTCTGACTTTAGAAGCCAAAAAATTCGTTAATTTGGCAATGTTCAAGGGCACTTTTTGAGATTCTAGTCCATGGCCTAAGGCTGGTGAAGATGGGATATCCATTTCTTTGATGGGGTCAGGTATTCCCTCACTAAACATTCTTTTAATCAAGAAAGGTGAATGTCCACTTTTTGATGTTTTGACCTCACTTTCTTCCCAAATGATACTAGGTATGGCCAGCGGGTTGGGATCTCCTTCAGGTTGCGGTTGTGTGGGAACATTGTATCCGTAATCCTAATCCACCTAGGTTCTGGCTCAAGCCCTCTTTGGGTCTCGTCTACCAAATTCCTTAAATGCTTAACTCGCTCAATCTCCTCTATAGGGTATGGGTAGGTTCCAATTTTTTTCGTGGTTCCCTTGGGTTTTGGTCCTTGTGGCTTCTCTTGGAGGCTCTCGCTTCATTTGGTAGCCTTGAAGACATTTGTTGCATCATCGGTGGTACTGGAGTGGTTTCCTTATGTCTTCCCCTAATTGTGTCTTTGCTTGATTTCCTCTCATGGTGATCCTCGTTGGTTTTTTCTCTTATGGTGGTAGTTTTAGTCTCCATGGTTTCTGTTGAATCGGAATCATCTTTAGGATCATTCATATACATGCGGTCATCACCGGTCCCTATGTTGGTCTTAAACTAGGGCTTGAATTCGTAGCTTTTAGTTATTTCTTCCTTCGTGTTTTCTTATTTCTTGCTCAGCCAATTGATACAACATCTCTCTCTCTTTGAGGATGTAATTTTGGTTTTGGAGCATCAATCGTGTGAGTGTGTTCATTGATACTACATGTGTAGATTGTGGTACCCCATCGGTAATCTCGATCAAGTTCAATGGTGTAATCTTTGGTGCATTTGGATTATTAGGGCATTGGCCAATCAAATGATGTATGCCACAACGATTAAGGTGAGTATTGGCATTGCCAATGTGCTCCCTTGACTTGTTTGCATTGGTGCCACATTCCTTTGCATTCTAATAGTCCACCACATTTTTCGCATTGAAGAGGCGGTCTCCTAGCAATGATATTGATGTTTTGGCCTCTTGCTGCAAGAGCAATAGCTTGATATACATGCTTGAATTGTCCCCGATGGTCCTCCATGTAGTACTTGGGACACTCCTCAAGAGTATCTACTCCGTAGGTGATACGCAAGTCTATGTCATCTTCGCAACCCAAATAAGTACTAGACGGCTCACAACCTACTTGGCTCATAGGGGTAACTCTTGGATGCGGAGGTTGCAGTCCTAGCACTGGAGGGGGTAATAGTGTGGTTTGGACAACATTTTGGGTTTTAGAGACCATATGTTGTGATGGTTGCTTAGGAGTATGATTACCCCTAAGGCTTTCTTGGATAGCCTTGGTGAGATCGGCCAAGGTCATCTCAGATATCTTTGGCTCTTTCACGATTGGCTTTAGGGTCACCGGCTCATGCCCAATTGCAAGCAGGTAGCTTTTGGCTCAACAGACACTCTTTCTCCTTCAATCATTAGATTGTCTTCCAATGGAATTGCATTGGTGGTGACTACTTCCCAAGTAGTGATACCTCTAATGACTAGGGCATTATAGATATCCTCATGGCATAGTCATTATAGATATCCTCATGGCATAGTCCCCTAATGAATATATTGATAAGCTTGTTATTATTGAAACACTCATTTGGATTACAACAAGAATTCAAATGCTTCAAGCGACTAATAAAGTCTCTCATTGACTCACCTTCCTCCCGTTGGGCTTTCTGGAGATGAGATGCTATGCCCCAAAGCACTCCCTCTCGTATGTACTCTTTCAAGAACAATCTCCTAAGAGTAGGATAGTGCATGTGTTCTTCGTTTTTTAGGTTTCTATACCAATCCCCCACCTTCCCACTTAGAGTCAAGCTTAAAGCCTTACATTTATGTAGTTTATTATGCTCTTCCAAGGAATCACATGCGTGTTCAAATACCTCAATATGCTTTATAACATCTCTGTATCCATTGAATTTTGTGTGAGCTTAGCCACTTGTACTACCTTACTTTTAGGCTCTCTATCAGGTGTGCTACGCATATTCTCAGCAATAGATCGACAGATAGCTTGAGCAAATGTTGCTAGGTCACCCAAGTGAGTAGGTATAGTGGGTATAGGTGCTCTCGGGACTGCATATGGAATAGGGGTTGGCGTTGGGTTTGGAATATGGGCAATTCTTGGGTTCCAAGCTTGGTACGATGTTGCGCCTGCGGTGGCCCAAAGTTCATATGTGTGGCCCTAGGCATAACACATATGTGACATGTTAATGCTAGCTGGTATGGGTCCACTAGAATAGGGGCTTGGATAGTGTGGTGGTGGAGCATAATGTTGAAACTATTGGGGGTGTAGGAGCTACATGTACATGAGGGCCAACATGTATATATGATTGATATACACCTATAGGTATTGTTGTAGGCACTGTGCTACTAAGTAGCACAATGCTACTAAGTAGCGGTGCTTTACTAATGAATGAAGTCCATGGTGTACTTTTTGTCATGCTCCTTACTGGGATAGGCATAGTAGCCATAGTGTCTTTGAGGGAAAGATGGCCTAAATTAGAAAGGTAAAACTATTGCTTGTGGGCTCAGAATGTATCGAGACTCCAGGCAAAACAACATATAAAGGATCCATGGGACTTACTGAGGGAGTCTCCATTTGTGATAGGGTTGGATGTTTCGGCCTTCTCATATCCAAGAATCTCATAAGACCCATCGAAGGAATGTTAATTCCCTTGTTTCGCCTCTCAAATCGGATAACCCTATGGATGATATCACAGACCATGTGTTGCTGCTCCTCTAGACTTGTGGCACTACACATGGATTGTACAACCTCTAACCAACCCACATGGTATGTGTAGCTCGTGTACAGGTCGATCAAAGTCTCGGTTTACAAGTCATACTCCCAATTTTTAGTGAGAAATACTCCCTCTAGACCTAGAGTGTTGGAGGTTCCCCTTGAAGTGGAGGCATTATGGTTCCCTATGGTCTGACCCTCAAGGACCGCTAATTCGGGAGCACTTGGTTGCTCGTCTGGCATGATTGTTGTCATAGGGGTCTTTGCTTTCATGGCTTGGAATCACTCTATTATACATAGGCTCTCAATTTCCCTTTCCCTACCTACTTGTATATATCGTTCGACCTCTTGTACTTCGGCAAGACTCTTACCATTGAGTAGTAGAACTTCCGAGGGTGATGCCTCGGTAGGGTCTTTAGTGAATGCAGGGGGTAGGATATTGACATGGACACTCTTGGGGAGTATAGGGTCTACATGAGAACTGAAAAGCGAATATACCTCCCCATTACCTTCGATTACCGCACTAGCTATAGGCTCCAAACGAGTGGCTTGACTAATGATTTCCATTAGGTGACTAAACACACTAGCATTTGGTTGTGGGGTTGATACATGTACATTTTGGTTTGTATTTTCTGGGTATGGGGTAGGGTGTTCCTCCATCATGTTAGAATCATAGGAAGAGCCACTAGCCACCGCGATGTGTGGGTCTTCGATTGCACTACATTGGGTCTGATCCGAAGGCCCAGAACCTAATGTGGGTGGATAATGGGTTCCTGTGTAATTTGAGGCACTCACTAATTCCTCAGACTCTAGCACTCGTCCAGAGTGCAAAAACATGTGATGTGTGTATTCTAAAAGTGTTGACAAGTACCCTAAGAGGCCTCACCACTAGCTATTTTGATCATTTCTACTTGATTTTTTTGTTTTTTAAACCCTTTTTTTACGTATGTAATGTGGTACGAGTCGTATGATAGCTCGAAACGAGCGTATCAATCGGAGGGATGTGACGTTCTTTACAGCACACGATTCGGCTATTGAAAACCCTCACAACACCCAAAATTGTCGATTTCAACTTAGGCGTCTAGGCACAACAGGGAAAGTCTAAAGGAACCTAGTGGAGGGAAAAGGTGAAGCTTAGATCCCACATGCTTCCTTTTGCCCTTGAGAAGTAGGGTATATATGTAACATGAGACCCACTATTCTTTCACTTTGAAGGAAGCTATGGAGGACCCTTCTTCCTATATATATAAATCAAGACCAAGGCCGAGGCCAATGTGGCTCTTCCTTTTTCTCGCCTGCGGCTTAGTTGGAGTCGCTTTTTTTTTTGGTCAATTCAAAAATCCCAGTCAATCGCAAGGCGTTTGCTTGTTTTGTTTTTTGGTTTTCCTTTTTTTTAAAAGTTGACCTCAACAAAAACATATATTTACAGAAAAACTGAAATCATTTGCAATTTTTTTTTGAAATTACCATGCTCTAACATAGATTTGTAGAAAACAGAAGCCGATCGTTGAAATACAAATAACAGTGAACATAAATGCAACAAAATAATGAACAAAAATGAAGCAGAGCAATAATTAACCAAGACAGTAGATTGTCTGATATCAATGTATCCAGATCTCCACACACAGAGAATACACACCCATTTATCAACCTTTCGGACATGTAAAAAAAATGACCTCAACACAGCATGCAGGCTGCAATTGGAGCTTGGTGCAAAGTAGCTCCGCTGGCAAGGACGCCAAAAATGTCAATTGCTGGGACTTGTTAAACACCATGTGCGAGCCACAGGCTACAAGCACACAACCCGTGCATACGTGCAAGCTCTACGACTGCACATGGGTGTCACTCACCCTCTACGCTGCTCCCGCTGAGGAAATCTGTGTGCGTGTCGAGAGGAAGAAGTCGTTGCATTGTTGATTGTCGCCCTCGTTGTCGTCATACTCTAGCTGCTCGATCGCCTACGCCCTCTCTCTCTCTCCCTCCCTCTCTCTATCTCTCTCTCTCTCTCTCCCTCTCCCTCTCCCCCCCCCCCCCCCCCCCCCCCCCTCTCTCTCTCTCTCTCTCTCTCTCTCTCTCTCTCTCTCTCTCAGACAGACAGAGAAAGAAGACAAGGCAAGAGCAAACTTCATACGTTCAGAATGAATCAAAAGACTAGTTGTACAATCTTACCTATGGGTTGGGTCCGTCCCTTTGTCATACAGGCGCCCACATTCTAGCGCCCGATTTATAATTGAATACAAATAAAATTATAGTAAGGATGACACTTAAAGTTGACAGTCGATGACGCTTTCTTGTTCATGCAAGGGGGATTTCTCCTGCAACCCCGCTCTTGTCGGACCCACCATGCAAGGGACTACTCCCGCCGTTGTTGAGTCGAGTCGAAGCTCTCATGCTTAGAGAGAGAGAGAGAGAGAGAGAGAGAGAGAGAGAGAGAGAGAGAGAGAGAGAGAGAGAGAGAGAGAGAGAGAGAGAGAGAGAGAGAGAGGCTCTCCACGCTTCTGTCCTCCTCCATAGCTGCCCTTCACCCCTGAGCTCTAATACCAATGTAAGACTAGAGGGGAGACATACATGCAAATAACCACCCAACTGCACTATATATAGGCCTTTGGCCCTTTGGATCTTCGTTATATAAAGACCCCTATACTGCATGAGTATCAAAGCACTTTGCTCGGGCCGTGTTCGCCTAGTCCTACCCTTGGCATGACAAAAATGGTCTTAGTTTTGTTGCTAGCATGCATTGAGCGAGAGACGAGATGTGTCCCCTTCAGGGTGAGCTCCACTATGCTCACAAGACAGAGCATTTAGCTATGCAGGACGTGCTAGCAGATTTTGTATAGAGACAAAGGTAGAGCGCTAGTGCTCTAGCGATACATATTAGGTGTTGTCAAAGTTTGTGTACGTAGAGGTAGAGCGGGTATGTTCCCTAGAGACACATTCAAAGATGACGAACATGGAGTTCTTTGATAGGCTCATGCTAGAGGTTGATGAGTTGATGCTAGGACGCACAATTCCGCCTATGGGTGAGAGGAACGTAGTTATCCCAGTGTTGGAATTGACACATCCATATGCGATGAGTAGTCATGATGATGCAGTACATGCAAATAGCGCAGGGGAGGCTAGGACTGCCAGGTTAAGGCAGATTTTGTCATCGTTCGGGTGTCTCAAGTACGACCTATTGGCGTCGAGGCGGGAGCATTTATAGCAAGGATTGTCAGTCATACGGTGGCTGACACTAGCATGATGCATTATGGATCTTTGTAAACCATACAAAGTTGTCTGCGGGATTTACACGCAAGTTGTAATGTGGATACACATGCTCGTCTATCGCTAGAGCCGATACGACTGCATGTAGATTGACATAGTGAGCTAGTGGACGTAGGTTGAAAGAGTTTACACGAGTTTCTTTGTACATACTAGTAGTTGAGCTAGTAGCACTCACTTATTGGTGCATCGCCTTTAAGTGGGAGTTTGTTGGGGTAAAGGTGTTGTGCGTTTGCTCGGATCCGGACATCCGATGTTCAGTCGCAAGTGTACATCCTTATTCTTGATATACACAAAGAATAAGGAGCTCCTCATCCATTCTAGAGGTTGCTCCACCCACACAACCGTGCTCTTGCATCTTCTTCCCTTCCTTGCACAACATCGTGCATTCACTCTTTCGCGCACTCATATTACTTGGCCAATAACTTCAATTACTCCAATCTTCTAGCCATCTTTGCATCCTTGATGCAATCTGATTCTCTTTATGTTGAAAAAGTCTTATTATACAAAGTTAACATCGTAACCAGTAACAGTAACATCTTGACATGGTTTCTTGTTCTAGAAACCCTTTAAGAAGGTCAATTAAGGATGGGTCGATGTAACTACCACCTCTTGAAATAGTGACAAAAAACTCCATAATTTATTTTTTCAAACAATAGTCTTTATTAGATTCGTGTTTGGGTCCTCCATATTTTGAATTTGGATTTAATTGAGAATTAAATTGAGCTTCTTTTGCATCACACTAGTGATGTATACAAATCTATCATCATCATGTCCCCTCAAAGAGAATATTAGACCATTGTGTAGCAAATCAGATTTCCAACATAAATCATATCAAAATATATTGTGCTCCCCCCCCCCCCCCCCCCCCCCCCCCCCACACACACACACACACACAAATAGATAGATAAATTGATTTATCTTCCTCGAGATGTCACATATGACCCATGGGACCAAAACATACATACAAACGAGTAATTGCTCTCGACATGGAGAGAGAGATGGTTGTTACATTGCTGCAATGACCTAAAGGTTGTGTCCCTTAGTGTGCATGAACTTCTTTTGATGCTATGTCTTGCTACCCTCTCATGTCATTCTGTCATTACAAGGAGTCGTGGTGCTCTCTCATATGCACCCACACATGGTGGTTTGTCAACATCTTTCCCCCATACCCCCCCTAATTCTACCTTGGATGTACTTTTTTGCCTGTGACATTTCTATGCTTTGTGTCCTTTCCTATGCAAGCCTTTTCTTTTGTTTTTCTTGTTTTTGTACATGCTATGTTTGTTTTGTTTGCATGTGGTTTTTTCCTTTGTTTGTTTTACTTGTGCTTGATACATTTTTGCTGCTTGCGGATACTTGGTTGCATGTGGGTGTGGTGTGTGGTGTGTGTGTGCGTGCATGTGCTATAGATTACTTGTTATATGCTTGCTTTTCTAGTTTCTTTCGTGTATTTGCTAGTCATGCTAATATTATGGGGGGGATGTGGTTGGTTTGGGTGGTGGTTGAGATTGTTGGGGCCTCTACAACCTTGTCTTTGGCTTAGCCCTCCTCTATGAATTTTTTGCAGGTTGAAAAGCATCATAGCCTTGTTGATTGCATGGATTGGCATAGGCTCTCTCTCTATTGGAGTCTCCTCTCTCTTGTGGAGTCCTTTTTTATGCAGAGTGATTATGCGATGGTGATGCGGCCTCTATTGAACAATGGCTTGGAGATGCAGGCTAATTCTTGGAATCTTTGGTAGATTATTTGACTTCCTTTTCACAAGTTCAAGGGGCCCATTTCTACTAAAACTTCCTTTTACATTCGTCCTTCACTCCCCTTTCTCCAGATCTTAGGGTATCACCCTTCTTTTGTTACTTTGTACCATTTTTGCCCTTTTTCCTATGGTTTAGTAATAGTTTTATATCCCAAGGTTTTCTCTTTGCCATTTGTGGTTGTTGTAATGCCTACTACTTTTGAATTGCCTTCGGGATGATTGAACTTTCTTATGTAATACCAAAGGGTTCAAACCCTCCTTTAGAGAGAGAGAGAGAGAGAGAGAGAGAGAGAGAGAGAGAACATGCAAGAATTTTTATATAGAGTCAAGCTTGCTACTATGAGCAACATATCAAACATTGTTTGAGGGTGGAGTAGTCAATTACACAATTTGGCTAGTCCTTGGTGGTCACAAGTTGCAACTCCGTACATGCTCAAATAGTTGGAGAGTTTTTGCCTTTATACGTTTTGGTCTTTTCAATCAAAGGTCTAAAACACAGACTAATGTTTATTTTCTTATAAATGGTACAATCGAATTTTGCAAACATGTTGCAAATGCTACAAGGTGAACACACAAGAGAGAGGTGATAGAGTCCCAATTCTAGGCCACTACAATCTATCTGTGCCTAGTTGTTCAATGGTCTAGGGGTATGGAGACTTGTCAATGTGGGCAGACGAGTGGGCATTGCTGTTGATAACCCTGGTCAGTGATGACACTCTCACGAATAACACTAATGCCACCTAATGAGGTGTGTCATATAGACTCAAAGCCTCGAAGTGATGGAAACTACCACTACAGACCTCCTTTGCATATAGTGGTATTTGAGTATGTGTGCATAGTTCTTTCCGTGCGCATTTAAATTGCACATTAGATTTTGAGGCCCTTGTGAATTGTGTCTAACCTCCAATCTCGAAGCTAAAGTCTTGCTCATAAAAAGTTGAGCATTGGTGAGGTGTTGATAGACCAAACTCCACATTGCCACAAGATGCAACTCAACTTTCTTTCATTCTCTCAAATTTCAATAGATGAATCTCATATCTTGAACAGACCCACATACAAGGTGTCTGTGTGATTTTCTAAACTCTCTTAAAAAGATCACTCATTGTGACTTGGTTCATATGAAGGAAGTCTTAGATTGTCCCTTGCATTCTATCCAAAAAGAGCAAAAATGGCAACCTTGGAAGCCTTTGATGCTATATTTTTTCTCAAGAGAGAGACTCATGATGGGCATGGTCTGTCTTAGTTTGTAAAGATTATCCCATTTCCCCTTTTGTGGGTGCCTCTCCCCATCCTGATAGGCATTGCATTTCTCCTTTTTTAAATTCAACTTCTTGTTCTCACCAAAAAAAAAAAAAAAAGGTGTCTGTGTGATGAAACTTAAAAATGGGCATCATCTATGATATCCTTGTGAGTTTCTTGAGCATCAAATGATGCCATGGATGTCGTTCATGCCAACGGCACCAAACTTGGACTTTGGTGCCGTAAGTTTGGACAATAAAGCCTCAGGCCTGCAATTAGGGCATAGCGTCATACACATTCTTGGTCACCTTAGATTGATTCGTTGGTGGCCTGCTCTCAAAAAAGTTGTAAGAGAGGTTAAAATGTTGGTGACAATAATACGACCGTCTTGGATGCCTGGAAGGTGACTCGCAAATGAAACTTTACGAGGCCGCCCAACAAACTCACCTACCACAGCAGGGAACCCCGCATGCAGTTTAATAGACAGAGATGGCTCTACTCCAAGGCGATGAGAGGGAGGGAGAGAGAACACAGAGAAGGTGGGTAGGTAGAAATCCGACGACAGGGAAAGTCGGCGCGCGCGGGCGGAGCTAAAGAGGCATGTGCACATTCCAGTTATATGTAGAAGACGACGCATGCAGACCATTCGTCTCTTGCCTAACCTCATCCCTTTGTTTCGCCGACGATTCTCATTCTCTGCGCACGTTAATCCTAGTACGCTACTCACCAGTCCTCGAGTCTTCAGCTGAGGTAACCTAACCTAGCTGAAGCTTCTTTGCGAAGTACTATCGGGTTGTCTACTTGGTTGCGCGATCTCTCCTCCTTCGCTTTTTGGCACTTTTTCAGGCGCAAAACTTTTTGTCCGTTTGTCACATGCAATGTAACAAGCAAGCTCCTTCTCGGCTTGAACTGTTTCTCTTCTGCCCGTGACCTGTTTTGAGCTAGGGTGCATAAATCTGTTTCTCTTTTAACTCCCCTGTTTCTCATGGCGAAGCTTGCTGCGCAGTGTTGATCAACCTTGCCCAATCCTGATCCTAAGTAGATAGGTTGCATGCACAACTGCTGCTCCTGCTTCATCAGCCCAACCATTCCCCATACGCTCCAGTGAAATCATCAGCAGCATGATCGCAGAACTAGCGACAACAGAAATGCCATATGCCAATGGGCATGCCGTTAGCCCAACAGTGAATGGGCATGCTAACGGCCATGTCCATTCCAATGGCATTCACAAGCTTCACACCATAGCTTCTCCTCCTGCAAAGAGAGCAGCACAATCTGCAGAAGAGCGCCTCACAGAGTTCCGAAGCCTTGTTGGCAAGGCAGATGGAGATCCATTACGTATAGTCGGCGTCGGTGCTGGTGCATGGGGTAGTGTGTTTGTTGCCATGCTCCAAGATGCGTATGGATACATGCGTGACAAAGTACAGATACGCATATGGAGAAGAGGTGGAAAAGCTGTGGACAGAGAGGCGGCAGAGCATCTCTTTGAGGTGATCAATGGCAGAGAAGATGTACTTCGGCGCCTTATTAGAAAATGTGCGTATTTGAAGTATGTGGAAGGCCGCCTTGGTGATAGAATTCTATATGCGGATGAGATTTTGAGAGACGGGTTTTGCATTAACATGCTTGATACTCCCCTTTGCCCTTTGAAGGTTGTGACCAACCTGCAAGAAGCTGTGTGGGATGCTGATGTAGTCATCAATGGGCTGCCTTCCACAGAGACTCGTCCGGTTTTTGAAGAAATTGGCAGGTATTGGCGGGAGCGGAGAACTGTACCGATAATTATATCCTTGGCAAAGGGTGTAGAGGCTGCACTCTCTCCTGAGCCTCATATCGTTACTCCAACACAAATGATTCATGATGCAAGTAAGGTGTCTTAGCTGCACAAATTCATCTAGTCTGTTCTAACATGGTTGTGGCTGTTGTAAGTTTGATCAAACTTTGCATGTGCCTGTTGCAGCAAATGTTCCTATTGACAGGATTTTGTACTTGGGTGGCCCAAACATTGCTGCGGAGATCTATAATATGGAGTATGCAAATGCAAGGATATGTGGATCAGAACAGTGGGGGAAGCCTTTAGCTAGGTTTCTGCGACAGCCTCACTTTATGGTGTGGGAGAATCCTGACTTGGTCACACATGAAGTGATGGGAGGGCTTAAGAATGTCTATGCCATTGGAGCTGGTTTGTGGACATTTTGCTTCCTCCCCCCCCCCCCCCCCCCCCCCCCCCCCGAAACACACACACACACAGATAGAGAGGAAAATTCTTGACTACCAGCAGTGCTTTGAATACCTTGTAGCTCATCTATTTTAAGGTTTTTCTTGCCTCTTGTCAGGCATGGTTGCTGCATTGACAAACGAAAGTGCCACAAGTAAATCTGTTTACTTTGCCCACTGCACATCAGAGATGGTGTTCATCACTCATCTGTTGACAGAAGAGCCTGAGAAGTTGGCTGGCCCTCTCCTAGCTGATACGTATGTCACACTACTCAAGGGAAGGAATGCTTGGTATGGCCAGAAGGTTGCACAAGGAGAGCTACGGCCAGATATGGGAGACAGCTTTCAAGGAAAGGGCACAATCCAGGTACAGCTGAAGCACTACCTTCTCTGGAGTCGCACTGTTCTGAATGAAACTGCATCTTTCGTGTTTCTGCATCGTGATTAATTTTTCTTAGATAGGAATGGCAGTTATGTCCCTATTTTGTAGTGTGGCTATTTATGTCTCTTCGTTGTGGTTTCTAAAGTATTGCTACAAATTTTGTCATTAGGGTGTCTCAGCTGTTGAAGCTTTTTACGAGTTACTTCGCCAGCCAAGTTTAAGCGTGATGCATCCTGAAGACCATAAAATGGTTATCCCTGTGGAGCTTTGCCCTATTCTTCAAACACTCTACAGAATTCTCATAAGAAGGTATACAATAATTGTTTTTTTAATGAACTGTTCAATGCAATAACTTGACTTGTCTGCATTTATTAATCTGGGATGGCCAATTTGTCGTTTAAAATATATTCCAACTTTAAGCTGTTTTTTCTGTTTGTCCTTTTTGCCGTATGTTCATCAGAGCTCTTATATATGACTCAATTGAAATTTCTGTTTTGTGCTTGAATTTGCTCTTTATGGAGTTTTTTGTGTTTTGTTTGGGACTTCAAATCTGGCCAAGCCTCCCTCCTCATTTACAAGTTCAGATATGAAGGTGTTATTTTTACACCTTGATAAGCTCCTAAACAACCCAACGTGGGGATACACATTCAGGATGAGAAGTGCGTAGATGTATCTGTTTTCAGTACAATGCCACACTTCAGTAGTATGGAGGTGGCTTAATAGGGAGGGTTCATTCTGTGAAGCAAGTGAAACCATTGGAAGTTTCTCAAAACAACGGCCTTGCATTTGGGAGAACAGTTTTGATTGCAGAGCCAATCGTTGATCAAATGTAGATTGGCCTATCCCCATATATCTGTCTGAAAGGTGTGGTCTTGTGCATCCTAGTCTTACTTTGAAGCCTTGATGCCTCTGACTTGGTACCTCGGGCACCTTTCTAAGTGTTGATATTTGCAAGTCCTTGTCCTGTACGGCAGAAACCAAAAGTTCCTTCTTGATTTCTTCTTAGGGCATAGCTTTGAGCATCTGTCAGTCTCTTTTTTTTTGTGCTCGAGGAACAAAGGTGAAGTTCTAAAGGATATTGATGGAGAATATTTTTAGGTTTAAGATTGAGGGCGAGCTTTGAGGGAAGGAAAAGCGAGGCTAATCTCAAGAGAAGTAATGCTTACATGCAGGAGTTTAGGTAATTATTGAGAGAAACGGGCACTATTGAAAGCAGGTGATTGCGCAAGGCAATCAGTAACAGTGGTGATTAGGTTGGGTTCAGACAAGGGTGCTGGCAGGCCTTGTCTGATTCTTCTGCCTCCACCCTGCTGGTTCACAAGAGGCGGCAGCTCTGCGCTACAAGAAAAATTCCGCGACAAATCTGCGATAGCCTGTTGGCTGTGTGATAGGCTGTGACAAATCTGGGATAGCTTGCTGGCTGTGTGATAGGCTGTAATGGGCCCTGTCAGAGTTCGCGTCGTGTCCACCTTTTGTCGTTGAAAAGGTAGGCCCTCAACTTCCGAGAGGGGTGGGGTCACTCATCTTCATGGTGGGTCCGGAGACATACTTTCTTGTTTCCTCCAATGTCCGTGTGCCACCTCACAAAGACTCCCCTTTGAGTTCTCTGCTGCCTCTGCGTCTGAACCCAGCCTTAGTCTAGGGTGTGAACAGGGTTGCAGCTTTCTGACAGGCAAGCTTTTTGATGCCTGTCAGAAAGCTGCAAGTGCTTTCAGGCTGGTGATGTTTGCAAGCAATTTGGTTATTTCTGCATAGCTGAAATTCGCACAGCATGTCTTTGACAAGGAGTCAGTAATATGAATCGTAGGTTCCTGTTGCACATATGTTGACATCTAATGTACTGAGTTGGTGGCCCTTTTTGAATTGATTACCAGAGTCAGTAATAAGAATCGTAGGTTCCTGTTGCACATATGTGCGATATCTAATGTACTGAGTTGGTGGCCCTTTTTGAAGTTCTTGGGCTCCCTGCTTTCCCAGTCACATTGCAAGGAGGGCTATCAAAGCTGCTGTTGGCAGAAGCATCAAAAATAATATCTGGGTGAGTGTCGTTGGTTGATGAAGGGGTTGGCCTCTAGCCGGGAAGCATTGGCCATGACTTGCAGTCCGGATTGGGGGATTGACCAGGTCTGACTGAGGGAGCCCCTGCACTATAGCCCAGCTCAGCAACAGACATGGCCATGTGGACGCGTCTGACACAGGTCTCGTTGTACCTACATCTCAGGCATGGTTCAGATTGCCTGGCCACATGTGCACTGAAGAGGTCGCAATATGTTATTCATTTAAAAGAATGGGGGCAAGTTCTGGACCTGCCACGAACTTGGGCCTCCTCCCTGCGAACAAGAGATGTCCGTGCATAAAATACGGTGGACAAATTGAACCATCGGCACCACAGTCGTCTAGCCAATGAAGTAACCGAGAAGCCCTGGGCTGCTTGTTGATGGCAGAGCTGCTTTCTTTTGTATAATCTGTTTGGCCAGCTGTGTGAATGAAACGAAGGTTGAAAAGGAAACCAGTATATTTGTGGGCGAGTGCAGTCTGAAGACACCCGCAATTCGTATTGTGGGTGCCTTCATCATGGAATTCTAGGCATACTAATCTCCACAATTTTTTTTGATGGTGGCTCTTTCATTTTTGGCGTTCTAAAACAAGCCTTAGTGAAGAAGGGAGTTAGGCATATATATGAATATAAAATTAATTTATATACTTCTGGACCTGACTTACCTTTGCATGTGAAGCCTTGAGTTCTTCTTTGTTTCTTAGTAGGTAAATGATTCCTTTCATTTCAGAGCCTCACATGATTTCCTTTTCATTATAAACCATGCATCTTCTTTTTTGCGCATCATGTCATCCCATGCCCACATACAGCCCACTTTAATATGAGAGAGGGAGGGCGGGAGAGCTGTTGATAACAGTGATTCTACTACAGGGAGGCAACTTCAGAAGCGATATTGGAAGCCTTGAGAGATGAGAACATGTATGACCCAAGGCGAAGGATAGAAATTGCTCAGAATAAGGGCTTTTACTTGCCACAACTCCTTGGGAGCCCACGAGTATTGCATCAGAAGTGAATTTCAGTTTTGTGGGTACTCTGTTGCCATTGCGACATCACTTCTTTTCAGGATGAATGTATATAACATACATGGGTGCCTTGCAATTCAGGTTCCTATCATCAAGTTATGAGGACTTTTTCTTTATAAAGAATTTTCAAAAGAGCTCATAATTATTGTAGAAATAGCCATCTATTCCGAGGTTCTTTAAAAACTTGACAACCAAATTTTGTGACAGGTTTGCTAGATTTAGCCAATTCGACTTTCACGTTGTGGTCGTCGTGTATTTTATAGAATGGATAGCTCTTATTTTCTTGCAATGCAGGGAGCTCTGTCATGTCCTTCTAAATCCAAAAATGATATCCACATCTCTCTCTCTCTCTCTCTCTCTCTCTCTCTCTCTCTCTCTCTCTCTCTCGACAGTTGATGTTATTGCTTCACCACTTTCAAGTGGTTAATATGTGCCGCCCTCTAGCTTGAACAATTACATGAGTAAGCTGATATTCAAGTAGCATTCTGTTGAACTTGCCATGCTAGTTTGGGTATTAGATCAGTGTTCAAGAAAACTCAATTTTCCCCACTTCCTTTTGTGCATTTTTACACTTCTAGATTATAGGGTGGAACTTACTCTTGCATTGTATCTGGCACTGTTAAATTTTTAAGTGGTATAATTATAAGCTGAGAGAATTTTGCCAAACAGTATATTTGATGCTCGTTGAAATCTTGCTGGTAATGGCACATTCCAAGTAGTGACTATCGTAGAAATTGTTCACAAGAGTATCCAGAATTTTTTTCACTAGGGGCGAGGGGCCAGTATAGAGTTAAATGTGTGTCAAAACTTGCAATGTGAAGATTGGATCAGACACAATCAGGGACACAGGAAGAAGCTTCGAGCAAGAGTACAACCCGATTAGATTGCTAGTTGTGGGCTCGAGAAATTTGCGCTGCTGAACTGAGTCCATGTTTTGGCTTGGGAACCTTCCATTATCTTTGCCAACCACCAGTTGCTTGCTATCTCCTTGAGATGCTTTGGTAGATTATGTATGCCAAATGCGATGCCCTCACTAAAGCACTAAGTGTTCTTGATGACCTCTCTGCTTAGAATGTTGTCTCTTGGAGAGTGTTGTCTACAAGATATCTTATTGGATGTGAATTGATGTCGTCACTTGCAGCAGACGCCTAACATGGCTGTGGCAAGCAAGCTCTGTTGTTTGCAGCAGATGCTAGGTGAAGACCTTTCTTCAGATGCTTTCTTATGCGTGCACCTTGAAGCACTGTGGCATTGCGGAAGAGCTTGTGTGCGCCTTGGCCGTTTATACCAAATATGACGTCCTCAGGAAGTGCTTTGGTTTTCTGGAGTGAAGCCTTTTTTCCAAGATGCAATCACTTTGTGCTTGCGAATTGAAGGCTTGTGCCACTATGCGAGATGTTGACTGGGTGAGATAACTCACGGTCATATTGCCAGTAAAAAGGTGTTGCAAAAATATGCATCGCTTGCGAGTCAACATGTTCGTCCAATGTGTGTCCTCGCAAATCAAAAGATTCGTGTCCCCACTTGGAGAGCATTGATTGCCGTACATGCCTAACATAGTTGTGGCAAGAAAGCTTTGGGCTGTTTTCGGCAGATGTTAAAGTGAAGGCCTTTCTCCAAATGCAATCACCTATGCTGGAGTCTTGAAGCCCTGTGGCATTGCACAAGACCTTGATAGGGGTGGAAGAATACACGATGGGATGCATTGCACAAGGCCTTGATAGGGGTGGAAGAGATGCATTGCACAAGACCTTGTTAGGGGTTGAAGAATATACATGATAGATTGTTAGTCAGGTCGATGATGTAGAACATGTCTTAGATCACCTATACATGCACCTTCCATGCATGTGGCAATTTGCAAGATGTTGACATGGCCAAGAGAATCTGTTTTGAGATTGCTAGTTGCAAAAACATGGTTTGCTTGGTGATTCCTTGATCGATATGTATGCCAAACATTGCAGGATGTGCCCAAAATGGCTATGGTAAAGGGATGATGGGGGATACCTTGTTATGGATGAGCTAACTTACATGAACTTTGCCCACAGGTCTTGCCCATAGACCTACTACCAAACAAGTATGGAAGAAGCCCGTGAGAGTTCTTTACGTTGGGATTCTAGTTTCTCAGTGTCTCTCTTTGGAGTGTTTCAAGATGTATAGCTTAAGGGGATCCTTTAAATCAAACAAAAGTCTGCATGCCCCCTAATAGTTTCTAGTGTGATGAGCCATTGACAAGTCGAAGAATGTCTTCTATGAGGTTTTGAAGTAGTGGTTTTGGAGCCTCATTGTGTGCACATTGTGCTTTCTGAGGGTAGTTTGGTGTGGACAAGTATCATATGAACTAGAGGAGGTATTGCCTATGGAGTCTACAAAGATTTAAGGTATTGAATAAAAGAGCGACTCTCCAATACTAGAGATTGACCCTTCAACAACACTGGAGGAGGAAACAAGTACCTTCTTTTTTGGAGCACATGCATGTGAGCATGTATTGCATTTCTCATTATCTTTTAACGATCATAGCTCAATTTTCATAACTATCAACATTAACTAACTCTCAAATTAACTAACTCTCAAATTTTTCAATTTTGTGAGGTTTGGACTCTACTTGAGCTTATTCAATCAACCTATGACACAGAATCCAAGTAAATTGCTACCATCTCATTGCAACATAGATATCACACGTGTTTACCATTTCTTGTACTAAACCCTTCGCTACAGTGAATTGAACCATTCCCTACAAAGTAATAATGGCACACTAGTTTGCCTTCTTTGAAATAGTGTCTTGATTTCTTATAAGGGAGCGGATAGGATAGTCCTCTCAGGAAGCCTTACCATCAACTTACAAAACAGGTTGAGTACACGATTGCCATTACTCAGCTTTTTGTGCAACTCATCGAAAAAAAATAATTCTTGCAAATGAATGGGTCCATAAAATTGTTCTCAATTTATGATAAGAGGCTAAAAATTCGTTACTATTAAACAATTAGAAACTATTTGGGAATTTGGGAATTCCCACTTTCAATTAGAAACCCTGCAAAAAAATTTGGGATATGTGAATAGTTCTCTCTCTCTCTCTCTCTCCATTCATGACTAAATTATCTTGAAGATGCTCAAAAAGTGACTTGCATGATGAATTACAATACAAAATCTGAAATTTCTTAAGAAAATATGGGTGTGGCCTCAAGGGAATTGCATGCTATCTCCAATTGGGTTTGAAGGCAAATGAACACAAAAGCAGGTTATAAACATGATATACTTAAAATTCCCTAGAGACCAAAAAAGTCTTGGATAAAATCCTTTTGCATGTTCATTTTGCTTGCTTAATCAATGCGTGGTGACATTTGAAATTCCGTTTTGCTAATTAGGATGTGTGTAACATTAGGTTTAAAGTAGAAGAGAGACATTGTGGCACTCATTTGGGCACACACATTGTCTCCCCTTGCACATAAGAAGGAGCTACATCTTTTTCCATTGGGTACTTGGATTAACAAGTTGCATTTCATTGTAGGAAAGAACAATCATTGTGTTCCAAGTAGAGTAAGTTATCAAGCGGGTTTGGGTACACTTGCATTGCATGCAAGGTGATTCTTTTGAGACTGCAATGTAGCGGTTGCCGTAGATAGTTTCCATACTCTAGGTTAGGATCAACTTCCTTGTTCGTTTACTATACTATGATGGCTGCACAATTCTCCTAGTTGATTCTCTCTTCTAACAATCCTTCAGCAACCACCTTTACTTTGCACTTTACAACGTCAAAAGCTTTAGTGGATTTGATGTACGTTCCCACCTTGTCTGCACTTTCAAGCACATGAACCCCCCCCCCCCCCACCAACAAACTGAGTCAGCACTCCATCATAGGAGGTCGTTTGAAGTTTAATGTACAGGAGGAGGTTGAGGTGGATCTTGGACTTCGCGTTTTCTCTTGTGTCTCCAATCGCCAAGTGTTGTGTGTGTTGGTGCTGGGGTGGATTGAGGCAAAGGAAAGGGATTAGTCACAGGCATTTGAGGTCTCTATTGTGGTGTTGGGTGGGTGGTGTTTTTTTTTTGCATTTTAGACTTGTTTTTTATTTGGGCAGCAATGGCAAGGGGCTTTGGAGGTGGCCCCCTAGATACCTCCTCTCATAACCAGACCTTGAACCGTGTGCTACCCATTGCCAACCGTTGTGAAATAGCAGATTGCGTTCTTGTTGCCCGTCATCGCTAGAGCCCAGTTTACAAACCCTGGGAAGACATTCATCGGCCCATAAAGTAAAGAACCATCGAACGAGTAGCGCACATTTCTAAGCCCTGCAGCGCTAGCTCATGGTTGAAATCAGCCTGTAACACATACCCATTCTTATTCTTCTTTTGGCTAAACATATTAACTCCGTGCAAGATTTTTCCGATTAGGGTACGTGCTCCAAATGAGGATGGCTTAAAGATATTTTCCGGCTTGAAGGCATTAATAGCAAAATCAATCAACTCTTTTCTTGCCCTCAGTCGCAAATACCAAATCCATACTAGTGCAGTACATAGCAACATCCACCCCTCCGTGCTCACACAAGACCCTCCTGGCCACAGGCCCCTGCACACTCTCCTCGCTCAGATCTGCCCTCTCTTAGAACTGCCCTACCTTGTCATCTAGCTAGAGACATGTGCATTTATCGAAGCTTTATTTCTAGCCATCCACGCCGGCATGGATGGTTAGAGATAGGTGCATTTATTTCGTTTTTGATGCTCTAAGACTTTAAGGTTTCTATTTTAGGTTTACTGGGAAAAAAAACAGGTTATCTCCGTGTTTGAAGTTCAATAAGATTGGGAACCTACGTCCCCAAAGTGTTGGTCTAACGATAAGGCTTTGGCCTCTCACCCTCTGGGTTGTGGATTCAAATCCCCGTTGGGTCAGACTCTAGAGGGACACTTCTGCTCACCTGGTGTTCACGTTGCTAAGGCTCTTGCCCTTGTACACTTGTGCATCCTCCTCTTGGGGTGGGTCACCCGAGGAGGAGGTTCCTATTTGGTTGCTACGAGCTCTCTCCGTGGTGCATCAATGAGGTGGCCATGGTGATGCCTACGTGTGGCTGTTGCCCGACCATGTACCATGGCTAATATTTGGAAGGGATAAGCACCTCCCCATGTGGGCCCTTTGGTGTGTCGAAAAAAAAAAGATTGGGAACCTACCTCTAGCGGCGTTGTTGTTTGAGATGCAGCGAAGATAACAAGGTGGATTTCTTTTGCCTCTTGAGAATTCGTCAAAGTCTTTAGCCATATCGACGCGTAATGTTAGAAAAACCGAGGTCTACTTTATTTTAACAGGATGAAATTGTATAATCCTGGTTAGATTTTGACCTTGCCCTTGAAGAAAATCGGAAAATTTACTCAAGTTTTAGTGCAAATACCAGCAAAAGCTTCAGATTTTGACTTTCAAGTTTGCCCTTATTTCAGGTTAGGGAAAATGTATTTTTCTTGCCCTGCTGAGCTGAAAACTTTGAGAATGTATGAGACGTGTACAGGACGTTTTCAGGGCAGAGCACCCTCAACTTTGCCTAAGTGCAACGAGGATCCTCTTCCCCAAACTCTGCCAATTTGAGCCAAACAGAGAGCGAGAGGCGGCCATTGTTGAATGCAAAAAAAGCAAGAGATAAAATCTTCCAACCACTATTTGAGAATGTGTGTCAAAATAGACTTTCGTTGTAAGAAATTTTAGTTTAAATTATGTCTTTGGTACATAAAAGGATATCGGTACACACCCTCAAGGATTCTTTTTGCTCATGTATCCATGTAGAATGCTTTCAAATACTTTTCCCCCAAATATGAAGCCCCCATGTATTTCGTAACCCATATATATATATATATATATATATATATATATATATATATATATGTATGTATGTATGTATGTATGTATATATATGTATGTATATGTATATGTATATGTATGTATATAATTATGTATGTCTGTATGTATCTATCTGGACTTTCATGTCTACCTCAGTGCATCCCTCAATGTAATACTTCGCCTCTTCTAATTAAATTTCACACACTTTATTGTTTTTTGAAAATTAAAGAAAAAAGGATCCTAGGTGCTAGCCTCAACATATTTATTGCCCGCTACCATGTCAATTGTAGAGTGTGCCTTGAATGGGGCATTTATGAGAAGATGTTGGTGTGCATTGTGTACTATATTGGTTTGATGATGATTGTTTTTTTGCTTCCTTTCACAATCCACCATTGACATTGGATGTTTGATCCATGACTGACATTCAGTACCAATTATGCCCAAATATAGTGATAGCACTTGGGAATGTAGCCTTTTGATATATTCGTGTGGTCTCACTACATGCCAGTGTTTGCTCACGTGTCCTTTGGGAGAGACATGGGGAGGGTCTCTACACAGAGGACCATGTCTTTACTACTTGTTTTGTGGATGTGCCTTGAGCTTGGTTGTGGCATGGTACCATACATTGTGTTTGGCTATAGGTTGTGGCATGTGCATCCATTGACATTAATGATAGAGAAATCATGTCCCGTGTCTAGCCATCGATCCACTTGAGAAAACATCCTAGAGAAGAGATTTCCACATGAGAAGATGTGGAAGGAAAGGTAGACATGGCTATGGGTCAAAACCCATAGGATGACTAGTGAGGCGTCAACTTAAATCATGGACCTATGTAATGTTGTACATATTTACTAGGTATGACCTATGGTTTTACTATGTTTCACTTCCTTGTGTGGTTGTTGCATGTAACACTGTATTGTGTATGGAAGCATATAAGTAAGGTTGATGGCATTGGATCCCTTGTTTTGCAACAAGGGGATCCACACCTCCCAGTGTTCAACAATCACCTGATGAACCACTTCAAGTTCGATCCTGGGAGAGTACCTTACCACCCTTGCAACTCGAGAGGCACCTAAAGTAATATAAACTATTGGCAAAAATCCTCACTATAACAATTGGTTTCAAAGGGTGACGAGCACATTTCAAACAGTATGATCTACCCAAGGAAGGGGGGAGTGTTTGCTGACATCCATCATTCACTTATTTCCCTCTCAACCTTCCTCCCTGACCTCTCAATCTCTCAATCTTAGGTAATGTATATATAAAGCCTTATACTCACAAAAAACAAAAATAATAAAGAGCAAGAGCAATTAGCAAACGAGTATGCACAATAAAAGTCAAAACATTGACCCAAACCTACACATTCACATCCGGTACACTAAAACAGAAATAGATGTCATCAAACACCTTTGATCCTCATCACTCGAGGGATGGAGGATAGTACGATTAGTACGATAGGAGTGTTTCTGTTTTAGAGTTTAGTGATTAGCAAAGTTCTTTTTTCCCACTGATGTGGCTCCTAGAGGTATCCTTGTGTTTCATAGTGTGTACAGAAACGTGTTGTTGTTGTTAGGATTTGGACCTTCATGGAACCTTTCTCTTGTTCACACATCAAATCAAGCACGACCATCAACACAAACATGTGTTTCTTGTCCATTAGCATGGCCCCTTATTTTTTTTGCATCTATGTTTGTCTGCTTTAACTGTGATTGGTAGCATAATATTCAGTGCATTTGTTGAGTATCAAACATTAAATTCAATGTATTTTTTTGTCATAATCACTTGTTTAGGTTTAAAAATCAAGCAGTCCGACTAAGCTATTTTGACCAAGCTAGGCGTTAGAGATCTTCTCTTAATAATCACTTGTTTTTTTTGTCATAATCACTTGTTTAGGTTTAAAAATCAAGCAGTCCGACTAAGCTATTTTGACCAAGCTAGGCGTTAGAGATCTTCTCTTAATAATCACTTATTTTTTTGTCATAATCACTTGTTTAGGTTTAAAAATCAAGCAGTCTGACTAAGCTATTTTGACCAAGCTAGGCGTTAGAGATCTTCTCTTAATACCATGGGGAATGCCTTCCTAATTATCAATGGTTATTTAGGTTCTTAATCCGATTTAGGTAGCATTGTGTGAAATGTACTAGGGCTTTCTAGTGAGCTTAGTCCCTATTGACCTTTAGCTTAAGTATTATAAAGGGAGTTTACTAATGTGATGAGCATGGGAAAGGTAATAGTGTTATATGACCCCCCCAAAGTCACAAAATTAAAATGCTAAAAAAGTACCCAAAAAAAATCAAAGTGCCACAATGTAAAATCTTAAGCTGGAAGAGAAATCTCAGCTTGATTTGGTACTTCACTCACATGTATTGCCTATGGTACTAGAGCCCTAGAGGTTCCCAGTGTGGGCGCTTTTCCTTGAAAAGAAAAAAACCAAGGCATACAAAATAAGCACGCACATCAAAATTGAATCACTGTGAAAAGACTTTGGGGGGTCAAAGAAAAGTAAATAAGTCAGGCGATGATTTCATTAGAATTCCTTCTATCGTAGCTTAACTACGAGGTCTTCTAGGTATAGCCTCTAGTCAGCTCTCGGAAATGAAATACTTGGCTCTCGCGACTAAACAACTTAATTGACCAGAGAAAATTGAGAACCTTGCCCATGGTATTAATAGTCGATCTTTAGTGCCTTTCGATCGTTAAACTAGTGACCCCAAACTTGTTTAATTTTTTACCTTTACAATTGTTTATGCGTTTGATTTTATTGCAATTTAATGTTTATTGCTGACAAATGGTTTAAAATTCTGTTACCAATCAAATTGTCTGCCTAGAACTGCATATGCTTTTTAATTGTATATGAGAATGCAATTACTGTGCCAATGTTGTTTGATTTTGCAGTGACTGAAGAAGGCTAAGGACATTCATCTCAAATGCTCTTCCACCTCGACGAACGAGCTTCAACTCAATAGCTTCCAAGGACAGAATCTACATCAGGAAGGGAGGCATGTTAACCCTCACGCACATTCCTATCACCTAAGATAGACGTCGTATTATTTATTTGGTAGAGTCAGGTACCGGGCTTGTCGGTCCAATAGGAAAAGGGTAAGAGTGATCACTGATGAGAGGCGCACTCTAACTGGAACATTAAAGGGATTAGTTGGCTAAGCATGGACGTCCAAGTGTGAATGGGGTGAGCTCATATAAAAGTCAACTAAACCTAAAATTCACTCATTCTCTCATTTGTGCAGTTGAAGAGTGCTCTTGCTCCATCTCCATCTTCTTCTTCTTCATCTCCTAGTGTGTGTGTGTGTGTGTGTGTATGCGTGAGAGAGAGAGAGAGAGAGAGAGAGAGAGAGAGAGAGAGAGTGTGTGTGTGCGATCGAGCATTGCGACGACGGCACGGCGACGGCGAAGTGATTGAGCGTGGCACAGCGGCGGCTCCTTCTTCTTCGCGGCGAGGAATCCTCCACGACAGTAAGTGACACACCATCGCCATTTTTGAGCGTACTAGTTTAGGCTAGTTGTGTGCTTGGAGCCATTTGTGGCTTGCACACAGTGTATCGGCAAGTCCCTTGCATTGACACGTGCGACAGACGCGCACAAATGTACATCCAAGTTTTTAGTGCCTCTCATACCCTTCCATTTTGGGTCTATTTGAGACCTTGTTCACAAAAAAAAAGGGCTTAGATTATTTTTAACCTACTAAAATTGAAAGACCAAGGCTACATTCCAAGCTTGCCTTTAAATAAATTAAAAGTTCTTCAAATTTTAACCTAAAAGCTAGAAGAGTTTTGTAACATTTAATGATCTAGTAACTTGTGTATAGCGGAAAATAACATAGACATAGTGAGCATTTCATTAAGAATAGATTACTAATGAGCATAGCAAGAGTGATTGGAGGAAGAGACAAAAACACAACCATAACACCTAGTTAGATAGGCATGAACAATACTTCAAAAAGAGAGAAAAATTAAGCTATTGACAGCAGTTGAGGACCGTCGTATTATAGGTTTTCCCCATCAAGGGAGAGATTTTACAATACAATACTTTGTGTTCTTTCAATAACTTGTTGGTGCAATGAAGATGTAAGCTTCAAGCACCAAGTTTACACTTGAAAAATACAACATCAATTCCCTCACGGTCTCAGACCCAAGACCTCACACACCTTCGAAGATGGTGAGAGCTAGCGGGGTATGAGAGTAGATCGACAAAAGGAGTATTCTTACGAGAAAGAAGTATGTCTCCTCAGATAATCACTCCTAATAGCTTAGTAATTAGCATGGTAGAGGAGATGAGCATGCATTGGAGCTTGGCTCTTGGTTGGATTTGCATCACAAAGCCAAGAGTTGTTAGTGTAGGCCTCCCTTCTCACAAGCTTGGAGTAGATTATGAGCTTTCCATTAAAAGCTTGAGAAGGAGATAGTCTTCTTTACTCCACACATGAGCTTGTGTGTGTGTGTGTGTGTGTGTGTGATAATGCCTTGCAAAAATCAGCCCCCTCTCTCTCTTGGTTGACCCCTCTTGCTGTTTGCTCATGCTCACATCCTATTGGCCCCTGTAAAGCTTAGCCAATGACAATTAAGAAGCACAAGTGATAGCCTTGTGACATGTGTCCCCCTTTCCCCTTTTGTGAGAGCTTTAGGTATTTAAATGATGCAATTAAACTCTCATTGGATCTCTTAGTCTTCTGGCCAATAGGAATCAGGCAAGCCATTGGGCTGATGAATTCTCATTGGACCCCTTGGGAGACTGTCCAATAGTCTTCTAGAGAGCTTAATTTCGATTGGTTCTTTTATCAAGTGTTTTTAAATGAATTAAACTAAATTTACTGTAGCCTAATTCTCATTAGTCCACCTTTTTGGCCATCCAATAGGATTTGAATGCACCTTGGGGGCAACTGGGCTACGAAGCTGACATGTGTCCACTATGCCCTTTGTGTAAAGGGAGCTTGGAAGAGTGTGTGTGTGTGTTTCTCTCTCATCCCCTACAAATACGGCTCGCCCCTTACTGGATAGGCTTGTGGGAAGACTTTTGAGTCTTCCCACAAGCATCCAATTTTCCCTAAGGTTTGACCATTGAAAATTTCATTTAATTTTGGAACCTTAGCATTTTGGAAGTAGAAGATAGATAATTGTGAGTTGCTATGGAAACCGCATTCACTCTTGGCCGTCTTAAGAGTGCATCGGCTACTTGATTATGCTTGCCAGCAATGTGAGCAATATGAAAATGAAATTGCGAAAGGAAATTTGCCCACCTCATTTGTTTGTCAGAGAGCTTGGTCTACGTCATGAAGTACTTAAGGCTTTGGTGATCCGTCCGTAGAATGAAAGGAGTCCCCAATAAATAATGCTTCCACGAGTCTAAGGAATGTAGAACTGCAAGAAGTTCCTTTTCATATATTCCTAGAGCTTGCTCAACAGGGTCAAACCTTTGACTTTCGTAGGCTATGGCGTGCCCTTCTTGGAGTAAAACAACTCCAAGGCAATCACCACAAGCGTCACATTGGACCTCAAATGGCTTTGAGAGATCCGGTAGTGTAACTTGCAAAAATCAGCCCCCTCTCTCTCTTGGTCAACCCCTCTTGCTATTTGCTCATGCTGGCATCCTATTGGCCCCTGCAAAGCTTAGCCAATGACAATTAAGAAGCATAAGTGATAGCCTTGTGACATGTGTCCCCCTTTCCCCTTTTGTGAGAGCTTTAGGTATTAAAATAATGCAATTAAACTCTCATTGGACCTCTTAGTCTTCTGGCCAATAGGAATCAGGCAAGCCATTGGGTTGTTGAATGCTCATTGGACCACTTGGGAGACTGTCCAATAGTCTTCTAGAGAGCTTAATTTCTATTGGTTCTTTTATCAAGTGTTTTTAAATGAATTAAACTAAATTTACTCTAGCCTAATTCTCATTGGTCTACCTCTATGGCCATCCAATAGGATTTTAATACACCTTGGGGGCAATCGGCGCTAGGAAGCTGACATGTGTTTCTAAAATGAATTAAACTAAAATTACTCTAGCCTAATTCTCATTGGTCCACGTCTATGGCCATTCAATAGGATTTTAATGCACCTTGGGGGCAATCAAGCTAGGAAGCTGACATGTGTCCACTATGCCCTTTCTATTGTTTCTTTTATCAAGTGTTTTTAAATGAATTAAACTAAATTTACTCTAACCTAATTCTCATTGGTCCACCTCTATGGCCATCCAATAGGATTTTAATGCACCTTGGGGGAAATCGGGCTAGGAAGTTGACATGTGTCCACTATGCCCTTTGTGTAAAGGGAGCTTGGAAGAGTGTGTGTGTGTGTGTGTGTGTGTTTCTCTCTCATCCCCTACAAATATGGCTTGCCCCCTCCTGGATAGGGATGTGAGAAGACTTTTGAGTCTTCCCACAAGCATCCAATTTTCTCTAAGGTTTGACCATTGAAAATTTCATTTAATTTTGGAACCTTAGCATTTGGAAGTCTTAATGGGCTGAACCTTAGGGTCTTTAAAGCCCATTGATGCACATTGCTCCCCCCCCTTTGGATCCGTATTTTCCCTCCTTTAGATTCCACTATGACCGGTCTGCCAGCCTAACCAATATTCTAGCTTTTTCTCCCCTAGTACTTCCCCATATTAAATGATCACTTAACAAGCTTAGGCTCTCTTTTATTGTTGGATAAAGCCATTACTCCTCATCAACATGGTTTCATCAAAGGAAGGTCAATATATGATATCTTGAAAGCAATGGTCGACATTCAATATGCATCATTCACCAACAAGCAAGTGTGTATCTTGTTGCAACTTGATCTGGACAAAGCCTACGAGAGAATTACATGGTCTTTGTGCGCTTCTACCACACGTGTTGGAGACTGAGGACTTTCCAAACACTGTGTTCAAGCCACGAATGGCTGCAAGCACACAACCAAACTCTTCTAGTAAGTTCAAAGGGGGGCAATGGTGTGTCACTCATCGCTTAATGCTTGCCGTCGTGAAGGATTCCGTGCTGCGAAGAAGAGGGAGCCTCCACTGTCGCACTCAACCGCCAATGCCGCCACAATGCTCTCTCTCTCTCTCTCTCTCTCTCTCTCTCTCTCTCACAAGCATACACACACACACACACACACATGCTCTCGCGCGTAAGCACATGACGGAGAACAAGGTAGAGGTAGAGCAAGAGCACTTCTTTAGCATGCACCTCAAGAATGAGGATTTTAGGTTGAAAATGGACCTTTTATATGAATCTCACCCATTCACACATGGGCGCCCATAATGGCCGCTCATAGCAAAAATAATGTAAAAATGAGATAAGGGGTGCACCTCTCACCAGCGATCACCTACGCATCTATAGGACTGACAAGCCCAGTTCATGACTCAAATAAAGTGATAAGGCGTCCGTCAAAGGTGATAGGGTGTCTGTAAGTGGTTAACATGTTCCCCTTCTTGATGTAGATTTCGTCCTCGGAAGCTAGTGAAGTGAAGCCCGTTCGTCGAGGTGGAAGAGCATCTGAGATTGAATGTCTGTAGCTTTCTTCAAACACTGCACAATCAACCAAAAATGGCATAGTAATTTCATTCTCATAGAACATATATAATTAAAAATCATATGCAGAGAATAGGCACACAAATTGATTGGTAACAGAATATTAAACAATCTTTCAACAGTAAACATTAAACTGTAATATAATCAAACACATAAGCATTTGTAAAAAAATAAACAAGTCTAGGGTCTCTAATTTAACGATCAAGAGACACTAGAGGTCTGTTAAAGTTTAGGCATCTCAATGAATTGCCCAATGTGATCCTATTATTTAGTTTGGCTTTTAGGTTTTTATTTTACTTATTTGTCAAAGTCTTGGGTAGGGCAGTTTACTGAGGTGCTATATAAGGAACCCCTTGCCTCCATTGTATACACATTTAGTTATTCATTGCCAAAGTTGATTGGTTCAGGAGACTCTCTCTCTCTCTCTCTCATTCTCTCTCTTTCTCTCGTGCTCACTCCCCTTGGTCTCTACGCTTCTGCATCGTCAACTTTGACATGGTATTAGAGCAACTCAGTGTAGCTCCGTGATCCTTGAAGGCCATGGCATGGAGGAGCAAAGAGAAGAAGAAAACCAATGTCATTAGCAACTCATGTCCTCCCTTCCTCCTAGCAGTTTAAAACGCTGTTGTGGCAGCAACACTGTATTTTCCCTCTCTCCCATGCGTTTTGAAATGCTGCCAAGCAGCGCAACTGCTAGGCGCTTCCCCTCCCTGCACACGGCATTTTGAGACGCCAAAGCCAAACTCCCCCATCACTAGAAGTGATGGAATTTTCCTGTTGCCCTGCATTTTGAAACGCAAGGGCTCGTGCTCTACAATGCCCCCCCCCCCCCCCCCCCCCCCCCCCCCCCCCCAAATGCTTCCTGTTCCAAAACGCTATGCCCAACAGTGACTCCCTCCCCCTGAGAGTTTCAAAACGCTGAGTGCTGGCACAAATTCCCCCACCACTCGGAGCTTGCTTCACACGGTGAGTGCCTACTAAGCGTTTTTAAAACACAGACAGTGGGCCAACACCTATAGAGGCTTGGAGATCTAGCAAGGGCAGTGTTGAGTGCCATGAGGAGGAGCAACTTGGAGGTGAGTAGATCGGATCTTAAGAGAGGGATGTCAAAGTACCTTGTGTGGAGCACTTTGAAGCTCAAGCTTTTGAGACGAAGAGGACACGGTCAGCTTGGAGATTTTGCACCCTGGGAGTAAAGCCTTGTGGAGCGGGAAAACTAGAGTTGAAGAGAGGGTTGCAGAGGGTGCGGAGTAGCTTGGGATTAGTGCAGAGGAGTGGATTGACTTCAGCTTGAAGTTCTTGCGGCTTGGAATTTGGAGCGGCAAGGAGATTTTTTGCCGCCTATTGGAGTGCGAGAAGGTACGAAATACCAAGTTTAGCTCCTTAAGTACATATTCCTCAGTCTCTTGGGCAATGAAAACAGGTTTGGACTCCTCACCTCGGTGTGCTAACTCTATTTCCTTAATTATTGTTGGACCATCATAGACTCCATCAATTCCATCGATAGGTGTTCTCTAAGCCATTGTATACACAACCTTACGCTCCTCCGAGGTGTAGGATTTGAAATGCTTATGTGTAGGATGTAAATCTGTGTGGTCTTGTTGTCCTGTGGACTCTGATTTCTCTTCAGATTCCTTTTGTTGTTGAGCTAGCTCTCAATTTTGTCGTCTCTTTACAATACGGCTCAACTTTGTCTTCTCTATAGTTTCTAGCTGTGCAATGTCAATGGATTGTGGGATGTACCACATGACGCTTTGAAGGTATTCACCCTAATTATCTACCAACTAACGATGAGCATCACATGCCCCCATATAACTGATCCATTATGTGGTATATTTCTTTTCATTGAACCTAGCACGTACATTGGTTCGATATCATCACCTCTTATATTGCTTACTCCTCTTGTCAAATTTTTTATTATGGCCGATCTCTAGTGCAAAATTGCTAGATGAATCGCTACTTGTGTCTTCTCCTCTCCATGATAGATTGCCATCTAGGGTACCATTGGGCGTTGAATGGTTTGTTCCCACGTTTGCACCAAGATTTAACTCAGATTCTTCGTCCTCAGAGTCAATTTCAATTGATGATCCAGAATTCGAATCGTGTGGGCTATAGTCTTTTGAGACGCTACTGGTTCCAATGTCAGTCAAAGCCTTCATCTGGTAGGTCATCAGAACGTATATGCATTGCACCAAGATTTAACTCATACTCTTCGTCCTCAAAGTCAATTTCAATTGATAATCTAGAATCCAAATCGTTTGGGCTATAGTCTTTTGAGACGCTTCTGGTTCCAATGTCAGTCAAGCCTTCATCGGGTAGGTCACCAGAAGCTATATGCATTGCTCATATCATATTTAAAGGTACGAGTTGTGGCATTTCATCCCCCTCAGGTGTTACCCAGGTCGTCCCCCTATTTCCCCAAGTGTCTATGGTTGCTGCTAGGTGGACCCAATCCACATTTTCAGACTCAGTCATCCCAAGTAGAACATCCATATCAGGGAAATCTTCCCCAACATTAGTGTCCTTTTTACACATGTAACAATACTGCAATGGGGCCGAGTGAATTGTGGTGTCAAATCGATGGTCAATTATAAATCTGCTCCTAGAGGATGTGACCAACTAGTCACAAGATCAACTCGAATGACAGAGTCTTGGAACTGCAAGTAGACATGGTTTTTAGACCAGTCATGTACCATTGTTGCTTCCCTCATGAAAGGACATCCCAATATCATCTCAGATGACATAGTGTGCTTGGAAAAAGCCATAACAACAAAGGTATGCCTTACTTTGCGTCCAAGGACCTTGACCTTGAGATCTTTTAGTATCCCAATAGGTTCAACAATAGTCCCATTAGCCATCTTTACCACTATGTTTATAGTCCCAACGTGAGGTCTTCCCATAGATTTCCATCAAAATTTTAGTTACAATGCTAACCTCATCGCCACCATCAAGGATTCCCTTCAGAGTTAATCCCTTGGTAGTGATTGGTATGGTCTCATTGGATTCATCACCTTCAAAGTATTGTCCCAACTTGTCAACAGGTATTTCAACAACAGAGTTCTCATCTAGGTTGGGTTGTGGATCTAAATGTTCCTCCTCTATGGGCACCTCCCTAGCTCCATCCATCTGTGCAAATTGTGGTAGCCCGGCTTTTAGTTCTCCATTGAGGAAAGCTTAAGAGCTAAGAATAGCTCGAAGTCTCCATATAGTTTAGACATAATGGTGGTTCTAACTTCTGAAGCCATGAAATTCATCAATTTGACAATATTTAATGGCACTTTTTGGGCTTCAATCCCTTGACATGGGGAAGATGGGATCTCCATTTCTTCGATAGGGTCAGGTAATCCCTATGTAAACATTCTCTCCAACAAGAAGGGAGTACACCCACTTCCCAATGACTTAAAGTCACTTTCTTCTTGGATGACACTAGGTATGGCTATTGGTCTATGGTCTTTGTGAGGTTGATTTCGCGTAGGGAATGCTATGTCAATAATCTGGATCTATTTAGGTGTTGGCTCTAGATCCCTTTGGGTCTCTTCTACCAAACTCATTAATTGCTTGACTCGCTCGATCTCCTCTATAGAGTTTCGGTAAGTTCATATCTTCTTCTTGGGTTCCTTCGGTCCTAGCCATTGTGGCTCATGATGATCTTCCTTGTTCGTTTCTTTCCTAGTGACCGTTTTAGTCTCCATGGTTTCATTTGAATCAGAATCCCCTTCAATGTCGGAATTGGGGTTTGACTTTGCTTCGTTTTGCGATCTCTTCCTTCGTGTTTTCTTCTTCTTCTGAGATTGGGAAATTGATGTTGTGTCTCTTTCTTCAAGAATATAATTTTGGTTTTGGAGCATCAATCGTGTGAGTACATTTACTAGTACCACAAGTGTACTTTGTGATGGCTCCTTAACAACCTCAATTAAGTTCAATGGCATGATCTTTGGTGCATTTGGATTATTAAAACATTGGGAAATCAAATGAACTATGCCACATCGATTACACATGAGTATAGGTATTGTAGTTGTACTTGCTTGATTGGTTTGCATTAGTGTGGCATTCTTTTGTAGTCTAATAGGACACTCGGCTACACGATGTGTACCCCCACACTTGTAACATTGAAGAGGTGGTCTCTTGGTAGAAAAATTGATATTTTGGCCTCTTATCGTAAGAATAGCTACTTGATAGACATGTTTGACTTGTCCCCAATAGTCCTCCAGTGGAATTTCTTAAAGTACATCTATCCCATAGGCAACATTAAGGTCTAACTCATCCTCGCAATCCAAACAAGCAATAGATAACTCACAACCCACTTGATTCACAGAAGCGATTCTCGGATGTGAGGGTTGTGGTTCTAGCAATGGAGGTGGTAATGGTGTTGTTTGAACAACATTTTGGGCCCTAGGGACCATGTGTTGTGACCGTTGTTCAAGAGGTGGGGCCGACATCAATGCAGGCACTTGAGGTGCGTCCGTCCATGCTAAGCTTGGTCTATTGGCCATCGCGCGTTTAAATACTATGCAGTGTGGACCAAAGAAAATTGAGCACCATTGTTGCTCCCTTTTGGGATACATATGGTTTTTTTGTGGAGCACTATTGTCACTAAGACTTTCTTGAATGGCCTTGGTGAGATCTACTAAAGTCGTCTGAGATATCTTTGGCTCTTTAGCAATAGGCTTCATGGTCATTGGCTCATGCCCCAAAATGCTTGCGAGATAGTAGATTTAGGCTCAACGAACACTCTTTCTCCTTGAATCATTAAATTGTCCTCCAATTGGATCGCATTGGTGGTGACTGCTTCCCAAGTGGTGATACCTCTAATGACTAGGCCATTGTAGATATCCTCATGTCATAGTTCCCAAATGAATCTATTGAGCAATTGGTTATTATTGAAGTGCTTTTTTGGATTACAGCAAGAATTCAAATGCTTCAAGCTACTAATAAAGTCTCTCACGGACACCCCTTCCTCTCATTGGGGCTTTTTGGAGCTGAGAGGCTACACCCCAAAGCACTCCCTCTCGTATGTACTCTTTCAAGTGTAGTTTCCTAAGAGTAGGGTAAATTGTTTTCTCTTCCACCCTTAGGGTCCTATACCAATCCCCAGCCTTCCCACTCAAGGTCAGGCTTAAAGTATTACTCTAATGCAACTCATTGTGTTCTCCTAGGGAATCGCATATTTGTTCAAATACTTCGATATGCTTTCTCACATCCCCGTCTCCACTAAATTTTTGTGTGAGCTTGGCTATTTGTATTGCCTTACTTCTAGGCTCTCTATCAGGTGTGTTACGCATATTTTCAGAAACAGATCGACCGATAGCTTGAGCAAATGTTGCCAAGTCACCCAAGTGAGCATGTATAGTGGGGACAGGTGCTCTCGGGAATGCATGTGGAATGGGGGTTGGCATCAAGTTAGGCATACGGGTGATCCTCGGGTCCCAAGTTGGGTACGATGTTGTGCCAGGTGGTGGCCCAAAGCTCATATGTGTGGCCCTATGCATAGCAGATGTGGGATGTGACATGCTAATGCTAGCTGGTATGGTCCCATTGAAATGAGGGCTTGGATGTTGTGGTTGTGGAGCATAAGTTGTTGAAACAATGGGAGGGGTAGGAGCTACATAAGCACGAGGTCCCATAGGTGCACCATAGGTCCCATATGCTTGATACACACTTGTAGGTAATCTTGTAGGCATTGGGCAACCATGTAGCGGTGCTTTACTGATAAATGAGGTCCCTGGCATCTTTTTTCGTCGTGTCCATCACTGGGGTAGGTATGGTAGCCATGGTGTCATCAAGAGAAAAATGAGCTAGACTTGGAAAGGTAAAGCTATCGTTTGTGGGATCAGATTGTATTGAGACCCCTGGTGAAACAACATATGGAGAATCCATGGGGCTTACCGAGGTAGTCTCCATTTGCAATAAAGTTGGTTGCTTAGCCTTCCTTGTATCCAAGAATCTCATGAGACCCGTTGAAAGTGTTGGGATTAAAGCCCAAGTGGCCTCTTATACGGATATGGCCGACCGGCCTCCTAAATCGCTTATCACTAACCCTTTGTATATACTCACATATACAATAAGATTTGGGATACAACCCTTCAATGAATTCTCTGCGTACTGTGTAAGCTCTTTGTCTGTGTATCTGTGTGTGTGTGTGTGTGTGTGTGTGTGTGTGTGTGTGTGTGTGTGTGTGTGTGTGTGTGTGTGTGTGTGTGTGTGTGAGAGAGAGAGAGAGAGAGAGAGAGAGAGAGAGAGAGAGAGAGTCGATCTAATCTTCGCTCCTCGACTTCAATTGGTGTGCGCTCCTTGTTGCACTGTCGAAGCAAGGGACTTGCCTAACACTGTGTGCGAGCCACAGATGGCTCCAAGCACACAACTAGCTTAACTAGAAAGCTCAAAAGAGGGCAATGGTGTGTCACTCATTGCTCTATGCTCCTGCCGTGGAGGATTCCTCGCCGCGAAGAAGAAGGAGACGCCGCTACGTCGCGCTCAACTACTTCACCGCCGTCGTGCCGCCGCAATGCTCGATCACACACACACACACTCTCTCTCAAGTACACACACACACACACACTAGTACACAACGAGATGGAGCAAGAGCACCTTTCTTGCATTGCACAAATGAGAGAATGCCTGAATTTTAGGTTTAGTTGGCTTTTATATGAGCTCACCCCATTCACACTTGGGCGCCCATGCTTAGCCAACTAATCCCTTGAATGTCCCAGTTAGAGTGCGCCTCTCATCGGCGATCACTCTTACCCTTTTGGAAACGACAAGCGCGGTACCTGACTCTACCAAATAAATAATACAATGTCCGCCGTAGATAATAGGGTGTCCGTGACCCGTGAGGGTTAACATGCCCCCCTTCCTGATGTAGATTCTGTCCTCGAAAGCTATTAAGTTGAAGCTTGTTATGTCCATGTTGTAGAGCATCTGGATTTGAATCTGCAAGGCAAAGTCACTGTTTCAGCAAGCGGAATTATATGGCCATAAATCATGAGGGGAATGTAAAGTACATGTGGAAATGAGTAAATGCAAGATTTATGAAATGTTAGATTGCCATTAAGGACAAATAAATCGCACTTTAAGTAAATTAATCAATCAAAAGTTTTGGGCTTATGTGTGAGTCTATCAATTAGTTAGCTATGACTAAGGTTAAAACAACTACTCTAGTACTAGCTAAGCTAAGAAGATTATCTAAATGCAAGATTCCCTAATTGTGCTTTTCAGCTTTGATTAGTCAACTAGCTCTCACAACTACAAACAAAAGCTTAAAATGTTAACTGTAAGCTCGATGGAATTCTTTTAAATGTCATTCATTTTTTTCTTTTTCTCTTTTTTACTTTGGTTCACAATCATTTGACGTGTGTGCTTATTTTTTATGTCCGGGGCTTTTTGCTTCTCAAAGAAAAGCGCCCACACTGGGAACCTCTAGGGCTCTAGTACCATAGACAATACATGTGAGTGAAGTACCAAATCAAGCCAGGATTTCTCTTCCAGCATTAGATTTTTCATTTGTGGCACTTATGTTTTTTTCTTCCATTTCCTTTGTATTCTCACTAGTGTTTTTGTTGTTTAAGTGAGCAAGCTTCTCTATGCCTTAAACATTCCTAAGGTCTCAAATACTCATATAATTTTATCAGCTAGGCCTAGTGGTCAAGTAAATGAGTTAACCTAAAGTCACGGTCTCCTAATCTCAAGGCTCATCCATAAGATTAAACTCTAGTTCCTTCAACTTAAGCAAAGACAAATTTATACATCTATAATGGCAGATAAAAAACATAACTATTGCACTCAAACAAACCATGAAAAATCATTATTAGGAATTTTAAATGGGATGTATTGTCAGAGATGATGTATGTCTGTTGAGGGTTTGCTGGCTGTGAGTCACGCAGCAAACAACCGCCGCAGCGGTTACAGCATACAGTGGGAAATTTATGGATGTATGACTTTGTGGGAAGTCTATGTACTGTCAGATTTACTGCAGCCTTTGTTGAGAGTCGAGTGAGGTTTTATTGAGCTGGGGGATTCTCGAATGTTGAGATCCTTTCGGTGATACAGGTCTTGGAGCGATCCCTCGAGCACCCTTAGATAGGCAGCTAGGATGTATTGACTGTGAGTTAGACAGTTGGGATTGCATCTTTGCTTTACTGCCGTTGAGGCATTGTTGTAGTCTATGCTTACAAGACAGTGACAAGACGGTGAGAGACAGTACAGGTGCAGGACAGGTTTACCCACAGCTTACAGTGTTAGAGAGATAGTGGTTTTTTGAGATGTTTTTGGTATGTTTTTGATTACACCAGAGCCATTTTACAAAGGAGACTCTGCCAAAATTTCCGCACAATTTGAAGCTTTCTTGTTTCATTTGACAGGTTGATATTGGTTCAGAGGTCAGTTTACAGGGGAAACTCTGCCAAATTTTTCCCAGGAAAGTAAACTACTGTGAAGCGTAGCTATGGCTGGATCACAGGACACTGCTCTTTACAATATCAAGAAGCTGGATGGAACCAATTTCCCATTGTGGAAGAAGCAGATTTGGCACGTGTTGGTACAAAAGAAGCAGATAAAACCTATAAATCTCAAGGGGATAAAACCAGAAGATATGGACGAAGATGAATGGAGCGAAATGGATGAATTGGCACTTTCTACCATTATGCTAACTTTGGCAGAAAGCGTTTACTTCAATGTAGCAGACGAGATGTCGGCTTATCAAGCATGGACAAAGCTGAGTGATCTTTATGAGAAGCAGAGTGCAGCTTCACAGGTATATTGGCTTAAGAAGCTTGTTGACTTGAAGATGAAAGAAGGGACCCCTATGTCCAATCATCTGAATGAATTCAACACAATCTATAGTCAGTTGTCAGCTCAAGGTGTCAAGTTTGATGAACCTGTTAGAGCTATGTTCCTATTGATCACATTGCCGGAAAGTTGGGACACTTTTCGCACAACTTTGAGTAATTCTGCACATCCAGATGGTTTGAACATAGCAGGTGTAGAAGGAAGTCTACTTACTGAAGAAACCAATAGAAAGACAATGGATAAAGGCAAAGGAACAGCCTTAGTTGTCAGGGGAAGGACCAAAGAAAAGTACAAAGGTGGAAAGAGGAATCAGTCTCGTACCAAGTCCCGCAGTGCTAAAGGCAAGAGTGACATAGAATGCTACCATTGTGGCAAGAAGGGTCACATGAAAAGAGACTGCAGAGAATGGAAAGCAGAAAAAGGCAAAGAGAAAGCTGAAGACCATGGTGAGAAGAATAAGTCCTCAGTGAAGATTCAAGAAATAAATGTGACAAACACTGTTGCAGAGGATGACAGTCTAGTGTCAGGAGACATCTTCTTTTTGAAGAATACAATGGACTCGGCTCTTCTTACAGCATCTGATGGAAATGCACTGAGTGACTGGATTATAGACTCAGGGGAATCACTTCATGTGTCTCCAAACAAGGAGTGGTTTACCTCTTATGTGACCACTAAAGATCATGTTCGGCTAGGCAATGGGCAGACATGTGAGATCTTAGGTGTTGGAGATGTTCAATTGAAGTTTTAGAATGGCTCTTCTTTTACGCTGAAGAATGTGAGACATGTTCCCGCAATTACAAAGAGCTTGATCAGCACAGGTTTACTTGATGATGCTGGCTATGTCACCACTTTTGGACAGAACATGTGGAAGATATCCAAGGGTTTTATGACGGTAGCACATGGAGTAAAGTCTGGAGGACTTTACATGATTTATGTATCAAATGTCTCTAAAAATGTAATCAATGTAACCAAGCAGCCGAACGTTTCTTTGTGGCATAGCCGGTTAGGACATATGTCCAAGAAGGGAATGGAAATCTTGTCTCGTTCTGGTTATTTGCCTGGCTTTTCATTTAATGATTTTGAATTCTGTGAACATTGTCTGTATGGTAAGCAAACACAGCAGCCACATAAGCATAGAAGCAGTAGAAGAGATACACAGTTGGCACTTGTTCATAGTGATTTGTGTGGACCTATGCCTAACCTATCTCTAGGGGGAGCTTCTTACTTTATGACATTTATAGATGATTACTCGAGGAAAGTATGGGTTTACTTTCTCAAGCACAAGGATGAAGCGTTTAGTGTTTTCAAAACGTTTGTGACACTTGTAGAGAATCAGAGTGGCAAGAAGCTTAAATGCTTACGCACTGACAATGGTGGAGAGTATGTTTCAAAGGCCTTTCAGGACTTTTGTGAGTCAAAAGGTATAAAACGTGAACTTACTGCTCCTTACAATCCTCCTCAAAATGGTGTTGCTGAGAGGATGAATAGGACCATACAAGAGAAGGTCAGAAGTATGTTGTCTAATGCACAACTGCCAAATGGGTTTTGGGCTGAAGCTGTATCAACAGCTATTCATCTTATAAATAGATCTCCTAGCAAGGTTTTGCAGAAGGATTTAGTGGCAGAGATGGTATGGTCAGGCAAGGTGCCCTCATACAATCATCTCAGAGTCTTTCGCTATGAGGCATATACTCACGTTGCAAGGAACAAACTTGAGCCAAAGAGTAGAAAGTGCATCTTTCAAGGCTATGGTAATTCTGGTGAAATGGGGTACAGACTTTGGGATCCCGAATCCAGAAAGGTTATCCGCAGCAACAATGTTCACTTTAATGAAGCCAAATATCATTCTAAACCAGAGAGGGTTGAGGAGATTAGAAGAGTTGTCTTCCAAGAAGATGGACCTGCACGTGCAAGACAAAATGTTAGGGCTCAACAGGAGCAAGGACAGGATAGAGTGAAACCACAGGTTGTGGTTGAGCCTGAGCCACCTATTGTGCGTATATCTGGACGTATCACGCGACCTCCTGATAGGTTTGTTCTATCTATGAACTATGTCATGTTGAGTAATTGCAATGAGCCTTCATGTTACAAGGAAGCAGTGCAAATGAAGGACTCCGGGAATTGGCAATTGGCCATGCAATCAGAGATGAAAGCTCTGCATAAAAACCAGACATGGAAGCTAGTTAAATTACCGTAGGGCAAAAAGGCTCTACCTTGTAAATGAGTTTACATGTATAAGATCAACACTCATGATAGTTAGCCAAAGTACAAAGCAAGGCTTGTTGCCAAGGGCTTTAAGCAAGAACAAGGCATTGACTTTGATGAAGTCTTCTCTCCGATGGTCAAGATGACTACATTGAGATGCTTTCTTGCATTGGTTGCCATATTAGATTTGGTGTTGCACCAAATGGATGTCAAGACAGCGTTCTTGCATGGTGATTTAGATGTGGAAATTTACATGTAGCAGCCAGAAGGGTTTGTTGAGAAAGGCAAGGAAGATTGGGTATGCCAGTTGTTAAAGAGTCTTTATGGCTTAAAACAATCATCGAGGGCATGGTACCATAAATTCCACAAGTTTATGCTTTCTCAAGGCTACAAACGTAGTGAGTTCGATCACTATCTATATACAAAGAAGGCTAAGGATGGTAGTTGGCTGATCCTTATTTTGTATGTGGATGACATGTTGATTGCTGGCAAGCACTTGGAAGAAATTTCAGCTTTGAAGTCAAAGATGGAAAAATCGTTTGACATGAAAGACATGGGTGAGGCAAGTCATATACTTGGTATACGCATTGAGAGAGACAGATCAAAGAAGTTGATTTGGTTATCTCAAACAGAGTATATTGACAAGGTTTTGCAACGTTTCAATATGGAGAAGGGAAAGGCATTGAGTGTTCCATTGCCACCATATGTGAAACTTAGCAAACAAGATTGTCCTGTGTCTGAGGAAGAACAGGCTGAAATGGATAAGATTCCATATGCTTTTGCAGTGGGTAGTTTGATTTATGCAATGATTGCTACTCGCCCAGACATTGCATTTGCAGTGGGAGTAGTAAGTCGATACATGTCAAACCCAGGCAAGAAAAATTGGGAGGCAATGAAAGGAATATTGAGATACCTGAAAGCTACAAAGAGTATGCGCATATGCTATGGGAGTCAAGAGCTAAGTGTAAAGGGTTTTACAGACTCAGATTATGCAGGTGACTTAGACAACCGAAGGTCTACGTCAGGGCATGTCTTTACATTGGCTGGTGGAGCAGTATCATGGCGTTCTAGATTACAAGATTGTGTTACTCAGTCTACTACAGAGGCTGAATATGTTGCAGCATCAGAGGCATGCAAAGAATCAATTTGTCTTAATCGACTAGTAACATATTTGGGAATCAAAGAAGAGATGCCTGTGTTATATTGTGATAGTCAGAGTGCTATACAATTGGCTCGCAATCCAGTTTATCACTCAAAGACAAAGCATGTGGATGTGAAGTATCATTTCATCAAGGAAATGCTCGAGGATAAGCAAATTCAGCTTGTCAAAGTTCACACCATAGAAAATCCTGTTGATCTACTTACAAAAGGACTTCCCTCAGAGAGCTTTGCGCATTTTCGCAAGCAGTTAGGTGTAGGGTAGTACATCACTTCTCTACATCTCTTGTATATTAGCTTGTATAGTAGCTTCTCTCACACTTCAAGTACCACATTGGACTTTAAGTGGGAGGTTGTTGGGGTATAAAGCCCAATGTGGTCGCCCAGGTAAGTGGGCGGGCCGCCAGGTATGTACACATATTCTTTTGTAAAAACCTAATAAGAACTCACTATGCTCTACACATTACAGTAGAGCGAGTTCACCATATCGTCGTGCTCTTCTTCTCACACTCTCTCTCGCGTCGCACTTCCGCTTGTACTCCTTCACCAGGTACACATATATATCATCAGATATATATACTGCATCCTGCATTGCTACTTATTGTGCTTGCCAGTTCCATGGGAGGTGTGGCCATACGACGGCTTGACACCACTGGCATGTATTGCAGATTGATGTACTGTGATTGTGGGTCTGCTGGTTGTGAGTCACGTTAGCAGACAGACTGCCGCAGCGGTCATAGGAAAGTGATTGGTCTATTGTAGGATGTATGCTAGTTCTGGGTAGTTTGTAGAGCCATCTGAGAGGGTCATGTGTCAGGTTTTTTGAAGCCAAGCACTGGGGGCTGGGTTACCCTGTGTGAGGTGGATTAGGTTGCTGGAGTTCCCCTCTACACGCATCCTCTTCGGCGAGTTTTATCTCATAGGATGTATGACTTTGTGTAGATACTAGATTGCATCTTATGCGTCAGGCCGTTGAGGCATTGTTCAGGGTTTAGTCTTGAGAAGATACAGGTTCTATGATCGCCCAGACAGGAGACAGTGTATGCTTACAGGATAGCATATTACATAGATTTTTAGATTTGTCACTGGTCAGCTATTTATGGTTGTTTTTGAGCTATCTTTTGGTTTCCAGAGCTGTGTTTACAAGGGAGACTCTGTTAAAAAATTTCAAAATACTGACAGTTCTTGAGGAGAGGTGTTCAGCTTGTTGTTTACAGCTTGTTTATTATGTACACAGGCCAGTTTACAAGGGAAACTCTGTCGGATTTTTCCCAGGAGTAAACAATTTGGCAGACATGGCATCTTCTCAAAGTGAGACTCTTTACAACATAAAGAAGCTGGATGGCACAAACTTTCCATTCTAGAAGAAGCAGATATGGCAGGTTTTCGTGCAGAAAAAACAAGTGAAGCCACTGAAGCTCAAAGGGGAGAAACCAGAAGGTATGGCTGAAGATGAGTGGGAAGAGCTTGATGAGTTAGCCTGTTCCACAATCATGTTGACACTGGTAGAAAATGTTTACTTCAACGTAGCAGAAGAGACTACAGCGTATGGCGTATGACAAAAGCTATGTGGTATGTACGAGAAACAAAGTGCTGCTTCTCAGATTTATTGGCTCAAGAAATTGGTGAATTTGAAGATGAAGGAAGGGACAGCCATGTCAAATCATCTCAATGAATTTCACACAATTTTCAGCCAGTTAACAGTACAGGAGATAGTCTTTCCAGATTCAGTGAAGGCTATGTTTCTCTTAATCACTTTGCCAGACAGTTGGGATACTTTTTGCACGGCATTAAGTAATTCTTTCGCGCCAGAGGGTCTTACAAGTGCCAGTGTAGAAGGTAGCTTGCTTACAGAGGAAGTGAACAGGAAGAACATTGACAAAGGCAAAGGCAATAGTGCTTTGGTCGTTCGAGGGAGACAACAGTCTAAAGAGAAGAAGGGTAAGAAGGCACAAAACCGAAGTAAGTCTCGTGACTCGAAGTCAAAGGATGACATAGAATGCTACCATTGTGGCAAGAAGGGTCACATGAAGAGAAACTGTACGAAGTGGAAACAAGAAAAAGGCAAAACAAAGAGTTCTAAGCAAGATGAAAAGAAGAGCTCAGTGAAGATTGAAGAACTGAATGTCACAGGATCATGTTCAGACAGTGATTCTGGTATAGCAGCTGGTGACATCTTCCTCACAAGCAATTTTGATTCTATTTTCTTGACTGCAGAGGATGGACATGCTATGAGTGATTGGATTATCGACTCAGGGGCATCTTTACATGTTTCTCCGCACAAAGAGTGGTTTACATCATATGTGGCTACTAAAGATTATGTCAGACTTGGCAATGAGCAGGTTTGTGACATACTTGGAGTGGGAGATGTGCACTTGAAGTTTCAGAATGGCTCTTCTTTATGGCTCAAGAATTTCAGACATGTTCTAGCAATCCAAAAGAGCTTGATCAGTATAGGGAAGTTGGATGATGTGGGTGTGACAGTCTTTGGGAACAGCGCTTAGAAGATCTCCAAAGGTTCACTGACTGTAGCACATGGCAGCAAGTCAAGAACTCTGTACACTTTACATGTCTCAGAGGTTAAAAACCATGTAATTAATGTGATTGAGCAGCCAAGTGTGTCATTGTGGCATCGTAGGCTGGGACATATGTCAAAAAGAGGAATGGAAATACTTTCTCGTTATGCTTGACCATGCTGTCTTGATGTGCTAGCACTAGGTCCATCTTCCCTGAAGACAACTCTTCTGATCTCCTCTGTCTTCTTTGGCTTAGCGTGAAACTTGGCTTCATTGAAATGCACATCATTGCTATGAATAACTTTTCTGGACTCGGGATCCCAATGCCGGTAACCCATCTCGCCCGATTCTCCGTAGCCAAGAAATATACACTTCTTGCTCTTTGGTTCTAACTTATTCCTCATATCCTTAGAAATATGGCTATAAGCTTCACAACCAAAGACTCTGAGATGCTTATACGAAGGTGCCTTGCCTGTGCATAGCATCTCGACCACTTCACTCTTATCCGAAACCCTACTAGGAGACCTGTTGATCAAATGGATGGCTGTAGCCACTGCTTCCACCCAAAATCCATCAGGCAACTCAGCATTTGACACCATGCTTCTGAACTTCTCTTGTATGGTCCTATTCATACGTTCTATAACTCCATTTTGTGAAGGATTTTATGGTGCAGTAAGTTCCCTCTTTATCCCTTTTGCTTCACAAAAGTCTTGGAAAGCCTTGGAAACGTACTCTCCACCATTATCTGTGCTTAAGCATCTCAACTTCTGACCACTCTGATTCTCCACAAGTGGCAAGAATGTCTTAAAGACCTTGAGCACCTCATCCTTGTGCTTCAAGAATTAAAGCCATACTTTGTGAGAATAGTCATCTATGAATGTACAAAAGTACGATGCTCCCCCTAGTGACAAACTAGGCATTGGTCCGCATAAATCACTGTGCACAAGAGCTAACCGTTCGTCCCTACGATTCCTCTTTAAATCATACAAAGAGTATGCGCATATGCTATGGTAGTCAGGATTTGAGTGTTAGAGGATACACTCACTCAGATTATGCAGGAGACTTGGATAAGAGGAGATCTACATCAGGCTATGTCTTCACATTGGCTGGAGGTGCCATATCATGGCGATCTCGATTACAAGATTGTATTACGCAGTCTACTACAGAAGCTGAGTATGTTGCAGCAGATGAGGCATGCAAAGAAGCTATTTGGCTTGGTAGATTGGTAGCAGACTTGGGAATCAAAGTAGATATGCCATAGTTATACTGTGATAGTCAAAGTGCTATACAATTGGCAAAGAATCCAGTGTTCCATTCGAAGACTAAGCATATTGATGTGAAATATCACTTCATTAGGGAAGTACTTGAAGACAAGCAGATACAACTGCTGAAGATCCACACCAAGGACAATCCTGCTGATCTACTCACAAAGGGACTTCCAGGAGAGGGCTTTGCGCATTGTCGTGATTTATTGGGCATTGGATAGATGGCAACCATGTAAATGTTTGTACATTTATGTTCATAGACTTACAGTTACTTAAAGTGCCACATTGGACTTTAAGTGGGATGTTGTTGGGATTAAAGCCCAAGTGGCCTCTTATACGGATATGGTCGGCCGCCCGCCTAACTCGCTTATCACTAACCCTTTGTATATACTCACACATACTTGTGTGAATAATAAGATTTGGGATATAACCCTTCAATGAATTCTGTGCGTATTGTGTAATCTCTCTGTCAGTGTATCTGTGTGTGTGTGTGTGTGTGTGTGTGTGTGTGTGTGTGTGTGTGTGTGTGTGTGTGTGTGTGTGTGTGTGTGTGTGTGTGAGTCGATCTAAGCTCTGCTCCGCGACTTCAGAAAGCAGGTGAATTACTCTATTTAGCCTCTCCATCTCAATAACCCTATGGATGACATCACAAACTCTTTGTTGTTGCTCCTCTATGCTAGTAACACCCGGTGTGGATTGTAGGACATCTAACCAACCCACGTGATAAGTGTGACATGTGTATAGGTCGTTTAAAGTCTCTGTTTGTAGTTCATACTCCCAATTTTCGTTTAGAAATGCTCCATCTAGGATTAGGTGCTAGGGGTGTCCATTGAACTAGATGCAATGTGGGTCTCTATGGTTTGACCCTTAGTGGTTGCTAATTCAGGAGCACTTGATTGCTCGACTAGCATGGATGTTGACATAAGGGCCTTTGCATTTAGCTCTCTCCATTGCTCTGCCTTGCGTAAGCTTTTGATTTCCTTTTCCCTAGCTGCAAGGATATATCGCTCAACCTCTTGCACTTTGGCAAGGCTTCTACCATCAGGTAATATAACCTCAAAGAGGAATAGCTCTAAAGAGATGGGAGTGTAGTGAATGGAGTATTCACATGCACACTCTCTAGGAGCATGGGGTCTACATTGGTCATGAGTGGTGAATTTACTTCCCCACCCCCTTCTTTAACATCGCTAGCTCCATGTTCGAAGCGAGTGACTCTATTAAAAGTCTCTTTCAAGTGGCTAAGCACGCTCGGCCCGGATCGTGGGCCCATGGCATGCATGTCTTGGCTTGAACTATTGATATTGGGTTTCAAGTAACCTTCCATGACCTCGTAGTCAGAGGAAGAGTCACTAGATGCAATATGTGGGTCCTGAGTGGTACTACCTTGGGTTCTCGTTGAGGGCCTAGAGCCTAATGTGGAGGAATAATGGGTGCCCGCGTAAATGGAGAAACTCTCTATGTGATCTTCCTCTAGCACATGACCAAAGTGTAGGTGCATGTGACCTCAACACCCTAGAAGTGTTGGTGAGTGCCTGTGAAGGCCACTCACCTAGTTTTTTGGGTGTTTTGCAACTCAATTTTTTGTTTTCTTTTTGTCCTTTTTTCTGAACAAGACACAAAATATGAAGTTTCTTATTTTTATTAATAGGAAGTTTCTCAAGCAACTTCCTCATTAAGTGTGTAGGTTCTCTTTTTGACTCAAGCATCTTACCCCCCATGCATAGGAAGCTTCTCAAGCAACTTCCTCATTGAATGTGACAAGTACCTCAAGTACCTTAGTCATCAAGCATGACAAGCACCTTAGGTGGAGTTCCCATCTCAAGCACAGCCCTAGCTTGCCTAAATTTAGGTCAGGCTCCCACCTCAAGCATAGCCCTAGCTTGCTTAAGTTTAGGTCGAGTTCCCACCTCAAGCACAACCCTAGCTTGCATAAGGTTTCCACCTCAAGCACAGCCCTAACTTGCTTAATTTTAGGTCGGGTTCCCACCTCAAGCTCAGCCCTAGCTTGCTTAAGGTCAAAGGACTTTTAACACTAACCATTGGAGTTCTTTAATGAAGCTAATCCTAAGGTCTTTTAAGCTTCATTAGTTAACCTTGCTCTTTGACATACCATCTCTCATTTGGGCCCCTTTACCATTGGCCCCGTGTTGAGATCCGTAAGCACATGTCTATATTCTAACCCTTGTTCCCATTTATTATCCCATATTAAATGATCATTTTAATATGAGAAAATCATTTGGGTTGGTTAGATATTAGATATTTGATGACATTACTTCTCTCTTGAAATCATAGTCGTCCTCGACTATGAGGTAAAAGAGATAAAGTCATAGTCATTAGTCAATTTGTCTTAGCAGGTAGAGGATCTCTTTTTACCCTACGACATCATTCCAAGATGGTTTAAACACTAATCCATTTGGTGCTTGGGAGACATAGCTGCCGCAAGCATGTCTGCTCTTTAGTCCATTTCATCCTCCCAAGTAGAGTGACAAATTCTACATGGTGTTTGAGAGACATCGTCATCCCGAACATGATTTTAAGCATGCATACTTCTTAAATTTGTGCACAATAAAAAGAGGACTAGTCTTATAAGACAAAAACATTTTTCATTTAAAATGCATTTTCATATGCCTACTCTAATGCAGCATTGTAAGCATTCACAAGGTTCATATTATCCTTAAGCTAGGTTCCTTGCATCCATTTAGCATCTTAAAAAGGATAATTCTTTAACTTAATAAGATATTGTCAGATAATCTTACCGTTTCTTAATACCTTGTCTTCATGTCATAGGATGGACTTAGATTGAAGTACTTCTTCTTGATCTTCGATTTTTGGAGGGTCTGCAACAACTTTTGCTTTTTTTGATGGCGCTCCTTTGTAAGGCTTACGTAGGCTCTCATGGAAAACATGGTGCACTATCCAATGGTTAGGAAACTTTAATTGATAAGCTATCTCATTGATTAGCTTAAGAATTTAAAAAGGACCATAATATCTTTTTGCTAGTTTATCATCATATTCTTCGTGGTCCATAGGACTCTTGCCCGTAGTATGCCTCAGATGAGCCTTGAGGAACTTAGCAAGACCCAATCATTTTCCTTAAAGGCTAAGACTCTTCTATGCTTATTAGCAGCAACCCTTTTTGCCTTTCCTGTGAGATGGATATAGACCCTTTAATCTTTGGAAAAAGATTCTTGTAGGTCTCGGCTATATTCATCAGCAGCGAAGATCTTCCCATGTACTTTAAGTAGTAAGGGACTTTTGGATCTTCCTTCTTTAACCTCAAAAGGTACTTTCCCCATAGAAGTATGTACAATATCATTGTACGCATACTCTATAAGAGGTAGGTACTTCTATCATTGAGAACATTGATCTACTTCCATGACATAGGCTTTTAGTAGATCAAGAATCGTTTGATTAGTTATTTCACTTTGGTCATCCGTTTGTGGATGATAGGTCAAAAGAGAAATTTAATCTACTTCCTAGATTCCCAAACAGACCCTTCTACAAATTACTGGTCATTCTAGGATCTTTGTCTGCACTATGGGTGTTGGAAATCCATGATGCTTGAAAATTTGAGATTTGAAGAGGGTTTCCATTTGATGTGCCTCATTAGTCTTTTTGACAGGCATGGACTGTGCTTTCTTGTTAAGCCCGACTGAACAATCCAAGTTGCTTCCCTCGATCAAATTTCAAGTTTTGATATACCACGCATTTTGAAACATACTCTTGTATGTTTACTTTTTATGGTAGACCAACAGAAATACATTTCTACTCCTTGAAGAGTAGATTATGGATTTCCTCTTTGCCTCGCATAAGGAGATGTATGGGATTCATACATGACGTTCTTATTGTATGGGTGATTAACACATAGCCTATTGCCATTTGAAAGATAACCATCCTTCAAGGTGAACGGTTCTTGTTACTTCCCTATTGCAAAGGCTGTATTTATGTACTTAATAGTCTCGGTCAGTAGCAAACTCATCTATCATAAAAGATAGATCATTGTGAGTTGCCATAGACACCACATTGACCCATGGTCGTTGTGAAAGTGCATAGACCACTTGATTGTGCTTGCCAACAATGTGAACAATATGAAATTTAAATTGCAACAGAAATTTTGCCTACCTCATTTGTTTGTCGGGGAGCTTGGTTTGCATCATGAAGTTCTTGAGGCTTTGTGATCCATTCGTAGGATGAATGGAGTCCCCAAGAGATAGTGTTTCCACGTGTTTAGGGCATATAGAATAGCTAGTAGCTTTTTTTCGTATTTGCCCAATACTCACTTATTGAAGTTGAGTCTTTGACTCTCATATGCTATGGCATGCCCTTCTTGAAGCAAAATAGCTCCAAGGCAATCACCACAAGCATCAGATTGGACCTCAAATGGCTTTGGGAGATCTAGTAGTGTGAACACACGTTGAGAGATAAGATTCTCCTTTAGCTTCTTCAAAGGCTTCTTGCACTTTTGCAGTCCATGAATACTTAACGTTCTTTTTTGTTAAGTCATGTAATGGGCACACATACCTACAAAGCTTCGTACCTCTTGTAGATTCCTTGGATTAGGCCATCTTTTTATAACCTCTAACTTTGTTGCATCCATACGGGTGCCATCTTTAGAGATAATGTGACCTAAGTATTAAATCTCTTGTAGAAAAAATTCACTTTTCTTTTGATTAATGAAAAGCTTATTCTCTCTCACAACTTGAAAGGTTACCTAGAGGTGTTGCTTGTACTCTTCAATAGAATTTCGATGGCCTGAAGATTTTTCGATCATGAGTTTGAATGCGTCTGGAGCATTTGTCAGGCCAAAACTTGTAAATTATCAAATAGATTTTCTACCCGTGGCACAGGAAATCTATTTTTGATAGTGATCTTATTTAATGCTCTATAGTCGACACACATGTGATATATGTCGTCTTTCTTTTGCACTAAAAGCAATGGTGAACAAAATGGAGAGGAGCTAGACCTCACCATTTTTAATTTTTAATTTTTAACAAATTCATGCACTTGCCTCATGATCTCCTCTTATTGAGCTTGTGAAACCCGATAAGGAGGCTTGTTAGGCGGTGAGCTTCTTGATAGGAGCTCAATTGCATGGTCATCATCCCTCATTTTAGAGATAGCTCACTAGGGATGTCATCAATGAAAACATCTTGGAATCCATTTAGTAATTAGACAACTGTAACTCCTCTTGATTCCCTTTGTTGCAAGAATATGGCGTTCCCCAACTCATTAGCATCTATGTACATGCTCTTTTCCCTGTAGGTGAAGTAGATTCTCCTTTCAAGGAACTTCATGTTGGAAGCCATGCGGTTAAACCATGGTTCCCCAACGATAACATTCTCATATTTGAGAGAGGAGATGAATAAATCCTCTTTGTTCAAATAGCTTTGGACGTGAAGCCTTAATTTTCCAATGAAAGAAGTAATTGAGATGTCTTGCCTTTTGATAGCTCTATTGGCTTTCAATGCATCTCCCATCTTGTGGGCTTGTATGCCTAGCTTAGTGGTCAACTCCGTGGATATGAAGTTGTGAGTTGAACTAGGGTCAAACAAAATAAAGGCATCATGCTCTTGCATCTTTCCCCAAGCATAGGAAAGGAGAAATCCTTGGCAATGAGCATCCTCTTTTGGAGCTTCAAACATAGAGACTCTAGGAGTCTCATTGCGGGCAATTCTCTTGGGGCAAGGACGATAATCATGGCCTTGCTCGCCACACTTAAAACATTTGTGGTCCTTACTAAAAGCTTCTATCTCTTTAGGAGAGAGGGTTGTATTTACCTTTATAAACTCCCTTCTCCTTGGACCAATTGTTATTGTTGTTGGAATAGCCTTGGTAAGAATTTTGGGCATTGGTTTTCCCCTTGGCATCATTTTTGTCTTTATATTTCCATGGGCTTGACATTCCGTCTAGCCGCTTGTTGGAAATTGATGCGCAAAGCAACCATGGTGTGGTGGATTGCTTTGGTGACAGAACTAGGCCGTTGAGAGTTGACATACTCAGCCATCTCTTTGGGTAATCCGGCACATAATTGTTGCTTTTGCTCAACAAAGTCCATCTTTTGAAAGATAGTAGCCTTGAGATGTAAATCCCAAAACTTGTCCACAAATTTGTGGATAGACTCATGAGAGAGAAGCTTTAAACTTCGCCATTTGGTAAGCACTTTGTCCTTTGCATTACTTGCAAGGAATTGCTTCATGATGGAAACTCGTAGAGTTTTCCATGTCTTTGGGGCTTCATCGTTGCCACGAAGGCTAGCCCACCATTGACGAGCCGATTTTTGGAAGTGCATAGCTACATGGCATAGCTCGGATGACTCCATGAAGCCCTCGTCTCCAACGGCCCATCAAATTGCTGGATGAAGGCCAATACTTTGTCAGTAGCACCAAAGGTGCCATCATAGGTGAGAAAAGAGATACTCTTTCCTCCCTCTTTGAGCTTCTTGAGCTTTTGTGACCTTCGCCATGCAGCGTAAGATTTGTGATGTCCTCCCCTCTTGTATTCTCAAGGAGAATAACTATTGCTTTCATTGGAAGAGGAGGAAGATGAAGAAGAAGGAGAAGAGGGTGACCTCTTTCTTGCCCTTTTCTTCCTTTGTTTCCTCTCTTCCCTTTCAAAGTAACGAGGAGAAGGACTATGGAAAATAACCATTTCCTCTTGGGAGGAGTTGGCAATCGTTTAAGATCGCCGTCCTTGTGGAGTCACCTCTTCGGAGGAACTTAGGGATTCATTACTTTCTTGATCTTTGGATTCCTCCTCTCATATGGGAGAGAGTCTTCTTTTGGGGGTCTCATCAAGAGGCCTCCTAAGCTCTCTCTTTTCTTGGAGAGGAAAGGAAATCCCATAAGCACGAAGTTGTTGAGTAACTTCGGCTTGCAAAGAGGGGTTGCCCATAGCTTGTTGCAACCTAGTAACAAGATAATTAACAAACATGGGGGCATCATCATTAGCACCTTCATGTGCAAAATCAAAGTTATCAATGTTCATTCTACTTCTTGGTTATTGTCAGCCATGTTAATTAAGCTTAGGTGTTTACTTAGTGTATGCTTTGGCAATTCAAAACCTTAGTTGCTACTCCTCTTAGCCTTTAAAAATAGGCACTTAAGTATCTACACCCATGGCTCGAATTGGTTAATTATAGAGAGTAGTAGAGTGAGTCTAACATAGTGATGATACCTAGTTAACTTGGCATGAACAATACTTTTGCAAGAGAGAGAGTTTAGAGAACATGACAATAGTTGAGGACCGGATTCATATGGAGCCGGTCCCCCCTCCAATAGGCATTTGTATTATAGTTTCTCCCTTTAAGAGAGACTTGGTAAAATACAATTTTTGTGTTCCTTGTGTCCTACATGATGCAATGAAGATGGAAAGCTTCATGCATCACAAGCATAACATAAACTTGTAGGCATTTGTATTATAGTTTCTCCCATCAAGAGAGACTTGGTACAATACAATCTTTGTGCTCCTTGTGACCTACGTGATGCAATGAATATGGAAATCTTCATGCATCACAAGCATAACATAAACTTGTAGAAAGCATTAACTATCCCAAGCCTGAGTCCCAAGGCCTCAAACACCTTCGAAGGTGGAGAGAGCTAGCGGAGAATGAGGATAGGGAAGAGGAAGAAGAAACATTCCATAGGAGAAAGAAATAGTTCCTCACTTATCATTACTCTTCTTGCTAGCATACATAATAGCATAGTAATGGAGATGGAGAAGATGGCAAGCTTAAGCATTGAAGCATGGCTCTTGGTTGGATTTGCATTCCATAGCCAAGAGTATTGATGTAGGCTTTCACTCTCACAAGCTTGGAGAAGGAGGTGGTGTTCCTCAACTTTCACCAAGAGAGAATGGCCTTCCAAATTAGTGTGTGTGTGGAGTATATCCCCCTAGCATCCCTCTTCCTTGCTTTGGGTGAAATTTCTTCGTGCTACAAGCTCATTGGACCCCTCTCCCCTTAGCCAATCACATGCAACATGCAGTCAAGCACATGGGTAGTCTTCTGACAAGTGTCCTCCTTACCCCTTAGAGAGAGAGCGCTTGAAAATATCTAGATATTTGATATATGGAAGTAGAAGCTCATTGGACCCCTCTTTAGCCCAACCAATAGCATTCAAGCACACCATGTGGTTAAGCTTAGTGAGAGTCTGACGTGTGTCCCATGTGCTCCTTTAGAATTCCCCGAACTTTGAGATTTTTATGCATAGGAAGTTTCTCAAGCAACTTCCTCATTAAGTGTGTAGGTTCTCTTTTTGACTCAAGCATCTTACCCCCCATGCATAGGAAGCTTCTCAAGCAACTTCCTCATTAAATGTGACAAGTACCTCAAGTACCTTACTCATCAAGCATGACAAGCACCTTAGGTGGAGTTCCCACCTCAAGTACAGCCCTAGCTTGTTGCCTAAGTTTAGGTCGGATTCCCACCTCAAGCACCGTCCTAACTTGCTTAAGTTTAGGTCGGGTTCTCACCTCAAGCACAGCCCTAGCTTGCTTAAGGTTTCCACCTCAAGCACAGCCCTAGATTGCTTAAGTTTAGGTCAGGTCCAATGAGCTTGTAGCATGAAGAAATCGCCCAAAGCAAGGAAGGGGGGTGCTAGGGGAATATACTCCACACACACACTCATTTGGAAGGCCATTCTCTCTTGGTGAAAGTTGAGGAACACCGCCTCCTTCTCCAAGCTTGTGAGAGTGAAAGCCTACACCAACACTCTTGGCTATGGAATGCAAATCCAACCAAGAGCCATGCTTCAATGCTTAAGCTTGCCATCTTCTCCATCTCCATTACTATGCTATTATGTATGCTAGCAAGAAGAGTAATGATAAGTGAGGAACTATTTCTTTCTCCTATGGAATGTTTCTTCTTCCTCTTCCCTATCCTCATTTCCCGCTAGCTATCCCCACCTTCGAAGGTGTTTGAGGCCTTGGGACTCAGGCTTGGGATAGTTAATGCTTTCTACAAGTTTATGTTATGCTTGTGATGCATGAAGCTTTCCATTTTCATTGCATCACATAGGTCACAAGGAACACAAAGATTGTATTGTACCAAGTCTCTCTTGATGGGAGAAACTATAATACAAATGCCTACAAGTTTATGTTATGCTTGTGATACATGAAGCTTTCCATCTTCATTGCATCACGTAGGACACAAGGAACACAAAGATTGTGTTGTACCAAGTCTCTCTTAAAGGGAGAAACTATAATACAAATGCCTATTGGAGGGGGGACAGGCTCCATATGATTCCAGTCCTCAACTATTGTCATGTTCTCTAAACTCTCTCTCTTGCAAAAGTATTGTTCATGCCAAGTTAACTAGGTATCATGTTTATGTTGCTACCATCAATTAAGTTCACCCTCTATGCTCACAAAGTAATCTCTCAAAAGTGCTTCACCTAATTTTGTAATTCCGCTACTCTTACAGTTCATAGACCATTTCCATTACACATTCCATGATGAAGAGTTGCACAAATCATGGCTATTATAGAGTAGCCATTGCAAGCCTGCAAAGGCATGGGGACTCCTGTTTGCACCTCCAAAAGTGCCTTCATGTACTCCACAAGTTTCTATGCCCCTTAGAACTCCAAGATCCAAAACAAAAAGAATCAAAATTATTACAGAAAGTAGGAGCAAAAGTAAGATGAACCTATAAAGCCAAGAAAATGGATGACTTTTTTTTGGAAATGCACAGGCCTTTTTTTGTGTGCAAAACTCACAATGGTGAGTAGACTATATTGATAAATCCAAAATATTGTAGATTCTTTCCATGTCCATGACGAACCATGACCACTTCAATGGTTCATAGCTACATCAGCTGAAGGGGGAGCCACCCCACGACAAGGAATAGCCCAAACTTTTACCTATGTAAGTCCATCATTGTGGCGCCCAGGATCCTGTTCCACTCCTTAGAGTTCCTTTGTTTTCAAATGGCAATGATCGTTATCTTGGTTTCTTGCATAGGCCTGGTATGGTAGGCCAAAAAAGGACCATAGTAAAACCTAATGTTAGATCTTTAACATAAGCAAGTTAACAATTGACAAAATCACAAGGATTGCCAATGAAAAGGCCACATCAATCTAAGTTAGATTTATCAAAAACATTTACATTGAGCTGAAATGTATCTTTCTCACAAAACCTATCCTCCATGTACAACAATCCACACTTTCAAGTTTCATTGTGGGAAATCTATCCTAGGGGACTCACTGTATTTAAAAGTAAAAATGCCCCTTGCGAGTAGACAGTCTGTGAAAAACCCCTATTTACGACTTGTAGAAGGTAAATACGACCCCCCTTTTCATGTTTATACAGTTTTCAATTTAAAAATTCATTATACGTCTAACTTATTATATAAAATTTGGACTCGTGATTTTACATAAAAAGACAAATAAAAAAGAGAATCTTTTGCGATAGAAAAATAATAGCCATCTACGATGAGTGCTCACCACCAATCAAAAGACTACTCATTTTAATAAAATAACCCGCAAATTTCCTTTGAGATGAAAGAATGGGTGATTGTAATGGGAGAGAGGCTTCACATCCTCACGGTTTCCTAGACTGCGTCCCTTAGACAATGGATTGAAAGTAATGCATCTCACATCCTTTTAACAAAAGCAATGGTGTCTTCACCCATGCGTTGTGAACTTGTCCTTTGATGCGTCACTTGGGTGCCATGGGATCACTAGGAGACAATGGTGTTGGAAAGGCCTCAATAGAGTAGTGCACCAGACAACATGTTGTATGAGAAGCACCTAGGATCAATTTTTGTACGTTTTTGTCAAAGATGTTTCCAAAGATCATGAAAAGTGGAAAAATGAGTTTACCATGACAACTTAACTTGGAGGGAAATTTCTAGGTCATTTGGGTGAACCTGCCCCCGAAAGAGAAAAGTACTGCCTGTTTTTCAACATAAAGTGCGGTTAGGGCAAGCCGATCTCAGATTGTGACGCTGTGGTTGAATAGCACAACCACTATGCCTTATCTCATTACTTGTTGTAGACATCGTCACTTTCAAATGAGAACCCTTCGCTACCTTTTGTGAAGTAGAAGCATAGAGCTAAGTGACATAGGCAGTCTTTCATTGGATTTGTTTGAACCAAACCTTAGTTGGAGTCCACATTCTTTTAGCCGCCTTTCTATTTTATCTATTTGTAAATCCTTTGTAAATATTTTGGATATGTTTGTATCTACTTGGATCAATCATGGACCTAATATGGTAGCTTTTTGAAATTTAACTTTGATTGTGAAGGACATCCTCTTAAGAAAGGAATTTCTAAGGCATTCTATGGAAGAGGCGTTTGCTCGAGTTTTCTTATGATTCTAGTTACAAAAGAGTAATACTTTGCCTTTGAGGAAAAATGATGTGAGCATCATTTTAATATATTACTAGATTTTTTATTTGGCTATCATGCTCTTCTTTCAAAGATCGGAAGGATGCACTTGTCTCATTACATTATAGTTTTATATGACTCGATTAAGAATTTTCTAATTGTCAACTTTTGTTTGCCTCTAGCATAAGACAAACTATGCAAGAGTTTCAAGCAAGAAGAAGTGGAAAATAGGTGTCTATTTACTGGTGTAGTTTCCAAAAACATGGTTCTTATCGAGTAACTTGAGGTAAACAAAAGAACAAGCATTGAAATTGTTGACAGTCTCCCTAAAAATGTTATTTCTTCAACGTGACTATAACCTAGTGGTTAAAGTGGATGTGCAAGTGTGTAAAGAGCCACGTTTGATACCTAGCGACATTTCTCAAATTTCAATATCTCTTAGCAATCATCCTGGAGAAAAAGGACATTGTCTCCTTCGGACAAAAGCACTTCAACCAACAACCTGATAGCATCATCAGTAAAATGTGCTGACAAGTGGAGACTCAAGTACTTGAGCACTTCTGACACCATAACATTGTCTCGTCCAAATGCCTTCTTAAGGGGAGGATCACATAAGATCTGCGATTTCTCAGTACTACTCTGGAGCTTGTGAGCCTTGATGTAGTCCCATACTCTTTTGAGGGCATCAGGCCTGGTGGTCTCCGAGGTTTGCAAGATGGGAGTCACGGTGGAGGAGACCCTATAGAGGATCTGAGCGACACCTCTAGGTCGGCGGGCTTGGGGTCGGGTCGGGAGTGGTTTTGAGTTCAACCTTGGGAACTTTCTTGCTCATCTATTCATCAACTCTTGCAAAACGTACAGTAGTCACACACTAGAGCAGGGGCAAGATTTTCATCGATGGCAAGACGAAGGAGCACGATCGGTGGCAAGAAGACGGATTGGGATTGGTTGGGATTGAGTGATCAAAACTGGCACTTGCACGTACAATACCCCATATTGTAGCAACAATGCTATGCACGATACAACCGAGCATTGGATGGCCTGTACCGAAAAGCACCTGCGTGGACCAGAAGAGAGGTAGAGGTAATGGTGAGGCAACTTTACACAGCTTGCAGGAAAGTGCTGACGCGATGGGATGGATGCAATAGAACACACAGAAACCCTCACTTCTCCTCTCTCTCTCTCTCTCTCTCTCTCTCTCTCTCTCTCTCTCTCTTCGTTGGGGCGTGACAATTTCCTGCATGAATTGAAATGGGCAAAAATTTCAACAGTATGACAAAAATCCACAACCAGCGGGTATCAAGCTGCCTAAACGAAGGCAAGATCGGACGACTCAAACACTTGAGAGACCACAGTTCTCAAATATTGCACTATAAACATACAACAAAAAGCCACAGTTACAAGGTCCAAAGAACTGCAAGCATTCTATAATATACTTGGCGCCATTTTGACAGTAACGTTAACAAAAGAACGTTAACATGCAACTATGCAAACAAAAAAATAGCCAAGAATTGACAAGAATCCCATGTCTTGAGCACACAAACTTGCCAATTTTTCTCATAAACAACTCTAAATACTTCGTATCAATGAATAGAATCCCTTCCATCACTACTAATTGATTAGTTTATTGGGTATGTGAATATGTACATCGTAGTCCTTGGGGTTATAGTTTGTTGCCTCCTGTGCGAGCACCCATATAAGTGAGTGATTGGGTTGTGTGTGTGTGTGTGTGTGTGAGAGAGAGAGAGAGAGAGAGTGAGTGAGAGAGAGAGAGAGAGAGAGAGGAGGGCGATTCTAAGAAGTCCGTGGAACTCGAAGATGGCTGCACCAGTGGCGTCGTTGGATAGATATCGCAAGCAACCCCTCCCAATTTCTCAGTCACCTTCAACGGGTCAGAACCGGTTGACCAAAAGCAAAGTCAACACGCAACCAGCACGGTACGAGCTCAGGACCTGGCTTGTGAGAGACAGTGCCTCCACCACTGCGTCGTCGATGTCTGCAAGATGCGAGCAGTTGTATCTAGCTTAGCTTGACGCGCTAGCCACCCCATAAACTGTGTGACCGACTGTGTCGGTTACCTCCACCTACATGGGGGCAAGCACCCCGCCAATACTTAACCATTTCCCAGGCAGGTGTGGCAGTGGCTTTAGCTGAAGGCGCCTTTGTCCTTTTTGTCAGCTTGCTTGCCCCATCCAAGTGGCTCTTCCTCTCCTTCCCTTTCTTGTCTCGACTTGCCTCCATTAGCTTCCTGGAATGTTGCTTTGCTCTAGTTCTCCATGGTTTCTCAGACAGAGGCCACAACTTCCAGGATACAAAAGGAGCCTGCACGACATCATAGCAACACGGAAGAGGAGGTTTCCTCTCATGGGAACGTAGCCTTTTGCGAGAGATATCCTCTATGCTTCTGCGGAAGAATCGACTGCCTCCACACTTGCAACTCTTGTTGAAGAAGCAAAACTTGCAACTGCTGAAGTCAAGGCTCAAGGAGATAAAGCACTGGCCGTTTGCAAGTCTCTCGTTGTTGGAGGTGTGGCTGGTAGAGTTTCACGTAGTACTGTGGCTCCACTTGAACGATTGAAGATTCTTCTTCAAGTTCAAAATCCATTGAAGATTAAATATAATGGCACGGTGCAAGGCTTGAAGTACATTTGGTCAATCGAAGGCTTAGCTGGATTTTTCAAAGGGAATGGAACAAATTGTGCTCAAATAATTCCTACTATGATGTGAAGTTTTACAGTTATGAACAAACTTCAAGTGCAATCTTGTGGTTGTACAGGAGGGAGACTGGGCAAGAGGATGCTGAACTTACACCATTACTAAGACTTGGAGTTGGTGCATGTGTCGAAATTATTGCAATGTCTGCTAGGTATCCTATGGACATGGTTCGGGGTAGTCTTACAGTGCAGACAAAGGATTCACCAATGCATTATCGAGGAATGTTCCATGCAGGGTCAACAATAATGAAAGAGGAAGGACCATTGGCAATCTACAAAGGTTGGTTTCCATATGTTATTGGTATGATCCCGTACGTGGGTTTGAATTTGTGGTATATGAATCACTCAAAGATTGGCTGGTGAAGAGGAACATAGCAAGCAAGCCAGAAGAGAATGTTGATTTGAGCGTCCTTACAAAACTTGGATGTGGAGCAGCAACACGTACAGTGGGCTAGCAGACCATGGCATATCCGCTTGACCTGGTGCTGAGGAGGATGCAGATGGTGGGATGGAAGAATGCCTCCTATGTCATCATTACAGATGGTCATATAAAGGCACCAGTTCAGTACACTGGGATTATTGATGCTTTGGGGAAGACTACTTGCAATGAAGGCTTTGGAGCCTTGTACAAAGGCCTGATTCCCAATTCTATCAAGGTTCTCCCTTCTATTGCTTGGGCGTTTGTGACATACAAGGTGATGAAGGATCTTCTTGGAGTCGAATTCCAAATATCAAATTAAGTGGATTTTCAATCATCAATAGCAATAAGGTAGAAGAGATTGTAAATGGACAAACGATTTGAAAGCACATCGGTCGCAGTACTGTTTTGTAAGAGTCTCTAATTTTTTAAATAGGGGAAATTTAAATGATAAGTTTGGGTGTGCGCTAGTACGAGGGGGCCAATCACTTTTACTCTTTTATTACTGAGATCAAGAAAGATACCGCAATTGCAAGAGAGCTGCCATTTGCTGAAGCCGTTAGGGCTGCCAATTATAGGAGGCGGTAGCTGCTAGGAGAATAGGTAAAGAGGCAGAGCAGAGACATGGGTAAAGGAGCTTTTGCGGCCTTTGGTGGATGGATCTCAAAGTGTGGTTGTGCTCTACAAGGACAAATCCACAGGTGCTCTTATGGTCTACAAGACGAACTAGGTCCATGCCTCCACGAGCGGATGACTGAAAAGTACAAAGGCTGCGGTGAAACCAGCTGCTCTCACGATCATGCCACACTAGAAGGCCATGGAAGGAGAAGGTTGGTCCTTGTTGGGGGAATTAAGCCTCAAGCAGTAGGTTGTGGATGCTTCTTGGTTTTGGTCGGGGCAGGCAGAGATCAATTCCTGTGTAGTTTTGCTTCATGTCACGAGGTAGTACTGCTTTGAGTATTTTGGCTAGAAGAATCTATGAAGTATCTACCTAATTAAAAGAGAAACGGCCCAATAGATAAGTTCGGGTGTGCGCTAGTTTGATTCTTTCATATCAAAAAAAAAAAAGAGGGAGAGGGAGAGAGAGAAGTGCGATTTAGCAATAGCGCCTCTCTAGAGGTCTCCTTTTGCTGCGTCTACCCGTCCCCAACAAAAGCTCTGAACTCTTGCCTCGCAGGAGTGCGTGCTCTCCCTCCCCTGCCTTGCTTAGTCCAACAATCACCACGATTCTTCACATTGGATGCTTAATTGGGTTGGGAAAAAAGCTGCAACACCAAAAACGATGGTGCGACAAGAGATTAGGCTGGGCTATGTCAACATGAAAAAGCTCTCCTTGTGACAGAGTACAAGGTCGCATGACGCACATCAGCACAGATATGTTGATCCTCCAGCATGCACGATCTTCGCCTCCTGAGCCTCTTCCCTTCCAGCCTTCCCTACCCATATATGATCCCCTCCTCTCTCTCTCTCTCTCTCTCTCTCTCTCTCTCTCTCTCTCTCTCTCTCTCTCTCGAAGAGCACGAAGCCCTCTACGCATTGATGTAAAGACAGAATTTTTCTGTGTAATGGAAGGCTTTGCTGTAACAGCATCTCAGAATTGAAAAAACTGTCAAAACTTTGCGTTTTTGTTGCCGACTTGAAGGCAATGTCAGACAAAACTCGCAAGGGTGGAAAAGCCACACTCGCCATGGAGAATGATGCAAAATCTCCAAGGAATTTGGATGCTAATCCAACCACATCGTCTACAACAACGGAAGCAATGATCATGGCTTACTTGATCTCGTTACAAGAAACCGTCAACAAGCAAGGTGAAGAGTTGCGCGCACTTGCAATGGAGAATGGTACTTTAAGAGTTCTCGTTGTGGAGAATGAGCACCTCAAGAAGGTTCTTGAAATGCAAACAACGCGCTTGATGCATCTTGAGAATGAAGTTCAAGAATGTAAACGCTCTCTTGTGGACATGAATGTAGTGAAAGAGCGCTTGAGCAAAGTTGAGAGTGATCATGTATTGAAAGAGGAAACGATAGATACAATACGACATGATGTATGTGAGATGAGAAATGCATCCAAATCATGGGCTGATATATGTAAGGATAATGTGGTTTCTACATCTCCTATCACGCAAGCCGTTGTCCAAGCAAAGAATGTAGAGAATGTGGACACTCAAGAATTGCAAGAACGACAAAAACGCTCAAAGAACATCGTCATTCGTGGAATCAAGGAGGAAAGCATGGAAACACCCCAATCTCTTGCGGTTGCTATTGAAGAGTTTTTTGCTACACACTTTGGCATGTCAGGAATCATGGCTTATGGTGCACATCGAGTTGGAAAACAAGGAGTCCCTCGCTCGGGAGAAAGACCTATTGTATGTACCATGGCTGATGAGGTAAAGAGAAAGATCATCCTTGACAATGGTTGGATCTACCTCAAAGGAACGGGTTGTAATGTATATGAGGATCGCACTCTTATGCAACAAAATGTACGTCGCAAAGCATACGAGGAAAGAAGCAAGAAGGTTAAGGTATCATCTCAAGAAGAAAAGGCACTTGAGGAGGATGCAAGTCCACCCAACAAATAGGGACACATGATCTATGAGACCAACTCACGCTTGCGAATAAGATTTTGGAATTGTAACGGGTATCCATGGAATGCGGGAATTGGCATTGATGAGCTTACCAATGACTCCGATGTGATACTTCTTGTCGAAACATGGGAGCATGATGCGCAACGAATTCTTGGATTTGACAAATACGATGTACATTCTTTGATGTGGGCCAAAAATGCAAAGCAACGAAGAGGCCAAGGAGGCATAGCATGTATGACCAAAAAGGGTTTGAAAGATGTTTCCATTGTCAAAGAAGATAAGTATAAACGCTACTTATGGCTGAAAATCAGCCCACCAAATGGTCAAGTCATGTTTGTGGCCGGCTGCTACATTCCTCACTATGACTCCAACTTTTATGCTCGCTTGAATATGGATAGAGATCAGCCCTTTGTTGAACTAGAGGAAGACATTGCTTATTACAAGGATCAAGGTGAAGTCATTGTTTTTGGAGACATGAATGCTCACACAAATATGTTACAACACGACACACAACAAGTCGACATGCCGCATGTATCAAGAAGAGTGGATGACTCATACATGTATAATCGAAGTTCTAATGATGCAAAAGAAGTGGATCACTATGGAAAGTCACTTCTACATATGTGCAATAGTACCGGAATGCTCATTGCAAATGGTGTATCTCTATGGCAAGGCACCAATGACTTTACATGTAGAAAGCACAATGGTGCTAGCGTGATTGACTATATGTTGTTCTCAGAAGCCACTCTAGAATGCATACAAAGCTTTACACTTGGTGAATGGAATCCGGAATCGGATCATAGGATGTTATGTATTGACCTCAAGTGTGGTAAACGGCCCGAGCATGTAGCCTCCAATCATGATGTGAATCATTTGTACCTACGTCTAGACTTCAAACGAGCACTTATATATGCTGATATGGTGGACCAAATGTTAAGCATGATAGAGCATCAAGGGAGCCCAACATTAGAATGCAAGTGGAAAGTTTTCAAAGAAGTAATTTTCTCTTGTGCGAAGGAATGCTTTTCGGCGAAACACATGTCTTGCAAAAGGTCTAAGAAGGGTAGCACCAAGAAGAAATGGTTTGACATGGAATGTAGTCAAGCCCGAAAACACTTGCTAAGATTGGATGCAATCAAAGACAAGGAAGTTTACTTGGAATGTTCACACACATACAAAGCACTTGTTCAAAAGAAGAGGAGAAGGTGGGAAGTCGAAAAACAACTTCTTTTAGCACAAGAGAAAGCACATGCATGTGGCAAGTTTTGGCAAAATCTAAAAGGCAAGCGCGTTGAGAGCTTTGGTGACTTGACTCTTGAGGATATGTATATGCATTGTAAGAACCTCTATGAGCAACCCAATGTTGATAAGATGGAGGGTTGTAGCTCCCTTCCATTTATGTCTCCCTTCTTTACCATTGAAGATGTATGCCGCGCGCTTGAGAAACTTGCTACTCGCAAGGCAGGTGACCTTCAAGGTGTCAAGGCTGAAATGATTAAATGGACAAGCAAGAAAACACGATATTGGATATGCGATATGTTTAACCTTGCACTTCAGTATGGCATGCCTCATGATTGGAGTGCAAATTGGATCAAACCTTTGCACAAAGGAGGAGATGTAAACAATGTGAACAACTATCGCACTATAATGGTTGGTTCTTTGATGGCAAAGTTATTTGGATGTATCATGGAGATGAAGATAAGTGAATGGGCTGAAAAGAATGGCAAACGTGCGCTTGGCCAAGCAGGTTTTCGAAAGCATCATAGCACTATTGATCACCTTGTCACTCTTCGAGTTCTTATGGAAGCGTCTCGATTGAAAGGAAAAAAGTTGTATTGTTGCTTTGTGGATTTCAAGAAAGCTTTTGACATGGTACCGCGAGGAAATCTTTGGAGACGTATGCAAAGCCTTCAAGTGCCGAGAGAATTTATGCATGCAGTCTTTCGCATCTACCAAAAAGTGATTTGTCGATTACGTATGGAAGATGGAATTTCAGAATTTTTTGCAAGCACTATTGGTGTCAAACAAGGATGCCCACTTTCCCCAACCCTCTTTGGGCTACTCATTGATGAATTGGAATACATGGTTCTTGATTTTATGCAGCAAGAAGGCATAGAAGAGGTTAAGATTGGAAATGCGGTGATCATGCTTTTGCTTTATGCCGATGATGTAGTGCTCTTGGCACATACCTTAGAAGATGCACAAAAGCTTATGAGTGTCTTGGAACGCTTTTGCCTACATAGCGGGCTGATCGTGAATGGATCCAAAACCAAGGTTATGCTTGTAAAGACCCTCAATGACGAAAATCCATGCATTGTATACAACAATGAGAAACTTGAAGTGGTAGATCACTTCAAGTACCTTGGCCTTGAGGTTCCATCCAATCATAAATGGAAGGATTGTGCAATGCGTCGCTTGGAAGCCGGAAAGAGGGCTTATTATGCATTTGAGAACATGTGCAATGCAGGAGAGATCAAGTGTTGGGCTCTCAAAAAGTACCTCTTTGACACATTGGTGACACCGGTGCTTCTTTATGGAGTGGAGGTGTGGGGTGGAAGCATCGGGAAGTCTACTTGGAAAGAGTTTGAGAATGTCCAAAAGCGTTTTCTCACCAACTTTCTCCAAGTCAAGACACAAACACCCTACATGCTCTTACTTCTTGAGTCCGGATCGCTTCCCATTGAGGTCTTGGGCATGGAAAGGGTTGTGGAGTACATGCGTAAGACACAACGTAGCCCTTTGCATCGACTTCCTAGAATCGCATATGAAGCAAGTCAAAAGGTTCAAAAGACATGCAAGAGCAAAATACTAAGTTCGGGGTGGATGCTTGATATCAAGAAATGGTTTGGAAGATGGGATGCATGTCACTTGGTCAAGGATGCGTCGATCGACTCCCAAGTTAATGAGGCCTTCTTACAACGCCAATGTATCATGGCTTGGGAGAAATCTGGAGGTTCTCGCTTCAGCCATTACACCACACACGTTGCCCCAAACTACAAATCTCTCTTCTTCTCGGAACGAGGTAACCGAACCCATTCCTACATCCTTGAGCCCATCCCGTTGAGTGCGATCCGCACCATTGCCTCCATTCGTCTTAGCTCCCATTCTCTACGCTGCGAGACAGGACGTTGGGGCACTGGCGAGGAGTGTCATCGACTTTGCACCTTATGCCCTCGTCAAGTGCGAGAGAGTGAGTACCACACACTACTTGAGTGCTCAGCTTTTGACCACATTAGGTCCTCTTTTCCCCATATATTCAGCCATGAGCTCTCCCTACATACCTTCCTCTCCCAACCACGATGTGGACTCTCTATTGCGACGCTCATTTCAGCCATTTTTGAGCATCGAGAGTCACTTATGAACTCCACTCACACCACGTGACATGTTCATTTGGTCCCATAGGTCATATTTGACCTCCCAGGACGATAATAGAACTATCTATCTATCTATCTATCTATCTCTCTCTCTCTCTCTCTCTCTCTCTCTCTCTCTCTCTCTCTCTCTCTCTCTCTCTCTCTCTCTCTCTCTCAATCTCTTTAAAAAGGAAATTCCACACCGCCGCGGGCTCTTTCAGAGATTTTGTTAAAAAAGAGATTGAGAGAGAGCGAGGAGAGAGAAAGAGAGGGGGAGGGGTTGAAACAAAAAACCTAGGTTTAGTGTAATCCCACATGCAAATTTTGAGATTTACCTCTAAATTTTAAATTTGAAAGTGAGGAGGGCCTTTAAAATTTAGAGAAATTTAGGGTCATTTGGTGTAAAAACCTTCAAATTAAATTTAGTCAGTTTACCATTAAAAATCTCATAGATAGGTTTGCCAAGTTTTCAGAACAAAGTTTTTTTCAAGCACTGGTCCCTGGCCGTACTTGAAAGAGTTCACGTCTCTTTCAAAGAGATTTTTTGAAGGGTTTTGTTTATACTATATAGTTGTTGAAAATGACGACAGTTGAACTTGAAGACCTTCTTGCCTCATCTATTGTGAGTTTCCTTGCCCAACTCCTTCGAAACCAAATTTAGGGACCCTGCGATTTACCTTTCCTAGCCAACACAGTTGTCTGAACGTGGCACAATGTTGTTTGTTGTAGCACAAGCAACCTCCCGGTTACCCCTTGGGGGGGTTACCTTATGCCACATGTAACATTTAATGTTCTAAAAACTTATGTGTAGCAGAAATTAGCATGAACATAGTGGGCATTTCATTAGAATAGATTCCTAATGAGAATTACAAGAGTGCTTGGGTGGAGAGAGCAACAAAAAGCATAACACCTAGTTAGATAGCATCAACAATACTTTCAAAAGAGAGAGAAAATAAGCTATTGACAACAGTTAAGGACCGGATTTGCATGGAGCCGGTCCCCCCTCCAAAAGGCTTTGTATTATGGTTTCTCCCATCAAGAGAGACATTGTACAATACAATTCTTTGTGTTCCTTCAAGACTAGCTAGTGCAATGAAGATGAAAGTTTCATGCACTAAGCAAAACACTTAGTAAACACAACTTTAATTATCCCCGTTCTCAGACCCAAGACCTCACACACCTTCGAAGATGGTGAGAGCTAGCAGGGTATGAGAGTAGATTGAGAGGAAGAAGGAGTATCTTACGAGAAAGATGTACATCTCCTCACATAATCACTCATATGAGCATAGCTTTAGCTTAGTAATTAGCTTGGTAGAGGAGATGAGCATGCATTGAAGCTTGGCTCTTGGTTGGATTTGCATCCACAAGCCAAGAGTGTGTCGATGTAGGCTTCTATCTCACAAGCTTGGAGTAGGTGATGAGCTCTCCATTAAAGCTTGGGAAGAGATAGTCTTCTCTTTCTTCACACATGAGATTGTGTGAGTGTGTGTGTGATAATGCCTTGCAAAAATCAGCCCCCTCTCTCTCTTGGGCGAGCCCTCTTGCTATTTGCTCTTGCAGGCTCCCCATTGGACCTCCCCAAGTCAAGCCAATGGCTATTAAGCAGCATAAGTGATAGCCTTTTGACATGTGTCCCCCTTTCCCCTTTTGTGAGAGCTTTAGGTAATTTAATAATTAAACTAAACTCTCATTGGACCCCGTTGCCTCCTTGCCAATTGGAATCAGGGAAGCCATTGGGCTCCTAAATGCTCATTGGACCCCTTGGGAGACTGTCCAATAGTCTTCTAGGAGACTTAATTCTCATTGGTTATTTTATTAAGTGTTTTTAAATTAATTAAACTAGATTTACTCTAGCCTAATTCTCATTGGTCCACCTCCAAGGCCATCCAATAGGAATTGGGTACACCTTGTGGGCATCTGGGCTAGGGAGCTGACATGTGTCCCTAATTCCCTTTGTGTAAAGGGAGCCTGTGTGTGTGTGTGACTTTCTCTCTCATCCCCTAGAAGAAGGGCTCGCCCCCTCCCATGTAGGGATATGCAAAGACTTTTTAGTTACACACAAAGCATCCAATTTCCCCTAGGGTTGACCTTTGGACACAACCTTTGAATTTTGGAACCTTAGCATTTTGGAAGTCTTAATGGGCTGAACCTTAGGGTCTTTTTAGCCCATTGTTGCACATGGCTCTTTTGCAGATGCCCCCCCCTTTGGATCCCTACTGTGGCCGGTCTGCTAGCTTAACCAATATTCTAGCTTTTTCTCCCCCGGCACTTCCCCACATTAAATGATCAGTTTAATATGAGAAAATCATTTAGGAGAATTAGATATTGATTATTATGACATTACCTCTCTCTTGAAATCATAGTCGTCCCCGACTATGGTGTAGAGAAGATAAAGCATATTCATGAGTCCTTTTCTTAGCGGGTAGAGGATCCCTATGTTACCCTACGACATCATTCCACAATGGATGACTAGTCCATTTGGCACTTGAGAGCTTGAGGCTGCCGCAAGCATGTCTGCACATTAGTCCTATCATTCTTCCATAGTAGAGTGACAAGCTCTACTTGGTGTTTGGGAGATGTCGTCTCCGCAAACATGATCTAAGCATGCATACTACTTCATTTTTGTGCACAATAAGGAAAAAGAGAGTCTTATAAGACAAAAAAACTTTGTTCATTTTTAACATTTTGTACATTTGCTTACGCTTGGGAAGCATTGTAAGCATTGACAAGGTTTAGGTTATCCTTTAATTGTATGCCTTGCATCCATCTAGCATCTTCAAAAGGATAATTCTTAAACTTAATAAGATATCGTCGGATAGTCTTACCGCCTCTTAATACCTTGTCTTCATGTCGGAGAATGAACTCGGGCTGCAGCACCTCCTCTTGGTCCTCGATCTCCGGTGGGTCTTCAATAGTTGGTTCTTGAGGTGGCTCTCCTTTGTAGGGCTTTAATAGGCTCACATGGAAAGCATTGTGTATGAGCCAATGATTGGGCAACTTGAGTTGAGATGCCATCTCATTGATTGGCCTAAGAATCTGGAAGGGACCATAGTACCTTTTTGCTAGTTTAGCATAGTACTTTTGGTGGCCCGTAGGATTCTTGCTCATCGTGTGCCTTAATCGAGCCTTGGGAAACTTTATCAAGACCCAATCGTTTTCTTTAAAGGCTTGGGCTCTTCTGTGCTTGTCAGCAGCAGCCTTTTGCCTTTGCTGTGAGATAGAGATAGCATCCTTAATCTTTTGAAAAGATTCTTGTAGGTCTCGGCTATACTCATCTGCAGCGAAGATCTTCCCATGTACCTTAAGTAGCAAGGGACTTTTTGATCTTCCCTCAATTACCTCGAAAGGTGGTTTTCCCGTGGAAGTATGTACAGTGTTATTGTAAGGGTAAGTACTTCTCCCATTGGGATCTTTGATCTACTTCCGTTACATAGGCTTTTAGTAGATCGAGAATTGTTAGGTTAGCTATTTCACTTTGGCCATCCGTTTGTGGATGATAGGCCGAAGAGAAGTTTAGCCTTGTTCCTAAATTCTCAAAGAGACCCTTCCAGAAATTACTGGTCATTCTAGGATCTCTATCCGACAATATAGACATTGGCAAGCCATGGTACTTGAAAATTTGTGAAATGAAGAGGGTTGCCATTTGATGGGCTTTGATAGTCTTTTTGACAGGTATAAAATGAGCTTGTTTACTGAACCTGTCTACTATGGTCCATATTCCCGTATTCCCATGGATAGACTTAGGCAATCCAAAGATAAAATCCATGGATATGCTCTCCCATGGTGAATTAGGGATTGGCAAGGGTTGAAGCAATCCATGTTGCTTCCCTCTATCAAATTTTGTCTTTTGGCAAACCACACATTTAGAAACATACTCTTGTATGTTCACTTTCATGGTAGGCCAATAGAAATATGTTTCAATTCCCTTTAAGGTAGACTAAATCCCTCTATGCCCCGCATACGGTGGAGCATGAGATTCATACATTACTTTCTCACGTAGTGAGTTAGTAACGCATAGTCTATTGCCATAGAGAAGATAACCATCTTGTAAAGTAAATGGTTCTTCTTTCTTCCCTAATGCAAGGGCTGAAATCACATCTCTAAAATCGGGATGAATATCGTACTCATCTATCATTGAAGATAGATCATTGTGAGTTGCTATGGAAACCGCATTCACTCTCGGCCGTCTTGAGAGTGCATCAGCTACTTGATTATGCTTGCCAGCAATGTGAGCAATATGAAAATGAAATTGCGAAAGGAAATTTGCCCACCTCATTTGTTTGTCGGAGAGCTTGGTCTGCGTCATGAAGTACTTAAGACTTTGGTGATCCGTTCGCAGAATGAAAGGAGTCCCCAATAAATAGTGCTTCCATGAGTCTAAGGCATGTAGAACTGCAAGGAGTTCCTTTTCATATATGCCTAGAGCTTGCTCAAAAGGGTTGAGCCTTCGACTCTCATAGCCTATGGCGTGCCCTTCTTGGAGTAAAATAGCTCCAAGGAAATCACGACAAGCATCACATTGGAACTCAAATGGTTTTGAGAGATCCGGTAGTGTAAGCACAGGTTGAGAGATAAGCTTTTCTTTAAGCTTTTCGAAAGCATTGTTCTCCTTAGCAGACCATGTGTACCTAACGCTTTTCTTTGTTAGGTCATGTAATGGTCCCGCAATTTGTGAGAACTTTTCTATGAAGCGTCTATAGTATGCACACATACCTATAAAGCTTCTTAGTTCATGAAGATTCCTTGGTTTAGGCCATCCTTTTATTACCTCTAACTTTGATGGATCCATTTGGATGCCATCTTGAGAGATAATGTGACCTAAATACTGAATCTCTTGCAAGAAAAATTCACTTTTCTTTCGATTAACATAAAGTTTATTCTCTCTCAAAACTTGAAATATTACCTGGAGGTGTTGCTTGTGTTCGTCTAATGAATTAGAGTAGATGATAATATCATCAAAGAACACTCCAGTGAAGGTTCGATGAGTCCGGAACAGCTTCTCCATCAAGCGGTTGAATGTGGCTGGTGCATTGGTCAAGCCAAAAGGCATGACAATGTATTCGTAAAGACCAAATGTGGTGCGAAATGCGGTCTTTACAATATCTTGATCAACTATCCTTATCTGATGATAGCCACTTTTTAGGTCAATCCTACTGAAGTAGGTCGATCCTTGTAGCTTATCAAATAGGTCTTCTACCCGTGGAACGGGAAACCTATTCTTGATAGTGATCCTATTTAGTGCTCTATAGTCGACACACATACGATATGTGCCGTCTTTCTTTTGCACTAATAGCACCAGTGAGCAAAATGGAGATGAGCTAGGCCTAACCATGCCCTTCTCAACTAACTCATGCACTTGCTGCATAATCTCCTCTTGTTGAGCTTGAGAAACTCTATAAGGAGGTTTGTTAGGCGGTGAACTTCCTGGAAGAAGTTCAATTGCATGGTCATCATTACCTCGTTTAGGAGGTAGCTCACAAGGGATGTCGTCAATAAAAACATCTTGAAACCCCTTGAGAAAATTGGATAACTCTAATTCCTTTTGGTTGCTTTTATTTTCTTTTGCTAAAGCATTAGGTTCATTTTGAGAATCTTTAACAAAAATCATGTACACGGAAATAGAGCTCTTTATTGATTTGTTGAAAGCTGGTGTATGTACAATGGGGATATTGTTACCCATTTCCTTAGCATCTAGATACATGTCTTTTTCCCTGAACTTAAAGGAGATTCTCCTTTCAGGAAATTTAACATCGGCAGCTAGGCGGTCAAACCATGGTGCCCCTAGGATTACATCCTCATGCTTGATAGGAGAGATAAAGAAGTCCTCTTTGTCTACATAGCCTTGGACATGAAGCCTCAATTTCCCGATTAAGGGAGTGACTGAAGCTTCTTGCCCCTTGAAGGCAATGTCTGCGGGTAGGACATCTCCCATCTCGTAGGATTGTATGCCTAGCTTGGTGGCCAACTCTATAGATATAAAATTGTGAGTAGAACCAGGGTCAAAGATAATAAAAGCATCATGTTCTCTTACCTTTCCCCAAGCATGGCATAGAGGAGATCCTTTGTGATGAGTTTGGTGAGTCTCCTCCTCTTGGATTTCAACCAAGGAAGCTCTAGGAGGATCTTGACGGTTGTTCTTTTGGGGACAAGCGCGGTACGCATGCCCTTGTTCGCCGCACTTGAAACACCAATTATCCTTGCGATAATGCTCAAGCTCTTCAGGAGAGAGTTTGTTCTTACCTTTGTAAACTTCCTTCTCTTTAGCTTTGTTGGAGTTGCCCTTAGGAGACTTTTGGACATTGTCCTTCCCCTTAGGCTCATTGGAACCCTTGTTTTCTGGGGGCTTATTATTTCTTTTAGCCCCCATTTGGAAATTGATTCGTGTAGCCACCATAGTATGGTGTATTACCGTCGATATGGTACGTGGACTTTGGGAGTTGACATACTCCGCCATTTCTTCGGTTAAGCCGGCACAAAATTGTTGCTTTTGCTCTCCAAAATCCAACTTTTTAATGACAGTGGCTTTGAGTTGTAGGTCCCAAAACGTGTCTATATATTTATGGATGGATTCATTGGGAGAGAGCTTTAAGCTTCGTCATTCGGTGAGTACTTTGTCTTTGGCATCGGTGGCCAAAAACTGCTTCATAATGGAAGCTCTTAAAGCTTTCCATGTTCGTGGAGCTTCACCGTTGGCTCGTAGGCTAGACCACCATTGCCTGGCGGACTTTTGAAAGTGCATAGCTACATGGCGTAGCTTAGAAGACTCCATGAAGCCCTCATCTCCAAACGCCGCATCAAATTGCTGGATAAAGGCCAAGACTTTGTCTGTAGCACCAAAGGTACCATCATAGGTAAGGAAAGAGATGCTATTCCCTCCCTCTTTGAATTTCTTCAGCTTGGATGACCTCTTCCGTGCGTCATAGGATTTCCTATGGCCTCTTCTTTTTGATGGTTCAAAGGTTGCACCATCACTTTCTTTAGAAGGTGAAGAATTTGAAGAAGGTGGAGAAGAGGGTGACCTCTTTCTCACCTTGATCTTCGTTGTCTTCACCATCACTTTCATAAGAGGAAGAGGATGAAGAAGATGGAGAAGAGGGTGTCCTCTTTCTCGCCTTTTTCTTCTATTGCTTTTTATCATCGCTCTTTGAATTATGGCGTGGAGAAGAGTGTGATGGTCTTCTCCACTTTGGTGGTGATGGAGAGCGTTTAGCCCGCCGTCTTCGTAGAGCCATCTCCTCCGAGGTGGCGGGAGACTCACTTCTTTCTCGTTCCTTCGATGGAGGCTCTTGAGTTCTCCTTTGGGAAGGAGATGCATCATCAAGAAGTAAATTCTTGAGCCCTTCGTAGGGATTCTCTTCTTCTTCTTGAATCATAGAGAGACCTCTTTTGGGAGTCTCACAAGGAGGCTTCCTAGGTGTTCTCTCGTCATGGTGATGAGCTTGGAGAATCCCATGAGCACGGAGCTGCCGTTGCACTTCACTTTGGAGAGATGGATTGCCCATGGCTTGTTGAAGCCTCGAAACAAGATAGTTAACAAGCATTGAAGCATCATTAGTAGCTTGCTCATGAGCAAAATCAAAGTTATCAACATTAATTTCACTCTCTTTACTATTGTCAGCCATTCTAACAACTTTTAGGTGTAAACTTTTTAGGTGTACTTTGGCACTTCAAGCCCTAGTTGCTATTCCTCTTTACCCCTTTAGAAAAAGCACTCAAGCTACTGTACCCGCGGCTCGAATACCATTAATTGCAAGGAATAGAAGAGAGGGTCTTTCGACACCAAAACAGCACCGGCTCCTGTCAAGCTTCTAATAGCTCAATAGTGGTTAAACCGTAGGCAAAGGAGTCCACTATTAAGACCATAGCTCTCGACGGTGATGCTCCGTTAACTGCACAAAGGCAAGCGCACTGCAAGGCTGAAAAAATCCCTATTCTACTTACTCACAGGCAATTAATAATACCAACCATTTATAGCTAGCTTGAGGATCTCCCTTCTTGAGCAAGAAAAGAGAAACCTTGTGCTCTGATACCAATGTAACATTTAATGGTCTAAAAACTTATGTGTAGTGGAAATTAGCATGAACATAGTGGGCATTTCATTAGAATAGATTCCTAATGAGAATTACAAGAGTGCTTGGGTGGAGAGAGCAACAAAAAGCATACCACCTAGTTAGATAGCATCAACAATACTTTCAAAAGAGAGAGAAATTAAGCTATTGACAACAGTTGAGGACCGGATTTGCATGGAGCCGGTCCCCCCTCCAAAAGGCTTTGTATTATGGTTTCTCCCATCAAGAGAGACATTGTACAATACAATATTTTGTGTTCCTTCAAGACTAGCTAGTGCAATGAAGATGAAAGCTTCATGCACTAAGCAAAACACTTACTAAACTGTGCGCGTATGTCGCACGTGTCAATGCAAGGAACTTGCCGATACACCGTGTACGAGCCACAAATGGCTCCAAGCACACAACAAGCCTAAACTAGTAAGCTCAAAGAAGACGATGGTGTGTCACTCACCGCTCTACGCTTGCTTCGTGGAGGATTCCTCGCCACGAAGAAGAAGGAGACGCCGCTACGCGGCACTCAACCGCTTCACCTCCGTCGTGCCTTCGTAATGCTCGATCGCCCACTCTCTCTCTCTCTCTCTCTCTCTCTCTCACACACACACACACACACACACACACACACACACAAGGAGGTGAAGAAGAAGAAGATGGAGATGGAGATGGAGCAAGAGCACTCTTCTATTGCACAAATGAGAGAATGAGTGAATTTTAGGTTTAGTTGACTTTTATATGAGCTCACCCCATTCACACTTAGGCGCCCATGCTTAGCCAACTAATCCCTTGAATGTTCCAGTTAGAGTGCGCCTCTCATCGGTGATCACTCTTACCCATTTTCTATTGGACCGACAAGCCCAGTACCTGACTCTACCAAATAAATAATACAATGTCCGCCGTAGGTTACAACGTCCGTCGTAGGTAATAGGGTGTCCGTGAGGCGTGAGGGTTAACATGCCCCCCTTCCTGATGTAGATTCCATCCTCGGAAGCTATTGAGTTGAAGCTTGTTATGTCCATGTTGTAGAGCATCTAGATTTGAATCTGCAAGGCAAAGTCACTGTTTCAACAAGCGGAATTATATGGCCATAAATCATGAGGGGAATGTAAAGTACATGTGGAAATGAGTAAAAGCAAGATTTATGAAATGTTAGACTGCCATTAAGGACAAATAAATCGCACTTTGAGTAAATTAATTAATCAAGAGTTTTGGGCTTATGGGTGAGTCTATCAATTAGTTAGCTATGACTAAGGTTAAAACAACTACTCTAGTACTCAAAGCTAAGAAGATTATCTAAATCCAAGATTCCCTAATGGTGCTTTTCAGCTTTGATTAGCCAACTAGCTCTCACAACTGCAAACAAAAGCTTGAAATGTTAACTGTAAGCTTGATGGAAGTCTTTTAAATGTCATTCATTTTTTTCTTTTTCTCTTTTTTTACTTGGTTCACAATCATTTGACGTGTGTGCTTATTTTGTATGTCCGGGGCTTTTTGCTTCTCAAAGAAAAGCGCCCACACTGGGAACCTCTAGGGCTCTAGTACCATAGACAATACATGTGAGTGAAGTACCAAATCAAGCCAGGATTTCTCTTCTAGCATTAGATTTTTCATTTGTGGCACTTATGTCTTTTGCTTCCATTTCCTTTGTATTCTCACTAGTGTTTTTGTTGTTTAAGTGAGCAAGCTTCTCTATGCCTTAAACATTCCTAAGGTCTCAAATACTCAGATAATTTTATCAGCTAGGCCTAGTGGTCAAGTAAATGAGTTAACCTAAAGTCACGGTCTCCTAATCTCAAGGCTCATCCATAAGATTAAACTCTAGTTCCATCAACTTAAGCAAAGACAAATTTATACATCTATAATGGCAGATAACAAACATAACTATTGCACTCAAACAAACCATAAAAAATCATTATTAGCAATTATACATATCCACCAACATGAATCATGGAAAGTAGTTTACCTGGTGGTATGGAATTGCTCATTTCGTCGAAGCAGATGTCCTCAGCCATGTGGATGGAGATCCATATAAGTCCTACCTAACACATCCAAAAAACAAGCACTATACCTCTAGGAGGCATGTCAGTGTGAAAAAATTAAAACTCCTAGAAAACAAACTCAAAACACAATCCAGACCCCTAACCTACCTATTTGTCATCCCTTTTAGAATCAAGGAAAGAGGATATTATATAAACCGGGTGGCCACCCTAAGGCTAGGCCTCTATCTTCATCATCTAGATAAACGAAATCATTTTCCATGAGGCCATAGTCTTCCTCGGTCTCTATTAATTCTTCTTCATCATCCTCTTGCGCAAGCGTGTTAATCAAGAACCTCACGATGCGTGGATACTCATCCTGTGCAAAAGAATAAGCATGTGCCACCGGAGAAACATTCGCTACTGGGTAGGGATCACTAGTTATCCATAGACGTATCAGCCATTCTAACTCCTCAAAATTTCGCTCACATGCAAGTCTCTCTACCAAATCCCATTCGCAAGAAAGTACAGGGTAGTAGATGTGAAACACTTGAGAAAAAGAAAAAGGATACCTTTCATCAAAAATAGAAGCGCATGCCTCTGGTGAACTAGCCATCTCTGAGAATACAAATAGATTTGGTTAGGTCTTTAAAACATGAGTTGTTTTTGTGTGTTGCTTGATGTGACATGGTGAATTTAAACTTATGTGTAGGATCTGATAGGGTGCTCTCTCGTTGCTAGTCGCTCTTGCCCTTTTACTTTTTTATCTTGTTTTTGTGAGTATAAGGCTTTATATATACATTCCCTAAGATTGGAGATTAAGAGGTCAGGGAGAAAGGTTGAGAGGGAAGCAAGTGAATGATGGATGTCAACAAACACTCCCCCCTTCCTTGGGTAGATCATACTGTTTGAAATGATGTCGTCACCCTTTGAAACCAGTTGTTCCAAGTTGTTATAGGTGAAGGCTTTAACCAATAGTTTTCGACCGCTCTATGCGTTTCATCTAGTTGCAAGGGTGGTAAGGTACTCTCCCATGATTTTATTTGCAACATCGTTGTAGGTGGTGAACTTACAACGGGAGGTGTAAACTCTTTCTTGCTTGTATGGATATGTACAATGGTAGGTGGAGGTTGTGTGAAACTTCTATTTCCGTATAGGAACTACATGAAGAAAAAGAAGCTTCATTTGCTTTCCCTGTTTCTGAGCTAGGTGGAACAAGTCGTTCTTTCTTTGGTACCCAAACTAGCTCTGGAGCAGGTGTGTCGCAGTCTGTGATTTTTTCCTTTCCACGATCTTCAATTTGTTTTGGAGCCACAGGATTGAGCTCACATGGGCCCGGTGACAAGTAAGAGCACAATTAACGTTTTGGCACCCATATTTGATCATTTCCTTCATAGTAGCCTTGGGTTTCCAATAGTTTTTTAGGAATCAAACGTAACATTTCTTTACATTTCTTGGGGCGAATGGGATGTCTCTTACCAAGTTGCGGTCTTTTAGCATTGGCTATGGTTGCTAAAGAAGCTTTAGGGACCCACTTGTATGTTTTCTTTGTTATATTAGGATGGTTCTTGTGTGTCTCAAGCTTTCTTTCAACTACATCAATTGAAGCTCTAGAGAGTTGGGCTAAGGGGACATATGGTTCAACCTCTTGGACATGCAATGTTTTGGGTTTTATTTCCTTAAGAGGCAATATCTCAGGGACTATGGCTTGCGTGGCAGGGCTAAGAGTTGGTTTCTGTGTTGTGACACCCCCTGTCCCCCAATCAATAGTGCATTTGGTGGCTATCATCCACGTGCGTCCTAGGTTTATATTACCCTCCATAGTTCCAACAGGCATAACCAAAAAGTCTTGAGCTACAACCCCATTGTCATAACTAACAGAAGTGTGCCAGATTCCAAAAACCGCAGTTTTTTTCTTGCTGACACCCTTGACTTGGATAATACTCTTAGATAGAGGTGGCTTCCCTAACTGACACCACACCCCATATGATAGCAGATTATATTTAGCACCCGTGTCCAATAAGGTGTTATATAACGCTTTTCCATAGGTGCTATTTAGCTCAATAGGGTATCGTAGAGGTGTGTCAGAGTCCAACCAATCCTCGTCGATTTCAACGTGGAATGCATGTGTGACTCCAAGGTTAGCCTCTCGTTTTCGTCTTATACGTTGTTGTCGCTCCTTAGCCTCAGCTTGAGCTTGTATCTTCTTCAATTCTATTTGTGCCTTGGCTGCCTTTTGTGTATGGATGGCACGCAACTCCTCTTGGCTTAAAGGATCATAGTATCTTTTAAATTTGCTCCCATTGAGGAATCCAATAGTTTCAACTCCATCAAGAGTCTCCACACGAATGGTTCCTTGTGGGGTGATCTCACATACTCTATATGGTCATTTTCCCGCATATTTCAACTTTTTCTTTTCGTTACGCACTCCATATATAAGGACTTTATCACCAACATTGATATCTTTGTTCTTTAGATGACGGTCAAACCATTTCTTCCTCCTATCTTTCTCCACAAGTGCATTTTGCACAGCTAATTGCCTCTCTTCATCTAGCCTTTCAAGGATATATAATCACTCAACTAAGGGGTTACCATCCCAACCTTCTTGAGAAGCTACTCGAAGACTAGGAAAGACAAACTCCCATGGCATAACCGCTTCTTGGCCATACACCATCTTGAATGGTGTGCAGTTAATGGCAACTTTATACGCAATACGATAAGCCCATAGAGCTGATGTAAGCTTTAAATCCCAATCTTTGCGATGAGCTTCCACCGTTTTCGTTAAGATAGAGATTAAGGTCTTATTGGTGCTCTCAGCTTTTGGCCATTTTCTTGTGGATAATAAGGTGTGGATTTATGGTGAGCTATCATAAAGTTGGTAGTGAGTTCTTTCATTACTCCATTTATAAAATGAGTACCATTGTCACTCACAATCTCAAAGGGACAACCAAATCTTGTAACAATGTTCTCAAAGAGAAACTTGGCAGTTGACCTTGCATCGGCCTTACGTGTCGCCCTGGCTTCCGCCCACTTTGTCACATAGTCAGTGGCAACGATAATATATCGAGATTGAGTGCTACGAGCTGTCGGACTAATTGGGCCTACAAAGTCGAAACCCCATTTTTCAAATGGTTGAGTCACTTTAACAGGATGTAAGGGCATCCTATCCTTTTGTTGTGTGATATTGTAACGTTGGCATTCATCACATCCTTTTGCAAAAAGTGATGCATCCTTAAATAAGGTTGGCCACCAATAGCCTGATTGCAACACCTTTCTAGCTGTTAGTTCCCCTGAGAAATATCCTCCGGCTATACCCATGTGGGCTTCTTACAGTATGTATAAATACTCATCCTCACGGGCACAACGTCTAAGAATATCATCCTTCCCTAGCCTGTAGAGAGTTCCCGCAATGAAAGAGTAAGGTTCACATTCTTTTAACAGTTTTCGATCTATGTCTTTACGAAGCTCTTTGGGTGGAAAACCATTAACTAGAAAGTTCACAATCTTCTCACTCCATTCAGGTATGGTTTCGACGAGGAATAGATAAGTATCAGGCAATTCATCATCGACTCCAGTAGGGGCTTCACCATTGGGTATGCGAGACAAATGATCAGCCATGACATGTCTTTTACTAGGTCTCACCACAATGGTAAAATCAAACTCAAGGAGAATTAACAACCATCGTGTAATTCTTCCCGTGGAACAAGGTTTATTTACTAGATACAACAAGGCTTGATGATCAACATAGAACACAATCTTGTTGGCCGGAAGGTAGTAGCGAAATTTCTTCACTGCATAAATCATACCTAAACCTTCTCGCTCTGTAGTGGTGTAGTTTCTTTCGGCATCATTCAACTGACGACTTGCAAAGCTAATGGGGTAGTCCAGTTTATGTTCTCCTGGTTGAGCTAGAACACACCCAATAGCAAAGTTCGATGCATCAATATGCACATGAAAAATTACATTCCAATCGGGCACTCGTAGAATAGGAGCGCTAGTCAAGGTCTTTTTCAATGACTCATAAGCATGGTCACACTCCATAGTCCATTGGAACTCAATAAGAAGCTTGTACAAAGGACGAGCTATCTCGGCAAAGTTTAAAATAAACCGTCGGTAATAACCAACATGGCCTATGAACCTTTGAACTCCTTTATAGTTTGTAGGTGGTGGCAATTCTGCAATGGCTTTAATTTTGCTCTCATCTGTGGAAATCCCATTTTTGGACACTATATGCCCTAAAATGACTCCATGTTTAACCCAAAATTGGCATTTGAAAGGGTTTAAGGAGATGCGATACAATCTACACTTCTCAAACACTTTTCGTAAGCATGATAGATATTCTTTCCAAGAGGAATAAACACAAAGGTCATCTAAGAAAGCTTCACAAAACTCCCTCAAATATTCTCTAAAAGCAGTGTTTATTAATCTTTGAAAGGTAGCAGGGGCATTGGTTAAACCAAAAGCCATAACACGAAATGCGAACACTCCAAATTCGGTTGTAAAGATTGTTTTAGCTTGGTTCTCCAGCGCAATTGTAATTTGATTGTAGCCAGAGTACCCATCTAAAAAGCTATAAGCTTCCTTCCCTGCAACCCTTTCAAGCACGTGTTCTGAATATGGCAAGGGGTAATGGTCCCTCCTAGTGGCGGCATTGACCTTCTTGAGATCCACGCACACTCTAAGTTTCCCATTCTTCTTTGGCACAATCACTATTGGAGACACCCATTCTGAGTGCTCAATAGGGTATATGAATCCGCATTCCACAAGCTTTGCAATCTCTTCTTGAACGATTTTTGCATATTTAGGATTCATTGGGTAGGGTCGTTGCTGAACTGCTTTAGCCACGCTATTCATAGGGATTGTGTGTTGCACCACGGAAGGTGGAACACCTTTCATATCATAATAAGTCCAAGAAAATATATCCCTGAATTCCTTGAGAAGTTCTTTAAGTACACACTCCTCAGTCTCGGTCAGATCTTGGGCAATGAAGACAGGTTTAGACTCTTCTCTTGGGTCTACTAACTCTATTTACTTAACTATCGCTGGACCATCATAGACTCCATTGCTCCCATCGATAGGTTTTCTTTGAGCCTTTGTATACACAACCTTACGTTCCTCTGTGGTATAGGATTTGATCAAATGTTTAGGTGCAGGGTGTAAGTCTGTGGGGTCCTGTTGTTCTGTGGACTGTGATTTAACTTCTGATTCCTTTTGTTGTTGAGCTAACTCTCGATTTTGTCGTCTCCAACTTTGGCTTCTCTGTAGCCTCTAGTTGTGCGATGTCAATGGGTTGTGGATTACACCACATAACGCTTTGAAGGTATTCATCCCAGTTATCTACCAACTTTCGATGAGCATCACATGCCCCTATATAATTAAGCCATTCTGCAATAGATTTCTTTTTATTTATTCTAGCACGCACATTTTCTCGATATCGTCGCCTCTTATATCTCTTACTCTTCTTGTTTAATTCTCGATTACGGTCGATTTCTAGTGAAGACTCGCTAGATGAATCACTACTTGTGTCTTCTGCTCCCTTGGATAGATTATCATCTAGGTTACCACTGGGCCCTGAATGGCTTGTCCCCACATTTGCACTAAGATTTAACTCAGATTCTTTGTCCTCAGAGTCAATTTCAACTCATGATTCTGACCCCAAATCGTGTGGGCTATAGTCTTGTGAGGCGCTACTGGTTTCAATGCCAGTCAAACTTTCATCTTGTAGATCATCAGAAGCTATATGCATTGCTTCTAGCATGTTTAAGGGTACAAGTGGTGGTATTTCATCCCCCTCATGTGTTACCCAAGTCGTCCCCCTATTTCCCCAAGTGTATATGGTTGCTGCTAGGTGGACCCAATCCACATTGTCCGACTCAGTCATCCCAGGTAGTACATCTATATAAGGAGAATCTTCCCCAACATCAGTGTCCGCTTTACAAGTGTAACAATACTGCAATGGGGCCGAGTGAACTGCGGTGTCAGATCTATGATCAATTATAAACCTGTTTCCTAGAGGATGTGCTCGAACCGTCACAAGATCCACTCGAATGATAGAATCTTGGAACTGCAAGTAGACATGGTTTTTAGACCAGTCATGCACCATTTTTGCTTCCCTCATGAAAGGACGTCCTAAGATCATCTCAGATGCCATAGTGTGTTTGGAGAAATCCATAACAATAAAGGTAATCCTTATTTTATGTCCAAAGACCTTGATCTTGAGATCTTCTAGCATCCCAATAGGTTTAACCATAGACCCATTGGCCATCTTCACTACTATGGTTGTGGTCGCAAGGTGAGGTCTTCCCATTGTTTCCCAGCAATTTTTAGTCACAATGCTAACCCCAGCGCCACCATCAAGGATTCCCTTCACAGTTAATCCCTTAGTAGTGATTGGTATGGTTGCATTGGATTCATCACTCTCAAAGTATTGTCCCAACTTGTTAACATGTATTTCTATAACAAGGTTCTCATCTAGGTTGGGTTGTGGATCTATGTATTCCTCCTATATTGGCGTCTCCCCATATCCATCCATCTGTGCAAATTGTGGTAGCCCAAACTTCAGTTCTCCATTGAGGAAGGCTCGAAGAGCCGAGACTAGCTCAGGGTCTTTATATAGTTTGGACATGATGGTGGTTCTAACTTTTGAAGACATGAAATCCATCAATTTGGCAATGTTTAACGACACCTTTTGGCCTTGAGTCCCTTGACGTGGGGAAGATGGGATCTCCATTTCGTCGATAGGATCGGGTAGTCCCTCTGTAAACATTCTTTCCATCAAGAAGTGAGTACGCCCACTTTCCCATGACTTTAAGTCACTTTCTTCTTGGATGACACTAGGTATGTCCAAGGGTCTATGACTTGGTGAGGTTGTTGTTCCGTAGGGAACACGGTGTCTGTAGTCTGGATCTTCCTAGGTGTTGGTTCTAGATCCCTTTGGGTATCTTCTACCAAACTCCTTAATTGCTTGACTCGCTCAATCTCCTCTGTAGGGTTTGGGTAAGTTCTTATCTTCTTTTTGGATCCTGACCATCGTGGCTCATGAAGATCTTCCTTGTTGGTTTCTATGTTAGTGGTCGTTTTGGTCTCCATGGTTTCACATGAATCAGAATCTTCTTCAGCGTCGTTCATATATACGGGGTCTTCACCAGTCCCTATGTTGGTCTTTGAACTGGGGTCTGACTTCGTTGCTTTGTGCGATCTCTTTCTTTGTGTTTTCTTCTTTTTCTGAGATTGGGCAATTGATGCCGTGTCCCTTTACTCAAGAATATAATTTTGTTTTTGGAGCATCGATCGTGTGAGTACGTTTACTGGTACCACGGGTGTACTTGGTGATGGCTCCTCGGTAACTTCAATCAAGTTTAATGGCGTGATCTTCGGTGCATTTGGATTATTTGGACATTGGGCAATCAAATGATCTATGCCACATCGATTACACATGAGTATCGGCATTGTAGAAGTGCTCGCTTGATTGGTTTGCATTAGTGTCGTGTTCTTTTGTAGCCTAATAGGACACTCGGCTACACGATGTGGACCTCCACACTCATAGCATTGAAGAGGTGGTCTCTTAGCGGTGTAATTGATATTTTGGCCTCTCGTCGCAAGATCAGCTACTTGATATACAGGTTTGACTTGTCCCCAATAGTCCTCCATGTAGTATTGTGGACTTTCTTCAAGCACATCCATCCCATAGGCGATATTAGGATCTATATCTTCCTCATAGCCTTCCAAACAAGAAATAGATGACTCACAACCCACTTGATTCATAGAAGTGATTCTCGGATGTGGTGGTTGCGGTCCTAGCACTGGAGGTGGTAAGGGTGTTGTTTGAACAACATTTTGGGCCCTAGGGACCATGTGTTGTGCTATTTGTTCAAGAGGTGGGGCCGGCATCAATGCAGGCACTCGAGGTGTGTCTGTCCATGCTAAGGTTGGTCTATTGGCCATCGCGCGCTTAAATACTATGCAATCCTTAGCTTGATGACCATACCTTCCACATGCATTGCAGTTCCCATTGAATTTTACTCTAAAAGTAGGGCATTCACTGGTACTATGCGGTCCATAGCATAATGAGCACCATTGTTGCTCCCTTCTTGGATACATATGATTGTTCTGCGGAGCACGATTGTCTCTAAGACTCTCTTGAATAGCCTTGGTGAGATATGCTAAAGTCATCTCAGATATCTTTGGCTCCTTAGCAATAGACTTTAGGGTCATTGGCTGATGCCCCGATGCTTGTGAGCTAATAGATTTAGACCGAACAGACACTCTTTCTCCTTGAATCATTAAATTATCCTCCAATTGGATTGCATTGGTGGTGACTGCTTCCCAAGTGGTGATACCTCTAATGACTAAGCCATTGTAGATATCCTTACGTCGTAATCCCCTAATGAATCTATCAAGCAATTGGTTATTGTTGAAGCGCTCATTTGGATTACAACGAGAATTCAAATGCTTCAAGCGACTTATAAAGTCTCTCACCGACTCTCCTTCCTCTCGTTGGGCTTTCTGGAGCTGAGAGGCTACACCCCAAAGCACTCCCTCTCATATATATTCTTTTAAGAACAATCTCCTAAGAGTACGGTAAATCGTCTTTTCTTCCACCCTTAGGGTTCTATACCAATCCCCAACCTTTCCACTTAAGGTTAGGCTTAAAGCATTGATCTTATGTAGGTCATTGTGTTCTCCTAGAGAATCGCATATTTGTTCAAACACTTCGATATGCTTTCTCATATCCACGTCTCCACTAAATTTTTGTGTGAGCTTGGCTATTTGTACTGCCTTACTTCTAGGCTCTCTATCAGGCGTGTTATGCATATTCTCAGCAATAGATTGACGAATAGCTTGAGCAAATGTTGCCAAGTCACCTAAGTGAGCAGGCACCGTGGGTGAAGGTGCTCTAGAGACTACATGTGGAGTAGGTATTGGCATTGGGCTTGGCGCATAGGAAGACCTTGGGTTCCATTTTGGGTACGATGTTGTGCCATGTGGTGGTCCATAGTTCATATGGGTGGCCCTAGGCATAGCAGACGTCGGATGTAACATGCTAATGCTAGCCAGTATAGTCCCATAGAAATAAGAACTTGTGTATTGTGGTTGTGGAGCATAGGTAGTTGAAACAATGTGAGGGGTAGGGACTACATGAGTGTGATGACCCATAGGTGCATACGATTGGTACACACTTGTAGGTACTGTTGCAGGCATTGAGCTACCATGTAGTGGTGCTTTACTAACAAATGAGGTCCACGGCGTGTTTCTCCGCATGCCCATCATTGGGGTAGGCATGGTAGCCGTGGTGTCATCAAGGGAAAGATGAGCTAGAATTGGAAAAGTAAAGCTATCACTTGTGGGCTCAGATTGCATTGAGACCCCTGGCGAAACAACATATGGGGGATCGATGGGACTCACTGGGGGAGTCTCCATTTGTGATAGAGTGGGTTGTTTCCCTTTTCCCGTGTCTAAAAATCGCATAGGACCCGTCGAAGGTATGTTTATTCCTCGATTTTGCCTCTCGGATTGGATAATCCTATGGATGACATTGCAGATCATGTGTTGTTGTTCCTCTAGACTAGTGGCACTAGATGTGGATTGTACAACTTCTAACCAACCCACATGGTATGTGTAGCCTATGTATAGGTCGGTCAAAGTCTCCGTGTGTAGGTCATATTCCCAATTTTCTTTGAGAAATACCCCATCCAAACTTGGTGTACTAGAGGGTTGCCGTGAGGTGGATGCAATGTTGCTTCCCGTGTTTTGACTTTTAGTCACCGCTACCTTAGAGGCGACATTGGAAGGTGGTAGCTCGGTAAGGCCCTCATTAAATGAGGTAGGTAGAATGTCCACGTGGACACTCTGAGGGAGTGTGGGGTCTACAGGAGATGTGAATGGTGATTCTACTTCCCCACCCCCTTCGTTTACTTCACTAGCCATAGGTTCAGAGCGCGTAGCTCTACTAAAAGTTTCCATCAAACGGCTAAAAACACTAGTTCCAGGTTGTTGGGCCCAGCTAGGTACGGTTTCATTTGTTCCCCCGGGGCTTTGTGTAAGATGCTCTTCCATAATATCGTAGTCAGAGGAAGAGTCGCTAGCCGCTATATTTGGGTCTTGGGTTGCACTACCTTGGGTCCCCGCCGAGGGCGTAGACCCTAGCGTGGAAGGATAGTGAGTACCCCTGTAAATCGAAGCACTAGCTAGTTGTTTGGACTCTAGCACACGACCAGAGCGTAGATACATGTGCTTTGGGTGCCCTACAAGTGTCGGCAAGTACCCTCAAAGGTTACTTGCTTTGCTTTGTGGGTGTTTTGCACCCCGTTTTCTACTTTATTTTTTCTTGTTTTTGATGTTTTTTGAATGTTTTTTAATGTTTGATTTTTTTGATTGAAGTGTGTGATAGCTCGAAATGAGCGTATCACTTAAATGGTCACTGTGTGCTTTACAGCACAATTTTCGGGCATCTGACGTTTCGTTGGTCCTCAAAAAATCAATTTTTAGCTACGTGTGAAGCTAAAATTCATTTTTTTAAAGGGGACTGAGGCCTAGGCCTGAGCGTGAGCTTGGGCTTGGGTCTGGGAGATATTCCCGATCCCGGTTCTACCTTTAAAAAAATTTATTTTAAAAAAAAAGTAATTTTTAAATTTTTTTTTTAAAAAAAGGATAAGGTCACCGCGGCCTGCGCGAGAGCACACACACACTCTATCTACCTACTTCTAACTAATATACCTACTCTTACACACTAACACACTCTATTAACTCTCACTAATCTACTTCCTACTTACTGTACACAGAAAACTAACTACCTTAATACACAGAGAATAAACACAGAACCTTTGAAATCTCTATTAACAAAGAAAACTAACTACCTTAATACACAGAGAATAAACACAGAACCTTTGAAAACTCCATTAATAAAAAAAACACACAGTATAACACCAAATCCCTCTTCTCAACACACACACACACACTCCTTCCTTACCTTTCCTACAATAGAAATTGCACCACGGAGAAGCACAGAGTGCCACTCGAGCTTCATGTATGGCATTCCCCGACAACGGCGCCAAAATTGTGCGCGTATGTCGCACGTGTCAATGCAAGGAACTTGCCAATACACCGTGTGCGAGCCACAAATGGCTCCAAGCACACAACAAGCCTAAACTAGTAAGCTCAAAGAAGGCGATGGTGTGTCACTCACCGCTCTACGCTTGCTTCGTGGAGGATTCCTCGCCGCGAAGAAGAAGGAGACGCCGCTACGCCGCGCTCAACTGCTTCACCGCCGTCGTGCCTTCGTAATGCTCGATCGCCCACACACACTCTCTCTCTCTCTCTCTCACACACACACACACACACACACACACACACACACACACACACAAGGAGGTGAAGAAGAAGAAGATGGAGATGGAGATGGAGAAAGAGCACTCTTCTATTGCACAAATGAGAGAATGAGTGAATTTTAGGTTTAGTTGACTTTTATATGAGCTCGCCCCATTCACACTTGGGCGCCCATGCTCAGCCAACTAATCCCTTGAATGTTCCAGTTAGAGTGCGCCTCTCATCGGTGATCACTCTTACCCTTTTCCTATTGGACCGACAAGCCCTGTACCTAACTCTACCAAATAAATAATACAATGTCCGCCGTAGGTTACAACGTTCGTCGTAGGTAACAGGGTGTCCGTGAGCCGTGAGGGTTAACATAAACACAACTTTAATTATCCCCGTTCTCAGACCCAAGACCTCACACACCTTCGAAGATGGTGAGAGCTAGCAGGGTATGAGAGTAGATTGAGAGGAAGAAGGAGTATCTTACGAGAAAGATGTACATCTCCTCACATAATCAATCATATTAGCATAGCTTTAGCTTAGGAATTAGCTTGGTAGAGGAGATGAGCATGCATTGAAGCTTGGCTCTTGGTTGGATTTGCATCCACAAGCCAAGAGTGTGTCGATGTAGGCTTCTATCTCACAAGCTTGGAGTAGGTGATGAGCTCTCCATTAAAGCTTGGGAAGAGATAGTCTTGTCTTTCTTCACACATGAGATTGTGTGAGTGTGTGTGTGATAATGCCTTGCAAAAATCAACCCCCTCTCTCTCTCTCTCTTGGGTGAGCCCTCTTGCTATTTGCTCTTGCAGGCTCCCCATTGGACCTCCCCAAGTCAAGCCAATGGCTATTAAGCAGCATAAGTGATAGCCTTCTGACATGTGTCCCCCTTTCCCCTTTTGTGAGAGCTTTAGGTAATTTAATAATCAAACTAAACTCTCACTGGACCCCTTTGCCTCCTGGCCAATTGGAATCAGGCAAGCCATTGGGCTCCTGAATGCTCATTGGACCCCTTGGGAGACTGTCCAATAGTCTTCTAGGAGACTTAATTTTCATTGGTTCTTTTATTAAGTGTTTTTAAATTAATTAAACTAGATTTACTCTAGCCTAATTCTCATTGGTCCACCTCCAAGGCCATCCAGTAGGAATTGGGTACACCTTGTGGGCATCTGGGCTAGGGAGCTGACATGTGTCCCTAATTCCCTTTGTGTAAAGGGAGCCTGTGTGTGACTTTCTCTCTCATCCCCTAGAAGAAGGGCTCGCCCCCTCCCATGTAGGGATATGCAAAGACTTTTTAGTTACACACAAAGCATCCAATTTCCCCTAGGGTTGACCTTTGGACACAACCTTTGAATTTTGGAACCTTAGCATTTTAGAAGTCTTAATGGGCTGAACCTTAGGGTCTTTTTAGCCCATTGTTGCACATGGCTCTTTTGTAGATGGCCCCCCCTTTGGATCCCTATTTTCCCTCCTTTGGATCCCTACTGTGGCCGGTCTGCTAGCTTAACCAATATTCTAGATTTTTCTCCCCCGGCACTTCCCCACATTAAATGATCAGTTTAATATGAGAAAATCATTTAGGAGAATTAGATATTGATTATTATGACACCACATCATTCTGCAAGAGGACAGATGCAATGCTCGATTACCATGCATTTGAAATGCTACGAGGCATTGATGGACGTACAACTCCAAATAGTAGATAGAGTACAAACTTTAATATATACCATGATGTGGATTTTCTCAAAAGAATAGCCTCATTGCAATTATAGAAGTATTTTCAAGTTTCCACCATTTTCTCTAGAGTAACTTAAAATGCATAGTATGTTATCGTACATCAACCCACAATAACTTGAGGTAGAGTAAAAAAGAGGAGGAGAAGAAGAAGAAGAAGTGAAGAGAAGCTCAAGCTCCCTGACTCTACTTATTCATGAGAATTGTTCGAGTGGCAACAACCTTACTCTTTTAGTGTAAGTCCCATGGTCCTACATGTAGGGACGTAGAAATAGGAGATTTATATCCATTGGAATCATGGTGCCACTATTTCAAACAAGGATCAATGGTGATAGAAATGAGCTTCCAATATCTGAGGGCAACTAGTTCCAAGAAGAGGAATATTAACATGCCATTGTGTTGGTTCCAATTGTTCTAGCCCATCAAAGGAAACATTCTACAAACCCTTATTCAAGGGTTTTTTACTGTCAAAGATTTGTGGTTGTTCTACCATTAGAATTAGGTGTAATCTTGTTTTAGTTGGTTTTTTTTTGTGCTTGGAGTCACCTAAAAAGTCCTGTTTGGTTTTTGTTTTGTATAGTGTGCCTTGGCCAGTCTTGCTCGTTTAAGGGATTGCTTTGAAAAACTCGCTCGAGATTTGAGATTCCTCGTCCAAGAGCAAAGCGCAACTCGCAATGGCAGGCCCATGTGAATCACTTTTCATCTTGTTCTCCTTCATTTGCCTCACTCCTGTCATATTCTTGATGCTAACAAAGCATTCTACTGCAGGAGGTCAAAAGCCTTAAATTAAATTTGGAAGGGCATCATTTTCTAGGCCCTGCTGCCCGCTAAATTTTATTTGAATGCAATGGTGCTGCCTTACGTTCTCGCCACCTCTGACATGTGGCTCCATGGAAGGTCGTCCAGGAAACCCTAATCCCTCATCAGATGATTGTAACCGCGTACATTCCTTCTCAAATCACACATGTGAACTAGCAGAACAGAGCGGTACCACTTCAAATCGAAGCGATGCCTCATCATCATCATCATCACCGGAAAATTGTCACCATGTCGATGCGTCTTCATCTTTACCATCAGAAACTCGTCTTCATGTTTGTGCTCGTCCACAGTCAAACGATACAAGTTTTCTGCCAGTCGTCAATGGTGGCATTTGTCCTTTACAGGTTTTATGCCTTAGTATTCTGATTGCTCTAATTGCCCTCCATTTCAAGCTGTCACCACGAAACTCATCTCCCCCAGGTAAATCTACAGGTCCCGAATGCTCACAAGGTTCACTTTGACCCACTTCCTTTAGTGTATAATCGAAGCCGGCTTGAGGAGCATGAACATCATCCATCTTGTTCACTCACGAAAGACAGGCAGAATGACAATTTCCAGGGCAACATTTTCTCAGACAGGCAGGCTAAGGTAAGCCCTTTTTCTTGAAGAAGCTATCGTTTAGATTTCATGTGCAATGGTATGAGCAAAGGCAGTTTGATAAGGGCTTTGCCATTTTGGATGTAATTTAAGCACACTGTCGTGTTCTGTAGCTGAATTGGGTGTAACCTAAGATGCCAAGCTTCAAGAACATGGCATTTAGCATGGTCAGTACGAAAGCTGTACATAGTCTTTGCTTCAGGACTATGAAAATTTATTACATTGATAAATGGTTCAGTGCAAGGAGATAAAGAGCAATAAAACATCTCTTACTCTAAAAGTGGGAAGGGTAGATCATTGATTGTCTATACTTGTGTCTACATTGAGGAAGCTTGCACAAATGTAGTTTAAGAGTTTGGTGTTTTATGTGTCGCAGGTCCAAATTACTATGCAGGCGGCGCGTGAACGAGTTAGTCAACTGATGCCACCGAGACAAGAGGATAATCAATCTGGAACTCATTTATTGGATAGGTTGATGCAGAAGATTGAAGATAGAAAATTTGTACGGAACCTAGCAATTACATTGGTGTCATTCTTTAAGGTGATCTACCTCCGAGCTTTGTTACACAGGTGGCGACTTGTTTGCCATGCTTGAATGTCTTATAAGTATCATTTATGAATTATAGGATGGTAGAATAGCTTTGTTGTTTTGTGCATTTGAGAATTGAAAATCAATATGTTATTGCAAAATGTCAATATGTTATTATGAAATCGAAAGTCAATATGTCAATACTCAATGGCATAGCCAAATGGACATCATGAAGAGGATTTACATGTTACCACATGGGCATGGTGCCAGCACAGTGGATTATGTATTCCCTTCGCTTACAGAGCTAGCTGTTCAGGCAAGAGCAATTGTAGTTACTGCAATCATGCATACTAGATTGCCGCTATACCACACAACCCACAAAGACGTTTTTATGAGAGAAATTAGTTCTTTAGGGAGACCGATCATGTCTACACTTCTGAAAGCTTTAGATTGCTAGCAGATTTGGATCCCCATGCACCTTTGACAAAGCTTACACACCACTTTATAGACGCTATTCATGCAACAACAATTATAGTCTTTACCCACTCTTGTGGTACACAACGAGACATGGTAGTCACACTTTGCCTCATAATAGCTGGTATGATGACGAGTGTTGAGAGACTAGACCCAAATTACAAAGAGAGCCAGATTATAGAGAGAGGTAGCGGCAAGGGACACTGCACACTGATAGGCATAGATTACCTTTCGGTGCCTTGGGAGGCGAAAGAAGAGAGCATATTTAGCTTGGCTTGAGGAGTTGCCCTAGCTGTTTTTGAGTCAGGATTCTAGAGAGGCATGGGGATGCTTTCGAGGGTAGTGAGCACCCACACTTCTCACATTTGTGGACACATGGAGACAATAAGTGACTAGTATTTATACAGTATCAGCTCAGCCTCCCCTATCATTGCCACCGACGTCTTGACCTCCGACTTCCACCTTCTTCACTGTCAGTGCCATTGATAGACTACACATAGGCATATCACATGATCACGATGGTCTAGTTACTGAGCATTTATGTCATGCCTGAGATACGTTGGCACCTTTGTTGGCACACATGTTTAATAGAGCCATATGCGAAGCCTTATTCTGAGAGCTGGAGCACTAACATTATTGTGCCGATATTGAAGACTCAGGATCCTATGCTCCCTAGTAACTATCGTACCATCAGGATAGGTCACACCTTGGCCAAGCTTTATGCTTCTATGATTGAGCATGAGTTGAGTCTAGAGAGAGAGGGTGTCCGAGCACGAGGACAACCTGGATTCAAGATAGGATTCTCTATGCTTGATCATATACTTAAGTTTTACTCTTTGAGCTATTATTGAGGAGGTTGTAACCGGCTGGTCTTGTTCTCTAGAAGGACATGCATGTCACATGCACATCTAACTCTATGTGCATGTGGACAAGCTGTAACTCCTACTTCTAGGGGTTAGGACATCCTAGGAGGTGTTCTGTCACCCTTGTGAGCCTGTACGCAGGACGTGCATGTCCAGGCACTTTAGATTAGTTGCATACCCACTGGTTGCGCATGAGCATAGCCAATGTCTACTACGTGTAGGCATTGGAGAGTGTTCCCATATATTTGCATTAATACCCAACCTAGGTATTTCTTAGCATGTGAATCACCTCTTATTAGTAGTTTATCAACTTATTAATAAGTGACATTTTACGGTTTACCAGCATTTAGAAATCGTGGGTTTCTAAGTGGCATTGCCTACCCAGCTTATACCTCATATAAAAGTGACCCTAGGGGTCACTTCTCAAACAAAGTCAGTACCCGCAGCACAAGTACCAAGTACCCACTGTACCTCAGCAACAACTCTGGCGTTTTGCACCAAATCAGCCAGTGTTTTCAAAATTCAGCCCATCGTACTAGATCAGCCAGCGTTTTCAGATTCCCGCATCAGATCAGCCAATCCAGAATTCAGGCCAAGACAGCAGATCCGCCAGTGTTTTTAGTTTTCAGCCCATCGTCGACATCGGCGCTAGCAAATCAGCCCATAGCCTCGTTGTCGTTTGCAAATCTTATCAGTCCCATTAGCGTTTTTGCATTTCAGCCCTTAGCCTCGCAGAATCAAGCATCTACATCATGTTCCCATCAACATCTCAGCATCTAGGACCATTGTATCAGCATTTGTGCAATCTGAAGCAAATACCTCTCTAGCGATAGAGAGGGGGGCCCTTGGAGGGGCATCTAGTGTTAGTCCTCTCTCTCTCTCTCTCTCTATCACTAACAACACTTTCTCTCACAGTATCATTCTTTCTCTGACTAGTCTTTTGCACAATTCTCATGAAATTAGCATCTTGCTCTCGGAACGTTTCTTCAGGAAGGAATAGCTTATCTTCTTCTGATCGTGATGCTCTTAGGAAATTTCATCGTGATTTTGTAATCTCTTATGTCGATAAGTGCTCTAATAACTTTGTTGTTACGTGCAAAAAGTTCTATTTAGAATGCTTGTTAGGTGAAGTAAACTCTCAGACTTACAATGATTGTGATCTTTCAATGCAAGAGGTTATCTTGAAACATCAAGACTTTTGTAAGTCTTTTGGTTTCAAGTGCCAGCCTAAATTACCTTTTTTATATACCGTTTGGAAGTTCCATAAGAACCCTATAAAGCCTAGATTTATAGCTGCTTCTTGTAACACCTCTTTGACCGAGGTTTCCAAATGGCTTAGTTATTGTTTCAAAGCCATTTTACCTAGCGTAAATGAATTGTGGAATAATATGTTAAAGGAAGCAGACGTACCTACCGATTCAAGTTGGATTTTAAATGATTCAGTAGGTGTGATTCCTGTTTTAAAGTTTTTGAACTCTTCAAGAAGCCTTAAGGAGAAATCTTCTCCTTTATGTCTCCAAACTTTTGACTTTACAACGCTATACACGAAGCTAAATTTGGAGGACCTTAAATTTAGAGTCAAGTCTCTTATTTCAAAAGTTTTTGCGTACAAGCTTGAGAAGGATAGGTACAAGGCATTGCTAGTAGAAAAGTCAGCCTTGAACTTTGACTTCTTATTGCTGAAAAATAAGAATGTAGATGTAGACAAAGGAAGAAAGAGATTCACCAGGATTGTAGGTGACATTGACCTCATATCTTGGTTAGATTTTCTTTTGGACAATTTATATATAACCATCGGCGACTCTCTTTTCAAGCAAACAATTGGTATCCCTATGGGCACCAATTGTGTTGTTTTTCTTGCTAATTTCTATCTTTTTACTTATGAGTTTGATTTTATGGAGCGTCTTGTTCTTGCTAACAATTGCCCAATATTTTTGCACAAGTTGTGCAATGTAAGACGCTTTGTAGATGATCTTTTGTCCATGACGTTCCTTCTTTTCAAGATTTTATGTACTTGAATTCGAGTTCTGTAGGCGGAGGAATTTATCCCAAGGAGTTTTGTGAACTTAATTGTACCACAAATAGTGATTGTTGTGCCTTTTTAAACCTTAAGATTTTTCAGACTCCCTTGGGATTAGAAGTAGATATCTATGATAAGTGCCTTGAACCAGAATATGCCAATCTAAAAATCATCCGTATGCCTCACATTTCTTCGAACATTTCTCTTTTAGCTAAGTACGATGTCATTTGCTCTCAACTATTTAGATTTTCTCGTCTTTGTTCTAGTAAATCTACTTTTGTTGTTCAATCTTGCCATTTTATTTCTTTACTAGTTGAAAAAGGATACTCATTTAAAAGAATCATGAAAAAAGTTCGTTCATTTTTGCATCGTAGTAAGTTTATTTTTAGTGTTTCTTCCTTTGGAATGTTCAAGATAATCAGTAGTAAATTCAATAGAAGTGGGGAGCTAAAAAGCCCACTTATTGTTTGACTTAATAACACCTTATGTTGTTGTTTTGATCTTTAGCGCTTCTAGTATTTTCACTATAGCTTGACAATTGCTAGCTTTTATCATGGCTGAGTATGCCCATCACCTCCGGAGGGTGATAGAAACTCAGCTCGTTGGTTTTGTGAAGTACGTTCAAAGCATGAATGACCTCTATATAAACCTGTACCTACTCTTGGGCACTGACGACGTGAGTAGGGATGTCATAGCTGTTGTCCAAGCTATGCATGATAAAGGTGATAATCTTATTTCTTCCTGTTTGGACAAGCAGTGAAGTTGAGATCATATATTGTCAAGTTTGGTTCTTTGCTCTTCGTAGGTTTGTAGTAGTATTCATTTTTCGATTTCATATTTAGCTTACCTGAGGACTTAAGAATGTGTTCCATTAGAAGTTGTTGTGTGAAGTTTGATTTCTAGGATTGAGTTTTTAAGATGTCTTATCCTTTTTTTGCTTAAAGTTGAGTACTTGTTTTAAGCCAAGTAAGTTGCGTCAACTTATTTTACACATGCCTTTTCTAAATTAAATGTTTTGTTTTATCTAGTTTTGTTTCGTAGCAAACAAAGTGATTTAGTTAGTTTGTTTGTTTGTTTTTGTTTTTCTTTTCTTTTCTTGTGTCCCTTGCTTTTATAGTTTTATGAGTGCTTTATTCCCTCTTATAATTCGTGAGTTCAGACTATCTGAACTTATGAAGGTATATCATAGCTCTTTGGCAGTGTTCGGTATCATCACTCAAGAAAAGAACCTAAAGAATCTCTCTCATATTTTTTCTCAAAGAATCTTTGTGGCCCAACCTCGAACTTATTAGTCACTCCCACCCTTAGTCCATCGCACATCGGGCACGCTTCCATTTTTGTCGCTCTGTCTTAAGGGCAATGAAGCCATAAAGAACCACACATTTCTTTTTCTTGCTTGTTTGAGATTGCCAGTAACCCAAGACTACTTGGGCTTGTCGATCTCTCTAATCTGTGTTTTTGAAGAGTAACAAGTAACCCAAAAAAGAAGGGCTTGTCCAACCTCCCCTCATTCTTCTTTTCCACTCATTGAGAGCGGACCTTGCACATTGCGGCATGCCAATCCGCGTGAGGTTGGAAAAAGCAACCTTGGTGTGAGCACAAGTTTGCCAAGGGGTGCACCCGCAAGAAGGAGTTGAGCTTGGGTAAGAGAAAAGCCTTCTTAAACGTAGATTGCAAGCAGCACCAAGTACCCAAGAACCCAAGTATCCCAAGTATTTCAAGTACCCCAAGTATCCAAGTATCCTAAGAACCCAAGTACCCCAAGTGCCCAAGTACTCAGTACATAGTCATCACCAGAAGCGGAATGGATACTTCACGTGAAGGTGATGAGAGTGGAATTGGAGAAGAAGAAGTCCCTACAACAGGAGGATTGTTGCCAGATCCTCCTCCATCCCCATCTACGCCACGGATTGCACCAAATCTTATGGAGACTTTGGTCAAGTCTATGATGGAGATGATGCTACAATAAGAGGCTCAATGTGCCGCCATGGACAGAGAACGTGAAGAACGGAGGGCAGCTATGGAGCTCGAGTGTGAGCGCTTAAGCAGGTGAAGCTCAACGCATAGCGGTTGAAGAAAAGAGGGCACCTATGGAGCTCGAGCGTGAGCAAACACGTGAAGCTCATTGCATAGCAGCTGAAGAAAAGAGGGCAGCTATGGAGCTAGAGCATGAGCAAGCACGCAAAGGTCAATGCATAGCGGCCGAAGAAAAGCGGACAACTATGGAGCTAGAGCGAGAGACGCAGCAGGATCAACGCATGGAAGTTGGTCCTCCAGGTACTCTCCTCACAGAATGAGCCACTCAAGGAGACCGGCTAGTCATCACGTAGCACAGGTAGAGATGATGACTCCAACAATCCAGTCACTTAGAAGTTGACTTTTAGTTGCATCAATTCAATGCTTACTTTGCGACTAACAAGAAAAACAATAATAGTAAAGTTTTGATTGTTGCCATGTATTTTTCAGGTGACACTATTAATTGGTATTAGGCTTGGCAAGAGGCACAGATGGTTGAGCACCTTGATCTTACCACTATCTTTCAATTGGGTCGACTTCCAAGACAAGCTCGAGGCTCGTTTCATGCCACCGCAATACCTTGATCGGTTGAAAGAAGATTGGCGAGGCCTTAAGCAAAATGGCACTCCCGTTATGTCTTTTTCTAACCGTATTTTGCAGATAGTGTTCAATTGCGCAAGTCGGGGATGCAGATTGTAAGGAGGCTTTCCTCTTTGGTTTGGACGAGTACATCAAATACGACATGAAAGTCTTCCGACCCACTGACTACCAATGACGCCATCGGAATCGCTCTTGAGCAAGAAATGAAGCACAACAAAGGTAAGCCGTAGGAGAACAAGTCAAGTACCTTTCAGGACCAAAAAAATGGTTAGACCAATGGTAAGAACAATGGTAATTCTTCCTCTTCTCAATCTTCCTCTACACCTAGAGTACAACACTCTTCACCTAATAGTGATAATAAAGGAAAGGTAAAACTAAGGAACTCCCTACGTTGACAGCTGATGGAAAATCTGCTCAAGGAATAGTAGGATGTTGGTTAAGTCTTGAAGAACAAAGTGGGCATGGAAGGAAGGAAGATGTTTTAAGTGTCACACTAAAGGTCACATACATGAAAAGAGATTGTCCTAAGAAAGCACTCAAAGAACCCACAAAACCCACATCTTCTGTTAGTGTCATAAATGAGAAAACTAACGTGCTCCAAGTTTCTAATGATCATCTAGATGAATCTCTCATGAAGTGTTATGGTTATGTGAATGGTTAGCGTATTGTGATCTCGTTTGATTCTGACAGCATGCATGATATGATTAGTGATTCTCTTGTGAAGAGCGCACAATTAGAAGCTATTGCGGTGGATCCCATTGTGATCTCTAGATTTGCTCCTAGCATGCACTCCTCACTTACTGTAGCTGAGATAGTGTGTCATGCTCTCTGCAGTGGGTGCTCCTTAGTGCAATGTGCGTGACATCTCACTCCAACTAAAATGACAACACAGAAAACAGGGAACAATAGAGCAACAACACAGAGACGTCAACAGTAGAACTTGAACATATGGGACTCGACTAACTCGAAGAAACCCGTATAGACTTTGGCATGGTAGCACACCCAGCTCCAACCAAGAACTCATAGGTACAATGGGGTGTCGAGGCTCTAATGTGCGGGGATGGTGCAGACGTGCTGTGTATAACTTAAGATGATGGACTCTAGACTACTGACCACACAAAGTAGATGCTCTGTAACCCCCAAAACGGCTACGCATATATAGAACCATAAAGAGCCACCAATGGCTCACAAATTACCAATCCAGCTAAGACTATTTCGAAACTGTGGTCGTGGTGGTCTGGCCCCGCATCGACTAGACCACCTGTAACTAAGTCAGACTTTGTAAATAATTAATTTATTTACGAGAAAAGAATTATCTAATTAGTTGTGTGCACACCAGAATAGACCTAGCAGTTCTAAGGCCTCAGGTGAGCCTAAATGCGGGCTAGAACACCTCAGAGGGACCTTAGTAGAAATTACCCTGAAGCCCTAGTGATTGGGAAATCGGGTCTTCAGAAAGGGGTAAGCAGTAGCCTCAGATTTTAGGCTCAGAAAAATACGCGCGTCAGTACAAGCATATGAATGAGATGGGGTCCTTAGAACAGTGACCCTAAGGCTAATAAAGCTAATAAAGCCTTAGGGTAAGTTTCGTTAAATTAAATTTAACGGCCCGTGCCCGAGCAGGCGGCCGGACAAGTGTGAACAGGTAAAGGCGGTGCAGTGCCAGTGCGGCATTGCGCCGGCAGACCTTTGGTGTTCTCATAAAAGAATCATTGGTAGCAGTTGTTAGTTAGTTGCACATTTTTTTTAATTAATGAGATAGAAGTTTTTAAAGTCAAAAGTTGAATGGTTTTTAAGTTTTTAAAGTAAGTGTGCCAAGTGGCACACTTACCAATGCAAACTAACTCTCTCTCACTCTCACTCTCACCCTCTCTCTCTTCCTAGCGCCCCCTCTCCCTGATGGTTATTTAGGAGCCCCCCCTCCCCCATTTTCAGGGCTGGCAGTGCACCTACCCCCCCTAATGTGAGCGTGCTCTACGCGGTGGAGCCCTCCATTGAAGCTTGAGAGCAGCCCCTTGCGACATATGTGGTAGCCTTGTGCTCCCATTGTCAAGAACAAGGGATCTCACAGTCATAGACACCTTCTGGTGAAGTTTCATCGCGAGAAGCTGCCGTAGACGCTTTCTTAGCAGAGTGCGGTTGCTGTAATTCTCTGTTTTCAGCCCCTAATCACCTAGATTAGGGCTGTTTTCAGCAGATCAGCCATAGAAATTCTCTTCTCTCTCCTTATCCTAAGTCTACATCAAGTTTGGCGCGATTCCATCGCGAAGAAGACCTCTGTTTCGGCGTAGGGGTGTGCACAGGTAAGAATTTCAGGTTATGTGTAGAAAATTACAGCAAGCATGTGTGTGTGCATTTTGCTTGTTTCTCTTTTGTGTTCGATGCATGAATGAATGAGCATGAAGGCAACACATAACGGAAGATGGACTCTCCTCTGTGAGAGCTTCCGATGAGCTGTTTCGGAAGATAGACTCTCTTTTCGAGAGCTTCCAACCAGTCTCGCAGAAGAGGGGAAATCCCCTAAGCAGTAAGAAAGTGGAAACACTTTCTCAGTCAGTAGTCAGAACAAAACAGAAGAAAGAATAGAGGACGGGCGTATGCCCCGTTCCTGTGCTTGTAAAGATTCTCCCTTAGTAATAAAGATATTCTCTTTACGGGGGGGACCAGCCCATCTTCTGGTCCCCAATGAAGTGTCAAGTTTTCTCGCTCCCTCTAATTCTCTTGAGTATTTGAAGTGCAATTAAACGTCAGTTTACGCTTCCGTATTTTTGTGACAGTGGTATCAGAGCAAGGTCCTCTCTCTCTTCCTGAAGGGATTGATGACTCTTGGCAGACTGCAGAAATGGGAGGACGCGAGATAGAGTTCTCTCTCCTTCAACAGCAGGTGGAAGAGTTGCAGAAAGCTCTCTCCCATCTAGAAGTCCAAAAGATTCTCCATACTCTTGAAAAAGGGAAGGAGAAAATGGCGATGGAGTCGGGAGAAATCCCGCAGAACCCAAAGGCGCCACAACCAAGAAAAGATCCTTTGATTGGAACTTCCCGCATGCACGAGAGGCCGAAGAAATCTCCAGAACGTCATGTGCGGATTAATCCAAAAGTTCAAGAGCAGGATCCCCCTGATTTCCCTCAGTTCTCTTTCATGAAGGATCTGGAAGACATAGTTTCTCCGGAAGACATGTTTCTCGACGATCCGTCGCAGCAAGAAGTACATTCAAGGGAAAGGACTCCTGTCCCCAAGGAGTCTAAGCATAGAAAGAAGGAGCACCATAAGAAGAAGCACCACAGGCAAAAAACATTCAAGTCGGGAGATAGAGATGTGAAATTCGACACCTACAATGGACGGCGTGATAATGACAAAGCTTTGGCTTTCATCCGCCAATTTGAAGTTGCATTTGCTGAAGGGAATTTTAAAGAAAGATCCAAGCTTCGCCATGTTAGTTTGTACCTGAAAGGCACCGCCAGCAATTGGTGGTTAACCCTTATCCTGGAAGATCGCAAACCCCAAGATTGGATCGCTTTCAAGAAGGAGTTCTACGCACAGTTCCTCCAGACTATGAGGAAGAGGTAAAGAAAGAATGGGATCGACTTTCACAGTCAGAGAACGAAACTGTTCCACGTTATGTGGATAGGTTTTGGGACGTTCTCTTGAAAGTCACTCCATTAAAGAAGATTGACGATTCGGAGAAGATGCGCAAGTTTGAAGCAGGTTTGCATGAAGCCTTGCAAAAGGCTATGAAGCTTTACCCTCGAGGTAACTTGCAGATACTTATGGAATCAGCCCGCATAGCTGATGGAATACATGACAAGGGTACTCCCAGGAAGATGGAGCAAAGCACTTACCATGCTAAGCAGAAGGCTCTCCATGAGCAGCCTACCTCTTCTACTTCTTCTCAAAAGAAGAAAAGAACCGCCTCCGAAGCAGAAGCAAAGCCAAATCATCCCAAGAAAGGGAGATATCTCTCTCCTGCTGAGTTGCGAACCTACATTAGTGAAGGAAGATGCTTCAAGTGCGGACAAGTTGGTCATATGAAGGGTGACTGTCCAACCAAACCTCCACAACCACCCTCTTCCAATGCAGTCCCAGATGTACAGGGAAATACAACCAAGGATGGAAAAGAAAGAGCTCTTCTCAAAGCATGGGATAGTATCAACAACCAGCGGGCTCTTATTTTGTTTGACCTTGGTAGCACAGACAACTTCATCTCTACCAAGCTAGCTGACGACCTGAACTTGCAGCCCAATCGTTTCGGAGTCTCTATTCAAGCGCAATCTGCTTTCAAAGGGCAGAACTCAAACCCTACTCCAATCATAGGGAAGTTGAATCTAAAGGTCGACGACTACAAGGATCAAGAGTCTTTCTTACTAGCTTCACTTGAAGGATGCGATGTTATCTTGGGAATGCCTTGGCACTACAAGATGCATCCCATTCCTGACTATGTTCAGAAAACCTTATCTTTTGCTCATAAAGGAAAGGAGTATCTTGTACTTGCAGATGCAAGTGATTGGCGTATTCCTATCGCCAACCACATTGCCATCAAGAAAGAAATGAAAAAGTGTGTTTCAGCGTACTTGATTTTTGCAAGAGAGAGAGATGTGTCTGTTTCACAACTTTCTTCCTCTCTAGAGCAAAAAAGACTTAAGTTAATAGAAAGATATGAAGATTGTTTTGCAGATGAACTTCCAAATGAACTCCCACCTTCGCGACCTGAGGATCATACAATTGATTTGATCCCAGGAAGTTCTCCAAATCAGCCCCCTTATCGAGTTAGTCTAATGCAGCAAGAGGAAATTCTCAAGTAGGTTAATGAACTTTTGGAGAAGGGCTTAATAAGGCCTAGTACTTCTCCATATTGTTCACCTGTCTTGCTAGTACAGAAAAAGGATGGCACATTCCGCATGTGCATAGACTATAGATCTCTAAACAAGATCACAATCAAGAATCGATTTCCAATCCCTCGGATTGACGAAATTCTTGATAAGTTACAAGGAGCCATTGTCTTTAGTCGAATGACTTGAAGAGCGGTTATCATCAAATCCGCATAGCTCCTCAGGATGTGCATAAGACTTCATTTAGAACAACCTTCGGGTTGTATGAATTTCTAGTGATGCCTTTTGGGCTCACTAATGCACCAGCTACATTCAACAGAATGATGGATAGAATCTTCCACTCATACAGAAGCTTTACAGGCGTTTTCTTTGATGACGTCTTAATCTTCTCAGAGACGGAAGACGAACACTATAAGCATCTCGCCTTAGTGTTTGAAGAATTACGCAAACACAAATTATTTGTGAATGCTAAGAAGAGTGAATTCTTTTTAAAAGAAATCCACTATTTGGGCCATATAGTATCTCACAACCAGGTGAGAATGGACCCTGATAAGATTCAAGCAGTTGTAGAATGGCCTACGCCAACTACAGTACATGATGTACGAAGTTTCCTTGGCCTCTGTTCTTATTATCGGCGTTTCATTCGAGGTTTTGCCGCGCTAGCAGGTCCCCTCCATGACCTGACAAAGAAGCGGATTCCATTCCATTGGGGGTCTGGACAAAAACAAGCTTTCGAAAAGCTTAAGTATCTACTCAGTCACGGACCTGTTCTCACCGTCCCTGATCTTCGCAAACCTTTCGAGGTATACTGCGATGCATCTGGAGATTGTGTAGGAGCAGTTTTGAACCAAGAGGGTCACGCGATAGCCTATGAAAGTCGGCGCCTTAAAGATGCAGAGTTGCATGCCTCCATATACGAAAAAGAGCTAATGGCAGTAATTCATGCTCTTTCCATTTGGAAACACTATCTATTAGGAGCTGATTTTATTATCAAGACAGATCATCAAAGTCTTCGCTACTTTCTCACACAGAGAAAGTTATCAGAAAAGCAGATGAGATGGGCCAACTTTCTTTCAATGTTTCATTTTCAGATTTTACACACTTCTGGAACAAAGAACGCAGTTGCAGATGCTCTCTCCAGGCGTCCAAAGATCAATGCACTAACAACAATTTATCATGAGGAACTAGAATCTCTCAGCGAGATGTATCCTCAAGATCCAGACTTTGCCACAATTTGGGCAGATCTTCAAGCTGGTCACTCAAAGCCACCTTATTCTATCATGGATAATACACTCTATCGTCAACAAGCAATATGCATAGCTCAGCCCTTACGACAAAAGGTGATGGATGAAGCACATAATTCTCCTTATGCCGGGCATCGGGGAATTGCTTCCACCACTAGTGCCCTCGAAAGGTATTTCTTTTGGCCAACACTCCGTGCGGACATTGAAAAACATGTACGTGAGTGTTTAATCTGCCAAAAGGTAAAATATGACAGACATAAAGTTTATGGCAAGCTTCAGCCGCTCCCTGTGCCTAACACGCCATGGGAAAGTATTGCCATGGATTTTATGACGGATCTTCCTCGATCCAAGAATGGAAATGATGCAATCTGGACTATAGTAGACAGATTCAGTAAGCAAGCCCATTTCCTTCCATTAAAGAAGACGATCAAAGCTGATCACATGGCTAGAATATTTCTAGCTCAGGTTTTTAAACACCATGGATTGCCAAAGACTATTGTGAGCGACAGAGATCCCCGTACGACTAGTCTATTTTGGCAGGCATTGTTCGAAAACTTGGGAACTAAGCTTGATTTTTCATCAGCTTATCATCCTCAAACAGATGGTCAAAGCGAAATCGCTAATGCCACTGTTTTAGATCTCCTCAAGTGCTATGTTTCGGAACGACAATCCGAATGGGAACAATACTTACCAATAGTTGAGTTTGCGTATAATAATACCATACATTCCTCAACTGGTAAAGCTCCCTTTGAAATTATTTACGGGAAGCCACTCTTACTTCCTATTATGGTGACCAAAGAAAACATCTTCGCCGCAGATGAATTTGTGCGCAATATTGATATTGCCCATCAACAAGTAAAGCAAGCAATTCTTCGTACTCAAGAGCAACAGAAGAGAAAAGCAGACAAGCACAGAAGGAATCTCAATCTTGAAAAAGGACAATATGTCCTGCTTCGGTTTGAGAAAGCTAGATTGAAAAAGCGGGTCGGCACAGGGAAAGTTGTCAAACTTTCCCATAGATTCTACGGCCCTTTCAAAATTACAGATAAAGTCAATGATGTGACTTTCAGATTGGATTTGCCTTCTAACTGGCGCATCCACAATGCTTTTCATGTCAGTCTCCTCCGACCATATGTTGGACCTCCTCCAGTGGCGCCTGTACAAGAAGATCCTCCAGAAGTCGAAGAGACTGAGGAAATCCTTCAACCTGAACAGATAATACACCACTCGGAGAGACAACTCAAGTCGGGGAGTCTACATCGAAAGTATTTAGTCAAGTTCAAAAATTACACTCCTTTAGATGCAAAGTGGATGACTGAGTCCGATCTTAAGGACTACCCTGACATCTTGCACAGTTATGTTGACGCTCTACAGTTGAGGTTAACTGTTTAGAACCAAGAGGGATGTAACTAAGTCAGACTTTGTAAATAATTAATTTATTTACGAGAAAAGAATTATCTAATTAGTTGTGTGCACACCAGAATAGACCTAGCAGTTCTAAGGCCTCAGGTGAGCCTAAATGCGGGCTAGAACACCTCAGAGGGACCTTAGTAGAAATTACCCTGAAGCCCTAGTGATTGGGAAATCGGGTCTTCAGAAAGGGGTAAGCAGTAGCCTCAGATTTTAGGCTCAGAAAAATACGCGCGTCAGTACAAGCATATGAATGAGATGGGGTCCTTAGAACAGTGACCCTAAGGCTAATAAAGCTAATAAAGCCTTAGGGTAAGTTTCGTTAAATTAAATTTAACGGTCCGTGCCCGGGCAGGCGGCCGGACAAGTGTGAACAGGTAAAGGCGGTGCAGTGCCAGTGCGGCATTGCGTCGGCGGGCCTTTGGTGTTCTCATAAAAGAATCATTGGTAGCAGTTGTTAGTTAGTTGCACATTTTTTTTAATTAATGAGCTAGAAGTTTTTAAAGTCAAAAGTTGAATGGTTTTTAAGTTTTTAAAGTAAGTGTGCCAAGTGGCACACTTACCAATGCAAACTAACTCTCTCTCACTCTCACTCTCACCCTCTCTCTCTTCCTAGCGCCCCCTCTCCCTGATGGTTATTTAGGAGCCCCCCCTCCCCCATTTTCAGGGCTGGCAGTGCACCTACCCCCCCTAATGTGAGCGTGCTCTACGCGGTGGAGCCCTCCATTGAAGCTTGAGAGCAGCCCCTTGCGACATATGTGGTAGCCTTGTGCTCCCATTGTCAAGAACAAGGGATCTCACAGTCATAGACACCTTCTGGTGAAGTTTCATCGCGAGAAGCTGCCGTAGACGCTTTCTTAGCAGAGTGCGGTTGCTGTAATTCTCTGTTTTCAGCCCCTAATCACCTAGATTAGGGCTGTTTTCAGCAGATCAGCCATAGAAAGTCTCTTCTCTCTCCTTATCCTAAGTCTACATCAAGTTTGGCGCGATTCCATCGCGAAGAAGACCTCTGTTTCGGCGTAGGGGTGTGCACAGGTAAGAATTTCAGGTTATGTGTAGAAAATTACAGCAAGCATGTGTGTGTGCATTTTGCTTGTTTCTCTTTTGTGTTCGATGCATGAATGAATGAGCATGAAGGCAACACATAACGGAAGATGGACTCTCCTCTGTGAGAGCTTCCGATGAGCTGTTTCGGAAGATAGACTCTCTTTTCGAGAGCTTCCAACCAGTCTCGCAGAAGAGGGGAAATCCCCTAAGCAGTAAGAAAGTGGAAACACTTTCTCAGTCAGTAGTCAGAACAAAACAGAAGAAAGAATAGAGGACGGGCGTATGCCCCGTTCCTGTGCTTGTAAAGATTCTCCCTTAGTAATAAAGATATTCTCTTTACGGGGGGGACCAGCCCATCTTCTGGTCCCCAATGAAGTGTCAAGTTTTCTCGCTCCCTCTAATTCTCTTGAGTATTTGAAGTGCAATTAAACGTCAGTTTACGCTTCCGTATTTTTGTGACACCACCACCTGTATGCTTGCCACGTGTCACTACCTAGGCAAAAGTGCGTCCAGTGTGAACCCGAGTCCAACTGCAACTAACTGTCTGTCCAGTGTCTGTGACATTGTAGCCCTGCTATAGGTTGCCCGCCACAAAACCACTCACCGTCTCTGTGAGAGGAACACTATGTTGCAAAGAGAACCGAGAAGTCACTATATGTACAAAAGAAGAGTGAGCAGAGGAGTGCGGTCATGTCACCCGAGAGAAACAGTCGTCGCCACTGTTGCACCTGAAGTATCCGCCTTAGGGGGAGGAGCCCTCAAATCGATGGTGGGAGGCTGCTGCTGCTGATGAGCTCTGTTGCCCTGGACGAACTGGCTCCCTGTGATTAGAGCTGCCACCTACTGCGCAGCTGAAGGAAGCACCTGGCCTAAAGTGTACACAGGTTGTTGACTAACAGAGCCATGTCGATGTGCACCAACAAGGCCGTCGCAAGGAATGCTCTGTGTCGACTGCATATGTGGTAAGGAAGTCGACGGTTGAAGCCCCTGAGGATAGTAGGTTAAGTGCTGAGGTTGGCGGTATCTGATAGGAGTGTGTAGAGGGTCCCATGAAATGGGCAAAGCTACCTGGCTGTGCATACCCAACAGGAGTCTGTACCTGTATCCCCTGCCCTGTCTAGCCATATCTCCTACTCACTGGAGCCTGAAATCCCATATCACTGTGGAGTAGCACTTCCCGAAGTCCTTGCATCTGAGCTCGGAGGTCATGAATGATTTTAAATTTTTTTTGCAATGTGTATCGCAAAGTAAAAATAGTAGCGTCTTTATCCGCAATCGCGCTCTCTGCGACATGCAGAGAGCCCTCCATAGCTGCGTATGTAGCTGAGTGGTGCTAGTGAGTAGCAGCCAACCGCTCTGCCCCAAGCTCAATGGTAGCAATGGCCTGCCTGGACTCCTGCAGTATGTCCTAAGATAGCCGGAAACGTGAAGTAGAGTCCGAAACTGTGGAAGATCCCGCAGCAGTGTCAGGTGGGAGAGGGCTGGCAAGTGGCAATGTTGGTGGTGAATTGGGAGCATGCCTCTCTGGTGGAGTAGAAACGGGTGGAGTAGCTGCAACAGGGATAGGTATAGGAGAAGAGACAACTGCAAGCGGGGCGTGGGAGCTAGTCATTGTGGTAGGACTCAGGAGTGAAAATGGCAGAAGTAGAGAGAGGGACACATTGTAGAAGCCACAATTGGAACCTGCATAGTGTGATCCGAAACACCCGAGCATACCACCTGCCGAGTAGAACAAATGCATTGGAAAATTCCCTTGACTGAATTTGATGGATTCTGAAGAGAATACTGATGATCATGCTGTGTGCAACCAGAGGATATGCATCTACACTAAGTGATTGGGCATGCACGGTCTACGAATAGACTCACAAAAGTGTCAGATCACTTCTAATCTAGACTTGACTGGATTGACTGAACCCTGATCATGCTGTAGCTTGTCCACGGACACATAGGGTTGGATGATGTCACATGACATCCTCTCCTTTTCAAAGTGAAGTACTGGTACCGAACTGTAGGGCGTCGAGGGAGATCGCCAATAGCATCCGGAATCCTGGAAGGGACTCTTCGCCGGTCCACTCTGACGTGTGGATCGTGCGGTACTTGAACTTCATAAAGGTCTGCAACGCTTGCTTCTTTGGGCCGCGCCGAAAGCGACAAAGTCTTCTGAGTTTCCTTCGATGCTTCAACTTCGTCGAGAGTCCTGCTTCTTTCTTCTTCAAGAATCTCCATGGCTGAAAATTCCTGAAACCATTTCCAACACAAAACCATGAACATACCTATTCCATGTAAAGTGAGCGGAAAAAATCTTGTCTTCCTCAAAGACTGTGCATGCAATGTAGATGAACAAAGAGGCGGAGTGCCAAACCGTTCACCACACACACGCAAACAATGAGATCGAATCTTTCTCTTATGATGTAAAGCAATCAACTGTGGCAATTCACAACGGAAATGCCCATGCTTGGTGCTCATACTTTCATGTGCTCGTTTGGAAATTGTGTCATGCCAAGGAAGAGACATGGAATGTGACTTCCTGACATACATACTTTTCAGCTTTTCATGAAAAATCCGCATACATTTGTGCTCATCCATAGGAGAAACGTGTTCAACATACAATATGTCATGCCTAGGAAAAGAGACCACATAACGATGCTGACTAAAATACAGGAAACGATCATGAATGAAACATTCGAACAATGCGTACGTATCAATCATGCGAACACATAATACTTCCTGTGAGGGTTCTTTGAACCTAAGCTCGCGAGAGCCAAGATCGCTTCTTCCTGAATGATCGAATCGTCCTGTGGGGGTTCTTTGGACCTCGACTCGAAAGCCAAGATCGGTTCTTCGTGATTGATCGAATCTACAATGAGGTTAGCTTCGCTAGAAAAAGCATCCACTAACACATCATCCTTGTGAACAATCACATCATCTTCATGCAACTCATCATGATTGTGAGAAATCACATCTTGATCATGCAAAACATCATGCTTGTCATCATGCTCATCATTATCATCCAAATCATCATGCTTAGCAATATCATTCAAATCATCATGCTTATCTTTGTCATCCAAATCATCATCATGCTTCACACAATCATGCAAATCTTGTGTGTCATGCTTGGGAGAAGAAGAGACTGAGAGGCTCCTTTCCCCAAATCTCTTGCATCTGTGCCTGAACTTGAGAATAGAGTCGCCAGAACTCTTTGTTTTGTCGGTTGCTCTGTTCTTGTATTGCTTTGGCTTCCTTCCTTGCGGCTTCTCGTTCTGCTTCTCTTTCTGCTCTTCTTTCTGCGTGTCTGCGTTCCATTTCTGCCATTCTTTCTGCATTTCTGCGATCCATTTCGCTTTTCTTTTTGCATTTCTTGCTTCGCGTTCTAACTTCCTTTCCATAAACAATTGCTTCAACTCCTCCATAGCAGTTTGTGAAATCTTTGTCGTAGATGGGTAAGGGGGAGGGTTGGAAAAACCTCCTGGTGGTGAAAATTCTTCTTCGCCTCTCTCATGCTCATCAACTCCAAGCGAAGTATCCATTCCGCTTCGAGTGATGACCATTCTGAAGTCGTGGGTTCTTAAGTTCACGAGGAACTTGGGTCTTGCGGGTCTTGAGTTCTTGAGGGTTCTTGAGTTTTTCTTTCGCTTGCAAACCGCGTTTGAGAAGGATCTTCTCTTCATCCGAGTTCTACTCCTTTCCACGGGCGCACCCCTTGGTGGCCTTGCGCTCACACCAAGGTTGCTTTTTCCCACCTCACGTCGATTGGCCGGCCGCTAAGTGCACGGTCCGCTCTCAATGAGTGAAAAGAGACACAAGGGGAGACTGGACAAGCCGTTCTTTCTTGGGATTCCTGTCACTCTTCAAAAAACACGATTAGGAATCGACACGCCCAAGCGAACTTGGGTTCATGCGACCTCAACAAGCAAAAAAAATTCTTGTGATTCTTGTGGTTCTTTCCTTGAGTGATACAAAACACTGCCAAAGCTCTGATACCAATGTTAGGTGCAGCGGAATGAATGTTTTCGCTTTGCTCAAGGTGAGTGCTCCGAACTGTGCTCAAGGTTCCTTTTTGTTCTTATGCAAGGTAGAGCCTTCTGTTCTTAATGAGAGAATGCTATGATCACAAACAAATTGAATGGACACTGTGTGTGCAAGTGTATGAAACTGAGAGATAGAGAGAGAAGAGAGATACGACACCAGAGACTTGTAAAACCCTCCTCCGAAGGCCCCCCTCTCGTCGGCGAGAGTGGTCTACTTATTGATTGCACAAAGTGGTACAATGCGGATGCAATGGACTGATGCAACTTGGGGTGACGACGACGGTGATGACGACAACGACTTTAGGGCTGAAATCTGCGGTCTTCTATCTGCTGAATTTCGGTGGCTGAAAATGACTGTTTTGGCTGCGTTTTTGAGGGCTGAAATTAGGGATCTTCTGCAAGTCTTTATGGTTGAATCTGATGCTATTCATGCATGCTGAAAACACTGCCTATCTGCGACCAAATGGGCTGAAAATAGAAAACGCTGGCTTGTCTGATAGCGTTAGTGAAAAACGCTGGCCTGTGGGTATGCTAGCAAAAACGCTAGGCAATTGGGAAGTACTGGTGATGGTAGCAATGCTGAAAACGCAAGAGGTTGTGGGCGATGGGGGGAACTGAAAACGCTAGGCTGAATGTGGCGATGATGATGAAGACCAAAAATGCCAATGGGTGTTGAGGGTACTGCGGGGTTCTTGTTGAGAAGATGCCTGTTGAGCGGGGAGCTCCTGCTGCCTCTTCTGCCATTTAGTGCTAACTTGGGTTTGCTTATATATCAACTTAGCAAAATTGCCCTACCTACTTTTGTTGGGAAGTCACTTAAAAATAATAAGTGAAAAATGTCAAAAATAGGAAAAATAGGCTAAATGCACTGGAAAATTCCCTTGACTGAATCGGATGGATTCTGAAGGAAATCCCGATGATCATGCTGTGTGCAACCAGAGGATATGCATCTATACCAAGTGACTTGGCATGCACGGTCTACGAATAGACTCACAAAAGTGCCAGATCACTTCTAATCTAGACCGACTAGACTAACTGAACCGTGATCATGCTGTAGCTTGTCCACGGACACATAAGGTTGGATGTGTCACGTGACAACACATCACATCTGTCCTTATCTACTTTAGCAGCTCTGACTATAAAGTATTACTTGAAAATAGCCAAGAGCTTTTTATTCCTTGCATAGTTAGCGTCATCAGCGCTAAGTAGCTCTTGGCATGCCTGAATGGTTGCATGTTTCGAAAGTTGTGAGTAGGTTTTCGTAGCCGATTTTCATGAAGGAAAGTTTTGTCATCCCAAAAGCATGACCAATGCGTGTAGCAATTAGTGTGTGACCTCGTACTTTTGGGAAAAGCTTGAGAACCTCATGGACCATATCTATGGGAACATCAGTAGGAAGATCTGCCTTTGCCAATGCTGTCAGACCTGATCTCTTGATAAAACTTCTCGCAGAGAAGGATGAGGCGAGTGCAGGTGAAAATTCAAAGTGAACCGGACTTGACTTTCTGATGAAGGAGACCTAGTGATTGGATGGCTCAGCACTTGAGTGTCCTTCTTTTTGTCTTTCACATATTCTTCCTGTTGGCTAGAAGACTCTGAGTCAGAGCTAGAGCCAGAGTCTGACTCCGACGAGGACGCTTGAGAAGCTCTGTAACTCTCATCACTGTGATCACTAGAGGATATATGTGTGAGGCCATGGCTAGTGTTTTCTACGTCTTCCTCAAGAGAACTTCTAGATGTATCAGACAAGGGTCTCTGTCGCGACAAGGTCTTTTACGAGATTGCCTGCTTGTACCAGCCATAGTGAATTGTTGTGAATGCCAAGTACTCTGTGTGCCTCTGTATCCTCAGAAAACATACATATAGGACTGCAGCAACAAAAGTGCACATTCACACAGAGAGCTGTTGAAGAGCAGTTCCTGAAGGGCGTGAGACCAATGAGGTAGTCGCGGTCGTGTGGAGAATGCAGAACACAGAACTAGACTGACTGGGGGTGGGGAGAGGCGAACATATGACTGCACTTGATAGGTTGATATGGGTGAGGGATAGAGGGAAGTGAAGACAGACGAGAAGTAGAGAGTATTGGCGAGGAGAGTTGACAGAGGCGAGGGGTAGGGTAGAGTAGGCAAGGGCGAGAGGGGTAGGGTAGGGGCGAGGGAATTACAAGGTAGGGGTGAGGATAGGGTCGAGGGAGAGCAGGGGCAAGGGGGTAGGTTAGGGCAAGGAAGTATAGGATAGGGGCGAGAGTGTAAGGTGCAGCGGAATGAATGTTGTTCTTTCTCAAGATGAGTGCTCCATAATATGCTCAAGGTTCCTTTTTGTTCTTATGCAAGGGAGAGCCTTCCGTTCTTAATGAGAGAGTGTAATGATCATAAACAAAGTGAATGGACAGTGTGCGTGCAAGTGTATGAGACTGCGAGATAGAGAGAGAAGAGAAATACGACACCAAGGATTGATGTAAAACCCTCCTCCGAAGGCCCCACTCTCGTTGGCGAGAGTGGTCTACGATTGATTGCACAAACTGGTACAAAGTGGATGCATGTAACTGATGCAAGACTAGGCTAGGTCGATGTCGACGACGGGGATGACGAGACTGACGCTAGGGCTGAAAACTGAAGCTAATCATCTGTTGTCCAAAAACGCTCAAGGCTGAAATCTGCTGTAAATCAAAACACTGGTTTGGGGCTGATTTCTGCTGCTGAAAACGCTGTTTTGGGGGCTGTCGAAACGCTGATTTTCTACTGCAAAGTGATGCTGAAAACTCTAGGACTGATTGGGCGATGATGGAGATCTGGAAAACGCCAATGCTGGGGGTATGTGGGCGACAATGCGAGTCGCTTCTTGTTGTATGGCAATTCTTTCGTTGCGTTCTTCGCGCTCACGTTCCAAGGCAATGCGAGTTGCTTCTTGTTGTATTTCATTTCTTTTGTTTCGTTCTTCACGCTCGTGTTCCAAGGCAATGCGAGTCGCTTCTTGTTGTATGGCAATTCTTTCGTTTCGTTCTTCACGCGTGCCATTCACTTCTTGTTGTGCTATAGCAACGCGAGTCGCTTCGCGATTCGTTTCTTGTTGTTGGGCCATCATGTCCAACATCGACTTGACCATCGCCTCTGTGGAAGTTGGTACAACTCGTGGCGTACATGGAGAAGGGGGAGGGTTGGAAAAATCTCTTGGTGGGGAAATTCTTCGTCGCCTCTCTCATGCTCATCACCTGTATGCGAAGTATCATTCCGCTTCGGGTGATGACCATGCACTATGACCTTTGGTTCTTAAGTTCACGAGGAACTTGGGTTCTTGAGGGTCTTGGGTTCTTGGGTTCTTGAGGGTCTTGAGGTTCTTGAGGTTTTCTTTCGCTTGCAATCTGTGTTTGAGAAGGATCTTCTCTTCACCCGAGTTCTTCTCTTTTCCGCGGGCGCACCCTTGGCGGCCTTGCACTCACACCAAGGTTGCTTTTTCCCACCTCACGTTGATTGGCCGGCCGTTAAGTGCACGGTCCGCTCTCAATGAGTGAAAAGAGGCACAAGGGGAGGTTGGACAAGCCCTTCTTTCCTGGGATTCCTGTCACTCTTCAAAAACACGATTAGGAATCGACACGCCCAAGCGAACTTGAGTTCGTGCGACCGCAACAAGCAAAAAAATTCTTGTCATTCTTGTGGTTCTTTCCTTGAGTGATACAGAACACTGCCAAAGCTCTGATACCAATGTAAGGTGCAACGGAATGAATGTTGTTCTTTCTCAAGATGAGTGCTCCATAATATGCTCAAGGTTCCTTTTTGTTCTTATGGAAGGGAGAGCCTTCCGTTCTTAATGAGAGAGTGTAATGATCATAAACAAAGTGAATGGACACTGTGCGTGCAAGTGTATGAGACTGAGAGATAGAGAGAGAAGAGAAATACGACACCAAGGATGATGTAAAACCCTCCTCCGAAGGCCCCACTCTCATTGGCGAGAGTGGTCTACGATTGATTGCACAAACTGGTACAAAGTGGATGCATGTAATTGATGCAAGATTATGCTAGGTCGATGTCGACGACGGGGATGACGAGACCGACGCTAGGGTTGAAAACTGAAGCTTATCATCTGCTGTCTAAAAACGCTCAAGGCTGAAATCTGTTGCAAATCAAAACGCTGGTTTGGGGCTGATTTCTGCTGCTGAAAACGCTGTTTTGGGGGCTGTCGAAACGCTGATTTTCTACTGCAAAGCGATGCTGAAAACGCTAGGATTGACTGGGCGATGATGGAGATTTGGAAAATGCCAATGCTGGGGGTATGTGGGCGATGATCACCTTGATGAAAAACTCCAATGGCTGATGTTCTATGGCGATGAATCCTGCTGAAAACGCCAATGACTGGAAGCTATGGCGATGATGACCAAAAACGCTAGGGAGCTTGTTGGAGGAAAAACGCCAAGGTGGGGAGTCTTGCTGAGAGAGAGGGAAAACCTATTGCCAAGGCCTGTGTTCTCCTTGCTCATTTGCCAAATAGTGCTAACCTTGGTTTGCTTATAATTATCTTACCCAATTTGCCCTACCTACTTTCCAACAAAAGTCACTTAAATTAATATGTGAAAAATGCCAAAAATAGGTAAAATAGGCTAAATGCATTGGAAAATTCCCCTGAAGGATTTTGATGGGAATGCTTACGATCATGCTGTGTGCAACCAGAGGATATGCATCTACATGAAGTGCCTGGGTATGCACGGTCTGCGAACAGACTCACAAAAGTGCCATAACAGTTCTAATCTAGACTGACTGGATTGACGGAGCCCTTGTTATGAAGTAGCTTGTCCACGAACACATAGGGTTGGATGTGTCACGTGACACAGTGGGAGCAGGATAGGGGCGAGGGTGTAGGGTATGGACGAGTGTCACAAGACGGGCACCACGTGCCAATAGAAAAGAACAGACTGAACAGACTTTTGGCACTTCAATAACAACCGAATTGAGAGAGAGAGAGAGAGAGAGAGAGAGAGAGAGAGAGAGAGAGAGAGAGAGAGAGCACAACACGAGACGGGGAGTGGCGAAGTTCCACCCCAACAGAGCACTGGCCCCAAATGTTGGCGCCCCTTTCGGTATTTCTTTTTTATTGCTGATTCGCAAAGTACAATAGCAAGGGAGCACCTCCTGTCCTAGAGAGGCCCCCAAGGGCTCATATTTGAAGGCCCAATGCCTAAGAGCATCAAATATGAAAAGCTGACCCCAAAAAAATACTTTCGTAAAATTTTGGGATTTTTCGCAAATTGCGGAACGTCCGTATAGGTGCCACGTCATCATATTTTGCTGTGCAAAGTCTTCTGAGTGTGTTCTACTTTATTTTTAATGCCTTTATGTCACTTGGGCCCCATCGGACGGGGTCGCGTAAGTTGGTGTCACGTGCACATCTAACCCTATGTGCATGTGGACAAGCTACTTCAAGTCCAGGGTTCAGGTCAGCTTAAGAAGTGTTATGGCACCTTTGTGAGCATGTTCGCAGGCCGTGCATGTCCAGGCACTTAGAGTAGTTGCATATCCTCTGGTTGCACACAACATGATTATTAGCATGATAGTCAATACCCATCATGAGCATTTTCCAGTACACAGAACCCATTTTCCCTATTTTATCCATTTTCCACTCATTATTAATAAGCGACTTTGTTGGGAAACTAGGTAGGGCAACTTTGCTAAGCTGGTATATATAAAAACCTAGCGCTAGCACTTTCTGGCAGAAGAGGCAGCAGAAGTTCCTACAACTTGCAGTGCACCTTCTCAGCAAGACCCGCAAGATACCCTAACGTTTTCAGGAAACAAGACCCTCTGGCGTTTTTCATCAGCAGAATCAGCCTAGCGTTTGCTTTAGCAAATTCAGCCTGACGTTTTTCTTCAGCAGTTCGAGCCTAGCGTTTTCAGCAGATACCAGATCAGCCTTGGCGTTTTGGCTACCAATTTCTTGGCGTTTTTACAGACTGTAGACAGCCTAGCGTTTTACAGTTTGTCGGCTTCAGATCAGCCTATTGCCTCAGCGTTTTCAGTTTTCAGCACTTAGACACCGCAAGATCAGCCCCTAGCCTCGCAGATCTCACCTACCCGTAGCAGATCCTCGCCGCACGGTCAGATCAGCCAGCATTTTCAGATTCAGCCCACTGTCCGTAGATTTCAGCGTCTGCGTCTTCAGCGCATCGTCGTCGCGTCCTTGCCCTCGCCGTCCTCGTGACACAGTGTCAGAATTCAGCAGTTAACAGATTTGTAGATTTCAGCCCCTAGCGTTTTCAGATTTTAGCCGTCGTCGTTGTCGTCGACATTCGACGTCGTCGGCAAGTCCGTTGCATCTAGACCATTGTACGAGATTTGTGCAATCAATAGCATAGACCTCTCTCGCCATAGAGAGGGGGGCCTTTGGATGAGAGTTTTAGAACCGTCTGGTGTCGTATTTTCCTCTCTCTCTCTCTCTCAATCTCAACACCTTCATTCACAGTGTCATTCACTTTGTGTGTGATCATTTGCACTCTCTCACTAAAGGAACGGAAGGCTCTGCCTTCCATAAGTAAAAGGAACCCTTGAGCACAGTTCGGAGCATTCATTTTGAGCAAAGTTCAACATTCACTTCCGCTGCACCTACATTGGTATCAGAGCTTTGGCAGTGTTCTGTATCACTCAAGGAAAGAACCACAAGAATTTTTTTTGCTTGTTGCGGTCGCACGTAACCCAAGTCCACTTGGGCGTGTCGATTCCTAATCGTGTTTCTGAAGAGTGACAGGTAACCCAAGAAAGAAGGGCTTGTCCGGCCTCCCCTTGTTCCTCTTTTTACTCATTGAGAGCAGACCGTGCACTAAGCGACCGGCCAATCGACGTGAGGTGGGAAAAAGCAACCTTGGTGTGAGCGCAAGGCCGCCAAGGGGTGCGCCCGTAGGGGATAGTCGAGCTCGGGTAAGAGAAAAGCCTTCTCTAACATAGATTGCAAGCTAAAGAAAGACCTCAAGAACCCAAGAACCTCAAGGACTCAAGAATCTCAAGAACCCAAGAACCACCAGAACCCAAGCTCCTCGTGGACTTAAGTACCCAAGATGGTCATCACCCGAAGTGGAATGGATACTTTGCGTGAAGGTGATGAGCATGGAGGTGGTGAAGAAGAATTTTATCACCAGGAGGTTTTTCCGGCCCTCCCCCTTCCCCATCTATGCCACGGTTTGCACCAAATCCTATGGAGGCTTTGGTCAAGACGTTGCGCCTCTTGTAGCATCATGTCCATCATCGCGCCACCTTGGATCGCGAGCGTGATCAAGTGCGCTTGGCGGCCGAGGAAAGAAAGACAATCTTGGATCGCGAGCTCGAAGAAAGACAGGCAGACTTGGATCACGAGCACGAAGAAAGACAGTTAGCCTTGGAGCGTGAGCGCAAGCAAGTGCTCTTGGCGGCCGAAGACAGGAGGGTAGCCTTGGAGCGTGAGCGTGAGTGTCACGTGCACATCTAACCCTGTGTGTACGTGGGCAAGCTACTTCGTGACATGGGTTCAGTTCAGTTCAGTTAGCCTAGCTTAGGAAGTGTTTTGGCACTTTTGTGAGTCTGTTCGCAGACCATGCATGCCTAGGCACTTAGATTAGATGCATATCCTCTGGTTGCACACAACATGATCATCAAATTTTCATCAGAACCCATCAGGAGCAGTTTTACAGTGCATAGACCTATTTTCCCTATTTTAGCCAATTTTCACTTATTATTTTTAAGTGACTTTTGTTGGGAACTAGGTAGGGCAATTTTGATAGCCAAGTATATAAGAAAACCTAGCGCTAGCACTTTCTGGCAGAAGAGGCAGCAGGAACACAGCGTTCAACAAGCACCTTCTCAGCAAGACTCCCCCCCCGCAACAAACCTAGCGTTTTCAGCCATTTGTAAGCCTAGCGATTTTGCATCCACAGCAAGCCTTTCGTTTTTGCACAGCAGACCAGCCCGGCAGCAGCAAGACAGCAGAATGCCTAGCGTTTTTGCATACACAGAACCAGCCCTAGCGTTTTTGCATTAGCATGGCAGATCAACGTTTTGCAGTTCCATCGCAATAAGATCACCTTTAGCACCAGCGTTTTCAGTTTTCAACATCAAGATTCCGCAGTAGAACCCCCGAACCTCGCAGATCTCACCTTCCCGCAGCAGATTCTCGTCGCACGGTCAGATCCAACGCAGTTGTGGAGATTCAGCCCAGAAAATGCAGATTTCAGCATCTGTGTTTTTTTAGTGCGTCATCGTTGCATCGTCGTCGTCATCGACATAGAGTCAGCATTCAACAGATAAAGATTTGCAGATTTCAGCTATTAGCATTTTCAGATTTCAGCCCGTCTCGTCGTCGTCCTCATCGTCGGTAAGTCCCAAGCATTGTAGAGATTTGTGCAATCAATAGTAGACCGCTCTCGCTATAGAGAGTGGGGCCTTCGGAGGAGGGTTTGACAACATTCTGGTGTCGTATTCTTCTCTCTCTATCTCTCAGTCTCAGCACCTTCATTCACAGTGTTTATCCACTTTGTTTGTGATCATTTGCACTCTCTCACTAAAGGAACGGAAGGCTCTCCCTTTCGTAAGTAAAAGGGACCTTGAGCACAATTCGTAGCACTCATCTTGAGCAAAGTTCAACATTCACTTCCGCTGCACCTTAAAGTGAGCAAGCGCGCTTGGCGGCCGAAGAAAGACGAGCGGCCTTGGAGTTAGAGCGTGAGGCGCAGAGAGACCAACACATGCAAGAGTTGGTCCTACAGGTACTCACTCGAAGCCCGAGTCAGTCAAAGATGTTGGTAGCTCATCAGGTAACACAAGCAGAGATTCGGACTTCAACAACCCCATCAGTAAGAAGTTGACGTTTAGTAAGTATGATGGTAAGATGGATGCTACTATTATTCATTCTTGGTTGCATCAATTTAATGCTTACTTTGCGACAACTAAGAAAACAGGAAATAGCAAGGTTTTGACGACAGCCATGTACCTTGCCGGTGATGCCATTAATTGGTATCACGCATGGCAAGAGGCACAGTTGACCGCGCACCTAGAAGAAGCCGAAGGAGGCGTGCCCCTTTCCTTCAATTGGGCCGACTTCCAAGACAATCTCAAGGCGCGGTTTATGCGACCTCAATACCTAGCACGGTTGAAAGACGATTGGCACGGTCTCAAGCAAAATGGTATACCTGTTATGTCTTTCTCTAATCGTGTTTTGTAGCTCGGCACCCAATTATGCAAATTGGACGATGAGCGCAAAGAGGCAATACTTTATGGATTGGACGAGTATATCAAGGTCGATGCCAAAGTACTCGATCTAATCGATCTCAACGAGTTTGGTAAGCAATGGTTGCAGGCTCTTGCTTCCCAAGGGCCTAGCAACTATCTCATTCGTGAAGGTTTGTTGTATTTTTGTCAACGTCTATGTGTGTTGCCCTCTTTCATGACAACCATATTGCACGATGCACATGACTCTCTCATGGGTGGGCACAGGGAAATGAATACCACGCTGGAAAAAATAGAAAGATTCTTTTATTGGCCTAAAATGCTAACTATTTGTCAAAAGGTAAAAGCTCCTCGGGGAAAGCAGCAAGGCCTCTTGCTTCCGCTGCCTATTCCCGATAGACCTTTTCAGGATATTTCCATGGATTTTATGACTAACCTTCCACCTAGTTTGCATTCGAGGAACACTCAATGTTTGACAATTGTTGACCGTTTCAGCAAGTTTTGCATGTTGATTTCTTGTAAGGCCACAATCACCGCACAAGATGTAGCATGATTGTTCATTAAGCATTGGTACCCCCTCTGTGGTTTGCCAAAGGCAATTGTTTTAGATAGGGATGTTAGGTTCACGTCCAATTTTTGGCGTGCACTCTTTGAAAATTTTGGCACTAAGTTGAATTTTTCATCGACTTTTCATCCACAATCAGATGGTCAAACAGAGATTTACAATTAGTTGGCTTTTTGATGTTTTCAAGTCCTATGTGCATGATGATTGATCAGCAGTCTCATTGGCAGCTCCATCTCCCGTTGGTTCAGGCTATTTTGAATGACTCTTTTTCCTCTGCCATTGGTCGAACTCCGTATGAGGCAGCTTTTGGCTGTCCGTTCCAGTCATTTTTGACTCGCTCGGTCAGTCAAATGTCTGATGCCAATGCTGAAAGTCAGTCGTTGGATGAGATCTTTGAGACTTTGAAGATTTGGCTAAGTAAGACTCAAGAGTCTTACTCATGATAGGCTAACAAGCATCGTCAGGATATTTCTATCAAGGAAGGGGACTAGGTTTATTCAAGAATCATGAAGCAAAGTCTTAAGCAAGTTGAAAAGAAATGTCCTAAGTTGTCTTTCAGAATGTATGGTCCATTTCCTGTCATTAAAAAGATCAATGAGGTTTTAATGAAATTTGAGTTTTTTAACTCATGGTCAATGCACAACGTTTTCCATGTTTCTTGGTTGAAAGTGTTTCAGGGAACACATCCGAAGGACATTTCCGAAGAAGAAGAGCCCAAGATCATCGATGAAGCTGAAGTCATGGAGCTAGAGCAAGTGTTGTTGCATCGGTTTCGCCATGGCTCCAAGAAGCAAGTCAGACAGTACGTTTTGAAGTTCAAGGATCGAGGAACCCACAAGGCAGTGTGGGTCGATGTAGAGTTTTTCAAAGATTACCTAGAGTTGTTGGTAAACTACAAAGAAGCCATGCAGCTCGGTACCAGTATCTCACTTTAAAAAGGAGGCGATGTCACGTGCACATCTAACCCTATGCACATGTGGACAAGGTCCAGGGTTCAAATCAGCTTAGGAAGTGTTCTGGCACCTTTGTGAGCATGTTCGCAGGATGTGCATGTCCAGGCACTTAGAATAGTTGCATATCCTCTGGTTTCACACAACATGATCATCAGCATGACAGTCAATACCCATCATGAGCATTTTCCAGTGCACAGAATCCATTTTCCCTATTTTATCCATTTTTCACTCATTATTAATAAGTGACTTTGTTGGGAAACTGGGTAGGGCAACTTTGCTAAGCTGGTATATAGAAAAACCTAGCGCTAGCACTTTCTGGTAGAAGAGGCAGCAGAAGTTCCCACATTTTGTAGTGCACCTTCTCAACAAGACCAGCAGGATACCCTAGCGTTTTCAAGCAACAAGACCCTCTTGCGTTTTTCATCAGCAGAATTAGCCTAGCGTTTACTTTAGCAAATTCAGCCTGACGTTTTTAATTCGAGCCTAGCGTTTTCAACAGATACCAGATCAGCCTTAGTGTTCTGGCTACCGATTTCCTGGTGTTGTTACAGACTGTAGACAGCCTAGGGTTGTGCAGTTTGCCGATGTCAGATCAGCCTATTACCTCAGCGTTTTCAGCTTTCAGCACTTAGACACCGCAAGATCAGCCCCTAGCCTCGCAGATCTCACCTACCTGCAGTAGATCCTCGCCGCACCGTCAGATCAGCCAGCGTTTTCAGATTCAGCCCGCTATCCGCAGATTTCAGCATCTGCGTTTTCAGCGCATCGTCATTGTGTCGTTGCCCTCGCCGTCCTCGCCGACACAGTGTCAGAATTCAGCAATTAGCAGATTTGTAGATTTCAGCCCCTAGCATTTTCAGATTTCAGCCGTTGTCGTCGTCTCATCATTGTCGTCGACATCGTCGGCAAGTCCATTGCATCTAGACCATAGTACCAAATTTGTGCAATCAATAGCATAGACCTCTCTCGCCATAGAGAGGGGGGCCCTTGGAGGAGGGTTTGAGAACCGTTTGGTGTCGTATTCTTCTCTCTCTCTCTCTCTTTCTCAGTCTCAACACCTTCATTCACAGTGTCATTCACTTTGTTTGTGATCATTTGCAGTCTCTCACTAAAGGAACGGAAGGCTCTCTCTTCCGTAAGTAAAAGGAACCCTTGAGGACAGTTCGGAGCACTCATCTTGAGCAAAGTTCAACATTCACTTCCGCTACACCTTACAGTTGGTGGGAACTCTTCTTTAAAAATAGGCTAGTTGTCAAGACTTTGTAAGTCTGTAAAACTTCTTCTTCTTCTTCTGTTGCTTCTTCTTAGGCTTTTGGCCCTTTGGCCGAGATCTGAAGGCTGGCTCCGTTCTTCAGTGGCTTGACAAGTCAACAATTTGTGACATCCCCCCTTCTTGAAAGAAAGTAATTGTTTGCGATTACAACATATCTGCAAAAGAACTCAAGTTAGCTCAAAAATTTCCAAGGGTCATTCCGAGGGACAATCAATTTGCTCTTTTTTTTGTTAAGGAGTTGGCTTCTCCTTTCGTCCTAATCGGAACTCTTCATATTCCGGCATAGTAAAATTAGCCATCACACCCAAACTGCATTGATCTTCCACGGGTGTCTTGATGCACTAAAATTATAGACCCAGGCAATCTCATCCAATTAGGAATATTCAGTAGTTGGCACATCACAATGCAACACAAATGCTCACATATACATGTTACAAGACATAGAAACATAAAGTCACCGATGAACTCTCCTCCCGCATAACCTAACAAGGTTCGGGCCGGGAGATATTCAACGACTCCCTCATCACTCCTCTCGCATAACCTAAAAAGGTCCAGGCCGGGGGATAGAGGCCTTTTACAACCGAACGTCCCTAGATTGCAACCTTCGTCGTTTGGAGGTGCTGGAGTAACCACTGCTCAGACTTCTTAATACTCCTCCCTCATAACCATCCAGGTCGGGGCCGGGAGTAACAACAACAATACTTTTAAAGCACCACAAGGGTCCGGGCATGAGTATGAAGTAGCATTTTCAAACATCATTTCTCACTACTCCACCCGGGAGTAAATCACCAAGCATTGAAACCAATATTCAAACCAGAGTCAAACAGTTCAAATTGGTACCAAGACAGCTTCAAAACAGATACCATTTATTTCAAACAAATTCCAACAGGATCACCAAACAAGTTCTTAAACAAAATTTAAACTTAAAAAGCAGTCTCGACATTAGTCGAGCTCGAAAAGTCGACTGACCATCCATCCTGAAACGTGCCTAAAAAATTAGGATTAGGTTCCTTCCATGAGGTCGTAGCTGATCACAGTATGGTCCATAAGCGCTTGAATAGTCGAAACAAGCCTTGACAGACAATGTTCTTGTGGCGGATGGTAGCCGCAAGATATACCAATCACACTGGACCTCCAAGGTTATCAACTTGAGAAGAGACACCTGGTGAGAGATGTCCAAAAAACTTCAAAGTCGTAATCTGCTAGGGTTTCTGTGACAAGCATTTCAGGATATCCCACTTTGCCAGAAGTTGCCAGAAACCATATAACTTGGGCAAAAATTTTCTTGAAAGCTTGCCAAGTCCTTGGAGTAAGCGGCTTGGTAGCTATAAATATCCACCACTACATTTGAGAAAAATAGCAACTCGAAACAAATTTTGATCCTTCTATTGCAAGTGATCTTAATGGCTTATGCCTTGTAAGACATGAGTGTTGAAGACGGGAGCGTGCACGATGCGTGATAAAGTAAGGGTGGGAGTGGCTAATAACTCAGCGATCGGGACCCAAAGATACTTCAAATAAGATCCCAATAGACTTTGGAAGTGCCAGTTTGCTCTGTCTACTCTTTTGTAGGACCTGTATACTTTCAGAAAAGCACACGCCTGATGCTCTGATACCATTGTCACAAGACGGGCACCACATGCCAATAGAAAAGAACAGATTGAACAAACTTTTAGCACTTTAATAAACTGAAAGAGAGAGAGAGAGCACGACACGAGACGGGGAGTGGCGAAGCTCCACCCCAAGAGAGCATTGGCCGCAAACGCTGGCGCTCCTTTTGGTATTTCTTTATTATTGCTGATTCGCAAAGTACAATAGCCGGGGAGCACCTCCTTTGCAATCTGCGTGTTGAAGAGTGCCAGAGAGGGCCTCCAAGGCTCATATTTAAAGGCCCAAAGCTTAAAAGCATTAAATATGAAAAGTTGACCCCAAAAAAACACTCTCCTAAAATTTTGGGATTTTTTCTAAAAATCCACCGCGAATTGCAGAACGTCCGTACAGGTACCATGTCATCATATTTTGCTGTGCAAAGTCTTCTGAGTGTGTTTTGCTTTATTTTAATGCCTTTATGTCACTTGGGTCCCATCGGACGGGGTCTCGTAAGTTGGTGGGAACTCTTCTTTAAAAATAGGCTACTCGTCAAGACTTTGTGTGTTAAACTTCTTCTTCTTCTGCTGCTTCCTTTTAGGGTTTTGGCTCCTTGGCCAGGATGTGAAGGTTGGCTCCGTTTTTCAGTGGCTTGATACGTGAGCAGTTTGTGAAGCGAGAGAGGGTAGGGAGGGGCGAGGGGGATTGGATAGGGATGAGAGAGGGTAGGGAGGGGCAAGGGGGATTGGATAGAGGCTAGAGGAGAGGGTAAGGATGAAGGGGTAGGATAGAGGCAAGGGTGTACGGTATGGGCGAGAGAGGGTAGGGAGGGGCGAGGGGGATTGGAAAGGGACGAGAGAGGGTAGGGAGGGGCGAGGGGGATTGAAACGGGGCTAGAGGAGAGGGTAGGGACGAGAGAGAGGCAAGTGAACTAGATAGGGGCGAGGGACAGTGGTGAGGGGCGAGGTAGTTTGAAACAGTAAGATATGCGGGAAGTCCGCCGAATGTAGGAAGATGCAAGGGGAGGAAGTTACAGGGTATATACTGTACAGTTTCATGAATGGGTTTAGTAGATACAATCAATTGGGCATCCATCCAGGTGATCAGATCAAAACGGCTTTTGTGACTCCCTTGGGTATTTTCATTTACACTAGAATGTCTTTTGGGTTGAAAAATACTCCACCTTTCAATCGCACAGTGTATCTCATCTTTTTTCCTTTGCTTATGGATCATCTTTGCATATTCATGGACGATTTTTCAACCTTCTCGGGTGCTCAATGTTCAACACTAGTGGAGAATCTAGAGGAGCACCTCACTCAACTCTTCCTTAGATGCAGAGAGACACACCTAAAGCTCAATCCGAACAAATGTCATTTTTTGGTCACTGAAGGTACACTTTTAGGCCATGTGGTGTCTGCTAAAGGTTTAGCGTTTGACCCAGAGAAGATACTAGCCATCTTGAAGTTGCCTCCTCCCATCAGTCTTAAAGGTGTTCAGAGCTTTGTAGGCCACACAAGCTATCATTGTAGGTTTATACGTATGTGTGCCCAGGTAGCTCAATCATTGACCCGGCTCACCAGTGCTATTGTACCCTTTGAATGGTCAAAACCCGAGGTTAAAGCATTTGCATACTTCAAAAAACGCCTCATTGAAGCACCTATTCTAGTTGCCCCCGATTGGTCTCTCCCTTTTCATGTGCATACAGATGCCAGTCAACTGGCTGTGGGTGTTGTGGTGACTCAACCTAGTAAAGAGTTTAACTTGGATCGCCCTGTTCACTATGCAAGTCGACTGCTCACCAAAGCAAAGCACCACTATAGCACGACAAAAAGGGAAGGTTTGGCTATTGTATATGCTCTACAAAAATTTCGTCACTATTTATTAAGGGTCCACTTCACAATTATTACTGATCACCATGTCCTGCGCTATCTGCTTAATAAGCCGCAAGTAGCAGGTCGAGTATGGCGGTGGCTACTTCTATTTCAAGAGTTTGATTTCGAAGTAGTACTCCGGCTTGGCAAACATCATGTCATTGTTGACCACCTCTCTCGCATTCAAATAGGTGAAAAAGCTACAGGGGTTGCGGATGACTTTCCAGATAGTAGTCTCTTTAAGGTGGATACCACTCCAGAATGGTACGGCGATGTCTTGCATTTGCTATCTACTGGCCTGTACCTAGAGAATGCGCCTCCACTACAGAAGAGAAGATTGCTGTTGAAGTCTAGGCCGTTCACTTTGATTGGAGGCCAGCTCCTCAAGTCAGGACCAGATGGTGTTCTGAGGCGTTGTGTCTCCCCTCATGAAGTTGAGCATATTCTGGAGGACGCCCAGTGTGGTCCCAGTAGTGGCCATTACCCTGGTCACATCACCGCCCAAAAGATTCTACAGAGTGGTCTATGATGGCCCTATGTTTTTCGGGATGCAATTGCCTATGTGAAAGTCTGTGATGCATGTCAGCGTTGTGGACCTAAACCAAGCACGCAGTCTAGCCGTCCTTTGCAGGTCTCTATGGCATGGCTGCCCTATGAGAGATGGGGGATTGACACATTGCTTTTGGGACTGACACACTTTCTTCTGGATGACTTTGGTCACTGGTTTCAGCTTGAGGATCCGGGAAAGAGGGTGTATCCACAGGCAAGGGTTGCAGAGGACCACATAGCATGGCATCAATGTGGTAGCTTCCAACCACTGCACTAGGTCTTCGTCGGACCCGTCAGGTGGGGTAGGCTACTCTTGGGCGGGGTTGGACTGTACTGACAAACGATTGTGATGAACTATTGGATCCATGCCTCCTTCGAGTCGAATTGGTTGCATGGGGGAGCCCGGAGTATGTATCACATGGCGTCGTTTCCCCAATCATGAAGTGCTTTAGTGTGCCGCAACCATGGTCTACCAATAAGCAAAGGAAATCCTCCCTCCACCTGGGAAAGACTGACCACCACAAAATCCAAGCTAAGGGTGAAGTCTTGTACCTTCAGAGGCACCTTGTCTACCATGCCCACTGGATAGACTGTCCTCTGGTCAGCCAATGTAACAGTGAATGGAGCAGGCCGGGTAGGCTGTAGACCAAGGATCTGGTACGAAATTGGGTCGGATTTGATGAGGCTAAGGCTGAAAACCCCAAGCGCTGGCAGATCTGAGTTTAATTTTGCAAATTTTGGAAACTCTGAAGTTGTGGCTAAAAACGTTGGTATTCTGATGAGAAAACGGAGAAGTCCCCCTTGATGCACTGCTCACTTGTGCCTAGAGACCTCTGCGTGCTTTTCTGCCTTCCCTTCAAGCGCCAACGCCCTCCCTTTATGCTTCCCAATTGGTGGGTCGAGCAGCCCCTTAGGAGACCCCACGATTTGCATTTTTAAGTTTTTATGGGCTAAAGTCATCATTATTTAAGTGACCCAATGTAACAGACTTGGACACTCCAAGTCAAGAATCAATCACGAGAGCACCAAAATAACCACTTCAAACAATTCACAGATCACAATAGATTTGCACAGGCCGGCGGAGTTCCGTGCCTAGAGATATTGGCCCCAAAGACTGGCGCCCCTTTCGGTATTTCTTTTTGTATTAATCAATCATCAAAGTACAAGAGAGCGGTTAGGGTTTCACTCTCAGACTCTGCGTCCAGATGCTCTGAGAAGTGAGACCCTCACCACTTATTTAAAGGTTACAAGGGATGCCCAAAAGCAGAGCCCCAAAAGCTTTCCAGTTAAAAGCATACTCTCTCAAGCTCTTCTCTTTTTTTTATTAAAAAAAAAGCATTCTCTTCCTTTCTCTTGCGTAGAGTAAAAAGCAAGATTCGCGTCGCTCATCATTTTATATATATATATATATATATATATATATATTTTAGCCTCCGCGATTTCCGGAAATTAGGGTTTTCTGCAGAAATTAGGGTTTGCAGGAATTTTAGGGTTTCTGACAGAAATTAGGGTTTCTACTGTTCGTAGTCACGTCTTTACTTTGTGACACCCAAAAAGAGTTGGTTCACACGCACTTAGCGAGTACCGGTTCGTGCATTGGAAAATGCTCATGCTGTGGGTTCTGGGTGGTAATGCTCATGCTTTAGGCTGTGCAATTAGAGGGTATGTAACTACTCTAAGTGCTTGGACATGCACGGCCTGCGCACAGGCTCACAGAGGTGCCAGAACACTTCCTAAGCCCTAGAAGTAGGAACAACTTGTCCACGTACACATAGGGCTAGATGTGCACGTAATATTGTAACTCCTACTTCTAGGGTTTAGGATAGCCTAGGAAGTGTTCTGACACCCTTGTGAGCCTGTACGCAAGACGTGCATGTCGAGGCACTTTAGATTAGTTACATACCCTCTGATTGCACATGAGCATAGCCAATGTCTGCTACGTGTAGGCATTGGGGAGTGTTCCCATACAATTGCATTAGTACCGAGCCTAGGTATTTCTCTGCATGTGAATCACCTCTTATAGTAGTTCATCCACTTATTAATAAGTGACATTTTACCATCATTTAGAAATCGTGGGTTTTTAAGTGGCATTGCCCTACCCAGATTTTAGCCCGTATTCTCAACCGTATGTCAGTACCCGCAGTACAAGTACGAAGTACCCGCTGTCCCTCAACAGTAACTCTGGCGTTTTGCACCAAATCAGCCAACGTTTTCAGAATTCAGCCCCTCATACCCGATCAGCTAGCGTTTTCAGATTCCCGCATCAGATCAACTAGCGTTTCTAGAATTCAGCCCAAGAGAGCAGATCAGCCAGCGTTTTCAGTTTTCAGCCCATCGTCGACATCAACGTTAGCAAATCAGCCCATAGCCTCGTTGTTGTTCGTAGATCATATCAGTCCCATTATCGTTTTTGCATTTCAATTCTTAGCCTTGCAGAACCAAGCATCTACATCAAAGCTCCCATCAGGATCTCAATATCTAGGACCATTGTATCAACATTTGTGCAATCTAAAGCAAATACTTCTCTAGCGATAGAGAGGGGGCCCTTGGAGGGGGGTTTGGGACCCCATCTGCTGTTAGTCTTCTCTCTCTCTCTCTCTCTATCACTCACCACTTTCTCTCACAAAATCATTCTGTTTCTCTCTCTAGTCTTTTGCACAACTCTCATGAAGTAAAAGGAACTCTCTCATTCAATAAAAGGAACCTTGAGTATGCACTGAGCACTCATCCTGAGCATTCACCATCAATCACTTCCGTTGCACATAACAATGTATGCCCAGACAGGTCAATAGTTGCATACCCTCACTTGCATAGTATATTTATAGAGTCTATCAGGCATTTAGGCATATGAACAATCACTTAAAGTCATTTCTTAATAAGTGAATAAGCCAAACATTATGAAGTCGTGGGGTTTTTGGCATGCTACCCGGCTCAAGATTTTTGCAGTATACATGTGACCCCCAAGGTGGACACCCTAGCAGCGGCCTAAAATTGAATACACCTCGATGGATTTGCAACTATCAACTTGTCACCCAAAAAAAATGCCATCTTGAGCACCGGTTGCCTCATAGAAAGGATCACACTACGAACAAGAATCCCCATTCGTGATTTATGAGCACATTACAAGATTTTACAAGATAGTGAACTTTGGAACACACCCTGTCACAAACTGTTGACATGTCAAGCCACTGAAGAACGAAGCCACTGTGCAGATCCCGGTTAAGGGGCGTAAACCCTAAGTTCCTACCAACTTATGGGACCTCGTCCGATGGGGCCCAAGTGACACAAGAGAAAAAAATAAAGGACCCACCCACACACAAATGCGTGGAGCTGATGACGTGGCATAATTGTACGAAATTTCCGGATTTTGCTTGACATGCTGATGTGGTAGAACCATACGGATATCCGGATTTTGCGTTGTTGATGTGGCAGACTTTACGGATTTCCGCAGATTGTGCTGGCTGTGCTGACGTGGTAGTTGTACGCATTTCCGTAAATCACGCTACTGCTTTTTGGGCCAGATGTTTTTGTACCAGATGCTTTTGAGTTTAAGGCTTTTCATGCAAACTACTTTTGGGCCTAGGGCCTTTAAATATGAGGCCATGGCTCATTCTCTGGCATGCTTCTAGACGAAGTTGTAGAGGATGGAGTACCGGCTTGTACTCAGTTGTTGAAATGTAAAGAAATACCGAAAGGGGCGTCAACATTTGGGGCCAATACTCTCTGGGGTGGAATTGCGCCACTCCGTGTCGTGTGATCTCTCTCTCTTTCAGTTTCAGTTGTTATTGAAGTGCTGAAGTCTGTTCAGTCTGTTCTTTTCTATTGGCACGTGGTACTTGTCTTGTGACAGTGGTATCAGAGCATCACGCGCGTGCTTTTCTGAAAGCATACCGTTCCTACAAAAGAGCAGACAAAGTAAACTAGAGGACACTGGAATTTTATTTGAAGTATCTTCGGGTCTCGACCCCGGACTTATTAGTCATTGCAACCCTTACTTCATCGCGCAACGGGTGCGCTCTCGTCTTCATCGCTTATGTCTTACAGGGCATAAGCCAAAAAGATCACTTGCAAGAAGGATCCAAGATTTGTTTCGGGTCGCTGTTTTTCTCAAAAGCAGTGCCATGCAGATGTTGATGTCTATAGCTACCAAGCTGCACACTCCAAGGACTTGACAAGCTTTCAAGAATATTTTTGCCCGAAGTTATATATCTTCCTTCGGAGTGCAACTTCTGGCAAAGTGGGGTATCCTGAAATGCTTGCCATGGAAACCCTAGCAGATTATATCTCGAAATTTCTCGACATCTCTCAGTAGGTGTCTCTTCTCGAGTTGATAACCTTGGAGGTCTGGTGTGATTGCTATATCTTCGGACTACCATCGCCGCCAAAGGAACACTGTCTGACCGAGAGCTAATGGACCATGTTGTGGTTGGCTACGACCTTATGGAAGGAACCTAACCCTAGTTTTTGGTGCAGTTTTCAGGATGGAAAGTCAGTCAACTTTTTGAGCTCAATTGATGTCGAGATTGCTTTTTATGTAAGGTGCAGCGGAAGTGAAGGTTGTACTTTGTTTAAGATGAGTGCTCCGAACTGTGCTCTAGGGTTCCTTTTACTTGCGGAAAGGAGAGCCTTCCGTTCCTTTAGTGAGAGAGTGCAATGGACACAAACAAAGTGATGAACACTGTGAATGAAGGTGCATGAGATTGAGAGATAGAGAGAGAAGAATATGACACCAGAATGTTGTCAAACCCTCGTCCGAAGGCCCCACTCTCTGTGGCGAGAGCGGTCTACTATTGATTGCACAAACTCTACAATGCTTTGGACTTGCTGACGATGTCGACGACGATGAGGACAACGACGAGACAGGCTGAAATCTGGAAACGCTAAGGGCTGAAATCTGCAAATCTTTATCTGCTGAATTCTGACTCTATGTTGATGATGATGTCGATGGCGACGATGCGACGACGACGCGCTGAAAACCCAGATACTGAAATCTGCTTTTCCGGGCTGAATCTGCAAACTACGCTGGATCTGACCGTGCGGCGAGGATCTGCTGCAGGAAGGTGAGATCTGCGAGGTTCGGGACTTCTACTTCGGCGTCAGACTGCTGAAAACTCAAAACGCTGGTGCTTCTGATGGTTCCGTCGCGGTGAATCTGCAAAACGCTGATTTGTCCTGTTGATCCAAAAACGCTAGGGCTGAATTTCGTCCTGATGCAAAAACGCTAGGGATCTGCTAGTCTTGCTGTTGCAGGGCTGATCTGCAATGCAAAACGCTAAGGCTCTGCTGTCGATGAAAACACTGGGCTTCTGCTTGGCAAAAACGCTAGGTATGCTGAGGGGGGGGGGGGGGGGGGGGGGGGGGGGGGGGGGGGGGGTGTTTTGGTCTTGCTGAGAAGGTGCTTGCTGGATTTCTGGTCCCTGCTGCCTCTTCTGCCAGAAAGTGCTAGCGCTAGGTTTCCTTTATATATATCATTGGTCAAATTGCCCTACCCAGTTCTCAACAAAAGTCACTTAAAAATAATAAGTGAAAAATGTCAAAAATAGGAAAAATAAGTCTATGCACTGTAAAAATGCTCCTGATGGGTTCTGATGGAAATCTGATGATCAACCTGTGTACAACCAATGGATATGCATGTAATTCTAGTGTCTGGACATGCACGATCTGCGAACAGACTCACAAAAGTGCCAGCTCACTTCCTAATCTAAGTGAACTGAACCCATGTCATGAAGTAGCTTGTCCACGTCTACATAGGGTTAGATGTACATGTGACATTTTAAGTTTGAATTTAGTTTTAGTTCTGTTTAAGAACTTGTTTGGTGATCTTGTTTGGAATTTGTTTGAAATGGATGGTATTTGTTGTCTTGGTGCCGATTTAAATTGTTTGACTCTGGTTTTAATACTGGTTTCAATGATTGATGATTTTTACTCCCGGGTGGAGTAGTGAGAAATGATGTTTGAGAATGCTTGTTCATACTCATGGCTCGGACCCTTGTGGTTATTTGTGGGGGGAGTATTGAATGCTTAAAAAGTATTTTTGTTGTTACTCTCGGCTCGGACTTGGATGGTTATGCGGGAGGAGTATTAAGAAGTCTGAGCAGTGGTTACTCTTAGCACCTCCAAACGACGCAGGCTACGGTCTGGGGGGCATTTGGTTGTAAAAGGCCTCTATATCTCCCGGCCCGGACCTTTTTTGGTTATGCGAGAGGAGTGATGAGGGAGTTGTTGAATGTCTCTCGGCTCAGACCTTGTTAGGTTATGCGGGAGGAGTGTTCGTCGGCGGCTTTATGTTTCTATGTCTTGTAGCATGCATATGTGAGTATTTGTGATGTGCTAACCACTGTATATTCCTAATTGGATGAGATTGCCTGGGTATGTAATTTTAGTGGATCAAGACACCCGTAGAAGATCAGTGCGGTCTGGGTGTGATGCCAGATGGCTAATTTTACTACGCCGGAATATGAAGAGTTCCGACCTGGACGAAAGGTGAAACCGACTTCTTGACAAAAGAGCCAAAAGGAGAAGCCAACTCCTCGACAAAAGAGCTGAAAGGAGAAGCCAACTCCTTAACAAAAAAAAAGCAAACGGATTTTCCCTCGGAAATTTTTGGGCTAACTTGAGTTGCTTTGCAGATATGCTGTAATCGCGGATGATTACTCTCTTTCAAGAAGGGGGGATGTCACAAACTGCTCACATGTCAAGCCAATGAAGAACGGAGCCACTATGCAGATCCCGGTTGAGGGGCCTACCTAAACCCTATGAATAAGCAGACAAAGAAGAAGAAGTTCCTACCAACGTATGGGACCCTGTCGGATGGGGCCCAAGTGACACAAGAGAATAAAATAAAGCAGGACCCCCCCCCCCCCCCCCCCCCCCCCCCCCCCCCCCCCCCCCCTCCACACACACACAGACACACACACATGCGTGGAGCTGATGACGTGCCATATTGTACGAATTTCCGGATTTTGCGTTGCTGACGTGGTAGACTATACGAATTTCCATTGACTGCGCTAGTTGTGCTGACGTGGCAGTTGTACGGATTTCCGTAAATCATGTTGACTGCTTTTTGGGCCATATGTTTTTGTACCATATGCTTTTGAGTTTAAGGTTTTTCATGTAAACTGCTTTTGGGCCTAGGGCCTTTAAATATGAGGCCATGGACTCATTCTTTGGCATGCTCCTGGACGAAGGTGCAGAGGATGGAATACCGGCTTGTACTCAGTTGTTGAAATATAAAGAAGTACCGAAAGGGGCGCCAAGGTTTGGGGCCAATACTCTTTAGGGTGGAATTCTGCCACTCCGTGTCTCATGTGCTCTCTCTCTCTCTCTCTCTCTCTCTCTCTCTCTCTCTCTCTCTCTCTCTCTCTTTCAGTTTCAGTTGTTATTGAAGTGCTAAAGTCTGTTCAGTCTGTTCTTTTCTATTGGCATGTGGTGCCCGTCTTGTGGCACACCCTGTCCATAATCCGGCCAACATCAAAGGACCTTCAACAATGTTAGAGAATATAAATTTGCAACTCACAGATAGTTGATAGAGTTAGTAAAGACTTAGCATATAATAGATAATAGATATCATGAAACAGTATGAGAGAGAATCCGAGATAGAGAGGGATGGGGAGAGATGGAGAGGCGATGTGCCATGCATGTGTGGCCAAGTGTCCGCCTGCCTTGCATGCTTTGCTAGTTTGAGGGTCGCCAGCTACAAGTGTCTTCCTACCATGCATGTGGCACCAATGTGTCCATCTGTTGCTATATTAAGCTAGTGATCACCTCAAGCTCCTCTCTCCTAGTCGCCTTGGAGCACTTCAAGCACCTGAAGCTCCTCAAGTTTCTCGTGCAAAAATTCAGCCCACATAACAAAGACATGAAACCATTGTAGATAGTCATCACTATCCATGGCTTTGAGCCAATTTGTTGACATTCCCTCCCCTTCAAAGAAGAGTAATCGTCCCTGATTACACTTGTAGGGACAACATTAAGTTTAGTAATCATGGCTTGCAAGCATGTATGCAAATCATTCCGTCAATACATCACGATGCAGTATGGCCTACACATACCATAAAGCATTCATTAACATGAAGCTAGCAACATAGATACTGTTTCATTGATGTTTCCGTGACACGTCATCCCGGTTAAGGTCGGTACTCCCCCCAATGAATCAGGAAATTGGTTTTTCGTATTTTTCACCAGTATGTGGCAAGGATAAAATCAATACCTTAAGCAAGGATTGGTCATATCTCAAAATCTGGATTGCGTCTTTTGTGCTGAAACATTAACTTTAGTGCGGATTGGCTATGTTTTAAAGTTGGCTTGCTAGCTTATAGAAGGCAAAAGAACTTAGAGATGGACTGTTTTGTGCCGTTTTTGCATGAGCAGAATGTTCATGAATGGAGACCTTGGAGAAATTCACTTAAAGAGATTGAAGGAAAATTTGGTTCGGCTGTGTTGCTGACATTTGTCTTTCTACGTTTTGTTCTGTTCCTGAATGCCATTCTTACATTACTCTGGATAGTTTCTATTGTGATTCCTTTTCTGATCGATCCTCCGAAAAGCTTCTCTTGGAGACACTTTTTTGATATTGGTTTCAAGAGTTTCTTTCAGGTATGATTTACCTTCATCTTTTGATGAGTTCGATTCTAGTGATTTTATGATCTATACTTTCTGTCCTGAGTTTCTGGGTAAAAGAATGGATGAAATTGCAAACGTATGTCAATGAAATATAAAACGCCTCTGTTATTATCAGTAGGTATCTTTATGATTTAAGTGGATTTTTTGGTCTTTCTATACAGCATGAAAAAGCAATTATCTAAAAATCAATTTGGTGACAACGTCCCTGGCCTCGCTCTTCATAGTATATTTGACACTCTGTATTCTTGTTCAGTGGTGACTGCATCAGCTGTACATGTTGTGTATGCATTGCGTAGATTCTATCGGTGAATTGCATCACATGTTGGAAGTATCTTTGAATTTCAACTCAAACAATTCTAGTGCATCAAGAGTTACAAATGGATGAGATGACTAGATAGGTGGGCATCAAGAGTTTGGTACAAGGTTGGTGAGGTCACTGAGATCTGGTTGAGATGGCTAGATAGATTGTTAGGATATGAATGTCTGAAATCCGGTGAGGGTTAGGATATGTGCGGATCCATGATTTGAGAATGTACTTTCATTTTGGGGTCGTCATCGGCATGTCTGCTTGGAGTTAGTGTCTACTTAAAAATAGGTTTTATATATAGAAACCAGGAAATTCTGTTTTGGGGCCTATTGGATCGGAAACTCCGTTTCCAAAGTTGTGTTTTATACACAAAATACCTATAAAAAGCCGGTTCTAAACTGCTCCAATGAAATGAGCAAGCTGTTTTCGTCTTTGATGGCCTTGTCGGTCTTGTTCCCGTTTCCCGTTCCAATTGATTGGTTTTATGTCTGTTTTGTAGGCGTATCGAGGGTGATTACTCTCCTCTTAAGGGGGGGTATGTCACAACTTGGATTACGTGACATGATCGAACCCAAGGGAGAGAGAGAGGGTCAAAGCTGGCAGAGCCAGAGCAAAGCCGCATGGCCCGGGATCTATGCCATGGATCATAGGGGGCTGGACAAAAACTGTTGACATGGGCAGATCTGGGCTGGAATTGGTAACTTTGTGGTTGTAAAAGTTGCTTTTGGGGCTTTTTTGGCTAGTCCCTATAAAAGAGAGGCCAGGGCGCCATAAGTCTTCAGATTGCGACTTGGTGGATGACTCAGAGGAAGTGCGTGCGCACTTCGACAATTGTAACTTTGATAGTTGTCCATAAACACTGTGAAGAGGAACTCTGCCTTTTCCGTGTCATCTCAAGTGTCCAAATTTGAAGTGTTTGAAGTTTACAGCTCGTTTCCAGTTATTTTAAAGTCTCTTACATGATTCTCCCATTGCATGTGGTGCCGGCCAGTCATAGCCGTTACATATTTGACTGGTCTTTCAACAGATTGTTGATAAGTAGGTTTCTGTCTGGCCTTTGATTCCGGGAACAACCATCTCCTTCATGGCTGGAGGCTTTGCCTGGTCAATGCATGTATTGTATCTTGTTAATTGGTGGGTTTGAGCTTTATGCCGTGCTAAATGCTTTTCCAAGGTGTACACTAAGCATCTCTTATATGATTTGAAGTATGAAGTGTGGTCTGGTTTTTTCTATAAGCTGTGCCATTGGTTGTATGTGCTCCTGGAGCTCTTAGTAGACCATGAAAATATTTAAATCACATGTCACATTTCTAATGGTATTGTTCACTTCAACTTATTTGTAAACTGCATATTGTATCAATCAAATTCTAGAAAGATAACTTGTTAGTAGAGAAACGCTATGTAGCGTTGTGTTTCAGAATTTTGACGGTACTAGATTGTTCAGCATGTCAAGTTTTCTTTAGCTGCATCTCACTTTCACTACTTAACAGATATTTGTGCAGCCAACCAGAGGGGTGTGTCACATCTTTTTTGGATGTTTAGATATTTACTAAATGTTGCAGGAGGCTTTCCTGACTGCAGGGTAATGGGCTGGAAAAATCTTGGATATATTATGGAGGACATTTTTTTCAGTCAGGAGAGCAGACTGGATGGTATAAGACAGCTTACATGTACCCTTGTACAATAATTGCTTCTGTTCTGATCAGTTGGATCGCTATTTTGACAAGGTTATCTCTTGATCTTCATTGTGTAATGCAGAAATATGTTTCTCTTGCTGTAGCAAATGGTATCTTTTGCAAATGCAAAAGTCTATTAGGATCTTGAGATGGTTGAGGGCATGCAAACTTGTTGCAGTTTCACTTTCTTGGTTTCATAATCAAGGGTCTTTTGCAGTCAAATTGGATTTGTTCTAACTAATTGTTTCTCTACACGGTGCAAGACATGGTTTGTTATGCGAATCTGCATAGTAGTACAAACCTTATTCTGCAAATGTTCTCATATATACACTTGGCTTTGGCAGGATAGCTAGAAGACTGAGTGTAAGTAGCAAAATATTAATTTCCGGGAGCGAAGTAACTCATCCATTTTGCACACTTGTTTTTGGATCTTGGGACTTTGGCATTAGTTCTCCAGAAGTAAGCAATATGTTTTTTTCCCTGTTCCTACTTCAATGTATTCAACAGGCTTTTGCTCTCTCCCTATGCTATTTTCAACCAATGCAATCTATGCTGAAGCTTTTCTTAGAAAGTTTCATTGTCTTTTTTGTCTGTGACTGCACAGGCAGCATCAAGATTGCGCAAAGGCCTACGAATGCACTTTCGAGAAATGCTTGCAGATATTTCAGCCCATGAGAAAAAGCTATTAACATTGAGCACTAAGACTAAACGATATAAGGTTTTTAGTCCTACACTATTCTTGACAAGATTCTATTTGTCAAACAAATTAACAACTACTTTCTTTTGTAGCCTATCAGCATGTGTCAATGCATTAAAAGCACAGGATATTAATATGAAAATCTTAAAGCGGAAAATCCTTGCACCCAGGCACTTCAGCCAAATGGCTGCCCAATTTTTCAGTTTGCTGTATTGCCTCAGTCATTCTCAAGTGGTTCCAAGCTGTAAGAATCTTTCCTTCATACTAAGTGTCAACCAAAGAGAAGAAAATAATCTTTTGAACCCCACCCAAGTACGGGGTGCCTGCCCATGTAATAGTAAGGTCGACCACTATGTCTGTGCATTCCCCTTCAAAAAAGAAACAGCCATCCTGAGTTTGGAAGATTCCCTGAAGTTGGCTCTTGAAAATGCTGCATCAAACTGCTGAATAGAAGTTAAAGCTTTGCTTGCATCTCAAGGGTCTAAAAAAGTATTGAACTTCAAGCTCTTGAAGTTTTTTTGAGTCTCCATAGGCCTCAAGTGATCATATATGTTCGGTCGCATATGATGGTTACCCTCACCAAAAGATGTGGAGGCATCTCGTTGTCATGCATACCAATCACCGCTCCAGTAGGATATCTATCCTTAATGATCTTTGTGCATGCCTGGCTTGGCTCCGTGCATTCCTCTTTTAGGCCCTGGTATTTCTGCTCCATAGGTGCCATGCTTCCCAATGCCATAATGTACGTAAGCGTCTGCACCCATGCCATATGGTCTATAAGCACCCCTACCGGTGTCATAAGACCTATAAGCATCAGTGCGTGCACTGAAAGATCCAAAAGCAACCTTCGCTGCCATATTTGAAAAAGCCTGTCTCCTGCCCAAAAAGCCGAGGAAAGGCATGTCTCATGTCACGTGCCTGGCCAATTCCCCATACTCGTCAAATGCCCCTGCACTTGTTTATGATCTCCCTTTGAATTTCTCTTAGAGAATTGGATCCCTTTTTGTTGCTAGACGACTTTCTTTTGCCTTTATCTTGGACTTTGACTTAGGGTTTATGGATCCTTTTTTTTGGAAAGCAGTACTCATTGATTGAGTTTTGTGTGCTTCACATACGGAGGATCGTGGGAATAAGTGAGTAAGTGTTCCGGGAGAAATTGGACTTTCTCCTGCCTTGCTCTATGTTGAGCATGAGGAGAATAAGGTTGTCCCTCTGTGTGTGCTGCAGGATTGCCGTCATCACCTTCCTTTGTATGTGCAGACGACTCATCTTCAATTTCCTCAACCTTTTCCATTTTGAATTCCTCTTCCTTGTATTATACTCTTCCTCATAGTCTTGAGCTGCTTTTGAGTCCACGATTGGTTGCTATGAAGATAGGATAAAAAACTCAACTTCTGCTCGTCTGTTTTGACAAGTCATGAAACCGGCCCGTGGGGCGGTAGGCTTTGGCTTTCACCCGAAATTCTTTACTTTAGACACAGACACGGAGCACTTTGCAAAGGGAACTTGTGACGGGAATTAACACTTAAGCACACACACGGCTCTGAAGCTAGAATGCTCCGAGCAGACGCCGACAACCTGTAGGCCCCAAAATTGGTGCCCCTTTCGGTATTTCTTTATTCTTTGAGAGGGTAAATTACAAAGTAAGGTCTTGGGAATTCTTTACCTGTATCACACTAGATACTACCTGATTTGGCCAAATTTCGGCAGCATAACAGCCCCAAAACTTGCGCGAAATCAATTCCCCTGCTGGATCTCACTTGCATTGGCGTAAACCCTCTGATTCCTGCCCAAAAACAGTAAATTCAGCACGCTGTATTTACTGGTTTTTGCCCTGTTTTCAGCCCCAAACAGTCCCCTAGCTGTCCTCTGCCAGTGGGGCACGATTCCCAAGGGTTCTGGCGTCTGTATGGCTGAAAAACAGTCAATTTTCTGCGCATACACAGCGCTGAATTTGCACCTGTATGGTGAGGTTATGACCCTCACCGGTGCCTGCTTTGGAGTAGCAGCTAGCTACCCCTGTTCCTGCTCAAGGAGGCTCTTGCCTCAGCACAAAAGCATGAACCCACACAACTGTAGATCAGTCAAATGAAGAGCCCTCTTGTGGGGCATCACATAACTGCACGTAGGGGAGAGAGAGCAGTGTGTAGCATGCAGGGCAACACTCCTAGCACCACACTGTACATGAGAGGGAAAGAAAGCACTCCATAGCTCTTAACGTGTGACAGGTTCTCAATAAAGTATCCCCCCAGCATAAATCGAGCGTCCCCTCTGCTGCCCTTGACTTGTAATGCATCTGTGAACAACTAGATGCAAAAAGGGAAGATCTCCATGGTTGCCAAAACCTGCGTATCGCTGAAAACGCAGCAAAATAGCCCTATAAACACGCATCTGATGCATTCCAATGCTGAAAATGAGCTTCTATGTCCTAGGTAAAGTCATGGGAAGCTCAAAAATGGAGAGAAATGGCTGAAAATCAGAGTTATCAGCCTCCAAAACTGCTCCAAAAAGTCAGTTACGAGTTCTGTTCTCCCAGACTTGGTAAATTGACCAAAAAGTGCCACTTGGCACTCATATATGCAATTTTTCCGCATTGGGCTTCCTGCTTAAAAATCTCTCAACTGGTGCGTCAATTGACTTTGCAGCAGAGTAATAAAATGTTCCCCTGGTCATATCAAAAGTAATGGCGCGAACACATTTCACGGCCCAAAATAGCAGTTCCCTAATTTTAAGGAGATGCTTCCGTTGGGCTCCCACTGCTCATCTGACCATCTATTCTCATTGGGACCGCATCCAAAAGTGCAATGTGGCCCAACTATCGGATACTTTCTGTTGGTGATCCCACCTTGACTTTATGCCTTTATTGAGTTCACTTCCTAGTATCCACCAACTTGCTAAGTGCGACGGGGGGACCTACATGATCTTGAACTGAGCCTAGACATCCTTTTACTTTATGAGTTCCAGTGCCGACCAACTTTCCGTCTGTGGGTGAAACCACCGTTCACATTGGCTATACAATGTCCGACCATTTGCAACTTCAAAAAGAGGGTCTCAAAAATTAAACAAAAATCATTGGAAAGAAACCAACAACTAAGGTTAGCAGTTGCCACGTCCTCGTGACAGGTCAATAGTGCCATGTCATCATTTTGTGACACCGGGAGTCTTGGGGGTGTGTGTTTTTTGCCAGATGGTAGCAGGATCTATACTTGCACCACCTTTACCAGTGGATCCGCTTCCTCTACCTCCTCTGCCTCCACTGCGAGAGCTTCTGTATAGGCAAAACTATTATGGATATCCTCCACTGGGAGAGCTTCTGTATAGGCAAAACTATTATGGATATCCTCCATATCATATCCATATTATTAGCAACCACCACCTCTTCCTCAGCCTGAGGCTGTCAAGGATGGTGGTCTACAGTGAAATTCTTTACCCTTTTTAGGCATTCGAGATAGAAAAAAGTCTCTCCAGTTCCTACAATACTTTGACAATATATACTATTTCGAATCCACAATCTCTCGTGCTACAACCTTCCTCAAGGACGATGCTATGCAGTGAACTGCTTTATCAACCAAACCTCATGCTCCGAGGATTATCTTTGCTCGAAGTTATCTCACATCCCTTTTTGGAGTAAAATTAGTTGCTGATTGGAGCAACTAAAATATGGTCTCCACTAATACCTTGAAAGAACCTGGGATGTGTATCTATTGGTTTCTTTCTTCAAATCTGGGATATTTATCTACTGATTTCTTTCTTCAAGAACCTGACTCTGGAAGATTCGTGTGAGTGTTATGATATTGGCTTACCTTCACCACTATAATAGTATTGTCTTTGAAAGAAGCTTTCCACCATGCAAGATCTTATGGACCATGTGGCTGTTGGTTATTTGTGTCGAAGTCCGTGATGCGGAAGCGTGTAGACCAAGGTGAGAAAGCATGGGGGGGGGAGAGAGAGAGAGAGAGAGAGAGAGAGAGAGAGAGAGAGAGAGAGAGAGAGAGAGAGAGAGAGAGAGAGAGAGAGAGAGAGAGAGAGAGAGAGAGAGATGCACTGAACCAATCAACCAACGCAATGAGATAACAGATAATAATACAATGGGGCTGAGGATTTCTTATATAGAAACCTTAGTAAATTGCCCTACCTAGACTTTGACAAATAAGTGAAATAAATCCGTAAAAGCCAAATTAAATAGTGGGTTCACACTGGGCAGTTCACTTGATATGCCTAAACTTTAACACCCTCTTTGCAGATCATAGTGGACATCAATAGTGAAACCAAGTCCATGAAGAAGCTACCATGGACACCCCAACAGCTGCAGACTATTGGATACACCTCGGTGTTGCTCTCCTCAACTTTGTACCTGAAAGAAATGCCATCTTGAGCATTGGTTGCCTCTGTAGAAAATATGAACTGTAGACAAGACTATGTACAATAATCCCCATTCGTGAACTGTGAATATATCACGTGCAAAATATAACACTCCAGGATAATGAACTCTGGAACACATCTTGTCCATGATCTGACCAACACTAATGAATTGGCGCGCCCATCCATAGTGTCTTTGATACGCCTGAATGGTTCCTTGCTAGATGCATGTGCCTTGAACTCCGACCTACGGGTCCAAACACCAATAACTTGAACTCCTACACAAGGGTCCAAATTAATAATAGGGAGCACTGTCTTCCCCTCTCTGCCACTTACAAGCGTCTATCTGGCTGAAGCTAGTGGTGATACCGATCTATATGTGACTAGAAGGCGGAAATCCGTGCCAGTGTGGTTGTCACCACACCAGCAGCCTCTCTGCTGTCCTTCTCTGAGTCACTATCACTCATTGCTGTCCTCCTGTTGCTTGCTTTTACCTTTGTCCTTTGCAGAATCTGTCTTTGCCTTTGGATTTGCAATCCTTGGCTAAATGACCTTGCTTTCCGCACTTGTAACAATGGTACTTTGTCCTTTTTCTGGAATCCGAAGCAACATGTGCCTCGCCATGTGTGTCCATCGTCTCAGAAATCCGAATTTTGCCTTGAGTAACCAACACGGCTTCCTCCTCAATGAGAAAAGAGCCGAAATCATCAAATTCCAGCTTTTCCTTCGTGACTTGTAGCCTTAGGGTTCTAGCCACCGTTTCATACTCTATAGGCAACTTCGTAAGGACCAAAGCAGCTAATTGGGTACTGGTAAGTGCACTCTTCATAGTTGCTAGTTGATCATGCACAAATTTAATCTTCATCAGAAATGATTGCATGGAACTTCCTCGGTGGAAATGGATTTCAAATAACTGTCCAAGAAGGGTGAGTGCTCGCATCGTGGAATCTCGATCAAACATTCCGACAAGCTTGAACCACATTTTGTTGGCAGTCTTCAAGGCTAAATGGCTGGAGATAAGTCCTTCGTAAGAGATTCCGTAATGGCCGACATCGCCTTCGCATCGAACACATCCCAATCGACACATGATTGGAGGTGCTCTTCATCTTGAAGGCGGGTGTACCTGTTGTTGGAATCCCTCGTGGACGAGGCTCCGTGCCGTTGACAATATCCCATAACCCTTTCCGAGTAAACCAAAGCCGCATAATCAAATTCCAATGAGCGTAGTTGTCACAAAGTGATGACGTGGTTGCCCGAGAGAAAACCCTAACCCTGACTGCTGCTGAAAACCCTAAATCTGGAAACCCTAACCTTAAAACTTGCAAACCCTAAAATTTGCCAAAAACATTAACCCTAACCCTAAAAGGGCAGCAGGGGCAGATCCCGATAAATGCGTAGAAATGATGCTGACGTGGCACCGTACGGCAGTCCCGGAATTCACGGCCGGAATTGCGCTGGGAAAATCTGCTTTTTGCTCTACACAAATTGCAAGGAGAGAGAGAGAGAGAACTCCATTACTTTATTTTTGAAACTCAAGAGAGTTTGTGAGAGAAAAGATCCTTTGCTTTATTTTCAGGCTTTTGATTGTGAGCTTTTGGGGCTCTGCTTTTGGCATCCCTTGTAATCATTAAAATATGTGGATTGGGCTCCCACTCTGCAGAGCATCTGGACGCAGAGTCTGAGAGAGACCCGATCCACTCTTGTACTTTGAACACCGATTAATACAAAAAGAAATACCGAAAGGGGCGCCAGTCTTTGGGACCAATATCTCTAGGCACGGAACTCCGCCGGGCCAGTGCAAATCTATTATGAACTGTGAACTGTTTTGAAGTGGTTATTTGGTGCTGTCGTGATTGATTCTTGACTTGGAGTGTCCAAGTCTGTTACACTGGTATCAGAGCACGACCGATTTCTCTTCTATGGGAAATCCGATCCCAATTTTTTTTCCGCGGCACCTATGGCTTCACGCAAGGATCAGTCGACTCCCTATGCATCCGGAGATGCGGACAGGGATCACAACGAAGATTCCTGCAGAGAGTATAGCCCACCCTGGCCTACTCAGGCAGAGCAACGAGAAATGAAGCGTCGTCAATTGATCGGCGATGCAACAAAGATGATGCTCAGTTTTGCGAAGGAATCAAAATTGGCAAAATATATGAGCGAGACTTCTTTTCAGGAAGTGCACGAGCAATAGCAGAAAACCACAACACCACCCCCGAAACTCGCTTTCAAGAAACCTTCTGCTCACAAGCAATATTCAGAGAAGGAATTAGAAGAGGTGGTTGATGCACGGATTGCTCAGCTTTTTGACGCGCAGAACAAAGCTAAAAAGCACGGCAAAAAGCAGAAGAAAGACACTGACTTCCCGGGTTATTTGGGTTGTCAGTCGACATTTGATAAGGCAAAGAAACAGAAGAAGCGTGTTTAATTTGAAGGAGTACCCACTTCTTCTTCTTCCTCTTCTTTTGACAGTTCTTCTAGCTCTTCAGATTTGAGCGAAGAAGATAGAAAGGCAAAAAGCGAAGCAAGAAACAACGCTTCGGAAAGGGCAAGAAAAAGGCAAAGAAGTCTAAATCTCGCCCAGTGAGTGACAGTTCTACAAAGGACTCGTCTACAGACAGTTCAGACTCTGATGACGGCAACTTTTATGTGAACGAGAAGAATTTTTATAAAGCCAACCAATATGACTTTCTGGAAGATAAAAGCAAGAAAGTCCGAGAGTTTAAGGAAGGTGGACAGTCGATCAAATTTGACACCTTTTCAGGATATAAAGATGTTTCGAAGGCTTTGTCTTTTATGCTGCAGTTTGACATCGCTTTCGCGGGAGGACGCTACTCAGAGCATTTCAAGATTCGGAGAGCTGCCTCTTATTTTAAGGGGAATGCTCGAACTTGGTGGTCCACGCTTCTTTTAAACAAGACTGCACCAGTTAAATGGCTGAAATTTAAGAAGCTTTTTATTTCGTCTTGGTTGACTCAAGAGTATGAACGCGATAAACGAGCTGCTTGAAACCATCTTCAGATGACCAAGAGAAATACAGTGGATGCTTATTGTGAGAGATTCTGGAGCTCTTTTCTACCCGCCTCTTCATTGAAGAAGATCTCGTTCAGAGAACAGATTGAGCGGTTTACCTTGGGTCTACCTACAGGGATCCGAGATCACTGCTTGGAACAGAAGTTAGCTTCTATTCAGGAGTTGATGAGTCATGCGAAGCGGGGTTTTGCCATTCACTTTGGCAGTCTGACCTACCCCACCGATGAGGTCATGACACAACGAGCCGAACAGACTTCAGCGAATGAGAGTAGAAAGAGAAAGAGCAACCCAGAAAAGAAGGATGCACGACCCACGCTTACTCATGAGGAGAGAGCTTGCTTCGTCAGGGAGGGAAAGTGCTTTGGATGCGGGGAACATGGACATATCTCCGCGAAGTGCCCTAACAAGGCACCAAATGAACAAGATGAAGAAAGGCCAGAAAGTTCTAAAGCAGCTGAGAGACGTGGCAGAAAAGGCAGATAAAAAGCAGAACTGGTACCACATGGTGTGGGACCTGAACCGAATCAAATGACTGAAAGTACAAACTTTGCCGCTTTTGGGATAGAGTGAAGGATCAGGAAGCTCTTTTGAAGGAGCCAAGGCCAACTTCTTTTCACTTGGAATTGGCGGCTCGATTTGGAACTACGCCCGACAGGCTGAGGCCACAGGCGAAGGTAGTTCGACTGGCACCCGAACGGGAGGTTGCCATTACACCGAGCATTGGCAAACTTCATTTGCAATGACAGGGGTGTTCAGGGCACGCGGGTGACGTTACGGTCTAATAGAAATTCCTTGGTACCACAAGAACTACGCCGTGGTTGACTACCGGGCCGAGAAAGCGACTTTGACAAATGAAGGGCTCAGAGATTGTATTTGATGAACTTCAGTTTCTTTACTCATTCTTTTGGGAGAGAACTGAACGATGGATAAAGGTTGAATATGTGTTGACCTGAACAAAAGAACGCCAAGATTTTTCTCCAACACTCATGCCGATTGCTTTTTAGAGGGCTTGAGGATCATACCATTGATCTAATACTTGGAAGCACACCACCGAACTGGCCACCTTATCGTGTGAGCCGAGCACAGAATGAAGAGATTATGAACCAAGTGAAAGACCTCTCGGAAAAGGGTCTTGTCCAGCCTAGTACTTCACCGTATTGCTCTCCAGTGTTGTTGGTTTTGAAGAAAGACGGATCTTGGAGAATGTGCATCGATTATAGAGCTCTCAACAAAATCACCATCAAGAACAGATTTCCGATTCCTAGGATCGATGATATACTCGACAGATTACAGGGATCCTCGTGCTTTAGCAGGATTGATTTGAAGAGTGGATATCATCAGATTAGAATCGCGTCGGGAGACGTCTTCAAGACAGCTTTTCGGACAACTTTTGGATTATTTGAGTTTTTTGGTGATGCCATTTTGCTTAACCAATGCTCCTGCGACATTTAACCGGATGATGGACATGATTTTTTTCGAGAGTACAGGCTATTTGTTGGTACTTTCTTTGACGATATCATTGTTTTCTCCAAGAATGAGGCAGAACACAAAGATCATCTGCTTCAGGTCTTTCAGGCATTACGAGATCACAAGTTAGTGATTAATGCAAAAGAAAAGTGAAATTTTCCTACCAGAGATGCACCTTTTGGGACACATTGTCTCAGCAGTAGCGGGAGTGCAAATGGATCCGGCCAAGATAGAGACTATCCGCTAATTGGCCCGATTTAAAGAATGTCCATGAAGTTAGAAGCTTCTTGGGACTGTGTTCGTACTACAGGCGGCTCATTCGAAAGTTTGTAGAGGTTGCTTCCCCTTTGCATATCTTGACACAGAAAGGAGTCCCTTTCTCGTGGGGACCCAGAGAGGTGACTGCCTTTCAGACATTGAAAGAGAAATTGACTACAGGACCAATTTTGACTTTGCCGGACTTGCAAAAGTCATTTGAAGTATATCGTGATGCTTGTGGTCGTAGTTTGGGTGCGGTTTTAATGCAAGAAGGCCATGTCATTGCTTACGAGAGCCGATTGTTCTCAAGGCCAGAAATGACAGCACAGATTTACGAGAAAGAGCTTTTGGCGATTATCCATGCTCTTACTCAGTGGCGACATTAGCTACTCGGAGCGGATTTTATTGTCTTTACAGACCATCAGAGTTTGCGCTACTTGTTGTCACAGAAGCAGCTTTCGGAAAAGAAGATGTGGTGGGCGACCATCTTGTCACAGTTTCACTTCCAGATTGTCTATGTGCAGGGATAGAAGAATGTGGTGGCAGATGCTTTGTCTCGGAACCCGTTGGTTCTGGCTATTTCGGCGATACATCATAGGAGCTTCGAGGATATGGTCGACCCGTATGCCATAGATAAAGATTTTGTAGACGTTTTTACACGGATACGAGATGGGGAGACATTAGCGGGATATTCCATTCGGGATGGCTACTTGATGAGAAAAACCATGTTGTGCATTACACAGCCGTTGAGGGAAAAGGTTATGACTGAATGCCACTGTCCACCTTATACGGGTCACCGCGGCATTGCTACCACCATGAAAGGGGTAGAGAAATACTTCTTTTGGCCGAGACTCAAGAAGGATGTGGAAGAGTAGTTGCTTAGTATGCTAGAAGGTCAAGTTTCACAGGCATAAAGCAGAGGGATTGTTACAGCCTTTACCCATACCCACCCGCCCTTGGGAAAGTATTGCAATGGATTTCATTTTTGATCTCCCGAGAACACAGAGTGGTCACGATGGTATCTGGACTGCTATCTACAGATTTAGCAAACAGGCTCATTTCATTCCAGTGAAGAAAACACTCAAGCCGGATCACTTCGTGAGACTGTTTGTGGCCCAGATTTTCAGATTACATGGCATGCCTGAGACGATTATCTCGGATAGGGACCTTATATTTACGAGTTTGTTTTGGAAGGCAATTTGGGAGACCGCCCTTGGGAAAGTATTGCAATGGATTTCATTTTTGATCTCCCGAGAACACAAAGTGGTCACGATGGTATCTGGACTGTTATTGACAGATTTAGCAAACAGGCTCATTTCATTCCAGTGAAGAAAACACTCAAGCCGGATCACTTCGTGAGACTGTTTGTGGCCCAAATTTTCAGATTACATAGCATGCCTGAGACGATTATCTCCGACAGGGACCTTATATTTACGAGTTTGTTTTGGAAGGCAATTTGGGAGAACAAATTGGCACGTGGTTGCAGTTCTCGTCATCGTTCCACCCGCAGACTGACGGCAATCTGAGATTGCCAATCAGTGGTTTTAGATTTATTGAAGTCTTATATCACGGATCAGAAGACTCAATGGAAAAGTACCTACCTTTGTGGAATTTGCCTACAATAACACGATACACTCTTCGACGGGGAAGGCGCCATTTGAGATTGTTGAAGGTGCTGCGAAGGTTCCACCCTTCCTAAGCACGAAAGATAAGATTTTTGAAGCGGATGAATATACGCAAGACTTAGATACGGCTTTTGCCAACGTTCGCGAGACTTTACAGAAATCTCAAGAACGACAGAAAAAGGCAACGGATCGCCATCGTCGCGACTTGAAATTGAAGGAGGATCATTGGGTGCTCTTACGTTTTGAGAAGGCACGCTTGAGAAAGAAAAAAGGGAAAGGAGAGGCTTTTTCCAAAGCTTAGTATGCGATACTAAGGACCTTTCCAGATCTCTGAAAAGATAAATGATGTCTCCTTCCGACTGAAACTGCTTGATACTTGGAGGATTCACAATGCATTTCATGTGTGTCTCTTGAAACCTTTTAAAGGTGCTGTGCCTGATGAGCAACCCGAAGTGAAAGAAAACGAGGAGATCCTTGTTCTTGAACAGATTTTGGCACATAAGGATACGAAGAATAAAGGTAAAGTCTGAAGGCGGTTCTTGGTTAAGTTCAAGAACTATCTTGCATTGGATGCGAAGTGGATGGAGGAGGACCTAGCAGATACTCCTCAAATTGTGAAACTTTACCTCGAGGCTTTTGGTTTAGCATAGTCTACTCCAAATGGAACCAAGAATTCAGCTTGGCCGGAGATCTGGTGCAGTGTGATGCACAAGAGGGGAGTTACTCCGCTCCTTTGTCAACAGATGCCTCGATTTTGATACTAAAGTCTCTCATGTCTCTTTGAGCTTCAGGGATACTGAGAGCTGACAGTATTCTACTGGATGACTTTATGAAATGGAATTCTTGATTATGATACTGATTTGTTCTTGACTTCTTTTTAAGTGCAGCAACTGATAGACGAAATGACTGCAGCATTTTGGTCTGATTGAACTCGAATTGACATGGTTGCAATAGGGGTTAGTCAATCGGACATCGATGAGGTCCCGATTGGATCTAGATGCGATTGCTAGCTACATTGCCGATAAATCATGGTCTAAGATCCGAATGAATACTGAATGTTATGTGATGTCCTCTGATGTCTAGTGATGTCCTGTGATGTGACTGTCGATTGGTACATGTGCTAGATGTGTGTTCCTAGTACGTAGGTACTAACAGTCAGTGTCTGCTAAGACGGTTTATGGCCTCTGTCTATTTTGCAGGCGTAATCGAGGGCGATTACAATGCTTTCAAGAGAGGGGTATGCCACAAAGTGATGACGTGGCTGCCCAAGAGGAAACCCTAACCTTGATTGCTATTGAAAACCCTATATCTGGAAACCCTAACCCTAAAGCCTGCGAACCCTAAAATGTACCAAAAAGCCTAACCCTAACCCTAACCCTAACCCTAATCCTAAAAGGACAGCAGCGGCAGATCCCGATAAATGCGCAGAAATGATGCTGATGTGGCACCGTACGGCAGTCCCCGAAATCACGGCGGGAATTGTGCTGGGAAAATATTCTTTTTGCTCTACGCAAATTGCAAGGAGAGAGAGAGAGAACTTCTTTATTTTTGAAACTCAAGAGAGTTTGTGAGAGAAAAGATCCTTTGCTTTATTTTCAGGCTTTTGATTGTGAGCTTTTGGGGCTCTGCTTTTGGCATCCCTTGTAATCATTAAAATATGTGGATTGGGCTCCCACTCTGCAGAGCATCTGGACACAGAGTCTGAGAGTGAAACCCGATCCCCTCTTCTACTTTGAACATTGATTAATACAAAAAGAAATATCGAAAGTGGCGCTAGTCTTTGGGGCCAATATCTCTAGGCACGGAACTACGCCGGGCCAATGCAAATCTATTGTGAACTGTGAACTGTTTTGAAGTGGTTATTTGATGCTGTCGTGATTGATTCTTGACTTGGAGTGTCCAAGTCTGTTACAATAGTTGCTGCCGTTCAATTTGTTGTTGGCGCTCGAGCAAGGGGGAGTCATCATGAAGTTGCGAACTCCTGGTGTGTGTACTGTCTCGCACTCCAAAATCTGGCCGCATAAATCCCAAGCCGCACAACTTCTTCCCTCCTTTGTCGCTCCCACGCCGCTGCAACAGATCCCTCTTTTACCGCACCAAAACTCCTCCGGTGCCTTCTCCTGGGTCTCCCCGCCCTGGGTTTTCTTAAAAAACGCTAGGCCTTCAAAAACTCTGCTGGTTGGTTTCCTTCAAAAACGCTAGGGCAGATTTTTCAAAACGCTGGACTTTGCAGAGGAAAAAACACAAGTTGTAGGGTTTTTTTCAAAACGCTAGGCAGCTGGGTGAGTTTTTGTGCTGAAAAGAGGGCAAGGCAGGAGGTGGAACTCCAGCAAATGGTGCGTTTTTGAAACGGTAGCACTGTTGGGCAGATTCGCTCTGAGAAGAGGGTAGGGTAGGGTAGGGTAGAATCCTTGTCATAATAATCAATATCTAATTCTCCTAAATGATTTTCTCATGTTAAATTGATCATTTTATATGGGGAAGTGCCAGGGGAGAAAAAGCTAGAATATTGATTAAGTTAGCAGACTGGCCACAGTAGGGATCCAAAGGAGGGAAAATAGGGATCCAAAGGGGGGGCCATCTGCAAAAGAGCTATGTGCAACAATGGGCTCCAAAGACCTTAGGGTTTAGCCCATTAAGACTTCCAAAATGCTAAGGTTCCAAAATTCAAAGGTTGTGTCCAAAGGTCAAAAGCCTAGGGAAATTGGATGCTTGGTGTGTGTCCCAAAAGTCTTCAACCATCCTTGCATAGGAGGGGGCGAGCCCTAGCAGTAGGAGATGAGAGGGAAACTCTCCCACAGACACACACACACACACACAAGCTCCCTTTACACAAAGGGAATGAGGGACACATGTTAGCTCCCTAGCATAGATGCCCACAAGGTGTACTCAATTTCTATTGGATGGCCTTGGAGGTGAACCAATGAGAATAAGGCTGGAGTAAATCTAGTTTAATTAATTTAAAAAACACTTAATAAAAGAACCAATAAGAATTAAGCTCTCTTGAAGACTATTGGACAGTCTCCCAAGGGGTCCAATGAGCATTCAACAGCCCAATGGCTTGCCTGATTCCTATTGGCCAGGAGGCAAAGGGGTCCAATGAGAGTTTAGTTAAATTAAGTAATTACCTAAAGCGCTCACAAAAGGGGAAAGGGGGACACATGTCAGAAGACTATCACTTATGCTGCTTAATTTCCATTGGCTAGGCCTGGGGAGGTCCATTGAGGTGTGAGGATGAGCAAATAGCAAGAGGGGTCGACCAAGAGAGAGAGAGGGGGCTGATTTTTGCAAGGAATTATCACACACACACTCACACAATCTCATGTGTGAAGCAAGAAGACTCTCTCTCTCCTTCTCAAGCTTTAATGGAAAGCTTACCACCTACTCTAAGCTTGTGAGAAAGGAGGCCTACACCAAAAACTCTTGGCTTTGTAATGCAAATCCAACCAAGAGCCAAGCTTCAATGCATGCTCATCTCCTCTATCATGCTAATTACTAAGCTAAGCTATGCTAATGTGAGTGATTATGTGAGGAGATGTACATGTTTCTGGTAAGAATACTCCTTCCTCTCAATCTACTCTCATACCCCGCTAGCTCTCACCATCTTCGAAGGTTTGTGAGGTCTTGGGTGTGAGACCGTGAGGGAATTGATGTTGTGTTTGGTAAGTGTTTTGCTTAGTGCATGAAGTTTCCATCTTCATTGCACTAGCTAGTTTTGAAGGAACACAAAGAATTGTATTGTAAAATGTCTCTCTTGATGGGAGAAACCATAATACAAAGCCTTTTGGAGGGGGGACTAGCTCCATGCAAATCCGGTCCTCAACTGTTGTCAATTGCTTAATTTCTCTCTCTTTTGAAGTATTGTTCATGCTATCTAACTAGGTGTTATACTTTTTGTTGCTCTCTCCACCCAAGCACTCTTGTTATTCTCATTAGGAATCTTTTCTAATGAAATGCTCACTATGTTCATGCTATTTTCTGCTATACATAAGTTACTAGACCACTAAATGGTACATTGGTTTTAGAGCACAAGGTTTCTCTTTTCTTGCTCAAGAAGTGAGTAAGTAGAATAGGGATTTTTCAGCCTTGCAGTGCGCCTGCCTTTGTGCAGTTAAGGGTCATCACCGTTGATAGCTATGGTCTTAATAGTGGAGTCCTACGGGGCTTGCCTACGGCTTAACCACTATTGAGCTACTAGAAGCTTGACAGGAGCTGGTAATGTTTTGGTGTTGAACGACCCTCTCTTCTATTCCTTGCAATTAATGGTATTCGAGCCACTGGTACAGTAGCTTGAGTGCTTTTTCTAAAGGGGTAAAGAGGAGTAGCAACTAGGGCTTGAAGTGCCAAAGTGCACCTAAAAAGTTGTTAGAATGGCTGACAATAGTAAAGAGAGTGAAATTAATGTTGATAACTTTGATTTTGCTATGAGGAGGCTACTAATGATGCCCCGATGCTTGTTAACTATCTTGTTTCTAGGCTTCAACAAGCCATGGGCAATCCCATCCCTCCAAAGTGAAGTGCAAGGGCAACTTCGTGCTCATGGGATTCTCCTAGCTCCCCACCATGACGAGAGAGCACCTAGGAAGCCTCCTTGCGAGACTTCCAAAAGAGGCCTCTCTCCGATTCGGGAAGAAGAAGAGGATCCATATGAAGGGCTCAAAAATTTGCTCCTTGATGACGCATCTCCTTCTCAAAGGAGAATTCAAGTGCCTCCATCGAAGGAACGAGAAAGAAGTGAGTCTCCTGCCACCTCGGCGGAGATGGCTCCACGAAGACGGCGGTCTAAACGCTGTCCATCACCTCCAAAACGGAGATGACCATCACATACTTCTCCACACCATACTTCAAAGAGGGATGACAAAAAGCAAGAGAAGAAAAACACGAGAAAGAGGACACCCTCTTCTCCATCTTCTTCATCCTCTTCCTCTTATGAAAGTGATGGGGAAGACAATGAAGATCAAGGCAAGAAAAAGGCGAGAAAGAGGTCACCGTCTTCTCCATCTTCTTCAAATTCTTCATCTTTTGAAGAAAGGGATGGTGCGACCTTTGAACCATCAAAAAGAAGAGGCCATAGGAAATTCTATGCCGCATGGAAGAGGTCATCCAAGCTCAAGAAGTTCAAAGAGGGAGGAAGAGCATCTCTTTCCTTACCTACGATGGCACCTTTGGTGCTACGGACAAAGTCTTGGCCTTTATCCAACAATTCAATGCGGCGTTTGGAGATGAGGGCTTCACGGAGTCCTCTAAGCTACGCCATGTAGCACTTTCAAAAGTCTGCCAGACAATGGTGGTCTAGCCTACGGGCCAACGGTGAAGCTCCACGAACATGGAAAGCTTTAAGAGCTTCCATTATGAAGCAGTTTTTGGCCACCGATGCCAAAGACAAAGTACTCACTGAATGGCGAAGCTTGAAGCTCTCTCCCTACGAATCCATTCACAAATATGTAGACAAGTTTTGGGATTTACAACTCAAAGCCACTGTCTTCAAGAAGTTGGATTTTGGAGAGCAAAAGAAACAATTTTGTGCGGGGCTTAACTGAAGAAATTGCGGAGTATGTCAACTCCCAAAGGCCACGTACCATATTGGCGGTTATACACCATACTATGGTGGCCTCTCGAATCAATTTCCAAACGGGTGCTAAAAGAAATTCTAAGCCCACGGAAAACAAGGGTTCCAATGAGCCTAAGGGGAAGGACAATGTCCAAAAGTCTCCTAAGGGCAACTCCAACAAAGCTAAAGAGAAGGGAGTTTATAAAGGCAAAAATAGACTCTCTCCTGAAGAGCTTGAGCGTTATCGCAAGGATACCGTTGTTTCAACTGCGGCGATCAAGGGCATGCGTATCGCGCTTGTTCCCAAAAGAACACCCGTCATGAACCTCCTAGAGCTACCTTGGTCGAAATCCAAGAGGAGGAAATTCACCACAAAGGATCTCCTTTATGCCATGCTTGGGGAAAGGTAAGAGAACATGATGCTTTTATTCTCTCTGACCCTGGTTCTACTTACAATTTTATATCTATAGAGTTGGCCACCAAGCTAGGCATACAAGCCTACGAGATGGGAGATGTCCTACCCGCAGACGGTGCTTTCAAGGGGCAAGAAGCTTCAGTCACTCCCTTAATCGGGAAATTGAGGCTCCATGTCCAAAGCTATGTGGACAAAGAGGACTTCTTTATCTCTCCTCTCAAGCATGAGGATGTAATCCTAGGGGCACCATGGTTTGATCGCATGGCTGCCAATGTTAAATTCCTTGAAAGGAGAATTTTCTTTAAGTTCAGGGAAAATGATATGTATATAGATGCTAAGGAAATGGGTAACACTATACCCATTGTACATACACAAGCTTTCAACAAGTCAATAAAGAGCTCTATTTCCGTGTACATAATTTTTGTTAAAGATTCTCAAAATGAACCTAATGTATTAGCAAAAGGAAATATACACAATCAAAAGGAATTAGAGTTATCCAATTTTCTCAAGGGGTTTCAAGATGTCTTTATTGACGACATTCCTTGTGAGCTACCTCCTAAACACTATTTATTGGGGACTCCTTTCATTCTGCAAACGGATCACCAAAGTCTTAATTGCTTCATGACGCAGACCAAGCTCTCCAACAAACAAATGTGGTGGGCAAACTTTCTTTCGCAATTTCATTTTCATATTGCTCACGTTGCTGACAAGCATAATCAAGTAGCCGATGCACTCTCAAGACGGTCGAGAGTGAATGCGGTTTTCATAGCAACTCACAATGATCTATCTTCTATGATAGATGAGTATGCTATTGATCCCGATTTTAGAGATGTGATTTCAGCCCTTGCACTAGGGAAGAAAGAGCAACCATTTACTTTACAAGATGGTTATCTTCTCTATGGCAATAGACTATGCGTTACTAGCTCACTACGTGATAGTAATGTATGAATCTCATGCTCCTCCTTATGCAGGGCATAGAGGGATTCAGTCTACCCTAAAAGGGATTGAAACATATTTCTATTGGCCTACCATGAAAGCAAATTGAAACCGGCCCGTAGGGCGGTAGGCGTTGGCTTTCACCCGAAATTCTTTACTTTATACACACACACAGAGCACTTTGCAAAGAGAACCTGCGACGGGAGTTAACACTTGAATACACACACGGCTCGGAAGCTAGAATGCTCCGAGCAGACGCCGACAACCTGTAGGCCCCAAAATTGGCGCCCCTTTCGGTATTTCTTTATTCTTTAGGAGGGTAAATTACAAGGTAAGGTCCTGGGAATCCTTCACATGTATCCACCTAGTTACCATTTGATTTGGCCAAATTTCGGCAGCATAACAGCCCCAAAACTTGCGCGAAACCAATTCCCCTGCTGGAACTCGCTTGCATTGCCGTATACCCTCTGATTCCTGTCCAAAAACAGTAAATTCAGCACGCTGTATTTACTGGTTTTTGCCCTGTTTTCAGCCCCAAACAGTCCCCTAACTGTCCTTTGCCAGCGGGGCACGATTCCCAATGATCCTGGCGTCCGTACTATTGAAAAACAGTGAATTTACAGCGCATACACAGCGCTGATTTTGCACCTGTACGGTGAGGTTATGACCCTCACCAGTGCCTGCTTTGGAGTAGCAGTTAGCTACCCCTGTTCCTGCTCAAGGAGGCTCTTGCCTCAGCACAAAAGCATGAACCCACACAACTGTACATCAGCCAAATGAGTAGCCCTCTTGTGGGGCATCACATAACTGCACGTAGGGGAGAGAGAGAGCAGTGTGTAGTGTGCAGGGCATCACTCCTAGCACCACACTGTACATGAGAGGGAAAGAAAGCACTCCATAGCTCTTAACCTATGACAAAAGCTGAAATGAGGCCTCTCCCAGCATAAAAATCAGCGCCCATTTTTCTGCAAGAGGAAAGTTCACGAAAATGTGATACTTGGCGCATTTTCAAGCATTTTCCCGTTTCGGGTTCGCCGCTTAAAAATATCCTGACCGGTTGCCCAGTTGACTTCGCGGCAGAGTTATAAAATGTTCCCTTAGTCATACCAGAGGTAATGACGCGAACACATTTCACGGCCCAAAATAGCAGTTCCCTAAATTTTAGGAGATGCTTCTGTTGGGCTGCCACTGGTCTTCTGACCATCTATCCTCATTGGGACCGCATCCAAAAGTGCAATGTGGCCCAACTGTCGGATACTTTTTGTTGGTAGTCCCACCTTGACTTTACGCCTTAATTGAGTTCACTTCCTAGTATCCACCAACTTGCTAAGTGCGACGGGGGGACCTATATGATCTTGCTGTGAGCCTAGACATCCTCTTACCATACGAATTCCAGTGCCGACCACTTCCCATCTGCGGGTGAATCTACCGTTCACATTGGCCATACAATGTCCGACCGTTTGCTACTTCAAAAAAAGGGTGTTCAACAAATAAAATAAACCCCATTGGAAAGAAACCAACAACCAAGGTTAGCAGTTGCCACATCTCTGTGACATGGTTAATAACTGCCACGTCCTCGTGACATACCCCCCTCTTGAAATCGCAAACGTCCTCGATTGCATTCCATAAATACACGCCACTGATGATCTTGTGCTATCAACACTCTTTTATCATCGCATGTATCCGCAAGAAAGGTCGTAACATACAATAGATACAAATGACTTAATGAGGCCTTCATACTTTTGCCATTTCCATCTATGGCACTGAATTTATATGTACATTTGATGTACTAGCTCTATCATTACCCCTCCTTTGCACACGTTGGGTTGGGGCATAAGTAGGCTGTAACCCAAAGGCTTCAAGGTAGAGCTACAATACATTTGGTGACTCTGACAATTCATGCTCTTCCATCCATTTTGCATCCATAGGTGGATAGTTCTTGAACTTCACCAAATAACGTCTTGCAACTTGTCCTTTAACTTTTCTGTCCTTATGTGCCAAAACTTGCTCAGGTACGAGGATCTCATCAAGTTCCTCAACTTCTGGCTGATCCTCAACTGGCATATCTTCTGGCACAACACCCACGAAGGGTCTTAGAAGACTCACGTGAAACGCATTATGAATCTTCCACGCATCAGGCAGTTTCAGCCTGTAAGCCACATCGCTGAACTTGTCAAGCACTTGAAAAGGCCCATAGTAACGCATGCTGAGATTAGGAAACAGCCGTTCCTTGCCCTTCATCTTCTTTAACCTTGCCTTTTCGAACCTTAAGAGAACCCAATCACCAGGTGATAGTAACAATTCACGACGGTGACGATCAGCAGCCTTTTTCTGCTTTGCGCGAGTCTTCTCCAAGGCAACTTTAATCTTCTTATACATCTCATCCATGTTCCCAACATATCGATCTGCCTCAAAGATCTTGTCCTTTGTATGCAAAATGGGAGGAACCTTTTTGCCGCCTTCAACAATTTCAAAAGGTGCTTTGCCAGTAGACGAATGCACCGTATTAGTGTACGCATACTCAAGCATAGGCAAATACTGTTCCCACTTGCCCTTATTATCTGACACATAGCATTTCAGCAGATCTAAGACAGTAGAATTGGCCTCTTCTGACTGTCCGTCAGTTTGTGGATGAAACGAAGACGAGAACTTGAGCGTAGTGCCCATGTTCTCAAACAATCCTCTTCAGAACAAACTGGTCATGCGAGGATCACGATCACTGATAATCGATTGTGGCATACTATGGTACTTAAACACATTGTACATGAACAAGCGTGCCATTTGATCATATTTTATCTTCTTCCTGACAGGGATAAAATGGGCCTGCTTGCTGAACCTGCAGATAATGGTCCATATACCATCATTCCCTGTTGGCGTTCTTGGAAGATCAAAGATAAAGTCCATAGCAATGCTTTCCCATGGCTTATCTTGAATCGGCAGTGGTTGTAACAACCTTGGTGCCTTTTGACTGTCAAACTTGACCTTTTGGCAAACTATGCATGCTCGCACAAAGGCATCCACATCTCTCCTCAAGGTAGGCCAATAGAAGAATGTCTCTACCGCCTTAACTGTCGCATCAATGCCACGATGCCCTGCATACGGTGGGACATGACTCTCTTCCATGACCTTATGTCGCAGTGGGCTAGTGACACAAAGTCTGCCATGCATCATCATAAAACCATCTCTGAGGAGGTAGTGCTCGTGATGTTGCCCCTCTTGTAACTGTTCAAAGATCCTTGCAAAATCTTCATCAGCAGTATACTGTTCCTTCATGTCATCTAACTCATGATGATAAGGAATTGACACAGCTGAAATTTGTGGCTTTCTTGATAACGCATCAGCCACAACATTCTTCTTGCCTTCCACATGCATAATCTGGAAGTGAAACATGGAAAGAATGTTTGCCCATCGCATATGTTTTTCGGATAACTTTGACTGTGTCAAGAAGTATCGCAAGGTCTGATGATCTGTTTGGACAACAAAATCAGCACCTAAGAGGTAGTGCTTCCAGCTAGAAAGTGCATGAAGCACGGCCAAGAGCTCTTTCTCATAGACTTGCATAGTCCTCTCTGGCCCTTGCAAAATTCGGCTTTCATAGGCTACTACCCGTCCATCTTGCATTAGCACTGCTCCGATGCTACTGCCACACGCGTCACACTGGACCACGAATGACTTCCTGATATCTGGCAAAACAATAACTGGATCTGAAGTCAACTTTTCCTTTAAGAGACTAAAAGCTGAAATCTCTTTTTGGGTCCATCTGAAAGTGACCTCTTTCTTTTGCAATGCGTGAAGAGGCGATGCTATCTCTGCAAAATTTTTGATAAACCTTCTATAGTAGGAACACAATCCCAAGAAGCTTCTGACATCGTGCACAGTCTTCAAGTCTGGCCATGTCTTGATAGCTTCGACCTTTGCGGGATCCATTCTAACACCATCCTTTGAGACTATGTGGCCCAGAAAGTGGATCTCTTCGAGGAAGAATTCACTTTTCGTAGGATTGACAAGTGACCTGTGACTGCGCAGCTCTTCGAACACAATGGTCAAGTGACGCCTATGCTCCTCTTCATTCTTCGAATACACAATCATGTCATCGAAGAATGTTCCAACAAACTGTTGATGCGAGCGGAAAATCCGGTCCATCATTCTGTTGAACGTGGGAGGAGCATTTGTTAGCCCAAACGGCATCACTAGAAACTCATAAAGACCAAATGTCGTTCTAAACGCAGTCTTGTGCACATCCGCTGGGCTTATACGAATCTGATGGTACCCACTCTTCACGTCTATCTTGCTGAAAATTGCTGCACCCTCTAAACGATCGAGAATATCATCAATGCGAGGAATAGGAAACCTATTCTTTATGGTATTCTTATTCAACGCACGGTAATCAATACACATGTGCCATGAGCCATCCTTCTTCTGCACTAGGAGCACTGGGGAGCAAAAGGGTGAAGAACTAGGCTGAATCAGCCCCTTCTCTAATAACTCCTCAACCTGGCCCATAATCTCTTTCTGCTGCGCCGCACTAACCCTGTAGGGAGGTCTATTTGGTGGGCTACACCCTGGCACCAAATCTATCCGATGGTCCTCAGGTCTCTCTCGCGGCAATTTCGACGGTAATGAATTAGAAAAACAGTCACTAAACTTTTGCAAAAATGCTGACCTTTATTTATCTAACACAGATAAATTTGATTGATCCCTATCTGAGACATCACGTGCAAAAATCAAGTACACAGAAAGATGATTCTTTATTACAGAAGTGATAGCAGAAGCAGATACAATAGGGACTAACTCTCCTTTAAGCTTTACATCCAAGATGTGAGTTTTGCTCCTATGATGTACAGTGATCTTTTTGTTGTAGGCATCCAAGACTCCATGCACTCGGAACATCCACGGGATCCCCAACAAGGCGTCACAACCTTCCAGCGGCATGATGTAAAACTCTTCAGTGTCCACATACGACTGAATATGTAGACGCAGTTTTCCAATGATGGGAGTAACACACTCTGAGTGGCCAGGACATGCCAACCATGCCTCTGTTGTGTACCCCATCTCTTCAGCTTTGATGCCGAGCTTCATAGCTAACTTTGGTGAGATAAAGTTGGCTTTGGCACCTGGATCAAAGAAGATGAGTGCCGTCTGATCCCTAACTTTACCCCATGCCCTGCATAACTCACTGGCATCTGTGCTGGGCCTGTCACCCACCATGTCTGGCACTAAACCTGCCGTGGGTTTAGGCTTCTTGCCTTCCTGGTCTTCTTTATCTTGTGAGTCAGCTTGTGTAGCCTGCTACAGTGTCACTTCACAAGAAGGCAGACAATTGGACAATTAGTACAATTGGTGTAGGCTGTGTACAGTTGGTCTAGGCTGTTTCACACTGGACGGACCCTCTGGGCTGGGAGTGACACGTGGCAGTGGCAGGGTACCGACGCTAGTGGACATCGTGGCCAGGTCACCACATGGCTGACATTTATGAGCCGTTGGTGGCCCTTTATGATGGTACATATGAGTAGTCGTGTTTTGGGGGCAGTTCTATCTTATCTTGCACGTAGTCGTCTAGAGAGTTTTACACAGAGCACTGCTACACCATCCATGCACATCTGAGCCTCGACACCCTATCTTGTACCTGTGAGTCTTGGGCTGGAGCTGAGTGTGTTGCCACTCCAGAGTCTGTACATGGTCCTTTGAGTTAGTCGAGTCCACATGTTCTGGTCTACTGCTGTGTCTCTGTTATTATCCATTGTTTCGTGTATTTCATTCTGTTGAGAGAGTTTCTGTTTGTTGAGTGAGACTGTCACGCACATTGCACTAGGGACACCCACACTGTAGAGAGCACGACACATTATCCGCGCTACAGGTGCTCTCATTTTGGCGATCACGGTGGGACCTCAACTGAAGTCTCACTCTGTTGAGTAGCTGGTTTCTTCGCTTCGCCTGTGCAGCATGTTGGTCGCTTCGTCTGTGCAGCCTGTTGGTGTGGTCCAGTTTCACCCTTGATAGCTTAATCTAGCTGGTCTAGTCTCTCGCCTTGCTGGTCTGGTCCCCTCTCGCCCTGGTCCAACTTGCCTCGTCTCTGATCTAGACCCCTCGACCCTGGTCTAGTCCTCCTCGTCCCTCGTCCCTCGTCCAGCTAGTCTAGTCACTCGTATGGTCTAGTAGAGTCTAGACCAGTCTTCAGCCAGTTCAAGGTTCTCTTGCCCAAAGCTTGGTTGGATTGGAGGTCACTACATGACACATACAAGGAGGTCAGTTGAGCGTCAAAGCCCACTACTGAGCCCTCTGATGTACTATCATAGAAGACGACCTTCGACACCTTGTAGAAATCCTTCAACCTCATCACCTATACCTCCACATATCACATCACCCATTCCTTCATCAGGTTCCCCATCTTCGCGATCACCTTCTCCAGAAAAGCTCTCTCCTATTCTTCTACAACAAGCTATTGTGCAACAGACTCAGCAAGGAATCATGGAGCCACTAGCTAGTGTTTTGGCCAAAGTGAACATCAAGTTCCCTACATTCAAAGGGTTGTCTTCAGAAGATGCTGACGACCATGCAAGGAGATTTGTATCTCTCTGTAGGGGACGTGGGCTGAACAGAGAAGATGCTTACTTATTACTATTTCCATCCACCCTAGATGGCCTAGCAGATAAATGGTACAGCCAATTTGCAGAGAACCATTTTGTAACTTGGGCAGCCTTAAGACAGCAGTTCTGTGCAGCTTTCAGGCCAGGTGACTACCAAGAGAAGGTGTTGGATGAGTTGGCCAACATGGTGCTCAAACCTGAGGAGACTTTTGCGGAGCTTATGACGAAAACTAAGTCGCTGGTGGCCAAGCTTCCCCAACAACCCGGTGAATTCATGGTTAAAAAGTGGGTGGAGAAGGCGCTTCCCAAAACTTCTCAGCAAAAACGCCGAGAGAGTCTCCGACGCGACGCCACTCTCGACGAGTTCATCGCAGCTGCTACTAGAATAGAGGGAGCTAGGAAGCTCTTCAACAACTCTCCTCAAATAGATACTCCCTCTATGTTCTCGGAAGGTAGTCCTACTGATCCTTTAACTTCTTTACGTAGGGAACTGGAAGCCCTAAAGCTACAACGAGCTCTTCAAGAGGAGAGGTCCTTCTCTCTTAGACAAGAGAAGCCTACACATAATGAGGCATTGGAACAGATTAAGCGCGAGTTAGAAGAGCTTAAGTGTCAGCAAGAGACTAAGGCTATGGTTTGGTGTAGCTCATGCCGCTCTCCACGGCACCCACCACAGGAATGCCCCCTTCGGTTTTACTGCCACTTCTGTGAAAAAGCTGGACATGAGGATAAGGATTGTTACTACCTCAAGGGATTGCGTCAAATACAACAAAATCTTGGTCCTTCTCTCCAACAAGGGCTAGCACCGGCATCCAACATGGTCTCACCCTACGGCCATCAAAACCAGTTGCCTCCTCTGCTGACAACACCCCCTATGCAGCAAGGTATGCACAACAACTTTGCACCCCACAGTTTTTATCATGCCAGTACTCCCTCAGTTCCCCAAAGTTTCTACACCTCAGCCTCAAATTCTATGCAGCAACCACCTCGTCCCCCGTTTCGTCCTTCCAATCGGCCCATACTCTGCTACAGATGCGGAGAATATGGGCATTATCAGAGCAAGTGTCCTTTACCCGAGGGGTCCCCTCCTTGTCGTCATTGCCCTGATTCGAAGGATCACTACATTAAAGATTGTCCCAAGCAAAGGGCATCCACGTCTTCAGGCTCGACTCAGAACCAGCCCGAATTCACCTTTCCGAAGATAAATTTGATTACTGTGAACACCGTGCCTCAACCTTCACCTGCTACTCATGTGGTTAAGCCTCTGCAAGTGGAGGAGCCTGCTGGTGTCCTTACTCGGGCACAAAGAGCAGCTCTTGGTCTCAGTCTACCCACAGGTCCACCTCGCCAGTCTCCACTTCCTCACTCTGGTCTACCCGACCCAAAGGACAAGTCCTTTCCAATTGCTCAGAGCAAACCAACTTCCTTGTTATCTGACATTGATGGAGCCTTCTTAGAAGCAGTGGCTGACTTGGAACAGATTAAGGTCACAAAAGGAGCCCAGTTAGAAGGCGCCAAGCCCACAGTAGAAGCCATCTTGAAAAATACTTTTCAGCAGGTGTCACTATACGACATGCTAAGGCTTGATGCAACACTTAGAAGTGACACCCTGTTAGTCATCCAGTCTCTGTACCCGGGGGCTGGGCCTAGTGGCGGGCACCTCCCTGTACAGCCCTCAGAGTCCTATTTGATTTCCTATCCATCTGCTCCCCTCACCGATTATAAAAGTCCTCGCCTCACTGTATCTATTCTTGGGCACCAGCTATCCGGCGTCATCGTTGATGGAGGATCTGGAATCAACCTGATGCCCGAGTTCACTATGTTAGCTCTAGGTCTACAACCTACTCGCCCTGCTCCCTTCACAGTTACATTGGCCGATCAACGAACAGTCTACCCAGTGGGCATAGTGGACAATGTGCCTCTGCAGGTACAAGACTTTACTTTTAACTTGGATTTTGTTGTGGTTCGTCTTCCCCAAGTTGAGGGCGGATTTCCTTTGCTCATTGGAAGACCATGGCTGCGACACACTAAAGCACTTCATGATTGGGGAAACGACGCAATGTGGATACATGATTCTGGCTCCTCAATGCAACCCATTCTCTTAGAAGGTGGTATGGATCCGGTGGTGCAGCAAGTTTCTTTGTCAATGGAAACCAACCCTGCACAGGAACAGCATACTACACCTGAAGGGTCAAACGAAGATCTGCTGGAGTGGTTGGAGGCTACCAAATCTATGCCTTGTTATGGAGTCTCTATTCACTCTTTGCTTGGAAAAACACCCTCTTCAAATGATTCCACAGTAGCTAAATCTAATGTGCCACCTGAGCCTATGAAGAAGCATAGAAGAAGTAAGAAATCTCCTCTACAGGAGTTCACCCCCCCTCAAACATCAATCCCTTTGGTGTCTGCTTCTCCGACCAGAACAAAGCTCTCTTATGTGCCTAGCAAACTCCCTTCTCAGAGGCCGTCCTGCAAGATGAATTCCAATATCATGATAGTTATCTTGCTCATGGTAGCTGTCTGCTCTTACTTGTACCTATCTACCCTTACCCCCTCGCCCTCCTCTCCATTGCCCAGCTCTTGCCCTATTCACCCCACTCCCTCCTTGCCCTCGCCTCCTTCCCTACCCCACCCCCCTTGTCTTTCCTCTCGCCCTCGCCCCCTTCCCTACCCTTCCCCTCCCCCCTCGCCCCTACCCTCCCCCCCCCCACTCCCTCTCGTCCCTACCCTCCCCCCCCCACTCCCTCTCGTCCCTACCCACCCCTCTCGCCCCTACCCTCCCCCCTCTCGTCCCTACCCTCCCCCCACTCCCTCTCGCCCCTACCCTCCCCCTCTCGTCCCTACCCACCCCTCTCGCCCCTACTCTCCCCCTCTCGTCCCTACCCACCCCTCTCGCCCCTACCCACTCCCTCTCGCCCCTACCCTCCCCCTCTCGTCCCTACCCACCCCTCTCGCCCCTACCCTCCCCCTCTCTACTTCTCGTCCCTACCCACCCCCTTACACACTCTCGCCCCTACCCTCCCCCTACTCGCCCCTAACCACCCCCTCTCTGCCCTCGCCCCTATCTAGCCTCCCAACCACACCTTTCCACCTCGCCCCTACCTAGTCTCTCCTCCCCCTCCCTCACCCCTACCTAGCTACCTAGTGAGCATAATCTGTGGTGGAGCCAGTTGGAATTCTGGGACCATGCAATCATATTGGTTTGAAGCCTATTCAAAAGCTTAAGGCATTAATTTTCAAGCAGGACAGTGTTTTACTCGGGCTGATGGTAATCCATCTTTTCGAGAGAGTGTTGTTGCAGAAAAGTATGGCAAGGTTCATCTGCAACTGCAAGGCTATGCAATCATACATATTCAGTTCTTGCTTAGTTACAAGCTTAAGGCAATCGCAATCAAAAAAGATGTACGGATGCAGTAGCTAGTGGTTTTCCTTCACAGTTTTTTCAGTATTCCTCTCACCGAGACGGTGAGCGGTCTTGTGGTGGGCAACCTGTAGCCTGCTACAGTGTCACTTCACAGGAAGGCATACAATTGGACGATTAGTACAGTTGGTCTAGGGTGTGTACAGTTGGTCTAGGCTGTTTCACACTGGACGGACCCTCTGGGCTGGGAGTGACACGTGGCAGTGGCAGGGTACTGACGCTAGTGGACATCGTGGCCAGGTCACCACATGGTTGACATTTATGAGCCGTTGGTGGCCCTTTATGATGGTACATATGAGTAGTCGTGTTTTGGGGGCAGTTCTATCTTATCTTGCACGTAGTCGTCTAGAGAGTTTTACACAGAGCACTGCTACACCATCCATGCACATCTGAGCCTCGACACCCTATCTTGTACCTGTGAGTCTTGGGCTGGAGCTGAGTGTGTTGCCACTCCAGAGTCTGTACATGGTCCTTTGAGTTAGTCGAGTCCACATGTTCTGGTCTACTGCTGTGTCTCTGTTATTATCCATTGTTTCGTGTATTTCATTCTGTTGAGAGAGTTTCTGTTTGTTGAGTGAGACTGTCACGCACATTGCACTGGGGACACCCACACTGTAGAGAGCACGACACATTATCCGCGCTACAGCTGGCCTTTTTCTTTGTGGACAATTGATAGAAATATGACCAGGCTGCTCGCATATAAAGCATTTGTTCTCAGCCATTAGGACCTTCTTTTCCTCGAGCAACTTGCGCACAAAAGGCTTCCTTTTCTGTTTCTTTGCCTGCGCTCCAGAAGTCCCAGCTGAATCCTTATCTTTGGTGGCCTGTTCTGACCCCTGTGACGCATCAGGGGCCGTTTTCACAAAGGGCTTCTTCGCTGAATTTTTCTTTTGCTGCCCTCCTTTATCACTGCTCGGAAATCCACCGTCCTCTCCTTTCAACAAGGCAAGACCAGTGTTCGCAACTTCCAAAAGCTAAGTAAGGGTAGCCACTCTATTCTTTGTACAATAATCGCGAAGCCCTTTAGGCAGCCCACAACAATACTTCTCTATCTGCTCTGTCAATGGCACAAATCTGTAGGAGGTCACTGAGAGTAATGCTTTACAAAACCTCCTATTGTACTCAAGCAAGCTCTTGCATGAAGCTGCCGTAAGCTGGTGCCAATCTGTCAGGATATTGGCTTCAAATTCATTTGATAGCCAAGCAGATGCAAACATTTGCTTGAAGTAAACCCAAGTGGCGGGTGCCTGTCCTTGCATTAACAATGTCGTCCACCATGTAAGTGCATTGTCCTTTAAGAAAGTGGCAGCTTTCCTGACCTTCGAGGCCTCTGTAAAATTCCCTCCCACATAAGCTGTATCAAACTGCTGGAGGAAAGTGAGTGCCTTTGTCTTGTCCTCGAAACCACTGAAGGTACTGAACTTTACTGCTGCACCACCTTCTTTGTAAGCCTTCGGCTTCTCTAGTGCCCCCAAGTTGTCATACGGAATGGTCTGCAACATGGGCACTGTACTAGGCATGATCGGCACGCCTTGGCCATTCACATTTTGCATCAGAGGTGCGATATCTGGCTGCTGTCCAGAAAAACCAGCCATGCCAAAAGGAGCCTGTGGCACCCCAAACTGGCCCTGGTGGCCATGCAAACCTTGCTGCATGCCGATAGTACCATACATGGGGTTTGGCATGATGCCTTGCATACCCCCGAACACTGTTCCTGGCATGTACGGCTGACTTCCAGACGCATAACCAGCCATACTTTGGAACACTGATCCACCCCCGAAATAGCCAGGATGTACCGTGGGTGGTGGAAAAACTGAGTGCATAGCCTGGTATCCAGCTCCCTGTCCATTCAAGACAGCATGCTGGCTCTGAAAGGTGGCGGGCTGAACTGGCATAACCTGCGGAATAGGCGTTCTAGCCACCTGTTCAAGCACGGGAGGAACCTGCTTTGGAGCCCCCGACTCCGCAACATGCGAGTGTTCCCTTTCCTCCTGCGCCTCATAAGTACCTGGGCTTGAGCTTCAACAAGCTTCGTACGCGGCGTAGGTTGCCTATTTTGATGTTGCACTGGTGGCGCTTGCAAGAATTCCATAAACCTCGGATTCTGCACCAGCTGCGAAAAGACATTCACCGCGGCAACTAATTGAGTCTTAAACGCATCATCCTCAAGTTGCCCTGTCATAAAGCCCTGTACTACTGGAGGGACATTCACGTTGACAGGACGTACAGACTGACGTGGCCGTGAGCTCTCGCCAATCTCAAAAACCATAGGAATCTCCTGCCTGTCCTTTGGAGAGGAACCCTCTTCCATAATTCCCTTCCCCTTGTCGGCCATAGTGTAATCCCCGCGTTCTTGCACTGTGTGTCTTTACCCTGAACAATCCAGGCTCACTCTTTGAGGAAAAAGTGATTGATGTCACGGAAACGGAACCATGAAACCGGCCCGTAGGGCGGTAGGCGTTGGCTTTCACCCGAAATTCTTTACTTTATACACACACACAGAGCACTTTGCAAAGAGAACCTGCGACGGGAGTTAACACTTGAATACACACACGGCTCGGAAGCTAGAATGCTCCGAGCAGACGCCGACAACCTGTAGGCCCCAAAATTGGCGCCCCTTTCGGTATTTCTTTATTCTTTAGGAGGGTAAATTACAAGGTAAGGTCCTGGGAATCCTTCACATGTATCCACCTAGTTACCATTTGATTTGGCCAAATTTCGGCAGCATAACAGCCCCAAAACTTGCGCGAAACCAATTCCCCTGCTGGAACTCGCTTGCATTGCCGTATACCCTCTGATTCCTGTCCAAAAACAGTAAATTCAGCACGCTGTATTTACTGGTTTTTGCCCTGTTTTCAGCCCCAAACAGTCCCCTAACTGTCCTTTGCCAGTGGGGCACCATTCCCAATGATCTTGGCGTCCGTACTATTGAAAAACAGTGAATTTACAGCGCATACACAGCGCTAATGTTGCACCTGTACGGTGAGGTTATGACCCTCACCAGTGCCTGCTTTGGAGTAGCAGTTAGCTACCCCTGTTCCTGCTCAAGGAGGCTCTTGCCTCAGCACAAAAGCATGAACCCACACAACTGTACATCAGCCAAATGAGTAGCCCTCTTGTGGGGCATCACATAACTGCACGTAGGGGAGAGAGAGAGCAGTGTGTAGTGTGCAGGGCATCACTCCTAGCACCACACTGTACATGAGAGGGAAAGAAAGCACTCCATAGCTCTTAACCTGTGACAAAAGCTGAAATGAGGCCTCTCCCAGCATAAAAATCAGCGCCCATTTTTCTGCAAGAGGAAAGTTCACGAAAATGTGACACTTGGCGCATTTTCAAGCATTTTCCCGTTTCGGGTTCGCCGCTTAAAAATATCCTGACCGGTTGCCCAGTTGACTTCGCGGCAGAGTTATAAAATGTTCCCCTAGTCATACCGGAGGTAATGACGCGAACACATTTCACGGCCCAAAATAGCAGTTCCCTAAATTTTAGGAGATGCTTCTGTTGGGCTGCCACTGGTCTTCTGACCATCTATCCTCATTGGGACCGCATCCAAAAGTGCAATGTGGCCCAACTGTCGGATACTTTTTGTTGGTAGTCCCACCTTGACTTTACGCCTTAATTGAGTTCACTTCCTAGTATCCACCAACTTGCTAAGTGCGACGGGGGGACCTATATGATCTTGCTGTGAGCCTAGACATCCTCTTACCATACGAATTCCAGTGCCGACCACTTCCCATCTGCGGGTGAATCTACCGTTCACATTGGCCATACAATGTCCGACCGTTTGCTACTGCAAAAAGAGGGTCTGAAACAAATAAAATAAACCCCATTGGAAAGAAACCAACAACCAAGGTTAGCAGTTGCCACATCTCTGTGACATGGTTAATAACTGCCACGTCCTCGTGACACAAACATACAAGAGTATGTTTCTAAATGTGTGGTATGCCAAAAGACGAAGTTTGATAGAGGGAAGCAACTTGGATTGCTTCAACCTTTGCCAATCCCTAATTCACCATGGGAGAGCATATCCATGGATTTTATCTTTGGATTGCCTAAGTCTATGCATGGGAATACAGGAATAACGACGATAGTACACAGGTTCAGTAAACAAGATCATTTTATACCTGTCAAAAAGACTATCAAAGCCCATCAAATGGCAACCCTCTTCATTTCACAAATCTTGAAGTACCATGGCTTGCCAATGCCCATAGTGTCGGATAGAGATCCTAGAATGACAAGTAATTTCTTGAAGGGTCTCTTTGAGAATTTAGGAACAAGGCTAAATTTCTCTTCGGCCTATCATCCGCAAACGGATAGCCAAAGTGAAATAGCTAACCTAACACGATCTACTAAATGTTAGGTGCAGCGGAATGAATGTTGTATTTTCTCAAGATTAGTGATCTTTATTTGCTCAAGGTTCCTTTTATTTCTTAGGGAAGGAGAGAGCCTTCGGTCTTATGGGGAGTGCTATGATCACGAAAAAGTGAGTGGATATTGTGCGTGCAAGTGAATGAGACTGAGAGAAGGAGAGAGAAGAGATACGACACCCGAGAGGTTGTAAAACCCTCCGAAGGCCCCACTCTCGTCGGCGAGAGTGGTTTACTTTGATTGCACAAAGGTGTACAATGGGTATGCAATGGACTGATGCAACTTGGACTATGCCGATGACGACGACGACTTGATGGCTGAAATCTGTGGTCTTCTATCTGCTGATTTTCGGGACTGTTCGGTGGCTGAAAATGACTGTTTTGGCTGCGTTTTTATGGCTGAAAATGAAGGTCCTTTTGCAACTAATGGGGGTTGACTCTGCTACTGTTCCATAGGCTGAAAACGCTGCCTTCCTGACAAGGCTAGGGCTGAAAAGCACTAACGCTGGCTGACTCTGGCCCTTGCCAAAAACGCTGGCTTGTTGGAGGTCCAAAAACGCCAATAGGCTGAAGTGGGAAAACGCTAGCAAATGGGACTTGCTTGCGGTGGGAGAGAATCTGCAATGGCTAGGTGGTGCTGCTAATGGTTGCGATCCTGCAATGGAAGGGAGCGCCAGATTTGAGGGTAGGCGAGGCTGGGAAATCCAAAAACTCCAGGAAGGGTGGGAGATGCAAAAACGCTAGAGGGTCTGAGAGGGTACTCGTGAGAAGTTGCCTGTTGAGCGGGAAGCTCCTGCTGCCTCTTCTGCCAGAAAGTGCTAACTTGGGTTTGCTTATACATTAACTTAGCAAAATTGCCCTACCTACTTTTGTTGGAAAGTCACTTAAAAATAATAAGTGAAAATAACCAAAAATAGGAAAATAGACTAAATGCATTGGAAAATTCCCCTGACTGAATCTGTTGGATTTTGAAGGGAATAGTGATGATCATGCTGTGTGCAACCAGAGGATATACATCTATACTAAGTGACTGGGCATACACGGTCTACGAAGAGACTCACAAAAGTGCCAGATCACTGCTAATCTAAATTGACTGGACTGACTGAACCCTGCTGTGGTGTAGCTTGTCCACGGACACATAGGGTTGGGATGTGTCACGTGACACTAAAAGCCTATGTAACGGAAGTAGATCAAAGATCCCAAATGGGAGAAGTACTTACCCTTAGTGGAGTATGCTTACAATAACACTGTACATACTTCCACGGAAAAAGCACCTGTTGAGGTAATTGAGGGAAGATCAAAAGGTCCCTTGCTACTTAAGGTACATGGGAAGATCTTCGCTGCAGATGAGGATAGCCGAGACCTACAAGAATCTCTCCAAAAGATTAAGGATGCTATCTCTATCTCACAGCAAAGGCAAAAGGCTGCTGCTGACAAGCACAGAAGAGCCCAAGCCTTTAAAGAAAACGATTGGGTCTTGTTAAAGTTTCCCAAGGCTCGATTAAGGCACACGACGGGCAAGAATCCTACGGGCCACCAAAAGTACTATGCTAAACTAGCAAAAAGGTACTATGGTCCCTTCCAGATTCTTAGGCCAATCAATGAGATGGCCTATCAACTTAAGTTTCCCAATCATTGGCTCATACACAATGCTTTTCATGTGAGCCTCTTAAAGCCTTACAAAGGAGAGCCACCTCAAGAACCAACTATTGAAGACCCACCGGAGATCGAGGACCACGAGGAGGTGCTGCAGCCCGAGTCCATTCTCCGACATGAAGACAAGGTATTAAGAGGCGGTAAGACTATCAGACGATATCTTATTAAGTTTAAGAATTATCCTTTTGAAGATGCTAGATGGATGCAAGGCATACAATTAAAGGATAACCTAAACCTTGTCAATGCTTACAATGCTTCCCTAGAGTAAACAAATGTACAAATGTTAAAAATGAATAAAGTTTTGTCTTATAAGACTCTCTTTTTCTTTATTGTCTACAAAAATGAAGTAGTATGCATGCTTAGATCAAGTTTGCGGAGACGACGTCTCCCAAACACCAAGTAGAGCTTGTCACTCTACTATGGAAGATTGATAGGACTAATGTGCAGACATGCTTGCGGCAGCTTAGGCTCTCAAGTGCCAAATGGACTAGTAATCCATTCTGGAACGATGCGTAGGGTAAAATAGGGATCCTCTACCCGCTAGGAAAAGGACTATGAATATGCTTTATCTTCTCTACCCCATAGTCGAGGACGACTATGATTTCAAGAGAGAGGTAATGTCATAATAATCAATATCTAATTCTCCTAAATGATTTTCTCATGTTAAACTGATCATTTAATATGGGGAAGTGCCAGGGGAGAAAAAGCTAGAATATTGATTAAGTTAGCAGACTGGCCACAGTAGGGATCCAAAGGAGGGAAAATAGGGATCCAAAGGGGGGGCCATCTGCAAAAGAGCTATGTGCAACAATGGGCTCCAAAGACCTTAGGGTTCAGCCCATTAAGACTTCCAAAATGCTAAGGTTCCAAAATTCAAAGGTTGTGTCCAAAGGTCAAAAGCCTAGGGAAATTGGATGCTTGGTGTGTGTCCCAAAAGTCTTCAACCATCCCTGCATAGGAGGGTGCGATCCCTAGAAGTAGGAGATGAGAGAAAAACACACACACACACACACACACACACACACACACACACACACACAAGCTCCCTTTACACAAAGGGAATGAGGGACATGTCAGCTCCCTAGCATAGATGCCCACAAGGTGTACTCAATTCCTATTGGATGGCCTTGGAGGTGGACCAATGAGAATAAGGTTAGAGTAAATCTAGTTTAATTAATTTAAAAAACACTCAATAAAAGAACCAATAAGAATTAAGCTCTCTTGAAGACTATTGGACAGTCTCCCAAGGGGTCCAATGAGCATTCAACAGCTTAATGGCTTGCCTGATTCCTATTGGCCAAGAGGCAAAGGGGTCCAATGAGAGTTTAGTTGAATTAAGTAATTACCTAAAGCTCTCACAAAAGGGGAAAGGGGGACTCATGTCAGAAGACTATCACTTATGCTGCTTAATTTCCATTGGCTAGGCATGCGGAGGTCCAATGAGGTGTCAGGATGAGCAAATAGCAAGAGGGGTCGACCAAGAGAGAGAGTGGGACTGATTTTTGCAAGGCATTATCACACACACACACTCACACAATCTCATGTGTGAAGCAAGAAGACTCTCTCTCATTCTCAAGCTTTAATGGAAAGCTTACCACCTACTCCAAGCTTGTGAGAAAGGAGGCCTACACCAACAACTCTTGGCTTTGTGATGCAAATCCAACCAAGAGCCAAGCTTCAATGCATGCTAATCTCCTCTACCATGCTAATTACTAAGCTAAGCTATGCTAATATGACTGATTATGTGAGGATATGTACATCTTTCTGGTAAGAATACTCCTTCCTCTCAATCTACTCTCATACCCCGCTAGCTTTCACCATCTTCGAAGGTGTGTGAGGTCTTGGGTCTGAGAACGTGAGGGAATTGATGTTGTGTTTGATAAGTGTTTTGCTTAGTGCATGAAGTTTCCATCTTCATTGCACTAGCTAGTATTGAAGGAACACAAAGAATTGTATTGTAAAATGTCTCTCTTGATGGGAGAAACCATAATACAAAGCCTTTTGGAGGGGGGATTGGCTCCATGCAAACCGGGTCCTCAACTGTTGTCAATTTGCTGAATTTCTCTCTCTTTTGCAGTATTGTTCATGCTATCTAACTAGGTGTGATAGTTTTTGTTGCTCTCTCCACCCAAGCACTCTTGTTATTCTCATTAGGAATCTATTCTAATCAAATGCTCACTATGTTCATGCTATTTTCCGCTACACACAAGTTTCTAGACCACTAAATGTTACAATTCTTCGTGCTGGGCAACAGTAGGAAAAAACGTTAGGTTGTTGGAAAACGCAGGCAACTAGCAGGGTAGAATTCAGTGCTGGGAAGAGGGCAGGGCAAGGCAGTTTGCAAAAACGTCAGGTTGTGCCAAAGACGCCAGCATCAGAGCAGGGCAGATATCTAAAAACGCAGGGCAGCCCTTCTTCGTCTTCTCCTCCGGGACGCCTCGCTTCGCCAAGGTCTGTGCCGTCTCTTGCTCTGATACAATGTCAAAGTCGGCTATGCGGAAGCCTGTAGACCAGAGAGAGAGAGAGAGAGAGAGAGAGAGAGAGAGAGAGAGAGAGAGAGAGAGAGAGAGAGAGAGAGAGAGAGAGAGAGAGAGAGAGAGAGAGAGAGAGAGAGAGAGAGAGAGAGTTATATTAACGTCTTCAAAAGGCCAAAGTGACCTATGAGACCAAAAAGTTACAGTGTGGTGGATCTGATACAAAGTCAGAGTAACAAGATGACAAAATGATAGAATGACAAAATAAAATACTATGGAATCCTAAACTACTAGGTGTGAACTAAGTAGCTAGCTGGGATAGCTAGATCACAAGAGATCCAACATCGGTCGTTGGCGGGTCTCATCAATCTCCTTCATGGTCAGTAGTCTGAGCGGGCGTCGTGCATGTCGGGCCAAAGTGATCCGAATCCTCTGATGTAGCCTCCGTTGATGCTGTGTAGTCCTCCGCAGTGGGGGGCGTCTGGATCTCCCTAGCTCAGTCGCTCGGTCGGTCAGAGTGCCTCTGGTGTGAGGCAACGAGCTCTGCTGTGGTAGTAACTCCTCCGGGTGTCCAGTGGCAGCTCTAAAGAAGTCCGTGATCTGTCTCTGAGACTGGCTAGCCGCTCCTCTCATGAGGCTCTCTCTGTGTCTGCGCAGCTCGAGCAAAAACAAACCCAGGCATCTCTGATCCTCGTACCGCATGACTCTGGAGAGTGGTCCAAAGACCTCTCTGAACAAGCAATGGAAGCGGCCTCGTATCTCGTAGTAGACGAGGCAGTGACATGTGTAGTGCAACTCTGTCTCAGGCTCGGTGTCACACAGGGGGCATGTCTTGGCCTCTGCTGGTACTCCGCTGTATCTCCCAGTCTCGATCCGCAGCTAGTGTGAAGATGTGCATATCTGGCCAATAGCACATCGTATCCCCATGAGACAAGTGGGTGTCCATGTATCTGGGCCTCGTCACAAAACTATCCTCCGTAAGCTGAAGAAGATGCTCTCTGTAGAAAGCCATCTTCGTGCCCAGCTCCTGCGCTGGCTGTATCCATGTCCTCCTGGTGTCTAGCTGAGTGAAGGCCTGGCGGATGAGCTTGGTGATCTCGGACTGCGTAAGAGTCAAAGAGGGTGCATCCAGTGAGTACTGGAATGCAGGCAATCTGTCTATGTTGAACCCATGCGCCTGAAACCATGATGTCATCTCCCCATACGAGCATGCTCTATCTCCCTCCATGGCTAACTGTGGAGAGGACTCAAGTGCAAGGCGGGCATATCTGTCTCTGGGAAGTTCCAACATGCGGTGTATGAAGGAGACAGATCTGGTGAGTGCCTCAACCACTAGTGGGGGGGCAGCTAGCTCTGCTCGGACAATAGCACGAGATCATAGAGACCACAGGCTTCTCCATGCCCCCCCATCCATCACTGCAGCCTGTCCTCCCATGATGATCCAATGAAGGTCCCCAAATCTCAGCTCCATAAAGCAATGCAGAAGCCACCAAAGTGTCAAAGAGCCATAGCTTCGTCCAAGGCTTCTGAAACTGAACATGTGAACACATCCTTTCCAATCTACCGAATGCTGCGTGGGCTTTGGTCAATCTGGTCTTTGCTGCCCTCCTCAATGAAAATGCTGGCCCATTAAAAACCACTCCAAGGTAAGTGTAAGCATCTGCATACTCCACTGTCTCCTGGCCGTATGTGAATGCGGGCGCTGACCTCCCGATCCACTGTGGGGTGGTATTAAATACCATGACCTTGGTTTTACCAAGGTTGACGGACAAACCACTTTCCTGGGCAAACCTATGCAAAACATCCAAGTGATGTTGCATCCCCTCGATCAACACAATATCATCAGCATATAACAATAGTGGAATCCATGTCCCTGCGAGTTGTGCACCTCTACATACCAAATAGAGTAGGAGAGAGCAGGCAGCCCTGCTTCACCCCAATAGTGGAGTGAACCGGTGTGGATAGACCCTCTGAGGTGCGTACATGCCCCACTACTGACCTGTATAATGCCATGACCCTCCAAATGAGCTCTGTGGGTACTCCCATCTGCTAAAATCTGCGCATCAATCTAGCTCTGGGCATTGTGTCAAATGCTTTGCGGAAATCCACAAAGCTACAATAGATCCGTCTCCCACGTGATTTGCCCTCCTCAACGATGGCTCTGAGTGTCAAGATATGGTCAAGAGTAGAAAAACCCCTCTTGAACCCTGCCTGCCGGTTGCGCGTATCCCCTCCTTCTCTGCCCATCTACTCAGCTGTTGCTCAAGAATAGATGCGTACAACCGTGCCAATGTGTTAGGTACAATGGAATGAATGTTTGCGCTTTCCTCAAGATGAGTGCTCCGAACTGTGCTCAAGGTTCCTTTTGTTCTTATGGAAGGGAGAGCCTTCCGTTCTTAATGAGAGAATGCTATGATCACAAACAAAGTGAATGGACACTATGCGTGCAAGTATATGAGACTGAGAGAGAGAGAGAGAGAAGAGAGATACGACACCAGAGACGTTGTAAAACCTTCCTCCCAAGGCCCCACTCTTGTCGGTGAGAGTGGTCTACTTATGATTGCACAAACTGGTACAAACTGAATGCATGTGACTGATGCAAGTCTAGGCTATGTCGACGATGACGACGGGGATGATGACACCGGTGTAAAGACTGACATCTGCAAGTGAGTATCTGCTGTCCAAAAACGCTATGGGCTGAAATCTGCGACTAGTCCAAAAACGCTGATTTTGGGGGCTGTTTCTGTAGGTCTTTGTCGCTGAAAATCTGCAAGTTTAGGGCTAAAACTGAGGTTCTTAAAGGCTGAAAACTGATGGTCATTTCGGGCTGAATCTGCTACTCCTTAGGGCTGAACTTGCAGGTTCTTCATGGCTGAAAAACGCTGCATTGGTGTGGCTGAAAACGCTGTGATATGTAAAAACGCTAGGGAAAGGGATATCCAAAAACGCTAGCTGATGTCTGTCAAAAATGCTAGGCTGTTGGGCTTCTGGCGATGATCTCCTTGATGAGAAAACACTAGGGGATGGGGTCTGTGGCGATGGTGTCCTGATGCAAAAATGCCAGGGTGAAGCACTCCAGAAATGCTAGGTGGGGGATGGTCTTTGCTTGGAGGAAATCCACCAAGTTCTTGTTGGAGAAGTTGCCTACTGATCTTGGCTTCTGTTGCCTCTTCTGCCATTTAGTGCTAGCTTAGGTTTGCTTATATACAAACTTACTCAATTTGCCCTACCTACTTTCCAACAAAAGTCACTTAAAAATAATAAGTGAAAAATGTCAAATATAGGTAAAATAGACTAAATGCACTGGAAAATTCCCCTAACTTATAATGGATTCTGATGGGAATGCTTATGATCATGCTATGTGCAACCAAAGGAAATACATCTACACTAAGTGACTGGGTATGCACGGTCTACGAATAGACTCACAAAAGTGCCAGATCACTTCTAAATCTAGACTGACTGGACTAATTGAACCCTGATCATGCTGTAGCTTGTCCACGAACACATAGGGTTGGATGTGTCATGTGACATCCCCTCCTTTTTAAAGTGAGGTACTGGTACCGTACTGTATGTCGTCGAGGGAGATCGCCAATAGCATCCGGAATCCTGGAAGGGACTCTACGTTGGCCCACTCTGATGTGTGGGTCGTGCGGTATTTGAACTTCATAAAGTGTAGCAGGCTACTGTGTCACTTTCACAGGACACTTAGTTAGTACAATTGGTCTGGTGTGAACTGTTTGTTCTGGTACACATTGGACGGACTCTCTGGGCTGGGCTGGGCAGTGACACGTGGCAGGATACGGACGGTGGTCTAGTGGACGTCGTGGCCAGGTCACCACCACCACTCACTTTGGAGATTGGCTTAGGTGGCTGACATTATGGGCCGTTGGGTCATTATCATCATCTTCTTCACATCATCATCTTCGACGCATCTTTACGTAGTCGTCTAGAGTGAGTCTATACACAGAGCACGTCTTGACCATCCTGGCACATTTGAGCCTTGACACCCCCATTGTACCTGTGAGTCCTGGGCTGGAGCTGAGTGTGCTGCCACGCCAGAGTCTGTATCAGTCTTTGAGATAGTCGAGTCATATGTTCTGGTCTGCTGTTGTGTCTTTGTGAGCTCTGTTGATGTCTATTGTTTCCTTTCTGTTCAGTCTGTTTGAGTGAGATTGTCATGCACATTGCACTGAGGACCACCCACTTTAGAGAGCACGACACATTATCCGCGCTACATGTGCTCTCATTTTGGCGACCACGGTGGGATCTCAGCTGAAATCTCACTCTGTGAGGTGGAAATGTTGAAGCTAATTGGGTCTATCTAGCTTCGCCTACCTTGCCTAGCTTCGCCGACCTTGCCTTGCACTGTTCTCCTCTCGCCTGGTCCAACTGGTCTAGTCCTCTCTCGCCATAGTCATCTCTCGGCCTGGTCCAACCTACCCTCGTCCCTGGCCTAGACCTCCTCGACCCTGGTCTAGTCCTCCTCGTCCTGGTCCAGCCTGGTCTAGTCACTTGCCTGGTCTAGTAGAGTCTAGACCAGTCTTCAGCGAGTTCAAGGTTTTCTTGCCCAAAGCTTGGTTGGTTTGGTGGTCCCTGCATGACCCATACAAGGCGGTCAGTCAAGCGTCAAAGCGCACTCCTGAGTCCTCTGAAGTACTACAACAGGAGACGACCCTTGGAACCTGTTAGAAGTCCATCAACCTCATCACCCATACCTCCACATACGACATCACCCATTCTTCCCTCCGGTTCCACATCTTCCAGATCACCTTCTCCAATAAAGCTCTCTCCTATTCTGCTACAGCAGGCTACTGAGCAACAGGCTCAGCAAGGGGCCATGGAGCCGTTGGCTAGCGTTTTGGCTAAGGTAAACATCAAGTTCCCTACATTCAAAGGACTCTCTTCAGAAGATGCTGACGACCATGCAAGGACGTTTGTATCTCTCTGTAGGGGTCGTGGTCTTAACAGGGAAGATGCTTATTTGGTACTCTTTCCATCCACCTTGGATGGCTTAGCAGACAAATGGTACAGCCAGTTTGCAGAAAACCATTTTGCAACTTGGGCAGCCTTAAGACAACAGTTCTGTGCAGCTTTCAGGCCAGGTGACTATCGGGAGAAGGTGTTGGATGAGTTGGCCAACATGGTGCTCCAGCTAGAGGAGACGTTTGCCGAACTTACGACGAAAACCAAGTCTCTGGTTACCAAGCTTCCCCAGCAACCAGGTGAATTTATGGTTAAGAAGTGGGTGGAGAAGGCGTTTCCCAAAACTTTTCAGCAAAAACTACGAGAGTCTCCGACCTGACGCCACTCTGGAGGAGTTCATCGCAGCTGCTACGAGGATAGAGGGGGCTAGGAAGCTGTTCACCAACCCCCCTCACATAGAGACCCCCTCTGTGTTTTTGGAAAGTCCTTATCCTTTAACCTCTTTACGCAGGGAACTGGAAGCCCTAAAGTTAGAGCGAGCTCTTCAAGAGGAGAGGTCCTTCTCTCTTAGACATGAGAAGCCTCCACATCACGAGGCACTGGAACAGATCAAGCGCGAGCTAGAAGAGCTCAAGGGTCAGCAAGAGACTAAGGCTACGGTTTGGTGTAGCTCATGCCGCTCTCCAAGGCACCCTCCACAGGAATGCCCCCTTCGGGTTTACTGCCACTTCTGTGAAAAATCTGGACATGAGGACAAGGACTGTTACTACCTCAAGGGATTGCGACAAATACAACAAAGTCTTCGTCCTACCCTTCAACAAGGGACAGCTCTTGCATCCAACATGGTTTCTCCCTGTGGCCATCCACACCATATGCCATCGTTGCAGACAGCCTCTCCTATGCAAGGTATGCAAAGTACTTTTCCGTCTCAGAGCTTTTATCATACCCATGCTCTCTTATCCCCTCAAAACTTCTATGCCTCCACCTCCAACTCCATGCACCAGGAGCAAGAACCACCTCGTCCGTCGACTCGCCCTTTGAATCGGCCCATTTTGTGCTACAGATGCGGGGAATATGGGCATTACCAAAGCAAATGCCCCCTGCCAGAAGGGTCCCCTCCTTGCCGTCATTGCCCAGAAACGAAGGATCACTACAATAAGGATTGCCCTAAACTTCGTGCATCCACGGCTTCGAACTCAAGTCAAAGCCAGAATGATTTTGCCTTTCCCAAGCTCAACTCGATAGCAGTGAGCACCGTTTCTCAGCCGCCCCCTTCTATCCACGTGGTTACCCCTCAAAATAAGACACCGCAGTTCGCAGAGGAGCCATCGGGCGTCCTCACCCGGGCCCAGAGAGCCGCTCTCGGTCTTACCATTGCAGCAAGTTCAACTCCCCCACACAGTCTCACACCGGTGGTTACCCTGCCTGCAGCTGCAGCTGTTAACAAGCCATCCCCCAGTTGCATGAAAGAATCCAAATCTTTGCTCTCCGATATTGATGACGCTTTCTTGGAAGCAGTTTCCGATCTACAAAAGATCAAGGTACCCAAAACCACCGGTAGAACAGGAAAAGATTATAGCAGAGACAGTCTTGAAGAACACCTTCCAACAAGTGTCCCTCTATGACATGCTGCGACTAGATGCAAATTTTAGAAGTGACACCCTTGCTGTTATTCAATCACTTTATCCTGGAGCAGGTCCTAGTGGCGGGCACCTCCCAGTGCGACCATTAGAGTCCTGTATGATATCCAATCCCGCTGCTCCACTCACTGATTATAGAAGCCCTCGCCTGAGAGTGTCCGTTTTGGGTCGGCAATTCTCAGGAGTGATAGTGTATGGTGGATCTGGCATCAACTTGATGCCCAAGTTCACTATGTTAGCTCTAGGTCTACAGCCTACTCACCGTGCTTCCTTCACAGTTACATTGGCCGACCAACGGACAGTCTACCCAATGGGCATAGTGGACAATGTGCCTCTGCAGGTACAGGACTTTACTTTTAACTTGGATTTTGGTGTGGTTCATCTTCCCTAGGTTGAGGGCGGATTTCCTTTGCTCATTGGAAGACCATGGCTGCGACACACTAAAGCACTTCATGATTGGGGAAACGATGCAATGTGGATACATACTTCTGGCTCCCCGATGCAACCCATTCTCTTAGAAGGAGGTATGAATCCCATGGTGCAGCAAGTTTCTTTGTCAATGGAAACCAACCCTGAACAAGAACAGCCTACTACACCTGAAGGGTCAGATGAGGATCTGTTAAGTTGGTTGGATGCTACCAAATCTATGCCTTGTTATGGAGTCTCTATTCACTCTTTGCCGGCAGGTACACCCTCTTCCAATGTTTCCTTGGTGGACGCCTTTGAATTTGGTACACCTATGAAGAATCATAGAAGCGGGAAGAAATCACCGCTACAGGAGTTCACCCCCCTTCAAACATCAGTGGTGTTTGCGTCTACGACGAGAACAAAGCTCTCCTCTGGGTCTGGCGAACTCCCTTCACAGAGCCCGGCTTGCTTGAAGAATTCCCTCCTCTTGATAGTTGTCTTGCTCATGGTACATGCTCTTGCTCTGCATCGACTACTGCGCTCTGTAGCAACTCAACTTTCAGCTCTTGCTCTCCATCAACTGCCGCGCTTTGTAGCCTATCAACTTTCAATTAGGCCTTCATTTTTTCCCCTCGCCCCTAGTCCCCATGCCCACTCACCCTCGCCCCTAAGTCCCTTGCCCTCGCCCCTACCCACCCCCTACCACTCACCCTCGCCCCTACCCCCTACTCAGCCCTCTCTTGCCCTTGCCCCTACCCACCCCTCCCTTCCACTTGCCCCTAACCAGTCCCCCACTCACCCTCGCCCCTACCCACCCTCTCTCAACCTCGCCCCTACCCAATCCCAATCCCACCCCCTCACCCCTCGCCCCTACCCACCCCCTCACCCCTACCCTCTGTCAACCCTCACCCCTACCCACCCACCCCCTCTCGCCCCTACCCTCTCTTGCCCTCGCCCCTACCCACCCCACCCCTCTCGCCCCTAACCTCTCTTGCCCTCGCCCCTACCCACCCCCTGCCACCACTCGCCCTATCTAAACTTCCCCACCCCTCTCAGCCTCAGCTTCATCTCCCCCACCCCGCTGATCTACATTGTGCCTTTAGTAGCCTCAAGCTCCCTTTGCAACCTAAGAAATCTCATCAAAGAGTCTGCATTCCAATCTGCTTCGTGAACCCTTCATGCTCTGCCTCAACAACTACGACTGGCCTCTGCAACTCCTTCAGGAGCCTCTCATATCCTCCTTCATAGCAACTACACTTCATTGGTTTTTAGCTCGAGAAGTGCCAAGAGTTTGCTACAGCTCTTCACACTCTACTTGGAAATTCCTAGAATTCTCCTGAACTGTCATCATCTCTGCATAAGAATCCGCCATCCTGTGTTCGAGCAGAGAAACCTCCTCCTCCAAGTGTTGAATTCTATTGCCAACTGCAATCATTTCTTGCATGGTTGGGCCAAGCACTTGCTTCAAGAAAGATCTACATGCGGTACCTACTGGTTTTATTTCACAGTTTTTCAATATTTCCTAGTTTTTCAATATTTCCTCTCACCGAGACGGTGAGCGGTCTTGTGGCGGGCAACTTGTAGCAGGCTATAGTGTCACTTTCACAGGACACTCAATTAGTATAGTTGGTCCGGTGTGAACCGTCTGGTCTGGTTCACACTGGACGGACTCTCTGGGTTGGGCTGGGCAGTGACACGTGGTAGGATACGGACGGTGGTCTAGTGGACATCGCGGCCAAGTCACCACCACCACTCACTTTGGAGATTGTCTTAGGTGGCTGACATTTATGGGCCGTTGGGTCATTATCATCATCTTCTTCCATCTTCGACGCATCTTTACGTAGTTGTCTAGAGTGAGTCTATACACAGAGCACGTCTTCACCATCCCGGAACAATTGAGCCTCGACACCCCCATTGTACCTGTGATCCTGGGCTGGAGCTGAGTGTGTTGCGACGCCAGAGTCTGTATCAGTCTTTGAGATAGTCGAGTCATATGTTCTGGTCTGCTGTTGTGTCTTTGTGAGCTCTGTTGATGTCTATTGTTTCCTTTCTGTTCAGTCTGTTTGAGTGAGATTGTCACGCATATTGCACTGAGGACCACCCACTGTAGAGAGCACGACACATTATCCGCGCTACATAAAGGTCTGCAACGCTTGCTTCTTTGGGCCGCGCCGACGAAAGCGACACAAAGTCTTTTGTGGCTCCTTCGATGCTTCAACTTCGTCTAGAGTCATGCTTCTTTCTTCTTCAAGAATCTCCATGGCTGAAAATTCCTGAAACCATTTCCAACACAAAACCATGAACATACCCATTCATTGTAAAGTGAGTGGAAAAAATCTTGTCTTTCTTAAAGACTGTGCATGCAATGTAGATGAACAAAGAGACGGAGTGCGAACCCGTTCACCACACACACACAAACAATGAGATCGAATCTTTCTCTTTTGATCTAAAGCAATCAACTGTGGCAATTCACAACGGAAATGCCCATGCTTGGTGCTCATACTTTCATGTTCTCGTTCTACAACTGTGTCGTGCCAAGGAAGAGACAGGGAATGTGACTTCCTTGAATGCATACTTTTCAGTTTTTCATGAAAAATCCGCATACATTTATGCTCATCCATGAGTGAAACGTGCTGAACGTACAATATGTCATGCCTAGGAAAAGGGATCACATAAAGACGTTGACTAAAATACAGGAAACGATCACGAATGAAACACTCGAACAATGCATGCGTATCAATCATGCGAACACATAATACTTCCTGTGAGGGTTCTTTGGACCTAGGCTTGAGAGCCAAGATCGGTTCTTCTTGAGTGATCGAATCGTCCTGTGGGGGTTCTTTGGTCCTCGACCGAAAGCCAAGATCGGTTCTTCGTGATTGATCGAATCTACAACGAGGTTAGCTTTGCTAGAAAAAGCATCCACTAACACATCATCCTTGTAAACAATCACATCTTCTTCATGCAACTCATCATGCTTGTGAGAAATCACATCTTGATCATGCAAATCATCATGCTTGTGAGAAATGACATTTTGATCATGGAGATCATCATGCTTGTCATTGTCATCCAAATCATCATGCAAATCATTATCATTCAAATCATCATGCAAATCATGTGTATCATGCTTTGGAGAAGAAGAGACTGAGAGAGTCTCCTTTTCCCAAATCTCTTGCATCTGTGCCTGAACTTGAGAAAAGAGTCGCAACATCTCTTGCATTCTTGCTTTGTTCTCGCGATCAAATCTTGCTTGACTTTCTTTTTCTTCCAAGTCGTACTGACGCTCTATGGCTGCCATTTCTTGTTCGTAGTCACGATCTATGGCTACCATTTCTTCTGCTTCTCTTTCTTCGCGTTCTAACTTTCTTTCTAGAAACAAGTGGTCCAACTCCTCCCTAGGAGTTAGCGCAATCCTTGACGTAGATGGGGAAGGGGGAGGGTCGGAAAAACCTCCTGGTGGGGAAAATTCTTCTTCGCCTCTCTCATGCTCATCACCTCTACGCGAAGTATCCATTCCGCTTCGAGTGATGACCATCCACTGAAGTCTTGGGTTCTTGTGGTCTTGGGTTCTTGTGGTCTTGGGTTCTTGGGTTCACGAGGAGCTTGAGTTCTTGCGGGTCTTGGGTTCTTGGGTTCTTGAGTTCACGAGGAACTTAGGTTCTTGGGGGTCTTGGTTCTTGAGGTTCTTGAGGTTCTTGAGGGTTTTCTTTCGCTTGCAATCTGTGTTTGAGAAGGATCTTCTCTATACCCGAGTTCTACTCTTTTCTGCGGGCGCACCCCTTGGCGGCCTTGCGCTCACACCAAGGTTTCTTTTTCCCACCTCACGTCGATTGGCCGGCCGCTAAGTGCACGTTCTGCTCTCAATGAGTGAAAAGAGACACAAGGGGAGGCTGGACAAGCCGTTCTTTCCTGGGATTCCTGTCACTCTTCAAAAACACGATTAGGAATCGACACGCCCAAGCGAACTTGGGTTTTGAGCGACCTCAACAAGCAAAAAAAAATTTCTTGTGATTCTTGTGGTTCTTTCCTTGAGTGATACAGAACACTGCCAAAGCTCTGATACCAATGTTAGGTGCAACGGAATGAATGTTTGCGCTTTGCTCAAGATGAGTGCTCCGAACTATGCTCAAGGTTCCTTTTGTTCTTATGGAAGGGAGAGCCTTCCGTTCTTAGTGAGAGAATGCTATGATCACAAACAAAGTGAATGGACACTGTGCGTGCAAGTGTATGAGACTGAGAGAGAGAGAGAGAGAAGAGAGATACGACACCAGAGACGTTGTAGAACCCTCCTCCAAAGGCCCCACTCTCGTCGGCGAGAGTGGTCTACTTGTGATTGCACAAACTGGTACAAACTGAATGCATGTGACTGATGCATGTCTAGGCTATGTCGACGATCACGATGGGGATGACGACACTGGTCTAAAGGCTGAAATCTGTAAGTGAGTATCTGCTATCCAAAAACGGTATGGGCTGAAATCTGCGACTAGTCCAAAAACGCTGATTTTGGGGCTGTTTCTGTAGGTCTTTGTCGCTGAAAATCTGCAGGTTTAGGGCTGAAAACTGAGTTTCTTAAAGGCTGAAAACTGATGGTCCTTTCGGGCTGAATCTGCTACTCCTTAGGGCTGAACTTGCAGGTTCTTCATGGCTGAAAAACGCTGCATTGGTGTGGCTGAAAACGCTGTGATCTGTAAAAACGCTAGGGAAAAGCTGATGTCTGTCAAAAATGCTAGGCTGCTGGGCTTCTGGCGATGATCTCCGTGATGAGAAAACGCTAGGGGATGGGGTCTGTGGCGATGGTGTCCTGATGTAAAAATGCGAGGCTGATGCACTCCAGAAACGCTAGGTGGGGGATGGTCTTTGCTTGGAGGAAATCCACCAAGGTCTTGTTGGAGAAGTTGCCTGCTGAGCTTGGCTCCTGTTGCCTCTTCTGCCATTTAGTGCTAGCTTAGGTTTGCTTATATACAAACTTACTCAATTTGCCCTACCTACTTTCCAACAAAAGTCACTTAAAAATAATAAGTGAAAAATAGGTAAAATAGGCTAAATGCACTGGAAAATTCCCCTAACTGATTGTGATGGGAATGCTTATGATCATGCTGTGTGTAACCAGAGGAAATGCATCTACACTAAGTAACTTGGCATGCACGGTCTACGAATAGACTCACAAAAGTGCCAGATCACTTCTAAATCTAGACTGACTAGACTGATTGAACCCTGATCATACTGTAGCTTGTCCACGGATACATAGGGTTAGATGTGTCACGTGACACAATGTGTGTCCAATCATGATAGTGCGATAATTCCTAGACTCCATAGGGTCTCCCGACTTGAAGATAGGTACAATAGTAGATAGGCTCCAAGTATCAGGCAAGCCCTCACACAGGGCACAGTTAAACATAACTGCTAGAAGCTCTGCTAATAGATCTTTGGCATGCGTGAAATGCTCAGCCACTAAGCCATCATGATCATATGCTCTCCCCGTCCTCATCCTGTTAAGGGCCTTTCTCACCATCTCAGCGGTGAGAAAAGCACATGTGTGTGGGCATGGATCGGGGGGGTTGCTCAGGAACTGTGTACAGAGATGATGCATATTGGCCCCTTTTCTATTTTGGATGATGACATATGGGAGTTCTCTAGAGATCATCATTCTAGGGGATTTCAATGCTAGGATTGCCCATCATCAGACAATATTTTATGATACTTCAGAGTAGATGTTGAGGGAGTTGGATGTTGCAGAGACGGGCCTATCCAGACTATCACAGGATGGGGAATACACTGAGTATGGGTGATACTTGATAGACATGTTGGAGAGAGAGAGAGAGAGAGAGAGAGAGAGAGAGAGAGAGAGAGAGAGAGAGAGAGAGAGAGAGAGAGAGAGAGAGAGAGAGAGAGAGAGAGAGAGAGAGAGAGAGAGAGAGAGAGAGAGATGATATGATATGATATATTAACGTCTTCAAAAGGCCAAAATGACCTATGAGGCCATCAGATACCAACTCCTGTATCGGCTCTACCCATGTCCTCCTGGTGTCCAACTGTATAAGATGCTGACGAATGAGTCTAGTGATCTCCGTCCGTGTGACTGGCAGGGAGGGTGCATCCAGGGAATACTGAAAGGGAGGCAATCTATCCATGCTGAGACCATGCCTCTGAAACCATGAGGTCATCTGTGCATACCAACATGATGCATCTCCCTGCATCGCTAACTGTCTAGAGGACTCAAGAGCCAGTCTAGTATATCTGCCTCTATGTGTATCCCATAGACTGTGCATAAAGGACACTGATCTGGTAAGAGCCTCAATCCCTATAGGAGGGGTGGCTACTTCCGCTCGAATAATCGCATGTGGTACAGAGGCCTTGGCTCTAATCATTCGGGATATCATAAATACCAAGGGTCTCTCCATGTTCCTCCAACTGTCATGATTCACAGATGGTCCCCAAACTTGGACCCCATAAAGCATAGCTGAAGCAACCAAAGTATCAAAGAGCCATAGTTTTGTTCGTAGTTTTTGAAACTGAACCTGCGAACACATCCTCTCTAGCCCTCCCAATGCCGCATAGGCTCTGGATAGTCTAGTCTCTGCTGCTCTCCTCAGGGTAAACCTCGGTCCCGTGAATACCACCCCCAGATATGTATATTCATCTGTGTACTCCACAGTGTCCTGGCCATATACGAGTGTAGGTGCCGATCTCTTGACCCATTGTGGTGTGGTGTTAAACACCATAACCTTGGTTTTACCAAGGTTCACAGACAGTCCACTATCCTCTGCAAAGTTGTGCAATGCATCCAAATGTCTTTGCATGCCCTCTGGCGACTCTGACATCAACACAATATCATCAGCATATAATAATAAAGGGATCCATGTCCCTGCCAGCTGAGCGCCTCTGTCACCCTCTCTGTCAATGTAGTCAGAGACCTCATCTACATACATACCAAAAAGTGTAGGGGACAAAGGACACCCCTGTTTCACTCCAATAGTGGAATGAACAATGTCAGAAATCCCCTCAAGAGTGCGTACCTGGCCAGTCTCACTGAGCCGTATAAAGCCATGATCCCCCATATGATCTTTGTGGGTACTCCCAACTTCAGTAGCCTGTGCATCAATCTGGCCCTTGGCACTGTGTCAAATGCCTTGCGGAAGTCCACAAAGCAATAATACATCCGTCTCCCATGTGCCCGACCCTCCTCAATAATGGCTCTGAGTGTAAGAATATGGTCCAAAGTGGAGAAACCCCTCCTAAATCCAGCCTGTCCTGCTGCTCGTATGCCCTCATTTTCTGCCCATTTACTCAGTTTTTGTTCAAGAATGGATGCATACAAACGTGCCAATGTGTGCCCTATCATAATAGTACGGTAGTTCCCTGGCACTGTGGGGTCCCTTGCCTTGAAAAGAGGTACAATAGTAGATAATCTCCAGGACACGGGTAGTCCCTCACACATGACACGGTTAAACAACCGTGCAAGAACCTCTGACAGTAAATCTCTAGCATGTATCAAGTGCTCTGCCACCAAACCATCATGATCATATGCTCTCCTAGTCCTCATCCTGTCAATGGCGTCCTTCACCATCTCAGTGGTAAAGAAGGTACCAATGGCTGGACATGGCTCTAGAGGGTCTGGTAATGGTGGTTGCCCAGGTACTGTATATAATGATGCTGCATATTGACCCCAAATCTCGGGAGAGGTAATCATTGGAGGAGGTGAGTGCTCATGGAAGAGACGCCAGGCCTCACTTGAATCTCGGCTCAAAAAGAGCTGATACAAATCACGTTCCATCTGGGCTAAAAAGGCCCGCTTTTTCTGTCGCACTAAACGCCGAAGGGCAATCCGAGACTGTCTATATGTAATGACTCCAAGTATAAGCTCGCTCTGAATCTGAACTCTCATCTCTCTGCACTCCTCATCATACCAACTATTCTGAGGCATGTTCCCAGAACGTCTTCTCTGATCTGGTTGAGTGTGTGGGTATGCCTCTGCTGCTGCCCCATGCAAGATCTCCGTCAATAAAGTGTCAATAAAGTGGTGATCTCCTCCACTATATATACAGGCTCGGCTGCCCCCATCCGTCTGTAAATCTCTTCCACATAAACTGAATCCGTCTCTGGTGTAAAAGTATACCGTGTGTGTGCACTCCTCCGTGGTGTCTGAGAGACGCTATATTGGAAAGAGACTGAAAAAGTCAGGAAAGCATGGTCCACTGCTACTCCAATAGGCCTAGGGCCCACACTGAGATCGTGAATATGAGAGATGAAGCTCGGTGAAGTCATGACATAGTCCACTGTACTGGCCCCATGTCTGTGTGGAAAGCATGTGAATCCCCCAGACGAAGGAAAAATCTCTAGACCATTAAGTATGGCCAGACCATGGGTAGTTGTCATCTCCATGAGATATCTCCCATACTCTGTGTGCTCTTTATCCTGTGAGTGTCTGTCAAGTCCCATCTCCGATTTATCCATCTCTCTAAGCATCTCCTCCGAGGTATCATAAAATACCGTTTGGGAGTTGGCCGTCCTGGCATTAAAGTCTCCCAAGAGAATGATATTTCTATCTCTAGAGAACTCCCATATGTCATCATCAAGTATAGAGAAAGGGGATTGCCCTCTAGGTGAGGTATAGACTGATGTGCTAGGGGGAAAGTAACATATAGCAATGTATAAGAATCTGCTTGTCTCAGCTCTCAGTCTCACCCACATGTATCTCGCCTGGTCATCTCTCCGGACAATCTGTAATAGCGGCTGCAACTCTTCCTTGAATAAGACTGCTACCCCTTGTGAACCTCGACTTCCATGCTGGGATCTTGCGTCTGGCCGACAAGCTGTCTCCCATAAATAACCAGTCACACTTGGCATCAACTGTCCAGATTTTTGATGTGTCTCTGAGTAAAAGACAATGTCTCTATCTCTGAAGCTATCTTCAAAGGCACCCACATCCAGCCTATATGATCCATTACAATTCCATGCCGCCATCCGGAGTGTGGTCCCATATGTCTCGCACCATCATGCTGTGCGTTTTTCCAAAACCACTACTTTCCCTCCTCTGTAAAAGGCAATTTTTCCCTTCTCCCTTGTTGCCTTGATCTCTGGCATGAACTCTTGCATATGTGGTATTTGTGCTAAAGTAAGGTCATCCCCCATAAATATTCCAGTTTTCTTAAGTGCTGGTCTCTTCTTCAGGAATTCCTTCCTTGTTTCCAAAGTCGGGAAACGCAAAATAAGTGCTTTCTCTTTGACGTTTCCCTTCTCATCCACTCCCTTCTTTCCTACTCTCCAAGCACCTGTGTGCATAGGTTCCGGGATGCCCATGCGCTGCAAGAGTTCCTTCACTTCGTCTTCTACATTTTCGGTGTCTTTGATACCGGTAATACGCACATGGAGGGCTCTAGTCCTCCTCTTCTGTTCCTCCTCAATGGTCATATTGATGATGGTAGAAGTCTGTGCGGCTTCTGGCATCCGGGCCTTCCCTTTCTTTGCACCTTTGATCCATTTTTCTGCTTCATCAACTTTCTCCTGTGTTTTAACAAGGCGCTCCGCCCATGAGGAAGCCTCTTTCGAGTTTTGTTCTTCTCCTTCGCGCAGAGTTTTCACCTGCTCCTTAATATCTTCGAGCTCCTTTAACATCGAGGGCTGATTTTCCCCTTCCGTTTTGGGCATAATTTTGCAAGCTGCAAGTTCCCCTTTAAGCTCTGCAATCACTGTATCTTTTTCCTTCATGCATTTTTCCACATTGGTTTTCCAAGATTCAAAGCTTGTAATTGCCTCATCCAACTTTTTCTGCATAATACATTCCATTACATTCACTTCTGCACGCATTAGAGCCTGCATCTCCCCTTTCACAGATAGATACATCTCATCATGCCTACCAAGCATCGCTTTATCTAATTCTTTCCTCATATCTGCATACATAGAATTGTTATAACCATTTGCGTTTGCGTACATCTCTTTCCTGATGTCATCTCTCATAAAGCTGAGCTCAGATTTAATCATCACTTGAACCCTTTCCATCATCAAATCATCTTGGACTCTGACGGTTTTCCTTCTCGCAGTGAGCTTGGCGAGAGTATACTATCTCTGTTCCTCCGCTTGAAAGTCGCTTTCATTTTTTGTGGGGTGGTGAAGCCACTTGCATCACCATCCTCGACTGGTTGGTCCATCTTAGAAAGAAGAACAAAGCGAGCATTGAGTCAAGGCCCTCACCAGCGGACGCCCTGGTTGGCCTCGCCCTAGTCACCAGGTACTTGCCCTCGTCCTGGCTGACTCCTCGCCCTAGCCCTGGCAGGCTGGTCTCGTCCCGCCCTCCTGACACAGGACCAGCAGCTTGCCCAGGCCTAGCAGCTCGCCCTTGATCAGGTTCAGCAGCTCGCCCAGGACTCTCGTCCAGCAGAGAGAAAGCTCGCCCCCTCGTCCATCGTCCAGCAGGTTGGCAACACGACTGCTCACCCTCGCCTCAGCCAGCTCGCCTTCGCCCGCGATCCTCGCCAAGAGCCTGCTCGCCTTCGCCCTGAGCCTGCTCGCTCTCGCCTCAGCCAGCTTGTCCCTCGCCTCAGCCTGCTCGTCCCTCGTCCCACGTCTGAGCCTGCTCGTCCCTCGTCCACAACAGGTCGCCCTCGTCCCTCGTCCACAGCAGAGGTCGCCCTCGCCACATCAGGTCGTCCTCGCCCTCGTCCACAGTAGAGGTCGCCCTCGCCCTCCAAAGAGAGCCAAAACCAGAAAGACGCACAGAGAGAGAGAGAGAGAGAGAGAGAGAGAGAGAGAGAGAGAGAGAGAGAGAGAGAGAGAGAGAGAGAGAGAGAGAGAGAGAGAGAGAGAGAGATGCACTGAACCAATCAACCAAGGCAATGAGATAACAGATGATAATACAATGGGGGACTGAGGGTTTTTATATAGAAACCTCAGTAAATGGTCCTACCCAGACTTTGACAAATAAGTGAAATAAATCCCTAAAAGCCAAATTAAATACTGGCACACTAGGCATTTCACTTGAGATGCCTAAACTTTAACAATTTGATGATGAAAGGAAAACCTACTTTTGAGCCCAACAAACCCAAAGCGTCTCCTCCTGATTCACTTCCAAACAGCAGTCAAACTCCTCAACAGTGTTGACTAACTCCTAACCAACGGGAACCTCTTCAACAAGAAGACAAATGGTTCTGTTGTTTCATGATTGGACATACTTTCCTCCACTGTCCAAAACGCACAAATATTTCTCCGACTGAACAATCACCTGCGAAGAAAGGTAAACCATCTATCCAACTCATACATAACGTTTATGGTGTGTCTTCTCAGGATTCATTCAAAGAGTTATGCAGAGTGGAGGCAAAATACAAGGCAATGCAGCTTTGATCTTCTTTAATTCCGGAGCTTTTGAGAAATTTATTTTTGCCGGTTTTATCAATGGTTTAGGCATTGATTTTGATCATCTGGGATCTTAAAGAGTATGGGTTTGCCACAGAAGACACTAGCAAGTTCACTTCTCTTATTGGTTTCTAGCCAATTTCAATCCATAATTCAAGGATATGATGGCTCGCTTGATTTCCACATCATGAAGTTATCTAATTGTGATGCTTTGCCTTGGCGGCATCAGTATGATGCTACTATTGTAGTGCGGCAAAGGATCATTACCATTCTACATTATGACAAATTGATCGTTCTTGGAGTTTGCTGTTTGAAAACTCTTCCCCATGAATCTCTTTTCGGTGCTTTGCTTATAAATATTTCTATTTTCTTTAATTGGTATCTGAACTTGTTTGATCCTGATTGGACTTGCTTGCACCTGTTGGAATCTGTCTGAACCTGTCTGAATTTCTCAACTCATTTTGTCTTGTTTGTATCTACGAGACCCGCTTTGAGCGGTTTAGACACGGGATAATGGTGGGACCAAGTACAAGACCTGTGATAACAGTTATTTGTATGGCTGGACATAGTCCAGGACCTATACCCCCGACCCGACGCAATGGTGGGACCCATCCAGGTTCTGTTGCGGCGTTTATCTTGAACTATTGGATGTAAGTCTCGGACCTGTTCTACCCAAGCCCCCGCTTAATGGTTGGACAGATCTCTAAGACCCATTATGATGGGTCTGATTGAGCGGTTGCTAGGACTTGCTTTACACAGTCTATGTGACATTTTAGTTTTCTTTGTGCAGCCAATGCATGTGTGGGTTGCATGGCATCCGTGTACAACAAGTCATTAAGCCAAGAGCGAAGGGAGCAGTAGATGACCGTCTAGATTTCAGCCCCGGCAGCTGCAAAACACGTCGCATTCTGGGATTGTAAGACAGTTGATGCAATAGATGCTGACGTGGCAGATTTTTACATGGGGACAATTTTTTGCGACAGTCATTAGTAACGTCCTTTTAGCACAAGCTGTAAATAGCACTTGCTTTTATAGTTTCTTTTAAGCGAAGTGCCCATAAATTAGAGGCCAAGGGCCAGTTCTAACTTAGATCTGGTGTGTGTGGTCACATAGAATAGTTATAGTCGCGACAGTGCAATGATAAATTGAAGAAACACCACCAGGGGCGTCTATTATTTGGGGGCAAATACTTTAATGCCCCATTCTGTGTGATCAAGTGTAAAGCATTTTAGTTCTTTCCAATTGTTTAAAGTCTGTTCCAGTTGCATATTAGTTTGTATTATTGATTATTTTCGTTGGCATGTGGTGCCGGCCGGTTTCATCTAGTGCTAGTCTGCCTTGTCCAATGATCCCAAGTCCAATGTATTGCTCGCCCATGGTCTCATACAAAACTAGAGACGCTCTTGGGAGCCTGCTTGAAATTTATCACAGAAGGCACCACCAATTTATCCCTCCCAAAAGTCCACCACCACCATTACCTGCTCCTTCAGTAACCTCAACATCCTCTCCATCATAATTCCCTCACTCAAACAACCTCCTCTCTGCCCTCAGTCACAACAGCCGACATGGAGGACATCATTGCTTGCATCCCCTCACTCAATGACCTGCTCTGTGTCAGCCACAACAGCTGACATAGAGGACGAGCTACCCAATATATTGGCGGGGGTCTACGTCAAGTAGGGGGGTTTCAACGTCAAGTTTTCTGTCACAAAGTGATGATGTGGTGGACAGCAGAAACCCTAGTTTTTGCCAGAAACCCTAAAATTCTTGCAAACCCTAATTTTTGCCAGAAACCCTAATTTCCGGAAATCGCGGAGGCGGATTATTATTATTATTATTATTTTTTTTGGGAAAATGATGAGCGACGCAAATTTCGCTTTTTCTCTACTTAAATGAGAAAGAGAGAGAGAATGCTTTTGCTTTCATGTTTTGACTCTCTGTGAGAGAGAGAGAGCAATTGCTTTTGATTTTAAAAGCTTTTGGGGCTCTGCTTTTGGGCATCCCTTGTAACCTTTAAATTAGTGGTGAGGGCCTCACTTCTCAGGGCATCTGGACGCAGAGTCTGAGAGTGAAACCCTAACCGCTCTCTTGTACTTTGATGATTGATTAATATAAAAAGAAATACCGAAAGGGGCGCCAGTCTTTGGGGCCAATATCTCTAAGCACGGAACTCCGTCGGGCCAGTGCAAATCTATTGTGATCTGTGAATTGTTTTGAAGTGGTTATTTGGTGCTGTCGCGGTTGATTCTTGACTTGGAGTGTCCAAGTCTGTTACAGTGGTATCAGAGCACGGCCGATTTCTCTTCTACGGGAAATCCAATCCCCGAATTTTTTTTCTGCGGCACCTATGGCTTCAAGCAATGATCAGTCGACTCCCTCTGCATCTGGAGATGCGGGCTGGGATCACAACGAAGATTCAGACAGAGAGTATGGCCCGCCTCGGCCTACTCAGGCGGAGCAAAGAGAGATGGAGCGTCGTCAATTGATTGGCAATGCATCAAAGATGATGCTCAATTTTGCCAAGGACCCGAAGATGGCAAAATATATGAACTAGACCTCTTTGAAAGAGGTACAGATGGAGTGGCAGAGAACCACAACACCACTCCCGAAAGCCGCCCTCAAGAAACCTTCTACCTCCAAGAAATATACGGAGAAGGAACTGGAGAACGTGGTTGATGCACGGATTGCTCAGCTTTTTGACATGCAAAAGAAAGCCAAAAAGCACGGCAAAAAGCAGAAGAAAGGCACTGACTTCCCGGGATATTTGGGTCGTCGGTCGACATTTGGCAAGGCAAAGAAATTGAAGAAGCGCGTCAAGTTTGAAGACCTACCCAGTTCTTCTTCTTCTTCTTCTGACAGTTCTTCTAGCTCCTCGGATTCGAGCGAAGAAGACAGAAAAGGTAAAAAGCGAAGCAAGAAGCAACGCTTTGGAAAGGGCAAGAAAAAGGCAAAGAAGGCTACATCTCGCCCAGAGACTAACAGTTCTTCTGAGGACTCGTCTACAGACAGCTCAGATTCCGATGACGGAAAGTTTTATGCGAACAAGAAGAATTTTTACAAAGCCAACCAGTATGACTTTCTCGAAGATAAAAGCAAGAAAGTCCGAGAGTTCAAAGAAGGTGGCCACTCGATCAAGTTTGATACTTTTTCAGGATACTCGGATGCTTCGAAGGCTGTGTCTTTTTTCAGCAGTTTGACATCACTTTCGCGGGAGGACGCTATTCAGAGCACTCCAAGATTCGGAGAGCTGCCTCTTACTCTAAGGGGAATGCTCGTACTTGGTGGTCCACGCTTCTATTAAGCAAGACTGTGTCAGTTACATGGCTGAAATTCAAGAGGCTTTTTATTTCGTCTTGGTTGACTCAAGAGTATGAACGCGATAAACGAGCTGCTTGAAACCATCTTCAGATGACCAAGAGAAATACAGTGGATGCTTATTGTGAGAGATTCTGGAGCTCTTTTCTACCCGCCTCTTCATTGAAGAAGATCTCGTTCAGAGAACAGATTGAGCGGTTTACCTTGGGTCTACCTACAGGGATCCGAGATCACTGCTTGGAACAGAAGTTAGCTTCACTTTGGCAGTCTGACCTACCCCACCGATGAGGTCATGACACAACGAGCTGAACAGACTTCAGCGAATGAGAGTAGAAAGAGAAAGAGCAACCCAGAAAAGAAGGATGCACGACCCACGCTTACTCATGAGGAGAGAGCTTGCTTGGAACCATCTTCGGATGACCAAGAAAGATACAATCAATGCTTATTGTGAAAGATTCTGGAGCTCTTTTCTACCCGCCTCTTCATTCAAGAAGATCTCGTTCAGAGAACAGATTGAGCGGTTTACCTTGGGTCTACCTACAGAGATTTGAGATCACTGCTTGGAATAGAAGTCAGCTTCTATTCAGGAGTTGATGAGTCATGCGAAGCGGGGCTTTGCCATTCACTCTAGCAGTTTGACCTACCCCACAGATAAGGCCATGACACAACGAGCCGAACAGACTTCTGGGAATGAACGTAGAAAGAAAAAGAGCAACCCAGAGAAAATAGATGCACAACCCAAGCTTACTCCTGAGGAGCGAGCTCGCTTCATCAGAGAGGGGAAGTGCTTTGGATGCGGGGAACATGGACATATTTCCGCAAAGTGCCCTGATAAGGCACAGAAAGAACAGAATGATAAAGACGACGACAGGTCTGAGAGTTCGAGAGCAGCTGAGGAATGTGGCAGAAAAGGTAGATAGAAAAGCAGAACTGGTACCACATGGCGTGGGACCTGCACCGAATCTAATGAATGAAAGTACAAACTTTGCCGCTTTCGGGGCAAAGTGAAGGATCAGGAAGCTCTTTTGAAGGAGCCAAGGCCAACTTCTTTTCACTTGGAATTGGCGGCTCGATTTGGAACTACGCCCGACAGACTGACGCCACAGGCGGAGGTAGTTCGACTGGCACCCGGATGGGATGTTGCCATTACACCGAGCATTGGCAAACTTTGATTGCAATGACAGGGGTGTTCAGGGCACGCGAGTGACGTTCTACTCAGGATCCCTTGGTACCACAAGAACTACGCCGTGGTTGACTAGCGGACCGAGAAAGCGACTTTGATAAATGAAGGGCCTAGAGATTGTACTTGATGAACTTCAGTTTTCTTACTCATTCTTTTGGGAGAACTGAACAATGGATAAAAGTTGAATATGTATTGACCTGAAGAAAAGAACGCCAAGATTTTTTTTCTCCACGCTCATGCCGATTGCTTTTGAGAGGGCCTGAAGATCATACCATTGATCTGATATCTGGAAGCACGCCACCGAATCGGCCACCTTATCGTGTGAGCCGAGTACAGAATGAAAAGATTATGAACCCAGTGAAAGACCTCTTGGAAAAGGGTCTTGTCCAGCCTAGTACTTCACCGTATTGCTCTCCAGTGTTGTTGGTTTTGAAGAAAGACGGATCTTGGAGAATGAGCATCGATTATAGCACTCTCAACGAAATCACCATCAAGAACAGATTTCCGATTCCTAGGATCGATGATATACTGGACAGGTTACAGGGATCCTCGTGCTTTAGCAGGATTGACTTGAAGAGTGGATATCATCAGATCAGGATAGCGCCAGCAGATGTCTACAAGACAGCTTTTCGGACGACTTTTGGGTTATTTGAGTTTTTGGTGATGCCTTTTGGCTTAACCAATGCTCCTGCGACATTTAACCGGATGATGGATAGGATTTTTCGAGAGTACAGGCTATTTGTTGGCACTTGCTTCGACATCATTGTTTTCTCCAAGAATGAGGCAGAACACAGAGATCATCTGCTTCAAGTCTTTCAGGCATTACGAGATCACACATTAGTGATTAATGCTAAGAAAAGTGAATTTTTCCTACCAGAGATACATTTTTTGGGACACATTGTGTCAACAGCAGGAGTGCAAATGAACCCGGCCAAGATAGAGACTATCCGTGATTGGCCCGATTTGAGGAATGTCCATGAAGTTAGAAGCTTCTTGGGACTGTGTTCGTACTACAGGCGGTTCATACGAAAGTTTGCAGAGGTTGCTTCCCCTTTGCATACCTTGACACAGAAAGGAGTACCTTTTTCGTGGGGACCCACAGAGGTGACTGCCTTTCAGACATTGAAAGAGAAATTCACTACAGGATCATATTTGACTTTGCCGGACTTGCAGAAGTCATTTGAAGTATTTTGTGATGCTTGTGGTCGTAGTCTAGGTACGGTCTTGATGCAAGAAGGCCATGTCATAGCTTACGAGAGCCGTTTGTTCTGTAGGCCGGAGATGACAACACAGATCTATGGGAAAGAGCTTTCGGCGGTTATCCACGCTCTTACTCAGTGGCGGCATTACCTACTCGGAGCGGATTTTACTGTCTTTACAGACCATCAGAGTTTGCGCTACTTCTTGTCACAGAAGCAGCTTTCGGAAAAGCAGATGCGGTGGACGAACATCTTGTCATAGTTCCACTTCCAGATTGTCCATATGCAGGGACAGAAGAATGTGGTGGCAGATGCTTTGTCTCGAAAACCGTTGGTTCTGGCTATTTCCGCGATACATCATAGGAGCTTCGAGGATATGGTCGATCAGTGTGCCACAGATACAGATTTTGCAGATATTTTCACACGGATACGGGATGGGGAGACAGTAGCTGGATACTCCCTTCGGGAAGGCTACTTGATGAAAAAGAATAAGTTGTGCGTTACACAACCGTTGAGGGAAAAGGTTATGACTGATTGCCACTGTCCACCTTTTACGGGTCACCGCGGCATTGCTACCACCATGAAAGGGGTAGAGAGAGATTTCTTTTGGCGGAGACTGAAGAAGGATGTGGAAGAGTTTGTGCGTAGTTGCTTGGTATGCCAGAAGGTCAAGTTTGACAGGCATAAGGCACAGGGATTGTTACAGCCTTTACCCATACCCACCCGCCCCTGGGAAAATATTGAAATGGATTTCATTTTTTTGATCTCCCGAGAATACAGAATGATCATGATGATTTTCCGATTACATGGCACGCCTGAGACGATTGTCTCCGATAGAGACCCCAGATTTATGAGTTTGTTTTGGAAGGCAATTTGGGAGAACATTGGCACGCGGTTGCAGTTCTCGTCATCGTTCCACTTGCAGACTGACAGGCAATCTGAGATTGCCAATTCAGTGATTTTAGATTTATTGAAGTCTTGTATCTCGCATTAGAAGACTCAATGGGAAAAGAACTTACCTTTGGTGGAATTTGCCTACAATAACACGATACACTCTTCGACGGGGAAGACGCCATGTGAGATTGTTGAAACTGCTACGAAGGTTCCATCCTTCTTGAGCACGAAAGATTAGAAATTTGAAGCGGATGAATATTCGCGAGATTTGGATACGGCTTTTGCCAAGGTTCGCGAGACTTTGCAGGAGGCTCAAGAACGAAAGAAAAAGGCAGCAGATCGCCATCGTCGCGACTGGAAACTGAAGGAGGATGATTGGGTGCTCTTACTTTTGAGAAGGCACGCCTAAGAAAGAAAAAGGGAAAGGAGAGGCTTTTTCCAAAGCTTAGTATGTGATACTACGGACCTTTCCAGATTACTGAAAAGATAAATGATGTCTCCTTCCGATTGAAATTGCCAGATACTTGGAGGATTCACAATGCATTTCATGTGAGTCTCTTGAAACCTGTTAAGGGTGATGTGCCTGATGATGGGGAGCCTGATGAGCAACCCAAAGTGGAAGAAAAGGAGGAGATCCTTGTTCCTGAACAGATTTTGGCACATAATGATACAAGTTAAAGTGCGAAGGCGGTTCTTGGTTAAGTTCAAGAACTTTCCTGCATTTGATGCGAAGTGGATGGAGGAGGAGGACCTAGCAGATACTCCTCGGATTGTGAAACTTTACCTCGATGTTTTGGTTTAGCATAGTCTACTCCAAACGAAACCCAGAAACTCAGCTTGGCCGAAGATCTGGTGCAGTGGGATGCACAAGAGGGGAGTCACTCCACTCCTTTGTCAATAGATGCCTCGATTTTGATACTAAAGTCACTGATGTCTCTTTGAGCTTCATGACTTTATGAAATGGAATTCCTGATTATGATACTGATTTGTTCTTGACTTCTTGTGAGTGCAGGAACTGATAGACGAAATGGCTGCAGCATTTTGGTCTACTTGATCTCGAATAGACATGGTTGCAATAGGGGTTAGTCAATCGGACATCGTTGAGGTCCCGATTGGACCTAGATGTGATTGCTAGCTACATTACCGATAAATCATGGTCTAAGATCCGAATGAATGTTGAATGTCATGTGATGTCCTGTGATGTCGTGTGATGTGACTGTCGATTTTGTACATGTGCTAGATGTGTGTTCCTAGTACGTAGGTACTAACAGTCAGTGTCTGCTAAGACAGTTTATGGCTTTTGTCGGTTTTGTAGGTGTAATCGCGGTCGATTACAATGCTTTCAAGAGGGGGGTATGTCACAAAGTGATGACGTGGCGGACAGCAAAAACCCTAATTTCTGCCAGAAACCCTAAAATTCTTGCAAACCCTAATTTTTGCCAAAAACCCTAATTTCCGGAAATCGCGGAGGCGGATTATTAAATTTTTTTTTTGGAAAATGATGAGCGACGCAAATTTCGCTTTTTCTCTACTTAAATGAGAAAGAGAGAGAGAATGCTTTTGCTTTCATGTTTTGACTCTCTGTGAGAGAGAGAGCAATTGCTTTTGATTTTAAAAGCTTTTGGGGCTTTGCTTTTGGGCATCCCTTGTAACCTTTAAATTAGTGGTGAGGGCCTCACTTCTCAGGGCATCTCGACGCAGAGTCTGAGAGTGAAACCCTAACCGCTCTCTTGTACTTTGATGATTGATTAATATAAAAAGAAATACCGAAAGGGGCGCCAGTCTTTGGGGCCAATATCTCTAGGCACGGAACTCCGCCGGGCCAGTGCAAATCTATTGTGATCTGTGAATTGTTTTGAAGTGGTTATTTGGTGCTGTCGCGGTTGATTCTTGACTTGGAGTGTCCAAGTCTGTTACATTTTCCGCCTTCAAGGGACTCTTCACAAAGGATGTAGATGACCATGTGGGAGGTTTTACTCCCTGTGTAAGGGCCAGGGTCTCAACTGACAAGACACCTATTTAGTGATGTTTCCTAGCAGATAAATGGTGCAGTCAATATGGGAAAACCATTTTGCTGGTTGGAGTCTCTCACTGCAACGCTTTCGGATTTGGCAACTATGTGGACTGGGAGGTTGATGAACTACAGAATCTTGTGCGTGGGCTGGCAACAACTTTTGCAGAATTGATTGCACGGGCTAAATCACGGGTGTCTTGCTTCGCTCAACCACCTGGCTGTGACCGAAACCTTTAAACTGCACCTTTGTGTGGCTCAAATTTCTTGTGAAAGTGAAAATGGGAGGCCAAAGTACAATGAGGGCCTTACGGGGCTGTCAGTGTAATTATGGGAGAGTCAAAATGTAGTCAAATTTCAGTTTATATAAAGACAACGGATTAGATAGTAGCAAGAACACCACGATAGATTTATTAGCTTCTTCCAATCAGGAGGCATATGCATTGGGTGCAAAGGTTTATGTGTGGCATTGGAGAGGGTTCAGAGCGTATCTTGAGACATGTTTAAAGTTGTAGCTTACTTATGTGTGGCATTGGAGAGGGTTCAGAGTGTATCTTGAAAACATAGACATGTTTAAAGTTGTAGCTTACATGGGAGAAGATGCGAACAGGTCTTCAGTTTTAAGTGCTTGTGTGCTTCTTAGTTTCCTTTGTAGAAGAGCAGGGCTTATGCTGATCACTGATTTAATGCATATACTCTAATCCCTCTTCCCTCCTCCTTTGCAGAGATATGTAGCTTTGGGTATTTTGTGGCCTTTGCAAATTGCTGCAAGTGTGACAATCATTGTCTTACTCGTATCGCAAGCAGAGAAAGTGAACAAAACATTCAGTAATCTATCTAACTTCCCAAACAATCAATTTTTTCAGTACCTTGTATGTTGTCTGACTTAGTGTATATGGAAATGCATGTAGAAACGGATTATGCTCAGTCCCTTCTGCTAACACTTTCAAGCATGATAGCACCTCTATCAATACCCTTTCTAGTACAGCTTGAAGACTGGAATCCTGCTACCTCTGAGCGTATAGTTTTGTTGAAGCTTTTTTCTCTCAGATTGGTAAATGCGTGCACTTTATTTTACAGGTTTTTCCTCTCTGCTTATCTGCTGTATCTTTTTGTCTAAGCCAACCTCCTCAGCTTTATACAACTAGATTTAATTGATTGCTTTGGCTTAACTCATAAAAGTAGGAGAGCCCTTTTGTACACCCAAGGACTGGCGGTGAGTGGAGATCATAGCTTGGATGATATTTACGGGCACCTGACTTGTATCTCCGTGTTCTTGGTTTTTCTGATGTTTCATGCATGTAAAAGAAGTAAGTAGGAACCAAAACCCAAACACACAAAAGGTGTCCCTATAGCTGTAGCAGGCTACAGTGTCACTTTCACAGGACACTCAGTTAGTACGGTTGGTCTGGCCTGGTTCACACTAGTCGGACTCTGGACGGACTCTCTGGGCTGGGCTGGGCAGTGACACGTGGCAGGATACGGACGGTGGTCTAGTGGACATCGTGGCCAGGTCACCATCACCACTCACTTTGGAGATTGGCTTAGGTGGCTGACATTTATGAGCCTTTGGTTCATTATCATCATCGTCTTCACCTTTGCTCCAGCATCGTCCTCTAGAGCAGTGAGTCTATACACAGAGCACGTCTGCACCATCCCGGCACATCTGAGCCTCGACACCCCCATTGTACCTGAGAGTCCTGGGCTGGAGCTGAGTGTGCTGCCACGCCAGAGTCTGTATCAGTCTTTGAGATAGTCGAGTTATATGTTCTGGTTTGCTGCTGTGTCTTTGAGAGCTCTGTTGACGTCTATTGTTTCCTTTCTGTTCATCTGTTTGAGGGAGATTCAGTTTGTTTGAGTGAGATTGTCATGCACATTGCACTGAGGACCACCCACTGTAGAGAGCACGACACGTTATCCGCGCTACAGGTGCTCTCATTTTGGCGATCACGGTGGGACCTCAAAGGAAGTCTCACTCTTGTGGGGATAGAATCGTGAAGCTAATCGGTTGTTACCTGGCTCTGCACACTTGCTCACACTGTGTAGATAGTCTGCAAGTCTGGTCTGTTCCTCTCTCGCCCTTGGTCCTTGGTCTTGGATCCTGGTCTAGTCCTCGCCTTGGTCCAGCCCTGGTCCTTGGTCTTGGATCCTGGTCTATTCCTCGCCCTGGTCCAGCCCCTGGTCCAGCCCTCCTCATCCTGCCAGCTAGGTGGTCTAGTACTGGTCCTTGGTCTTGGATCTTGGTCTAGTCCTCGCCCTGGTCCAGCCCTCCTCGTCTTGCCAGCTAGGTGCCAGCTAGGTGGTCTAGTATTGGTCTTGGGCCAGGTGGTCTAGTCATATCCTCACCTGTTCTAGCAGTCTTCACTGTTCACTGCATGACACATGCAAGGTGGTCAGTTGAGCGTCAAAGCGCACTACTGAGCCCTATGAAGCACTATAACAGAAGATGCCCGGTGGTATCTAGTAGAAGTTCATTAACCTCATCAACCTTACCTCCACATACGCCATCCCCCATTCCTTCATCTCCCATTCCTTCATCAGGTTCCACATCTTCTAGATCACCTTCTCCAGTAAAGCTCTCCCCTATTCTGCTGCAACAAGGGGCCATGGAGGCGTTGGCTAGCGTGTTGGCCAAGGTAAACATCAAGTTCCCCACCTTCAAAGGACTCTCCTCGGAAGATGCGGACGACCATGCACGGAGGTTCGTATCTCTCTGTAGAGGACGTGGTCTTAACAGGGAAGATGCTTATCTGGTACTTTTTCCTTCCACCTTGGACGGCTTAGCAAACAAATGGTACAGCCAGTTTGCAGAGAACTATTTTGCAACTTGGACAGCCTTAAGACAGCAGTTCTGTGCAGCTTTCAGGCCAGGTGACTACCAGGAGAAGGTGTTGGATGAGTTGGCCAACATGGTGCTCAAGCCAGAGGAGACTTTTGCAGAGCTTATGACTAAGACCAAGTCTCTGGTTGCCAAGCTTCCTCAGCAACCCGGTGAATTCATGGTTAAGAAGTGGGTGGAGAAGGCGCTTGCCAAAAGTTCTCAGCAAAAACTACGAGAGAGTCTCCAATCCGACGCCACTCTGGAGGAGTTCATTGCAGTTGCTACGAGGATAGAGGGGGCTAGGAAGCTGTTCACCAACCCCCCCTTACATGGAGACCCCCTCTGTGTTTTTGGAAAGTCCTTCTGATCCTTTAACTTCTTTACGCAGGGAACTGGAAGCCCTAAAGTTACAGCGAGCTCTTCAAGAGGAGAGGTCCTTCTCTCTTAGACAAGAGAAGCCTCCACATCACGAGGCATTGGAATAGATCAAGCGCGAGCTAGAAGAGCTCAAGTGTCAGCAAGAGACCAAGGCTACGGTTTGGTGTAGCTCATGCCGCTCTCCAGGGCACCCTCCACATGAATGTCCCCTTCGGGGTTACTGCCACTTCTGTGAAAAATCTGGACATGAGGACAAGGACTGTTACTACCTCAAGGGATTGCGACAAATACAGCAAGGTCTTGGTCCTTCTCTTCAGCAAGGGCCAGCACCTGCATCCAACATGGTTTCTCCCTGTGGACATCCACACCATATGCCACCTTTGCTGACAGCCCCTCCAATGCAAGGTATGCAAAGCACTTTTCCCTCTCAGAGCTTTTATCACACCCATGCTCACACCCCACCTCACAGCTTCTATGCCTCCACCTCTAACTCCATAGAGCAAGGACCACCTCGTCCTTCGACTCGTCCAGTGAATCGGCCCATTTTGTGCTACAGATGCGGGGAATATGGTCATTACCAAAGCAAATGCCCTCTGCCCGAAGGGTCCCCTCCCTGTCGGCATTGCCCTGATATGAAGGATCACTATAGTAAGGATTGCCCTAAAATTCGTGCATCCACGGCTTCGAACCCAAGTCAAAGCTAGAATGAGTTTGCCTTTCCCAAGCTCAATTTGATAGCAGTTAGCACTGTTTCTCAGCCGCCCCCTTCTACCCACGTGGTTACCCCTAAAAATAAGCTGCCGCAGCTGGTAGAGGAGCCATCAGGCGTCCTCACCCGGGCCCAGAGAGCCGCTCTTGGTCTTAGCATTCCAACAAGTTCAACTCCCCTACACAATCTCACACCAGTGGATACCCCGCCTGCAGCTATTAACAAGCCATCCCCCAGTGCCATCAAAGAATCCAAATCTTTGCTCTCCGATATTGATGAAGCTTTGTTGGAAGCAGTTTCCGATCTACAGAAGATCAAGGTACCAGAGGAACAACAGGTAGAAAAAGAGAAGCGTACAGCAGAGACAGTCTTGAAGAACACTTTCCAACAAGTGTCCCTCTATGACATACTGCGACTAGATGCAAAGTTTAGAAGTGACACCCTTGCTGTGATTCAATCACTTTATCCTGGAGCAGGTCCTAATGGAGGGCACCTCCCAGTGCGACCATCAGAGTCCTATATGATATCCAATCCTGTTGCTCCACTCATTGATTATAGAAGCCCTCGCCTGATAGTGTCCGTTTTGGGTAGGCAATTCTGAGGAGTGATAGTGGATGGTGGATCTGGCATCAACCTGATGCCCGAGTTTACTATGTTAGCTCTAGGTCTACAGCCTACTCGCCCTGCCCCCTTCACAGTTACATTGGCCGATCAACGAACAGTATACCCAGTGGGCATCGTGGACAATGTGCCTCTGCAGGTACAAAACTTTACTTTTAACTTGGATTTTGTGGTGGTTCGTTTTCCCCAGGTTGAGGGCGGATTTCCTTTGCTCATTGGAAGACCATGGCTGCGACCCACTAAAGCACTTCATGATTGGGGAAACGATGCAATGTGGATACAAACTTTTGGCTCCCCGATGCAACCCATCCTTTTGGAAGGAGGTATGGATCCAGTGGTGCAGCAAGTTTCTTTGTCAATGGAAACCAAACCTGAACAAGAACAGCCTACTACACCTGAAGGGTCAGACGAAGATCTGCTGGAGTGGTGGGAGGCTACCAAATCTATGCCTTGTTATGGAGTCTCTATTCACTCTTTGCCTGAAGGAACACCCTCTTCAAATGATTCCACAGCAACTGAATCTAATGTGCCACCTGAGCCTATGAAGAAGCATAAAAGCAGTAAGAAATCTCTTCTACAGCAGTTCACCCCCCTGCAAACATCAACCCCTTTGGTGTCTGCTTCTCAGATCAGAACAAAGCTCTCCTCTGTGTCTAGCAAACTCCCTTCACCGAACCCGTCCTGCAAGATGAATTCCAAGATCATGATATCTCTCTTTCTCATGATAGCTGCGTGCTTTTTATTTGCACCCTACCCATCACCCTACCCTTCCCATCTCCCCCTCACCCTCGAGCTAATCCCTCCCCCTCCCCTCGCCCTACCCTCCCCCTCGCCCTCGCCCTCGCCCTAACCTTCCCCCTTTCCCCTCGCCCTCGCCCTTTCCCATCCCCTCGCCCCTGGCCCCTTGCCCTAACCCTCGCCTTCCCCCTCGCCCTCGCCCCCCTTTCCCCCTCGTCCCTCGCCTTTAGTCCCTAGTCCCTAGCCCCTAGCCTCTAGTCCCTCGCCCCTAGCCCCTAGTCCCTAGTCCCTCGCCCCTAGCCTCTAGTCCCTCGCCCCTAGTCCCTAGTCCCTCGCCCCTAGCCTCTAGTTCCTAATCCCTAGTCCCTAGCCCCTAGCCCCTAGTCCCTGGTCCCTAGCCTCTAGTCCCTGGTCCCTAGCCCCTCGCCCCTAGTCCCTAGCCCCTAGCCTCTCGCCCCTAGCCTCTAGTCCCTAGCCCCTCGCCCCTAGTCCCTAGCCCCTAGCCCCTAGCCTCTAGTCCCTAGTCCCTAGCCCCTCGCCCTAGTCCCTAACCCTAGCCTCTAGTCCCTAGCCCCTCGCCCCTTCCCCCTCGTCCCTGTCCACCCCTGCCCTATCTAAGAAACCCAGCCTCAGCAACAACCGCTTCTTTCCAGCAGATGATTTCTCGTGGCGGAACCGGCCACTGCGCTACTCTCAGACGTCTAGGAATGGCTCAGAAGTATCTCTTCAAGGAGCCAATAGCTATAAAATGGCTGGAATGCCTTCGAGCACATCTGATACAGGCTTTATGCCGATTACAGCTTTGGCATCAGCCTTAGCATCAGCTCCTCAACAACAACAGAGATTGATGTTGGGAGAGAAGCTGTATCCACTTGTAGATCATTTAGAACAGGATCATGCAGGAAAAGTTACCGGCATGTTACTGAAGATGGATCAGCCAGAAGTTTTACATTTAATTGAATCTCCTGAGGCGTTGAACTTGATTCTTCCATCTTCAGAACCCAGAGAGTAGGTATCAGAAACAAGAAACGGGATCATCTTCAGTAACCTCAAGCTCCCTTTGCAACCCAAAAATTCTCGTCAAGGAGTCTGCGTTTCATTCTACTTCGTGTCAAGAAGTCTACATTTCAATCTGCTTTGTGAACCCTTCATGCTCTTCCTCAACAACTACGACTGGCCTCTTCAACTCCTTCAAGAGCCTCTCATATGCCTCCTTTAGAGCGACTGCACTTCATTGGTTTTCAGATCGAGAAGTGCCAAGAGTTTGCTGCAGCTCTTCACACTCTACTTGGAACTTCTTTAAATTCTTTGTCATCATCTCTGCATAAGAATCCGCCATCCTTGTTGTGATCGAGCAAAGAAACCTCCTCCTCCAAAGTTGAATTCTCTTGCTAGCTACAATCATTTCTTGGATGGGTGGGCCAAGCACTTGCTTCAAGAAAGATGTACATGCAGTACCTATTGGTTTTATTTCACATTTTTTCAGTATCTCATAGTTTTTCAATATTTCCTCTCACCGAGACAGTGAGCGGTCTTGTGGCGGGCAACCTGTAGCAGGCTACAGTGTCACTTTCACAGGACACTCAGTTGGACGGTTGGTCTGGCCTGGTTCACACTAGTTGGACTCTGGACGGACTCTCTGGGCTGGGCTGGGCAGTGACACGTGGCAGGATACGGACGGTGGTCTAGTGGACATCGTGGCCAGGTCACCACCACCACTCACTTTGGAGATTAGCTTAGGTGGCTGACATTTATGAGCCGTTGGGTCATTATCATCATCGTCTTCACCTTTGGTCCAGCATCGTCCTCTAGAGCAGTGAGTCTATACACAGAGCACGTCTGCACCATCCCGGCACATCTGAGCCTCGACACCTCCATTGTACCTGAGAGTCCTGGGCTGGAGCTGAGTGTGCTGCCACGCCAGAGTCTGTATCAGTCTTTGAGATAGTCGAGTCATATGTTCTGGTCTGCTGCTGTGTCTTTGAGAGCTTTGTTGACGTCTATTGTTTCCTTTCTGTTCATCTGTTTGAGGGAGATTCAGTTTGTTTGAGTGAGATTGTCATGCACACTGCACTGAGGACCACCCACTGTAGAGAGCACGACACGTTATCCGCGCTACAATAGCTCAGGGTGGTAACTCATCTCGCTTACATTTGCTATCAACTCTCATAGCACCAACCTCATCCATTAACACCAGCTACAAAATCCACATCCAACCCTGCCAACCCCAAACACACATATTGCAGCATATCTCACAAATTTGCAGAAAAGCTCTGCATGCATCAGCATTCACCATCTTCAATCAGCCACAGCTCCCAACACATGACACTTCATACATAGTTCCGAACATCATAGACAAATCAACTTTCCGCTAGATCCTCAGATTGCTGATCTTTAGTCTGCTGATCAATGCCAGACGAAGCTGGTCATAAGGTAGCTCATCTACACTAGAGGACCAAGGAAATGATTTTGGTTGAGATGGGCCATCTTGCATGTGTCGAAACAAAGGTGACTTCTTGCTTCAACGATGGTTGGTTATTGGCTCACCTAGCTCAAGGGGCTCTCCTGTGAAAGTTGACGATGCGGAAGCGTAGAGCCAAGGGAGAGAATGCATGAGAGAGAGAGAGAGAGAGAGAGAGAGAGAGAGAGAGAGAGAGAGAGAGAGAGAGAGAGAGAGAGAGAGAGAGAGAGAGAGAGAGAGAGAGAGAGAGAGAGAGAGAAATGAAATGAAATGTTATATTAACGTCTTCAAAAGGCCAAAATGACCTATGAGACCAATCAGTTACAAAATAGTGAATCTAATACCATGTCTGGGTACAAAAGAACTAGAAAAGAACTAGAAGTGGAACAAAATACTACTACTACTACTACAATCTAAAACTACGTGGGTGTAGCAGCTGATACAATAGGTACCCGGTAAACTGGATGTAACAGTGTGTGAAACAAAGATGGAAGAAATGGTGAGGATCCATCCTCATCTGCACTCTGGATGTCGAGAGAGTATGGCTCGAATCTTCTGTTGTAGTCTCCGTCGATGCTGTGTAGCTCCTCTCCTCAGTCGCGGTCGTCTGTATCTCTGTAGCTCCAATGCTCGGTCGATGAGAGTGCCAGTAGTGGTCGAATGAGTGTGGGACGAGCTCTGCAGTGGTGGCTGCTCCTCTGGCTGTCCCATATCTAGTGAAAAGAAATCTGTAATGTGTCTCTGGGACTGCCTCTCTCTAGCTCTCCCCAGTAAAGTGTCTCTATACCTGTGTAACTCAAGTAGATATAGTCCAAGACATCTCTGATCCTCATAACTCATGACCCTAGATAGAGGACCAAAACCCTCTTTGAATAAGCAGTGGAAACGCCCCCGTATCTCATAGAACACTGTGCAATGACATATGTAGTGCAACTCTGTCTCTGGCTCTCTCTGGCATAATCGGCATATCCTGCTGTCTGCTGGTATCCCTCTGAATCTGTGCATACCAGCATGAAGTGTCCCCCTGTAGAGCTAACTGTGTGGAAGACTCAAGGGCCAATCTAGCATATCTGTCTCTAGTAGTATCCCATAGGCTGTGCACAAAGGACACTGATCTGGTAAGCGCCTCAATCTCCATGGGGGGGGCAGCTAGCTCTGCTCGAATGATCGCGTGAGGTACGGAGGCCTTGGCTCTAATCAATCGATAGATCATAGATACCAAGGGCCTCTCCATACGTCTTTAACCATCCTGGCCTACAGAAGGTCCCCATACCTGTACCCCATACATCATAGCTGAGGCTACTAAAGTATCAAAGAGCCATAACTTTGTCCGAGGTTCCTGGAACTGGACCTGCGAACACATCCTCTCCAAGCCTCCCAAGGCCGCATAAGCTCTGGTCAGTCTAGTCTTTGCTGCTCTCCCCAAAGAAAACCTCGGCCCAGTGAAGACTATCCCAAGGTAAGTGTATGCATCTGTATACTCCACAATCTCTTGACCATACGTGAAGGTCGGTGCCGATCTCGTGATCCACTGCGGTGTGGTGTTAAACACCATGACCTTGGTTTTACCAAGGTTTACAGACAATCCACTATCCTCTGCAAAACTGTGTAATGCATCCAACTGTCGTTGCATACCCTCTGGTGAGTCAGAGATCAAGACAATATCATCAGCATATAACAACAATGGGATCCACGCCCCTGCCAGCTGGGCACCTCTATCACCCTCTCTGTCAATGTAATCAGACACCTCATCAACATACATACCAAATAGAGTAGGAGACAATGGGCAACCCTGTTTCACCCCGATAGTGGAGTGAACTAAGTCAGATATCCCCTCTGGGGTGCGTACATGTCCCATCACTGATCTGTATAAAGCCATAATCCCCCAAATCAACACTGTGGGCACCCCCATCTCCTGCAGTCTGCGCATCAGTCGAGCTCTCGGTACCATGTCAAATGCTTTGCGGAAATCCACAAAGCTACAATAAATCCGTCTCCCATGTGACCTGCCCTCCTCAATGATAGCTCTGAGTGTCAGAATATGGTCAACAGTGGAGAAACCCCTCCTGAAACCTGCCTGTCCCTTTGCCCGTACACCCTCACCCTCCGCCCAGTTACTCAACTGCTGCTCAATAATGGATGCATACAATCGTGCCAGTGTGTGTCCAACCATAATAGTGCGGTAATTTCCAGGCTCTGTAGGATCACCTGCCTTGAATATAGGCACAATAGTAGACAACCTCCAAGTCTCAGGTAATCCCTCACACATGGCACGATTGAACAACACTGCAAGAACCTCCATCAGCATATCCCTAGCATGTATAAAGTGCTCCGCTACTAGACCGTCATGATCGTAAGCCCTCCTGGTCCTCATCCTGTCAATGGCTCTCTTTACCATCTCAGTGGTAAAGAAGGTGCTCGTAGGTGGACATGGCTCTGTAGGATCTGGAAGGGGATCCTGCCCAGGAACCGTATATAACGATGTCGCATACTGGCCCCACACATCACGAGAAGTAATCACTGGGGGAGGGGAGTGCTCATGGAAGAGTCGCCATGCCTCGCCTGAGTCTCTACTCAAGAACAACTGATACAAGTCTCGCTCCATCTGGGCCAGGTAAGCTCGTTTCTTCTTTCGCACAAGGCGCCGGAAAACAATCCGCGACTGTCTGTAGGTGATGACTCCTAAATGAAGATCCCTCTGAAGCTGGGCTCTCATCTCTCTGCACTCCTCATCATACCAACTATTCTGGGGCATGCTCCCAGAATGTCGCCTCCGATCCGGTTGAGTGTGTGGGTATGCCTCTGATGCTGCATCATGTAGTGTCTCAGTCAATAAAGTAGTGCACTCCTCTACTGAGAGGCCTGGAGCAACTGTGCATAGACGATCCCAGATCGCCTCTGTATAAACCGAGTCAGTCTCTGGTGTAAATGTATAACGGGTGTGTGACCTGCCTCCTGATTTCTGGGCTGTACTAAACTGAAAAGATACGGACAGTGTCAAGAGAGCATGATCCACTGCTACGCCCACTGGTCTGGCTCCCACTGTGAAATCCTGAATACAAGGAATAAAGCTCGGCTGTGTCATAACATAGTCCACTGTACTGGCCCTATGTCTGTGTGGAAAGCATGTGAAGCCTGCTGCTCCAGGAAACCGCTGTAAGCCATTAAGTATGGCTAGCCCATGTGTAGTCGTCATCTCCGTGAGGTATCTCCCATACTCAGTCTGCTCTCTGTCATGTGAGCATCTGTCAAACCCCAGCTCACCCACATCCAACTCTCTAAGCATCTCATCTGAGGTGTCGTAGAAGACTGTCTGACAGTTGCCCGTTCGAGCATTGAAGTCTCCTAGGAGGATGATATCACCATCCCTAGAAAACTCCCATATATCATCATCTAGAATTGAGAAAGGCGACTGCCCTCTGGATACAGCATATACTGACGTACTGGGGGGGAAGTAACATATAGCAATATATAGAAATCGACCTGTGTCAGCTCTCAGCCTCACCCACATGTATCTAGCCTGATCATTTCTCCGTACAATATGTAGTAGTGGCTGTAGCTCCTCCCTAAACAACACCGCTACTCCTCCTGAACCTCTACTCCCATGCTCAGATCTCGTGACTGTTCTGTGGGCTGTCTCCCATTTGTATCCCACCACATGTGGCAACAGTTGGCCAGGGGCCTGGTGAGCCTCTGAAAAGAAAACAATGTCCTTGTCTCTGAAACTGTCCTCAAAGGCACCAACATCCAACCTCATAGACCCATTACAATTCCAAGTCGCCATCCTCAATGTGGTCCCATAGGTCTCGCACCGTCATGTAGAGCGCCGCTCTACAATCACCACCCGACCATCTCTGTAAAAGGCCATCTTCCCCTTCTCCCTTGCCGCTTGAATCTCGGGCATTACTTCTCTCATATGCGCAAGTTGTGAGAGAGTGAGGTCATCGCCTAAGAAAATACCTTTCTTCTTGAGAGTAGGTCTCTTCCTCAAGAATTCCTTCTTCTGTTCCAATGAAGGGAAGCGTAGTATGAGAGCTCTTTCCTTTGAAGATTCTCCGGGGCCCTCACTCTTCTTGCCCACTCTCCATGCCTTTGTGTGTGAAGGCTTCTCCACCCCCATCATTGATGTGAGGCTTGTGACCTCTTTTTCCACATTGTTTATGTCCTTGAGGCCGGTTACCCTCACATGTAGAGCCCGCACCCTCCTTCTTTGTTCCTCTTCAAGGGTCATGTTGATAAGAGTGGGTGTACAAGGAGCTTCCTTACCTTTCCCTTTCTTGGCAACCTCAATCCATTTTTCGGCCTCCTCTACTTTCTTTTGCGTTTCGGATATGACCGCGGCCCATGACTTCTTCTCCTCATTGATGTTGTCAATTTCTTCCCTCAAAGAGGGCTGAAATTCCCCCTCTTCAAGCCCATTTTTTGACCGTGTTTCCAACACTTCTTTGTGGAGGTCCAAAATGCTATTCTCCAACGTGGCGATCTTGTTGAGAAGATGATCCTTCTCGTCCTTCCACCTCTTCTCCTTTTCTTCATTTTCTCGGAGGAAAACGGTCTTCGCGTTCCTCCAATCTTCCATCTCTTTTCTCCATGCTTTCATTTCCAATTCAATGATGGAAATTCGTTTGGAGTGAAGCATATATTTAAGTTTGCTTGTTGCCATAGGTGAGGTTGGGGATGACATGAGAGAGAGAGAGAGAGAGAGAGAGAGAGAGAGAAGAGAGGATTGATGTTTCTAAAGTGCAGAAAATGCAGCAAACCCTAAAACGCAGATCTATCCAACAACCTCAAAAAAAAAAAAAAAAAAAAAAGTCGCGAACCCTAAAATACAGGTCGCGAGCCCTAAAAACGAGCCGAAGACCGACGTGCCCGACGCGCACGATCCTCGCGACGACTCCAACCGCAATGGCCCGGGTCGTCAAAATCCTGGTGAAGAGAGCTCTAGAAAGCAACCATACGCCCCCTTCGCCCCGTGACGCGTTCCCTGAACACCGGGCCGTCACCCGTGACCCGCGCCGGCCCCGATCCGAGCCGGGCACCTCCATGAGAAAAAGGAAAGATGGGAGCCAGACAGGGCTCTTCGTGACGCGTCCAAACAACGGGCCGTCACCCGTGACCCGCGCCGGCCCTGATCCGAGCCGGGCACCTCCAAACACAAAAAGCAAAGATGTGAGCCAGACAGGGCTCTCCACATGAAGAGAAGGCAGATGCGAGCCAGACAGGGCTCTTTATAACAAAAACAGAGAATCTCCAAAAACGCGACGAACCAAGCCAACGGTGTTCGTCGCGCCCCGGCCACTTTTGTGGCCCATGCTGAGCTGAAGACCCATTCAAGTCTACAAAGAGACCACAGGGCCCCGAGCTATGCCCTCCAAATGACGTCCAAACAGGGACCAACTCGCAAGTGCTGCATTGCGACGGAACGCTCTTTCAGATTTGGCTTTCAAGAAGCCTCCGTGTGGGCCAACGCAGCAGGTGGCTCCGCGCACACTGGGTTACCTATTCGGGGAACGCTCAAGTACGGGGAATTCTACTTGGGTGTTCAAAGCATACATATTTTCAACCTTCTGCCAAAACCCCAAAAATACACACACTCCCTTTATTCTCAAAAGTACAAAAACAAAGCATGCCTACTTACTTGCATTTGGGAACAGTTTTGTCACTTGCACTTATATGCACCCCTTTGTCCCCACGGCCTCATGCATAGCCAAGCACTCTTTTTCCACGTTCGACGCGGTCGTCGAACTCTCTTCAAACGGGGGTGTATATAAGGGGTATGAGCCTCCCGAGAACGGCCACGGGAGGGGACCTCCCACCTAGACACTGTAGCCTCACTCCACGCACTCGCGCACCGTGGGGACTCCACGCAAGGTTCCCCGGGGCACTCTATGACCCGCCGGCGGTGCGGCGGAGCCTGAGGCTACGTGGGGCTAGGGACCCGGAACGCAAGACCCGCGAAGACCCGCGAAACGCAAACGGCCGTCGACCCATGGAACGCAACCACGCCCGAGCCGGTCCCGTCCGAGCCGGGCCCCCGTTGAAGGCAACTTGACCCGAGCCGGTCCCGTCCGAGCCGGGCCCTCCTGAGCCGGTGCCGTCCGCGCCAGGACCCCTTGAAGACGAAAGTCCCCTCCGCCCGCACGGGTATGAATCCCCGCCGGGCCCTTGAAGATAGAGTTCCCCTCCGCCCGCGCGGGTATAAATCCCCGCCGGGCCCTTGAAGGTCCCCTCCCTGACGCGCCCAGATTCTGGGGCGTCACACTTGGTATGAGAGAGAGAGAGAGAGAGAGAGAGAGAGAGAGAGAGAGAGAGAGAGAGAGAGAGAGAGAGAGAGAGAGAGAGAGAGAGAGAGAGAGAGAGAGAGAGAGAGAGAGAGAGAGAGAGAGAGAGAGAGAGAAATGAAATGAAATGAAATGTTATATTAACGTCTTCAAAAGGCCGAAATGACCTATGAGACCAATCTGTTACAAAATGGTGAATCTAATACCATGTCTGGGTACAAAAGAACTAGACTACTAGAATCCATCCTCATCTGCACTCTGGATATCGAGAGAGTATGGCTCGAATCCTCAGTTGTAGTCTCCGTTGATGCTGTGTAGCCCCTCTCCTGAATTGCGGCCGTCTGGATCTCCGTAGCTCCAATGCTCGGTCGATGAGAGTGCCGGTAGTGGTCGAATGAGTGTGGGCCGAGCTCTGCAATGATGACTGCTCCTCTGGATGTCCCATATCTAGTGAAAAGAAATCTGTAATCTGTCTCTGGGACTGTCTCTCTCTATCTCTCCCCAGTAAAGTGTCTATATGTGTGTAACTCAAGTAGATATATATAGCCCAAGACATCTCTGATCCTCATAACTCATGACCCTAGAGAAAGTACCGAAACCCTCTCTGAATAAGCAGTGGAAATGGCTCCGTATCTCATATTACACTGTGCAATGGCATATGTAATGTAGCTCTGCCTCTGGCTCTAATTGGCATAAGAGGCATATGCTGCTGTCTGCTAGTATCCATCTAAATCTACTAGTCTCAATCTCCAGCTGATGTGAGGATGTGCGTATCTGACCAATGGCACAACGCAAACCATGAGACATATGTGTGTCCATGTAGCTGGGTTGAATCACAAACCCATCTCCTGTGAGGTGGAGAAGATGCTCTCTATAGAAAGCCATCTTCGTGCCCAACTCCTGTGGCGGCTATATCCATGTCCTCCTGGTATCCAGCTGGCTTATTGGCGCGAATGAAGTGCAGCGCAATCTGCAATGGGACTGTGAGCGCATCGTTGGCTCCCGCTCATTTCATTGTGCTGATGGCTATTCACAGGACAACCGCACCGCCATACGCTTTCGATTACTTTCATGCTTTTGTGATCCTTGTATGCGTGGGTTGTGGAGAAGATGCAGGAACAAAATGCACATTGAAGAATGGATGCATTTGTATATTCTACAATTTCTTGACCATATGTGAAAGTTGGTGCTGATCTCCCGATCCACTGTGGTGTGGTGTTAAACACCATAACCTTGGTTTTACCAAGGTTTACAGACAATTCACTATCCTCTACAAATTTGTGTAATGCATCCAACTGTCGCTGCATACCCTCTGGTGAGTCAGAGATCAACACAATATCATCAGTATATAACAACAATGGGATCCACGTCCCTGCAAGCTGGGCACCTCTATCACCCTCTCTGCCAATGTTATCAGACACCTCATCAACATACATACCAAATAGAGTAGGAGACAATGGGCAACCCTATTTCACCCCAATGGTGGAGTGAACTAAATCAGATATCCCCTCCGGAGTGCGTACATGTCCCACAGTGGTCTGTATAGAGCCATAATCCCCCAAATCAACACTATGGGCCAAGGTAGGATCCGTACGTACGTACCTTACCATACGGTACGGTACGTCCATACGGTACGGTACGGTACCGTACGGATCCGTACTGTACAATCATTTTTTTGTTGGGGAAAAAGCCACAGCGGGTCTGCAAAATTGAGTTCGCCCATCAATTTTTTGTGTGCAAATTGGCAAATCATGATCAATGTGAACTTACAAGTTCTCTACAGTAACTAGTTTGTTGTGAAACTGCAAATTTTAGGTTGTGTATATTTGAGTTGTATCTGTTCTTGTCACTTCAATGTTGATTCATTGAATGTCGAGCAAGGAGTCGCGACTTGCTTCTGGTATTTGTATGAAACCTTTCCCTTGGTTTGTAGAATAGTGAACTAACATGCTTGAAATTATACTTGTGAAATTTTTATCAAGTATGGACCGTATTGTAGGTTTTTGGCTTTTAGAAAAAAAAAACATACGAATTTTACGTACCTAACAACTCTATCCATTCGGTACTACGTACAAGACGTACCGAATACGTACTGTACCTTATGTACCTTACCACCTTGCTATGGGTACCCCCATCTCCTGCAGTCTGCGCATCAATCGAGCTCTCGGCACCATGTCAAATGCTTTGCGGAAATCCACAAAGCTGCAATAAATCCCTCTCCCATGTGACCTGCCCTCCTCAATGATGGCTCTGAGTGTCAGAATATGATCAAGAGGGGAGAAACCCCTCTTGAAACCGGCTTGGCCCTTTGCTCGTACACCCTCACCCTCTGCCCAATTACTCAATTGTTGCTCAAGAATGGATGCATAGAACCGTGCCAATGTGTGCCCAACCATAATAGTGCGGTAATTCCCAGGCTCTGTAGGATCACTTGCTAGGCACAATAGTAGACAACCTCCAAGTCTTAGGTAACCCCTCACACATGGCATGATTGAACAACACTGCAAGAACCTCTACCAGCATGTGTAAAGTGCTTTGCTACTAGACCATCATGATCATATGCCTTGCTGGTCCTCATCCTGTCAATGGCTCTCTTTACCATCTCAATGGTAAAGAAGGTGCTGATAGGTGGGCATTGCTCTGTAGGATCTGGAAGGGGGTCCTGTCCAGGAACCGTATATAACGATGAGGCATACTGGCCCCGCACATCAGGACAAGTAATCACTAGGGGAGTGCCCATGAAAGAATCGCCATGCCTCTCCTGAGTCTCTACTCAAGAACAACTGATACAAGTCTCGCTCCATCTGGGCCAAGTAACCTCATTTCTTCTGTCGCACAAGGCGTCGGGAAGCAATCCGAGATTGTCTGTAAGTGATGACTCCTAAAAGAAGATCGCTCTGAAGCTGGGCTCTCATCTCTCTGCACTTCTCATCATACCAACTATTCTTGGGCATGCTCCCAGAATATCGCCTCTGACCCGGCTGAGTGTGTGGGTATGCCTCTGATGCTTCACCATGCAGTGTCTCAGTCAGTAAAGTGGTGCACTCCTTCACTGAGAGGCCAGGACCAGCTGTGCATAGACGGCTATAGATCTCCTCTTTATAAAATGAGTCAGTCTCTAGTGTAAATGTATAACGGGTATGTGACCTACCTTGTGATGTCCGGGCTGTACTATACTGAAATGAAACAGAAAATGTCAAAAGTGCATGATCCACTGCTATGCCCACCACTATGAAATCCTGAATACAAGGAATAAAGCTCGGCTATGCCATAACATAGTCCACTGTACTAGCCCCGTGTCTGTGTGGAAAGCATGTGAAACCGGCTGCTCCAAGAAATCGTTGTAAGCCATTAAGTATGGCTAACCCGTGTGTAGTCGTCATCTCCGTGAGGTATCTCCCATACTCCGTCTGCTCTCTGTCATGTGAGCATCTGTCAAGCCCCAACTCACCCACATCCAGCTCTTTAAGCATCTCATCTGAAGTGTCGTAGAAGACTGTCTGAGAGTTGCCCATTCGGGCATTGAAGTCCCCTAGGAGGATAATATGACCATCCCTAGAAAACTCCCATATATCATCATCTAGTATAGAGAAAGGCGACTGTCCTCTGGATGCAGTGTATACTGACGTAATGGGGGGGAAGTAACATATGGCAATGTATAGAAATCAGCCTGTGTCAGCTCTTAGCCTCACCCACATGTATTTAGCATGATCATCTCTACGTACAATATGTAGTAGTGGCCGTAACTCCTCTCTAAATAGCACTGCTACTTCTCCTGAGCGTCTACTCCCATGCTTAGATACTGCTGAACCAACCAACTTTGGGAATGAATTGATGATTTACAATGGGGACTGAGAGTTGCTTATATACTAGCTTATATACTAGCTTAGGCAAATTGCCCTACCCAGAGTTTTAACAAATAAGTAAAATAAATACGTAAAGCCTAATTAAACAATTGGGATCACATTGGGCTATTCACTTGAGATGCTATAACTTTAACACCCTTTATTGTAGGGTGCAGCGGAAGTGAATGTTGAACTTTGCTCAAGATGAGTGCTCCGAATTGTGCTCAAAGTTCCTTTTACTTACGCAAGGGAGAGCCTTCCTCCTTTTAATAAGAGAGTGCAAGTGATCACAAACAAAGTGGATAAACGTTGTGAATGAAGGTACTGAGACTGAGAGATAGAGAGAGAAGAATACGACACCAGAATGTTGTCAAAACCCTCCTCCGAAGACCCCACTGTCTATGGCGAGAGCGGTCTACTTATGATTGCACAAATCTCTACAATGCTTGGACTCGACGACGATGACGACGACGATGAGGACGACGACCAGACGGGCTGAAATCTGAAATTGCTAATGGCTGAAATCTGCAAATCTTTATCTGTTGAATTTTGACTCTATGTCGGTGACGATGTCGATGATGACGATGCAACGACGACGCGCTGAAAATGCAGATGCTGAAATCTGCGTTTTCCGGGCTGAATTTGCAAACTTCGCGACTGTGCGGCGAGGATCTGCTGCGGGAAGGTGAGATCTGTGAGGTTTGGGACTTCTTCTACGGGTTCTAACTGCTGAAATTGAAAACGCTGGTCTATGGGCTGATTTTGTCGCGAAGATCTGCAAAAACGCTGAGGGTGTCAGGCTGATGCAAAAACGTTGGGTTGATCTGGTCTGTGCTGTGGAAAATCTGCTAACGCTGGGGCTTCTGCTGTGTCTTGCTGTGGATCTGCTGTTCCTTGCTGTGGATGTGGTGATCTGTAATGCAAAAACGCCAAGGCTGAATTTGGATCTCCTTGCAGAAAATGCTAGGTCAAGTGCTTGGGGGGGGGGGGGGGTCTTGCTGAGAAGGTGCCTGTTGAACCGAAGCTCTTGCTGCCTCTTCTGCCAGAAAGTGCTAGTGCTAGGTTTCTATATATACAAACTTAGTAAATTTGCCCTACGTAGTTCCCAACAAAAGTCACTTAAAAATAATAAGTGAAAAGGTCAAAAATAGGAAAAATAGATCTATGCACTGTAAAAATGCTCCTGATGGGTTCTGACTGTAATCTGATGATCATGCTGTGTGCAACCAGAGGATATGCATCAACTCTAGTGTCTGGACATGCACGGTCTGCGAACAGACTCATAAAAATGCCAGATCACTTCCTATTCTAGACTGACTTGACTGAATTGAACCCTGGTCATGCTATAGCTTGTCCACGGACACATAGGGTTGGATGTGTCACGTGACATCCCCTCCTTTTCAAAGTGAGGTACTGATACCGAACTGTATCGCGTCGAGGGAGATCGCCAATAGCATGCGGAATCCTGGAAAGGACTCTTAGCTGGCCCACTCTGATGCATGGGTCGTGCGATACTTGAACTTCATAAAGGTCTGCAACGCTTGCTTCTTTGGGCCTCGCCGAAAGCGACACAAAGTCATCTGTGGCTCCTTCAATGCTTCAACTTCGTCTATAGTCATGGGTCTACCTTCTTTAAGAATCTCCGAGGATGAAAATTCCTGAAACCACTTTCAACACAAAAACATGAACATACCCATTCCATGTAAAGTGATTGGAAAAATACTATTCCTTCGAAGAAACTGTGCGTGCGATGCAAATGAACAAAGTGACGGAGTGCCAAACCGTTCATCAAACACATGCAAACAATGGGGTCGAATGTTGACTTTCTGATCTAAATCAATCAACTGTGGCAAAACACAATGGAAATGTCTATGCTTGATGCTCAATCCTTCTTGTGCTCTTTCTGATATTGTGTCATGTCAAGGAAGAGACATGGAATGGAAATTCCTTGAATGCAACATTTTATCTTGTCATGAATAATCCGCATACATCCGTGCTCATTCATGAGTGAATTGTGTTCACAGTGCAATATGTCATGCCTATGAAAAGGGATCACATAAGGACGGTGACTAAAATACAGGAAAGCATCACGAATGAAACACTCGAACAATGCGTGCTGACTAATCATTCGAACACATAGTACTTCCTGTGGGGGTTCTTGATTCCTAGGCTCGAAGGCCAAGATCGGTTCTTCGTGATCAATCGAATCTGCAACGAGGTTAGCTTCGCTAGAAAAGGTGTCAACTAAACCATCATCCTTGTGAACAATCCCGTCATTATCCTGCAAATCATCATGCTTGTGAGAAATCACATCTTGATCATGCAAATCATCATGCTTATCATTATCAAGCAAATCATGTGTGTCATGCTTTAGAAAAGAAGAGACGGAGAGAGTCTCCTTCTCCTGATCCTTTGCAATCTGCGCTTGCACATTAGAAAAAAGTCGCAACAAATCTTGCATCTGTTGGGCGCTCTGCGCTTCATACTCTAACTATCTTTCTTCGCACTTGCGATCGAATTCGGCTAGGCTTTCTTTGGCTGCCAATCGTGCGTGCTCATGCTCACGCTCTAAGACTGCCATTCTTTCTTTGGCCACTTCGCGCGCTTGCTCACGCTCACGCTCCAAGTCGGCCTTTCTTTCTGCATGTTTACAATCCAATTCTTCCTTTCTTTGCTCCCATGCTGCTTGTCTTTCTTTGCGCTTGCGCTCCAAGGCAGCGCGTTGCGCTTCTAGTTCTATCTTCCTGTCCATAAACATCTGCTCCAAAGCCTCCATAGGAGTTAGTGCAATCCTTGGCGTAGATGGGGAAGGGGGAGGGTCGGAAAAACCTTCTGGTGGGGAAAATTCTTCTTCACCACCCTCATGCTCATCACCCCCCTGTGAAGTATCCATTCCGCTTCGGGTGATGACCATCCACTGAAATCTTGGGTTCTTAAGTTCACGAGGAACTTGGGTTCTTGTGGGTCTTGGGTTCTTGGGTTCTTGAGTCTTGAGGTTCTTCTTTAGCTTGCAATGTGTCTTAGAGAAGGATCTTCTCTTCACCCGAGCTCTTCTCTTTTCCGCAGGCGCACCCCTTGGCGGCCTTGCGCTCACACCAAGGTTGCTTTTTCCCACCTCACGTCGATTGGCCGGTCGCTAAGTGCACGGTCCGCTCTCAACGAGTCAATGAGTGAAAAGAGGCACAAGGGGAGGCTGAACAAGCCCTTCTTTCTTGGGTTTCTTGTCACTCTTCAAAAACACGATTAGGAATCGACACGTCTAAGAAATCTTGGGTTACGTGTGACCGCAACAAGCAAAACAAATTCTTGTGGTTCTTTCCTTGAGTGATACAGAACACTGCGAAAGCTTTGATACGAATGTAGGGTGCAGCGGAAGTGAATGTTGAACTTTGCTCAAGATGAGTGCTCCGAATTGTGCTCAAGGTTCCTTTTACTTACGGAAGGGAGAGGCTTCCGCCTTTTAATGAGAGAGTGCAAGTGATCACAAACAAAGTGGAGAAACAATGTGAATGAAGGTGCTGAGACTAAGAGATAGAGAGAGAAGAATATGACACCAGAATGTTGTCAAAGCCCTCCTCCGAAGGCCCCACTATCTATGGCGAGAGCGGTCTACTTACGATTGCACAAATCTATACAATGCTTGGACTTGCCGACGATGTCCACGACGATCATGCTGTGTGCAACCAGAGGATATGGATCTACTCTAAGTGTTTGGACATGCACGGTCTGCGAACAGACTCATAAAAATGCCAAATCACTTCCTATTCTAGACTGACTTGACTGAACTGAACCCTGGTCATGCTATAGCTTGTCCACGGACACATAGGATTGGATGTGTCACGTGACATCTATGCTGCTCATAGTGGACATAAATAGTGAGACCAAGTCGATGAAGAAGCTACCATAGACACTCCAACAACAGCTGCCATGCTGGATATACCTCGGAACGTCACTTGAGAAGAGTGCCATCTTGAGCACTAGTCACCACATAGAAAATTGAATTGTAGACCACACACTGTGTTGGGCTAGGGTGGATTGATGAGACTATCATTTATCTTGGTAGCATTGATAATTACAATAGTAATGTGAGAAATCAAATGATATATTAGCATCTATAGAAGGCCAAAGTGACCTATGAGACCAAAAAACTTACACGGTGGTGCATTTAGTACAATGTCTGAGTACAACTAAAAAAGGGAGAGATTGGGGGGGGGGGGGGGGGGGGGGGGGGGGGGGCGGCGCTGCAAAGGAAATCCGTCACCGATCGGTGGCGAATCTCGTTAATATCCTCCATAGTCAGTACTTTGATTGGGCACGTCGCATGTCGAGCTAGGGTGATCCGGATCCTCTAGTGTAGCCTCCTCCGATACTAAGAAGCCCCCTGTGATCGTGGTCGTCCATATGTCCCTAGCATAATCGCCCGATGGATCAACGTACCTTTGCTGGTATGGGTGTGATCTGAAGCTGAGCTCTTCTGTGGTGACCACTGCTCTGGCTGCTCATTGTCTGGTGTAAAGAAATCAGTGATCTGCCTCTGAGACTGGCACTCCCTTGATGTCCTCAACAAGCTCTCCCGATGTGCGCAGTTCGAGTAAAAACAGGCCTAGGCATCTCTGGTCTGGGTATCTCATGACTCTAGAAAGTGGTCCGAAACCCTCTCTGAACAAGCAGTGAAAACCGCCACGGATCTCATAGTACACAAGGCATTGACATATGTAGTGCAGCTTTGTCTCTGGCTCAATACGACATAAATGACATATCCTAGCCTCTGTTGGTACTCCTCGAAATCTACGAGTCTTGATCTGAAGCTGATGCGAGGATGTGTATATCTGGCCAATAGCACACCGTATCCCATGAGACAAGTGTATCCATGTATCCAGGCCTCGTCACAAATCCGTCCTCCGTGAGTTGGAGAAGATGTTCTCTTTAGAAAGCTATCTTCGTGCCCAACTCCTGTATCGGCCATATCCATGTGCTCCTGGTACCTAGCTGAACCAGATCTTGATGTATGTGTGTGATGACCCAACCGCTACTACTCATATGTCCCACCATAAAGAGCCACCAACGGCTCATAAATGTCAGCCATCTAAGTCTATCTCCAAACTGAGTGGTGGTGGTGACCTGGCCACGATGTCCACTAGACCACCGTCCATATCCCTACCATGTGTCACTGCCCAGCCCAGAGAGTCTGTCCGGTGTGAACGAGACCAGACACTAACTGTGTGTCTTGTGAAAGTGACACTATAGCTTGCTACAGTGAGGAAGTAGGTAACCTTCCACTGTGAGATAAGCTGAGATAAGTTGACAGAGAGCAGAAACTGAAGAAGGCCCTCCAAATAAAGCCAGTTGTGTGCAAAGCAACCCGCCAACTTGTCTGGCAGGCGCCCCCCCCCCCCCCCCCCCCCCCCCCCCCCCCCCCCGGGTCACTAAAGCTGGTATTTCGGTTGCAAAAGCCTCAAATTTTGGCTGAAAACCCGGGAGATTGTCATGTTTGTAGGGGTAGGAATGAGAGGAGGGTGTAAGGGCTTAGGGGGCGAGGACGAGTTGGTGAGCGACGAGGGGAGAGGGGGCGAGTGGGTGAGGGAGGGTGGTGGTGAGCGACGAGGGGCAAGTGGGTGAGGGAGGTGGTGAGCGGCGAGAAGAGAGTAGGTAGGGGCGAGTGAGGGGAGGGTAGGGGCACTGGTTATTGGTTATCCGTGAAGCTAAGAAAGAGATGCACAAAAGGATGGAGAGGATGTGGATAAAGTTGAGACAGTTGAAGGGGACCTCTGTCACATAGTGTCAGTGACCTCTTGCAAAATCATCAATGCTTGACTCTTCTGTTCCTTCAAAGATCTTCATTGATAGCAGATTGGATTGTCTATTCTGCATACGGTCCATTAGAGTGGTGTGGGTAGCAGAAACACTGTAGTTCGCTCCCTTTATTGGGTCTCTAGATGGCCCTGCCGAAGATGGTACCGTAGGTGAAGAAGTTGCTGCGTCGTCTTGGAGTAGAGAGACATACTGAGCCGGGTCCTCCACCTTGAAATCAACATCTTTTTGTTGTAACCAGCCTTGAAGAATCTTGGTGAAGGGTAGTACACTGGGCACAAAGAACTTAAGCTGGGTCGAACAGTCCGACACAGATGGTGCTGAGGTTGAGGTGTATGTAAACTCCTGCAGATCTTTGACACTTGCTGCAGGCTCAAGTGGCTCACTGGGCTTAGGTACCGTGGAAACTGTGAAAAGAGGGTGTACCTCAGGCAAACATTGAATAGAGACACCCCATAGCAGGGCATAGACGCAGTAGCCTCCAACCACTGTAAGAGGTCGTCGTCAGACTCCTCGGGTGGGGTAGGCTGCTCCAGTTCGGGGTTGGAAGCTACTGACAACGAATTATGATGAACTACTGGATCCATACCACCTTCAAGGCGAATGGGTTTCCTTGGGGCACTTGGAGTATTTATCCACATAGTATGATTGCCCCAGTCATGAAGTGCTTTAGTGTGCTGCAACCATGGTCTGCCAATAAGCAAAGGGAAGCCGCCCTCAACCTGTGGAAGTCGAACCACCACAAAATCTAGACCAGATGTAAAGTCCTCCACTTGCAATTGCACCTTGTCGACTATGCCTACAGGATAAACAGTTCTCTGGTCAGCAAAAGTCACTGTAAATGGGACGGGCCTAGTAAGTTGGAGACCTAATGCTAGCATAGTGAATTTAGGCATGAGATTGATACCAGATTGGCAGATTCCCTATCGACTATGACACCTGAAAATTTTTGCCCCTGAATAGACACAGTTAGACGGGGACTCTTGTAATCAGTGAGAGGGGCAGAGGGATATGAAATCATGTAGGACTCAGAGGGTTGCACCGGGAGGTGCCCGCCACAGGACCTTGCACTGGGGTACAGAGATTGAATGAGTGTAACGGTGTCACTTCTAAGATTTGCATCCAGCTTTAGCATGTCGTAAAAGGAGACTTGTTGAAAGGTGTTCTTCAAGATGGTCTCTGTTGTAGGCTTCACTCTTATGGGCAAAGCTGGCTCTGGGGCTTTGATCTGCTACAAGTCAGCAATTGCTTCCAAAAAGGCCTCATCAATCTCAGATAGCATAGAGGTCGGTCGGCTGGCACCAGGGGATGGCGTGTCAGATGTCGCAGTCTGACTATGTTGTTGAGGACGAATCGGAGAAGGTGGACCTTTAGGAAGACTGAGGCCTAGGGATGCTCGTTGTGCCCTAGTGAGGACACCAGTGGACGACTCCACTTATTGTGCCTTATCCTTAGGGATAACCACATGTGTAGCAGGTGATGGTTGAGGAATGGTGCTTATTGCAATCAGGTTGATCTTCGGAAATGTGAACCCTTGTGGGTTTGGACTAGGGGTTGCAGACGTGGAGGCCCGTTGCTTGGGACAATCTTTACTGTAATGATCTTTAGCCTTGGGGCAATGGCGGCAAGGCGGAGATCCTTCAGGGAGGGGACACTTGCTCTGGTAATGTCCATAGTCCCCACACCTATAGCATAGAATGGGGCGATTGGACGGGCGAGGTGGTCTCTGCTCTTGTTGCATGGGGTTGGTAGCCGAGGTGTAGAATCTCTGAGGACTTCAGGGGGCACTAGCATGATAAAAACTTTGAGATGGAAAGGTGCTTTGCATACCTTGCATCACTGGCATAGGAGGAGTTGTCAGTAAGGGTGGCATCTGGTTTGGTTGACCATAAGGAGAAACCATATGGGATGCAGGAGCTAAGCTTTGTTGAAACGTCGGGGCGAGGCTCTGTTGTAGGTGTCTAGTCCCTTTAGATAATAGCACTCCTTGTTATCATGGCCGGACTTCTCACAGAAGTGACAGTAAGTTCGGAGCGGGCATTCCTGCAAAGGATGCTCGGAAGAACGATAGGAGGAACATGGATAGACAGATATTTTATTTGATACTTTAGTAGCCTCAGCTATGATGTATGGGGTACAGGTATGGGGACCTTCTGTAGGCCAGGATGGTTGGAGACGTATGGAGAGGCCCTTGGTATCTATGATCTCCCGATTGATTAGAGCCAAGGCCTCCGTACCTCACGCGATCATTCGAGCAGAGCTAGCTGCCCCCCCCCTTGGAGATTGAGGCGCTTACCAGATCAGTGTCCTTTGTGCACAGCCTATGGGATACTACTAGAGACAGATATGCTAGATTGGCCCTTGAGTCTTCCAGACAGTTAGCTCTACAGGGGGACACTTCATGCTGGTATGCACAGATGACTTCATGGTTTCAGACGCATGGCTTCACCATGGACAGGTTGCCCCCTTTCCAGTATTCTCTTCAGGCACCCTCGCTGTCTCTTACACGGGTGGAGATCACTAGACTCATTCGTCAGGACCTGATCCAGCTCGACACCAGGAGGACATGGATAGAGCCGCCTCAGGAGTTGAGCACGAAGATGGCTTTCTATAGAGAGCATCTTCTCCACCTCACAAGAGATGGGTTTGTGATTCGACCCAGCTACATGGACACACATATGTCTCATGGTTTGCGTTGTGCCATTGGTCAGATACGCACATCCTCACATCAGCTCGAGATTGAGACTGGTAGATTCAGAGGGATACCAGCAGACAGCAGGATATGCCGATTATGCCAGAGAGAGCCAGAGACAGAGTTGCACTACATATGTCATTGCACAGTGTTCTATGAGATACGGGGGCGTTTCCACTGCTTATTCAGAGAGGGTTTTGGTCCTCTATCTAGGGTCATGAGTTATGAGGATCAGAGATGTCTTGGACTATATCTACTTGAGTTACACAGGTATAGAGACACTTTACTGGGGAGAGCTAGAGAGAGGCAGTCCCAGAGACACATTACAGATTTCTTTTCACTAGATATGGGACAGCCAGAGGAGCAGCCACCACTGTAGAGCTCGTCCCACACTCATTCGACCACTACTGGCACTCTCATCGACCGAGCATTGGAGCTACAGAGATACAGACGACCGCGACTGAGGAGAGGAGCTACACAGCATCGACGGAGACTACAACAGAAGATTCGAGCCATACTCTCTCGACATCCAGAGTGCAGATGAGGATGGATCCTCACCATTTCTTCCATCTTTGTTTCACACACTGTTACATCCAGTTTACCGGGTACCTATTGTATCAGCTGCTACACCCACGTAGTTTTAGATTGTAGTAGTAGTAGTAGTATTTTGTTCCACTTCTAGTTCTTTTCTAGTTCTTTTGTACCCAGACATGGTATTAGATTCACTATTTTGTAACTGATTGGTCTCATAGGTCATTTTGGCCTTTTGAAGACGTTAATATAACATTTCATTTCATTTCTCACAAGCTCTCTTGAGCTTCAAAATAAAGCAAAAGAATTCTCTCTCTCTCTCTCTCTCTCTCTCTCTCTGAAATTGCGTAGAGAAAAAGCATCAGCGCTGGCCTTCCGTAAATCATGCCACAAAAAGCGGGATTCTGTCGTACGGTGCCACGTGTCATATCTGCGCATTTTCCGGGTTCTGCCTTGCTGCCATTAGGGTTAGGGTTAGGGTTTCTGCAGTTTTAGGGTTTATGGCAGGTTTTAGGATTTGCAGGTTTTAGGGTTAGGGTTTCCAGAATTAGGGTTTTCAGCAGCAATTAGGGTTAGGTTTTCCAGAATGCTCTCTGGCAGCCACGTCATCACTTTGTGACATACCCCCCTCTTGAAAGCATTGTAATCGCCCTCGATTACGCCTGCAAAACAGACAGAGGCCATAAACCGTCTTAGCAGACACTGACTGTTAGTACCTACGTACTAGGAACACACATCTAACACATGTACCGGTCGACATCAATGGACATCACTAGACATCATAGGACATCACTAGACATTACAGGACATCACATGACATTCAACATTCATTCGGATCTTAGACCATGATTTATCGGCAATGTAGCTAGCAATCGCATCTAGATCCAGTCGGGATCTCATCGATGTCCGATTGACTAACCGCTCTATTCGAGATCAATCAGACCAAAATGCTGCAGTCATTTTGTCTATCAGTTCTTACACTTAAAAAGAAGTCAAGAACAAATCAGTATCATATTCAGGAATTCCATTTCATAAAGTCATACTTTCAGCTCTCAGTATCCCTGAAGCTCAAAGAGATATCACTGACTCTTGTATCAAAATCGAGGCATCTGTTGACAAAGGAGCAGAGTAACTCCCCTCTTGTGCATCCCACTGCACCAGATCTCCGCCCAAGCTGAATTCTGGGTTCCATTTGGAGTAGACTATGCTAAACCAAAAGCCTAGAGGTAAAGTTTCACAATCTGAGGAGTATCTGCTAGGTCCTCCTCCTCCATCCACTTCGCATCCAATGCAGAAAGTTCTTGAACTTAACGAAGAACCACCTTCGGACTTTACCTTTATTCTTCGTATCCTTATGTGCCAAAATCTGTTCAGGAACAAGGATCTCCTCGTTTTCTTCCACTTCGGGTTGCTCATCAGGCTCCCCATCATCAGACACATTACCTTTAAAAGGTTTCAAGAGACTCACATGAAATGCATTGTGAATCCTCTAAGTGTCAGGCAGTTTCAATCGGAAGGAGACATCATTTATCTTTTCAGAGATCTGGAAAGGTCCGTAGTATCGCATACTAAGCTTTGGAAAAGGCCTCTCCTTTCCTTTTTTCTTTCTCAGGCGTGCCTTCTCAAAACGTAAGAGCATGCAATCATCCTCCTTCAATTTCAAGTCGCGATGATGGCGATCTGCTACCTTTTTCTGTCGTTCTTGAGATTTCTGCAAAGCCTCGCGAACCTTGGCAAAAGCCGTATCTAAGTCTCGTGTATATTCATTTGCTTCAAAAATCTTATCTTTCGTGCTTAGGAAGGGTGGAACCTTCGCAAACAATCTCAAATGGCGCCTTCCCCGTCGAAGAGTGTATCGTGTTATTGTAGGCAAATTCCACCAAAGGTAGGTACTTTTCCCATTGAGTCTTCTGATCCGAGATATAAGACTTCAATAAATCTAGAACCACTGAATTGGCAATCTGAGATTGCGCGTCAGTCTGCGGGTGGAACGATGACGAGAACTGCGACCGTGTGCCAATGTTCTCCGAAATTGCCTTCCAAAACAAACTTGTAAATCTGGGGTCCCTATCGGAACAATCGTCTAAGGCATGCCATGTAATCTGAAGATCTGGGTCACAAACAGTCTCGCTAAGTGATCCGGCTTGACTGTTTTCTTCACTGAAATGAAATGAGCCTGTTTGCTAAATTTGTCAATAACAGTCCAGATACCATTGTGACCACTCTGTGTTCTTGGGAGATAAAAAATGAAATCCATTGCAATACTTTCCTAGGGGCGGGTGGGTATGGGTAAAGGCTGTAACAATCCCTACACTTTATGCATGTCAAACTTGACCTTTTGGCATACTAAGCAACTGCGCACAAACTCTTCCACATCCTTCTTGAGTCCAGGTATCAGATCAATGGTATGATCTTCAAAACCAGCAGGTGGTAATTCGCTTGGTAGGCCCTCTGAGAAGCAATCGGCGTGAGAGTGGAGAAAATCTTGGTGTTCTTTATCAAGTTTAGACATATATGTCCTATCGTTATCACTCAATTCTTTCATAAAGATCGAGTAAACAAACAGACTGGATTTCATTAATTTAGAAATGGTCGAAGCGGATACAATAGAGACAGACTCGCCCTTCAGTTTGATGTCAAGTACAATGGTTTTGCCCTTCTCTGTAGTCAATGTCGCTTTCCTCGCTCGATAATCGACCACGGCATTGTTCTTGTGGTACCAGGGAATCCCCAAGAGAACATCACAATCTTCCAAAGGCATTATGAAAAAGTCCTCATGCCCCAAATACCCCTGACAATGCAACCGAAGTTTGCCAATGACAGGTGCAATGGCTACGTCCCTGCCGAGTGCCGCTAGAACAGCCTCCGCAAGTGGTCCCATCTGATCGGGAGTGATCTCGAGCCGCGCCTTTAATTCTGGTGAAATGAAATTGGCCTTGGCTCCTCCATCAAAGAAGATCAGGGCCTCTTGGGCTTGCACTTTGCCCCAAGCTCAGCAAAGTTCTGTACTCTCGTCCATGGTGTTGGAATCGGTACCCACACAATCTGGAACCAGTCTTGTTTTTATCTTGCCTTTTCTTCCACGTTCCTCAGCTGCTCTCGAACTCTCAGGCCTTTCGTCGTCCTTGTCATTCTGTCCTTTCTGTGCCTTTTTAGGGCACTTCGCGGAGATATGTCCATGTTCCCCGCATTCAAAGCACTTCCCCTCCTTGATGAAGTGAGCTCTGTCCTGAGGAGTACGCTTGGGTCGTGCATCCTTCTTTTCTGGGTTGCTCTTTCTCTTTCTACTTTCATTCGCTGACGCCTGTTCGGCTCGTTGTGTCATGACCTCATCGGTAGGGTAGGTCAGACTGCCAGAGTGAATGGCAAAACCCGTTTCGCATGACTCATCAATTCTTGAATAGAGCTGACTTCTGTTCCAAGCAGTGATCTCGGATCTCTGTAAGTAGACCCAAGGTAAACCGCTCAATCTATTCTTTGAACGAGATCTTCTTGAATGAAGAGGCGGGTAGAAAAGAGCTCTAGAATCTCTTGCAATAAGCATCCATTGTATCTCTCTTGGTCATGCAAAGATGGTTCCAAGCAGCTCGTATATCGCGTTCATACTCTTGAGTCAGCCAAGAAGAAATAAAAAGCTTCTTAAATTTTAGCCATTTAACTGGTGCAGTCTTGTTTAAACGAAGCATGGACAACCAAGTTCGAGCATTCCCCTTAAAATAAGAGGCAGCTCTCCGAATCTTGGAGTGCTCTGAGTAGCGTCTTCACGTGAAAGCGTTGTCAAACTGCTGTATAAAAGACAGCCTTCGGAGCATCTTTGTATCCTGAAAAAGTGTCAAATTTGATTGACTGTCCACCTTCCTTAAACTCTCGGACTTCTTGCTTTTATCTTCCACAAAGTCATATTGGTTGGCTTTATAAAAATTCTTCTTGTTTGCATAAAAGTTGCCGTCATCAGAGTCTGAATTGTCTGTAGACGAGTCCTCTGTAGAACTGTCACTCATTGGGCAAGTTTTAGACTTCTTTGCCTTTTTCTTGCCCTTTCCAAGGCGTTGTTTCTTGGTTCGCTTTTTGCCTTTTCTGTCTTCTTCGCTCGAATCTGAAGAGCTAGAAGAACTGTCAGAAGAAGAAGAAGAACTGGGTTCTCCTTCAAATCGAACACGCTTCTTCTGTTTCTTTGCCTTATCAAATGTCGACTGACGACCCAAATAACCCGGGAAGTCAGTGCCTTTCTTCTGCTTTTTGCCGTGCTTTTTAGCTTTGTTCTGTGCGTCAAAAAGCTGAGCAATCCGTGCATAAACCACCTCTTCTAATTCCTTCTCTGAATATTCCTTGTGAGCAGAAGGTTTCTTGAGAGCGGATTTCGGGGGTGGTGTTGTGGTTTTCTGCCCCACTGCTCGTGCACTTCCTGAAAAGAAGTCTCGCTCATATATTTTGCGAATTTTGTGTTCTTCGTAAAACTTTGTTGCATCGCCGATCAATTGACGACGCTTCATCTCTCGTTGCTCCGCCTGAGTAGTCCGAGGCCGGCCATACTCTTTGCCGGAATCTTCGTTGTGATCCCTTTCCGCATCTCCGGATGCAGAGGGAGTCGCCTGATCCTTGTGTGAAGCCATAGGTGCCGCTGAAAAAAAATTTGGGATCGGATTTCCCGTAGAAGAGAAATCGGCCGTGCTCTTATACCACTGTAATAGACTTGGACACTTCAAGTCAAGAATCAATCGCGACAGCACCAAATAACCACTTCAAAACAGTTTAAAGTTCACAATAGATTTGCATTGGCCCGGCGGAGTTCCGTGCCTAGAGATATTGGCCTCGAAGACTGGCGCCCCTTTCGGTATTTCTTTTTGTATAAATCAGTGTTCAAAGTACAAGAGTGGTTGGGTCTCACTCTCAGACTCTGCGTCCAGATGCTTTACAGAGTGGGAGCCCAATCCACTTATTTATTTTACGAGGGTTGCCAAAAGCAGAAGCCCCAAAAGCTCGAAATCAAAAGCCTAAAAATAAAGCAGAGGCTCTTTATCTCTCACAAGCTCTCTTAAGCTTCAAAATAAAGCAAAAGAATTTTCTCTCTTTCTCTCTCTCTCTCTCTCTCTCTCTCTCTCTCTCTCTCTCTCTCTCTCTCTCTCTCTCTCTCTCTCTCTCTCTCTCTCTCTCTCTCTCCCTCTCTCTCTCTTTGAAATTGCGTAGAGAAAAAGCATCAGCGCCGGCCTTCCGTAAATCACGCCGCAAAAAGCGAGATTTTGCGGTACGGTGCGACGTGTCATATCTGCACATTTTCCGGGTTCTGCCCTGCTGCCATTAGGGTTAGGGTTAGGGTTAGGGTTTTTGTAGTTTTAGGGTTTTTGGCATGTTTTAGGGTTAGGGTTTCCAGAATTAGGGTTTTCAGAATTAGGGTTTCCAGAATGCTCTCGGGCACCCACTTCATCACTTTGTGACAACGAGAGACTAGACAAGGAGGTCAAAAAGTAAGCAAGTTGAGAGAAAACTAGACGGGACAAAGCTGAAGTAGGCTTATACTTGTGCAAACCAACCGACTGATACAGAGATCTAAAACCAGGTAGCTCCTCGACTCGACTTTCGATGGAGTGATACTTCTGTTAAGGTCCCATCGGGCGTGCCAAAAATGAGAGCACCTGTAGCTGATAGAATGTGTCGTGCTCTCTACAGTGGGTGCTCCTCATTGCAATGTGCGTAACATCTCACTCCAACAAAATGACAACACAGAAAACAGGAAACAACAGAGCGACAACAACACAGAGACATCAATAGTAGAACCTGAACATATGGGACTCGACTATCTCAAAGAAACTCGTACAGACTCTGGTATAGCAGCACACTTAGCTCCAGCCAAGAACTCATAGGTACAATGGTTGTCGAGGCTTAGATGTGCGGGGATGGTGCAGACGTGCTATGTATAACTCAAGATGATAGACTATAGATGACTGACCACACAAAGTAGATGATGATAATCCTCGTAATCCGTACGACATCCCGAACCCACCACACATATGTATCTCCTAAAGAGCCACCAATGGCTAGCTAGTATCCTAATCCAGCTAAGCCTATCTCCAAGCTGAGGTGGTGGTGATCAGCCATGGTGTCCACTAGACCACCATCCGTAACACTTGCCACGTGTCATTGCCCAGGCGAGAGTCCATCCATTGTGAATTCAAGCCCAACTGCAACTAACTGCTTGTCCTGTGCCAGTGACACTGTAGCCCTACTACATCTGGGCACCTTTGTCACCTTGTTTGTCAATGTAATTAGAAACCTCATCTATATACATATCAAATAGAGTAGGAGCCAATGGACAGCCTTGTTTCACTCCAATAGTGAAGTGAACTAAATTAGATATCCCCTCTGGAGTGCGTACATGTCCCACCCCTGATTTCTATAGAGCCATGATCCCCCAAATCAACTCCATGGGCACTCCCATCTCTTGTAGTATGCACATCAATCTGGATCTGGGCACCATGTCAACTGCTTTGTGGAAATTGTAACAGACTTGGACACTCCAAGTCAAGAATCTACCGCAATAGCACCAAATAACCACTTCAAAACAGTTCACAGTACACAATTTAATTCCACACTGGCCCGGCGGAGTTCCGTGCCTACAGATATGGGCCCCAAAGACTGGCGCCTCTATCGGTATTTCTTTTTGTATTAATCTGAGTTCAAAGTGCAAGAGTGCGGGCAGGCACTCACACTCAGACTCTGCGTCCAGATGCTTTGAGTTGTGAGAGGCCTGCTCACTTATTTAAAGTTACAAGGGTTGCCAAAAGCAGAGCCCCAAAAGCTGAAAATCAAAAGCTTGGCAAATAAAGCAAAAGTTCTTCCTTTCTCTTTCTTTTAGTAAATAAAGCAGAGAGGCTTTCTCTTTCTCTCTCTTGCTAAAATAAAGCAAAGAGGGTTCTCTCTCTCTTTCTCAGCAATTTGAGTAGAAAAAGCAACGCCAAAAAGCTGCCCAGCTTTCCGTACATCACACTGTTGTCCAACAAATCAGGGTTAGGGTTAGGGTTAGGGCAGAATTAGGGTTTTTGATTTTAGGATTAGGGTCTCAACAGAATTAGGGTTTTTGGTTTTAGGGTTAGGGTTTCAGCAGAATTAGGGTTTTTGGCAGCCACGTCATCACTTTGTGACACTCCCCTCTCTTGAAAGCGTTGTAATCGCCCTCGATTACGCCTGCAAAATAGATAGAGGCCATAAACCATCTTAGCAGACACTGACTGTTAGTACCTACGTACTAGGAATACACATCTAGCACATGTACCAATCGACAGTCACATCACACATCACAAGACCACTAGACATCACAGGACATCACATGACATTCAACATTCATTCGGATATTAGACCATGATTTATCGACAATGTAGCTAGCAATCGCATCTAGATCTAGTCGGGACCTCATCGATGCCCGATTGACTAACCCCTATTGCAACCATGTCTACTCGAGATCAATTAGACCGAAGTGCTACAGTCATTTCGTCTATGAGTTCTTGCACTTAAACAAGTCAAGAACAAGTCAGTTTCATATTTTCCAGAATTCCATTTCATATAGTCATCCAGCAGTATACTGTCAGCTCTAGGTATCCCTGAAGCTCAAAGAGATAGCAATGACTCTAATCTTCAAAAATCGAGGCATCTGTTGACAAAGGAGCGGAGTGACTCGCCTCTTGTGCATCCCATTGCACCAGATCTCCGGCCAAGCTCAATTCTAGGTTCCATTTGAAATAGACTATGCTAAATCAAAAGCTTCAAGGTAAAGATTCACATTCCGTGGAATATCTGCTAGGTCTTCCTCCTCCATTCACTTCGCATCCATTGTAGGTCTTGAATTTAACCAAGAACCGTCAGTTCGCTTTACCTTCTTTCTTTCTTTTTGTGCCAATTTCTGTTCTGGAACGAGTATCTGCTCGTTTTCTTCCAATTCGGATTGCACATCTGGCTTCCCATCATCGGGCACATTGCCTTCAAAATGCTTTAAGAGACTCACATAAAAAACATTGTGAATTCTCCAAGTATTCTGTCAGCTTCAGTCCAAAGGAGATATCATTTATCTTTTTGGAAAATCTGGAAACGTCCAAACTATCTAATGCATATTCTACCAAAGGTAAAAAGCTTTCCCAAGTAGTCTTCTGATCCAACAAAGAAGACTTCAACAAATCTAGTACCACTGAATTAGCAATCTCTGATTGCCCGTCAATCTGCAGGTGGAACGATGACGAGAACTGCAACCGCGTGCCTATCTTCTCCCAAATAGCCGTCCGAAACAAACTCGTGAACCTGGGGTGTCTGTCGGAGACAATCATCTTAGGCATGCCATGTAATCTGAAGACCTGGGCACTAAACAGTCGTGCCCACGCTGTGTTCTCGAGAGATGAAATCCATTGCAATACTTTCCCAGGGGCGGGTGCGTATGGGTAAAAGGCTGTAACAATCCCTTTGCTTTATGCCTGTCAAAACTTGACCTTCTGGCATACCAAGCAACTACACACAAACTCTTCCACATCCTTCTTGAGTGTCAGCCAAAAGAAGTATTTCTCTATCCCTTTCAAGATGGTAGCAATGCCACGGTGACCAGTAAAAGGCGGATAGTGGCATTCAGTCATAACCTTTTCCCTCAACGGCTGTGTGACGCACAACATGGTTTTCCGCATCAAGTAGCCATTCCGAATGGAATAGTCCGCTACCATCTCCCCTTTCTGTATTCAACGGAATACATCTGCAAAATCTGTATCTGTGGCGTATTGACGGACCAATACCTTGAAGTTTCTATGATGTATCACGGAAATAGCCAGAACCAACGGCTTTCGGGACAAAGTATTTGCCACCAATTTCTTCTGTCCTTGCACATGGACAATCTGGAAGTAAATTGTGACAAGATGTTTGCCCACCGCATCTGCTTTTCCGATAGCTGCTTCCATGACGAGAAGTAGCATAAACTCCCATCATCTGTGAAAAACCGTAAAATCGACCCTGACTAGGTAATGTCGCCACTGAATAAGAGCATGGATAGCCGCCAAAAGCTCTTTCTCACATATCTGTACGGTCAATTCTGTCCTTGGAAACAATTGGCTCTCATAGGCAATGACATTGGCCTTCTTGCATTAAGACTGTATCCAAACTACGACCACAAGTATCACAATATACTTCAAACGACTTCTGCAAATCCGACAAAGTCAAAAACTTTTCCTTTAGTTAAATTCTTTTTCAATTCCTGAAAGGTAGTCACTTCTGTGGGTCCCCACGAGAAACGGACTCCTTTCTGTGTCAAGGTATGCAAAGGGGAAGCAACCTCTGCAAACTTTCGAATGAACTGCCTATAGTACGAACACAATCCCAAGAAGCTTCTTACTTCATGGACATTCTTCAAATCGGGCCAATCATGGATAGTCTCTATCTTGGCCGGATCCATTTGCACTCCTGCTCCTAAGACAATGTGTCCCAAAAAGTATATCTCTGGTAGGAAAAATTCACTTTTCTTCGCATTAATCACTAACTTGTGATCTCGTAATGCCTGAAAGACCTGAAGCAGATGATCTCTTTGTTCCGCCTCATTCTTGGAGAAAACAATGATACCGTCAAAGAAAGTGTCAACAAATAGCCTGTACTCTCGAAAAATCCTGTCCATCATTCGGTTAAATATCGCACGAGCATTGGTTAAGCCAAAAGGCATCACCAAAAACTCAAATAACCCAAAAGTCGTCCGAAAGGCTGTCTTGTAGACGTCTCCCGGCGCGATTCGGATCTGATGATATCCACTCTTCAAATCAATCCTGCTAAAGCACGAGGATCCTTGTAATTTGTCGAGTATATCATCGATCAGAAATCTGTCCTTGATGGTGATTTTGTTGAGAGCTCTATAATCGATGCACATTCTCTAAAAAGCTTGGTCGCTCGCTACTGCTGCTCGCCCCCCCCTTGCTGCGCCATCGCTACCCTCTCCCCCCCCCCCCCCCCCCCCCCCCCCCCCCCCCCCCCCCCCCCCCCCCCCCACCGCTGCCCCTGCGCGCTGCCGCCCGCCCGCTGCCCCCCCCCCTGTTTTCGCGCTGCCCCAACGGCTGCCCGCTGCCCTCCTCTCGCGTTGCCATCCCCGCCCCATCCCCCCGCTCGCTGTCGCTTGTGCACCTGCACAGTACCCTCTTCGCCCTCGCCGTCCCCCCATCCCCCCCCCCCCCGTCCTTTTTGCTCCCGAAGGTCTTCTGCACCTGGCTCGGCAACGCTTTCTCTTCGGACAAGTGCTTGGCGTACTCGTTCGCAGATTTTCTTCACCGTCCGTTTCTTCGACTCAGCAGTAGACACAGATGGAGGCTCCAGCTTCACCTCAGAGGGACTCGCCTGAAGCCCCCTCGCCCGACCCCGCTGAGCCCACCATTCGACTTGCTCTTACGCCGGCAGAGCAAGCGAGCCTTGCCACAGAGGTAGAACGCTTGCAGGCGACTTCTGTCATCTGCAAGGTTCTCGGCACTCGTCCCAGCAGAGGAGAGCTGCAAGACCTTCTCCAGGCCCGCCTCCTCGCAGAGGTGGGCAAGATCTTGGATGTCCAGATTCTCGGACGGGGGTACTACCAGATTGAGTTCGAGACTTCCGAGATGGCCTCCAAGGTCATAGCTATGAGTCCATTGGCCATCCGAGCATCACGCGCCCACTTTCGACAGTGGCGACATGGTTTTGACCCGTCTTCGGATGTGCTAGTAGAGGAGGCGGACATCCCCATCTCAGTCTACTTTCCGGGTTTACGGAGGGAGTACCTTCCACTTCTCTCCAGGATTGGCTCCGCCATCGGAACTGTCCTGGAGACACCTCGTACGGCAGCATCAGTAGCTGCCAAGGCGGCTGGCATCCCTTCAGTTCGAGTTTTGGTCAGAGATACCCACACGCTCCCGAAGGTCATCCTTCTGCCTCGAGTGAGTGGGGGTTGGTTTAGACAGAGTGTGGAGTACTCGGGTCTCCCGAACCAGTGTTTCATTTGCAGACAGATGGGCCACCTAGCGAAGGCCTGTCCACGGAGGAGACCACGACCCGCACCCCAGCCTCAGCCCCAGCCTGCCAAGGCTGGGCCGCAGCCACAGCCAGCGACACAGAGCACAGATTCAGTGCCACCCTCCGAGCCTAGGGCTCCAACGGAGGAGGGGTGGCAGCAGGCCCGTGGCCGTCGACGCCAAGGGCCACAGCGACAGCCTGGCACTCAGAGTGGCCCCCAGGTGCCTACTCAGCAGCAGTGGGTTCCCACGGGGAATCGCTTTGGTCCTCTTGAGCAGGAGGAGCCCCCTACGCCAGCCTCCACCTCTGCTTCACCCTCGCCAGCCGCTCCGCCTTCCGATCTCCCCTCCTCCTCCTGATGCCCTCCCCCGCCCTCTGCTACCGCTCACTCCCCACCTCGCCCCCCCCATGTCTCTGCCGCCCCACCCCGCTTCTCCTCTCCCCCGGGCCCCCCAGCCCCTTCTCCCCCTCCTCCTGCTTCAGTACCACAGTCGGCTCAGGAGACTGGACCCTTGCCGGCGGCCAGGAGATCTCTTGGCAGCGCCTTCGCCACGAGTCGCCTAGCGAGAGAGGGTCAGCCCTTCATGCGGCCCCCACTGCAGATTCAGACATCTCCTCTTGCAGCTATCCCTCGTGGTTTGACGAGCTTTGACCTCCGATGCCGCTGGGATTTCTTCGATTACGGGTTTACTTGTTTTCTTGGCGATTCCGCAGTAGACCACGAGGCAACCTGCTTCAGAGTCCACGCTTTGTTCCTCGTCGCTAGGGGGACAGAGGCCTTGGACTGAGCAGTTGGTTTCTCCTTCCCCCTCTGTGGCAGGACTGAGACAGAGTGGTCCCTCGACTCAGTGGTGGGATGGTTGCATACACAGGTTCTCGAGTTTTTTTTTTTTTTTTTTCCGAGAAAAAGATCCTTCTATTAGTTAATGAAAGCTGCCCATAGGGCTACATCCACCTCTGCAAGAGAGGGCTACAACAAACATGAAGGGGAGACTCTCCCAATGAAAAAACAGCATATATACAATGGGGCTAAATCAAGAGATGGGAGGAGGGAAAAGCCACACAGGTGGACAATAGTGCCATCTGAGCACCCCCTGGACCATGGAGTAAAACGGCCCAGGGCGCCAGAGACGAAGGAAAGCCTCGCGGTGCTCCCGCATGCGGTCGGAGCTGCCCTATAGTCCCTCAAGCTGTCCTCTGAGAGTGTGGATCAGCTCTAGCCAAAAGTCACGAACAGTCTCCGTTGGTGGTACAAGGCGAGCCTCAAAGATGCGGAAACAACGGGCCCGCCAGATGAACCAGAGAGCTAGGCCGCTGATGAGCTCCCAACACTCCGCTCTCTCACTGCTCCACTCCTGTGGAGTAAGGTCTGTAGCAGGCTGGAGTGTAGGTCGACCCCCCTGTATCACTATCATCCTGCTGGTGGAAGATAGCTCAAACTGAAATGCCGGGCTCGTGAGGGTGGACCATGCCGCCGCCCCCCAAGTGTACTGTCCAGCCGTGAAGAGGGCAGGCATCAGCCGAAGAACTCGTAGCCACACCTGCTGGGCCGAGGGGCAGTCCCAAAGACAGTGTCGCTGACTCTCCACCAACTGGTCACAGGCTGTATATGCGGCCGAGAGACCACTATGTACAAGCCAGCTCCCTACTGCTGTGGCTCTGTGTGCAACCAACCACTGGAACAAGGTGACGCGCCTCGGCTGTCTGGAGTCCCACAGCCTCTGCCAAAAAGCTGCCAAGAACTCAACTGTGAGACCCTCATCCTGCCAATGACGTGCTGCAGCGGGGCGGGCCTCTCTCTGTGCTGCAAGTATATGACGTCCAAGCCGAACAGTGTACTGAAAGAAAGGGACTCCTGGGCGGTCTGCAGAAGAGAATGGGTCCCTCCATAGCCACTCACCAGGATCCCACTGTACTCGTGCCAGTGGACAGCACTCCCAAGCCCATAGCCTCCAGTGTCCTGTCTCAAGAGTTGCTTGGTCAGGGTCTATGACGCAAGTCCTCCCACAGCTGCCCACAACTCGGATCCTCTGGAAACAACACTCTGCTACCTGCGGGGCCTCTACTGGAACTCTCTGTAATCGTCCCCCACCGTGAAGCTCGAAGAACAGGGCTGGGACAGTTTCTGAGCAAGCCCTGACTGAAATGAGAACCTCCAGTCGTGTGAAGGCTCCCATCCACCGGGGTGCTACTGGCTCGAGAGGCGTGAGCCAATCAGCTGGAACTGACTCTGAGATATCCTGACACATGCTCTGAACCCCTCTCATGCCCTGTAGCTGGACAACCTGCACCTCCTCTGACAAACCAATGAACTCTAGCCAGTCACCTAGAGAGCGCGCTGGACCTGCTGCCATGGGACCCCAAGAAACATGAGGCCTACTCCCGACCAAGTGGCGTCTCTGAGTGCGAACCATGGGGTTCCAGACGAGGGGCTGCCGTAGGCGCTCCTCCGTGCACGTCGGCTGCCGCTGCTCTAGGCCACGCCGCAATAGCTCCCAAGGACAAAGCAAACTCACAGCGAATCAGTCCTCCAGTCTCCTGCTCAAACCAACTCGGCGCAACTCTGTAAAGATCCATCTGGTCGAAGGTTGCCAAGGGCCTCCTGACTGAGGCACCCTGGCACGAAGCCTCTGCAACAAGAACTCCTTCCAGGGCTCCTCGCCTGGAAGAAGTCCTCTGACGACGAACTTCCCAAGAAGGGCTCTGCTCTGCTGTGCTGGATCAATGATCCCAAGCCCTCCCTGAGAACAAGGAAGTGTGATGACCGACCAAGCCACCTTGGCTTGGGCAATCTGAGTGTCGCGACCAGACCAAAGGAAGTTCCTGATCAACCTCTCTACCTGGCTGATGCAAGAACTCGAGAAGATCCAGCAAGAAGTGATGTACCACATAGTCGCCAACAACACCTGGTTGGCAACTACTACTCTGCCAGCCAGCTAAAGTCGTGCTGAGCTCGAATGTAACAGCTTTCTCCAGATGGACAGGAGAAGAGGAGCAATCTGCTGCTCGGGGGACAAATCCAAACCAACCTGACAACCCAAGTACCGAACTGCAGTCCCTGGAGGAATCCACCTGAAACCCTCTCCTGGCATCCAATCTGGCACAGGAGCACTACCAACTGAGAAAGCCACTGTCTTTCTCCAGTTGATCAGTGCGCCCGATGCACAGCAGAAGGTCTCCAAGGCCTGCCCACATCTGTGTAAATTGGCCTCCTGGCCCTCTAAGTACAAGGCTGAGTCGTCGGCAAACTCAGCGTCCAGAAGCTCATCTCCCCGTATAGGGAGTGCTAAGCCCCTCAAACCAACCTGCTGTGACACCAAAAATCTGCTCATCGCCTCCGCATAGAACAGAAAGAGAAAGGGGGCAAGAGGACAACCCTGTCTGACCGATCGTGTGAGCATGAAGCGCTCACCTGTACCTCCTGCCAAAAGCACCTGACTGTGGGCCTGCCTGTACAAAGCTGACACCCCTTTGATCCAAGCGTCTGAGAAGTCCATCCTACGTAGCGTGCCCTCTAGAAAGTCCCAGTCAACTCTGTCGTATGCCTTCTCAAAATCGAGAAGAAGAATCACAAGGTCCTCCCGACGGAGCCGTGCAAGGGCAGAAGCCTCCTAAAAAGTGAAGATGTTGTCAAGGATACTGCGTTCCTTGACAAAACCTGTCTGAGTCCCATGTATAAGGCTCTCCAAAAGTGGCTGAATCCTCAAACTCAGAGCCTTGGCAAGAATTTTGTAGGCTGAGTTGAGAATGGTGATGGGACGCCACTGTCGAATCTCATCCAAGGAGCCACCCTCCTTTGGAATGAGGTAGATCAAGCCCTCACTCATGCTATCCGGCATCACTCCTGTGTGTAGAATGTACTGAAAGGCACTACAAAGATCTGGGCCAAGCAGGTCCCAGTACTCCAAGAAGAAGGTGAAAGTCAGCCCATCCTCACCTGGACAGCTACCACGAGGGAGGGCCCTGAGGGCCGTGTGCAGCTCCTCAAGCTGAAGAGGTAACTCAAGCCTCTGCCTCATCTCCTCAGTCACAAGACAAGGCATCTGTGCCCAGACCTGCTCCCTGCATGAATCCTGTCTCTCTGACTCGGGCTCAGCCGACAGTAGCTCACGGTAAAAGTCAGTAGCAACTGCACGCATATCCTCTGGCTCCGAGACAACTGACCCATCGGGTCTCCTCAACTGATTGACCTTGGCATGCAAGTGCCGAGGTCCCACTGTCTCAAAAAAAACACCTGTCACTCTGTCACCCACCTGAGTCCACTGAGATGCCTGTCGGTGGAAGGCAAACTCATGGCGCCTCTCCTCTGTGCAAGCAAGCTCCTGACGAGCCTGCTGTAGCTGCTCCTCCAACCATGGACTGTCTGGATGCTGCTCCTGCATCCTCTGTAGTGAAGCAATGCCTCGTCTGAGACGCTGCTCCTCCTCTCTCGTTGCAGCCCGTCGAGCCAAAGACTCCTGGAGAAAGAAGTGGCTAAGCTGAGCTAGGCCTGAGGCCACTCTGTCTGCAGGTGGAGCCTGGCTGTCCATGCCCTCTGTCGATAGAGCCTCTACCCTCTCGCTGAGTGCTGAGTCCAACAAGACCCGCTCTGGGATGCGAAGCATCGTGCTCCCACTCCTCTGCCTGTCTGCCACTGTGAGGATCACTGGTGCATGGTCCGAGAAGGATGTCCCTGCCAAGATGCCCACTGATCCCCCCAAGTCACTGAAGTGGTCACTAGTGTAGAAGCGATCTATGCGTGATAGATTCACTCCTCCCACTCTGCGGTCCGATCTAGAGAAGGCAAGACTCTCTGGAGGCCTCACAAAGCCAGAATGCTGCCATGTATCCGAGACCCTCAACGTCATAGAAAACCTCTCCCAAGCTGCTAACTCGACTCCATGCAAAGTAGCATGGCTGCCTCCGATCCTGTCAGAAGGGTCCTCCAACATGTTGAAGTCCCCTCCTACACACCACTGGTCAACCTGTGGCAAAGACTCAACAATCTGTGACCAAAACTCTGCACGAGCACTCGCCACATTGGGCGCATAGATGTTCAGGAAACCCACAAGGCTACCCTGAACCTGCATAGTAATCCACTGAGCCCTGCCTGGTACAATAATCCCTCTGCCCACAATGGCCTGCTGTAATGAGTCCGCAATAGTCATACATACCCCACCCTGGATGCCTCCAGGTCCAAAAGCAGCTGACCAAAAGGTATCATAGCGTCCACGCAAGATCTGACCACATCGCCGAATGCGGCTCTTAGACAAATGGTGCTCCTGAAGCATAAGGAGATCAATCTCTCCTCCCACAAGGCAACGCTGAAGCTCCTGACGCAATCGGCCCCGTTGTCGCTGAAACTAGGGCCCACCTAGTCCCTGCACGTTCCACGAGACGATCCTCATGGGGAGCGAGAGAGAACAGATGCTGCCGCAGCAGCAAGACGAGCTATCTTCGAAGCAGGCTTGGATGGGGAGTAATCCGCATCCGAGCGTCCTCTAGATAGGCGAGACTACAGTGAGTGCCTGGTCCAAGCCCAAGTAGAGTGAGCCGTGCATAAAGCAACCTGCTCTGTCCAGGAGTCCTCATGAATGAATACATAGCAAGGCAAACACTGCGTATCAGCAAAAAAGTACACCACAATGTGTCTACATCCTGCAGAATCTGGGGGTGTCACCGCAAACTTAGCCAGTGGCCACAAAGTCTGCAGCAAATCTGTAATGCCAAGTTCTCCCATGTGGTGAGAGAACTCGAGAACCTGTGTATGCAACCATCCCACCACTGAGTCGAGGGACCACTCTGTCTCAGTCCTGCCACATAGGGGGAAGGAGAAATCAACTGCTCAGTCCAAGGCCTCTGTCCCCCTAGCGGCGAGGAACAAAGCGTGGACTCTAAAGCAGGCTGCCTCGTGGTCTGCTGCGGAATCGCCAAGAAAACGAGTAAACCCGTAATCGAAGAAATCCCAGCGGCGTCGGAGGTCAAAGCTCGTCAAACCACGAGGGATAGCTGCAAGAGGAGAAGTCTGAATCTGCAGTGGGGGCCGCATGAAGGGCTGACCCTCTCTCGCTAGGCGACTCGTGGCGAAGGCGCTGCCAAGAGATCTCCTGGCCGCCGGCAAGGGTCCAGTCTCCTGAGCCGACTGTGGTACTGAAGCAGGAGGAGGGGGAGAAGGGGCTGGGGGGCCCGGGGGAGAGGAGAAGCGGGGTGGGGCGGCAGAGACATGGGGGGGGCGAGGTGGGGAGTGAGCGGTAGCAAAGGGCGGGGGAGGGCATGAGGAGGAGGAGGGGAGATCGGAAGGCGGAGCGACTGGCGAGGGTGAAGCAGAGGTGGAGGCTGGCGTAGGGGGCTCCTCCTGCTCAAGAGGACCAAAGCGGTTCCCCGTGGGAACCCACTGCTGCTGAGTAGGCACCTGGGGGCCACTCTGAGTGCCAGGCTGTCGCTGTGGCCCTTGGCGTCGACGGCCACGGGCCTGCTGCCACCCCTCCTCCGCTGGAGCCCCAGGCTCGGAGGGTGGTGCTGAATCTGTGCTCTGTGTCGCTGGCTGTGGCTGCGGCCCAGCCTTGGCAGGCTGGGGTTGAGGCTGGGGTGCGGGTCGTGGTCTCCTCCGTGGACAGGCCTTCGCTAGGTGGCCCATCTATCTGCAAATGAAGCATTGGTTCGGGAGACCCGAGTACTCCACACTCTGTGTAAACCAACCCCCACTCACCCGAGGCAGAAGGATGACCTTCGGGAGCGTGTGGGTATCTCTGACCAAAACTCGAACTGAAGGGATGCCAGCCGCCTTGGCAGCTACTGATGCTGCCGTACGAGGTGTCTCCAGGAGAGTTCCGATGGCGGAGCCAATCCTGGAGAGAAGTGGAAGGTACTCCCTCCGTAAACCCGGAAAGCAGACTGAGATGGGGATGTCCGCCTCCTCTACTAGCACATCCGAAGACGGGTCAAAACCATGTCGCCACTGTCGAAAGTGGGCGCGTGATGCTCGGATGGCCAATGGACTCATAGCTATGACCTTGGAGGCCATCTCGGAAGTCTCGAACTCAATCTGGTAGTACCCCCGTCCGAGGATCTGGACATCCAAGATCTTGCCCACCTCTGCGAGGAGGCGGGCTTGGAGAAGGTCTTGCAGCTCTCCTCTGCTGGGACGAGTGCCGAGAACCTTGCAGATGACAGAAGTCGCCTGCAAGCGTTCTACCTCTGTGGCAAGGCTCGCTTGCTCTGCCGGCGTAAGAGCAAGTCGAATGGTGGGCTCAGCGGGGTCGGGCGAGGGGGCTTCATTGGAGTCCCTCTGCGGGGGAGCTGGAGCCTCCATCTGTCTCTACTGTTGAGTCGAAGAAACGGACGGAGGATCGTCGACGAAAGAAAGGGGGGGAAGACCTGTTGGACCGAGCACGTCAAAGGTGCTGGCGACGCCTGTCAAGCAAGAATGGAGAGGGAGAAGGCTAACGGTAAAAAGCAAGCGAGGGGGGCGGACAGTGGGAGGGGGCGGGCTGGCGAGGTTGACTGCTGGAGCTGCTTCGGGCTAGCTGGGCAGCAGGCAGCAACGGGGGGTAGCGCGAGGGGGGGGGGGGGGAGCGGCAGGGAGAGCTGGCTGAGCTGGGCAGCGGGCTGCCAGTGCAGCGGACAGCAGCAGGGGTAGCGCGAGGGGAAGGGGGTAGCGCGAGGTGGACAAGCGGGAGAGCAGCGCGAGGGAGTGAGGTAGGGCGATGGCGCAAGCGGGGAGAGGTGCGAGCAGCAGCGAGCCAAAAATCGATCGACTTCCTCGTCAATCGATTCAGGCCAGATGCAACGATTTCATCACGAAAACTCAGGTTCTCGAGTTCTCTCACCACATGGGAGAACTTGACGTTACAGATTTGCTGCAGACTTTGTGGCCACTGGCCAAGTTTGCGGTGACACCCCCAGATTCAGCAAGATGTAGACACATTGTGGTGTATTTTTTTGTTGATACGCAGTGTTTGCCTTGCTTTTTTACAAAGAGGACTCCTGGACAGAGGAGGTTGCTTTACGCACGGCTCGCTCTACTTGGGCTTGGACCAGGCACTCACTGCAGTCTCGCCTATCTAGAGGACGCTCAGATGCGGATTACTCCCCATCCAAGCCTGCTTCGAAGATAGCTCGTCTTGCTGCTGCGGCAACATCTGTTCTCTCTCGCTCCCCATGAGGATCGTCTCGTGGAACGTGCAGGGACTCGGTGGGCCCCAGTTTCAGCGACAGCGGGGCCGATTGCGTCAGGAGCTTCAGCGATGCCTTGTGGGAGGAGAGATTGATCTCCTTATGCTTCAGGAGCACCATTTATCTGAGAGCCGCATTCGGCGATGTGGTCAGATTTTGCGTGGACGCTATGATACCTTTTGGTCAGCTGCTTTTGGACTTGGAGGCATCCAGGGTGGGGTATGTATGACTATTGCGGACTCATTACAGCAGGCCATTGTGGGCAGAGGGATTATTGTACCAGGCAGGGCTCAGTGGATTACTATGCAGGTTCAGGGTAGCCTTGTGGGTTTCCTGAACATCTATGCGCCCAATGTGGCGAGTGCTCGTGCAGAGTTTTGGTCACAGCTTGTTGAGTCTTTGCCAGAGGTTGACCAGTGGTGTGTAGGAGGGGACTTCAACATGTTGGAGCACCCTTCTGACAGAATCGGAGGCAGCCATGCTACTTTGCATGGAGTCGAGTTAGCAGCTTGGGAGAGGTTTTGTATGACGTTGAGGGTCTCGGATACATGGCAGCATTCTGGCTTTGTGAGGCCTCCAGAGAGTCTTGCCTTCTCTAGATCGGACCGCAGAGTGGGAGGAGTGAATCTATCGCGCATAGATCGCTTCTACACTAGTGACCACTTCAGTGACTTGGGGGGATCAGTGGGCATCCTGGCAGGGACATCCTTCTCGGACCATGCACCAGTGATCCTCACAGTGGCAGACAGGCAGAGGAGTGGGAGCACGATGCTTCGCATCCCAGAGCGGGTCTTGTTGGACTCAGCACTCAGAGAGAGGGTCGAGGCTCTATGGACAGAGGGCATGGACAGCCAGGCTCCACCTGCAGATAGAGTGGCCTCAGGCCTAGCTCAGCTCAGCCACTTCCTTCTCCAGGAGTCTTTGGCTCGACGGGCTGCAGCGAGAGAGGAGGAGCAGCGTCTCAGACGAGGCATTGCTTCACTACAGAGGATGCAAGAGCAGCATCCAGACAGTCCATGGTTGGAGGAGCAGCTACAGCAGGCTCGACAGGAGCTTGCTTGCACAGAGGAGAGGCGCCATGAGTTTGCCTTCCACCGACAGGCATCTCAGTGGACTCAGGTGGGTGACAGAGTGACAGGTGTTTTTTTTGAGACAGTGGGACCTCGGCACTCGCATGCCAAGGTCAATCAGTTGAGGAGACCCGATGGGTCAGTTGTCTGGGAGCCAGAGGATATGCGTGCAGTTGCTACTGACTTTTACCGTGAGCTACTGTCGGCTGAGCCCGAGTCAGAGAGACAGGATTCATGCAGGGAGCAGGTCTGGGCACAGATGCCTTGTCTTGTGACTGAGGAGATGAGGCAGAGGCTTGAGTTACCTCTTCAGCTTGAGGAGCTGCACACGGCCCTCAGGGCCCTCCCTCGTGGTAGCTGTCCAGGTGAGGATGGGCTGACTTTCACCTTCTTCTTGGAGTACTGGGACCTGCTTGGCCCAGATCTTTGTAGTGCCTTTCAGTACATTCTACACACAGGAGTGATGCCGGATAGCATGAGTGAGGGCTTGATCTACCTCATTCCAAAGGAGGGTGGCTCCTTGGATGAGATTCGACAGTGGCGTCCCATCACCATTCTCAACTCAGCCTACAAAATTCTTGCCAAGGCTCTGAGTTTGAGGATTCAGCCACTTTTGGAGAGCCTTATACATGGGACTCAGACAGGTTTTGTCAAGGAACGCAGTATCCTTGACAACATCTTCACTTTTTGGGAGGCTTCTGCCCTTGCACGGCTCCGTCGGGAGGACCTTCTGATTCTTCTTCTCGATTTTGAGAAGGCATACGACAGAGTTGACTGGGACTTTCTAGAGGGCACGCTACGCAGGATGGGCTTCTCAGAGGCTTGGATCAGAGGGGTGTCAGCTTTGTACAGGCAGGCCCACAGTCAGGTGCTTTTGGCAGGAGGTACAGGTGAGCGCTTCATGCTCACACGATCGGTCAGACAGGGTTGTCCTCTTGCCCCCTTTCTCTTTCTGTTCTATGCGGAGGCGATGAGCAGATTTTTGGTGTCACAGCAGGTTGGTTTGAGGGGCTTAGCACTCCCTATACGGGGAGATGAGCTTCTGGACGCTGAGTTTGCCGACGACTCAGCCTTGTACTTAGAGGGCCAGGAGGCCAATTTACACAGATGTGGGCAGGCTTTGGAGACCTTCTGCCGTGCATCGGGCGCACTGATCAACTGGAGAAAGACAGTGGCTTTCTCAATTGGTAGTGCTCCTGTGCCAGATTGGATGCCAGGAGAGGGTTTCAGGTGGATTCCTCCAAGGAGTGCAGTTCGGTACTTGGGTTGTCAGGTTGGTTTGGATTTGTCCCCCGAGCAGCAGATTGCTCCTCTTCTCCTCTCCAGCAGGAGAAAGCTGTTACATTGGAGCTCAGCACGACTTTCGCTGGCTGGTAGAGTAGTAGTTGCCAACCAGGTGTTGTTGGCGACTATGTGGTACATCACTTCTTGCTGGATCTTCTCGAGTTCTTGCATCAGGTAGGTAGAGAGGCTGATCAGGAACTTCCTTTGGTCTGGTTGCGACACTCAGATTGCCCGAGCCAAGGTGGCTTGGTCGGTCATCACACTTCCTTGTTCTCAGGGAGGGCTTGGGATGATTGATCCAGCACAACAGAGCAGAGCCCTTCTTGGGAAGTTCGTCGTCAGAGGACTTCTTCCAGGCGAGGAGCCCTGGAAGGAGTTCTTGTTGCAGAGGCTTCGTGCCAGGGTGCCTCAGGCAGGAGGCCCTTGGCAACCTTCAACCAGATGGATCTTTACAGAGTTGCGCCGAGTTGGTTTGAGCAGGAGACTGGAGGACCGATTCGCTGTGAGTTTGCTTCGGTCTTGGGAGCTATTGCGGCGTGGCCTAGAGCAGCGGCAGTCGACGTGCACGGAGGAGCGCCTACGGCAGCCCCTCGTCTGGAACCCCATGGTTAGCACTCAGAGAGGCCACTTGGTTGGGAGTAGGCCTCATGTTTCTTGGGGTCCCATGGCAGCAGGTCCAGCGTGCTCTCTAGGTGACTGGCTAGAGTTCACAGGTTTGTCAGAGGAGGTGCAGGTTGTCCAGCTACAGGGCATGAGAGGGGTTCAGAGCATGTGTCAGGACATCTCAGTGTCAGTTCCAGCTGATTGGCTCACGCCTCTCGAGCCAGTAGCACCCCGGTGGATGGGAGCCTTCACACGACTGGAGGTTCTCATTTCAGTCAGGGCTTGCTCAGAGACTGTCCCAGCCCTGTTCTTCGAGCTTCAGGGTGGGGGACGATTACAGAGAGTTCCAGTAGAGGCCCCGCAGGTAGCAGAGTGTTGTTTCCAGAGGATCCGAGTTGTGGGCATCTGTGGGAGGACTTGCGTCATAGACCCTGACCCAACAGCTCTTGAGACAGGACACTGGAGGCTATGGGCTTGGGAGTGCTGTCCACTGGCACGAGTACAGTGGGATTCTGGTGAGTGGCTATGGAGGGACCCATTCTCTTCTGCAGACCGCCCAGGAGTCCCTTTCTTTCAGTACACTGTTCGGCTTGGACGTCATATACTTGCAGCACAGAGAGAGGCCCGCCCCGCTGCAGCACGTCATTGGCAGGAGGAGGGTCTCACAGTTGAGTTCTTGGCAGCTTTTTGGCAGAGGCTGTGGGACTCCAGACAGCCGAGGCGCGTCACCTTGTTCCAGTGGTTGGTTGCACACAGAGCCACAGCAGTAGGGAGCTGGCTTGTACATAGTGGTCTCTCGGCCGCATATACAACCTGTGACCAGTTGGTGGAGAGTCAGCGACACTGTCTTTGGGACTGCCCCTCGGCCCAGCAGGTGTGGCTACGAGTTCTTCGGCTGATGCCTGCCCTCTTCACGGCTGGACAGTACAGTTGGGGGGCGGCGGCATGGTCCACCCTCACGAGCCCGGCACTTTAGTTTGAGCTATCTTCCACCAGCAGGATGATAGTGATACAGGGGGGTCGACCTACACTCCAGCCTGCTACAGAACTTACTCCACAGGAGTGGAGCAATGAGAGAGCGGAGTGTTGGGAGCTCATCAGCGGCCTAGCTCTCTGGTTCATCTGGCGGGCCCGTTGTTTCCGCATCTTTGAGGCTCGCCTTGTACCACCAGCAGAGACTGTTCGTGACTTTTGGTTAGAGCTGATCCATACTCTCAGAGGACAGCTTGAGGGACTACAGGGCAGCTCCGACCGCATGCGGGAGCGCCGCGAGGCTTTCCTTCGTCTCTGGCGCCCTGGGCCGTTTTACTCCATGGTCCAAGGGGTGCTTAGATGGCACTACTGTCCACCTGTGTGGCTTTTCCCTCCTCCCATCTCTTGATTTAGCCTCATTGTATATATGCTGTTTTTTCATTGGGAGAGTCTCCCCATCGTGTTTGTTGTAGCCCTCTCTTGCAGAGGTGGATGTAGCCCTATGGGCAGCTTTCATTAACTAATAGAAGGATCTTTTTCTCGGAGAAAAAAAAAAATCGATGCACATTCTCCAAGATCTGTCTTTCTTCAAAACCAACAGCACTGGAGAGCAATACGGTGAAGTACTAGGCTGGACAAGACCCTTTTCCAAGAGGTCTTTCACTTGGTTCATAATCTCTTTGTTTTGGGCTCGGCTCACATGCTAAGGTGGCCGGTTTGGTGGTGTGCTTCTAGGAATCAGATCAATGATATGAACCTCAGGACGAGCGGGTGGTAATTCGCCTGGCAGGCCCTCAGAAAAGCAATCGGCATGAGTGTGGAGAAAATTTTGGCGTTCTTTTGTTCAGGTCAAAACATATTCGACCTTCATCCATCGTTCAGTTCTCTCCCAAAAAAAATGAGTAAAGAAACTGAAGTTCATCAAGTACAATCTCTGAGCCCTTCATTTGTCAAAGTCGCTTTCTCGGCCCGGTAGTCAATCACGGCGTTGTTCTTGTGGTACCAAGGGATTTCGAGTAGAACGCAACATCCCGTTCGGGTGCCACTCGAACTACCTCTGGCTGTGGCCTCAGCCTGTCGGGCGTAATTCCAAATCGAGCCGCCGATTCACAAGAAGTTGGCCTTGGCTCCTTCAAAAGAGCTTCCTGCTCTTTCCTTTTGCCCTAAAAATGGCAAAGTTGTACTTTCATTTACTTAATTCAGTTCGGGTCCCACGCAATGTGATACCAATGCTACTTTTTATCTGCCTTTTCTGCCACATCCCTCAGCTGCTTTAGAACTTTCTGGCCTTTCTTCATCATGTTCATTTGGTGCCTTTTTAGGGCACTTCGCGGAGATATGCCCAGTTTCCCCGCATTCAAATCACTTCCCCTCCTTTATGTAGAGAGCCCTCTCTTGAGGAGTAAACTTGGGTCGTGCATCCTTATCTTTCTGTTTTGGGTTGCTCTTTCTCTTTCTACTTTCATTTTTCGAAGTGTGTTCGACTCTTTGTGACATGATCTCATCTGTGGGGTAGGTCAGACTGCCAGAATGAATGGCAAAATTCCGTTTCGCATGACTCATCGACTCCTGAATGGAAGTTGACTTTTGTTCTAAGCAGTGATCTCGGTAGGTAGACCCAAGGTAAACCGCTCAATTTGCTCCTTGAACGAGGTCTTCTTAAATGAAGAGGCGGGTAGAAAAGAGCTCCAGAATCTCCCGCAATAAGCGTCCACTGTATCCTTCTTGGTCATCCGAAGATAGTTCCAAGCAGCTCATATATCGCGTTCATACTCTTGAGTCAGCCATTTAACTGGCGCAGTCTTGCTTAATAGAAGCGTGGACCACCAAGTTCGAGCATTCCCTTAAAGTAAGAGGCAACTCTCCGAATCTTATAGTGCTCTGAGTAACGTCCTCCCGCGAAAGCGATGTCAAACTGTTGTACCAAAGACAAAGCCTTCGAAGCATCTCAATATCCCGAAAACGTGTCAAATTTAATTGACTGTCCACCTTCTTTAAACTCTCGCACATTCTTGCTTTTGTCTTTCAGAAAGTTATACTGGTTGGCTTTGAAAATTCCTCTTCTTTGCATAAAAGTTACTGTCATCAGAGTTTGAACTGTCTGTAGACGAGTCCTCTGTAGTACTGTCACTCACGTGGTGAGATTTAGACTTCTTTGTCTTTTTCTTACCCTTTCCGAAGCGTTGCTTTTTGCTTCGCTTTTTGCCTTTTCCTTCTTCTTCGCTCGAGTCAGATGAGCTAGAAGAAGTATCAGAAGAAGAAGAAGAAGAAGAACTAGGTACTCCTTCGAATCGAACATGCTTCTTCTGTCTTTTTGCCTTTTCAAATGTCGACTGGTGCCCAAATAACCCGGGAAGTCAGTGCCTTTCTTCTGCTTTTTGTCGTGCTTTTTAGCTTTGTTTTGCGCGTCAAAAAGCTGAGCAATCCGTGCATCAACCACCTCTTCTAATTCCTTCTTTGAATACTTCTTGTGAGCAGAAGGTTTCTGTCACGAGGACGTGGCAGTTATTAACCATGTCACAGAGATGTGGCAACTGCTCACCTTGGTTGTTGGTTTCTTTCTAATGGGGTTTATTTTATTTGTTTTGAGACCCTCTTTTTGAAGTAGCAAACGGTCGGACATTGTATGGCCAATGTGAATGGTAGATTCACCCGCAGACGGGAAGTGGTCGGCACTGGAATTCGTATGGTAAGAGGATGTCTAGGCTCAGAGCAAGATCATATAGGTCCCCCCGTCGCACTTAGCAAGTTGGTGGATACTAGGAAGTGAACTCAATTAAGGCGTAAAGTCAAGGTGGGACTACCAACAAAAAGTATCCGACAGTTGGGCCACATTACATTTTTGGATGAGGTCCCAATGAGGATAGATGGTCAGAAGACCAGTGGGAGCCCAACGGAAGCATCTCCTAAAATTTAGGGAACTGCTATTTTTGGCCGCGAAATGTGTTCGCGTCATTACCTCCGGTATGACTAGGGGAACATTTTACAACTCTGCCGCGAAGTTAACTGGGCAACCGGTCAGGATATTTTTAAGCGGCGAGCCCGAAACGGGCAAATGCTTGTAAATGCGCCAAGTGTCAACTTTTCATGCACTTGCCTCTTGCAGAAAAATGGGCGTTGATTTTTATGCTGGGAGAGGCCTCATTTCAGCTTTTGTCACAGGTTAAGAGCTATGGAGTGCTTTCTTTCCCTCTCATGTACAGTGTGGTGCTAGGAGTGATGCCCTGCACACTACACACTGCTCTCTCTCTCCCCTACGTGCAGTTATGTGATGCCCCACAAGAGAGCTACTCATTTGACTGATGTACAGTTGTGTGGGTTCATGCTTTTGTGCTGAGGCAAGAGCCTCCTTGAGCAGGAACAGGGGTAGCTAACTGCTGCTCCAAAGCAGGCACTGGTGAGGGTCATAACCTCACCGTAAAGGTGCAAAATCAGCGCTGTGTATGCGCTGTAAATTCACTGTTTTTCAGCAGTACGGACGCCAGGATCATTGGGAATCGTGTCCCACTGGCAAAGGACAGTTAGGGGACTGTTTGGGGCTGAAAACAAGGCAAAATCCAGTAAATACAGCGTGCTGAATTTACTGTTTTTGGACAGGAATCAGAGGGTATACGGCAGTGCAAGCGAGTTCCAGCAGGGGAATTGGTTTCGCGCAAGTTTTGGGGTTGTTATGCTGCCGAAATTTGGCCAAATCAAATGGTATCTAGGTGGATACACGTGAAGGATTCCTAGGACCTTACCTTGTAATTTACCCTCCACAGAATAAAGAAATACCGAAAGGGGCGCCAATTTTGGGGCCTACAGGTTGTCGGCGTCTGCTCGGGGCATTCTAGCTTCCGAGCCGTGTGTGTGATTAAGTGTTAATTCTCGTCGCAGGTTCTCTTTGCAAAGTGCTCTGTGTGTGTCTAAAGTAAAGAATTTCGGGTGAAAGCCAACGCCTACCGCCCTACGGGCCGGTTTCATGGTTCCGTTGCCGAGACCTCAATCACTTTTTCCTCAAAGAGTGAGCCTGGATTGTTCAGGGTAAAGACACACAGTGCAAGAACACGGGGATTACACTATGGCCGACAAGGGGAAGGGAATTATGGAAGAGGGTTCCTCTCCAAAGGACAGGCAGGAGATTCCTATGGTTTTTGAGATTGGCGAGAGCTCACGGCCACGTCAGTCTGTACCTCCTGTCAACGTGAATGTCCCTCCAGTAGTACAGGGCTTTATGACACGGCAACTTGAGGATGATGCGTTTAAGACTTAGTTAGTTGCCGCGGTGAATGTCTTTTCGCAGCTGGTGCAGAATCCGAGGTTTATGGAATTCTTGCAAGCGCCACCAGTGCAACATCAAAATAGGCAACCTACGCCGTGTACGAAGCTTGTTGAAGCTCAAGCCCAGGTACTTATGAGGCGCAGGAGGAAAGGGAACACTCGCATGTTGCGGAGTCGGGGGCTCCAAAGCAGGTTCCTCCCGTGCTTGAACAGGTGGCTAGAACGCCTATTCCGCAGGTTATGCCAGTTCAGCCCGCCACCTTTCAGAGCCAGCATGCTGTCTTGAATGGACAGGGAGCTGGATACCAGGCTATGCACTCAGTTTTTCCACCACCCACGGTACATCCTGGCTATTTCGGGGGTGGATTAGTGTTCCAAAGTATGGCTGGTTATGCGTCTGGAAGTCAGCCGTACATGCCAGGAACAGTGTTCGGGGGTATGCAAGGCATCATGCCAAACCCCATGTATGGTACTATCGGCATGCAGCAAGGTTTGCATGGCCACCAGGGCCAGTTTGGGGTGCCACAGGCTCCTTTTGGCATGGCTGGTTTTTCTGGACAGCAGCCAGATATCGCACCTCCGACGCAAATTGTGAAGGGCCAACACGTGCCGATCATGCCTAGTACAGTGCCCATGTTGCAGACCATCCCGTATGACAACTTGGGGGCACTAGAGAAGCCGAAGGCTTACAAAGAGGGTGGTGCAGCAGTAAAGTTCAGTACCTTCGGTGGTTTCGAGGACAAGACAAAGGCACTCACTTTCCTCCAGCAGTTTGATACAGCTTATGCGGGAGGGAATTTTACAGAGGCCTCGAAGGTCAGGAAAGCTGCCACTTTCTTAAAGGACAATGCGCTTACATGGTGGACGACATTGTTAATGCAAGGACAAGCACCCGCCACTTGGGTTTACTTCAAGCAAATGTTTGCATCTGCTTGGCTATCAAATGAATTTGAAGCCGATGTCCTGACAGATTGGCACCAGCTTACGACAGCTTCGTGCAAGAGCTTGCTGGAGTACAATAGGAGGTTTTGTAAAGCATTACTCTCAGTGACCTCCTACAGATTTGTGCCATTGGCAGAGCAGATAGAGAAGTATTGTTGTGGGCTGCCTAAAGGGCTTCGCGATTACTGTACAAAGAACAGAGTGGCTACCCTTACTCAGCTTATGGAAGTTGCGAACACTGGTCTTGCCCTGTTGAAAGGAGAGGACAATGGATTTCCGAGCAGTGATAAAGGAGGGCAGCAAAAGAAAAATTTATCGAAGAAGCCCTTTGTGAAAACAGCTCCTGATGCGTCACAGGGGTCAGAACAGGCCACCAAAGATAAGGATTCAGCTGGGACTTCTGGAGCGCAGGCAAAGAAACAGAAAAGGAAGCCTTTTGTGCGCAAGTCGCTCGAGGAAAAGAAGGTCCTAATGGCTGAGAACAAATGCTTTATATGCGAGCAGCCTGGTCATATTTCTATAAATTGTCCACAAAGCAAAAGGCCAGCTGACTCAGAGGATAAAGAAGACCAGAAAGGCAAGAAACCTAAACCCACGGCAGGTTTAGTGCCAGACATGGTGGGTGACAGGCCCAGCACAGATGCCAGTGAGTTATGCAGGGCATGGGGTAAAGTTAGGGATCAGACGGCACTCATCTTCTTTGATCCAGGTGCCAAAGCCAACTTTATCTCACCAGAGTTAGCTATGAAGCTTGGCATCAAAGCTGAAGAGATGGGGTACACAGCAGAGGCAGGGTTGGCATGTCCTGGCCACTCAGAGTGTGTTACTCCCATCATTGGAAAACTGCGTCTACATATTCAGTCGTATGTGGACACTGAAGAGTTTTACATCATGCCGCTGGAAGGTTGTGACGCCTTGTTGGGGATCCCGTGGATGTTCCGAGTGCATGGAGTCTTGGATGCCTACAACAAAAAGATCACTGTACAGCATAGGGGCAAAACTCACATCTTGGATGTAAAGCTTAAAGGAGAGTCAGTCCCTATTGTATCTGCTTCTGCTATCACTTCTGTAATAAAGAATCATCTTTCTGTGTACTTGATTTTTGCACGTGATGTCTCAGATAGTGATCAATCAAATTTATCTGTGTTAGATAAAGAAAGGTCAGCATTTTTGCAAAAGTTTAGTGACTGTTTTTCTGATTCATTACCGTCGCAATTGCCGCCAGAGAGACCTGAGGACCATCGGATAGATTTGGTGCCAGGGTGTAGCCCACCAAATAGACCTCCCTACAGGGTTAGTGCGGCGCAGTAGAAAGAGATTATGGGCCAGGTTGAGGAGTTATTAGAGAAGGGGCTGATTCAGCCTAGTTCTTCACCCTTTTGCTCCCCAGTGCTCCTAGTGCAGAAGAAGGATGGCTCATGGCGCATGTGTATTGATTACCGTGCGTTGAATAAGAATACCATAAAGAATAGGTTTCCTATTCCTCGCATTGATGATATTCTCGATCGTTTAGAGGGTGCTGCAATTTTCAGCAGGATAGACCTGAAGAGTGGGTACCATGAGATTCGTATAAGCCCAGAGGATGTGCACAAGACTGCGTTTAGAACGACATTTGGTCTTTATGAGTTTCTAGTGATGCCGTTTGGGCTAACAAATGCTCCTGCCACGTTCAACAGAATGATGGACCGGATTTTCCGCTCGCATCAACAGTTTGTTGGAACATTCTTCGATGACATGATTGTGTATTCGAAGAATGAAGAGGAGCATAGGCGTCACTTGACCATTGTGTTCGAAGAGCTGCGCAGTCACAGGTTACTTGTCAATCCTAAGAAAAGTGAATTCTTCCTCGAAGAGATCCACTTTCTGGGCCACATAGTCTCAAAGGATGGTGTTAGAATGGATCCCGCAAAGGTCGAAGCTATCAAGACATGGCCAGACTTGAAGACTGTGCACGATGTCAGAAGCTTCTTGGGATTGTGTTCCTACTATAGAAGGTTTATCAGAAATTTTGCAGAGATAGCATCGCCTCTTCACGCATTGCAAAAGAAAGAGGTCACTTTCAGATGGACCCAAAAAGAGATTTCAGCTTTTAGTCTCTTAAAGGAAAAGTTGACTTCAGATCCAGTTATTGTTTTGCGAGATCTCAGGAAGTCATTTGTGGTCCAGTGTGACGCGTGTGGCAGTAGCATCGGAGCAGTGCTAATGCAAGATGGACGGGTAGTAGCCTATGAAAGCCGAATTTTGCAAGGGCCAGAGAGGACTATGCAAGTCTATGAGAAAGAGCTCTTGGCCGTGATTCATGCGCTTTCTAGTTGGAAGCACTACCTCTTAGGTGCTGATTTTGTTGTCCAAACAGATCATCAGACCTTGCGATACTTCTTGACACAGTCAAAGTTATCCGAAAAACATATGCGATGGGCAAACATTCTTTCCATGTTTCACTTCCAGATTATGCATGTGGAAGGCAAGAAGAATGTTGTGGCTGATGCGTTATCAAGAAAGCCACAAATTTCAGCTGTGTCAATTCCTTATCATCATGAGTTAGATGACATGAAGGAACAGTATACTGCTGATGAAGATTTTGCAAGGATCTTTGAACAGTTACAAGAGGGGCAACATCACGAGCACTACCTCCTCAGAGATGGTTTTATGATGATGCATGGCAGACTTTGTGTCACTAGGCCACTGCGACATAAGGTCATGGAAGAGAGTCATGTCCCACCGTATGCAGGGCATCGTGGCATTGCTGCAACAGTTAAAGCGGTAGAGACGTTCTTCTATTGGCCTACCTTGAGGAGAGATGTGGATGCCTTTGTGCGAGCATGCATAGTTTGCCAAAAGGTCAAGTTTGACAGGCAAAAGGCACCAGGGTTGTTACAACCACTCCCAATTCCGGATAAGCCATGGGAAAGCATTGCTATGGACTTTATCTTTGATCTTCCAAGGACGCCAACAGGGAATGATGGTATATGGACCATTATCTGCAGGTTCAGCAAGCAGACCCATTTTATCCCTGTCAGGAAGAAGATAAAATCTGATCAGATGGCACGTTTGTTCATGTACAATGTGTTTAAGTACCATGGTATGCCACAATCGATTATCAGTGATCGTGATCCTCGTATGACCAGTTTGTTCTGGAGAGGATTGTTTGAGAACATGGGTACTACGCTCAAGTTCTCGTCTTCGTTTCATCCACAAACTGATGGACAGTCAGAAGAGGCCAATTCTACTGTCTTAGATCTGCTGAAATGCTATGTGTCAGATAATAAGGCGAAGTGGGAACAGTATTTGCCTATGCTTGAGTATGCGTACAATAATACGGTGCATTCGTCTACTGGCAAAGCACCTTTTGAAATTGTTGAAGGCGGCAAAAAGGTTCCTCCCATTTTGCATACAAAGGACAAGATCTTTGAGGCAGATCGATATGTTGAGAACATGGATGAGATGTATAAGAAGATTAAAGTTGCCTTGCAGAAGACTCAGGCAAAACAGAAAAAGGTTGCTGATCGTCACCGTCGTGAATTGTTACTATCACCTGGTGATTGGGTTCTCTTAAGGTTCGAAAAGGCAAGGTCAAAGAAGATGAAGGGCAAGGAACGGCTGTTTCCTAAGCTCAGCATGCATTACTATGGGCCTTTTCAAGTGCTTGACAAGATCAGCGGTGTGGCTTACAGGCTGAAACTGCCTGATGCGTGGAAGATTCATAATGCGTTTCACGTGAGTCTTCTAAGACCCTTCGTGGGTGATGTGCTAGAAGATATGCCAGTTGAGGATCAGCCAGAAGTTGAGGAACTTGATGAGATCCTGGTACCTGAGCAAGTCTTGGCACATAAGGACAGAAAAGTTAAAGGACAAGTTGCAAGACGTTATTTGGTGAAGTTCAAGAACTATCCACCTATGGATGCAAAGTGGATGGAAGAGCATGAACTGTCAGAGTCACCAAATGTATTGCAGCTCTACCTTGAAGCCTTTGGGTTACAGCCTACTTATGCCCCAACCCAACGTGTGCAAAGGAGGGGTAATGATAGAGCTAGTACATCAAATGTACATATGAATCCAGTGCCATAGATGGAAATGGCAAAAGTATGAAGGCCTCATTAAGTCATTTGTATCTATGTATGTTACGACCTTTCTTGCGGATACATGCGATGATAAAAGAGTGTTAATAGCACAAGATCATCAATGGCGTGTATTTATGGTATGCAATCGAGGACGTTTGCGATTTCAAGAGGGGGGTATGTCACGAGGACGTGGCAGTTATTAACCATGTCACAGAGATGTGGCAACTGCTAACCTTGGTTGCTGGTTTCTTTCCAATGGGGTTTATTTTATTTGTTTTGAGACCCTCTTTTTGAAGTAGCAAACGGTCGGACATTGTATGGCCAATGTGAACGGTAGATTCACCCGCAGACGGGAAGTGGTCGGCACTGGAATTCGTATGGTAAGAGGATGTCTAGGCTCAGAGCAAGATCATATAGGTCCCCCTGTCGCACTTAGCAAGTCGGTGGATACTAGGAAGTGAACTCAATTAAGGCGTAAAGTCAAGGTGGGACTACCAACAAAAAGTATCTGACAGTTGGGCCACATTACATTTTTGGATGAGGTCCCAATGAGGATAGATGGTCAGAAGACCAGTGGGAGCCCAACGGAAGCATCTCCTAAAATTTAGGGAACTGCTATTTTTGGCCGTGAAATGTGTTCGCGTCATTACCTCCGGTATGATTAGGGGAACATTTTACAACTCTGCCGCGAAGTTAACTGGGCAACCGGTCAGGATATTTTTAAGCGGCGAGCCCGAAATGGGCAAATGCTTGTAAATGCGCCAAGTGTCAACTTTTCATGCACTTGCCTCTTGCAGAAAAATGGGCGCTGATTTTTATGCTGGGAGAGGCCTCATTTCAGCTTTTATCACAGGTTAAGAGCTATGGAGTGCTTTCTTTCCCTCTCATGTACAGTGTGGTGCTAGGAGTGATGCCCTGCACACTACACACTGCTCTCTCTCTCCCCTACGTGCAGTTATGTGATGCCCCACAAGAGGGCTACTCATTTGACTGATGTACAGTTGTGTGGGTTCATGCTTTTGTGCTGAGGCAAGAGGCTCCTTGAGCAGGAACAGGGGTAGCTAACTGCTGCTCCAAAGCGGGCACTGGTGAGGGTCATAACCTCACCGTAAAGGTGCAAAATCAGCGCTGTGTATGCGCTGTAAATTCACTGTTTTTCAATAGTACGGACGCCAGGATCATTGGGAATCGTGCCCCACTGGCAAAGGACAGTTAGGGGACTGTTTGGGGCTGAAAACACGGCAAAATCCAGTAAATACAGCGTGCTGAATTTACTGTTTTTGGACAGGAATCAAAGGGTATACCGCAGTGCAAGCGAGTTCCAGCAGGGGAATTGGTTTCGCGCAAGTTTTTGGGTTGTTATGCTGCCGAAATTTGGCCAAATCAAATGGTATCTAGGTGGATACACGTGAAGGATTCCCAGGACCTTACCTTGTAATTTACCCTCCTAAAGAATAAAGAAATACCGAAAGGGGCGCCGATTTTGGGGCCTACAGGTTGTCGGCGTTTGCTCGGGGCATTCTAGCTTCCGAGCCGTGTGTGTGATTAAGTGTTAATTCTCGTCGCAGGTTCTCTTTGCAAAGTGCTCTGTGTGTGTCTAAAGTAAAGAATTTCGGGTGAAAGCCAACGCCTACCGCCCTACGGGCCGGTTTCAGTTTCTTGAGAGCGGGTTTTGGGGGTGGTGGTGTGGTTTTCTGCCACTGCGCATGCACCTCCTGGAAAGAAGTCTCGTTCATATTTTTTGCAAATTTTGGGTTTTTCACAAAATTGAGCATCATCTTTGTTGCATCGCCGATCAATGGACAACGCTCCATCTCTCGACGCTTCGCCTGAGTAGGCCGAGGTGGGCCATACTCCTTGCCTGAATCTTCGTTGTGATCCCTTCCCGCATCTCCGGATGCAGAGGGAGTCGACTGATCTTTGTTTGAAGCCATAGGTGCCGCGGAAAAAAAAGTTCGGATCGGATTTCCCATAGAAGAGAAATCAGCCGTGCTCTGATACCACTGTAACAGACTTGGACACTCCAAGTCAAGAATCTACCGCGACAGCACCAAATAACCACTTCAAAACAATTGACAGTACACAATTTAATTCGACACTGGCTCGGCGGAGTTCCGTGCCTAGAGATATTGGCCCCAGAGACTGGCGCTCCTATCGGTATTTCTTTTTGTATTAATCTGAGTTCAAAGTACAATAGTGCGGACAGGCGCTCACACTCAGACTCTACGTCCAGATGCTCTGAGTTGTGAGAGGCCTCCTCACTTATTTAACGTTACAGGGTTTCCAAAAGCAGAGCCCCAAAAGCTGAAAATCAAAAGCTCAAAAGCTTGGCAAATAAAGCAAAAGTTCTTCCTCTCTCTTTCTTTTAATAAATAAAGCAGAGAGGCTTTCTCTTTCTCTCTCTTACTAAAATAAAGCAAAGAGGGTTCTCTCTCTCTCTTTCTCAGCAATTTGTGTAGAAAAAGCAACGCCAAAAAGCTGCCCAGCTTTCCGTAAATCACGTTGCTATCCAGCAAATCAGGGTTAGGGTGGTTAGGGTTAGGGTTAGGGTTAGGGCAGAATTAGGGTTTCTGATTTTAGGGTTAGGGTCTCAGCAGAATTAGGGTTTTTTGCAGCCACGTCATCACTTTGTGACAGAAATTCACAAAGCTACAATAAATCCGTCTCCCATGTGCCCTACCCTCCTCAATAATGGCTCTGAGTGTTAGAATATGGTAAAGAGTGGAGAAGCCTCTCCTTAAACCTGCCTGTCTCGCTGCTCGTATGCCCTCACTCTCTGCCCATTTTCTCAACTCCTTCTCAAGGATAGATACATACAACCGTGCCAATGTGTGTCCAATCATAATAGTACGGTAGTTTCCAGGCTCCGTAGGATCACCTGCCTTGAAGATAGGCACAATAGTAGATAATCTCCAAGTCTCAGGTAGACCCTCACACATAACACGATTGAAGAGAACTGCAAGAACCTTTGCCAGCATATCTCTAGCATGTATAAAGTGCTTTGCTACTAGACCATCATGATCAAATGCCCTCTTGGTCCTCATCCTTTCAATGGCCGTCTTTATCACTAGTAAAGAAGGTACCCGTAGATGGGCATGGCTCAGTAGGATCTGGAAGGGGTGTTTGTCCAGGGACTGTATATAAGGATGTTGCATATTGACCCCACACATCAGGAGAAGTAATCACTGGGGGAGGGGAGTGCTCATGAAAGAAACTCCATGCCTCTCCTGAGTCTCTACTCAAGAACAACTGGTCTAAGTCTCGTTCCATTTGAGCTAGGAATGCTTGCTTCTTCTGTCGCACAAGGCACCTGAAGGCTATCTGAGATTGTCTGTGATTGATGACCCCTAGGAGAAGATCTCTCTAAAGTTGTGCTCTTGTCTCTCTACACTCGTCATAGTTATGAGGCATGGTCCCAAAATGACGTCTTTGATTAGGCTGAGTGTGTGGGTATGCCTCTGTTGCTGCATCATGCAATGTCTCAGTCAGTAAAGTGGTGGTCTCCTCCATTGAGAGTCCTGGCCTGGCTGCTGCACGTAGACGACTATAGATCTCCTCTGTATAAACACATCCTCCCTCCTGATACCTGGGCTGTACTGTACTGAAAGGAGACGGTAAGTGTCAAGAGAGCATGATCCACTGCTATACCCATTGATCTTGGTCCTACTGTGAAATGGTGAATGCAAGGAATGAAGCTCAGATGTGCCATGACATAGTCCACTATGCTGGCCCCATGCCTATGTGGAAAGCATGTGAAACCAGTCGCTCTGGGAAACGTTGTAGGCCATTAAGTATCGCTAGACCATGTGTAGTCACCATCTCCGTGAGATGTCTCCCATACTCTGTGTGCTCTCTATCTTGTGTGTGAGAGAGAGAGAAGAAGAAGAAGAAGAAGAAGAAGAAGAAGATTGTTTTAGTGTCATAGGAAACTATCCCAAGAGACCTTAAAGATCTATCCGACGAGGAGAGTTGAACTCAAGACCTGTTATTCAAGAGGGAAATGATATAACCAATCTACCACACTTGGGTGATAGAAAGGTTATACCATTTTCCTCTTTTTATTAGCACACACACACACACACCCACACCCGAGAAGAAGATTGTTTTAACGCCGTAGGAAACTATCCCAAGAGACCTTAAAGATCTATCCCCGACAAGGACAGTTGAACTCAAGACCTGTTATTCAAGAGGGAAATGGCATAACCAATGGTAGGCTGAGCAATGGTCTGAGAGAGAGAGAGAGAGAGAGAGAGAGAGAGATCTGGGAAAGGCTCTCCATGTTGATAACAATCTGCTCATACAAATGACCAAGGATGGTCCGGCGTAGAACTCACATGCCAACTGGATAGACCCGAGGTACACACAACTGTGACTGCTGCTGACATTGCCAATTGCTCTTGCACACATGACCACTGTCACGGCCACAGGCTCCGCAACACAAATCCACCTCCTGGCAAAGGAAGAATTAGAGAGAGAGAGAGAGAGAGAGAGAGAGAGAGAGAGAGAGAGAGGCCTCAAGGCTGCTGGTGTGGGTGGTCTCTAGACGAAGTAGGGGTCTTTGCTCTCCTCGGCCTTTGACTACAATGCCCACCGAATGGGCTGCCCTGAGGAAAAATGTGGAAGGGGAGATCTGCTGCCCATCGCCATGGATGACGTAAGCCCACAAGCACTGCTTGTCATTGCCGGCAGAACACTGCAAGGCTGCCCACCGAAAACGATGGAGTGTTGGCCATGGAAACGTTGGGGAGAAACCCCCTCTGGCTGCAACAACGCTGGACATGGGGCTGCCCAAAAACGCTGGGCTGCCCATCCTCATGCCTTCGGCGGCCGGTCTCCAAGCTACCCACTGGGGCACCCTAGGCGCTCCCATGTTGGGGCTGGTCTGTACTGCTCATGTTTTCCCCCCTCTGCCTGTCTATATAAGGTCAGCCCAAAGGCTGCCCACAGGAGCAAAACTGGCTACGGAATTGAGCCAAAACCCAAGGCTAAACATGGCTAACATGTATTTAATAATCATGTGATCACATGAAATTTTTGTGATTACCATGTGTTTTTATCATATCCACATAATTACACTTTAGGTGATCACATTTAAGCTGATGAATGGTGACCAGATAACCCACCAAAAGCCTACCGGGCTATTATTTTTTTGTGGGGATATGGTAAAAACCCGGTGGGACTACCGTTATGGATAGTTTTTGTACGTTAATAGGAAGGTCACACGAACATGTAACGTGATCACGGATCATTCAACGTTATTAACATGTTCAGGTGTTCGTGATCACGTTAATGAAATCCTTGATGGCTAAAGACAACCCGACATGAGAAACCTACCTCACATTGACTGGGCACAACCACAAAACAGCCCTCACTCCCTAACATGCGTCCCTGGGAGAAACTGGGACAAACTATACGAATCTTGAGAGATGCTTGAACTCTAACACCTCCCTCCCCTCCTCCGCCTATCCCACTCGCTTACCCACCCTCTCTCATCCCCCTACCCCTTGCACTCTAAATTGCACATCGTCTCCCTCACTCCCTGTCCCTTGCCCACTTGCTCATCCTCCCTTTCTCACTCCCTAGGCCCATCTCCGACAACCCTCCCCTTGGGCTTTGGAACTATTGGGGTACTTGCAAAAACCCTCTTTAGTGTGTTTAGAGTAGATTTGGACGAGTGGATATGCTCTTCAATGAGTTGGGAAGGTATTCGCTAAGTTGAAGATTGATTTGTGTTGTCTTTGTTTTTTTTTCACATCTTGTACATTTTTTGACTTTCATAGGAGTGTACATCACTAAAGGTGAGAATAAACCCCTAGATCCAGCCAAGATTTGTAGTTGGTGCATTTCAGAGACTTCATTGAAGTTTGTGGCTCAAAAGGACCATACAGAGTGTTTGCATGTGATTTATGCTTGTTGTCTACATGATGCATATCAAGTTTGGGCAAATTTGAACCACTTTTCTGATGGTAGTTCTCTCATCCTCTGAATGAAACGCACTTCTTAGATTAGGGCGTCCACGAGCAGAAGTGGGGAAGCCAACTCTACTTTAAATCATGTGGCTCATACCCATTTATTTTTGTTAAGTAATTCGTTGATGGACTTCACACTTAGTTGGCTCAAGGCTTTTACAGTTAATATCTCTTTTATGGAAATAGCTTACCTGGTTGCTGGTATTTACATCATTTTTCAGATTATACATGGCTCTTGCACAAGCAGCACACATCAAAGCAGGAAATCAGATTTTGGCCTGTACAAGTCACAAAGGCTGTCCTGATGGTTTCTCATGCTGCAACACGAATAGTGGAAAAGAATGGGTTTCTTGCACACCAAATCAGGTGATTCACAAGTCAACCATGGGCTTTCTCACAAAGAATAATGTTTTGATTGAAAGAGTTTCTATGACCTCGAAATGACCAGCTTTACATTGACCTTTCAGGGCCAAGTGTGCATGCCAGGGTGCATGGAAAATGCTGTTGCAAAACAGTTGTTGCGCTTGATGTTGACAAATACATTCGTGAGTGTGGCATGGGACCTTATCTATGGGATGATCCATCAAAGAGTTTTCAAGGTCGGTCACTTAAACAAGACATAATCCTGTTCTTCATGCTTGTGTACTATCACAAGTTAAACATATCAACATGTATCGTTGGGTGCTTTTCTTCTTGTTTTCAAATGAAGCATTTTGAGATAATCTTTTGAGATGGTCTCAGAAAAGAAGACAGCTTTCTATAGAGAACTTGGTGATTGACATTGTTTATATGGAATCGTTAGTCTGGGTTGGTTCATCCTTCAGCCCAGTAGCTCCTGTACTTGGTCTATTTTGCAACTTCATGATATTTTCATATATGAAGGTGAGAAAGTCTCTCATTATTACATAATATCGCAAAAAATTTGTGTGCACTTTAAACCGGCTAATGTGTAATGTCAATAAAATTCACATTGTTCGGTCAATATTGTGAAGACAGCAACAATTACTTTCTAACTTTCAAGAAACATAAGTGATAACATTCAGGAAACAAGCATCACTCTCAGATACACGGAATTAACGAGAGAAAATGAATATGGAAATCATGGTGGAGCTTGCAATATGAGTAAGGAGTATGTGGCAATGTTGAATGCGGTCCTTTAAAATCATGTCCATCAAATCATAAAATTCATCATCGCTATGCAGATGCTCACGTACTAACACTCTACAATACAGATGTCAAACACAACATTTGATGGGGACAATATCATTCTGCAACTGACTCATTCTCATTTTATCTCAAGCTTTGAAATTAAAAAAGCATTTTGTGCTCTTTATGTTGACAGTTTTCTCTGAGGCGGTTTTATGAACCCATGAGGAAACCCTACAGTGCATCACGGACTTCAAATTTAACCCATGGACTTTTACTACTTGCCTTGATACTATGCAGCTTACCTGCTTCAGCCACTCTCGTCCAGAAAAGTAGTGGTGTATGTGGCCCAATCGCAGAAAACAGTTCCATGTATCAAACACTGTCTGATTACATTGAGGTAAAGAAAAACCGTCTTTGTTTTAATTGAAGATCTGATGGCCATTGTCTTTAGAACATCTTTTTTTCCCTGTAAAAAGTACTCCTGAGAATGCAAAGCTAAGAGACTAGTGATTTAGGGGTCATATGTTGGGAGAGAGGGCTCATGGCTGTTGTTGGTTGCATGATTGCCAAGCCCGAACAGTGATGACATGGGTAAGAGCCCTATGCTACTATGCTAAGCTAGCAAGATGGGAATCTGGCATATTCCAGAGTCAGGAAGAATCAATGAAACGGCTTATAGACTCAAGCTGCCAACCGTCAGCAAATGCGTAATGCATTCGACAGAAGCATATTATAACAATATTATGTCCTCATATGAGACCTCTTCATGAAGAGCCCCCTAAATTTGATAACTTGGGAACTTCTGCAGCCCAAGAGCATCTTAAACACGAGGACAAGATGTTACATGAAAGATAAGGTCCTTCCCAGGCTTTTTATGAAGTTACAGAATTATCATTTCAAATGGAGAATTGAATCCTGCTCAAAGATTCATAATTCTATATTACATGTAAATAGCCTGTAAATGAATAAAAGAAAATTTACATGGACTGTCATGGTTCAAGTCATGAATAAGCATGGAACATTATCCTGTCGAATAGGTTTGCGGCTAGCTTCGTCTCTCAAGCATCCACTAGACTAGCCACATTCAAGAACCAATGTTAGTTGACAAGTGATGTACGTGAAGCGGACGGTTGCACTTGATGCCCTTGCACTTGGCACCCGTGCTATGAGATTTGGTCGCATCCCCCCTTTTCAGAGTGGTAGCTGATTATCCAGGGTGAAATTGGGAGAAACTTCCTGGGAGGTCAACCCTTCGGCACAACCCTTCCGCACATGTGTGCTTAACTGAACGATTTCCCAAGCTGGTCTTGTCAGCTCACCTAAGTAACTTTGCTATGAGACATTAAGTGATGCATTAGCATTAAAGTTAATCTCTTGCTTACTTTCAGGAAACACCCACTTTGTTCAAAGTCATTCTGCAGTGGCTGGGAAATCCAGCAATCCTTATGGGTCTTATCCTCTTACTCATCTTTGTATTGATTATCTTGAGAGAGAAGCTAATGCAAACTCAGTTTTCATTCCAAGCACGGTACAAAATGTTCACAACATGCTGCCTCCTTACTTTGAATCAAGGTGCGGAGCAGGAGAAGATAAGGCTTCTCTCAAAACAAGTGAGTTCAAGATTACACGGCTGACAGAAGCTTTCCCGATGGTTTTAATAGTCTTCATCAAAACTTTTTTCATTTCTTTGTAGGTTCTCGATTCCTGAATGTATATGATTCGCACTTCTTTCTCGGGGGCGTCTCTACAGAGCATAAAAGTCTCCTTGGCAAGCTCTGTGCAGATTCAAATGGGAGTCTGCAATGTCATTGGTCTTCCAAGCAAGAGGGGAGTTTTGTAAACATTGTACAGGATTTGTGGCTCCTCATGGAGTACTTTGCTCTCCCTTCTTATTGCTATAATTTAAAAACAAGGTGAAGACTCACGTCTGGCATTCTAAAACATAAAATTGAAAAGGAACTCATGTGAGGCTTTGAAATGAAGAGACCCCATCTACCAACGCAGAAACAGAGGAAAGTAACATTTTCAAAGCCATGTTCACTCTTATATTGGACCATAACAAATTGACTAAACATATGAAAGTTTGATACAATCACTTGAGACCTTGATTGGACTAAAATCATTTTTGTTCCATCCCCAATATATTAGTATTTTCATTGGTTGTCAATTATTATTGTGTGGTTTTACATCTATGAGATGAGGAGTTCACTTTTGGTGACTTCACAATTGTCCTCTGAATTAATAGATGCGGTGAGGTGATAGTTACCTAGTGATTAAGGTGTATGAATGTGGCCTCCCTCTCTTTATTTCTTTGTCTTGGCTTCCACTCCTCCCTCCAATCCTTCTCCTTATGCCATGTGGTAGGGGTCTCAAAGGTGCATTAGATATAGTTTAGATACATTTACACAGGTGAACATACGTTCAAAAATTACTTAGTGGCATCATTTATTTTTAATTGTACCTTTTTTGACACATGTGGTGTGGTACATGCCATGCCATGTGGTAGGGGTCTCCCTCTCTGTGTTGGCAGTGTCTTGTCCAATATCCAAATTAGCCATAAGGCGTTTGAGCCCTGTACTCAACCTCACAACTAGAAGTGGCCATAGTAGGTTGCTTCTTGCTCAACCATGATATACATGAACTGCAAAGCATGAAACAAAAACCACTTGTGGATACTCGCGTGTCAAAGCAACAAGCCCGATCTGAGTTCGAAAAAGCATGTAAGTTTGGCGGCATTGATCCCCCCTAGGATAAAATAAGCCAAGATGTAAAGTTCCACTCAAGTAGCGGATAATCCTCTTGATAGCTTGCCAATGCTTAGACCTTGGGCTATGCATAAATTTGCTAACCTGTGAGACTTCAAACTGAATATCCGGCCTCGTGTTGCATACATAAATGAGGCATCCAACAACAGTTTGGTAAAGAGTGACATCTCCAGGATCATCACCATCATGAAGAATCAATTTCAAAAACGTTTCCATGGGAGTGGAAATAGGTTTGCAATCCTCAAGTCCAAACTTACATAACAATGTTTCTATGTAACTTTTTTGACACATGGCAATACGACCATCACATTGTTTAAATTGTATACCCAAGTAATGATGCAACAGCCCCAAATCTTTCATCTTGAAAGTAGCATTCAAATCAGCCTTAAAGTCAGCAATATGTCTCTCAGTTGGTCTTGTGATCAACAAATCATCTACATAAAGAACCATAATGAGAAGTACATCAACCTCACGCTTTACATACAATGTTCTTTCTGTGGGACCGTTATTGACCAAATGAGTGTCGGCCTTCTCATACCAAGCATGAGGAGATTGCTTCAACCCATACAAAGCTTTGTTACATTTGCACACCTTATCCTCTTGTCCTTTCTTGACAAAAATGTGAGGTTGCGTTACATAAACTTCTTCAAATATGTCACCATTCAAGAAAGCAGTAACAATGTCTGATTTATGTACATCCCAACCAAAATGAGCTGCCAATGCACATAGAAAAACGCACATTAGTCATACGACAAGTGGGAGAAAAAGTCTTTCATAATCTATGCCTTTTTTTGTTGTGCATAACCCTTTGCAACGAGTCAAGCTTTATAGCGATCAATCTCACCATCCGGCTTGCATTTCAACTTGTAAACCCACTTCGTACCAATGGCCTTTTTGCCTGGAGGCAAATCACATAAAGCCCATGTGTCATTTTTTATAAGTGCATCAAATTTTTTGACTGCATGACAGCCATTCAACTTTTTTGAATTATGTGCTTCATCAAAAGACAGAGGTTCCTCAACATCATGTAGGCTAGACACAGCCAAAGCATAACAATATGATGCCTAAGATGCATGGCGAGAACTTGAACGAGTACGACTAGACAAAGGTGCATCCAATAAACTGTCATGCAATGTATGCACTATCCATTTTGGCATATCTTTAGCCTGCTCATCTTCAACCCTTTCCTCATCAATTACATCATGTACATTTACATTAGTAATAGGCTGATCTGTAACATTTTCAAAAACCCCCATAGGCTGTACATTTGCCTCATTGGAATTTACATTTGAACTTCTACCACTGAAAAGAGGCAAAAAAGTGTCATAAAGGTCTTGTGAGCTTACATTATTGTGTCTTACATGACAACAAGGGTTGAACAGAGTCTTCCACAAACACATCCCGTGAAACCAGAATATGCTTTGTTAGTGGATGATACAACCTGTAACCTTTGCTTTCAACACTATAACCAACAAAAATACATTTGAGAGCCTTATCATCCAATTTTTTGTGTTGTGTTTGTGGCACCAAAGCATATGCCAAACAATAAAAAACACGCATATGCTCAATAGAAGGCTTTCTACCATGCCATGCCTTATATGGAGTAATAGACTTCAAAGATTTTGTAAGATACCTGTTTAGTACATAAGTGGCACACATGATGGACTCAAGCCAAAAAGAATGTGGCAAAGCTTGAGTTTTGACCATACATTGTGCCATTTCCGTAAGAGACCTGTTTTTCCTCTCAACAACACCATTTTACTGAGGTGTATAAGGCACTATACAAATGTGTTTTATCCCACAACTAGCCAGAAATGCATTAGACATATACCCCCCCCCTCGATTGGAACGAAGGGTACCCATAGTACATTTCGAGACATTTTCAGCCATAGCCAGAAATTGTTTGAAGCACATAAAAACTTTTGACTTTGCTTTAAGCGGAAATACCCATGTATGCATGGAGTAATCATCAATGAAAGTCACGAAGTAAAGGTAATTTTCTAAGGACGGAGTTTGCATGGGCCCATAAACATCACTATGCACAAGCTGCAACCTGTATGTGGCCCTAACTGAACTATCCTTTAATAACTTAGAACGCTGCATCTTACCCAAAATACAGCCTTCACAAACATGTTTGACAGGTGCTTCAAGAGGCGGCAAAGAAGCAACCATATTAGATTTCTGCAAATGCAACAAACTGATAAAATTCAGATGCTCAAAATGTACATGCCAAAGTTTTGCATCTGAAATAGCCTTAATATCCACAACTGCATTTGCAAAATTCTGCCCACACTTGTCATACAAAGTGAGCTTATTCAGCCCACGTCATAATATGCAAGATGCAACAATTTCATCACCAAAACTAAGATCATGTATTGTACACGTGTCATGCACAAATTTGACTACAGGACCAAGTCTAGCAAGTGCAGATATAGACAAAAGAATTTTCTTGATCCCAGGTACATAAAGTGCATCAACAAGTGTGAAAGAGTTGCCATTTGTAGAAGTAAACACAATCTTTCCAACTCCTTGAACTGGTTAAGAGGCATTGTTGGCGCAAGTAACTGAATTCCCATGAGGGACAGACTCAAGAGAGGTGAACAAATCACGATGTGAGGTAATGTGCTTTGTAGCACCACTGTCAAAATATCACACATGTGAATCTGCAACAGCAATTGACATGCATGCATCATGGATAGCAGGATGATAGATACACTCTGCACTAAATGCCCATTTTGCATCAACATCAGCATCACAGTCTCCTTTCACAGAAGACTCAACAATAGCTGCATTTGTAGTGGAACTAGCATGTGCAGTGGAACCACCCTCTTTCTTCTTAGCCTGTTTGGCCTTCAACTTAGGACATTGCTTGATAAAGTGATCATTAGCTTTACAATAATAGCAATGCATCTTCTTTTTACCCTCATCACCAAAATTCCAGAAGAATTGATGCCAGTAGAAGCATTAGGAACAAGTGATTTTCCACTCACAGAATAACCATAAGAAGTGGTTGCATTACTGTTACCACCCTTTCTTTGAGTAGCAATAAAAGTCTGTTCAACTGCACGCTGTCTAGTCCTGTTTTTTCTTGAAAGTGACTCTTGCAACAGCAATGTGCACAATGCATCAAACTTGACAACTTAAGGATTTCCTTGTGTCACGAGTCTCCAAGTACTAGCAAAAGTCTAGTAAGAGTCTGGCAAGGCATCAAGAACAGTATGCACAAGGGAACTGTCTGAAATGACTTCATCTGCACAAATAAGTTGCTCATTGTTATCCTTGATACCAGCAAGAAAAGTGTCTATATCATCTTCCTCATGCATAATCTTCGACTCCAACTCTTTACGCAACAATGCAATTTTTGCCTCATTGTGGCTTGCATAAAGACCAGCCAGAATATCCCAAGCCTGTTTTGTAGATTTTGTTGAACGAATGTGAGGAGTAATGGTGCATTTCATAGACAACGCAATCAATGCATGAGCCTACGCATCCTTTACATCCCAACGAGCTTGTTTTGTCGTAGGTAAAAAACTCTAGCAGCAGCAATCCTTGGAGCAGGACAACAACATCCTCAACATTGCCTAGATCCTCAGAACCGGGCCTGCCATACATCAATGCCCTGCACAATATTCCATATGCCCTTTGACACAAGAATATGTTGCATCATGTAAGCCCACATAGGGTAATTGTCCCCATCCATCTGTCCTCAACAGCAAACATCTTGAACATATCTGTGTTGTTGTCAGCCATGATAAATGTTGCACCTGATGTGAAAACTTCCGAAAAGAGGAGAAACGTAGTGGGAACAACACGTGCTATATAGCACAAATTGTAGTAGAAGACTGTAAGGGACCTGTTATGCAAAAAACGACACTGATAGAACTTTTACACAAAATGACAAAATAGCATGTGCAGTACTGTGCTTGTAGTGGAAACCAAGGCCCAAATGAGCCTGAATAAAAAATCTGAGCAGAGTGAGCTCTATGAGCTCATCCAAATTTTAGATCGATCTTCAAATGCTTGTCAAAGCTCATAGAACTCGAAGAAAGTGAGCAAGCATGTGTTAGAGCTTCTGGCGACAAGACTCCAGAGGACACAACCTGCTCTGATACCAATTGTTGGAAGTAGGGTTGTAGGGAAACGCACACAGCTTGGAGAAGACAAAGGAAGCTCAAGGCACACAAGAGAGAGTATATTACTTAGTGTGCAATGGAAAGATAGATAGCCCTAGAATGATGGGCATATATACAATGCACGCGGGAAAAAACCTCCTAGAGAGGGGAAAAATGTCCCGACGATCCTAAGTGTGTTCACACACATCACTACCACATGTATATGGTAACATAATATTTTCGTAATTTCCCAAAATAATAAGGTGAAAGATGCACATTGCACATTATCATTTGAAACCAAAATAAAATGAAAAAAGAAATAAAAGAAAAATAATAGAATAAAAAGACAATGAAAAACTAAAACAAAAGAATTTTTAATGTCTTCATAAAAAAAGATAAATTCAACAAGCATAGAAAATAATAAAACAATTTAATAAAATGAATCTTTGTGAAGTCCTTAAATGAAAGGACTCTTTACAAGTCAAATTATTTAAAAAATATTGAATCAATATTTGCACTTCATGGGATCTAACTCCTATGAATACACTCTTTATTCCTTTCTTCTAAGCCTTTTTCAGTAAAAGTGAGCAAAAATAGCATTCGAAAGGACAAGATAAATTTTTCTTCAAGACTTTTGAGGCTTCTTGATGGACACATGTCTCAAAACTAAAGTTGAGGGATTCTAAGGCCTTTAGTAGGCCAAAAATATCATTTATGTTGAATTGGATGAGTTTTTAGCTCGCTAAATGTCTTAGTATCCATGTGGGTGAAGGTCACTCAATTCTAGTTGTGAGACGTTTCCCTCAAAAGAGCCTTAAAAATCTTGAAAAGAAAAGAATCGTGTCCTTTCAAATGCAGAGCCTTAGAGGATAGTTGAGTAAAACATACTTTCAATGTTTTTAGTGATGATTGACACTTACCTTAAATGTTCTTTCGATTTTAATATATTAAATGAATCTTTTTATTTTACATTTCATTTCATTGCATCTTACATGGTTTGATCTTTTTTGCAATCTATTATTTTAGAATGCCAGACTGAAGCTTCACCGTGCATAATTTCAATTAAACTCTCTCTCTCTATATATATATACACACACACACACACATTAATGGTCTTTTTATTTCACCTTTTATTTCATAGGCTTACATGGCTTAACCTTTCTTGCATTCTATTTTTTTATCATGCCAAAGTGAAGCTTCACCTTACATAATTCCAGTTAAATTTAACCACTTATTTTTCAAACAAGCGAGGAGAAGAGAGTTAGGCATACATTTAAGATTTTAGTTTTTTCTATAGCAATCAGATCTACCTTTTCATGAAAACAATAGAAATCTTTTTTTCTTTTTGTACTACATAAAGCCTTTGTGAGGGGATGCATTTTGGGTGCAAATGTGGACCATTGGATAAAGCTTGCTAGTTTGTATCACATGATAATCTTTCTTTTTTATTGGCTTTGTAAAAGAAACCCTTAGTGTTGTGTTGGATTACGGAGACTTTCAATGTTTTCAGTGCATGATAGAGACTTACCTTTCATTTCATATCCTGACATGTCTTTACTTTTCTTGCATTCTATTGTTTTGGAATGCTAAAGTGAAGCTTCACCTTGCATAATTTTAGTAAATTTTACACGCACACACACACACACACATACATATATGCTTCTTTTTGCATTCTATTGTTTTAGAATACTAAAGTGAAGCTTCACCTTGCATAATTCTAATAAATGTATATACACACACATATATTAATTGGTTCTTTTTATTTAATTTTTCATTTCACAACTTCACATGGATTTACGTTTCTTGCATTCTATAGCTTGATTCCAGTCAGTGTTAACGTTCGAGAAAGTCTCTTTTATTAAACGGATATTGGTCGAGTTTCTTCCTCACAAAGAAGAAAACCAGAAATACTAGTAGAAATTTTGAGATTTGCAGAATTTTTGGACGACTTTCTTACATATTTCATCGGTTTTTCTTCCGTTTACCATGGTTTGCAGCTAGCTAGTCTCGATTTTCAATCAGCTCAAGACTAAGCTGAGGAAATCCTTTCTCAAACACTGATACCAGTTTAATTGAACCTAACAATTTTATCGCTTTCTTATTGTTTTTGAAAGTCGTCGTGACTCTTTCACTTGTTGTTTATTGTAGACCCTTTTGAGAGGGTGTTGACATTTGTGTACCTCTCTCATTAAAGAAGGGCATTGAGTATTTATTGGGTTTCACACAAATTCTCTAAGACTAAGTTGAGGCAATCCTTTTCCAAACCCTAATACCAGTTTAATTCAACCTAACAATTTTATCACTTTCTTATTGTTTTTGAAAGCCGTCGTGACCCTTTCACTTGTTGTTTATTGTAGACCCTTTTGAGAGGGTGTTGACATTTGTGTACCTCTCTCATTAAAGAAGGGCATAGAGTATTTATTGGCTTGCTAAAGGCCTTAGTACCCAAAGGGTGAAGGTCGTTCAATTTTCCTTGCAAGACAAGTGTTCCTAAGGGCCTCAAAAGTTTTGTGAATAGAAAGCTATTCTCAAAAGCTGCATTTATTTTTTTGGCATGCTTAAAAAAGACTTTAGTGAACAAAATATTAAACATTATACTCATAGAAGTTTGATCCCATGATGTGAGGTAAGTGCTCAAGAAAGGTGTGCCTAAGCTGAGCTTTGAGCCGGTTGAAAATCAAGATTAACCGGCTCAAAGGATGGTAAAGGAAAAATAACCCGATAAAATATACTAGAAATTAGTTCAAAAATCTTGCTTATTCTACTAGTATTTCCAGTCCGCATTTGTATAAGAAAGAAACTCGTCACTTAGGCAAAATGTCTTTCTTGAACACTGTGAGGTATTGATAAAGGGTCCTTTCATGTAGGGATCTCAAAGAAAATCATTTCACTAGATTGTTTTATTATTTTCTATGCTTATTAACACTATCTTTTCTTATGATAAGAGAGCATTAAAATATTATTTTAATTTAATTTTTAATGTGTCTTTTTATTTTACTTCTTTTTTATTTTCTTTTCTTTCAAAATAATGATGTGCAATCTGCACCTTTTACCTTATTATTTAAGTGGGTCCCTTCATAATATATAAGCCATTTGTGAGTAGGGGATATCAACCAGAAGAAAATAAACAAATGGCCCATTAGTTGAGATAACAAGAAGATGCCTGAGGAAATTTAGAGGTAGAGGAGTGAGAAGGGATCCCTCTCTCTCTCTCTCTCTCTCTCTCTCTCTCTCACACACACACACACACACACACACACACACACATCCTTTCTTGACACATGCATAGTGGAGATGATGTGCAAGTCCACGAATAGCGGGGGAAGCTTAGATGCAAGCTTGAACGGAAGGCGGATTTGCAGTCTTACAGGGATGCATGGAGAGGTAAGGAAGGGCATCATGTAGGCATGAGAAGGCTTTAGTGACACGAGTAGGAGGTGAGGGCAGCGAGAATCTTGATGGCGTATTTCAATTAATGTATTTTATTCTAGGCGAGCCAATAGGAGCCACTTTTTAAAAACAGATAATACAATTTTCTATTAAAACACAACAAAACTTTCATGTGATTGTAGGCACTTATTTAAACTTACTCTCCCTCCTCGCCCCTCAACTTAGCGCGCCTTCGTGCTTTTCCCCCTTGTTTTTCTCAATTTGTTACCATGCTTCTAAGTATTTTTGTAGTAATTATTTTTTATGCTTTTGATATGTTTTATAATCTAAATAGCTCATTGTTATACTTGTTTTCAAAAAATATAATATGATAAAAAATGTTTTTAAATATTAATATCACTTTGTTGTTTTCCCTCTCTCAAAGAAGCTTCTTATGCAGGCAATAGTGAACTTTCACCTTGTTTACTTATCAAATATCTTGTATTCTTCATAAGTTAATCGACACCATAATTCTATTGAAAATGACATTGAAGGATGTAGAAGAAAAAGAGAACTTTGGATTGACCACATAAAAAGAAAAGCCCAATCAAAGTCTTTTTTGTGTTTTTTTCTTGGGTCTTGCAAAGTGAAATGGAAATGGGTATAATTAAAATTCGCAAAGTTGATGAGTCTAAGGAAAAAGATTTCAAACACTCTCCTTAATGCACTTTAATCATGCATTGCTTATTAAGATCCTCGGATGCTCTATTGTAGACCAAATTTTGTGTGAATGCTTGCCCACTTAGCTTGGGATTAATTGCTTTAATTTTATTTTAAAAGATTTTATTACCAAGCTAAACTAAACAATTAATCTATATCTATGAAAAAAATAAAAGCATTTAACTTGGACTGATAATTACAACCACTAAGCTCTTTTCTCCAAAACCAAGGGATAATACATCTTCACATGAGAAATTTTATTTTGAACTAGGAAATCCACACCACAAAAGGGGATATATCACCACTTCTAAGAGTGATACTTTGGTAAGCATATATAATTGATACAAAACTTAATACAATCTCAATTGCTAATTGGTCTTCGCAAATCCTTTTTTTCATTTGTTTTAAAGAAAATCAAAGGAGATACTTATGTCTTATCATTAGAACAAACTAATCCATCTTAGGGAAAGGGCCAAAGAGGAAGAGAGGGATATTTTCATGGATGTGCATAAAGGTGAGAGCAGAGAGAGAGAGAGAGAGAGAGACAGAGTAAAAGACAAGGAGGGATGAAGAGTACAAATGTTCGAGGAAAATGTGTCTCAGCTTAATATCGTGTCGTTTTCAATTTCAAAAATGATGTTTAAAGGCAAGGGGAAAATGAGATATTGCGCCCCAAAATAGAAAATCACAGTGTGAAACTCGCAAAAATATCCCTTACTTATTAAAAATTTTCCTGGACATGGGGGCAGTAATATCGTGTCGTTTTGAATTTCAAAACTATTGATTGAGAGAAAAGGCAAAAAGGAGAAATTCCTGCTCAAAATAGAGGGACATAGTGTGAAAACCCAAAAAATTTACTTGGTTTCCTAAAATTTATCTCGACAAATTCAAGGAAACATATTTTGTAGGTTTGAACGCTGCATGGGGATCACGTAGCAGAGGGCGCATGGAAGAGAGAGAGACATGCCATGTATCGAGGCGAGGGCGAAGAGATAGATCTTTTGGTTGGTAGCCGCAGCGTGGTGCATTTCTTCATAGGCTCTATGGGAAGTGGCAGGAGCAGGAGCAGGAGAAGAGTCAAAAGGCATGCGAGGTGATGCGGAGCTGCACAGGGCAACATACGCGAGGTCAAAGGGGTCGTATCACTAGCGTTTGTTGGATGACGCATGGGCGAGAGGATGCACAATATGTAGAGGTCACAGAGTCAGAGCCAGTGCGCAAAGAGGGAGACATGAAGGGGCAACGTAATGGGCCCATTCGCAGATGGTGTGAGCATGATTGCCTGCAAGGGACATACTGGGGTCATTTGCAGAGCTTGCACGTAGGGTTTCTCATTGGATGCCAGTGCTAGCTACTGCAGAAGGAGAAGACGGAGATGACCCAAGGAGCGCAAGGAGAAAAGGTGGTAGGAGCCGAGCTAGAGAGAACAAGGGGGGATCGCTTACAGGCGTGTGCATGTGATGCAACTGAGAGATTGGGTTTGATCGTTAAGGTGTAAGGAAATCTTGTAAAGAAGTTAATTAATGGATCGTGTAATAGACCCAGTATGTGGCAATTGGAGCAAACCTTTATTACTCCTCACCTTGTTTTTTTTATGTTGCAAATGTTGCAGCTCACAAAGGAAGAGGGCCGAGGCAAAGGGGTAACTCTCCCCCCGGTGTGTGTGTGTGTGTGTGTGTGTGTGTGTGTGTGTGTGTGTGTGTGTGTGTGTGTGTGTGTGTGTGTGTGTGTGTGTGTGTGTGTGTGTGTGTGTGTGTGTGTGTGTGTGCAACAAGCAGAGTGTATGCTACGAGTAGTTGGGATCTACATAGGTAGGAAATGCACGTAGGAGAGGGGTACATGTGCTTTATGCAAAGCCTCAGATGAGGTTCTTGAGGAAGGACCAACCAGCTGACCTCGGGGATGACAATATTTATGAAACCTTGCCTAAATTGAAAGCCACATTTAGGTGGAGGTTTCAAGAGAGTAGAGAAACTTTCTAAAGGTTTTGACATTTAGGTGGAGGTTTCAAAAGAGCTAAGAAATTCTCTAGAGTCAAAGATGACTTAATGTATGAGAAGGTACATGTGATGATTAAGGCGGCGTTGGCCTTTTGATGGGTGACATTGAAAAAGAGATGTATGCAAATGCAAAGACTTACCCAAAATGTAAGAGCACATGAATGGAAAGGATGCATTGATCGAAGCACTTAAAGGAGAAGTCATAGTTTGTAAAAATACTCCTGCAAAGGAGGAGGGAGTAAATCAACCCTCAATGATAAAAGAGCTCAAAATCATAAAGGAGTAGGTGAAAACTCTACGTGAAGAGGAAGAGCAAAAGGTGCAAACAACCTCTTCATGGAAGGATCACCTATTCAAAACACAAGAGAAGGTCAATAAAGCTAAAAAGTGGATCAAGGACGCAAACAAAGGAAAAGATAAGATGCATGAAGGCACACCAACATCCACTATCATCAATATGACAATTGAGGAGGACCAAAAGAGGAAGACTAGAGCCCTTCATGTGCATGTTATAGGTCTCAAAGATGCTAGAAAATTTGAAGAAGAAGTAAAAGAAGTCTTGAAGCATATGGGCATTTTTGAACCCACACACATAGGTGCTTGGAAAGTGGGAAAGAAGAGAAGTGATGAGAGAGGAATTTTCAAGGAAAGAGCACTCATCATACGTTTCCCTTTTGAAGTGTGCGAGCAAGAGCATATGTGTGTGTGCAACAATGGAGAAGAGAGAAGAGGAGAAGAGACACATGTTATGGTGGACTCCAAACACAATAGGTTTAGGGTTATGAGTCCTTATTATTTTATGTAGAATGAATGGTCACTGTTTGCTCCCCGTTAGTGTATGGCCGCCCAACACTTAGGTATGGCACATTGGGATTTACCACCCAACAACCTCCCACTTAAAGGAAAATGTGCCTTTAACTTGTGGTGACAACGCATATATACATACAATACATGTAGACAATGACCATGATCATCTAAACGCCCATGAGTGCCCAACAATATGCAAATTGCTCTGAAGGTAGGTATTTTGTTAGAGTATCAACATGATTCTCACTGATGTGAATCTTGGCAAGCTGCAATTGATTTTCCTCAAGCACCTCGCGAATGAAGTGATCTTCACATCCACATGCTTTGTATTTGCATGAAACACTGTGTTCTTTGCCAATTGTATCGCATTTTGGTATCACAATGTAACACAGGCATCTCAACACTAATTCCCAAGTCTCCCACTATCCAACCAAGCCATACAACTTCCTTGCAAGCTTTTGAAGCTGCAACATATTCAGCCTCTGTGTAAGTTAGACAAGGTAATGCAATCTTGCAAACAAGATCACCATGAAACTGCACCTCCAATATATTCAAAGACATAGCCTGACGTGGACCTTCTCTTGTCTAAGTCTCCTGCATAATCCACATATGTGTAACCCATTACACATGCTTCTTTTCTTCCAAAGAAAATGCAGATGTTCTTTGTACCATTCAAATATTGCATAACCCCTTTCACTGCCTCCTAATGTTTCTTGCCTGAATTTGACATATATCTGCTAACAACTCCCACTGCAAAAGCAGTATCAGGATGTGTATCAATCATAGCATACATCAAACTCCCAACGAAAAATGAATAAGGCACTTGAGCCATTTCATCCTTTTTCGCTTCATACTTGGGACAATCATTTGGGTGTAGAAAATTTCACATATGGAGGCAATGGAGTACTCAATGCCTTTCCTCTCCATATTGAAATGCTTGAACACTTTATCAATATACACAGATTGAGACAAAAAGACCAATTTATTGCATCTATATCGCCTAATGTGCATGCCAAGGATATGGATTGCTTCACCGATGTCTTTCATTTCAAAGGTCGCATGTGGCTCTGACTTCAAGGCTAAAATCTCATCCATGCATTTCTTGGAAATGAACATACCATCCACATAAAGGACCAAAATTAGCAAACTACAATCTTTAGCTTGCTTAGTGTAGAGGTAGTGGTCCATTACACTACATTTGTAGCCTTGAGAGAGCATGAATGAGTAGAATTTATGATACTACTCCCTAGATGACTATTTTAGACCATAAAGAGTGTTTTCTAACTGACACAACAAGTCTCCATTAAACTTCTCAACAAAACCTTTAACTTCTTCTTGAAGATCACCTTGCAAGAATGTTGTCTTGACATCCATCTAGTCAAGTTTCATGTCCTCTTTATCAACAAACGTAAGTACACACCGTAGAGTAGTCATCTTGACAATCGGAGAAAAGATCACATCAAAGTCAATACCCTATTGCCGCTTAAATCCTTTAGCAGCAAGTTGTGCCTTGTACTTTGGTTTATTATCATGAGGTGTAATTTTTTGCTTACACACCCATTTGCATGGCAATGCCTTTTTACCTTTAGGCAACGAAACCAACTTCCAAGTTTGATTCTTATGCAACGAGTCCATTTTTTATTGCATAGCTTTTTCCCACTTTGCCTTGTCATCCATTGACATGGCTTCCTTATAGCAAGAAGGCTCTCCACAATTTTTCAACATAATGTAGTCCAATGAGGGAGTAAATCTATCAGGAGGCCGTGAAACTCTGTAGACCTTCTAATAATTGGTTGAGTCGTTTGTCCCCCAGCAAAATCTTGTACTACAGGAGAATTTTGGCCATGTTGTCTAACATTAGGCACTTCAGCCCTATTGTGAACAACTCCATCTTTTTGGAAGATAACTCTCATGACTTCCACTGTGTGCACAAGCTTTTATGTAATGAAATTGGCCCATTTAACTTGAGAGTAGCGGAAATTAATGAGAGTACTCTTGAGAAATGACTTTGTGAGCATAGCGGGTGAACATAATTGAAGATAGCAACATAATCATAGCAATTAGTTAAGTTGGCATGAACAATACTTTTGCAAGAGAGAGAATTTAGAGAACATGACAACAGTTGAGGACCGGATTTATGTGGAGCCGGTCCCCCCTCCAATAGGCATTTGTATTATGATTTCTTTCATTAAGAGAGATTTGTTACAATACAATCTTTGTGTTCCTTGTGACCTAGGTGATGCAATGAATATGGAAAGCTTCATGCATCACAAGCATAACATAAACTTGAAGAAAGCTTTAACTACCCTGAGCCTCAGTCCCAAGACCTCGAACAACTTTGAAGGTGGAGAGAGCTAGCAGGGAATGAGGGTAGGGAAGAGGAAGAAGAAACATTTCATAGGAGAAAGAATTAGTTCCTTACTTATCATAACTCTTCTTGCTAGCATACATAACATCATAATAATGAAGAAGAAGGAGATGGCAAGATTAAGCATTGAAGCATGGCTCTTGGTTGCATTTGCACTCCATGGCCAAGAGTGTTGGTGTAGGCTCTCAACCTCTACTTGCTTGGAGAAGGAGAGGGAGCTCTTGAACTTTGCATAGCACACAATGAAAGTGTTTTTGAGTGTGTGTGGGTGAGTATACCCCCCTAAGAAACCCCCTAACTTACTTGGGTCGACCCCCCCTTGTAGCTCATGCTTGAAGCTCATTGGACCCCTCCAGGCCTAGCCAATCACAAGCAGGAGGAATTACAAGCAACAAGGGTAGCCTTGGGACAAGTGTCCCCCTTTCCCCTTTGAGAGAGAGGACTTGATAAATGCAGAATCAATTAATAAGATCTTCTATATTATCATTGGACCCCTTGGGTGGCCAACTGATAGGCTTCAGGCACACCATGAGGGCAACATGAGGAGGAACTTGAGTGTACCTTTTGCTTTCTTTGTACCATGCATGCCTTGTGTGAGTGTGTGGGTGTTCTCTATCATCCCCCCTCTTATAGGGATCGCCCCTTCCTTGTAGGGATTGAATCTTGACCCTTTGACACCTCAAGCCCCTCATGCATAGGCCCCGTTTCCACCACAAGCTTGGCCCTTAAGCACTTTAAGCTTGGGCTAGGTTCTCACCTCAAGTACAACCCTAGTATCTCAAGCATGTCAAGTAACTCAAGAATCTCAATCATCAAGCACCTCAAGCATCTCAAGCACCTCAATCATCAAGCACCTCAAGCACCTTAGTCATCAAGCATGACAAACAGGACAAGCACCTCGAGCTGGGTCGGGTTCCCGCATCAAGCTCAGCCCTAACTTACCTAAGGTCAAAGGACTTTTACACACATTATTGGAGGTCTTTAATGAAGCAATCCCTAAGGTCTTATGCTCCATTGGTTAGCCTTGCTCTTTGATAGACCATCTCTCATTTGGGTCCCTTTACCATTGGCCCCTTGTTGAGATAGATTTATAAGCACATGTCTATATCTTAACCCTTGTTCCCGTTTATTCTCCCACATTAAATGATCAGTTTAATATGAGAAAATCATTTGGGTTGGTTAGATATTATATATTAGATTTTATGACATTACCTCTCTCTTGAAATCATAGTCGTCCTCGACTATGAGTTAGAAGAGATAAAGCCTTAGTCATTAGTCATTCTTACTTAGCGGGTAGAGGATCCCTTTTTACCCTACGACATCTTTCCAAGATGGAATACTAATCCATTTGGTGCTTGGGAGACATAGCTGCTGCAAGCATGTCTGCTCTTTAGTCCATTTCATTCTCCCAAAGTAGAGTGACAAATTCTACTTGGTGTTTGAAAGAGTTCGTCATCACAAACATGATTCTAAGCATGCAGACTAGTTAAATTTGTGAACAATTAAAAACTGGACTAGTCTTATAAGACAAAAACATGAGTCATTTAAAAGAATTTTGTACATTTGCTTACTCTAATGTAGCCTTGTAAGCACTGACAAGGTTTATACTATCCTTAAGTTGTATTCCTTGCATCCATCTAGCATCTTCAAAAGGATAATTTTTGAACTTAATAAGATACCGTCGGATAATCTTACCATGTCATAGTACCTTGTCTTCTTGTCGAAGGATAGCTTTGGGTTGTAGTACCTCTTCTTGGTCTTCAACTTTGGGAGGGTCTTCAATAATTGGTTCACTTGGTGGCTCTCCTTTGTAGGGCTTAAGTAGGCTTACATGAAAGGCATTGTGTATGAGCCAATGGTTGGGCAACTTGAGTTGATAAGCTGTTTTATTGATGGGCTTCAAGATTTGGAAAGGACCATAGTATCTTTTTGTTAGTTTAGCATAATACTTTTGATGGCCCGTAGGATTTTTGCCCGTCGTTGTCCTTAATCGAGACTTAGGAAACTTGAGTAAGACCCAATCATTTTCTTTGAACATTAAGGCCCTTCTGTGCTTATTAGCATCAGCTTTTTGCCTTTGTTGAGAGATGGATATAGCCTCCTTAATCTTTTGAAAAGATTTTTGTAGGTCATGGCTATACTCATCGAGGGCGAATATCTTCCCATGTACTTTGAGTAGCAAGGGACTTTTAGGTCTTCCCTCAATGATTCAAAAGGTGCTTTTCCCGTAGAAGTATGTACAATATTATTTTAGGCATACTCTACAAGAGGTAAGTACTTTTTCCATTCCGAGTGTTGATCTACTTTGGTAACATAAGTCTTGAGTAGTTTGAGTATCGTAAAATTGGCTATCTCACTTTGGCCATCCGTTTGTGGGTGATAGGCCGAAGAGAAATTCAATCTTGTTCCTAGATTTTCAAAGAGACCTTTCCAAAAATACTGGTCATTCTAGGATCTCTATTTGACACGATGGATGTGGGTAATCCATGGTGCTTGAAAATCTGAAATATGAAGAGAGTTTCCATTTGATGTGCCTTAATAGTCTTTTTGACAGGAATAAAATGTTCTTGCTTGCTAAACCTGTCGACTATTGTCCATATTCCCATATTGCCATGGATAGACTTGGGTAATCCAAAGATGAAATCCATGGATATACTCTCCCATGGTGAATTTGGGATAGGCAATGGCTGGAGTAATCCAGGTTGCTTCCCTCTATCATACTTGGTCTTCTGGCATACTACACATTTTGAAACATACTCTTGTATGTCCACTTTCATGGTAGGCCAATAGAATTATGTCTCTACTCCTCGGAGAGTATGTTGAATACCTCTATGCCTCGCATATGGAGGAGCATGGGATTCATACATAACTTTCTCACAAATGGAATGTGTAACACATAGCCTATTGCCGTGGAGAAGATAACCATCCTGCAAGGTGAATGGTTCCTCTTTCTTCCCCAAAGCAAGGGCTGACATTATGTCTCTAATGTCAGGGTCAATAGCATACTCATCTATCATAGAAGATAGATAATTGTGAGTAGCTATAGACACCGCATCAACTTTTGGTCGTCGTGAAAGTGCATCGGCCACTTGATTGTGCTTACCAGCAATGTGAGCAATATGAAAATTAAATTGTGAAAGAAAATTTTTCCACCTCATTTGTTTGTCGGAAAGCTTGGTTTGCATCATGAAATACTTGAGACTTTGGTGATCGGTTCGTAGAATAAATGGAGTCCCCAATAAGTAGTGCTTCCATGTGTCTAGGGCATGTAGAACAACTAAAATCTCTTTCTCATAAATGCCCAAGACTCTTTCATCAATATTAAGCCTTTGGCTCTCATATGCTATGGCATGCCCTTCTTGAAGCAAAATTGCTCCAAGACAATCACGACAAGCATCACATTGGACCTCAAATGGCTTTGAGAGACCGGGAAGTACAAGGACTGGTTGGAAAGTAAGCTTCTCTTTGAGCTTATCAAAAGCATTTTGCTCCTCAGTAGTCCATACATACTTAACGTTCTTCTTAGTTAAGTCATGTAGTGGTCCTGCTACTTGAGAGAATTTTGCTATGAAGCGTCTATAGTATGCATACATACCAATAAAGCTTCTTAGCTCATGTAGATTCCTTGGGTTAGTCCATGCTTTTATTACCTCTACCTTTGATGGATCCATACAGATATCATCTTGAGAGATAATATGACCTAAGTATTGAATCTCTTGAAGGAAAAATTCACTTTTCTTTTGGTTGAGAAAAAGCTTATTCTCCCTCAATGCTTGAAAAATCACTTGGAGATGTTGCTTATATTCCTCCAAAGACTTGGAGTAGATGATGATATCATCAAAGAACACTCCAGTGAATTTATGATAAGGTCTAAAAATTTTCTCCATTAGAAGATTGAACGTAGCTGGTGCATTAGTCAAGCCAGAAGGATTGACTAGATATTCATAAGGACCAAACGTTGTGTCGAAAACGCGGTCTTTAGTGTATCTTCATCCACTATCCTTATTTGATGATAGCCACTATTAAGGTCAATCCTACTAAAGTAGGTAGAGCCTTGTAGCTTATCAAACAGATCTTCTACTTGAGGCACGGGAAATCTGTTTTTGATAATGATATGGTTTAGTGCTCGATAGTCCACACACATACGGTATGTACCATCTTTCTTTTGCACTAAAAGGACTGGAGAACAAAAGGGAGAGGAACTAGGCCTCACCATCCCTTTGTCTGCCAATTCTTGTACTTGCCTCATGATCTCCTCTTGTTGAGCTTGTGAGACTCGATAAGGAGGCTTGTTAGGCGGTGAGCTTCCTGGAAGGAGCTCAATGCGATGGTCATCATCCCCTCGTTTTGGAGGTAAGCCCATAGGGATATCATCGATGAACACATCTTGGAATCCTTTTAGATAAATTAGACAAGTCTAACTCTTCTTGATTCCTACCATTTACATTTGATGAAACATTAGGATCTTTTAGAGACTCTTTGACAAAAATCATGTACGCAAAAACTGAGCTCTTCATTGACTTATCAAAAGCAAGAGGATTTACAAGCCGAATAGTACGACCATGATCACTAGCATCTATATACATGTTCTTTCCCCTGTAGGTGAAGTAGATTCTGCTTTCAGGGAACTTCATGTTGGCAGCCATGCGATCAAACCATGGTGCCCCTAGGATAGCATCCTCATGTTGGAGAGGAGAGATGAAGAAGTCTTCTTTGTCAACATAGCTTTGGACATGAAGCCTCAACTTCCCAATCAAGGGAGTAACGGAGGCTTGTTGTCCCTTGAAAGTTGCGTCAGCCATTACCATATCTCCGATCTCAAAAGCTTGGGTACTCATCAATTATACAAATTACATGGTTTTTAACATTGGATACATGTAACATATACAAAGTTCTAGACTTTGAACCATGTGCTACCACTAAAGAGACTTTGGTGATCTTTCACAAACTTCAGCCACGTGATTTGCTACCAAATTTTCCTCTTTGGTTCTGCTTGCCCTTTTCCTATGATCAACCACAAAAAACAAGAGCATTGCTAGTGCCACAAGAAGCATCAAGATTCGTTTTGCTAACCTCTTCAGTAAGCAAACTTCCCTCAACATCAGCACATGTTAAACCATTAGGAAGTATCCCAACTTTTTGGTAATATAACTAGCAAAAAAATTGCTTTGATCGAATCATCGAAATTGACTCTCTTCTCAACAGAAAGCTGACTAAAAATTGTGTTGAACTCATTGAGATGGTTTCACATGGGTGTGCCCTCATCCATCTTCAAATCAACTAATGTTTTCAGCCAATGTACATGTGACATTGCACTTTGCTTCTCATATAGGTCACATACATTTTTCCACAAGCCACAACTAGTCTTTTCCATGTTTACATTGAAGTACACATTCTTTGACAAAGTCAGCATGATGGTGGACTTGGCAACCTCATACAAATCCTACCAAGCATACTCATCCATATCCTTAGGCTTTATTCCCTTCATCTTTGTCGGCAAGATCTGTTTTTTCTATACTAAGACATTGTAAATTTGTTCCTTCAAAAATGGGAAGCTAGTGCAATCTAACTTCTCAATGTTGAACAAAGAGTTCTTCGATGAGGAAGCCATACAAAAGTGATAGATCCGCTAAACTAAACAAGATGATAGAAAATTTGAAAAAATTTGGCACTCCCCTACAAAACTCACTTTTGAACCCAAAACAAATGTGCGCAACGATTGAAACACTGATAAAAGCGGCTAAACTGACAAGATAGAATCTCAAAAATTGTCACTGTCAGTATCTCTTACTCTAGAAGAATGTCTCTAACCAATTGAATAGTCTCAAATTCATACGCATAAAGATGACAACAATGGCGGGTCAGCAGATGCATACTAATACTGCACTAACCGCATAAACATACATCTTATGTCGATGCAAAAATTGGGGGGAGGTTGAGGGAACGCTCCAAAACCTGTATCACTCAAAGGATCTCTACATTTGAGAGTCCCTCATTTCAATTAAACCTTACCACAACCCTCAACAATACGCTTTGCAGATTTTTGTCAATACATAAACCAGATAAGATCTTACATCAACCACAAAAATTCTTTTCTATAACCGATGCAACGGTTTTTTTGATTTAATAGACCCTTAAGATCTTACATCAAATATGCATGTGATAGAGATTTCACAAAGTGTCTACAATGAAAACTTGTACGTAGAAGAACTGGCAAAAGTAGACCACCCTGCTGAAGTAGATATCTCCCAAACTGTGTAAAATATGCAGAAAGTTTCCTATGCAAAGTTTTAGAGCACGCAAAAAAAGTTACAAATTGCGAGAATAGACTAGAAACACTGATTCTAACCAAGAGAAATTTGATCTGCAGTCTTTCTCCTACACAACCTACAGGCAATCTGAGTGACGAATCTCAAAATCCGTGCTGATTCTAAGAAAACTTTCTTCAACAAAGTTGAAAAGCACATAAAACCAGCCAAGATCAATGAGAATCAGCCTGAACAAAAAACATTTTGACATACAAAAATAGATATGAAAAAATATGCTAGAGTTTTTGGTGTTTCCTCTCCTGCTTTCGTACCAAGCTCCAATGGTGCTCTCCAATCCTCAAGCTATGATACCAATTGAATTGTGCGAGCAAGAGCGTGCGTGAATGTGTGTGTGAAGCAATTTAGAAGAGAGAAGAGGAGAGGAGACAAATGTGTAGCTCCAAGGAGATGCAAAAGCATTGCAGTGGAAGTCAAGTAGTAAATCATGCGGGTGCCTACGCTGCTGATATTAGGATCAAAAGAATAGTCAAAGAGAAGAAGCAAAAGTTAATACTTTTTTCCACACAAAGAGATTTGATGCTGGAGAAGCTGACGAACAGGGATTGCGCAGTAATTACATTTCTGGAGACAAGCATGCCAATATGTCAGTACCTATTAGCCTCTAGGAGCAGTTTACTACTGTCCATTCAAGAACTCAGTGGGATAGCAGAAACTCTATAGACAATATGACCAATATTGCGACCTATAAAAAGCTTCTCTTGCTAATAACCATGATTCGGTGGCGGACGCTATGAGCAAAGGTCCATGTATGCAGCAGCTATCGGATCAAGTTCAGATGGTTACAGATGACAGACATTAGTTTGGTATTGTAGCCAACACAAACCCTCATTTTTCCTTGGGGCAGTGATAATCTATTCACGTCTTCTCAAAGGTCTTTTGTTCAACAGGCGATTGAGGTAGAAACCACATATAGCAAGCGCGACTCCATCTCGACAACACTGCAAGGTTCGTTTTCTACATCCAATTTTCCATGGGCATGCGTTTGCTTGGCACAACACATAAATGCTACGAGGCAGGGCACGACTTCCGTTTCTTATAATTTTTTGGAGAGACCACAGTGCCAACTCTCCACCATACTTTTGTATGGCACCTCTGTATGACGTGCACTGTATACTTTGCACTTTCAATCTATGACATTTCATTGCAAGACGATATCTTTAACTATTCACATTGCTTTTTTGTAGCTTGACTCAAAAATCGGCTTGTAGATTGGACAATCAAAAAGCAGCAGTACAACATTGCAGGTCAGTAAAGCACCTCATTTATTGTTGCAAGTTATTTATGCTTTATCTATTTGTTTGTCTTAGAAATTTTTGTATTAAAAGAGACATTTATTATAATTATAGAGAAGCCATCCATGTTATAAAGGCAGATATTATAATTATAGAGGAGCTATCCATGTTAATCCAAACAACATTTTACCTTATTGTAAGACAAAATGTTAATGTAACAACAAATACATTGGTAGATCCCTTCAACAACAAATGTTTTCTCTTTCTCGGTGATCTTGCCCAACTACCCCCAGTTTGTAGTCACGCACGGGAGCTTTGTAACACATGCCATATCACAAGCTCGGTCCACTTTCTACATGCAACTCTCTATAGGATGTCATGCTCTGTAAGACATGAAACGGACCTTGAATTGCTTCAGTTCTTGACCATTAATCATGAAAGAAAACCAGATGTAGATGAGATCAATTGTACCTTGGGTACATGTATTATAGATAAAGCACATATGCATGACTACATCAACAACTCTACTCTGATAATTTGTACTCACAAATGAGATTTCCAATACTATAAAAACTTGGCCTTGAATAAGTTGTACAAATCAAAATGACATTACAAAAATTGAAATAAAGACGAAGTGGGGTAACATAAATTTCCTTCAATAGTGGCTCCTAGAGCCTAAGTTCAACTAGAGTGCTTCGTTAGCCGGATTTGTATTGAATTGAAGTGAGTCCGAGGGTAAGAGAAAACAAGAACCTAGAAGAGAAAATGAGAGAGAGAGAGAGAGAGAGTGATTTTTTTTTCACAAATCCTATTACCTTGAGTTGACATAGTCCTATTTTGACAGCTGCACGAATTAAGTGACATTACCAAGAGGATGCCCATCAAGTCTTTTTCATGATTCCCTGATGGCACCACATTTGGCATACGTATAAACTAAAGCACTATCAAGCATGCCATATTTCTTCAATAGACCTTTATTGGAGATCTCATCGGCGAATTTTCTCACCCATGTTGATGTCTTGTGTAAGTAAGGCCACAAGGTTGAAAGGTGCAAGCATAGGTGATTTGCATTTGGAGAGCTCTTCCCTTCGTCGCATCCACCAATGAAAGCAACATAGTTTCCTTGCTCATCAAGAAATTTATGTGCTTTTATAAGTGCACCACATTTGCATTGCCAAGCACAACATGTTTCTTCAATATCCCTTGACTAGCAATCTCATTGTGGATTTTCAGTCCCAATTAAAGATCTTGCGTAAGCCTAGTGATTTCTTGAGGGAGGCCTTTCCTTTGCATCCAATATCCCGCATCAACACGCTCCAAGTGACATTACGGAGAGGATGCCAATCAAGAATTTTTCATGTTTCCATGACGGCACCACATTTGGCATACATATCAACTAAAGAACTACGAAGCATGCCATCTTTCTCCAACAGACCTTGACTGGCAATCTCGTCGTAAATTCTATCACCCATGATGACATCTTGCGTAAGTAAGGCCACAAGGTTGAAAGGTGCAAGTATAGGTGATTTGAATTTGAAGAGAGCTCTTCCTTTCACATCCTCTAGTAAAAGCAGTAGAGTGTTTCCTTGCCACAGCCATGACAGGCATCCTACAATCAACCTGTTCCAAGAGACGACGTTTCAGATTTACATGTCTAGGAGCACACCACCCCACCCAGCATGATATGGATTTTCAAAAACCCTTGCCTTAGAATCTCATCATGATTCTACTTACCCCTATCAATAGCTTTGCTTGTGGCACAAGCTTTCAATGTGCAAACGTACATCACTGCATTTAGTGAAACACCCTCACATTACATCAACTCCAGACAATTTAGAGCGAATCAATCTCGCCCTTCATGTGCATAACCTGCTAACACCATAGTCCATGTTGTCAAGTAGTGTTTTGGACTCATCAAGCTTGCCACATTGCCAAGCACAAAATGTTTCTGCAACAACCCCACAATAGTCCTTAATTGCATAGGTGATTGTTTGAAGGAAGGCCATTCCTTCGCATCATTTACTTGACTTGTGCTCCAAATATTGCTTGTTGCCTAGATGTTGCTCATCAAAAACTGAGAAAATGAATTGTGCTTGAAGATCTCATATAAAGACACAAGCATTCGAGGTGGAAGCGTAGGTGAGTGCAATTAAAGAGAGAAAATTTTCATCAAAGGGTGTTACAATTTTTTAAAGAAAATAGAGAGAGAGAGAGAGAGAGAGAGAGAGAGAGAGAGAGAGAGAGAGAGAGAGAGAGAGAGAGAGAGAGAGAGAGAGAGAGAGAGAGAGAGAGAGAGAGAGAGAGAGAGAGAGAGAGAGAGAGAGATTTCATCAAAGCATGTTAGCGTGTTTGGGATACTGATCGTCGTGGTTCAAAGGTGCACCTCATAAAAATCGGATACTGATCGTAATGGTACCTCGCAGAAAACCACAAGGAAGGTTAGAGTCTTGTCAAGCTCAATGTTTGCGATCATACAAGATGTCAATGTTATTAATTGTTTGTTGTTTCATTTTTATGTTTCAAAGAAAAGAAAACATGCAAGTCTCTTGCATGGGGGAGTTTGCATAGTCCTCCCCAATTTTTATAATATGAGGGAACGTGCCATTCCCACGACAGCGTGCAATTTTCAGTGCGTTCATTAACTGCGTTCTCAGTGTCAAGAATTAAAAAAATGATACTGCTTACTCACCGCACGATTGAATGTCTATCATTGATGCACTTCCTTACATCAACAATGTTGGACATCTTTTGCACTTAACCTGATACAAGAGATGACATCCCAGGGAGGATGTCCTTCAAGAAGTTTTTGTGCTATTGTGAGGACACTAGATTTTCTATACATATTGATCAAACCACCGCTAAGCATGACATAGTACTCCCAACAACCCCTGACTAGAAATCACATCGTGAATTCTAATACCCATGTGAAAGTCTTCCATAAGGCCATAAGCCTTCAAGGTGCAAGCATAGGTGAATGTATTTGGAGAAAGAGGTTCCATAAAAACAATTAAGAGATTTCTTGCGACAGGCATATTAGCGCCCAATATGTTTCAGGTGATGACATTCCAGAGAGAATGCCAATCAAGAACTTTTCATCTTTTTATGCTTTCGTGACAGTACCACACATATCAACCAAGGATGGCCAAGCATGACATACTTCACCAACGGTGCCGTACCAGGCATCTTCTCATTGATTTTGTCACCCATGTCAATGGTTTTCATAAGGCCATTGGCCTTCAAGATGCAAGCATAGATAATGCATTTGGAGAAAAGCTTTCTGTTTGCATTTTGCTTCCTGTGCTACCCTAGCACAATGAAGTTGGGCATATCCAACAAATCAATGCATTTGAGTTGATGATATTCCGCAGGGAAAGCCCATCAATATTTTTTTTTTCTTTCATGAGAGAACCACATTTGATATACAAGTAGACCAAATCATAGCCAAGTACAATATTTTTTCACCACCAATCTGCTATCAACAATGTCAATGTGAGAAACCCTCTCTTTGCATTTGTTTAAAGCAACTTAGGGCCATAAGAGAACTCCAAGAGACTTTGTATGGCGAGCATCCCTCACTTCGCCTATCGTAAAAGAAGACCATATTTTTTTTGCCATATCCATGTTGCACATATCTTGCAATCAATAGCCCCTGCCTAGCAATCACATCAGGAATTTTGATACCCATGTGATCTTTTCAATAAACTTTGACTGACAATATAATTGTGATTTTTTGTGTCCATATCAACATCTTTCTTAGAGGCACATGCCTTCAAGATGCGTGCGTAGGTGATCGCATTTGGAGAGAGGACCTTGCTTCACATCTGTTGTGGGACAAACTCTGCAATCAATGCATTTCAAGAGCCTACGCTTTGAGATAGGAAATTGAAAAAGGCCCAGAGCTTTATGGCCCTGCTATTGTTGTGCATACCCTGCGAGCAGTGCATTCCAAGAGACGCCGTTTCAAGTGATCCTTACACTAGGATATAGAGAGAGATTGCTTTGCATTTGCTAAAAATAGCCTACAGCTTTGTGGCCCTGCTCTTATTGCGCACATCCCACATTTTGGTGCTTTGCATCCACTCAAAACAGCCTAGAGCTTTTTGGAGCTACTCTTCTTGCTCACATCCCGCAATCAGTACATTCCAAGAGACGACATTCTGGACAGGAAGCTCCTCAAGCACTTCTTGTGGTTTCTCAAGTGCACCAGATTTGGTATACAAGACACTGCGAAGCATGACATCTTTTTTCAACAGCCTCTCACTAACAATACAATTGTGAATTTTTGTGCCCATATCAGCATCTTGTGCAGAGCCACATGCCTTCAAGATGCATGCGTAGGTGATGGCATCTGGAGAGAGGCCCTTGCTTTGCATCTGCTGAAAACAAACTAGAGCTTTCTCGCCCTGCCCCCGTGGGACAAATCTTGCAATCAGTGCATTCCTGTTACCATATACATGTGGTAGTGATGTGTGTGAACACACTAGGACCGTCGGGGAATTTTTTCCCTCTTTAAGAGGTTTTTTCCCCCGTGCATTGTATATACGCCCATCACTCTAGGGCTATCTATCTTTCCATTGCACACTAAGTAACACACTCTCTATTGCGTGCCTTGAGCTTCCTTCGTCTTCTCCAAGCTGTGTGCGCTTCTCTGCAACCCTAATTCCAACAATTGGTATCAGAGCAGGTCACGTCCTCCCGGGCTTAGTCGCCAGCTGCTCCAGCACACACCTGCTCACTTTCTCCGATTTCAGTGAGCTTTGGCAAGCGTTCGCAGGTCGACAAAAATTTTGGGCCAGCTCGAAGAGCTTAGTCTGCTCAGAATTTTGATTTGGGCTCATTTCGACCTCCGTTTCCACTACAGGCAGTACTGCACAGGCTATTTTGTCATTTTGTGTAGAATTTCTGTCAGTGCCGTTTTCAGCATAACAGGTGCCTTATAGTCTTCTACGGTTTGTGCTATATAGCACAGGTTGTTCCCGCTCCGTTTCTCCTATTTTTGGGCAGTTTTCACATCAGGTGCAACATTTACCATGGCTGACAACAACAACACAGATGTGTTCAAGATGTTTGCTGCTGAGGACAGGTTGGATGGGGACAACTATCCTATGTGGGCTTATATGATGCAGCATGTTCTTGTGTCAAAGGGTGTCTGGAACATTGTGCAGGGCATTGATGTACGTCCTGGTTCTGAGGATGTAGGCGATGTTGAGGATGTTGCAGGTCTTGCTGCAAGGATTGCAGCTGTTAGAGTTGTTTTGCCTACGACAGAACAAGCTCGTTGGGATGTTAAGGATGCGCAGGCTCATGCATTGATTGTGTTTTCTGTGAAGCGCACCATTGTTCCTCACATCCGTTCAGCAAAATCTACAAAACAGACTTGGGATATTTTAGCAGGTCTTTATGCAAGCCGCAATGAGGCTAAAATTGCTTTGTTGCGTAAAGAGCTGGAGTCGAAGATTATGCATGAGGAAGATGATATGGACATTTTCCTTGCTAGTATCAAGGATATCAATGAGCAGCTTATTTCTGCAGGTGAAGTCATTTCAGACAGTTCCCTTGTGCAAGCGGTTCTTGATGCCTTACCAGATTCCTACCAGACATTTGCTAGTACTTGGAGACTGATGACCCAAGGAAATCCTGAAGTTGTCAAGTTTGATGCATAATGCACATTGCTGTTGCAAGAGTCACTTTCTAGAAAAAACAGGACTAGACAGCGTGCAGTTGAACAGGCTTTTATTGCTTCTCAAAGAAAGGGTGGTAACAGCAATGCAACCACTTCTTATGGTTCTGCTGCGAGTGGCAAAAATTATGTTCCTAATGCTTCTGATGGCAGTACTTCGTCTGGCAATTCTGGTGATAAGGGAAAAAAGAAGATGCGTTGCCATTATTGTAAAGCCAATGATCACTTGATCAAGTCGTGTCCTAAGTTGAAGGCCAAAGAGGCTAAGAAGAAAGAGGGTGGTTCCACTGCAAATGCTGGTTCCACTACAAATGCAGCCATTGTTGAGTCTTCTGTGAAAGGAGATTGTGTTGCTGATGTTGATGCAGAATGGGATTTTAGCGCAGAGTGCACTTACAATCCTGCTGTCCATGATGCATGCTTGTCAGTTGCTGCAGATTCACATGTGTGGTATTTCGACAGTGGTGCTACAAAGCACATTACCTCACATCGTGAATTGTTTACCTCTCTCGAGTCTGTCCCTCATGGGAATTCAGTCACTTGTGCCAACAATGCCTCTTATCCAGTTCAGGGAGTTGGAAAGATTGTGCTCACTGCTGCTAATGGCAGTTCCTTCACACTTGTTGATGCACTTTATGTACCTGGGATCAAGAAGAATCTCTTATCTGTATCTGCACTTGCTAGACTTGGACTTGTAGTCAAATTTGTGGATGACAGATATACAGTTCATGATCTCAGTTTTGGTGATGAAATTGTTGCATCTGGGCTTCTGTGTCGTGGGCTGTATAAGCTCACTTTGTATGACAAGTGTGGAAAAAATTTTGCAAATGCTGTTGCAGATTCAAGGGCTATTTCAGATGCAAAACTTTGGCATGCACGTTTTGGTCATCTGAATTTTGCCATTTTGCTGCGTTTGCAAAAATCTGATATGGTTGCTTCTTTGCCACCTCTTGAAGCACCTGTCAAACATGTTTGTGAAGGCTGTATTTTGGGTAAGATGCAGCGTTCTAAATTTCCAAAGGATGGTTCAGTTCGGGCCACATGCAGGTTGTAGCTTGTGCATAGTGATGTTTGTGGGCCCATGCAAACTCCGTCCTTGGGCAATTACTTGTACTTCGTGACTTTCATTGATGATTACTCCAGGCATGCATGGGTATTTCCGCTTAAAGTGAAGTCCGAAGTTTTTATGTGCTTCAAACAATTTTTGGCTATGGCTAAAAATGTCTTGAAATGTACTATGGGCACCCTCCGTTCCGATCGAGGGGGGGAGTACATGTCTCATGAATTTAATGCATTTCTGGCTAGTCGTGGGATAAAACACCAATGTACAGTGCCTTATACACCTCAGCAAAATGGTGTTGCTGAGAGGAAAAACAGGTCACTGATGGAAATGGCACGATGTATGGTCAAAAGTCAAGCTTTGCCGCATTCTTTTTGGCTTGAGGCCATTATGTGTGCCACTTATGTACTTAACAGGTGTCCTACGAAAGCTTTGCAGTCTATTACTCCATATGAAGCATGGCATGATAGAAAACCTTCTATTGAGCACATGCGTGTTTTTGGTTGTTTGGCATATGCTTTGGTGCCACAAGTGCAGCCCAGAAAATTGGATGATAAGGCTGTCAAATGTATTTTTGTTGGTTATAGTGCTGAAAGCAAAGGTTACAGGTTGTATCATCCGCAAACAAAACGTATTCTGGTTTCTCGGGATGTAGTGTTTGTGGAAGATTCTGTTCAGCCCTTGCTATCATGTACTAGAGACAGTAATGTAAGCTCACAGGACATTTATGACACTTTGTTGCCTCTTTTCAGTGGTGGAAATACGAATGTAAGTTCCAATGAGGCAAATGTACAGCCTATGGGGGTTTCTGAAAATGTTTTAGATCAGCCTATTACTGATGCAAATGTACATGATGTACTTGATGAGGAAAGGGCTGAAAATGAGCAGGCTAGAGGTATGCCAAAATGGCTGGTGCACACTTTGCGTGACAGTAAATTGGATGCACCTTTGTCTAGTCGTACTCGTTCAGGCTCTCGCCATGCATCTTATGCATCAGATTGTTATGCTTTGGCTGTGTCTAGTTTACATGATGTTGAGGAGCCTCTGTCTTTTGATGAAGCATAGAATTCAGAAAATTTGATGGCTGCCATGCAATCAGAATATGATGCACTTATAGAAAATGACACATGGACTTTATGTGATTTGCCTCCTGGCAAAAAGGCCATTGGTACGAAGTGGGTTTACAAGTTGAAACGCAAGCCGGATGGTGAGATTGATCGCCATAAGGCTCGACTTGTTGCAAAGGGTTATGCACAGCAAAAAGGCATAGATTATGAAGAGACTTTTTCTCCCACTTGTCGTATGACTACTGTGCGTTTTCTATGTGCATTGGCAGCTCATTTTGGTTGGGATGTACATCAATCAGACATTGTTACTGCTTTCTTGAATGGTGACATATTTGAGGAAGTTTATGTAACGCAGCCTCGCGGTTTTGTCATAAAAGGACAAGAGGACAAAGTGTGCAAATGTAACAAGGCTTTGTATGGGTTGAAGCAATCTCCTCGTGCTTGGTATGAGAAAGCTGACACTCATTTGGTCAAACAAGGCTTTCGTAACAGTCCAACAGAAAGCACATTGTATGTAAAGCATGAGGGTGATGTATTTCTCATTTTATGTTGATGATTTGCTGATCACTGGACCAAATGAGAGACATATTGCTGAATTTAAGGCTGATTTGAATGCTACTTTCAAGATGAAAGATTTGGGGTTGTTGCATCATCATTTGGGCATACAGTTTAAGCAGTGTGATGGTGGTATTGCCTTGTGTCAGAAAAGTTACATAGAGACATTGCTATGTAAGTTTGGACTTGAGGATTGCAAACCTATTGCCACTCCCATGGAAACAGGTTTGAAGTTGAGTCTACATGATGCTGGCGATCCTGCTGATGTCACTCTTTACCAAACTGTTGTTGGCTGCCTCATTTATGTATGCAACACGAGGCCGGATATTCAGTTTGCAGTCTCACAAGTCAGCAGATTTATGCATAGCCCAGGGTCTAAGCATTGGCAGGCTGTCAAGAGAATTTTTCGCTACCTTAGTGGCACTTTACATCTTGGCTTGTTTTATCCCAAGGGGGGATCATTGCCGCCAGACTTACATGCTTTTTCGGACTCAGATTGGGCTGGTTGTTTTCACATGCGAGTGTCCACAAGTGGTTTTTGTTTCATGCTTGGCAGTTCATGTATATCATGGTTGAGCAAGAAGCAACCTACTGTGGCCACTTCGAGTTGTGAGGTTGAGTATAGGGTAGTCTTCACAGCTACGGTTGAGTGTGTATGGCTCAGACGCCTTATGGCTGATTTGGGTGTTGGACAGGATGCTGCCAACACTATCTACACTGACAGTCAGAGCGCATTGGCAGTTGCGAGGAACCTAGTTTTTCATGCTCGCACAAAGAACATTGAGGTGCATTACCACTATGTCAGGGAGAGGCTCTCAGCAGGAGAGATCATCTTGGCTTATGTGCCAACACCGGACAACCTTGCAGATCTTTTCACAAAGGCATTGTCTCGTGAGAAGCTTGAAGCTTTCCGCAAAGCTTTGGGCTTACTCCCCTTTGTGGACTGATCCTGTCCTCAGGGCATGGCACTTCCCTTTACTCATGTGCCAGCTCTCGTTCACCGCATCACTCCAGGGGGGATTTGTTACCATATACATGTGGTAGTGATGTGTGTGAACACACTAGGACCGCCGGGGCATTTTTTCCCTCTTTAGGAGGTTTTTTCCCCCGTGCATTGTATATACGCCCATCACTCTAAGGCTATCTATCTTTCCATTGCACACTAAGTAACACACTCTCTATTGTGTGCCTTGAGCTTCCTTCGTCTTCTCCAAGCTGTGTGCGTTTCTCTGCAACCCTAATTCCAAGAGTCCACACTCCAGACAAGACTTGCGTAGAGCCACATGCCTTCAAGATGAAAGTATAGGTGACTAAATTTGGAGAAATACAATTGCCTTGCATCAGCTGAAAACATCCTAGAGATTTTTGGCCTTGCTCTCGTTGTACATATCCCACGACCAGTGCATTCCAAGAGATGTCGTTCCAAGTGATTTTTGCATGAGGATATAGGGAGAGCTGGCTTTGCATCCGCTAGAAACAGCCTAGGGATTTCTAGCCCTGCTCTGGACATCAGTGCGTATCCCGCAATCGGTGCATTCCAAGAGACGACATTCCGGACTGAAGCTCCTCAAGCACTTTCTGTGCTTTCTCAAGCGTACCACATTTGACATACATATCGACCAAGACAGTGCTGCCAAGCACGACATCTTTCTTCAAGAGCCTCTGACTCATAATATACTTCTGAGTTTTTCTGCCTATATCAACATCTTGCGTAGAGGCAACCAAGACAGTGCTAAGCACTTTTCTAGCGTAGAGCCACACGCCTTCAAGATGCATGCGTAGGTGATTGCATCCGGAGAGAGGCCCTTGCTTCACATCTACTAACATTCCGAATAGAACACCGGACAATTGCAACTAAAAGGGACATTCCAAGACGATTCCAAGAGGAGACATTCGAGACAGGAAGCTCCTCAAGCACTTCTTGTGATTTCTCATGGGCACCACAGTTAGCATACATATCGACCATGACATTCCCAACATAACACCTAACAGGGAGCATGATAGTTTTGAAATTCGTCAATGCTTGCAATTGACGTGCACGTAAAAATTCTTGTGACATGTGATGCTTGCATAGGTGATTGTATATATGCCTACGCATGTGATTGCATCTAGAGAGAGGCCTTCACTTCCCATCTGGATTCTACCTGCGACAATTAAAAAAGCGTGATAGAGCCGCATGCCTTCAAGATGCCTACATAGGTGATTGCATTTGGAGAGAGGCCCTCGCTTCGCATCTGCTGAAAACAGACTACAGCCTTTTGCCCTCGTCCCTATTGGGAAAATCTTGCGATCAGTGCATTCCAAGAGTCCACACTCTCGACAACGTGCTTTCTGCCCGGCTACAATCAGTGCATTCCAAGAGTCCACGCTCCGACCCTGCTCCGTGTGCATGTCCGGAGAGAGGCCCTCGTTTCACATCTACTGACATTCCAAATAGAACACTGGACAATTGTAACTGAGAGGGACATTCCAAGACGATTCCAAGAGGAGACATTCGAGACAAGAAGCTCCTCAAGAACTTTTTGTGCTTTCTCATATGCACCACAGTTAGCATACATATCGACCATGACATTCTGAACATAACACCTAACACGGAGCATGATAGTTTTGAATTCGTCAACGCTTGCAATCGACGTGCAATTAAAAAAGCTTGTGACATGTAATGCTTGACTAGGTGATTGCATCTATGCCTGCATAGGTGATTGCATCTAGAGAGAGACCTTCACTTCCCATCTGGATTCTGCCTGCGACAATTAATAAAGCGCGACAGAGCCGCATACCTTCAAGATGCCTACATAGGTGATTGCATCTGGAGAGAGTCCCTCACTTCGCATCTACTGAAAACAAACTAGAGCTTTTTGCCATTGTCCCTATTGGGAAAATCTTGCGATCAGTGCATTCCAAGAGTCCACACTCTCCACAACGAGATTTCTCGCCCTGCTTCTGTAGTGCGTATCCCACGACCAGTGCATTCCAAGCATTTGCATCTGCTGAAAACAGCCTAGAGCTTTATGGCTCTGCTCTTCTTATGCACATCCCACATTCAATGCATTCCAAGAGGCGACGTTTCAGACAGGAAGCTCCTCAAGCAGTTTTTTGTGCTTTCTCAAGCGCACCACATTGGGCATACATATAGACCAAGGTAGTGCCAAGCACGAAATCTTTCTAGCCCTGCTCTTGTTGTACGTAGAGCCACATGCCTTCAAGATGCATGCGCAAGTGATTGCATCTGCTGAGAACAATCTAGAGCATCCTGAAATCATTACGTTCCAAGAGTCCACACTCCGGACTCTGGCGCTACTATTGTTGTGCACATCCCCAATCAGTGGATTCCGAGAGGCGACATTCCAGACGAGAAGCTCCTCAAGCACTTTTTGTGCTTTTTGAAGTGCACCACATTTGGCATACATATCGACCAAGACAATGCCAAGCACGACATCTTTCTCAAGCACACGAAATTTGACATATATATCAACCAAGATAGTGCCAAGTATGACAACTTTTTCCAACAGACTCTGACAAACAACATAATTGATTTTTATGTCCATATCAGCATAACATCTTTTTGTGTCCATATTAGCATCTTGTGCCACATGCCTTCAAGATGCATGCATAGGTGATCTCATAGGCTCTCCCATGAATATACACCCCATTTGGCACATGTCCTGCAACAATAAGTGCATACCAAGAGATTGCATCCCATCCCGATCCTGGAGGAAGCTCACTAAGAATGTGTCGTGCAGTCGTGCATCCCATCCCGATCCTGGAGGAAGCTCGCCAAGAATGTGTCGTGCTTTCGCGACTGCACCAAATGCGACAGGCATGTCGACCAAATCAGTTCCAAGCACAGAGTCTTTTTACAAATTGTCCTGGGCTATCTCGTGAAATTGCCTTTGTCTGGAGAGAGAGAGAGAGAGAGAGAGAGAGAGAGAGAGAGAGAGAGAGAGAGAGAGAGAGAGAGAGATATCTTGGACGGGAAGCGCGGCACTCTGCGCATGGTTCCAATCTGCACCGGCAAAGGGCATGAGAACGAACCAGATGGGCAGACAAAACAAATGCGCGCATGGCTTCTTTCTGCCTAGCGTGCTTGGTGTGCAGGAGTGGGGGCGGGAGGTTGATCGGAGGCTGCATGAGGGCAACGTTATTCCGGGAGAGCTTTTTTTTGCCTGCGTTAAAAAAAGCTTGTGAATCAGCCACGTGGACGAACGTGCTTGCAGATTTGCGATTTGGCCCACTGCGCTAACGAAGTAACAAGCTAGATTTGATCGCAATTGACATGTGCTGCATGATCACTGAAAACACCGACTTGACAATCGGTGTGGCAAACGGTGCAACATGCGTTGTCAATGCCATAGCACAAAATAAAAAAGGTGAGGTTACATGTATCGCTGTCCTCATTCATTGTACTCATAATAACTACAAAAGAAGAAAGGAAAAACACAAATAAGTACAAAAGAAGAAAGGCAAAACACAGTCAACATCCACCTTCTATGCTACCAACCATTCGATGATTTTTTTTAAAAATACGTTCCGTTTGCAAGAATTTACATGTGGCACGTATACTAGAAAAAAACATTCATTAGTAGACAACCTCGCTTGGATATAATCTCAACTATAATTATCCTTATAATCTCGAATAATTGATGCACTTAACTTTGTCTACTCCCAAGATTCTTCTATTTATTCATTCGTCCCAAGATTCCTCAGAATCCAACCTTACCTTAGCAACTCATAACTCATAACCCTCAATAGAGGGTCACCCTCTAAAATGGGGTTGGAGAGTCGAACACGGGCGTGCAGAGCGATGAGTATTTGTGAACTGTTGTAGACCACAACCACATTCGCACTCAGATGTCAAAACCATACATTTTAATTTTTTAAAAAAATCTCTATAGCCTCGCAAGCATGCTTACGGATCTGCTGCAACTTGCGCCTCCTCTCCATCTGCTCATCACCCTCAGCCTTTGTGCGGCCCTTGCTCCTCTGTCCGCCAGCTCACCCACACACTCTGACTGCCACGTCGCTCGACAAAGTACCCTCGTCCGTATCTGATTTGATTCTTTATAGTTTTTGATTTGATTTCATTGGGTACCCCCTACTCCCATAAACATTATTTCAAATGTATATCCCTTTCATGCAGTGTCGCCCTTTCCATTAGTCATGCTCTTGTTTCCTTCAATGCTAGATACTAAATATCAATTTGCGTATGTCCTAGTGTATTCTATAGATGTTATATAGCAAGGCCCACCAAGCAAGACTAGTTTGATTGGCACAGGCAAGACTCGGTTCGCCGGATGGAGTGCTTTTAAAAAACGGATGGGCAGCAGCAGTGTGTAAAGGGCCTTAAGATGTTTGGAAGAAGAGACAACGAGAGCGAGCGAGCGATGGCTCTGCCTGTTTCAACCGACGCAGGTATGACATTGTGTGGAGCGTTGTTTCTCAGGATGTAAACATTGAAGGGCCTCATCTGAATTCTTATCAATTATGTGTGCAGCAGATAGCGACGAAGATCTTATTCGCGGGTCTGCTGATGCAGGCTATTTTCAGTTACCGGCCGATCATCTCTCCGACTCCTCTGAGAGCAGCGAGGGCCCCTTAGATGGTCTCTACACATTCAATGCACCAGATGCCGTCACTGCCTCCCAAACACTAGCGACGGGGACAACCCTCAACAGTGGTAGCTTCTGTGCTCACAATGGAGGCAGCCCTTTTGTGCAAAATGGTGGATCTGTTGCTCATAGCTATGGAACTGGCAGTAATGGCGGAGGCCTGGATAACGGTTCCCACAACCATGACTCTCGCATCATTGCAGGACAAGAAGAGATGCAGAATGGTGGTGTGCTCCACAGAAATTTGAGGCATGATCTACACAACAATCCCATGCAGAATCATTTGGCCAATCCCAACAATGGAGGTCGACATGTTGTACACTTTGATGGCACGGAAATACATGTGTACGGGCAGCTTGCCGGGTTGCAACTATTTGCAAATACACACCATACAAACCCTAGCTATGAAGAGGAGGATGATGTAGATGATATCGTTGAGACTGAGAGGCAACACGAAGAGGACATTGCTGTGCTCAGAGCGAAGGAAGAGGAACTGGCCTGTCGATCAGCCCCCCTCCCTCTTGAACGTTGTGAAGCTATTCGGATTGCCATGCAGAGTATCTCCTTAGGTGGTTATCGGCCTGAGTGGGCAGACAAGATTCCTGAAGAGCGATGGCTGCATAGGCTTAGAGAGAGATGATCATCAAGTGTGGAAAAGATTGATAAGCAACAAGCAAATTATGCTTCAAGTTTTCTAAGGTAAATATTTGGTCATGGGTGAAAAACCGTCAGTTTGATTGGCTTAAACTGACTGGGCTTCATTGCCTACTAATGGTGTACATTTTACTAAAACCAATGAGAACACAAGCAAGTTTCGTATAAAGCTCAGGTTTCTTTTTTCCTTTTTTCCGAATTAAATTTACTCTTGTCTTGCGAGGATTTGGCTCTTTAGAGAGTTAAAGGTATGTTTGTCATTTTGCCTGCCCATGGTGGACATTGTACATAATCTTTAGTTAGCCATCGCTCAAGGGATTGTTATTGGGGCATTCACAAAGGAGGAGTTTTGTCTTTGTTTTTATGGCAAAGATGCCGGTCCTAGGGCCAGTTGCATTTGTAGCAATTCTATGTCAGAGAATCTCGAGAAAATTACATTCCTCCAAACATTGCCAATGTAAGCCCACGGTTCCATCAAGCCTGTACTTACCACAGCATTGTAGACTACCTGTCGGTGGCCACAATTACAAACAGTGGGTGCAAGGAGAATATAATGCTTAGATGGTTAATGAGCCAGGGTGCCATCAGCTAACTATATTTTTAAATGCAATCAGTGACTTCAGCTCTTTGTCCTCGGTTGTACGTCTGCTAACAATGGTGATTAAAGCAGTCAGATGCATCAACACTTGCATTCAGCAAGGGGTTCTGTAATGAGCTGGGTTTGATGGTGGCAGTGCTAGCCTCTGTTTTTTTCCTCTCTTTTTCTGGTAATGAAGAAGTGCTTGTGTCTCTTGTGGTTGACGATTTGGAAGGACCAACGCCCCGCCCCCAACACACACACACACACACACACACACACACACACACACACATGTGGCAGATTTGTTATCTAGTTCTTTCTTGAATAATAGGTCTTGAGTTCAAGACTTGTCAGAAAGATCTTTGAGGTTTCTTCACTCATCATACGGATCTTTGAGATTGTTCCGACAATGAACTTCTTACCTTCCTTTTCTTTCTTTGCAAACACGTGTGGCAAAGCTTGCCTTTTGACCACACATTGTGGCATCTCCATAAGTGATGTATTTTCCCTCTCAGCAATATTGTTTTGGTTGAGGATACTCTTCATTGTAATTGTATCCCACTATTCAAGAAAGCATTTAATTCTTTTGACATATGCTTGCCCACTTGATCACAAATGTCGGTGCCCACACTGCAACCAAATACACTTTGAGCCATAAATGAAAGTGCTTGGAGCACAAACATTTTAGACTTTGCTGTGAGAGGATACACCCATGCATGCGTGTGGTAATCATAATAAAAGTCACAAAGCTTAAAGATTACAAAAGATGGGAGTATGCATTAGACCTCAAACTCACTATGGACAAATCGGAATTTGCAATGGGAGTATGCATTAGACCTCAAACTCACTATGGACAAGTTGGAATTTGCAAGTAGCCCACACTAAACCATCATGAGGAAGTTTAGAGCTTCCATATTGCCTGTTTCAATGGTGCCTCAAGAGGGGCTAGCAAAGCAACCATATTAGATTTTGGCAAATGTAGTAAATTGGCAAAATTTATAAGATCAATATTGTGCATGTCAAAGTTTTGCATCGAGATTGGTCTTCAAATGAGAAAGGGCGTATGTTGAATCTTCCACTCATTCTTGTAGGCATTGAGCTTATACAACCTATGAAACAAGGTGCCAAATATTGTAGTATCACCAAACCTAAGATAATGCATATAGCATTTGTCATCCAAAGACTTGATACAGGACAAACTTTTGCAAGTGCGATACAAAAAAAAGGTTCTTAATCCTTGGTACATACAAAGCATCCAAAAGTGTGATAGAGTTGCCACCGTAGTAAGCACAATCTTTCTAAATCCCTTACCTAGATAAATGGCATTGTTGGCAAGCGTGACAATATTCTCATTTAGGAACAATCTCAAGAGAAGTGAATGAATCAATGTGAGACGTAATGTGCTTGGTTGTACCTCTATCATAAGTTAGATTTAGTTGAACATGCGTCATGCACAGGTTGGGTCAAACTGACACTCTATACTAAAAGCCCATTCTACAACATTTGCCGAATCTGCATTGAAGAAGCATATGAGGTGGCGATAGTGGTATTCCTTTCTTGCTATGCAGTCACAAATGCATGTTCAACAATACGCTACTTCATGCTTTTTTTTTTGGATTGGGCCTCTTGTAACAATACAAAGACAAGACCATGTAACTTTACATCACCATGTTTATTTTCTATCATAAGCCTAGAGGTGGATGCAAAACTCTGATAAGACTCCGGCAAAGCATGAAGAATTGTATGCACAAGAATATTGTTAGAAATGACCACACCAATGGCAATAGACTACTCATTGAGATCTTTAATCTCCGCAAGAAATAGATCCATAGCATCCTCTTTGTGCATAACCTTGGATTCTAGCTCCTTAGTAGGTAAGAATTTTTTACCAAATTTGAACTTGCATACATAAAAGCTAGTCTATCTTATGCTCGCTTTGCTATTCTTGTTGAGAAAATGTGTGGAGTAATGGAACATTTAACAAAGAACGCAATCAATGCATGAGCCTATGCTTCATCGCATCCTAATGTACTTGCTCAACAATAGACAAAACAACCCCATCAACTAGAACTTGCACTATCATCCAGAACGCTTTGTCCATAGAACTTGGTCTTACATCGTACCCATGCACAATGTTCCAAATGCCCTTTGCAATAAGTTGTATCATGTATGCCCAAAGTGGGTAGTTTCCCCCATCTACTTTGTCCTCAGGAGATATGTGGAAAACATCATTATTGTCAGCCATGGCTGATGGCTATACCTAATGCAAAAGTTGCATATGTAGAAGAAAAACTGCACAAATCTAACATTTGTCAGCACAAACCCACATGACTACAAAGTGCCTGTTTTACAAAACTCTTCACTGTCAAAAAACTTGCACTGAAGGATAAAATTGCCTACTAGTACTATCAATTGTAAGGTGCAACGGAATGAATGTTGAACTTTGCTCAAGATGAGTGCTCCGAACTGTGCTCAAGGTTCCTTTTACTTACGGAAGGGAGAACCTTCCGTTCCTTTAGTGAGAGAGTGCAATTGACACAAACAAAGTGGATGAACACTATGAATGAAGGTGCTGAGACTGAGAGATAGAGAGAGAAGAGAATACGACACCAGAATGTTGTCAAACCCTCCTACGAAGGCCCCACTCTCTATGGCGAGAGCAGTCTACTATGATTGCACAAATCTCTACAATGCTTGGACTTGCCGACGATGTCGACGACGGTGAGGACGACGACGAGATGGGCTGAAATCTGAAAACGCTAATGACTGGAATCTGGAAATCTTTATCTGTTGAATTCTGACACTATGTCGATGACAACGATGCGACGACGACGCGTTGAAAACACAGATGCTGAAATCTACGTTTTCTGGGCTGAAACTGCAAACTTTGATGGATCCCACCGTGCGTCGAGGAACTGCTGCGGGAAGGTGTGATCTGCGAGGTTTGGGGGTTCTACTGTGGGTACTGAATGCTGAAAACTGAAAAGCTGGTGCTACTGTGGATTCCGTCGCGAAGGAACTGCAAAACGCTAGGTTGCCTGCTGCTCCAAAAACGCTAGGGTTGAGTTCTGCTGCTGGGGGAAAATCCACTAACGCTAGGACTGACTGTTGTCGTGAAGTGATTCTGTTGTGTCTGCCAATGCCGAAGCTCCTCTGCAATGCAAAATCGCCAAGGCTGATCTGTCCTTGCAAAAACGCTAGCTTGATGCTGAGTTGCAAAAATGCTAGATCATGCTATTGGGGGTCTTGTTGAGAAGGTGCCTGTTGGGGGTCCTGCTGAGGAGGTGCATGTTGAGCATGTGCTCCTGCTGCCTCTTCTGCCAGAAAGTGCTAGCGCTAGGTTTCTACTTATACAAACTTAGTAAATTTTTCCTACCTAATTTCCAACAAAAGTCACTTAAAAATAATAAGTAAAAAATGTCAAAAATAGGAAAAAAGGTCTATGCACTGTAAAAATGCTCCTGATGGGTTCTGATGGAAATCTGTGTGCAAGCAGAGGATATGCATCTAATCTAAGTGTCTCGACATGCACGGTCTGCGAACAGACTCACAAAAGTGCCAGATCACTTCCTATTCTAAACTAACTTGATTGAACTGAACCCTGGTCATGTTGTAGCTTGTCCACGGACACATAGGGTTGGATGTGCCACGTGACATCTGTCATTGTCATGCAATTCTTCATGCTTATCATTATCATGCAAATCATGGGTGTGTCTTGCTTTGGAGAAGTAGAGACTGAGAGAGTCTCCTTTTCCCAAATCTCTTGCATCTGTGCCTGCACAATAGAAAAGAGTCACCAGAATTCTTTCATGTGTTGGTCGCTCTTTTCTTTTCTTGCTTTGGTCTTGGGATCAAATTCTGCTTATCTTTCTAGGCGTGCTTGCTCGTGCTCACGCTCTATGGCTTCCATTCGTGCTTCGTATTTATGATCTATGGCTGCCCTTCTTTCTGCAGATTCACGATCTATGGCTGCCATTCTTTCTGCGTTTCTTGCTTTGCGTTCTAACTCCCTGTCCATCATCCTCTTGTCAAAAGCCTCCATAGGAGTTAGTGCAATCCTTGTCATAGATGGGAAAGGGGGAGGGTCGAAAAACCTCCTAGTAGGGAAAACTCTTCTTCGCCACTCCCATGCTCACCACCTGGATGCGAAGTATCCATTCCGCTTCGGGTGATGACCATCCACTAAAGTTTTGGGTTCTTAAGTTTACGAGGAACTTGGGTTCTTGTGGGTCTTGGGTTCTTGAGGTTCTTGAGGGTCTTGAGTTCTTCTTTCGCTTGTAATCTGTGCTAGAGAAGGATCTTCTCTTTACCCAAGTTCTGCTCTTTCCGCGGGCGCACCCCTTGGCGGTCTTGCGCTCACACCAAGGTTACTTTTTCCCACTTCACGTCGATTGGCCGGCCGCAAAGTGCACGGTCCACTCTCAATGAGTGAAAAGAGGCACAATGGGAGACTGGACAATCTTTCTTGGGATTCCTGTCACTCTTCAAAACACGATTAGGAATCGACACGCCCAAGAGGACTTGGGTTACGTGCGACATCAATAAGCAAAAAACATTCTGTGGTTCTTTCCTTGAGTGATACAGAACACTGCCAAAGCTCTGATACCAATGTAAGGTGCAGCGGAATGAATGATGAACTTTGCTCAAGAAGAGTGCTCCGAACTGTGCTCAAGGTTCCTTTTACTTACGGAAGGGAGAGCCTTCCGTTCCTTTAGTGAGAGAGTGTAATGGACACAAACAAAGTGGATGAACACTATGACTGAAGGTGCTGAGACTGAGAGATAGAGAGAGAAGAAAATACGACACCAGAATGCTGTCAAACCCTCCTCCGAAGGCCCCACTCTCTATGGCGAGAGCGGTCTACTATGACTGCACAAATCTCTACAATGCTTGGACTTGCCGGCGATGTCGATGACGATGAGGACGATGACGAGACATGCTGAAATCTAAAAACGCTAATAATTGAAATCTGCAAATCTTTATTTGCTAAATTCTGACTCTATGTCGGTGACTATGTCGATGACGACGATGCGACGACGACGCGTTGAAAACGCAGATGCTGCAATCTGCGTTTTCTGGGCTGAAACTGCAAATTTCAATGGATCCCACTGTGCGGCGAGAAACTGCTGCGAGAAGGTGAGATCTGCGAGGTTTGGGGGTTCTACTGTGGGTATTGAATGCTGAACGACGACGCGTTGAAAACGTAGATGCTGAAATCTGCATTTTCCGGGCTGAAACTGCAAACTTCGATGGATCCCACCATGCGGCGAGGAACTGCTGCGGGAATGTGAGATCTGCGAGGTTTGGGGGTTCTACTGCGGGTATTGAATGCTGAAAACTGAAAACGCTGGTGCTACTATGGATTCCGTCGCGAAGGCACTGCAAAACACAAGGTCGCTTGCTGCTCCAAAAATGCTAGGGCTGAGTTCTGCTGCTGGGGGAAAATCCAATAACGCTAGGATTGATCTGCTGTCGTGAAGTGATTTTACTGTGTCTGCCAATTCCGAAGCTCCTCTGCAATGCAAAATCGCCAAGGCTGATCTGTCCTTGCAAAAACGCTAGGTCATGCTGTTGGGGGTCCTGCTGAGAAGGTGCCTGTTGGCGTGTGCTCCTGCTGCCTCTTCTGCCAGAAAGTGCTAGCGCTAGGTTTCTACTTATACAACCTTAGTAAATTTTCTCTACCTACTTTCCAACAAAAGTCACTTAAAAATAATAAGTGAAAAATGTAAAAAATAGGAAAAAAGGTCTATGCACTGTAAAAATGCTCCCGATGGGTTCTGATGGAAATCTGTGTGCAACCAAAGGATATGCATTAATCTAAGTGTCTAAACATGCACAGTCTACTGCGAACAGACTCACAAAAGTGCGAGATCACTTCCTAATCTAGACTGACTTGACTGAACTAAACCCTGGTCGTCATGCTGTAGCTTGTCCACGGACACTTAGAGTTGCGTGACATCAATAGTGGAAATAGAAGTGGGAATGATCCCAAATCAAAATTTTGATTACCCTAAGATTGACGAATATTCTTCAAGGTTATGTCACCCTTCAAACGCTCATAAAAAATCACATGAATTAGAGAAAGTGACCTAGGAGGGTGTTGGCGATGCTGCCCCAAATGTCAAAGCTTGATCTAATACAATTGTTGGAAATATGGTTGCAAAAGTGCACATGAAGAAGAAGAAGAGGAAGAAAAAGTGGAATGAGCTGGTCGCTTGATAGCTATTCCTCCAAACTTAGAGAGTCAAATGCCTGATCTCAGATCACATTAGATGAACATTCAAAAGACCAAATTGAGAATTCAAACAGACAGTTGAACTGAAATAAAAGACTTGAGATGACATGAATTTAAAAAAACTGAAAGTGTAAATTCAGATTCATGAACTGATTCAGAGTACAATTGATACATCACTTCGTGTCGATAAGCTCTATAAAATGTCTATCGTCTAGAGTTACAAGAGATAAAAGAGTTTTATTCCCCGAAATGGGATTAATGTGTTCAATGAATAGGCGAGTGTATAACATATCAATAACAATCTTTTCAACTTCACCACAATTTTTCCTTCCATACTCGTACCACAACCTTCATGCCCATGGACAACCCTAATTACAACTAACAAAGATTTTACATTTTAAACTTTGATAAACCATACAACTTTCTTTCCCACTCACACATGTGGCTCCAAAACTTGCTACTTGATAAGTTCTCCCTGTTAATCTCATTTCTAAACCATTGTAGCCTACATGCACACATAAAAATCTACGTGAAGGTATGTAGCAAAAGTCTAAAAAGATATTTGGTCAAAAGCATATATTGATGGTATCAAAAAGTGGTCTCTTGTATAGTCCTTTAATAGCCCTTTACAAACTCCATTTTCATGGTTTACATGTAAAATATATCAATGGATAGCATTTTAAAAGTAGAATTTAAAACTATAAGGTAAAACAAGTTTTGAGATTTTTGTAAAAATTTCACCAGTCTCCATTTTTTGTAAAGGGTACCACCAAAAAATGCTAAAAGTGGTACCACCAATACATGCTTTCACCCAATTTTCACGTCAAGTTCTCCGAAATGCAATAAGAACCTATCCTAAATGGGATTCCCCAGCCTTGCTTGTCGAATGATGTTCACTTTTGAGTATGAGGGTGCACATTATACAAGCTTTAGTCACATGCTTGTAGCTTGTTGCTGATAGGTTAAAAAAATTTGAAAGTGAGCTCATGTTGATCTGTGCAAAAATTCTCTCCAAATGCATATCAACAAAGAAAATATTTATCAATGCAAACTAAATATTAGCAATAGTCGTGGTATAATAATTTTGTGATATTTAAGATATGTGATACGTTGCTAAACTCTCAATTGTGCCATTGTCTAGTGACTGTCACCCAACCCATGAGACTTTTACTCTCAGAGCGGTTACTTATCAAAAGCTCCCTACATCACGTGCGTTCAAAAGATATTAATAATACCTCAATATACATACTATATTTACACTACTGGCTTATTTAAAAAAACCCACCCCCTCTATTGTATACGTAAAAGTATACATTTTTAATAATTGATAATCCTCTCCGGTTAACTCACCTGATATGATACACATTTTGAAAAGTGACCGTCCCGGGCTTTTACTATGGGCATACTCTCCATATCACCTCTAAATCGGTTGCAGAGTGTTGGTGTCACCGGTTTTAGAAGTTGAGACTGAACAGTAGAGTAGCATACTTCCCAAAGGGAATATAGTATTCCCTTTTTGATCGAGAGACAAGAGGTGTTGAAGATCCAAGGGTCTCTTATCACCTTACCATCACCATTGGACACCATCAATGTGAATGTCTATATATGCACAATCTTTCCTACGCAACAATGGAATCACAATGGGAGAAGTTAGACATGCATTACTGATTGGGTGGAAGCATGATAAGGTGGTACCAAAAAGCTTGTTCCGGACACGTCTAGCTTAGCTCCTCACTAGATTTTATTTTAGAGTTTATCACATGGGGTACCCTATCATGCTATATACCATTTGAAGGATCTAGAATCAAAAAATCTAGCCTCTGCAAAATTTCAACATTACTGTACGCCCAACTTTTTTTAGGACCTAACTAAATTCGCATATTCAGTTGAATGGGGGGGAGTTATAGCACCATCAATTATCTGCTGGTAGGTAAGACTTCTTTCCATGGACTCCAAATGCCCAAAGATGATGTCGGATGGCCCCATAAACAACAGTGATGTACTTGGAATGATCTACTTCTCCATTTGGGCCAAGGGGCTCGTTGTTATGCCTTGCCTCAAGTGAGGTGTGAGGCATGCAAGCTTGCTTCCTTGCTTTTTATGGCGGTTCAGGAATGATGCCGACTTCATTGTCCCTCTTGACTGGGCTTCCACTTGGATGCTATCAATTAATCAATGAAAACATGCATTCAATTTCTTCTGTTTGCCATAATTTAAACCACTAAAGTCTTGCTTTGCAACATAAATTTTACCTGCAGCATCAGAAAAGTAAAATCTTGCTTTGCATCCAACACATTCGATTCCAGGTCCTTCCTCAATAAGCAAGAGAGGCATTTGGATCCATGCTCAAGATCTTGATCATCTTCCCACAGGACTCCTTAGATGTCTCCCACTCGACGAAGACCTCACAAGAATCAGCATCCTGATCTGTGTCCTGCGGGCTCGTCGCCTTCGGTGGTGTAAGTGGTGACAGCCCATCAAAGCTGAGTTTTCTTGGAGGTCTGAAACTCGGAGTTTTGGAAAGGGAGGATGTGACAATAAGAGACCTTCTATGTGGAGGAGTGTTCCCTAATGCTGAATGCTTCATGTTTTTGATGCACAGGGCTGCTATCTAAGAACATAGGCTTTGACTTGAGAGGTATGATGTGTACAAGACTACATTTAGGAGACACGTTAGATTTTCTTCCCAAGTCAGGAAGTAAAAGGCTCATTGTACAAGGAAAAAGGGTAGGAAAAATATTTACTCTTGATGTACATGTACCCAAGATGAAAGCTGTCATGTTTGCACAAGGTTCTAGAGTTGTCGTGGATATTGATATTTGGCATAAGCACATTGGGCATGCAAACGTGCAAAGGTTGAAAACCTTGCTAAGTCAAGAGCTAAGGTGACTAAGATGCACACTAAGAAGAGGATCAAGCCTAGGAGGACCTCCTAGCTTGCCATGCCATGAGATTAAGGAGGTCATTTTAATTTTGACAAGCTACCAGCCATATATATATATATATATATATATATATATATATATATATATATATAGATAGAGAGAGAGAGAGAGAGTTGCTCCTTGCCAAGGCTGGCTGGGCCTCTCTCTCTCTCTCTCTCTCTCTCTCTCTCTCTCTCTCTCTCTCTCTCTCTCTCTCTCTCTCTCTTGTACCATCATCTCTCTCTCTTGTACTCACGCCATCTCTCTCTCTCTTTACCATGCTTTCGTTTAGGGTTTGCTGCTGTATTTTAGGATTCGCGACCTGTTTTTAGGGCTCGCGACCTGTATTTTAGGGTTCGCGACCTTTTTTTTTTTTTTTTTTTTTTTTCTGGGGTTGTTGGACAGATCTGCGTTTTAGGGTTTGCTGCATTTTCTGCACTTTAGAAACATCAATCCTCTCTTCTCTCTCTCTCTCTCTCTCTCTCATTTTGTAACTGATTGGTCTCATAGGTCATTTTGGCCTTTTGAAGACGTTAATATAACATTTCATTTCATTTCATTTCTCTCTCTCTCTCTCTCTCTCTCTCTCTCTCATGTCATCCCCAACCTCACCTATGGCAACAAGCAAACTCAAATATATGCTTCACTCCAAACGAATTTCCATCATTGAATTGGAAATGAAAGCATGGAGAAAAGAGATGGAAGATTGGAGGAACGCGAAGACCGTTTTCCTCCGAGAAAATGAAGAAAAGGAGAAGAGGTGGAAGGACGAGAAGGATCATCTTCTCAACAAGATCGCCACGTTGGAGAATAGCATTTTGGACCTCCACAAAGAAGTGTTGGAAACACGGTCAAAAAATGGGCTTGAAGAGGGGGAATTTCAGCCCTCTTTGAGGGAAGAAATTGACAACATCAATGAGGAGAAGAAGTCATGGGCCGCGGTCATATCCGAAACGCAAAAGAAAGTAGAGGAGGCCGAAAAATGGATTGAGGTTGCCAAGAAAGGGAAAGGTAAGGAAGCTCCTTGTACACCCACTCTTATCAACATGACTCTCGAAGAGGAACAAAGAAGGAGGGTGCGGGCTCTACATGTGAGGGTAACCGGCCTCAAGGACATAAACAATGTGGAAAAAGAGGTCACAAGCCTCACATCAATGATGGGGGTGGAGAAGCCTTCACACACAAAGGCATGGAGAGTGGGCAAGAAGAGTGAGGGCCCCGGAGAATCTTCAAAGGAAAGAGCTCTCATACTACGCTTCCCTTCATTGGAAGAGAAGAAGGAATTCTTGAGGAAGAGACCTACTCTCAAGAAGACAGGTATTTTCTTAGGCGATGACCTCACTCTCTCACAACTTGCGCATATGAGAGAAGTAATGCCCGAGATTCAAGCGGCAAGGGAGAAGGGGAAGATGGCCTTTTACAGAGATGGTCGGGTGGTGATTGTAGAGCGGCGCTCTACATGACGGTGCGAGACCTATGGGACCACATTGAGGATGGCGACTTGGAATTGTAATGGGTCTATGAGGTTGGATGTTGGTGCCTTTGAGGACAGTTTCAGAGACAAGGACATTGTTTTCTTTTCAGAGACTCACCAGGCCCCTGGCCAACTGTTGCCACATGTGGTGGGATACAAATGGGAGACAGCCCACAGAACAGTCACGAGATATGAGCATGGGAGTAGAGGTTCAGGAGGAGTAGCGGTGTTGTTTAGGGAGGAGCTACAGCCACTACTACATATTGTACGGAGAGATGATCAAGCTAGATACATGTGGGTGAGGCTGAGAGCTGACACAGGTCGATTTCTATATATTGCTATATGTTACTTCCCCCCCAGTACGTCAGTATATGCTGTATCCAAAGGGCAGTCGCCTTTCTCAATTCTAGATGATGATATATGGGAGTTTTCTAGGGATGGTGATATCATCCTCCTAGGAGACTTCAATGCTCGAACGGGCAAATGTCAGACAGTCTTCTACGACACTTCAGATGAGATGCTTAGAGAGTTGGATGTGGGTGAGCTGGGGTTTGACAGATGCTCACATGACAGAGAGCAGACTGAGTATGGGAGATACCTCACGGAGATGACGACTACACATGGGCTAGCCATACTTAATGGCTTACAGCGGTTTCGTGGAGCAGCAGGCTTCACATGCTTTCCACACAGACATGGGGCCAGTACAGTGGACTATGTTATGACACAGCTGAGCTTTATTCCTTGTATTCAGGATTTCACAGTGGGAGCCAGACCAGTGGGCGTAGCAGTGGATCATGCTCTCTTGACACTGTCCGTATCTTTTCAGTTTAGTACAGCCCAGAAATCAGGAGGCAGGTCACACACCCGTTATACATTTACACCAGAAGACTGACTCGGTTTATACAGAGGCGATCTGGGATCGTCTATGCACAGTTGCTCCAGGCCTCTCAGTAGAGGAGTGCACTACTTTACTGACTGAGACACTACATGATGCAGCATCAGAGGCATACCCACACACTCAACCGGATCGGAGGCGACATTCTGGGAGCATGCCCCCGAATAGTTGGTATGATGAGGAGTGCAGAGAGATGAGAGCCCAGCTTCAGAGGGATCTTCATTTAGGAGTCATCACCTACAGACAGTCGCGGATTGCTTTCCGGCGCCTTGTGCGAAAGAAGAAACGAGCTTACCTGGCCCAGGTGGAGCGAGACTTGTATCAGTTGTTCTTGAGTAGAGACTCAGGCGAGGCATGGCGACTCTTCCATGAGCACTCCCCTCCCCCAGTGATTACTTCTCCTTATGTGTGGGGCCAGTATGCGACATCGTTATATACGGTTCCTGGGCAGGATCCCCTTCCAGATCCTACAGAGCCATGTCCACCTACGAGCACCTTCTTTACCACTGAGATGGTAAAGAGAGCCATTGACAGGATGAGGACCAGGAGGGCTTACGATCATGACGGTCTAGTAGCGGAGCACTTTATACATGCTAGGGATATGCTGATGGAGGTTCTTGCAGTGTTGTTCAATCGTGCCATGTGTGAGGGATTACCTGAGACTTGGAGGTTGTCTACTATTGTGCCTATATTCAAGGCAGGTGATCCTACAGAGCCTGGAAATTACCGCACTATTATGGTTGGACACACACTGGCACGATTGTATGCATCCATTATTGAGCAGCAGTTGAGTAACTGGGCAAAGGGTGAGGGTGTACGGGCAAAGGGACAGGCAGGTTTCAGGAGGGGTTTCTCCACTCTTGACCATATTCTGACACTCAGAGCTATCATTGAGGAGGGCAGGTCACATGGGAGACGGATTTATTGTAGCTTTGTGGATTTCTGCAAAGCATTTGACATGGTACCGAGAGCTCGACTGATGCGCAGACTGCAAGAGATGGGGGTGCCCACAGTGTTGATTTGGGGGATTATGGCTTTATACAGATCAGTGATGGGACATGTACGCACCCCAGAGGGGATATCTGACTTAGTTCACTCCACTATCGGGGTGAAACAGAGTTGCCCATTGTCTCCTACTCTATTTGGTATGTATGTTGATGAGGTGTCTGATTACATTGACAGAGAGGGTGATAGAGGTGCCCAGCTGGCAGGGACGTGGATCCCATTGTTGTTATATGCTGATGATATTGTCTTGATCTCTGACTCACCAGAGGGTATGCAGCGACAGTTGGATGCATTACACAGTTTTGCAGAGGATAGTGGATTGTCTGTAAACCTTGGTAAAACCAAGGTCATGGTGTTTAACACCACACCGCAGTGGATCAGGAGATCGGCACTGACCTTCACGTATGGTCAAGAGATTGTGGAGTATACAGATGCATACACTTACCTTGGGATAGTCTTCACTGGGCCGAGGTTTTCTTTGGGGAGAGCAGCAGAGACTAGACTGACCAGAGCTTATGCGGCCTTGGGAGGCTTGGAGAGGATGTGTTCGCAGGTTCAGTTCCAGGAACCTCGGACAAAGTTATGGCTCTTTGATACTTTAGTAGCCTCAGCTATGATGTATGGGGTACAGGTATGGGGACCTTCTGTAGGCCAGGATGGTTGGAGACGTATGGAGAGGCCCTTGGTATCTATGATCTCCCGATTGATTAGAGCCAAGGCCTCCGTACCTCACGCGATCATTCGAGCAGAGCTAGCTGCCCCCCCCATGGAGATTGAGGCGCTTACCAGATCAGTGTCCTTTGTGCACAGCCTATGGGATACTACTAGAGACAGATATGCTAGACTGGCCCTTGAGTCTTCCAGACAGTTAGCTCTACAGGGGGACACTTCATGCTGGTATGCACAGATGACTTCATGGTTTCAGACGCATGGCTTCACCATGGACAGGTTGCCCCCTTTCCAGTATTCTCTTCAGGCACCCTCGCTGTCTCTTACACGGGTGGAGATCACTAGACTCATTCGTCAGGACCTGATCCAGCTCGACACCAGGAGGACATGGATAGAGCCGCCTCAGGAGTTGAGCACGAAGATGGCTTTCTATAGAGAGCATCTTCTCCACCTCACAGGAGATGGGTTTGTGATTCGACCCAGCTACATGGACACACATATGTCTCATGGTTTGCGTTGTGCCATTGGTCAGATACGCACATCCTCACATCAGCTCGAGATTGAGACTGGTAGATTCAGAGGGATACCAGCAGACAGCAGGATATGCCGATTATGCCAGAGAGAGCCAGAGACAGAGTTGCACTACATATGTCATTGCACAGTGTTCTATGAGATACGGGGGCGTTTCCACTGCTTATTCAAAGAGGGTTTTGGTCTTCTATCTAGGGTCATGAGTTATGAGGATCAGAGATGTCTTGGACTATATCTACTTGAGTTACACAGGTATAGAGACACTTTACTGGGGAGAGCTAGAGAGAGGCAGTCCCAGAGACACATTACAGATTTCTTTTCACTAGATATGGGACAGCCAGAGGAGCAGCCACCACTGCAGAGCTCGTCCCACACTCATTCGACCACTACGTGCACTCTCATCGACCGAGCATTGGAGCTACAGAGATACAGACGACCGCGACTGAGGAGAGGAGCTACACAGCATCGACGGAGACTACAACAGAAGATTCGAGCCATACTCTCTCGACATCCAGAGTGCAGATGAGGATGGATCCTCACCATTTCTTCCATCTTTGTTTCACACACTGTTACATCCAATTTACCGGGTACCTATTGTATCAGCTGCTACACCCACGTAGTTTTAGATTGTAGTAGTAGTAGTAGTATTTTGTTCCACTTCTAGTTCTTTTCTAGTTCTTTTGTACCCAGACATGGTATTAGATTCACTATTTTGTAACTGATTGGTCTCATAGGTCATTTTGGCCTTTTGAAGACGTTAATATAACATTTCATTTCATTTCATTTCTCTCTCTCTCTCTCTCTATAGAGGCCCAGCCAGCCTTGGCAAGGAGCAACTCTTGCCATGGCTTTTGAAGGCTGCTGATCTACTTTCTCAATAGAGGTGCTGCATGCATCTGCTCTCTCTCCTGGTGTCGAATTCCTTCATGATTATCAATAGCAAAGCAGTTATTGTCGCTGCAGTAGGCACTCTGCATTGTAGGCATCTCTGCCATTTATCTTGCTGTGTGCTCACTGTGTATTGCGGTCGCCTTGGGGTGCCTTGTTGCCATCTACCATTATCTCCCCCTCCACTCCATACCCACAAAGCAACATCATTCACACTGCACTTGCCACTGTCCTCACAGCCCATATTTGCATTAAAGGCATACTCACTGAATATGACCTCAGAATTGGCATACATGAGCAAATCAACACCAATTTGACGCTCGACATGAGACGTCCAGGCACATTCTGACCTCCCTAAAGGAGGCTACAGTAAACCAAATACTCAGAAGCCCTTCCTATTTTGACAAGTTCTCGCACTTAAGCTTGCTAACATGAACATACTCGTTTTCACACATCAACTCGCAGTTATGAGCAACATGAACCTACTCACCATTGAGACACACTCCTGTAATTGTAAGCTTCAACGCAAACGAATGGTCAACCAACACAGAGATATCACATCTATTTACTCACTTATACACCAAGAGTAAGCTAAACAGATATAAAGAGCGCATCATATCCAATGGCAGTTCTCGGCGTTTACTCACTTATTGGATCATTTCCTCTACAAAGAATTGAGCAGGTTGATGTACAAAATGAGCGATTGCATTGGCAGACATTATCAGCATTGCAACGAATGCATGCCAACTCTGCAGCCAAGCTGGCAAATTTACTTGCTGCTGACAGCCAAAATTTGTGTACATGTGTTGGTTGAACCTCTGTAATTCATGTCCTACCACTGAACAAAATTGTATGTATATCTGTTGGTTTTGCACAAAAATGAAAGCCCCAGGCCCCACTGCTCTATATCTGTGGGTTCTGCACAAAAATGAAGGCCCTTCACAAGAGTAGTCACCAAGAAGCCAAGCTGCAGCTCGATCTTTACCTTTTCAGCTGCATTAATTTGGGTGACCCTCCAATCTGACCTCCAAATTATGAACAAGGAAAATTTGATAAAACCTCTTCTGCTTACATTTTTAACACAATAGGAGCCTTCTTGTATGCGCAGTTCGGCCAAAATTACAAAATCCCAGGGCTCTTATCTAATCCGGCAAACCCTTATCAGAGACGAAGTCCCTTCAATAGAGGACTTGTCGAGAAGCCAAGCTTCTGCTTGATCTTTGCATCTTCAGCTGAATGGGGAGTTAGAGCACCATCAATTATCTGGCAGGTAAGACTTCCTTCTGGGGACTTCAATTGCCCAAAGCTGATTTCAGATGGCCCCATACGACGCAGTGATGTACCTGGAATTGTCTGCTTCTCCATTTGGCTCAAGGGGCTCGCTGTTATGCCTTGCCTCAGGAGAGGTCTGAGGCATGCACGCTTGCTTCCTTGCTTTTTATGGCAGTTCGGCAATGATGCAACTGACAATTTTTCTTCATTGTCCCTATTGACTGGCGTTCCACTTGGATCCTGTAAATTAATCAATGAAAAAATGCATTTAGCTTCATCTGTGGGCAGTGCATAAGCATGATTTAAACTATAAAAATCTTGCTTCGCCACATAAAATTTACCTGCAGCATCAGAAAAGTAAAATCTTGCTTTGCATCCAACACTTTCAATTCCAGATCCTTCCTCAGTAAAGCAAGAGAGGCATTGGGACCCATGCTCAAGATCTTAATAAGTTTCCCACAGGAGTCTTTAGATGTCTCCCACTTAACAAAGACCTCACAAGAATCAGCATCCTGATCTGTGTCCTGCTGGTTCGTTGTCTTCAGTGCTCTAAGAGGTGACAGCCCATCAAAGCTGAGTTTTCTTGGAGATTTGTAAGTTTTGGAGAGGGAGGATGTGGCAATTGGAGACCTTCCATGTGGAGGAGTGTTCTCTAATGATGAATGCTCCATGTTATGATGCACAGGGCTGCTATCTGAGAACGTAGGCTTTGACTTGAGAGGTATGATGTGTACAGGACTACATTTGGGAGACGCAATCAGCTTTCTTCCAGAGTCAAAGCCCCCTGATGGTTCTCCAGTAGAGCTGGGCAAATCAAGCGCTGGCCATACATATGATGAGGGAGTATCCATCGCTGGCTGATTTGGCGTATCCTTGCTTAGATTTAGATGTCTATGCTCTGTGACCTCTTTGTTCGCTGAAACAGGATTTGTACCAATCAGTTCTCTTTGATTACCACAAAGCATAAAAATGTTCTCTATCCGTGACCTCCGAGAAGCTGAGCTTGCAAGGCCACAGCTTTTCTCATTGTCGCTGTTTGCTTCAGCAAGCTCATGAGCCAAACCCGTATTCAGGGTTGAGTTTTCCTGCAAAGTTGACAGAGTTTGTCGAATTGGAGCTTTCAAAATAGAGTCTTGTCCTTCTGTGTATTCACTTGCGGACGATGAGTTCCAATGCAGCCTCTGGTCAGAAGCTTCATGGTCTGAAATGGAGTCATCACCTTCCGATTCTTCAGGTATGGCAGGCAGCCATCCACTTATCTCAAATTCTTCACGGTCTAATGTAGCTACCCTTCCTGAAGTATTACAGACCTGTAGGCCATCATTGAAATCATAAGCTTGTCTGCATTCTCTTGCTTGAGTGCATTCAGTGGCATCTTTTAACATATATTTATCAGCAACTACTGCCAAGCGTCCAGAATAACATGGTACTTTCTCTTCATCTTTTCCTGAAGAATCAATTTCATTGCCGGCAACTTCACACCTTGGGTACCCCATCTTTTGAGACACCTGCCTTTCTTTTCCAGAATAGGCCTGATGGGTCGCCTTCAACAGGAGCTGCACTTCTTTCTCTATTTCCTCCATTCGGCATCGCATCAATTCAATTTCCCTCTGCTGTTGTAACACTTTTGCTTCTAGGGACTTCTTTCCAAGTTCAATTAGCTCATCGGCAATCCTTTGGCATTCTTCAAGCCTCCTGTCCATTTCAGCTTTACAGTCATCACCATGGGCCATGCCACATCTCTCTTGTTCAATCTGTCCTAGCACCTTCCTGAGTGCAACCAAGTCACGATCCCTGTGCATCAATTTCTTGTGCATCTCCTCCCGCTCTTTGTGCTTGAGTATGTTTTCTGCTTCCAGCCTGATAATGTAAGCATCCATATTCTGTATCTTTGCTTCTAAATTAGAAAGGTCCACCCTGTCCATACTTGTATTATTCTTATCAGGGCACATAGGTAACCGCACGATGCATTTAGCTTTTGAACCATACTCTAGTTTTCCAATTGTCTTGTGCATGTCTTTAGGATCAGTGCTTGCACATAACACCATTAGAATCTTGGATCCATCATCCTCGAAAGAATCCTGCATGCATGTGACGAAAGCAATTTAGCAACTAGCCAAAAGTTGAGAGTAGAAAGAATGCAAAGATGTAGGTCTGTGGCAGGCGCCTGTAGCAGCATTGTTAGCTTGCTATCTCGAAATGGAACGTAAGAATCACCATTCGCAATGGCCTCCACCACCCTCTTCAAGGCTATGTTTCCCTGATTGATTTTACCTGTCTGAAAGGAAGTGATGGTTAGCTGAAAGACTCCATAACAAAAGACGGGTACAAGAAAATGGGAGGAGCTGCAAGAAAACGGACTTGTAGCTTTGACTCTGGACCGAGTCCAGCTTGTTCCAGATTTTCAGATCCAGCCATATCAATGAGTGCAAGTCTACCTCCAGATGCGGGCACATCCACCATGACCTGCCCAGAAGCAATCTATATTACATTCCAAAAATTGATACAGAGAAATTAAAACTGTTAATTGTAAATTTTTTCCTTAAGTACAACAGATTAGTATTACTTAAGTCTGCTGGCAACATCTCTTTCTGTCAAACAGTAAAACAATGTGCTACCAGGCAGTGGCTGCGAGAACTTCGCTCATTGCACAGAGTGCTTTTCATGACACGCCTCTTCTCCACTTTTGCAATCTCTTTACATATCTTTTCTGCATCGCTACTGAGATACAGACAGCATTTTTTACCTTCTTACCCATAATTTCAAGTCTCACCTGCTCACTCATCAGACAATGAAGCAGACAGTTCCATTAATAGGGTTGAATTAATGTAATTATGAACAACTTTCCATTCAGAAATGAAAGCACAAATCTCTGAAAACAAAAGGGCGGAGCGAGCAACAGAAGTGTCCATTAGCAGAGTACCTTATGCTCGAGGGTATAATTCACAATCAAACAAATACTCAGTATGTAATGTCAAACCAAACATCGCCAGATTTATTCATGCAACAGCTACCAGAATCATAATCTATCATGAAAGAAAGACTCATTGCCCTTGAACCGTTCCCGAACCTTTCTTTCCTCTTGGTATTTTGCAGCCTGCAAATCTGCACAGCTTGAGTGAAAACCCCCAGTCCTTCACAGAGATTGGCAAACAAAAGCTTTGGCTTTGTACCCATAGGGAGGACAAGACCAGGAAACATTTGCATAAGCTATCACATCTTGAAAAAATCCCTATTAAAGACATGAACAATGACACTTGGTAGGGTTTCATAGAAGGATTAACAAGTTTAACAGTTAATGGCTAGACCACAATCTTAAGGCCATGATCCACATCGAAAAGCTATTAATTTTACAAAATGCAGCATGCACCACCCAACTTCGTGAATGCATGAGCATGCCAAACAATTTGATGAACGCATGACCATTATGGCAGCACATGCTGGGCCACTCAAAGTCGTCAATCCCTTTTGGTAAGGTTTCTAAGAATACTGTTTACAAAAACACATGTAACTTCCTTGTGGAAGCACTCACATGAGTTTGCATATGGTCTTTTCCATTCCAAACACTTTGGAGTGCCAAGCTCATTATAGATGAAGCTAAGCTGAGCCGTACAAGATAGGCCTAACTATGTTGAATCGAGCTGCTCATCAAAGTCTTTGTCAGCACTTAAGAGCTATTTAAGCTTGGGTTTGCAAAGATCCATGTTGTTTCCATGGAGAGTTTGCTGGAATATTCTTCGACTGAATCTCCAGCCAATGCAAAAATCCTTTCCAATCTATGTCCTTCCAGAAACTTGATTGAGGCTGGGGGAGGGTATCCAATACATTGTTCATGTACAAGGAAACAAATTCTATGTTGTCTGTTATGTTGCAATGTTTAGGTCATGCCCGTAGCTTCCACCAAAGAAGACTGCCCAAAAGTATCCTTCCATGGAAAGAGGCAACACCGCTGCTCCAGAACTGCCTCTCAAGGTCGAGCATGTAATGCCAATAGCCACATCTGTTTTAGATTGAGTTTCTCCTATTGAGCACACCATTGATCCACTTGTGAATGGCCCAAACAAGTTATGGAGACCATAAAGTATTTTCTTCAATTTACGAAGGATATCACTCATGATCTTGGGATTTGCTTTGACATCATGCTCTGTAAGATGAAGATCCAATGCAGTTTGCTGAATCAATTCTAAAAGAACCATTGACATAGCTGGCTCATACAATGCCCATGTGGGAGTGTGTATCTTAGCATTGGTTATAAGATGTTCTTCTGCCATTTTCATGAAGCTATCAACACAAGGATATGATATCATGGCTACTTTTTGCTGATCCTTGTTTGGCATATATCTTGGAGAGCATGGCAATAAAAATGTTGGGAACTTATGTTGGTTGTTAAGGGCAAATGCAGCAACATCTGCTCCTGAAACAAACAACCCCTCTTTGTCCTTAATAGGAGACCAATTTCTTGAAAATGCAACTAGATTTGATTCCCAACTTGATAAACCATCAAATGTGCTGATCTTCACATGATTTCCACCGCATCCTTGAATTTTCTGGACTGTCATGTCCTTGTGCACACAATGTTTGGCGGTTAGGCCAATAACAGGGGATACGGCAAAGCATGAACCTACAAATGTTCTTCGTGTGCCTTTCGAATCAATGAATATCGTTTTTAGACGATGTGTACTGCCAAGGGCTCGTTGGAGAATTTAAGGGTTTGACTTCACCGTGGCTGAGGGACTATCTTTTGCGGGATGATAATTGCGAGGCATATTCACCGCCAGGCCTCTATTTGCATAGGCTATCTCATACACCTTGCTGAAATGTAAAGTGCTTGCTGTAGAGGGTAAAGATCTATCCAAGCAAACCTTTTCTTCTTCCCCATCTGATTCAGAACCTGCCTCAACATATGCCACCTCTAAGGCAAGCCTCCTTAGCCAATCGTGGTCTTCATCAGCCTGTGGAAGTTCCACCACATTTATGACATCAACTTCATGTTGTTCTTGTAACCTTGGCATGATTTCCCATGTACTCTCAGCTTCAAAGCCATCACATGATGCTTGAAATTTTACAGCACTGTTACCAAATACTTCAACGGAGCTTGCCTTCATGTCATGGGGGGTAAGGCATCCTGCTGTTGAACGCAAGATAGCAGCCAGGTCATCTTGTTCAATGAGGACAATGAAATCATGTGATAAGAATCCTCAGCGAAAAAGTGCAGTGGCATGGGCATTTGTTTGTTGCTGAATGCAAGTTTGTTGGGGGTGGCTCATACATCGAATGGAAACGATCGGAGATGACATTTGTACGTTGATTTTGATGGTTAAGTCTTCAAACTTGGTTAACATGAGATCAGGGATCTCTTCCAAGGCATGGCATATGTTGCAAGACTCAAAGAAGGGACACGCAAAGCCAAGGCCACATGTATCAAACCCGTGGTCATGCAAGATGGCATCTGAGATGTACCTTGGGGCCACAGTGGAGGGGAGGGTGAGTCTTTTGCAATGACCTACTTGGTCAAGGGGGAAGAGGTAAGAGATGTTTGTGATGCAGGTAACATGGCCTTTCTTACAAGACTTTAGGTTACCAATGCGACATGTGAATAATGCATCAGAGTGTGAGTGCTCAATTCCCCCATCCATAGTGTGGCCATTGATTGCGTATGCGAAGGAGACTGCAGAGCTTTCTTTATGCAAAGGAAATACAAAGATGCACTCTAGGCCATGATCCATGGTGTTGGTGTAGGTGTACGTGTGCCTCACCTTCACGTTTGCGTAGCAATCACAAACCGAAACATCGACCTACGCATTCTGCAGAGGAAGAGGGTGTAGGTACCCGTTGTCGCGTACGCATGGTGCTGGTGTAGGTGTACGCAGCGTACGCGACAACGGGTACCTACACCCTCTTCCTCTGCAGAATGCGTCGGTCGATGTTTCGGTCTGTGATTGCTACGCAAACGTGAAGGTGAGGCACACGTACACCTACACCAGCACCATGGATCATGGCCTAGAGTGCATCTTTGTATTTCCTTTGCATAAAAAAAGCTCTGCAGTCTCCTTCGCATACGCAATCAATGGCCACACTATGGATGGGGGAATTGAGCACTCACACTCTGATGCATTATTCACATGTCGCATTGGTAACCTAAAGTCTTGTAAGAAAGGCCATGTTACCTGCATCACTAAAATCTCTTACCTCTTCCCCCTTGACCAAGTAGGTCATTGCAAAAGACTCACCCTCCCCTCCACTGTGGCCCCAAGGTACATCTCAGATGCCATCTTGCATGACCACGGGTCTGATACATGTGGCCTTGGCGTTGCGTGCCCCTTCTTTGAGTCTTGCAACATATGCCATGCCTTGGAAGAGATCCTTGATCTCATGTTAATCAGGTTTGAAGACTTAACCAGGTGGAGGTTTGTGCATGTCTCTTCCTTGAGAAGGTCCCGTGAGAGCAGGCGGAGATTTGTGCAGGTCTTGTCCTTGTGAAGGTTCCATGAGAACTCCCGCTTGCAGTTCTGCAGAGAGCAAACGCGTTAAAACTGTTGGGGTATAGGCGCCTGTGCCTTGCCCGGCCGCCCAGAGTCTGGGCGCCCACTGACTTGTATACCTTATACATAGCATAAGTGTATAGGGGGCTGCTCACTCTTGGAGTCTCCCCACCCATATCTGTGTGTTGTGTGTCTCCTTCTCTCTCTCTCACTCTCTGTCTGTGGTGCTCCCCGATCCCCTTCAATTGGTATCAGAGCTATGGTGACCGCGGAGAGCACGACGGCTTTGAGAGCTTCGAGACGATAGCTCGCTCTCTCTCGACGGTGGAGTTCAATCATGGAGTTTCACGGAGAGAGATTTTAGCTTGAGGAGCATTGTCTTTGAAGCTTAGGAGCTTGGTGTGGTCAAGCTTGGTCGAGAAGGCGGTTACGGCTTCCTTGGTGAGAGGATCTTTTGAGCTCAGTGGAGCTCGTTAGAGAAGTGCTTGGCGGAGGAGAGCTTGACATTCGAGTGCTTGGATGCTGTTGTGGTAGAGCTCTTGCGTTGGAGCTTGCATTGAGAGGACATTGCATCATGCAGAGTGGAGCAGGAGCAAGTTCAAGACTGTGTGCAGCTCGTTTTTGCCATTTTCGGGCTCTAAAACATAGTGTTTTGTGTAGCTCCGTCATACAGAGTCAGATCTACATGATCCAGGAGTCTAGGTCAGGGTTTTGGCACGCTCCGGACGCGATGGTGATGTCTATTTGTTGAAATTATGCTTTGAATTACAGCAGGTACAACAACAGGTTTATTTGTGCACTTTCGGGTCCCAAAAACACTGTTTTTGGTATATCTCACACACACGGAGTATTTTCTGCAGCAACTAGCAAATTCATAGGTGTACACAGGTTTTTGGATATGCATTTGTCCAGAGAGCCACTCATGCGAGAGTGAGCTATGTTGCCATGGTCTTGGCGGTTTATGTATGCCATATATGGATTTGTGTATTTGTTTATGGCTGAGATTATTTGAGATTTGGCTCAATTTATAGAAGAAACTCTGTTGGATTTTATCCAGGTTCTCGCCATAGCTTCTACGTATCCGTAGGTTGCTCTTTGACAGTTTAGTGGTTGAGTTTACTCCCACTTTGACAGGTGATTTTCAGTCATAATTTGGTTGGAGTTTGGAGTCACTTGTGTATGCCCTTGTGTGCCGTATTTCGTATTGCGCATAGCGATAGTTCTTGCAATGTTTTGCGAAATGTTGCTATAGTTATCTGGCAGACATTTGGTCATCGATTGAAAGGTATTTTGGCAGCAATCATCACTCACATGTATGTCATTTGAGGTGCCGTTGAGTGGTACTCCGGCAAGAGCGGGTATGCTCATATGTATGACTTTGTGAGGTGATTCCGGTCGAGTTTATTTCCGGATTGGCCATTGTGGCATATATTATTGTCTCTTTGAGGTTTACTGTTGAGATTTTGCTCCAGTTACAAAGGAGACTCTGCCAAAATTTTGTCAAATATTTATGCGCGATTGAGTCATATTGACTTGTGGTTTTGTGCAAGGCTTTGCACGGTTATTGGTGCAACTTTGCATCAGATTTTACAGCCATATTTGCAGACTTTTGTTGATGCGATTCGAGCCAGTTTAGGGCTGATTTGGTTGACATTGCGGGAGCTCTATTTTGGAGTGTGTCTCACAGGTTTTACATTGTGTTTCTGGCCATATTTGTAGACAGTTTCCAGGTGTTATTGGTGAGGTGGTTTTGCTTTCTAGTTTGCTACATTGTGCTCATGGCAGAGACAGGTGATCGCTCAGATTATGATCTCTCCGAAATGTGCATGTTTGATGGGTCAGACTTTGTAGCATGGAGAGAGTGTATGCTTGATGCATTGACACAGCGAGGGTTGCATCGACCATTGAGTGGTGATGTAGGTAGACCTTCAAACATGTCTGACGATCAGTGGCAGGAGCTAGAGGAGATGGCACTATCTACACTCTCTTTGCACCTTGCGGAATCTGTATATGCTCTTGTTATGTATGAGACTACTTCGAGAGCACTTTGACGCAGATTACATGATATGTATGATAGATCTGAGTCATCACGGACTCGTGTGAGACATGTACATTCACGAGCACGCCGACAGGTGACATGTTGGTATTGTGGTCATTCTGGACACGTTAGACGGCGTTGTTTTCGTCGTATGCGACATCGTAGGAGACATGGCAGTCTCAGAGATGTATGTAGTGATGCCATGGACTCAGTTGCTTTGACAGTTGAGGCACATGTAGTGTCGGAGTATACTAGTGACGGGGATGTCACTTTTACCTCGAGCTATGCACAAGATGCTATACATGTGGATAGTGCACTCCCTTCGCAGTGGTTGCTAGACGCAGATGCTATGTTTCATGTCACGCCGCATCGTGCATGGTTTTGTAGCTATTCTAGCGGGATGCTTGGCAGTGTACGTTTGACCGATGGATCGGTGCATGCGATAGCAGGTGCAGGAGATGTGAGACTATCATTATCGAGTGGTGCATCTTACTTGTTACGACATGTGCGCTATGTATCAGATTTGACAGTGAGTTTGATCTCGATTGGTCAGCTTAGAGATTGTGGATGTCAGATTTCGCTACGAGAGCGAGATTTTGTGATGCATTTGGGTTCGCTAGTGATTGCGAGAGGTGCCAGGAGTGGTACAGGTTACCCATTGCATGTGGATCACGCGAGAGACGGTGCCAGGTAGACAGCGAGAGAGCAGGCGAGTCTCTTTTGCTTGTGGGTTGCAGGATGCTTTGCATGGTGTAACATTTAATGGCCTAAAATCTTTTGTGTAGCGGAATTTAGCATGAACTTAGTGGGCATTTCATTAGAGTTGATTCCTAATGAGAATTACAAGAGTGCTTGGGTGGAGAGAGCAACAAAAAGCATAACACCTAGTTAGATAGCATCGACAATACTTTCAAAAGAGAGAGCAATTAAGCTATTGACAACAGTTGAGGACCGGATTTGCATGGAGCCGGTCCCCCCTCCAAAAGGCTTTGTATTATGGTTTCTCCCATCAAGAGAGACATTGTACAATACAATTCTTTGTGTTCCTTCAAGACTAGCTAGTGCAATGAAGATGGAAGCTTCATACACCAAGCAAAACACTTAATCAAACACAACTTGAATTATCCCCGTTCTCAGACCCAAGACCTCACACACCTTCGAAGATGGTGAGAGCTAGCAGGGTATGAGAGTAGATTGAGAGGAAAAAGAAGTATCTTACGAGAAAGAAGTACATCTCCTCACATAATCACTCATATTAGCATAGCTTAGCTTAGTAATTAGCTTGGTAGAGAAGATGAGCATGCATTGAAGCTTGGCTCTTGGTTGGATTTGCATCCACATGCCAAGAGAGTGTTGATGTAGGCTTCTATCTCACAAGCTTGGAGTAGGTGATGAGCTCTCCATTAAAGCTTGGGAGGAGATAGAGTATTTTCCCGTCACACATGGTCAAGTGTGAGAGTGTGTGTGTGAATGCCAAGCAAAAATCAGCCCCCTCTCTCTCTTGGGCGAGCCCTAGCTGCTATGTTAGTCTGGCTTTTGCCTCATTGGACCTCCCCAGGTCAAGCCAATAGGGATTAAGCAGCATAAGTGATAGCCTTCTGACATGTGTCCCCCTTTCCCCTTTTGTGAGAGCTTTAGGTAATTAAATAATTAAACTAAACTCTCATTGGACCCCTTTGCCTCCTGGCCAATAGGAATCAGGCAAGCCATGGGACTCCTGAATGCTCATTGGACCCCTTGGGAGACTGCCCAATAGTCTTCTAGGACACTTAATTCTTATTGGTTTCTTTTATTAAATGTTTTTAAATTAATTAAACTAGATTTACTCTAGCCTAATTCTCATTGGTCCACTTCAAGGGTCTTCCAATAGGAATTGGGCATACCTTGTGGGCATCTGGCCTAGGGAGCTGACATGTGTCCCTCATTCCCTTTGTGTAAAGGGAGCCTCTGTGTGTGTGTGTGGCTTTCTCTCTCATCCCCTAGCTTTGGGGCTCGCCCCCTCCCATGTAGGGATGTAGAAAGACTTTTTGGACACACACTAAGCATCCAATTTTCCCTAAGGTTGACCTTTGGACACAACCTTTGAATTTTGGAACCTTAGCATTTTGGAAGTCTTAATGGGCTGAACCTTAGGGTCTTTTTAGCCCGTTGTTTCACATGGCTCTTTTGCAGATGGCCCCCCCTTTGGATCCCTATTTTCCCTCCTTTGGATCCCTACTGTGGCCGGTCTGCTAACTTAACCAATATTCTAGCTTTTTCTCCCTTGGCACTTCCCCACATTAAATGATCAGTTTAATATGAGAAAATCATTTAGGAGAATTAGATATTGATTATTATGACATTACCTCTCTCTTGAAATCATAGTCGTCCTCGACTATGGTGTAGAGAAGATAAAGCATATGCATGAGTCCTTTTCTTAGCGGGTAGAGGATCCCTATGTTACCCTACGACATCATTCCATAATGGATGACTAGTCCATTTGGCGCTTGAGAGCCTGAGGCTGCCGCAAGCATGTCTGCACATTAGTCCTATCAGTCTTCCATAGTAGAGTGACAAGCTCTACTTGGTGTTTGGGAGACGTCGTCTCCACAAACTTGATCTAAGTATGCATACTACTTCATTTTTGTGCACAAATCAAGAAAAAGAGAGTCTTATAAGACAAAAATTTTTGTTCATTTTTAACATTTTGTACATTTGCTTACTCTTGGGAAGCATTGTAAGCATTGACAAGGTTTAGGTTATCCTTTAATTGTATGCCTTGCATCCATCTAGCATCTTCAAAAGGATAATTCTTAAACTTAATAAGATATCGTCTGATAGTCTTACCGCCTCTTAATACCTTGTCTTCATGTCGGAGAATGGACTCGGGCTGCAGCACCTCCTCGTGGTCCTCGATCTCCGGTGGGTCTTCAATAGTTGGTTCTTGAGGTGGCTCTCCTTTGTAAGGCTTTAAGAGGCTCACATGAAAAGCATTGTGTATGAGCCAATGATTGGGAAACTTAAGTTGATAGGCCATCTCATTGATTGGCCTAAGAATCTGGAAGGGACCATAGTACCTTTTTGCTAGTTTAGCATAGTACTTTTGGTGGCCCGTAGGATTCTTGCCCGTCGTGTGCCTTAATCGAGCCTTGGGAAACTTTAACAAGACCCAATCGTTTTCTTTAAAGGCTTGGGCTCTTCTGTGCTTGTCAGCAGCAGCCTTTTGCCTTTGCTGTGAGATAGAGATAGCATCCTTAATTTTTTGGAAAGATTCTTGTAGGTCTCGGCTATACTCATCTGCAGCGAAGATCTTCCCATGTACCTTAAGTAGCAAGGGACTTTTTGATCTTCCCTCAATTACCTCGAAAGGTGCTTTTCCTGTAGAAGTATGTACAGTGTTATTGTAAGCATACTCTACTAGGGTAAGTACTTCTCCCATTGGGATCTTTGATCTACTTCCGTTACATAGGCTTTTAGTAGATCGAGAATAGTTAGGTTAGCTATTTCACTTTGGCCATCAGTTTGTGGATGATAGGCCGAAGAGAAGTTTAGCCTTGTTCCTAAATTCTCAAAGAGACCCTTCCAGAAATTACTGGTCATTCTAGGATCTCTATCCGACACTATGGACATTGGCAAGCCATGGTACTTGAAAATTTGTGAAATGAAGAGGGTTGCCATTTGATGGGCTTTGATAGTCTTTTTGACAGGTATAAAATGAGCTTGTTTACTGAACCTGTCTACTATCGTCCATATTCCCGTATTCCCATGGATAGACTTAGGCAATCCAAAGATAAAATCCATGGATATGCTCTCCCAAGGTGAATTAGGGATTGGCAAGGGTTGAAGCAATCCAAGTTGCTTCCCTCTATCAAATTTTGTCTTTTGACATACCACACATTTGGAAACATACTCATGTATGTTCACTTTCATGGTAGGCCAATAGAAATATGTTTCAATTCCCTTTAGGGTAGACTGAATCCCTCTATGCCCCGCATATGGGGGAGCATGAGATTCATACATTACTTTCTCACGTAGTGAGTTAGTAACGCATAGTCTATTGCCATAGAGAAGATAACCATCTTGTAAAGTAAATGGTTCTTCTTTCTTCCCTAATGCAAGGGCTGAAATCACATCTCTAAAATCGGGATCAATAGCATACTCATCTATCATTAAAGATAGATCATTGTGAGTTGCTATGGAAACCGCATTCACTCTCGGTCGTCTTGAGAGTGCATCGGCTACTTGATTATGCTTGCCAGCAATGTGAGCAATATGAAAATGAAATTGCGAAAGGAAATTTGCCCACCTCATTTGTTTGTCGGAGAGCTTGGTCTGCGTCATGAAGTACTTAAGACTTTGGTGATCCGTTCGCAGAATGAAAGGAGTCCCCAATAAATAGTGCTTCCATGAGTCTAAGGCATGTAGAACTGCAAGGAGTTCTTTTTCGTATATGCCTAGAGCTTGCTCAACAGGGTCGAGCCTTCGACTTTCATAGCCTATGGCGTGCCCTTCTTGGAGCAAAACAGCCCCAAGGCAATCACCACAAGCATCACATTGGACCTCAAATGGTTTTGAGAGATCCGGTAGTGTAAGCACAGGTTGAGAGATAAGCTTTTCTTTAAGCTTTTCGAAAGCATTGTTCTCTTTAGCAGACCACGTATACCTAACATTTTTCTTTGTTAGGTCATGTAATGGTCCCGCAATTTGTGAGAACTTTTCTATGAAGCGTCTATAGTATGCACACATACCTATAAAGCTTCTTAGTTCATGAAGATTCCTTGGTTTAGGCCATCCTTTTATTACCTCTAACTTGGATGGATCCATTTGGATTCCATCTTGAGAGATAATGTGACCTAAATATTGAATCTCTTGCAAGAAAAATTCACTTTTCTTTCGATTAACATAAAGTTTATTCTCTCTTAAAACTTGAAATATTACCTGGAGGTGTTGCTTGTGTTCCTCCAATGAATTAGAGTAGATGATAATATCATCAAAGAACACTCCAGTGAAGGTTCGATGAGGCCTGAACAGCTTCTCCATCAAGCGGTTAAATGTGGCTGGTGCATTAGTCAAGCCAAAAGGCATGACAATGTATTCGTAAAGACCAAATGTAGTACGAAATGCGGTCTTTACAATGTCTTGATCAACTATCCTTATTTGATGATAGCCACTTTTTAGGTCAATCCTACTGAAGTAGGTCGATCCTTGTAGCTTATCAAATAGGTCTTCTACCCGTGGAACGGGAAACCTATTCTTGATAGTGATCCTATTTAGTGCTCTATAGTCGACACACATACGATATGTGCCGTCTTTCTTTTGCACTAATAGCACAGGTGAGCAAAATGGAGATGAGCTAGGCCTAACCATGCCCTTCTCAATTAACTCATGCACTTGCCGCATAATCTCCTCTTGTTGAGCTTGAGAAACTCTATAAGGAGGTTTGTTAGGCGGTGAACTTCCTGGAAGAAGTTCAATTGCATGGTCGTCATTACCTCGTTTAGGAGGTAGCTCACAAGGGATGTCGTCAATAAAGACATCTTGAAACCCCTTGAGAAAATTGGATAACTCTAATTCCTTTTGGTTGCTTTTATTTTCTTTTGCTAAAGCATTAGGTTCATTTTGAGAATCTTTAACAAAAATCATGTACACGGAAATAGAGCTCTTTATTGACTTGTTGAAAGCTGGTGTATGTACAATGGGGATGGTGTTACCCATCTCCCTAGCATCTATATACATGTCCTTTTCCCTGAACTTAAAGGAGATTCTCCTTTCAGGAAATTTAACATGGGCAGCCAAACGGTCAAACCATGGTGCCCCTAGGATTACATCCTCATGCTTGAGAGGAGAGATAAAGAAGTCCTCTTTGTCCACATAGCCTTGGACATGAAGCCTCAATTTCCCGATTAAGGGAGTGACTGAAGCTTCTTGCCCCTTGAAGGCACTGTCTGCGGGTAGGATATCTCCCATCTCGTAGGATTGTATGCCTAGCTTGGTGGCTAACTCCATAGATATAAAATTGTGAGTAGAACCAGGGTCAAAGAGAATAAAAGCATCATGTTCTCTTACCTTTCCCCAAGCATGGCATAGAGGAGATCCTTTGTGGTGAGTTTGGTGAATCTCCTCCTCTTGGATTTCAACCAAAGAAGCTCTAGGAGGATCTTGGCGGTTGTTCTTTTGGGGACAAGCGCGGTACGCATGCCCTTGTTCGCCGCACTTGAAACACCGGTTATCTTTACGATAACGCTCAAGCTCTTCAGGAGAGAGTTTATTCTTTCCTTTGTAAACTCCCTTCTCTTTAGCTTTGTTGGAATTGCCCTTAGGAGACTTTTGGACATTGTCCTTCCCCTTAGGCTCATTGGAACCTTTGTTTTCCGGGGGCTTATTATTTCTTTTACCCCCCGTTTGGAAATTGATTCGCGAGGCCACCATAGTATGGTGTATTACCGCCGATATGGTACGTGGCCTTTGGGAGTTGACATACTCCGCCATTTCTTCGGTTAAGCCCGCACAAAATTGTTGCTTTTGCTCTCCAAAATCCAACTTTTTGAAGACAGTGGCTTTGAGTTGTAGGTCCCAAAACTTGTCTACATATTTGTGGATGGATTCATTGGGAGAGAGCTTTAACTTCGCCATTCGGTGAGTACTTTGTCTTTGGCATCGGTGGCCAAAAACTGCTTCATAATGGAAGCTCTTAAAGCCTTCCATGTTCGTGGAGCTTCACCGTTGGCTCGTAGGCTAGACCACCATTGTCTGGCGGACTTTTGAAAGTGCATAGCTACATGGCGTAGCTTAGAGGACTCCGTGAAGCCCTCATCTCCAAACGCCGCATCGAATTGCTGGATAAAGGCCAAAACTTTGTCTGTAGCACCGAAGGTGCCATCATAGGTAAGGAAAGAGATGCTCTTCCCTCCCTCTTTGAATTTCTTCAGCTTGGACGACCTCTTCCATGCGGCATAGGATTTCTATGGCCTCTTCTTTTTGATGGTTCAAAAGTTGCACCATCACTTTCTTCAGAAGATGAAGAATTTGAAGAAGGTGGAGAAGAGGGTGACCTCTTTCTCGCCTTTTTCTTGTCTTGATCTTTGTCGTCTTCACCATAGCTTTCATAAGAGGAAGAGGATGAAGAAGATGGAGAAGAGGGTGTCCTCTTTCTCGCCTTTTTCTTCTCTTGCTTTTTATCATCCCTCTTTGAATTATGGCGTGGAGAAGAATGTGATGGTCTTCTCCGCTTTGGTGGTGATGGAGAGCGTTTAGCCCGCCGTCTTCGTGGAGCCATCTCCGCCGAGGTGGCGGGAGACTCGCTTCTTTCTCGTTCCTTCGGTGGAGGCTCTTGAGTTCTCCTTTGGGAAGGAGATGCATCATCAAGAAGTAAGTTCTTGAGCCCTTCATATGGATTCTCTTCTTCTTCCCGAATCGGAGAGAGACCTCTTTTGGTAGTCTCACAAGGAGGCTTCCTAGGTGTTCTCTCGTCATGGTGATGAGCTTGGAGAATCCCGTGAGCACGGAGCTGCCGTTGCACTTCACTTTGGAGAGATGGATTGCCCATGGCTTGTTGAAGCCTAGAAACAAGATAATTAACAAGCATTGAAGCATCATTAGTAGCTTGCTCATGAGCAAAATCAAAGTTATCAACATTAATTTCACTCTCTTTAATATTGTCAGCCATTCTAACAACTTTTAGGTGTAAACTTTTTAGGTGTACTTTGGCACTTCAAGCCCTAGTTGCTACTCCTCTTTACCCCTTTAGAAAAAGCACTCAAGCTACTGTACCCGCGGCTCGAATACCATTAATTGCAAGGAATAGAAGAGAGGGTCTTTCGACACCAAAACAGCACCGGCTCCTGTCAAGCTTCTAATAGCTCAATAGTGGTTAAGCCGTAGGCAAGCCCCGTAGGACTCCACTATTAAGACCATAGCTCTCGACGGTGATGCCCCGTTAACTGCACAAAGGCAGGCGCACTGCAAGGCTGAAAAATCCCTATTCTACTTACTCACAGGAAATTAATAATACCAACCATTTGTAGCTAGCTTGAGGACCTCCCTTCTTGAGCAAGAAAAGAGAAACCTTGAGCTCTGATACCAATGTAACATTTAATGGCCTAAAATCTTTTGTGTAGCGGAATTTAGCATGAACTTAGTGGGCATTTCATTAGAGTTGATTCCTAATGAGAATTACAAGAGTGCTTGGGTGGAGAGAGCAACAAAAAGCATAACACCTAGTTAGATAGCATCGACAATACTTTCAAAAGAGAGAGCAATTAAGCTATTGACAACAGTTGAGGACCGGATTTGCATGGAGCCGGTCCACCCTCCAAAAGGCTTTGTATTATGGTTTCTCCCATCAAGAGAGACATTGTACAATACAATTCTTTGTGTTCCTTCAAGACTAGCTAGTGCAATGAAGATGGAAGCTTCATACACCAAGCAAAACACTTAATCAAACATAACTTGAATTATCCCCGTTCTCAGACCCAAGACCTCACACACCTTCGAAGATGGTGAGAGCTAGCAGGGTATGAGAGTAGATTGAGAGGAAAAAGAAGTATCTTACGAGAAAGAAGTACATCTCCTCACATAATCACTCATATTAGCATAGCTTAGCTTAGTAATTAGCTTGGTAGAGAAGATGAGCATGCATTGAAGCTTGGCTCTTGGTTGGATTTGCATCCACATGCCAAGAGAGTGTTGATGTAGGCTTCTATCTCACAAGCTTGGAGTAGGTGATGAGCTCTCCATTAAAGCTTGGGAGGAGATAGAGTATTTTCCCGTCACACATGGTCAAGTGTGAGAGTGTGTGTGTGAATGCCAAGCAAAAATCAGCCCCCTCTCTCTCTTGGGCGAGCCCTAGCTGCTATGTTAGTCTGGCTTTTGCCTCATTGGACCTCCCCAGGTCAAGCCAATAGGGATTAAGCAGCATAAGTGATAGCCTTCTGACATGTGTCCCCCTTTCCCCTTTTGTGAGAGCTTTAGGTAATTAAATAATTAAACTAAACTCTCATTGGACCCCTTTGCCTCCTGGCCAATAGGAATCAGGCAAGCCATGGGACTCCTGAATGCTCATTGGACCCCTTGGGAGACTGCCCAATAGTCTTCTAGGACACTTAATTCTTATTGGTTTCTTTTATTAAATGTTTTTAAATTAATTAAACTAGATTTACTCTAGCCTAATTCTCATTGGTCCACTTCAAGGGTCTTCCAATAGGAATTGGGCATACCTTGTGGGCATCTGGCCTAGGGAGCTGACATGTGTCCCTCATTCCCTTTGTGTAAAGGGAGCCTCTGTGTGTGTGTGTGGCTTTCTCTCTCATCCCCTAGCTTTGGGGCTCGCCCCCTCCCATGTAGGGATGTAGAAAGACTTTTTGGACACACACTAAGCATCCAATTTTCCCTAAGGTTGACCTTTGGACACAACCTTTGAATTTTGGAACCTTAGCATTTTGGAAGTCTTAATGGGCTGAACCTTAGGGTCTTTTTAGCCCGTTGTTTCACATGGCTCTTTTGCAGATGGCCCCCCCTTTGGATCCCTATTTTCCCTCCTTTGGATCCCTACTGTGGCCGGTCTGCTAACTTAACCAATATTCTAGCTTTTTCTCCCTTGGCACTTCCCCACATTAAATGATCAGTTTAATATGAGAAAATCATTTAGGAGAATTAGATATTGATTATTATGACACATGGAGTGCAGAGTAGTGAGCTCGTTGTGCACACAGTTGGGGCACAACTTGAGCAGTCACACAGAGAGGTGACAGAGTCAGACATGCATGCTTTGCTAGTGACTGAGCAAAGCAGAGAGTCAGCTGTGCGAGATACTTCTATGCAGGATAGACAGGTAGAGCGGTCTTGCTCTAGTGAGTCACGACAGGAGGACGTTGTGCAAGAGTCTATGCATACGGAGTTAGAGCATGAGAGCTCTAGTGAGTCACAGCAGATTGAGTGGTCATGTTTGCAGTGGATGATTACAGAGGAGGCTGAGATGTCAGCGATTATGCAGTCATTCCTTTCTATGCTCGACAGTGAGCATGGGGATATAGTTGTGCAGGATATGTCTTCCAGCAGACACCTAGAGCAGCTGGTTTGCTCTGAGGTTGCACGACAGGTTGATGCGTCTTTTGTGGACAGTCAGGAGATGCATGTGGCTGACACGCCTTGTCAGTCAGAGATGCCTATTGCCAGGGATATATATGTTGATGCATGCTCCGTAGAGCTAGCAGGGCCCGCTAGCATTGCATCGGCATTCGGTGGTCTCATGTATGAGATGCTGATCTTGAGACCGGATATCGCAGCTGCAGTGGGAGCATTTGTAGTTGGGGTTGTCAGTCGTTTGTTGACTGATGATGGCATAGTGCACGAGGGAGATATGCAGGTATTGCGTACATACTTGCAGTACGTGTGCGGTACGTCTGGTGGTGTATGGACTTACACGGGAGCAGGACAGCCGGATGCACACGATCACAGCCAGCCAGTGGGCATCGGTTGAGAGCGGTTTTCTCTCGCCTTTTGTAGTCTTTAGACTAGGTTCCCTTGCTTAAAGGCACAGTCGCCTTTAAGTGGGAGGTTGTTGGGGTATAGGCGCTTGTGCCTTGCCCGGCCGCCCAGAGTCTGGGCGCCCACTGACTTGTATACCTTATACATAGCATAAGTGTATAGGGGGCTGCTCACTCTTGGAGTCTCCCCACCCATATCTGTGTGTCGTGTTTCTTCTTCTCTCTCTCTCACTCTCTGTCTGTGGTGCTCTCCGATCCCCTTCAAAAACGATGGGAAAACTACCAAAATACCCCTCTAATTTGTGGAAATTCCCAAAATACCCTTGTAACTGTTTTGGTTGGATTGTTCAAGACTTTTGACAATTGTGATCCATTTTGGAGTGCTTAGCATATAATTTGTCACAAATTACCTCACGAAAAAGGCAATTATGTCTAAAAATAATGAAATAATTAATCTCCAAAGCCTACATAACCAACTTAAATTCTAGTTTTAGCATCTTGTATTGATAGACAATAAGTCTTCTTATGAAAATCTATTAAAAAATTTATCTTTGGAGATATTTAATCTCACAACCAAGGGTATTTTGGGAATTGTGGAAAATTTGAAGGGCATTTTGGGAATTTATGTCAAAATAGTGGGGGTATTTTGGGAATTTTTGAAATTTGAGGGGTATTTTGGGAATTTCCAAAAATTAGAGGGGTATTTTGGTAATTTTCCCTAAAACGATTTTGTTGGGCGGGTCCACGCTTTTCAGGGGCCGTAAAGACGGGACTAAATGACACGACAGGAGGCTAGAGCCTAGGATCTACCATTTTCCCAACCCTTTGAAATAGGAATGCATAAATTTGCCGGTAATATACACTAAGTCAATATAGCCGATTTTTCTAAAATCGCTTTTGTCAAGCACTGGATCTGGCTGTCGGATTTTCCAGGAACGGAGAAAAAAAATATGGCGTCTGGCGTCAGATCCCCTCCAGACTCTCGGACCCATGACTTGACCAACTCCAATGCCTAACCACTACACTAACACGCACATCATGCTAGGTGTAGGACAAATATGAAATATAACTCGTAAGTCTGTGTCCCTAGTTCACCCTGAGTTGACCTGTAGTTCACTCCTCCTCCCGAGTTTACACCTAGTTCACCCCGAGTGCACTCCGAGTTCACCCCTAATTCACCCGCGAACCCAACGGCATGGATCACATCATGATCGTGACGCCTCTTTCCCAACGTAGATCCCTCCTGGGTGTTGAGTGTCATTTAGTCATGAGGGGATCCCCCCCTTCATGAGATAGGCAACGTGGCAAAAGCGTATTAAAAAAATGAAAAAAAACATTAGAACGGTTTGCACAACCGTTCATTAAAAAAAAATTATAAATGCTCACTGGCTACGTCCCATCAAACCATGCACACACACACACACACACACACACACACACACACACACACACACACATACACATTCAAAATCAATAGTGCACATAGGGATCCGGATTTGTAGAATAAAAGAGAGAGGGATTTCTAAGTAAAACAGAGAGGGAATGGATGTACCACCATATATATGTGCCAACGTATGTAAGCAAATGGGTGCTTATGTAATGCCATGTTATGGTGATACAATACATATAATACCATGTGATGGCAATATGATACATCCATGTAGCTAAGGTAATATATGATTACACATACATAAATATATATATATATATACACACACACACATACATACATACATACATATATATAGATATGTATGTATGTGTGTGTGTGTGTGTGTAACCTTTCTGTTACTGCAACTTTGAGACTTGGCACAATATACTCCATTGGTACCATAGCTTCCAACCCATAAACCAATCTGAATGGTGTCAATCCTGTACTGACTTTGAATACAGTTCTGAATGCCTAGAGAGCTGAAGAAAGTTTTTGATCCCAATCTTTCCTATTTTCTGAACAGTTCTCTTCAGTATCCTAATCAGGATTGTATTGCTACTTTCAGCCTGACCATTACCTTGAGGATAATAAGTAGTAGACTTCTTGTGATTGACCATATGTGTTTTTGTCAGCAACCTGATGACTCTATTGACAAAATGAGCCCCCTGATCTGATACAAGTACCACCGGGCATCCAAATCTAGTCATTATGTTGTGATACAAAAACTTTGCCACACTTTGTGCCTTATTATCCCTCAAAGCAATTGCTTCAACCCACTTAGTGCAATAAATCTATCAAAACCAAGATATATCTGTTACCTGAATACTTTGCAGGTGGTTTAATTGGCCCAATGAAGTCCATTCCCCATTTTTGAAAAGGATCCAATGTCAACACTGGATTATGAACCATCCTATCATTTGCACTGGGATAACCATCTCTCTGACAAACAGCACAATGTTTAACAAAATCATGTGCATCCTTGATAACTGAAGGCCACCACACACCAACCTGAAATACTTTCCTGCTTGTAATCTGACCTGAGATATGTCCTTCAGAATTTCCTAAATGTGCCTCTTCCAACACAGTTTCTTGCTCTCCATCAGGAACACATTTTCTGATTACTTGATCAATCCCCCTTCTATATAAGAAACCTCCAATAACCAGAAATGACCCACTTTTGAGAGCTAACTTTCTTCTTTGATCCTTAGTCAGTTCTTCAGGAAATATACAATCACTTAGAAAATAATACATCTGATTATACCAATCAGGTGCATATACAGTTGTTACTGTAAACAATTCTGCATCACGAAAATCATCATGAATCCCTTCAGGTCCTTCACCTGAATCAATTCTACTCAAGTAATGTGCAATAGCATGTTTCTTACCAGGTCTATGCACAACTGAGTAATCGAACTCCTATAATAACAAGATAACCCATCTGGCCAATCTCCCAAATGGTTCAAATTTGTTTACCAAGTAAACCAAAGCTTGATGATCAACATGGATAATGATCTTATTACCCAACAAATAATGTCTGAAATTTTTTGAGGCAAAAATCATTGCCAAACATTCCCTCTTTGTCACTAAATAATTCCTTTCAGCTTTGACAAAACTCTGCTTGTATAATATATAGGTCTGAACCACTTTGGTAGGTTTTCCTACATCAAGACTGCTCCCACAACCATATGTGAAGCATCCACAAACACATGAAAGGGTAAATTCCAATCAAGGGCTTGCAAAATTGGAGCAACCTCAAGCATCTTCTTCAAAATTCGGAATGCCTTTTCCTGTTTTTCAGTCCAAACATATATCACCTCTTCCTTTGTCAAATCAGATAAAGGTGCACAAACATGAGATAAGTACCTTAAGAACCTGTTGTGCCACTTAATATGTCCAATAAACCTGCCAAGCTCTTTCAGATTGTTTGGTGTTTTAGCTTTCTGAATCACCTCCACCTTCCTTGGATCAACCTGCATGCCTTCTTCTGAAATAATATGACCTAACAAGATACCTCTTTTCACATCAAAGGCACATTTTGAAGGACCAGTCTAGCTAATCTGCATTTCTCAAAACACAATCTGAGATGATTTAGATGTTCAATAATTTTGCCAAAAACACTGTAATCATCCAAAAAGACCCTCATAAATGTAGTTAGGAAAGGAGCAAAAACTTTCTACACCCACTTTTGGAATGTAGGTGGTGCATTCTTCAATCCAAAAGTCATTACATTGCTTGCATAAACACCCCACTCAGTTATAAAGGTTGTTTTGTCCTTATCTTCTGGTGCCATCAAGATCTGATTGTAACCACTAAAACCATCTAGAAAACTGTACATCTGATGCCCTACTACTGCATCAAGAAGTGTATCCTGGAAAGGAAGTGGAAATGGATCTGTTTCAGTAGCTGCATTCAGTTTTCTGTAATCCACACAAATTCTGAGCTTGCCATTCTTTTTAGGCACAATCACAATAGGTGACAACCATGTTACTTGGTCCAAAGGAAAGATAAATCCAACTTTGAGTACTTGTCAAGTTCCTCCTTCACTGCTTTGGCATAATTTGGATTCATTCTATACCTTTGAGAAACCACTAGAATTGCATCCTTTTTCAAGTTAATTCGGTGCATGCAAAATGAAGGATCAACTCCCTTCATATCAATATATTGCCAAGAAAAATTTTCTTTGAATTCCAACAGTAGTTTCTTCAAATCCTCCTTAAACTGACCGTGAACATCAGATCTTGAAGGTCATCTTCCTTTACCCTTGCAATTTTGGTCAAATGTTCCTCATATGATTTCTCTGCCTGAATAATTTGTTTCAGATGTAGTGTCTGATCCTATTCTGAATCAATGTCATTAATCTGTTCCTACATATCCCTATCTTCCATAACATTGTCCGCCTCATTAGTACCCCTTTTAACTTTATACTGCTCCAGCACCTTCTCAACATCAATATCAAAGACAGGAATTACTGATTCATTGATTTTGAGGAATTCTTCTTCATCATCATCCCCAATTTCACTAACCATATTAATGCCTTGAGCATGCAACACCCTAACCTGTTTTGGTAAAACCACAGTGTGAAACATGTCCATTCTGACCTTCTTTTTCCCTTTTCTCAATGTCACCTTCTGTGCACCCCAATCTGTAGCATTGGATATGGACTGTTACCTTCCTCCATCCTCAAAACCACAAAGTTATCCAAGAAGGTCAATCCCAAAATGGTAACCTCTTGATTCCTCAATATTCCTAAAGGTTGCACTCTTCTCTGATCAGCCATCTTCAACTGAAATGGGACTAGTTCCAGCTCTGGCAAGCCAATTTTTTTGTACATTTCTTCAGGTAGAATATTAACACATGATCCCCCATCCAATAGCACCCCTAAAATATGTTCATTATGAAACTGTAAATTAATTTTTGGAACCTTGTAATCCACATCCTCAGCTTCCAACTGAGAGGTAGCAGCATCTTCACCTATATGTCCTTCTTTCAAAAATTTCTATAACACCTGTTTCCTAAATTCAGGGACTAAATTCAGAATTTGATCCAAATAAACATGAGTACCTTTAAGAACTTGCAAAATATCATCCTGTTGCCCCAGTTCATGTGCTACTGGTTTAGGACACTCTGGCTTGCAGACAGTTTTGCCTTGCTTCTCCAGCAGTTTATTCAATTCCTTTAGAACTCCCTGTCTCACCTATTTTTGGACTTCCCAAAGTTTGGGATCCTCCATAGACTACTTTTGGACTGATTTGTCTGAAGCATACTTTTTTCCTAATCTAGTGATTGCCAATACATTGACTAGATCCTCCTTCAATTCTTCAATCTAAATGCACTGAGAACAGCCATAGTCTACATGCATGACCTTTGGGTTGTCATTAGGAACCTTTGCAACTGTAACCTTCTCAGTCACAATTGGTACTTCCATAATTACCACATTAGCTTGTGGAGCTCTAATCTACTGTGATTGATTTTGCTCATTCCCAGCATTCCCCCTTGGGTTTTCATTATATTTGACTATAGGGATTTCCCTTTCTTCCCTATGTTTACACCACAAAGGACAGTTTGGTCCCTACCTATGATTCATTTCCCCACAATAAGTACAAGCCTGATCATTTCCTTGAACATTATTTTGTTGCATTCCTACTCCCCAATTATTTCTAAGTGGAAATCTTCTTGATGGGCCTTGCTAAGGCCTGTTTCTCTCTGGTGCCACCACATTAGCTATAGGTGCATTCACCCTAGGCAATGGTGGGTTTGGATTATTTCTCACATTTGGATTATACCAACAATTGGTATCAGTATGCCCTGTCTTCTGACAGATTTGACAAAATGGTCTCTCCTTTTGTGATGGTGCTGAAATGCCCAAATTTTTTAATGCTGAAGCTATCTATTTGTCTATATTAAGAGAAGTACTTGAAGGTTTAGACTTACCTTTAGGTTTGCTTTTCCTCTCAAACTTTGCCTTCTTCTTTGCTTTGGCTTTCTTCTTCTTCCTTTTATCCTCATCTTCAGAATCCTCTGAATCACCCTCTGATTCAGAATCACTAGAACCAGCATCTGAATCTGAACTATCATCAGAATCAGAATCAGAATCATATTCTTTTGAATCTGAATCAGTATCATGACCTGACCTCCTTCTTCTTCTGGAAGAACTATGTTTCCATGTACCCAAACTTTTCTCTGCTCTTTTGGGCTGCAAAAAACTGATTAAACCCCCCAGCACCTGCACCAATATCACTATTGGCAACTGAAGTCCTCAAGGATTTTCTTAATCCTTTACAAAAGTATTCTCCCAACATCTCATTAGTAGGTCTTTCATTCTGTGCTAACCTCCCATTCAGGTCCAGAAACTTTTGTGCAAAATATTCAACCAGTAAACCTTTCTATTTCATTCTCTTGATCTTAGTCAAAATATCAGTGGGTGTCTTCTCTTTTCTGAATCTAGCCAAAAAGGTTGTCTGCAATGCTGCTGTATTAGCAAAATGTGCTACCCCATATTGTGAATACCAATTCATGGCCTTCCCCTCCAATGTGGCAGCAAAATGCTACGTTTTCACATCATCTCCATAATTACCTGCAAAGCCACTTGCTTCCCATTTTGTGCTAAATTGGGCTACATGGGCATCAGGGTCATCCTTTTTAGATGTACCCGTGAATGTTGCAAATTTGACCTTTAGGTTTTGTGGATTTGGTGGTTGTTGCTATGCCATGTGTGCAATTGGTTGTTGAACAAACTTCCTACCTCCTGGTTTCTTTGGTAATGGTTGAAAACTTAGTCTCCTCCTTGATTGTTGTGGTAGCCTAGACAATGCTAGAGCCCGTACAAATCTGTTTCTCATCCTGTCACCACCATCAGGTGAAATTTTCAATTCAGGTCCAAATGGTGACCCACTGCCTATTGCCTCATCAATTTGTGCTTCATGCTCACTTGTATGTCCTTTTTCCAGACTATTCACCTGTGTGGAACTATCAGTTCTCCGATGCTGTTGTCTCTGCTTTTCCTCCTGCTCTCTTCTTGCTTGCAACCTTGTATAGTAGTACCCTAGTGCTTCCCCCCTATAACTGTCAGACATACACCATTCAGGGAGAATTTGAATGCATATGATTTACTCTACTCCTTTCTGTGAGGCTGATAAGATTCACAATAAGGACACTGACACTGTTGGTTATGCCTAACCAGTGGTATCAAGTAACCCACAATGGTAGGAGCATTTGCCAAACCAAAAAGTACTACTTTAGTTTTACTGTCTTGTTGAATTCTGCTATCAAGCACCTGTTGAACTTTCAAATGGAAAGACTGCAATGTACTGCTTAAAAAGACTTTGTTAGGTCTGGAAATTTGTACCTGTGGAGTCCCAGTTAGAAAACTCTTGCAGTAAAGTCTGAGAAAATTCACAGAATTCTTCTTCTTCTGTCCTCCAATTACAGAATTCCTACAACCAAGAATCCATAATGGTTGATTGAATGGTTACAATAGGACTTCGTCATTCACTTGCAGTGTGTGATAATTCCTGCTTAATTGCTATAGCCCATAGAGTATTTGCAGGATTGCCAAATGTTAACCCCCAAAAGGACTAACAAAAATAAAGTAACAGCCACTATAACACTAATTTCTGACTACGGAACTCCATCTCACTGTTATAGATTGATTCAGATAATCACATCAAAATATATTTCTAAGCTTTTCCCAATACAATATGATTCAGATTGTAACAAAGACATGTTCAGATAGACCTACTGAATCACACAGAACATTACACTGATTCAGTTAATACACAATTTTGCATAGTTCAGTAACATGTTCACTATAGACACACACACAGTGAGGCACAATGTATTTCACTATTCATTCAGGAATCGCAAATGCGCTACATTCACACGATAAGGAGTTACATAGGAACAAACTGAATATCACACGACTATTCAGATGTACCCCTTAAAATCTCAAAAGGTTTTCTAAGGTTCAAAATAGCAAAAGATAAATATAGGTCTAATGCCCAAAAGTGCTTAACAAGAAGACAAAAATTCAAGTGGAATAAGCTACTATAGACCATCCTAGACTCCATGGTCCAAAGATTATATTTTTTCACGCTATGCTATGTGTAAAGAGCTTTAAGAGCATGAGTAATAAACATTCCTTTCAAGGGGGGACTTGGCATCATGATATCTGACCCTCAATTCTTTACTTTATTACTATTTGATATGCTTGTTAATTGATTGTGTTTCTTAAGAGTTTCTTTAGGTATAATTGTTACACACACATTGCAATTGTTGTTGTAAAAAGAAAAAATTGTTTAAGAGCTAAATTAAATCATGGTTTCTGCCTGGATACTATTTTGCACCAATCTATTATTAAAAATACTTCCTACTACTTTGCAGACCAAAGACCAAGATTCCAAGGGGGGAGTCATAGGCTCTCCAAGGTAAGCTTGCACAAGAGGAATATGAGTCCCCGTAGCATGAGATATCTCTATGATAATCTTTGAACACTCCATACCTACATATTGAAAGAAGCAAGATGATATGGATCAAGGAGAGCATGTGATTGATGAAAAGGGATGCAAAGGGGATGGAGAATGGAGAGAAAGAAATGGGAGAATTAATTGTATATGCAACGGGTCCCATAAAAACCCGTAAATAATAATGGGCTTGTAAGAGTTCCAATTTGTAAGTGAATCCTCATTGTTGCAAGTATATGTTGGGATTCATTGCTTAACATTTATGGGTGTAAGTTGATAGTGTGTGAGAGAGAGCAGATCTATTATGATTGGGAAGTGGAGAAGTCTAACATTAGCTTTACTAACACTTGGTAATCTTTACATTATATTCTTGAGTGGATTGATTCTCTAGATGTTTTATTTATTTCTTATTGCATATTTAAATGTCTGTCTATGAGGGGATAATGATGGTGACTACTTCTCAAGAGGGTATTGTTGGCTACTTAGGTGCTCTTGCTTTGAGAGAACCTTGATGATGAGAGGCTCTAGCCTAGGGCAACATGTTGACTGTTTATCTGGACATTTCACATGGAAATACTTTCTTAAGGAATGCCTTTGGGTTGGTATTCCTCAGTGTGAATCTGTGTTTACAAGTATCATATGCTGGAGAGTATTTTCTAATCCTCTAATAGCATGGCATATTCAACAGACATGGGAATCTGAATAGTTTTTGCTTTTTGGATGTTTTACTTTTTGGATAATTGCTTGTATGGTTGCTTATTTTAATTTTGCATGAAAAAATGACTTTATGGAGGATGAATTCTAGAAGGCTAGGATAAATGTACAGGCTATTTACTCTATGATAAGTCACATATGGTAGTGGATGGCATGATATAATACCTACCTACTACAACTTTTTGAATTTCTGATTCTCTACTATAGGATTGACACAATTTACATGTCTATTGACTTATAGTAATTGGATTTTGGGAATATTTCAATACATTCTCTTTAGATTTTCTTTTTCAATTTGAGCTTGACACTCTATCTTGATCTGAGCCTTCATCAATAGATTTCTAAGTAATGGTGGATACTACCTCTGTATTGAACAAGTATGAGTTAGAAATTCATGATATATATGGAATATGTCTCTTTCAATCTTGAATTGAATATGTCAATAAAAAACCCTACTGGTGTGCTTGTCATACTCAAAATAAAAAAATATATATGTTGTGATGTGGCCAAAATAATCACATATTTGTCAAGTGTTGTGATACCTACAACTAGTAGACTTTTTGCAAGACAAATTTGCTAGCTTCAATGTTGATCCACGGGTGGATGCCCTATCAACTTGGTAGAGTTTGATATTCTACTTTGAGAATTACCCTTAGTTCCATAAGAGCAAGGTAAGATCTCTCTACTTAATTACATAAGTTGGTTCTTAAATTACTATTTTAGATTGACCATCAACTTGGATGTTCTAGCTAGTCTAACTTTGAGTTAGACATCTGCTTGACTACATTAAAGATATCTAGTAGCACATGACTATACAGGAGTTTTATGTCTACAAAGTTTAGATTTAAGACATCAGCACACTTCTCTGCTAGTTGATTGACTGTGAAATTTTGCCTTACCGAAGTAATGTACTCTTCCTGTTATGCTTCTTGGTCTCATCAAAACCACATAAGTGCTTGCATTGCATCTTGATCTCAACTAAATAAGGAATTGCTAATCTAAGGGTACCTGCTTACTTTGCTAGCTTATACTATTATGGATTCTAGCCTTACTGTAGCAGTGGCCTTTTTTATATTGCATAGAGCAAAGGGGTTTGGAAAAACCGCAATATTTGTGCATAGTTTGTGCTATACAACATGGGTAAGATGCTACTTGTCATTACTTGCTCTCTTGTACCTTGGAGAACTCTGTGTAGATTGTTAACTCTTAGCCTAGTTTAGGTTACAAAAAGTTGTCGATTGATCTTGGCTTTGCTAGTCTTACTACATTACTTACTACTCTTTAAGGCTTACTCTAGTCTCCTATAACCTAGGTACTAACAAGGTTTAGCGGAATTGGTTCATAAAAGGACTATTTAATTTTTCTATGCATACTACTTTGTGCTTCTCTACTATATACACTTTAGGATAATCCTCTAATTATTGTTTACAGACTTTGGAGTGGTTAGAAATGTCACTATTGATAAAGGCTAGTTTAGTCACCCTCTTGGAGAGGCTGATATAATTTCTCATAACAAATATGTTGACTTGCACAAGTTTTGGTTAAAATGACTTATTCTACATAAATGAATTCTCATTGTTAAAAGTAATTACACACAAGTCCTAAATTAATTTTCTAAAATGTTTTTTGGTTCTTGTAAATAAAAAAGAAGAAGAAAAGGACATGTTGAAAAAGAATATAGACTTAACATGCATCTCTACTCTTACACCTCTTGGTAAATGATATATAGGAAGAAAAGGGTTACCATTTCTCTTTCTCTTTTTGTAGTTCCATTTTGTATTTGAAGTAAAGTCCTTGTCACATTATTATACATGATTTAGTCTTAAGGGATTGGGGTGACATCTATAACGAGTGGATAGGTGCCTTGACACCTGTAAAATGCATTCAAGCTAATACATTGTTTTGTCGATTTGTATGCATACATGTAATAGGACCTTCCTTCTCTGGTCTTTTGGGATTTGAAGCATGTTCCAGTATTGACTTCCTTTTTAGATGAAATTTCATTTTCCACTTTTATGTACATGGATATATTGGTTAAATTGTTCATATACTCCATTTTGTTAAATCAAGATTGGATGGGCTGTTGAATAACTTTGTTATTCTTGTGTGTTTATTGTATATGTTTAATTCTAATAACACACCCACACACACATGACTTTTGATCTTCAAGCGTGATGCCTAAAAACAAGCTGAATTAGGGACTATGGTTCATGTTGCAATATTGTTAATATAGTATTAATCTTAAACATTATATAATTAATAGTATCTAAAGTGTTACACAATATCTAAGGAGGTGAAGCACATTAGACTTACACTTCAAGTATAGTGTAAGTGAATTTGCAGACTATAGTCTTCATGGTTTTCTATGTTATATTTATTTTATGGGATTCATTATTCTAAAATGATAGAAGTGCTGCTAATGGGTTCTCCTAGAGCTTTCTTCTTGTTGACACTATGAGGGATGATATAGCCTTGCTTGTGGTGGGTGAAAGTTAAAGTAAAGGTACAATTAATATAACATGCATGCCAGACTTTCATATATGTGACATACATACATGTGTGTTGCTAAGTTAATGCCCCAAGATGAGTACCACTTGCTCTTTCATGCTTTCTCAAAAATCGATATGTTTTTGCATGACTTGTTTGAAGATTGTGATCTTGGCAATTCAAAGGTTTGTTGGATTGTATAGCCAAGGTTTACTTAACATGTGCTACTTGTTTCATTTTTTGACATGACCAATGTTCATGGAAGAATGTTTTATTTCTATTCTAAAGTTTCTTGTTATTATACATACTAAGCTAAGTGGTATGAAATATGTGCAGCTCTTGTTTCTATTATACATACTAAGCTAAGTGCTGAAATATTATGTAGGGGTTCTAGTTCTTGCCAATAGTAGTTTATATAGGCAGCACCCACACCCACACACTCACTCACTCACACTAACTATAACATGGGTGAGTATTGGACTAGATACCTAATCTAAACTCTAATCATAGTGCTTCTTTATGGGCGAATTGTTTCATGTAGTTAGACTTCCTTGGTTTTCAAGATTACCTCTTTATTCTTATTCCCTTAAACAATTACTTAGATGTGAATTAAACCACACCTTTCTTATACTTTTAAAAAATTCCCTTAAAACAATTACTTAGATGCGAATTAAACCACACCTTTCTTATACTTTAAAAAAGATTTTCTTTGCAAAGAGGTACCCCGTCTTGTTGAGATCCAAAAGGTTGTGTTGAAGTGAGTTTCCAAAAAGGGAAGATTTCAAAAGCTTTGACACTTCACTTTACTTGACATATTCATGTGAGTGCTAGATTCACCAGAAGAAGTTTGGTCAAAACTTCCACCCCCACCCTAATGGTAAATCCAAAAAGTCGTGCACACCCACACAACTAGAGGTGACCAACAACGAGTATGTATGCACATGTATGTGTGTGTAGTAATTAATTTTAGTGCATGCTTTTTGTGTGTGTGTGTGTGTGTGTGTGTGAGAGAGAGAGAGAGAGCGAAAGAGAGAGAGAGAGAGAGAGAGAGAGAGAGAGAGAGAGAGAGAGAGTGAGTGAGTGAGTGAGAGAGAGAGAGTGAGAGTGAGTGAGAAGTAAAGGAGTATTTATTGGCATTGGAATAAAGCTTCCAAGAGAATCTCAAAAGCTTCAACTAGACCTCTTCTTGTGTTTATAGCCCAAATACTATGATGTGTGATCTGTTTAGGAGGTAAAAACTTATACATACATTTACAATGCATACAAAGTATCCTATTTTGATATCTCTAAGAAATGGAGAAATATCTTGTATACTTATTTTACTTGAGCTTTCTCTCTCTAAAATGACCTATTTCTAGAAAGAGAAAGCTTTTGGAATTCCCAAATGCCTAGCATACGTTCTTGCATACCTTCTTGTCCTTAGAACATGTGATTTCCTCAGCGCTCTCTCTCTCTCTCATGACCATTGTAGAGAGAGATAATTCTTTGAATCATAAATGTTCATTAAAATTAAATTTTGATGACATTACCCCTCCCTTGAAATCAAATTTGTCCTTGACAGTGTCTTGTTCAAGTTAAAGGAAGCAAAAGAAAAGTGTGCACAAAATTGCTATGTAGGAGTATCATCAAGTTAACTTGGATGCTTGATCTAATCTCATTTATGCTTGAGATTCACATTTAAGTGAGAATACATTCCTAAACTACATGACAAGTCTAGTGCTAACTTATTCTTTGAATTCATTGGTATACACACTTAGCATTTGAATGCATAAATATGGAAGATAAAAAGAACATTACATTAAATCATTGAACATTTTTACACATTGAACCCACAAAGGAACTTGTATTCTTGCAACAATGCAAGAGAATCCTTCAACTGTGGCTATTGCATCCATTTAGTATCTTCAAGTGGATAATTCTTAAACTTAATTAAATACTTACATAAAACCTTACCAATTCAAAGGAGTTTTTCTTTATACTTAAGGATTGACTCAAGTTGTAGGATCTCCTATTGTTCATCAAACTCAGGAAGATCCTCTTCTATGGGTTCCATTGGCGGTGTGTACCCTTAAACAAGTTAAGTAGATTCACATGGAATGCATTATAGATATGCCAATGCTCAGAAAACTTGAGTCTATAATACGTTTCATTAATTCTTTGGAGAATTTGAAATGGATCATAGTACCTCTTGGTGAGTTTAGCATAGAAATTTTGATGGCCTATGGATTTGCCTTGCCAATTCTCACCCATTGTTTGACATTATTGTGCCTTGGATAATTTAAGCAAAACCTAATCATCTTCTTTAAACTCCAAAGGTCTTCTATGCTTATCCACAACTCATTTCTAATTTTGTTATGGTGCTTGAATAACTTCTTTTATCTTTTGAAAAGATATCTTGATGTCATGTAGTAGTTCATCAAGCTACAAAGATCTTGTTATGCATTTGTAAGATGGTTGGAGACTTTGGGTGACCTTCAAGTATCTCAAAAGGAGTTTTCTCTATAAAAGTGTGTACCCTGTTGTTGTATGCACACTCTACTAAGGAAAGGTATCTTTCCCATTGATTACATTGATCTATTTCATTTACATAACATTTACATAGATCAAGAATCACGGAATTTATAATTTTTCTTTGCCCATCAGTTTGAGGGTAATAGGTAGAAGAGAAATGTAAATGTGTGTCCATGTTTTCAAATAATTCTTTTCAAAATACACTTATCATCTGTGGATTTCTATATGAGACTATCAAACTTGCAGTATCATGATACTTGAATATTTGAGATATGAAAAAATTGGCCATATTTCCATGTGTGGATTTTCAGTAAGACAAATATGAAATCCATTGAAATAATTTCCCATGGAGCTTCTGGAATTGGCAAAGGTTGCAACAATCCAAGGGCCTTTCCACCATCATACTTTGACAAATCATGCATTGCTCCGTATATTCTTGGATGTCATGTCTCATTGTGGGCCAATAGAAATACATTTCTATTGCTTTGGGTTGTGGCTTGAATTCCATGGTATGGTGGAGCGTATGATTCGTTCATGAATTTCTCACGTAGAACTTTCTTAATTCATATTCGTAAACCATGCAGTAAGAATCCATACTTTAGTGAGAAAAGTTCATGAGTCTTTCCACTCTTTAAATCATCCACATTAGAAGTATAGTCTCCATCTTCCACATACTTTCCAATCGTGCCTTTGTATACAATAGAGACAACATTAACTCTAGGCCATCAAGAGAGTATCAAGAGAGTGCAACAATATAGCATTTTGCTACCCTACAATTTGAGCAATATGAAAATGAAACTACAAAAGAGAATTTATGCACCTCATTGGCTTGTCAAAAATCCTAGTCCAATTCATGAAGTATTTGATACTTCATTGGTCCGTCCTTATGGTGAACGGTGTTCCCTTCTTGTGAAAAAACCACCCTATTGTATCACCAGTTGCATCACTATGTACCCAAAAGTCTTGGTATAATTAGGAAGCGTTAAGAGTAGTTGTGTCATAAGCCTTTCTTTTATTTGATTTTCCTTGGCTATCCATTGAAACTTACCCTTCTTCTTTGTTAAGTTATGAAGCGGATCTGTTATTATAAAGAACTTCTTAATTCATGGAGATTCTTGGGTCGAGTCCATTCTTATATTACTCTAAGTTTTTCATGATCCATGTGGATACCCCCATTAGCGATAATATGGCCCAAGTAACATATCTCCTAGAGAAAGAATTCACTTTTCTTTCCATTGACATATAGTTTATTAGCATGCACTTATTCAAAACTTGCCTTTAAGTACTCTTTGTGCTCTTCTTACATCTTTTAGTAAATGATTATATCATCAATGAACACATCCATATAAGCTCTATGCTTATGAAAAGTCTTTCCATCAACCTACTGAAGGCTACTGGAGTGTTTGTACGGTCGAAAGGCATTACCAAAAATTCATATCAATCATATAGTATGCAAAATGTGATCTTGTATATGTAATCGAGCATGATTCATATATGATTATAGCCACTTTTAAGGTCAACCCTACTAAAGGAGAAAGATCCTTGTAGCTTATCAAAGATATCCTCTATACGTGTGGGATCAAAAATCTATACATGTATCTATAAGATACGATGAAACCATAGAGCCCCCTGTATATGTAATCGGGCATGATTCGTATATGATTGTAGCCACTTTTAAGGTCAACCCTACTAAAGGAGGAAGATCCTTGTAACTTATCAAAGATATCCTTTATATGTGTGGGATCAAAAATCTATACATGTGTCTGTAAGATATGACGAAACCATAGAGCCCCTAGTATCACATCTTCATGCAACAAAAATTCCACTTGGTCTACATAACTTTGCACATGGAGCCTTAGCTTTCAAATTAATGATGTAAGTGGAACTTGTTGCCTTTTGAAAGTTCCCATGGCCTGAAGAGCTCGTTCCATCTCTTCAATCCTTATGTGTAGCTTCTGAGCAAGCTCAACTAAGATAAAGTTATGCTTTAGGAGAATCCTTCTTGGCGATTCTTTTAGGACATGCATGGCATGAGTGCCCTTGTTTGACACACTAAAAGCATTGATTCTCCTTCCTATACTTTTCAAGCCTTCAGAGGAAGCTTGTTTTAGCCTTTGAATATGCCCTTCTCTGTCTTCTTCCCGTTGCCTTTGTGATCATGAAAACAACTCTCGTTGAAAGAAGCTCTTTCACAAGTGAATTTTGATTAGTCTTGCTAGGGGAAGCAAAGATCTTTGTAGAAACCATTGAATGGTGAATGACTTCTGAGATTGTCTTTGGCTTTTATGCACTGACATAGGTGTGTATGTCCTACCTAGAAAATCCTAGTGGAATACTGTTTCTTTTGTTCAGAGAAATCAATTCTCTTAAAGATAGTGGAGATCCCAAAATTTGTCTACATACTTTTGAATTGATTCATCCTTTTCAAATTTGAGCCCTTGTCAAGCTGTGAGCACATCATCCTTGGGTTGATCCATCAAGAATTTCTTCATGATGGAAACCAACATTCCTTCCATGTCTTGGGCCCCGTCCCTTGTGCTCGTGTGCTTGCAATTGGCAAGTTTTGAGGATGCATGACATAGCTTGGATTGCTTGATGAAATGCCCTCCTCCAAAGGCGACATCAAATTGTTGAATGAAGTTCAGCACTTTGTCGATGTGACCATAAGTGGCATCATAAGTAAGGAAAACTCTTCCCTCCCTCCTTGAACTTTGGGAGATTATTAGCTTGCTACCAAGCATGGTAAGTCATTTTGAACTTATGTGAATTGCATTTTGGTGCCCTTGACTTAGCTTGGCTTGAATCATACCCATAGGATCTGGAAGAGGCCGTGGAGATGGAGATCTTCTTCGTTCATGAGAGCGGTTCCTTTCACTTCTCCCACTTCGAGAGGAAGAAGAGTCATTGCTTAAGGATACCGTCATCTTGTCATGGTGAGGTTAGGAGAACAATTGGAACATCATGCTTGAGGAACCCATTATGATGTGTGTACCTCCCGTTCTAATGGTTTCCTAACCCACTGACTCCCTTATAGAGACTCTTCATCTCCTACAAGTTCTTTAATCAATAAAATGATAACATGAGCAAACATTAATCCTCGGACCATAGGTTGCAAAGAGGGATTGTGCTATGCTTCATGCAATCTTTGTACGAAATACGTAAGTGCACGGTTTCCTTGTGCAAAGGCTGCATCTTCTTTAAGATTGATATGTTACCAATTGATTTCATCTTGATTAGTGTCAGATATGGTGTTGTCTCTTCACCCTATACAATTTCCTTGTATAAAAGAGATTAGAGGAGTAGGGTTAACATTGCTTCATTTGTGAAGTGTGTCCTTGAAGACTTGCTACTTACTTAATAGTGCTAAAACCATAGGTACCCATAATAACAGTGCACACAGCTCCCTTTGGTCTCACAAGCAACCAAAATCAGATAATAACTCCTAATGTCCCCTTAACCTGATTTGTAAGCAGAAATCATCTTGGAGGTGAGTTCTTGGACCTCTTCCTTTAAGAAAAGAAAGAAAACCTAAGCTCTGATACCAATGTTAGCTCTTAAACAATTTGTTCTATTCACAACCAAAATTGCAATGTGTGTGTATAACAATCGTATGTAAAGCAATTCTTAAGCAACACAATCAATGAACAAGCATATCAAATAGCAATAAAGAAAATAAACCAACACTCATTGAGGGCGAGCCCCCTCCCCCCCCCGGACCCCCCGAAAGGCATATGTATTGCTCATGCTCTTAGAGCTCTTTACATGTAGCATAGCTTGAGCTAATACAATCTTTGGACCATAGAGTGTAGGATCTCAATAACCCGACAACTTGATAGCTTGTGGTAGCTTGTTCCACTTGCACTTTTCTCTCAAACCTCATCTATCATGTGGGTATAGAGAGCTAGCAAAGAAAAGAATAGAGATCATGGAGATGAAGATCGAGCCATGTAGGGTACTCTAGAGACATCACAATAGCTACCAAGGGTACTCTAGAGACTCGCAATAGCTACCAAGGGTAGGTACATAAGCAAGATGGAGATACTATGAGAAAAGAGTCTGAGCATGTAGATCTAGGTGAGAGCTTTCAATAAAGCTCCTCCATGCACAAAACTAAGCCAACATGTGAGAGAGATTCTTCCCTGAAGCCCACATTTTTGTAAAAAGCAATTTACCTAGCCTACATGAGAGAGAGAGAGAGAGAGAGAGATTGGGTGACTTGTAGGATAATTAAGTGAGACACCTCCCCCTTCCCTCGTTTTGGGATACTTTTGGAACCCTTATCCACCTACTAGCCCTTATTCCCACACACCTAACTCATCTACCCACTCTCATAGCCCTTTTGTCCTTCTCGTACGTCATATTTTGCTCGTTTCGAGTCTTTCAAGAATCTGTTTGACCTCCCATAAAGCATGGTGAGATCTTAGAGAAATATACAATGTACTTATGGGATGCCATTTACCTTCTAGCACCTCCCATTGGCTGAATGCACCTCCTTGCATTACCTAGCATGTGCTTTCTTGAGGTTTCTCTCTCTAAAATGACCTATTTCTAGAGAGAGAAATACCTTTTTAAAGCAAATAACTTGTTCTATGCACTTATGAGGTTTATTAACCCTTTTGGCATTCTAGAATGCCTAAAATACCTTTCTGTATACCTTATTATCCTTAGAACATATGCTTTCCTTTGTTTTCTCTCCCTAGAATGACTGTTCTAGATAGAGAAAAGCCTCGAAGCATAAATAATTGTCAAAATTAATTTTCGATGACACAGACTAGGCCTTTTGAGATTACCTTCAAGATTATGCATGTCTTTTTCAGAGTGTAGTTTTTGAAACAGAGCCTTGTGGACTTATATACAACTATGTGCTTCTTTGATAGATGACACAGGACATGGATCTCACAAGTATGGATGGTGGACAGACACCTCTCTCTCTCTCTCTCTCTCTCTCTCACACACACACACACACACACATAAGTTTTGTTAGGATGGGGAATAGAGCATACTCAAGCATGGTTGTAAAGCTACAACATGATAGTGATAGGATGCATGGGTCGGAGTTGCATAGCTCCTAGCCACACATACATTCATGGTTGTATATAGTCTTTTTATCATTATCCATGATGCACATAGACATGGATACTTTGTAATTGGTTTTTGTCTCATAGCCTTCCATAGATATTAATACAATCTCTCTCTCTCTCTCTCTCTCTCTCTCACACACACACACACACTCATACTCACACACAACCATTACCACCACCACAACAACAACACACACACATACATGCACACTTTGAATTGAATTTCTCAAAAAGATAATCTCAAGCAGTTTGATCACCAAAGTAAACAGATTTCATAACTAATTGGGAAAATCTCAAGCATTTTCCAGTCAAAATGTTCTCTTTTATGGCATGTAAAGCTTGCAAATGTTTCCCTCTCTTAATCTGAGCCATTAGCCCCAGTAGGAATCTATCTGCCCCATACCTCTTTGGTGTAAACAACATTTCTAGTGCGAGCTCCATTGAGTTCCATGTACATGCAGATCCGCAGATGTTGATGCAAATCAGTTTGGAAAAGCTGCTTACACAATTTAAAAGTTATCAATCACTATACAAAGGGGTACTCCAATCACCTCTTTGAATTTACAATCATCATGAATGTGCCTGTAAATAAGTGCTAAGCAGAACTTTGAGGTGGTGCTAATGTGTTCCTTGGTGCACTTATCCAAGGAGTTCCAGCGACAGCAAATCGCCACAAGGCTGCAACATCCTCTGGATTTGCATAATCTATGCCCACTCTAGGCCCCACTAAGATATTTTCAGGAGGTGGGCCATCCAAAACCTCTAAGCCACCTGCAAAACCATCCAAAGAAATAAAATTATGTAGAAGATGCTGATTGAATAACTTCTATGGACAAATTACTTGTAAGAATAGGGTAGTGATTTTATTTTTTCTCCTGGAATAGAAGTTCATTCTATTAATAAACACAGGCCCAAAGGCAAAAGAGCAAAATGATGGGTTCCAGAAGGTATCACCAAAAAAGGGTTTTTTTTTTTGGGGGGGGGGGGGGGGGGGGGGGGGGGAGGGGGGCGGCGGTGGGGGGGTGGTAAGGCAATCCTAGCTCGTAGCTCGTAAGGGATCGCCTTAATTACAAGGCTAACTGGGTTTGAGTCTAGAAGATCTCCCACGCTCTAGTGCACGCTTCTTAGAAGCTTCAACTAAAGAAGGAAATAGCCTCTCATCAGCCCCTTCAGAGCTGCTGTAAATGGCCAAATCTAAGCACGAACGTTGCATCTTTCACTCGGGATCTGGGGTGCAAATGGGTGAGCTGAGTCCTTTGAACCTGTCGACTCTTCTTCTCATTCCTTTTACATCCGTCCATTTTTTTTCCCTCCTGAAAGAGATCCTTTATAAAAAAACGGCCCATAGGCTACAAACATCCCATGATCGGTACGGGAAAAGATACAAAAAAGGGCCTACGCCTAGAGGAAAACTCAACCCACCCACTAGCAAGGTAATCACACAAAATTGGCCCGGGGGGGGGGGGGGGGGGGGCGGGCAATATTGCCAGCATGGAATGCCATTGGGGTCAGTGAAGAAGGGGCCCTCCCTCCGGAGTCGAAGGAAGGACTCGTGCCACCTCTGTATCTGATCCAAGCTACCATGCATCTATTCAAATAGCCTCTCAGAGTATGGATGAGCTCTGACCAAAAGTCCCTGACACTCTCAGCCGGTGGAGCTCCTCTAGCCTCCAAGTGTGACGACCCGGGAGTTGGGCCGTCAATGCGGAGAAGCGTGGTGGGCGCGTTTGCGGAAGCTTGCGGAGAAAAGGGCCCGGCTCGGACGGGACCGGCTCGGGGCAAGGTGCTTTTGTCTTCAAGGGGCCTGGCTCGGACGGGACCGGCTCAGGAGGGCCCGGCTCGGACGGGACCGGCTCAAGTGGGCCCGGCTCAGACGGGACCGGCTCGGGTCGAGGTGTTGTCTTCAAGGGGGCCTGGCTCGGACGGCACCGGCTCAGGAGGGCCCGGCTCGGACGGGACCGGCTCGGGCGGGGTTGCGTTCCATGGGTCGACAGCCGTGTTGCGTTTCGCGGGTCTTGCGTTCCGGGTCCCTAGCCCCAGGTAGCCTCAGGCTCCGCCGCACTCACGGAGGGTCATAGCGTGCCCTGGGGAACCTTGCGTGGAGTCCCCACGGTGCACGAGTGCGTGGAGTGAGGCTAGCGTGTCTAAGTGGGGGGTCCCCTCCCGTGGCCGTTTTCGGGAGGCTCATACCCCTTATATACACCCCCGGTTGAAGAGAGTTCGACGTCCTCGTCGAACGAAGGGAAAAGAGAGCTTGGCTATGCATGAGGCCAGAGGCGAAGGGGTGCATATAAGTGCAAAGTGCGTGAAAACTGTACCCGAAAATGCAAGTAGAAAACATGCTTTGTTTTTGTCATTTTGGAATGAAGTGCGTATTTTTGGATTTTTGGCAGAAGGCTGAAAAATGGATGCTTTGAATACCCAAGTAGAATTCCCCATACTTGTGCATTCCCCGAAAGGTAACCCGGAGTGCGCGGAGCCACCTGCTGCGTTGGCCCGTGCGGAGGCTTCTTGAAAGCCGAATGTGAAGGAGAGTTCGTCGCAATGCAACCCTTGCGAAGTTGCAAGGAAACTTACCGTCATTTTGACGCGCGTTGTAGACTTACGCTGACACCAGCTTTGGTTTCCAATCGCCGAATCTTCAATCGGGCAAGGTTACTTGGTTAGATGCAGTCTTTGGGTCGAAGTAGCTTTGGTCGTCATGACACCATGAAGGCTTTGGCGGATTCTTCAATCTTCAAACTGATCCCTGTGTGTCCCTGTGTGGACGTCCATTTGGAGGGCTAGCACGGTGCCCTGTGGTCTCTTGTAGACTTGAGTGGGTCTTCAGCTCAGCATGGGCCACCAAAGTGGCCGGGGCGCGACGAACTAAGTTGAGTTTGTCCGTCGCGTTTTTGTCTTTCTGATTTTGTTGTAGAGAGCCCTGTCTGGCTCGCATCTTTCCAGTGTTTGCAGAAGTGGTGACGGCCCGCGGGTTGGGCGTGTCACGGGGACGGGGACTGGAGCTCTCTTCCTGAAGCTCTGATACCAAGTGTGACGACCCGGTGGTTTGGGCTGCCATGTGGGAGTGGCTCTGATACCAAGTGTGACGACCCGTGAGTTGGGCCGCCATGTGGGAGTGGCTCTGATACCAAGTGTGACGACCCGGGAGTTGGGCCGTCAATGCGGAGAAGCGTGGTGGGCGCGTTTGCGGAAGCTTGCGGAGAAAAGGGCCCGGCTCGGACGGGACCGGCTCGGGGCAAGGTGCTTTTGTCTTCAAGGGGCCTGGCTCGGACGGGACCGGCTCAAGAGGGCCCGGCTCGGACGGGACCGGCTCGGGTCGAGGTGCTTGTCTTCAAGGGGCCTGGCTCGGACGGGACCGGCTCTGGTCGAGGTGTTGTCTTCAAGGGGGCCTGGCTCGGACGGCACCGGCTCAGGAGGGCCCGGCTCGGACGAGACCGGCTCGGGTCGAGTTGCCTTCAAGGGGGCCCGGCTCGGACGGGACCGGCTCGGGCGGGGTTGCGTTCCATGGGTCGACGGCCGTGTTGCGTTTCGCGGGTCTTGCGTTCCGGGTCCCTAGCCACAGGTAGCCTCAGGCTCCGCCGCACTCACGGAGGGTCATAGCGTGCCCTGGGGAACCTTGCGTGGAGTCCCCACGGTGCACGAGTGCGTGGAGTGAGGCTAGCGTGTCTAGGTGGGGGGTCCCCTCCCGTGGCCGTTTTCGGGAGGCTCATACCCCTTATACCAAGACTCTAGCACATTGTGCTTGCCAACGCTGAAGACGCTCTCTGCACCAGGGTGGCTCAGAGTTGAAATCTAGGGTGGTAAAATACCCCCCTCTACATCCGTCCTTGGTTCAACGTAAACGCAAACGTTTCAGCCCTGAAATGGGGTTCAAAACGCTGAACCCATGGATAGGTGCATATTGAAATGCCACACCGAAACGCCTACATATGTATGTATGTATTATGTCTGTGTGTGTTTGTATATATATTTGTGTGTGTGTGTGTAAGTGTATATGTATGTGTGTGTATCAGCGAAATTGCGTTTCAGTGTTTCACCGAAATGTTTCATGACAAAAAAGGCACCAAAATGCATTTCATGGTTACCTATCCATCACCCACTAATGCCTGTTATGTATGTTGTGCCTCTTGTTCTATTGCCTGCTGCTGTGTTGGGTACAATCAACAGCAACGTGATCTTTCTTGCCACAGACAAAACAGTGGCCGGGAAGACTAATGAAGAACACTCTCTGCAGAATTTCTCCCCCATGAATGGTTGGAAGAGAAATGAACTTAGGAGGGTTCTTCATCAAGGATGGGTAGAGGACCATCCTGAGGGAGGTAGTGCAGTTGGCATTGTCCAGCAGCACCACTCTATCCCCAACCACATATCCCATACATCTCCCAATCTCATCTACATGCGGCACAAACACAAGGATAAGACCTGAAAACCTGACAGTCAATGTGAGACCACCATCCAGGTCAGCAAAGTCAATGCCCCATGTCTATCTGGTAAAGAAGCCAATGGCAAAATGAGAAGTCCACAGGGCTGTGTGCTAGAATCTCACTAGCCTGACCTGCCGACTCAAACTGCACTCTGAAATACCCACCCCAGGGGGAGAATCTACAACCGAGAAGTGAGGCCTGCATGTAGTTGTTCACTAATCTGTAGGAACATGAGCTTCCAACCACTTTACAAACTAATGAGCAAGACTTAACGAATCATTAATGATGTGAAACGTGTCTGGAGAGAGCCGAGACAGATGGAAGGAGGGGGGTGCAGTGGAGTCTCCTAAAAGAGTTCCTCTCAGAGGAACACCGAACCCAGCAGTATCATTCTGCTTCAAGACTCGTTCGATGTTCTCCATGGCAGCAACCTACAAGATCCCAAAGGGAGAGTTGACGACAAAAGGAGGTCGCAAGAAAAAGGCTGCAGACAGGGACTGCTGATAGCAGGAAGAAAGGGAAGGAGGTGGCATAGGAGGGGTTGTTGACGGCGTGAAGGAGGGAGGACGGCTGTGGGTGCAAAGGAGGGGATGGAGAGGTTGGGCTGTTTGGGGGGCGGCAGGGGGGGGGGGGGGGGGGCGCTGCACGTCGTGAACCGAGGGTAGTGTACTTGTAAAGAAAAGTAGTGTGAACAATTCAGTCCATGCAGTGTGGATGTGGTCGTAAGACATAAAAAGGAAAGTGGCATATAGCACCACAGGATGACCAGGGTGTTTTTCAGTGAATCAACACTATTAAGGAAAGTGAACCTCTATAAAACTCCCTGCCACATGACAAACAGAACTGGTAGGAAAGTGTTAAGAGCATGGCGAAACGATGCAATGCTCAAGATTTTGTTCTGCAGTCTGTTGCCATGCTCATTGAGTAATAGAGTTTTACAACAGCATGGAGCTGTTCCCACACACCAATTCTCTGCTTGTTGTGAAGTTTCTTGCTGTCCGATTTTTGTATGTGTGATAATGCTGCCTGGCAGTAAACTTCTTAAGCTCCCTCAGCTAACTCATACTTCTTCCTGCTGTTTTGCAAGTTGCTTTAAGCCACCTCCCAATTCCAAGAAAACATAGATTGTTGATAAATTTCATTTTTCTGAGAAAAGAAAAGCTCCAGCAATGTCATGAGAGGGCAAAAACGAGCAAACTCATTATTGCTTAAATTTAAAAAGCTCACTGAGACTATCTACTAGATTTCCCAAATCTCTGCCAAATGGCTCTGATAACACTTGAAAAAAAAGACTTCGTAATAGCACATGCTCCACACTACAGAAGCTGCCTGTATTATCACAGCCCCACTACTTGCACAGATGCCTGCCTGCCCCCAGTCACCTATGGTATGAAATAACTTTAGCTCATGCTGACCTTCCTTGCATACTGTATCAAAAGGGCATACCAGAGCTGTCCTCTGCAATGAAAGAGTCCCACCAAAAGTCCCTTGCCTAGATCCCACTGAAGGCCAGCGAAACGGCTGCTTCTCCCAGACCCACAATCTCCACATCCGGTCCGCTCCAGCTATTAATGCTGGGCACAGCTCCATGTGCCACTCTGCCGGACCTAGAGGAGCCCCTCAATGCTATGAGAACATCATGACGTATAAATTCGACTGTGGATCCGGAGACACCAGCTGCTGATGCGTCTACTCTGGTGGAATAGCTTGCTCTATGTCTGTGATCACCTGCTGGGCCCTGTGCATCCTCGCCAAAACCTTCAGTTGAGAATGTTGTGGGAAGTTGTTGAAGCTGCATCCATCACCAAGGCACCGGGCCAGTCCCACGTCAATAGCTCTCCGTGATACATGGAGCCATGAGGTCCATACCTATGGGTCCCACCAAAACAACCGTCCGTTCCCCAAGGCGTTCCTGTTCCCTTGTGATTATGCATGCTGGACCCATAATACCAAGTCCTCCATTGGAAAGAGGGAGAATAATGACTGACCAAGCCACCTTGGGCTTCCATCCCCTCCAAACCAAAGAAAGTTAGACCTTGAAGAACAAGGAAAATCCCAGCAAGAGGTGATATAGAACGTCACAGCCAGCAGAATATGATTTGCCACCACTGCTCTAATAGCAACAGTTCTCCAAAAGAGTAACTTCTTTCAAATACTCAGAAGAAAAGGTGTTAACTGCTGCTCATGAGTAATATCCATGACTACCTGGCATTCCAGATAGGGAATTCATGTGCCCTCTTGAAATGTATGGCTATGAGCTCCCATGGCCAGATTAAAAAAACTCTAAAGCGTGCTTGAAGTATGTGAGGTTCTCAATGGACCCTCTCAAATACACATCAGCGTCGTCAGCAAACTAAAAATCCAAAAGCTCCTCTCCCTGGATAAAAAGACATAATCCTTGAAGATCTATATCCTGGGCTGCCATGGAGCAACTCATGGCCTTGAAAGAAATAGAAAGGACTTTGGAGCACAAAGGTTCCCCTCTATAATGTATTAGGGGGGTCGCTGCACTACACACTTCAACCGAGGGCTGAGGTCTCATAAAAATTAAAGATGTTATCAGTGATGAATCCTTATAAAGCTTGTGAAGTCAAGTGCACCAGCTCATCTAGGAATGGCTACAATCGTAGGCTAATCACCTTGGCAAGGATTTTATAAGTCGATCTGTAACTCTTGAAAAGCTTACATCAGCCCAGCCTGACCCATCTAAACATCAATCTACGAGCTCTCAGAATGAGACTCTTGTAAATCCTGCAGAGACGCAAGGCTCTGACTCAAGCACAGCTCTACCTCTCACATATGCTTTGATCTAGCTCAAGCCTCCCTGAAAACACGGCCAATCTCCTAAAGTCCTCGAGCCATCTCAAAGGCTGCCTCTCCTCAATCCCATTGCAAACCCTGCCACACTCCAACTCTCGCCACCATCTCTGGCCTTAGATAAGACTCTCCAGTAGTCAAATGCTTTGGGAGGGACCGCGCTGTCCAGGGTAATCAATAAGTAAGATAACTGGGGACTGATCCTGGAAATAGTGCCCACTTGAATTCCAATCGTCCCACCATGGTCACCAGCCCACTCGTTAATATACAAATCGTCCATATGGGAGAGATTGGTCCCTTCAATCCTCCTCTTTGAACGAGAAAGAGAAACCCCAACCCCCCCCCCCCCCCCCCCCCATGTACAGAAAAGGCCTCATGGTGACAAAGCATCTGAAATCCTCAAAGCCAAACATAATCTCTCCCAAGCTGCCAGCTCTGCACCATGAATCATGTCGTGACTGTCACCCATCCAGTCCTCAATCATGTTTGAAGTCAATTCCAACACACCTGTGATATACAATCGCAAGCAAGTTCCCCGCAAGTGTCAAAAAATCAGCTTACCTCTTGCAGAGTTAGGAGCGTAGAGATTGAGGAAACCCACCAGTGAGGGAGGATCGGCCAAAGGGCCATATGCTCCGAAGCTGAAGTAAGATATATAAGTGATTCCTCAGTGGAACCAAACGCTGAGTGCGACCTCCACACTAAGACCATCCTCAAGGGATACTTGGTTCCATTGTGGACTTGCCATCTGTACATCCCCTGTCCCAATAGGGGCAGTCACCGCAAGCTGAGGGGACTGTCGATCTAACCAGGTGACGTCCTCTCCTAGGGCAAGCTTGTGCCATACCATCCGTTGGCAAATAAAACATTCTCCTCGCAAGCCAAAGCACTCCATGCGCTGAGAAATATAAGAACTGCTCAAATAGGTAATGAGATTTTCAATAGCTCATCAAGATCGCCAAGAATAACTCACACCGAAAGATTTCCTACACCCTTTGCCACCATTGAGGCCGATGTCTGGGGTGGGGCATCTCAATCACAATGAATCCCAACGCTCAGCCAAATTATGAGGGAAAAGGCCGATAAAAATTTCCAAGTCCTGGGAAAGTTGAAACAAACCGAGATACACATCCTCAGGAAGTGGAATTGTAGCTCGGTCAAAAACATGGCACCAAGTGCAACAATACAGCCGATCTGCACATAATCAAAGGGCTCTGCATGCAACCTTCATAGCCATGTCCGGAGTCTTAAACTCAATCCGACAGTAGCCTCAGCTAGTGTTTGCGCACCCACAATCCTATCATCATCTGCTAAAAGGTGACCCTGAAGATAATGAAGCTCCTCTCTCCTGAGATGGCTTCCCCCAAGCTTGCAGACCAAGAAAGTAGATTGCACCCAAGCAATCACTCTCGCCTCGTCTCACAGAGAGCCACAGTGGGGGCGGATAGGGATGCTTCCATGGAGCTCCCCTACGAAAAGGCCAGGCAAATTCTCTGAGTCTGTTACTCGGAGATGGGCAGAAGGAAGAAGAAATGAAATGAAATGAAATGATATATTAACGTCTTCAAAAGGCCAAAATGACCTATGAGACCAATCTGATACAAACTGGTGAATCTGAAACCATGTCTGGGTACAAAAAGATACTATAATAAATCTAAAAGTGCTACTGGCTAGAACTGTGTGGGGGGTATGTGTGAACACTAAAGCAATGGGTGCTCAATACAAGAGGGTGATAAAAATAAAATGGGTGAAACCATCCTCATCTGCACTGTGGATGTCGAGATAGTATGTCTCGAATCCTCTGCTGTAGTCTCCAGCGGTGCTGTGAAGCTCCTCTCCTCAATCGTGGACATCTCGATCTCCATAGCTGCAATGCTCGATCAATGAGAGTACCATGGGTATGAGTATGAGGTGAGCTCTGCAATGGTGGCTGCTCCTCCTGTCCAGTGTCCGGGGTGAAGAAGTCCGTGATCTGTCTCTGGGAATGTCTCTCTCCAGATCTCCTAAGTAGACTATCTCTATGTCTATGTAACTCAAACAGATACAGTCCAACACATCTCTCATCCTGATATCTCATGACTGTAGAGAAAGGTCCAAAGCCCTCTCTGAATAAACAGTGGAAGCGACCCCGTATCTCGTAATATACCGTGCACTGACATATATAATGCATCTCTGTCTCTGGCTCTGTATGGCATAAGCGGCATATCCTGCTATCTGCTGGTATCCCTCTAAACCTGCCAGTCTCAATCTCAAGTCTCAATCTCAAGCTGGTGTGAAGATGTCCGTATCTAACCAATAGCACATCGCAGCCCATGAGATAAATGTGTATCCATATAGCTGGGTCGAATCACAAACCCATCCTCTGTGAGTTGGAGAAGATGCTCTCTATAGAAAGCCATCTTCGTACCCAACTCCCGTGCTGGCTCTATCCATGTCCTCCTGAAGACGGGGGCAAAGGGGAAAACAGGAGGGACAAAAGGGGGAAGGAAGAAAAAAATGAAAAAGGAGGAAAATGTGAACAGGAGAGATCGAGAGGGGGAGAGAAAAGGGGAGGAAGGCGCTAAAGAGGAGAGGGAAGGGAAGTGGCACACTGGAGCGAGAGGGAGAAAAGAAGAAAGGTAAAAAGGGGGAAGAGGAGAGAGGTCCACAAGAATGCATCCTGCCCTCAATCGTCCTGGCAAGGTTATCAACCTCAACAGCATTACCCTTTCCAAGCTTATTGGCAACGCGATCCATCAACATTTGCCAATTTGGAAACCTCAACAGTCACTGAACCAACCGCAGATCGTGGCAAGCATGTCATCAATCAAGTCTCAACCTCTTTTCTAATGGGTGTGGTTCATGTGAGTCCTGTTGCCAATCAACCCCATGCTCCATTGCTCTTACAAGTTGGTGATTTTGTCTGAAACAGATGATGGGGTCATCTGAATCTTGGTGGATAGTGGTTGCATTAACAACTTAATTCGCACTTCGCTGGTAAATAAGCATAACCTTCGCACAGCCCGGAGTCCCACCTTATGACATCGAGTTACCTGATGGTTCTAGATTCACTTGTGACTACATTTCAAAGATCAGCATTACCACAATGGTGCGTGTCTCAAGACAGTCTTGGCTCTACAAGTATGATCCCTTGATTGGTTTTCAGGGGCATCCCATTCAGTTTGCCAAAGGTAAACGTGAATATGTTTTGCATGGAAACTTTGCTGAGCTCTCTATTTCAATAATTTCGGCATGCAAGAGGTGGATACGTAGGCTACATTGTGAAACAGCTTTACTCCTCATCCAAGCGGTAGGTGATGATTCAAAGTCAACTTCCAAGGAAACTGCAGAGTATTTGAAGCAAACATTCTTCAAGCCCTACTTGGATGTCCCCACCATTCCTTTGTCTTTGGTATTCAATTGCAGCACCCTTGTCCATTTGAATTCCCACCTTAGCTTTCATGCTCCGAGGATTCTTAGTTGTCACCATGCTTGCACATGACTTGAACATTTGATGCCAAAATTCTTGTTGTTGTCAATAGTCTCTTCCATGCTTTGTCAACCATAAGCTTCACTCTCTTGTAGTCTTTGTTGATAGTAAACCTCACACTCCTAGTCTCCCTGATGATAGTGAGTAATTTATCTCCTTCATTTTGATGATATTCCTATTATCAAGAAAGTGTACAGAAGAAGCGCTTTCTAACACCAAGACTTGCACAAATCTTACGCGTGCATGCAACAAAAATTTCACCCAAAACTAGGCTGAAAATGGCAAAACACTATCCCTAACACTAAAAGAGGACTGAAAATGATGTGCTACGAATAATTTGATGCAAGAACACAAAACATCAATTTCAGAATGCAAACTGTGAAGACAGAATTGACCTATGCTCTGGTACTAATGTCAGATGCTTTGCTCACTATTGGGATTGATGCTAAACATACAAGATTAATGCTAAAAACACAAACTTAAGAGAAGTAGAGAGAGATAGCCTCTTACAAACCTAATTCTGCTCTTGATTATCAAATGAAAATCATACAACTTATCTCCTCTTGTTGGAGAGAGTTCAAATATTGTGAATGTCCACCGGGAAGTGGTGACATTAGAATTTTATTTTTCTTTGATTTTCATTGACCAAGAATAAGAATAGTAGCAGAAATTTTGCACAAAATCTTCAACACTCTTCGTGTTTAGCAACAAAAATAAAAAGCATCCAACACATTTAAAATATAATTAGTGAAAAGAACACAAAAAACAAGCAAGAAAATTAAATACAAGGGACAAACAATAAGAAATGGTATAAGGAAAAAGACTAGACTGGTCAATGCTAAGAGACAACAAATTACCAGTTGAATGCATTAAAAATTCAAAAACAAAAAAGCTGTGAGCATAAAACCAAACAAAACACATGACATGAACAAACAAAATGGTCTCAAACGTGCTCTATAAAGAGGATGGTTTGACCAATCCATTGTTAAACCAAGTATGTGGCCAACTTGCCATAACATGCATTTTGTCAAATTATTTGTTAAAGTGTGCACACAAAGTAAAACATTAAAGCTTTTCTCTTTCAAGCACCAAAAAGACACAAACAAAGTGAACAAACATCTCAATGAAAATCCGCAAACATATTTTTTGACTCCTTTAACTAAATATCAAGCTTCCATGGCAAGATATTCCTAAAAGTTGATACGAGGAATTCTTTCTCCCATTATCCATAGGCATTTATCTTTCAGTACACTAGAAGTATGTTGGGTAGCACCTGCTATGCATGGGAAAGTCAAGGCATCTCATGCTAGCCTCCATATGTTGCCCCTTTTTCCCCATCTTTTACTTTCAGCCCCTCCCAAACTTATTTGTCAGTTGGGCAACCTGAGGCCTGGTGTGTAGATCAAGTCAGTAGGTCAATTATGAGTGGCTGCAGGCACGTAAATAAAAATGTCCCTTTTTATCATCTGTTATTAGCATATGTGCCTCACTTTTGAGGCCCTCTTTATTTTTTCCAAAATATGGAAGTACAAGAGAATTTATCTGTAGGGGGCTTCTCAAAACATTCCTTCTGTGGTAATAAGTCACCATTGCTCTCACACATAACACTCTCTCTCTCTCTCTCTCTCTCTCTCTCTCCTACAACAGAAGATTCGAGCCATACTCTCTCGACATCCAGAGTGCAGATGAGGATGGATCCTCACCATTTCTTCCATCTTTGTTTCACACACTGTTACATCCAGTTTACCGGGTACCTATTGTATCGGCTGCTACACCCACGTAGTTTTAGATTGTAGTAGTAGTAGTAGTATTTTGTTCCACTTCTAGTTCTTTTGTACCCAGACATGGTATTAGATTCACTATTTTGTAACTGCTTGGTCTCATAGGTCATTTTGGCCTTTTGAAGACGTTAATATAACATTTCATTTCATTTCTCTGCGGTTTCCTGGAGCAGCAGGCTTCACATACTTTCCACACAGACATGGGGCCAGTACAGTGGACTATGTTATGACACAGCCGAGCTTTATTCCTTGTATTCAGGATTTCACAGTGGGAGCCAGACCAGTGGGCGTAGCAGTGGATCATGCTCTCTTGACACTGTCCGTATCTTTTCAGTTTAGTACAGCCCAGAAATCAGGAGGCAGGTCACACACCCGTTATACATTTACACCAGAGACTGACTCGGTTTATACAGAGGCGATCTGGGATCGTCTATGCACAGTTGCTCCAGGCCTCTCAGTAGAGGAGTGCACTACTTTATTGACTGAGACACTACATGATGCAGCATCAGAGGCATACCCACACACTCAACCGGATCGGAGGCGACATTCCGGGAGCATGCCCCAGAATAGTTGGTATGATGAGGAGTGCAGAGAGATGAGAGCCCAGCTTCAGAGGGATCTTCATTTAGGAGTCATCACCTACAGACAGTCGCGGATTGCTTTCTGGCGCCTTGTGCGAAAGAAGAAACGAGCTTACCTGGCCCAGATGGAGCGAGACTTGTATCAGTTGTTCTTGAGTAGAGACTCAGGCGAGGCATGGCGACTCTTCCATGAGCACTCCCCTCCCCCAGTGATTACTTCTCCTGATGTGTGGGGCCAGTATGCGACATCGTTATATACGGTTCCTGGGCAGGATCCCCTTCCAGATCCTACAGAGCCATGTCCACCTACGAGCACCTTCTTTACCACTGAGATGGTAAAGAGAGCCATTGACAGGATGAGGACCAGGAGGGCTTACGATCATGACGGTCTAGTAGCGGAGCACTTTATACATGCTAGGGATATGCTGATGGAGGTTCTTGCAGTGTTGTTCAATCGTGCCATGTGTGAGGGATTACCTGAGACTTGGAGGTTGTCTACTATTGTGCCTATATTCAAGGCAGGTGATCCTACAGAGCCTGGAAATTACCGCACTATTATGGTTGGACACACACTGGCACGATTGTATGCATCCATTATTGAGCAGCAGTTGAGTAACTGGGCAGAGGGTGAGGGTGTACGGGCAAAGGGACAGGCAGGTTTCAGGAGGGGTTTCTCCACTCTTGACCATATTCTGACACTCAGAGCTATCATTGAGGAGGGCAGGTCACATGGGAGACGGATTTATTGTAGCTTTGTGGATTTCCGCAAAGCATTTGACATGGTACCGAGAGCTCGACTGATGCGCAGACTGCAGGAGATGGGGGTGCCCACAGTGTTGATTTGGGGGATTATGGCTTTATACAGATCAGTGATGGGACATGTACGCACCCCAGAGGGGATATCTGACTTAGTTCACTCCACTATCGGGGTGAAACAGGGTTGCCCATTGTCTCCTACTCTATTTGGTATGTATGTTGATGAGGTGTCTGATTACATTGACAGAGAGGGTGATAGAGGTGCCCAGCTGGCAGGGACGTGGATCCCATTGTTGTTATATGCTGATGATATTGTCTTGATCTCTGACTCACCAGAGGGTATGCAGCGACAGTTGGATGCATTACACAGTTTTGCAGAGGATAGTGGATTGTCTGTAAACCTTGGTAAAACCAAGGTCATGGTGTTTAACACCACACCGCAGTGGATCAGGAGATCGGCACCGACCTTCACGTATGGTCAAGAGATTGTGGAGTATACAGATGCATACACTTACCTTGGGATAGTCTTCACTGGGCCGAGGTTTTCTTTGGGGAGAGCAGCAAAGACTAGACTAACCAGAGCTTATGCGGCCTTGGGAGGCTTGGAGAGGATGTGTTCGCAGGTTCAGTTCCAGGAACCTCGGACAAAGTTATGGCTCTTTGATACTTTAGTAGCCTCAGCTATGATGTATGGGGTACAGGTATGGGGACCTTCTGTAGGCCAGGATGGTTGGAGACGTATGGAGAGGCCCTTGGTATCTATGATCTCCCGATTGATTAGAGCCAAGGCCTCCGTACCTCACGCGATCATTCGAGCAGAGCTAGCTGCCCCCCCCTTGGAGATTGAGGCGCTTACCAGATCAGTGTCCTTTGTGCACAGCCTATGGGATACTACTAGAGACAGATATGCTAGATTGGCCCTTGAGTCTTCCAGACAGTTAGCTCTACAGGGGGACACTTCATGCTGGTATGCACAGATGACTTCATGGTTTCAGACGCATGGCTTCACCATGGACAGGTTGCCCCCTTTCCAGTATTCTCTTCAGGCACCCTCGCTGTCTCTTACACGGGTGGAGATCACTAGACTCATTCGTCAGGACCTGATCCAGCTCGACACCAGGAGGACATGGATAGAGCCGCCTCAGGAGTTGAGCACGAAGATGGCTTTCTATAGAGAGCATCTTCTCCACCTCACAGGAGATGGGTTTGTGATTCGACCCAGCTACATGGACACACATATGTCTCATGGTTTGCGTTGTGCCATTGGTCAGATACGCACATCCTCACATCAGCTCGAGATTGAGACTGGTAGATTCAGAGGGATACCAGTAGACAGCAGGATATGCCGATTATGCCAGAGAGAGCCAGAGACAGAGTTGCACTACATATGTCATTGCACAGTGTTCTATGAGATACGGGGCCGTTTCCACTGCTTATTCAGAGAGGGTTTTGGTCCTCTATCTAGGGTCATGAGTTATGAGGATCAGAGATGTCTTGGACTATATCTACTTGAGTTACACAGGTATAGAGACACTTTACTGGGGAGAGCTAGAGAGAGGCAGTCCCAGAGACACATTACAGATTTCTTTTCACTAGATATGGGACAGCCAGAGGAGCAGCCACCACTGCAGAGCTCGTCCCACACTCATTCGACCACTACTGGCACTCTCATCGACCGAGCATTGGAGCTACAGAGATACAGACGACCGCGACTGAGGAGAGGAGCTACACAGCATTGACGGAGACTACAACAGAAGATTCGAGCCATACTCTCTCGACATCCAGAGTGCAGATGAGGATGGATCCTCACCATTTCTTCCATCTTTGTTTCACACACTGTTACATCCAGTTTACCGGGTACCTATTGTATCAGCTGCTACACCCACGTAGTTTTAGATTGTAGTAGTAGTAGTAGTATTTTGTTCCACTTCTAGTTCTTTTCTAGTTCTTTTGTACCCAGACATGGTATTAGATTCACTATTTTGTAACTGATTGGTCTCATAGGTCATTTTGGCCTTTTGAAGACGTTAATATAACATTTCATTTCATTTCTCTCTCTCTCTCTCTCTCTCTCTCTCTCTCTCTCTCTCTCTCTCTCTCTCTCTGGTTTGAGATGTGCTATTGGTCAGATTCGTACATCCTCACACCAGCTGGAAATTGAATTTGGCATATTTAGGGGAATCCCACCTAAGAGCAGAATTTGCAAGTTACGCGGAATGGAGCCGGAGACAGAACTACACTACATATGCCATTGCACCGTATACTATGAGATACGTGGGCGTTTCCATTGCCTATTTAAAGAAGGCTTTGGACCTCTAGATAGAGTCATGCAATACCAAGATCAAAGATGCTTAGGCTTGTACCTACTGGAACTACATCGGCACAGGGATAATCTAATGAGAAGACAAAGAGCACTACAGCCTCAGAGGCAGATCACAGATTTTTTCGGATTGAGAGAAGCAGGAGTGGAAGAAGAAGCAAGAGGCCAGCAGCCATCACGAAGGATTACCCACATTCAAACCAAAGGCACCCTCATTGACAGGGCGATTGAGCTTGGGAAATCGAGACGACCACGATCGAGATGCAGAAGCACACTTCACCGAAGGAGACTACAACAAAGGATTATAGGCATTCTAGCCAGACACCCAGAATGCTCCTAAGAAGTTTATTTAATACTTTGTATTTAGTTTTTCACATTTATTTTCACACTTTCACACTTTTCACACTTAGTACTTTAGTACTAAGGTACCCAAACATTGTAACAGATTCACCACTTTTGTATCAGTTTGGTCTCATAGGTCATTCTGGCCTTTTGAAGACGTTAATATAACATTTCATTTCATTTCATTTTCTCTCTCTCTCTCTCTCTCTCTCTCTCTCTCTCTCTCTCTCTCTCTCTCTCTCTCTCGCTTTCTTTTTTTATGCCGAAGCCAACTGGGCTTGGACCCTTTTCATTACTTCAAAAGACCAAATGGCCAAATAATACATGAGATAATGAGGCTGAAAAACCCCTTTCCAAGATATACAAGGGGAAAAGCCTCCTACGCACAGGAGCAAATAAAGATGATACAAAAGGAAGAGTAAAAGGCATAGAACGGACAACAGTCCACCCATAGGGTAAAAGCATCCTATATCCCATACGAGCATCCATTGAGACCTCATGTAAGACACCTCTGTGAAAACACTGTGCTGCAATCTCAGACTATCCAAATCACTGAAAAACCATGACACTGGGACCTGAACATCTCCACCATCCACTCACAGAGCTCCACACATCCCACCTGTAAAACTGTGGCTGCCCTAGTGATGTCCCATATCCTGATCAAGGTGGGAGGCTGTCTGTCCACCTCCATATAGAAAACCATAGGCAAGGACCAAAAAGACTGTCTGTCCGACCACACAAGCCTGTCTATAGCATCATCAAACTGAGAGGAAAGAAGATGATGAACCTGAGGACCAAAGAATCTCTCAGCCTCAAAAATAATCTGATCATATAAAGCGTCTGCTACTGACTGCTTATCCCAAGCTAGATCGTGCAAAGTCTGAAACATGAAGCTCACCACCAACGGCTGGGAACGAGTACCCCAAAAAACAGGATCCTCGGAAGAGCCCTCTGCCAAAAGAACTATGTCAATCTGAAGCGGACCTGGCCTCATAGGAGAATCTGGATATCTCCACGGATCTAATGCGAAGAAACAAATCCGGGAGACACCTAGAAAGGGGAACCTGAGAGGGAGAGGAAAAGCGGACCACGGAAGAATAATCATCCACTACCTGGTCAGTATCTGCTGTAAGAGGGAAAACTGAAGGAGCATCAGAAACCTGAGAAGACTTCTGTCCCAAATCCACTGATGGCGACTCAACTGCCACCTCCTCAACAATTGGAGCTAAACTAGCCCCAACATGCTGCACCTCCACCTCAGGCGGTCTGTCTGTAGCCTGAATATCTTCTGCAGGTTTCTGTCTTCTTCTGTAAGCCTTCCGAGGCTCTACTGAAAGCCTACCTGAATATCTATGAGCCTGGGATCTCTGTTGTCACTGAGAAGCCTGACTGCCTGCATGATGTGTCTGTCGCTGACTCTCTGAACCCTGTCTCTCGCGCTGAGCCTGCTGCTGCTGCCTGGCTCTAGGTTGGCTTCTCCAAGTTTGAGCTGTGGGGCAATCTTTCACACGATGCCCCATCAAGTGACAGTTCAGACATTGGTTCGGCCTTCTTGTCACCACTAAACTCTGTGTACGCACTGTGTCTGCCCACTCATAACAGATAGTATCAAGAAAGTCCATCGAGTGATGGGCAGCAACCATCAAAGAGGGGATAGAAGACCTGAGTTGTATAGAACCCTGAAAAGGTGTGCCAAACAAAGCACCAAACTGAGTAAGAACCTGAGGCACCCTAAACTCTGGAGGCAAACGAGGGAAAGAATGTTTTACTGGAAACCTGGGAACCTGGCATCTATCCTCAAAGGAAGAGAGATGAAAATCTGCATACCACTGAACAAGGAATACCAAGTGCTCTGAGCACGGGAGAGGAGAACGCTGAAGCAAGTCAGAAGCACACTCCTCAGATGAGAGTAATAGCATAAATGTGCTTCTGCCGAGAAGGAGAATTTCCTCAATTCGTCCACCATTTCAGAGCCTGATAGAAGCAACGATCCAATCTTTGAAGGATCCTCTGATACGCTAGTAGCCCACAAAACGGCCAATCAGTGCTCTGGAAGCGAATCAGGAGCTGTTCGCGTGAATGACCTGTTTTGCCTCTGAAGTGAAGGAGAGAGGAGCCATATTACTACTGAATCAATGCTCTGCTGTACCTGTAACTGCTACTGCCCAAACTAGAGGTTACAGGAGGAAGAAGAAGGGATGACGAGGTTACAGAGGTGAAAGGGATGGGGTGAAAGGAAAAGGGGAAAAACTAGAGGAGGTGGGGAGGGGGAAATGAGGGATGAGGGCTAGGGAAAAAACAGCAGGAAGAAGGGCTAGGGCAGTAGAGGCATGGACACAGGAGCAGCGCGACCAAAATTCCAAACCGCAGCAGCAGACCACATACACAAACAGTCCGTTCAGCAACAGTAGGAGCAGCAGGCCGCATGCACTCAGCTGCACCAAACACCACAAGGGGAAATCTTACCTAGCAGCAGCCTCGGCATGAACAACAGAGACGCAACAGCAAATGGCGCAGCTCTGCTGCAAACAACCAGCGCGAGCAGCAGCCTGGGTGTGAATAAACAGAGACGTGGCAGCAGTCTGCGCGCAGGTAAGCAGCAGAGAGTGCGACGACTGCAAATAACAAGACGAGAACAGGGCACGGAGCTCAGAGCGCGTAGCAAAAGGACATGAAGCAAGTCGCGCTATCGCCTCTCTCTCTCTCTCTCCCCTCTCTCTCTCTCTCAATATTATGAGTGCACTCTCTCTCTCTCTCTCTCTCTCTCTCTCTCTCTCTCTCTCTCTCTCTCTCCCCAAGGCCTCCGTACCTCACGCGATCATTCGAGCAGAGCTAGCTGCCTCCCCCATGGAGATTGAGGCGCTTACCAGATCAGTGTCCTTTGTGCACAGCCTATGGGATACTACTAGAGACAGATATGCTAGACTGGCCCTTGAGTCTTCCAGACAGTTAGCTCTACAGGGGGACACTTCATGCTGGTATGCACAGATGACTTCATGGTTTCAGACGCATGGCTTCACCATGGACAGGTTGCCCCCTTTCCAGTATTCTCTTCAGGCACCCTCGCTATCTCTTACACGGGTGGAGATCACTAGACTCATTCGTCAGGACCTGATCCAGCTCGACACCAGGAGGACATGGATAGAGCCGCCTCAGGAGTTGAGCACGAAGATGGCTTTCTATAGAGAGCATCTTCTCCACCTCACAGGAGATGGGTTTGTGATTCGACCCAGCTACATGGACACACATATGTCTCATGGTTTGCGTTGTGCCATTGGTCAGATACGCGCATCCTCACATCAGCTCGAGATTGAGACTGGTAGATTCAGAGGGATACCAGCAGACAGCAGGATATGCCGATTATGCCAGAGAGAGCCAGAGACAGAGTTGCACTACATATGTCATTGCACAGTGTTCTATGAGATACGGGGGCGTTTCCACTGCTTATTCAGAGAGGGTTTTGGTCCTCTATCTAGGGTCATGAGTTATGAGGATCAGAGATGTCTTGGACTATATCTACTTGAGTTACACAGGTGTAGAGACACTTTACTGGGGAGAGCTAGAGAGAGGCAGTCCCAGAGACACATTACAGATTTCTTTTCACTAGATATGGGACAGCCAGAGGAGCAGCCACCAATGCAGAGCTCGTCCCACACTCATTCGACCACTACTGGCACTCTCATCGACCGAGCATTGGAGCTACAGAGATACAGACGACCGCGACTGAGGAGAGGAGCTACACAGCATCGACGGAGACTACAACAGAAGATTCGAGCCATACTCTCTCGACATCCAGAGTGCAGATGAGGATGGATCCTCACCATTTCTTCCATCTTTGTTTCACACACTGTTACATCCAGTTTACCGGGTACCTATTGTATCAGCTGCTACACCCACGTAGTTTTAGATTGTAGTAGTAGTAGTAGTATTTTGTTCCACTTCTAGTTCTTTTCTAGTTCTTTTGTACCCAGACATGGTATTAGATTCACTATTTTGTAACTGATTGGTCTCATAGGTCATTTTGGCCTTTTGAAGACGTTAATATAACATTTCATTTCATTTCTCTCTCTCTCTTTTGGAGTAACCACTAGGATTGTACCCTTCATATTACTTTGAAGCCATAAGGCTGAATATACAAGAAATCCATGGGAGAAATCCAAATAATAGTCAATACAACTGGATGTCTGGGTTAAAAACCCTCAAGGATGAACATGAAGCTGTGAGGGAAAAGTACCCAGAAGGTAATACAAAAAGGGGTGAAAAGGGAAAAGGTGAACTAGGAGAACTGGCTGTGAACCTTGCTGACTGCACAAATCTGCCAAGTCTCTCCTAGCGATGCAGCCCCAGGAGCGCCCACAACCTCTCAGCACTCAAGATCCACTAAGAACCTGACTGTACCACAAATCAAATCTCCCAAGGAACTCTGAAACCATGATGCTGTCCCTCCAGGATGTCCCTGAAACACTCAGTGATCAATCTGGATCTGACACTAAGGAAGGAAGAAGTGGCCCTGACATCCCATCTCTGAAAAGAATGTGGAAGAACTATAGAATCCTCCAAAATAAAGACCATAGGGATACACCAGAAGGAACAAGTCTCTGACCAAAACAACTGACCAATAGAACTGTGGAACTGACGAGAGAGCAAGTTGATGGCCATACTACCAATGTGGTTCTCTGCCAAAAAGGAAACCTGCTCATAAAAACTGTCATACACCATCACTAGGTCCCACTCTCTGTCATATCTCGTCTCAAACATAACTCTGAACATGGGAGAAGAGGCTGAACCCTGTAGAATAGCACCTCCCCATAGAAGAAAACTGCAAGAACATCAACTGAATCTAGAGGGAACCATCTCTCAATCTGCCTGTTGGGCTCCTCCAAGGGCCCAAAGAGAAGAAGTGACTAGATAACCACTCGGATAAAGGCACGTCGGACTCTGAAGAGAAATGAGAAGGAGGAGAAACAGCTCTGACAAACCCAGGGGGTATCATCATAGGTATCTCTCCAACCTCCACCGGTCCTGCGGCAACTGAAAGCTGTACCACTGAAGGGAGCACTGAAGAAGTGGCCTCTACTAAATCTCCAGGGGGCTCACCGACCACTGTGTCAGCATGGAGAATCTCCTCCTCCTGTGGTCTCTCCGGAGGCAGCTCCTCCACTGCTGCCCTGTCTCTGCGGCGGTAGACCTTCCTCTCTGCTGCCTGTGACCTCTCTACCATCTTCTGGCGTTAGGGCTTGGCAGAAGTATGAGCCTGACCTCCTGAGCGCTGCTGCTGACTGTGACCTGACACTGCTGTAGCATAGGACATGGCCTCCCTAGGCCGGGTCTGAGGTGGCTGAGTCTGTCTGTCCCTAGGTTGGCCTCCCCAATTCGGAGATTTAGGACAGTCTTTGACAAGGTGTCCTAAGGTGTGACAACTCAGACATTGGTTTGGTTGACCTGTGAACAACCAGACGCTGAGTGATAATCGAGTCCTCCCACTCAAAACTATTGGATTCTGGAAACTCCATAGTGGGGGAAAAGGCCACCATCAAGGAAGGTACAGATGCCGAAAGCTGAATAGAACTCTGAAAAGGAGTGCCATAAACTGAACCAAACCGTGAAAGAAACTCTGGCACTATGAACTCTAGTGCCAGGTTTGGAAAAGAGAGTTTAACCAGAAACCTAGGCACCCTGCATCTGTCCTCAAAAGAAGTCATGTCAAAACCTGTGTACCACTCTACGAAAAAGATCAGCATGTCCCCAACTAAGAGAGGATAACGTCTAATGAGAGGTGCAACACTTACTTCTAATGATATCAATACCATGAAGGTGCCCTTCCCAAGTAGGAGAATGTCTTCAATTCGACCCTCTTGAAGCCCAAGGGACACTTGAATCCAATCTTTGAATGTGCCAATAATGCGACGGTAACCGACGAGTCGGCCAATAATAGCTCTAGAGGAGTACTTGGCACTACTACTTGCTGATCTTATCAAATATTACCTGTTTTGTCACCGAGGAGAAGGAGATGGGAGCCATACCTGCAATGCTGCTAGTGCTGACCTGTTGTACGTCACTGCTGTCCTGCTGTACCTGTCTTTTTTTTTTTTTTTTGGGGGGGGATTAGGGTTATGGGAACCGTTGGGGGCGGGGCGGGGTGGATTGGAGAAAAGGGTATGGGTGAAGAGGGGACTAGAGCAGAGGGCAAGGGTGAAGAGGCCACGAAAAACGAAAGCCAAGGAGCGGGCACGAAGAAAAAGGTAAGGGAAAGAGAGGAGGCGAGAATGAAGAAGAAGATAAGGGAGAGGGGGGTGACGGCGGTGGGGAAGAAGATAAGGGAGCGAGGGGGGGGGGAAAGAAGATAAAGGAGAGATGGGGGGTGGGGCTGAGGAGGAAAGGGTTAGCGTGGAGGCAGTGGCGAGAAGAGGGCATGTAGCGCGCAGACTCAGCAGCAGCGCGCGGCAAGAACACAAGGCAGCAGCAGTGGGCAGACAACAGACAGGTCGCGCAGAGACGGATGCAGAGATGGCGCGCGCAGAGACGGATGCGAAGAAACATAGACGGGTCGCTCGTCCTTCAATCCCGACGCTCCCTCTCTCTCTCTCTCTCTCTCTCTCTCTCTCTCTCTCTCTCTCAAAGGGGGGGGGGAGCCTTGAGAGAGCTAATTGGGACCCCATCGCGGTGTAATCTCCTCTCTCTCTCTCTCTCTCCAAGTTTGAAATTGGAGCAATTTCAAACTTGGCTCTAAAATCTCTCTCTCTCTCTCTCTCTCTCTCTCTCTCTCTCTCTCTCTCTCTCTCTCTCTCTCTCTCTCTCTCGCGCGCGCGCGGACCTGCTGCTGTGCTGCACCAGCGCGGACCTGCTGCTCTCTCTCGCGCGGACCTGCTGCTGTGCTGCTGTGCTACACCAGCGCGCGGACCTGCTGCTGTGCTGCATCTCTCACGGACCTGCTGCTGTGCTGCACCAGCACGCGGACCTGCTGCACCAGCGCCCTCCTCCTGCTCCAGGCACATTACTGCTGTACAGCGCGCTGCTGTGTCACCCCAGCTGCTCAGCGCGCCCACCCCACCTGCACAGCACCCCCAGTACCCGCCTGTTGCTGCCGCTGTTATACCAACCTGCTGCTGCTGCTGAACTGCCCCCCTCCAGCCTCCCCCTCACGCAGCCCCTCCTCGCTCCCGATCACACAGCCATCTCTCTCTCTCTCTCTCTCTCTCTCTCTCTCTCTCACACACACACACACACACACACACACGGATACATACCCACACACACACTACACACATACACGCATACACACACGTACTCCCCTTCTCCCCTCTTCTTCACAATATGAAGAGAGGGTAGCTCCGAATACAACTATGTCTTCCCCCATCATCAAGACGCCGAAATCGACAATGAAGACAACCTTCATGCTCACGAACAAGAGGCTTGCACAATTGGAGAAGGACATGAAAGAATGGTGGATGGAGAGAGAGATATGGAGGGAGGAGAAAGCCACCTTCATCAAGCTATGGAACGAAGAAAAAGAGGACATGAGAGCGGAAATCCAAAACCTCAAAGAGGAGAAGGAGAGAAGGGCACGGGAGAACGAGAAGGAGAGGGAGAGATGGAGGAAAGAGCAAGAAGAGATGAAGGCACAAATCGACCTCCTTCATGCTTCCATCACATCCCTCACCCCCGAGGAAGGAGAGATTAAAGAGGAGGCTAAGGAAGCCCTCAAGGAGGAGATCACCAAAGCCCTCACTGCAAGCATTGAGGACAAATTAGAAGCCACCAAAGAAGGATGGGTCGAAGTGGTCAAAAAGAATATCAAGAAGGTAGCAAGAGAGGAAGCCCAAAATGATGAGGTACTCATCGTACACACAACCATCGAGGAGGAGAAAATGCGACAAGCTCGCCGTCTCAATGTGCGAGTGACCGGCATCAAAGAAGAAGAAGGGTCCACACCCGAGAGCGATGGGAAAGCCTTATGCAAGAAAGTGGGATACAAGGAAGAAGAGATCCCTTTCTCCAAAGTTTGGAGAGCCGGCAAAGATCCAAAGAAGAGAGCTCTCATCCTCCAATTCGCCTCCGAGGAGTCTCGAACTTCTTTCCTCCGAAAGAGGGTCATCTTGAGAGGGCTAGAAGGCCCCCCGATTTATCTTGATGATGACCTCACAAAGATGCAACAAGATCACCGCCGCACGTGCATGCCTAGAGTCCACCAAGCCCGCAAAGAAGGGAAGAAGGCAGTATATCGAGATGGTAGGGTTATCATTGATGGCAAGACCATCGCATAGGGACTCGCGGCCTGTGGGACACACGAGGAGATTCATGTCACGGTTTGGAATTGCAATGGAGACCTATGGACACACCCAGAGAGACTTGAGGAGGTGATGAGAGGTCGAGACATCATTCTACTTACAGAGACACACAAGAGCCCAGAGAGAGGGTTACCACGGATACATGGTTTCCAATGGGAGTCTCTACATCGGGGATGTATGCGCCAGCACACCACTTGCGGTTCAGGAGGAGTGACCATACTCTTTAGACAGGGGCTTCACAGCAGACTACAGATTGTTTCCCGGGACCCACAGGCCCGATACATGTGGATTCGCCTCGAGCTCTCACGAGACAGGATCGTCTACATTGCCCTTTGCTACTTTGCTCCCACAGGCTCCAGATTCGCCCCTATTGAGCAGGAGTCACCGTACGCATGCCTCACGGAGGAGATTATGGAGTACTCCACACTGGGTGAAGTCTTCCTTATGGGAGACTTCAATGCTCGTACGCGCAGTGAGCAGTGTGAGGCATATGACCACGAGGACCCAGAGACACTACACACTCTAGATGAGGAGGCTACTATGAGAGATACAGCAGACAGAGCTCCAGTCACAGCCTACGGACGACACCTACTTCGACTTGGCTCCCAGCACCGTCTCGTTATTTATAACGGGATGGCCCAGTGGCCCACCTCAGGGCGCCTGACTTGTATGCCACATGGAGTTACAGAGGGAGGGGGGAGTACAGTCGACTATATTCTGGGACCCAGGGAGGCTACACACCTTATCACATCCTTCACCATTCCACCCATACCCATCGGAGCCGACCACACATACCTCTCTTTCTCCATCACCGGAGATACCATCCCACACAGCTCCACAGCACACACTCCACACACCACCATCCATTTCACACATGAGCTAGCCTCTCTTTACTCAGCCGAGGTCGAGCATGGCCTATGCCTCCTCCACCCATCCACACCACTCTCAGTTCTCACATCACATATCTCTTCCGTTCTCCACACTTCAGCTATTAGCTCTTTTCCACACACCACTCACACAGGACGCACTCCCCCCCCCGGGACTATGCCTCAGAACCGCTGGTATGATGATGAGTGCAGAGAGTTATACCGACGCCTCCGTGCAGGGCGAGCCTTAGGAGAGATCACAGAGAGAGAGGCCAGACGAGATATGAAGACGCTGACACGCCAAAAGCGGCGAGTATTCGAAGAGGCATAGGAGCTTGAGCTATACCGCCTATTCATGAGCATAGATAGCGCGATGGCATGGCGCACCCTGCGCGAGCCACGTCCGACCACAGCTATTGAGGATCCACAGATATGGCATGATTATGCAGAGCGCCTCTATGAGGTGCCAGGGCAGCATCCTATCCCACAACCACATGAGCCACGCCCCACGTGCTCCTCCTTCTTTACAACAGAGATGGTAGAGAGGGCCATACGCCGCATGCAGCACAGACGATCAGCTGACCACACTGGATTACAGAGTGAGCACATCATTTATGCGGCCTCCACTATAGCCCCGTTGATTGCACATGTCTTCAACCGGGCTATAGGGGAGGGCTTCCCAGAGGAGTGGACACAGCACACCATAGTGCCTATCCACAAATCTGGCGACACCCTGGACCCAGGGAACTACAGGACTATCATGATTGGCCACACGATGGCCAAGCTATATGGAGCAGTACTTGAGGCACAGCTCAGCTGCTACGCAGAGACCGAGGGTTTACGAGCTCCAGGCCAGGCAGGTTTCAGACGAGCTTTCTCCACCACTGACCACATCTTCGTTCTGCGCTGCCTCATTGATGGGGCAAAGGCGTGGAAGAAGAGGCTTTACTGCTGCTTTGTGGATTTCCGCAAGGCCTTTGACACAGTCCCACGCGAGAGACTCTTCCAGCGCCTTCACAGCATTGGGGTACCGACAGAGATGATTTGGGCCATATATACTCTCTACGAGAGGGTGACGGGTCGAGTTCGTTGCTCAGGCGGCTTTTCAGAGACCATTGCTAGCACCATTGGTGTTAAGCAAGGATGCCCACTCTCCCCGACACTCTTTGGGCTCTACATCGACGAGATCTCCGACTACATACTACGAGCAGGGGGAGAGGGGAGCGACTTGGCAGGTACTCCGGTCCACATCATGTTATATGCTGATGATATTGTGTTGATTTCAGAGTCACCCGAGGGCTTGCAACGCCATCTTGAGGCCTTGGACGAATTCAGCACACACAAGGGGTTGACTGTGAACCTTGGCAAAACCAAGGTCATGATCTTTCACACATCCAGTGCAGTGAGGAGCGCTGCCACCTTCACAGCAGCAGGAGGACAGGTTGATGTAGTCACCTCCTATGTCTACCTTGGCATCACATTCACCAGCCTACCAGGACCCTTCACTATGAGGTAGGCTGCTGCTGACAGGCTCACCCAAGGATATGCAGCTCTGACCATGCTAGAGCGGAGATGCCACCAGGCACACTTTCAGGAGCCCCGCACGAAGGGGTGGCTTTTCGACACCTTAGTCACCCCGGCCCTGATGTACTCGGCGGCAGTATGGGCACCAGGATTGACAGCTGACCAGTGGACACAGCTTGAGAGGCCACAGGTATGTATGATCTCACGCTTGCTCCGCAGCAAGAAGACAGTGCCACATGACATTATTAGAGCCGAGCTCGCCACACCACCTATGGTTGTAGAGGCATTATTCCAGACAGTCTGCTTCATCCAGAGGATGAGAGAGCTACCTCCTGACAGACTTACTCGTAGAGCATTTGAGGCAGCTATACAGCTATCAGAGAGTGGGCATGAGAGAGCTTGGTACTCACAGGTCAGAGCATGGTTTGAGGGACACGGTCTTGACATGGAGAGCCTACCACCATTCCAGTACGACCCCCACTCACCATCTGTTCACCTCTCTCGCAGTGAGAGAAACTTGGTATTGAGACAGGATCTGTGGCAGCTATACACTAGGAGAGTCTGGGAGTCACCTGGCTTGGGGACAAGGATGTCAGATTACAGAGACCAGTTTCTCACCATATTGTCTGGGGGGTTCATACAGAGACCATGCTATATGGACACATATATGCCACATAGCTCACGGGTGGCGATTGGTCAGCTGAGAGTGGCTTCACACAGGTTAGAGATTGAGATCGGAGGACATACTGGTGTTCCCAGGGAGGAGCGAGTCTGCAGAGCCTGCACAGAGGAGGTGGAGAGTGAGGAGCACTTTGTATGTAGATGCAGAGCATACACTGAGATCAGAGGCAGGTATGAGGCCTTATTCAGAGGACAGCCCACTCTCCGAGAGATCATGGACTCTCGAGATCAGAGACAGCTCGGATGTTTCTTACTAGAGATACAGAGCCATCGGGACACATTACTACAGCCACGCAAAGCTACACAGACAGAGGGGAGACAGTCGCAACTCACAGACTTCTTTCAGAGGATTGCCACCCCTACCTCACCAGATACTCAGAGAGGAGTGACACTCCCACAGGCGGAGGTGAACCGAGCTAGACGACGACCACGAGTCACAGGCCACAGGGGCGTGAGCTCCCACCACCGACAGATCGAGGAGATCCGAGCCCGGGAGCGCCGTGCCACTGAGGAGCGAGTAGCTCAGATGAGGGCCGACCCGACAGCTTTCATCCGGGTAGCCTTGGCACCAGCCCCGCCCATGTACCACATCTTACATCCCCCCATTTGTACAGGATGGAGCTAGATAGCTTGATGCATTCTCATGATTGTACTACCTTGAGCATATAGACATGCATATACCCCTAGAGATAGAGCTCCATCCCTCCTCAGATACTCCATTACCGACATTCAGTTCAGTTTTGTATCAGTTTTGTTTCATTTGTCTTTCCGATAGACGGATGACATACACACCATGTACATTTGATTTGTCTCATAGGCCGATTTCGGCCTGACATAGACGTTAAAAAACTTTCTTTCTTTCTTTCTTTCTCTCTCTCTCTCTCCAAGTCTGCATTTCTAGCTGATTTTAGGGTTCGCGACTGCGTTTTTAGGGTTCACGTTTTTTTTTCTTCAGAACTGCGTTTTAGGGTTTGAAGGGTTGGCTGTGTTTTTCTGAAATTCAATTTCAGATTTCAGATTCTCTCTCTCTCTCTCTCTCTCTCTCTCTCTCTCTCATGTCATCCCCAACCTCGCCTACGGCAAGCAAACTCAAATATATGCTTCACTCCAAACGAATTTCCATCATTGAATTGGAAATGAAGGCATGGAGAAAAGAGATGGAAGATTGGAGGAACGCGAAGACCGTTTTCCTCCGAGAAAATGAAGAAAAGGAGAAGAGGTGGAAGGACGAGAAGGATCATGTTCTCAACAAGATCGCCACGTTGGAGAATAGCATTTTGGACCTCCACAAAGAAGTGTTGGAAACACAGTAAAAAAATGGGCTTGAAGAGGGGGAATTTCAGCCCTCTTTGAGGGAAGAAATTGACAACATCAATGAGGAGAAGAAGTCATGGGCCGCGGTCATATCCAAAACGCAAAAGAAAGTAGAGGAGGCCGAAAAATGGATTGAGGTTGCCAAGAAAGGGAAAGGTAAGGAAGCTCCTTATACACCCACTCTTATCAACATGATCCTCAAAGAGGAACAAAGGAGGATGCGGGCTCTACATGTGAGGGTAACTGGCCTCAAGGACATAAACAATGTGGAAAAAGAGGTCACAAGCCTCACATCAATGATGGGGGTGGAGAAGCCTTCACACACAAAGGCATGGAGAGTGGGCAAGAAGAGTGAGGGCCCGGGAGAATCTTCAAAGGAAAGAGCTCTCATACTACGCTTCCCTTCATTGGAAGAGAAGAAGGAATTCTTGAGGAAGAGACCTACTCTCAAGAAGACAGGTATTTTCTTAGGCGATGAACTCACTCTCTCACAACTTGCGCATATGAGAGAAGTAATGCCCGAGATTCAAGCGGCAAGGGAGAAGGGGAAGATGGCCTTTTACAGAGATGGTCGGGTGGTGATTGTAGAGCAGCGCTCTACATGACGGTGCGAGACCTATGGGACCACATTGAGGATGGCTACTTGGAATTGTAATGGGTCTATGAGGTTGGATGTTGGTGCCTTTGAGGACAGTTTCAGAGACAAGGACATTGTATTCTTTTCAGAGACTCACCAGGCTCCTGGACAACTGATGCCACATGTGGTGGGATACAGATGGGAGACAACCCACAGGACAGTCACGAGATTTGAGCATGGGAGTAGAGGTTCAGGAGGAGTAGCGGTGTTGTTTAGGGAGGAGCTACAACCACTACTACATATTGTACGGAGAGATAATCAGGCTAGATACATGTGGGTGAGGCTGAGAGCTAACACAGGTCGATTTCTATACATTGCCATATGTTACTTCCCCCCAGTACGTCAGTATATGCTGTATCCAGAGGGCAGTCGCCTTTCGCTGTTCTAGATGATGATATATGGGAGTTTTCTAGGAATGGTGATATCATCCTCCTAGGAGACTTCAATGCCCGAATGGGAAACTCTCAGACAGTCTTCTACGACACTTCAGATGAGATGCTTAGAGAGTTGGATGTGGGTGAGCTGGGGTTTGACAAATGCTCACATGACAGAGAGCAGACGGAGTATGGGAGATACCTCACGGAGATGACGACTACACATGGGCTAGCCATACTTAATGGCTTACATCGGTTTCCTGGAGCAGTAAGCTTCACAGGCTTTCCACACAGACATGGGGCCAGTACAGTGGACTATGTTATGGCACAGCCTAGCTTTATTCCTTGTATGATTTCACAGTGGGAGCCAAACCAGTGGGCGTAGCAGTGGATGATCATGCTCTCTTGACACTGTCCGTATCATTTCAATTTAGTACAGCCCAAACATTAGGTGGCAGGTCACACACACCCGTTATACATTTACACCAGAGACTGACTCAGTTTATACAGAGGGGATCTGGGATCGCCTATGCACAGTTGCTCCAAGCCTCTCAGTAGAGGAGTGCACTACTTTATTGACTGAGACACTACATGGTGCAGCATCAGAGGCATACCCACACACTCAGCTAGATCGGAGGCGACATTCTGGGAGCATGCCCCCGAATAGTTGGTATGATGAGGAGTGCAGAGAGATGAGAGCCCAGCTTCAGAGGGATCTTCATTTAGGAGTCATCACCTACAGACAGTCCCGGATTGCTTTCCGGTGCCTTGTGCGACGGAAGAAACGAGCTTACCTGGCCCAGATGGAGCGAGACTTGTATCAGTTGTTCTTGAGTAGAGACTCAGGCAAGGCATGGCGAATCTTCCATGAGCACTCCCCTCCCCCAGTGATTACTTCTCCTGATGTGTGGGGCCAGTATGCGACATCGTTCTATACGGTTCCTAGGCAGGATCCCCTTCCAGATCCTACAGAGCCATGTCCACCTACGAGCACCTTCTTTACCACTGAGATGGTAAAGAGAGCCATTGACAGGATGAGGACCAGGAGGGCTTACGATCATGACGGTCTAGTAGCGGAGCACTTTATACATGCCAGGGATATGCTGATGAAGGTTCTTGTAGTGTTGTTCAATCGTGCCATGTGTGAGGGATTACCTGAGACTTGGAGGCTGCCTACTATTGTGCCTATATTCAAGCAGGTGATCCTACAGCACCTGGAAATTACCACACTATTATGGTTGGTGGACACACACTGGCACGGTTGTATGCATCCATTATTGAGCAGCAGTTGAGTAACTGGGCAAAGGGTGAGGGTGTACGGGCAAAGGGCCAGGCAGGTTTCAGGAGGGGTTTCTCCACTCTTGACCATATTCTGACACTCAGAGCCATCATTGAGGAAGGCAGGTCACATGGGAGACGGATTTATTGTAGCTTTGTGGATTTCGGCAAAGCATTTGACATGGTACCGAGAGCTCGACTGATGCGCAAACTGCAGGAGATGGGGGTGCCCACAGTGTTGATTTGGGGGATTATGGCTTTGTACAAATCAGTGATGGGATAAGTACGCACCCGAGAGGGGATTTCTGACTTAGTTCACTCCACTATCGGGGTGAAACAGGGTTGCCCATTGTCTCCTACTCTATTTGGTATGTATGTTGATGAGGTGTCTCATCACATTGACAGAGAGGGTGATAGAGGTGCCCAGCTGGCAGGGACGTGGATCCCATTGTTGTTATATGTTGATGATATTGTCTTGATCTCTGACTCACCAGAGGGTATGCAGCGACAGTTGGATGCATTACTCAGTTTTGCAAAGGATAGTGGATTGTCTGTAAACCTTGGTAAAACCAAGGTCATGGTGTTTAACACCACACCACAGTGGATCAGGAGATCGGCACCGACCTTCACGTATGGTCAGGAGATTGTGGAGTATACAGATGCGTACACTTACCTTGGGATAGTCTTCACTGGGCCGAGGTTTTCTTTGGGGAGAGCAGCAGAGACTAGACTGACCAGAGCTTATGCGGCCTTGGGAGGCTTGGAGAGGATGTGTTCGCAGGTTCAGTTCCAGGAACCTTGGACAAAGTTATGGATCTATGATACTTTAGTAGCCTCAGCTATGATGTATGGGGTACAGGTATGGGGACCTTCTGTAGGCCAAGATGGTTGGAGACGTATGGAGAGGCCCTTGGTATCTATGATCTTTCGACTGATTAGAGCCAAGGCCTCCGTACCTCACGCGATCATTCGAGCAGAGCTAGCTGCCCCCCCCATGGAGATTGAGGCGCTTACCAGATCAGTGTCCTTTGTGCACAGCCTATGGGATACTACTAGAGGCAGATATGCTAGACTGGCCCTTGAGTCTTCCAGACAGTTAGCTCTACAGGGGGACACTTCATGCTGGTATGCACAGATGACTTCATGGTTTCAGACACATGGCTTCACCATGGACAGGCTACCCCCTTTCCAGTATTCTCTTCAGGCACCCTCGTTGTCTCTTACACGGGTGGAGATCACTAGACTCTTTCTTCAGGATCTGATCTAGGTGGACACCAGGAGGACATGGATAGAGCCGCCTCAGGAGTTGAGCACAAAGATGGATTTCTATAGAGAGCATCTTCTCCACCTCAGAGGAGATGGGTTTGTGATTCGACCCAGCTGCATGGACACACATATGTCTCATGGTTTGCGTTGTGCCATTGGTCAGATACGCACATCCTCACATCAGCTTGAGATTGAGACTGGTAGATTCAGAGGGATACCAGCAAATAGCAGGATATGCCGATTATGCCAGAGAGAGCCAGAGACAGAGTTACACTACATATGTCATTGCACACTGTACTATGAGATACGGGGGCGTTTCCACTGCTTAATCAAAGAGGGTTTCGGTCCTCTATCTAGGGTCATGATTTATGAGGATCAGAGATGTCTTGGACTATATCTACTTGAGTTACACAGGTGAGACACTTTACTGGGGAGAGCTAGAGAGAGACAGTCCCAGAGATAGATTACAGATTTCTTTTCACTAGATATGGGACAGCCAGAGGAGCAGCCACCACTGCAGAGCTCGTCCCACACTCACTAGACCACTAATGGCACTCTCATCGATGAGCACTGGAGCTACGGAGATCCAGACGACCGCGACTGAGGAGAGGAGCTACACAGCATCGACGGAGACTACAACAGAAGATTCGAGCCATACTCTCTCGACATCTAGAGTGCAGATGAGGACCTTTCCTTCCATCTTTGTTTCACACACTGCTACATCCAGTTTACTGGGTACCTATTGTATCAGCTATTACACCCACACAGTTTTAGATTGTAGTAGTAGTATTTTGTTCCACTTCTAGTTCTTTTCTAGGTCTTTTGTACCTAGACATGGTATTAGATTCACTATTTTGCAACTGATTGGTCTCATAGGTCATTTTGGCCTTTTGAAGACGTTAATATAACATTTCTTTTCATTTTCATTTCTCTCTCTCTCTCTCTCTCTTTACAAGTAACCACTGGGCTTGTACCTTCATATTACTCAAAGCCAAAAGGCTGAAATTACAAAGTATTACACATTGCATAACGGGGGAAAAACCCTCCTGATACAACAATCGGCTCAAACTGAGGGGAAAAGTGCCCCGCCTCATAAAAAATAAACAAACTACAGAATGACGACCAAAGCCCCAGTGGACCCATTGTGTGAAGCTGCTACAGGCGGCATAGATCCACCAAACACCATTACCAAAGGGGTATACAACGATGTCGCAATGGAGCACTTGAAACTCTTCCCACGGCCCATCGCTTTGGGCTTTGATAGCACATTGGCCTTGCCAATCACATTGCAATCGGAAGTACAAATTGATGACTCTCTCTCTCTCTCTCTATCTATCACTCTCTCTCTCTCTCTCTCTCTTTATGCCGAAGCCAACTGGGCTTGGACCCTTTTCATTACTTCAAAAGACCAAATGGCCAAATAATACATGAGATGATGGGGCCGAAAAACCCCTTTCCAAGATATACAAGGGGAAAAGCCTCCTACGCACAAGAGCAAATAAAGATGATACAAAAGGAACTGTAAAAGGCATAGAACGGACAACAATCCACCCCTAGGGTAAAAGCATCCTATATCCCATACGAGCATCCACTGAGACCTCCTGTAAGACACCTCTATGAAAACACTGTGCTGCAATCTCAGACTGTCCAAATCACTGAAAAACCATAACACTGGGACCTGAACATCTCCACCATCCACTCACACAACTCCACACATCCCACCTGTAAAACTGTAGCTGCCCTAGTGATGTCCCATATCCTGATCAAAGTGGGAGGCTGTCTGTCCGCCTCCATATAGAAAACCATAGGCAAGGACCAAAAAGACTGTCTGTCCGACCACACAAGCCTGCCTATAGCATCATCAAACTGAGATGAAAGAAGGTGATGAACCTGAGGACCAAAGAATCTCTCAGCCTCAAAAATAATATGATCATACAAAGCGTCTGCTACTACTGACTGCTTATCCCAAGCCTGATCGTGCAAAGTCTGAAACATGAAGCTCACCAATGGCTGGGAACGAGTACCCCAAAAAACAGGATCGACGGAAGAGCCCTCTGCCAAAAGACCATGTCAACCTGAAGCGGACCTGGCCTCATAGGAGAATTTGGATATCTCCACGGACCTAATGTGAAGAAGAAATCCGGGAGACACATAAAAAGGGGAACCTGAGAGGGAGAGGAAAAGCGGACCACTGAAGAAGAATCATCCACTCCCTGGCCAGTATCTGCTGTAAGAGGGACAACTAAAGGAGCATCAGAAACCTGGGAAGACTCCTGTCCCAAATCCACTGATGGCGACTCAACTGCCACCTCCTCAACAATTGGAGCTAAGCTAGCCCCAACATGCTGCACCTCCACCTCAGGCGGTCTGTCTGTAGCCTGAATATCTTCTGCATGTTTTTGTCTTCTTCTGTAAACCTTCCGAGGCTCTACTAAAAGCCTACCTGAAGATCTATGAGCTTGGGATCTCAGCTGTCCCTGAGAAGCCTGACTGCCTGCATGCTCTGTTTGTCGCTGACTCTCTGAACCCTGTCTCTCGCGCTGAGCTTGCTGTGGGGAAATCTTTCACAAGATGCCCCATTAAGTGACAGTTCAGACATTGGTTCGGCCTTCGTGTCACCACTAAACTCTGTGTGTGCACTATGTCTGCCCATTCACAGCGGATAGTCTCAGGAAAGTCCATCGAGTGCTGGGCAGCAACCATCAGAGAGAGGATAGACAACCTGAGCTGTATAGAACCCTGAAAAGGTGTGCCAAACAAAGCACCAAACTGAGTAAGAACCTGAGGCACCCTAAACTCTGGAGGCAACCCAGGGAAAGAGAGTTTTACTGGAAACCTGGGAACCTGGCATCTATCCTCAAAGGAAGAGAGGTCAAAATCTGCATACCACTGAACAAGGAAAACCAAGTGCTCTGAGCACGGGAGAGGAGACTGCTGAAGGAGTTCAGAAACACACTCCTCCGATGAGAGTAATAGCATAAATGTGCTTCTGCTGAGAAGGAGAATGTCCTCAATGCGTCCACCACTCCGGAGCCGGATAGAGGCAACGATCCAATCTCTGAAGGATCCTCTGATATGCCGGTAGCCCACAAAACGGCCGATCAAAGCTCTAGAAGCGAAAAAGAAATGTTTTCATGAATGACCTGTTTTGCCTCCGAAGTGAAGGCTAGATAGCTTGATGCATTCTCATGATTGTACTACCTTGAGCATACAGACATGCATATACCCCTAGAGATAGAGCTCCATCCCTCCTCAGATACTCCACTACCTACTTTCAGCTCAGTTTTGTATCAATTTTGTTTCATTTGTCTTTCCAATAGACGGATGACATACACACAATGTACATTTGATTTGTCTCATAGGCCGATTTCGGCCTGACATAGACGTTAAAAATCTTTCTTTCTTTCTTTCTCTCTCTCTCTCTCTCTCTCTTTTATTTACAAGAAACCACCGGGCTTGGACCCATTCATATTACTAAAAAAGCCAAAATGGCAATTACAAAATATCACGGCTGAAATACGGGGGAAAAAACCCCTCAGGATACAACAGTAGGCTCAGAAGGACAGGAAAAGTGCCCCGCCCCATGAAACATAAAAAAATGCAGAGTGACGACCAAAGCCCCAGTGGGCACTTGTCGGAAGCTACTACAGGCGGCACTGATCTTCCGAACACCATTCCCACAGGGGTATCCAACGACGTCGCAATGGAGCACTTGAAATTCTTCACACTGCCCACCATTTCGGGCTTTGCTAGAACACATTGGCCTAGCCAATCACACCGCAGCAAGAAGCACAGCTTGATGGAGGAGCAGCCAAGAAGACCATCCGAAGACGAAGAAACTTTTGGGAGAGCAGGTACAGCTTGCAAGAGCAAAAGCCTGGAGTAGGACAAGAGTAGCGACCACCATCAGAAGACGAAGGCCTCCTCTCAAAAGCAGTAGCCTAGAGCAGGACAAGAAGGCCTCCTATCTGCAAGGAGAGGAGGAAGATAAAAGATGAAGCTTCACTACAGATCCATATAGAGAGGTTCACCCCCCCTCTCCCAATGCCAGCACATAAGAACTTCAGGGAGGGGGACACACACACACACCCAAATATACCCATGCACCCACCCAGAAGCCCTATGCTCAAGAACCCCTGAGCCACAACACCAAGCAAGAAAACAAGAAAAAAACATGCACAGGCAAGAAACCCTAGCAGCCCCCCAAGAAAAAAGAAGAAAACAAGCATATAAAACATACAAAACCCACACACACACCACTGGCGCGCGTACACACAAAGGCACGCACAAAAAGGCAAGCTGCGCACACGAGTAGCCAGGCTGACAGGGGCGGGGGCACGCAGAGGGCCATGGCGAGCATAGTACACTGCAGGAGGGGGGTCGTGCGAGCAGACCCGGGACAGAGCTCAGGTCGCTCGACGTGCGGCTCTCTCTCTCTCTCTCTCTCTCTCTCTCTCTCTCTCTCTCTCTCTCTTGGAGTAACCATTGGGCTTGTACCCTTCATATTACTTGAAGCCAAAAGGCTGAAATACAAGAAATCCATGGGAGGTATCCCAAATGATAATCAATACAAATGGATGTCTGGGTTAAAAACCCTCAAGGATAAACATAAAGCTGTGTGGGAAAAGTACCCAGAAGGTAATACAAAAGATGATAAGGGAAAAGGGAACTAGGAGAACTAGCTATGAACCCTGCTGACTGAACAGATCTGCTAGGTCTCTCCCAGCGATGCAGCCCCAGGAGCACCCACAACCTCTCAGCGCTCAGAATCCGCTACACACCTGCCTGTACCACCAATCAAATCTCCCAAGGAACTCTGAAACCATGATGCTGGCCCTCTAGGATGTCCCTGAACCACTCTGTAATCAATCTAGATCTAATGCCAAAGAAGGTAGAAGTGGCCCTGGCATCCCATCTCTGAAAGGAAGAAGGAAGAACTGTAGAGTCCTCCAACACGAAGACCATAGGAATACACCAGAAGGAACCTGACTCTGACCAAAACAACTGACCAATGGAACTGTCGAACTAACGAGAAAGTAGGCTGTTGGCCAGAATGCCAATGTAGTTCTCTGCCAAGAGAGAAACCTGCTCAAAGAACCTGTCATAGACTTTCACTAAGTCCCACTCTCTATCATGCCTTGTCTCAAACATAACTCTAAACATGGGCGAAGAGACCGAGCCTTGTAAAATAGCACCCCCCTGGAAGAAAACTGTAAGAACATCAACTGAATCTGAAGGGGACCATCTCTCAATCTACCGGATAGGGCTCCTCCAAGGGCCTAGAGAGAAGAAGTGAGTGGGTAACCACTGAGACAAAGGCACATCGGACTTGGAAGAAAAATGAGAGGGAGGAGAAAAAACTCTGACAAACCCAGGGGGTATAATCATAGGTGCTTCTCCAACCTGCACTGGTCCTGTAGCAAATGAAAGCTGTACCACTGAAGGGATCACTGAAGAAGGTGCCTCTGCTGAATCTCTAGGGGCCTCTCTGACCACTGATCTCCTCCTCCTGTAGCCTCTCCGGAGGCTACTCCTCCGCTGCCAGGACTAGCTCTCTACTCTCATCCTGTACTGTCATCTCAGGAGGTCTCTACCTGGAGTCTGCTCCTCCACTCTTGCTCTGTCTCTGCGGCGGTAAACCTTCCTTACCACTGTTGGTGGCTTCTCTGCCATCTTTTGACGATGGGGCTTGGCCGAAGTGCGATCCATACCCCCTGAATGCTGTCGCTGACTGTGACCCGACACTGCTGTAGCATAAGACATGGTCTCCCTATGCCGAGTACGAGGTGGCTGAGTCTGATTGCCCCTAGGTTGGACTTCCCAATTCTGAGCTTTAGGACAATCTTTCACAAGATGTCCTAATGTGTGGCATCTCAGACATTGGTTAGGCCTACCAGTGACAACCAAACGCTGAGTGATGATCGAGTCCTCCCACTCAAAACTGAAAGTCTCTGGGAACTCCGTAGTGGGAGAGACAGCCACCATCAAAGAAGGATCAGAGGCAGAAAGCTGGATAGAACTCTGAAAAGGAGTGCTGTAAACTGAACCAAACTGGGAAAGAACCTCTGGCACCGTGAACTCTGGTGCTAGGTCAGGAAAGGAGAGCTTGACCAGAAACCTAGGCACCTTGCATCTGTCCTCAAAAGAAGTCATGTCAAATCCTTTGTACCACTCAACCAAAAGGATAAGCTTATCCCCGCAGGAGAGAGGAGAACGACCAATGAGAGGGGCAAATTCATCCTCTGATGAAAGTAAAACCATGAAAGTGCCTTTCCCAAGGAGAAGGATGTCTTCAATGCGACCTTCCCGAAACACAAGGGAGGCCTGAATCCAATCCTTAAAAGTGCCTATGATGCGTCTGTAGCCAACAAGCCGGCCAATGATAGCTTTGACGGAGTATTTACTTATCTTGTCGAAGATTGCCTGTTTTGACGTGGTTGATAACAAGAGTGGAGCCATTGCAACTTTGCTGAACCCTGCTGTAACCTGGTTTTTTTTAAATTTTATTTTAGGGTTAGGGTTGAACTTAACAGGCGGTGGAGAGTCGACGGAGGACTGTGAAGAAAGGCGGGGCAAGGGATGATGGGAATTAAAAACCCCTTTCCAAGATATACAATGGGAAAAGCCTCCTGCGCACAGGAGCAAATAAAGATGATACAAAAGGAGTAGTAAAAGGCATAGAACGGACAACAGTCCACCCCTAGGGTAAAAGCATCCTATATCCAATACGAGCTTCCACTGAGACCAACTGTAAGACACCTCTGTGAAAACACTGTGCTACAATCTCAGACTGTCCAAATCACTGAAAAACCATGACACTGGTACCTGAACGTCTCCACCATCCACTCACACAGCTCCACACATCCCACCTGTAAAACTGTAGCTGCCCTAGTGATGTCCCATATTTTGATCAAAGTGGGAGGTTGTCTGTCCGCCTCCATATAGAAAACCATAGGCAAGGACCAAAAAGACTGTCTGTCCGACCACACAAGCCTGCCTATAGCATCATCAAACTGAAAGGAAAGACGTTGATGAACCTAAGGACCAAAGAATCTCTCAGCCTCAAAAATAATATGATCATACAAAGCGTCTGCTACTGACTGCTTATCCCAAGCCTGATCGTGAAAAGTCTGAAACATGAAGCACACCAAAGGCTGGAAACAAGTACCCCAATAAACAGGATCTCTGGAAGAGCCCTTTGCCAAAAGAACCATGTCAACCTGAAGCGGGCCTGGCCTCATAGGAGAATCTGGATATCTGCACGGACCTAATGCGAAGAAGAAATCTGGGAGACACATAGAAAGGGGAACCTAAGAAGGAGAGGAAAAGCGGACCATTGAAGAAGAATCATCCAATGCCTGGCCAGTATCTGCTGTAAAGAGGGACAACTGAACGAGCATCAGAAACCTGGGGAGACTCCTGTCCCAAATCCACTGATGGCGACTCAACTGCCACCTCCTCAACAATTGGAGCTAAACTAGCCCCAACATGTTGCACCTTCACCTCAGGCGGTCTGTCTGTAGCCTGAATATCTTTTGCAAGTTTCTGTCTTCTTCTGTAAACCTTCTGAGGCTCTACTGAAAGCCTACCTGAAGATCTCTGAGCCTGGGATCTCTGTTGTCCCTGAGAAGACTGACTGCCTGCATGCTGTGTCTGTCACTGACTCTCTGAACCCTGTCTCTCGCGCTGAGTCTACTGTGGCTGCTGCTTCTACCAGGCTCTAGGTTGGCTTCTCCAAGTCTGAGCTGTGGGGCAATCTTTCACAAGATGCCCCATCAAGTGACAGTTCAGACATTGGTTTGGCCTTCCTGTCACCACTAAACTCTGTGTGCGCACTGTGTCTGCCCACTCATAGCGGATAGTCTTAGGAAAGTCCATCGAGTGCTAGGCAGCAACCATCAAAGAGGGGATAGAAGACCTGAGCTGTTTAGAACCTTGAAAAGGTGTGCCAAACAAAGCACCAAACTGAGTAAGAACCTGAGGCACCCTAAACTCTAGAGGAAACCTAGGGAAAGAGAGTTTTACTGGAAACCTGGGAACCTGGAATCTATCCTCAAAGGAAGAGAGGTCAAAATCTACATACCACTGAACAAGGAATACCAAGTGCTCTAAGCACGGGAGAGGAGACTGCTGAAGCAAGTCAGAAGCACACTCCTCCGATGAGAGTAATAGCATAAATGTTCTTCTGCCGAGAAGGAGAATGTCCTCAATGCGTCCACCATTTTGGAGCCGGATAGAAGCAACGATCCAATCTTTGAAGGATCCTCTGATACGCCGGTAGCCTACAAAACGGCCAAACAGTGCTCTGGAAGCAAATCGAGAGATATTCCGTGAATGACCTGTTTTGCCTCCGAAGTGAAAGAGAGGGGAGCCATAATGCTGCTGCCTACACACTGTTGTACCTGTAACTGCTGCCCTGTTTCTCTCTCTCTCTCTCTCTCTCTCTCTCTCTCTCTCTCATCCTAAAGGCAACTGCGCTTGGAACCCTTTATATTACTAAAAGCCAAAAGGCTATTACAAAGATGATACATCAAATGTCATGAAAATAGTGCATAACAGGGGAAAAAACCCCTCAAGACACAACAAGAAGCACAGGAGGAGGGGAAAAGTGCCCCGTCCCATCATAGGAGCCAAAAAAAGTTTGCAGTGAGATGACCAAAACCCCGAAGGGCCCTTTAGTGTGAAGCCAGCTGCAAACTGCACAAATCTGGTTACCACCATTCCCACAGGGGCACCTAGCGGTGCAGTCCAAGACTTCTCCATGGCCCACCGTACGGGCTTTGCTAGAACACGATAGTCCAGCCAATCACACCACACTTGAAGAATTCGATGATGGGAGCAGCAAAGAGGAAGGGGCGGGGAAAGAAAAACATCCGCAAGAAAAACACCGCCACCAACCAACGAAGGTCACAACAACTTCAGTCCACCCCAGGGAAGAACATCCGGGTTGTAGAGGAAGAAGACACCACATCTGACAGAAAGCTCCAAAAGTAGCACCCAATCTAGAAACCCCAGAGAACCAAATCTAACCACCACCACCCGAATCAAGCACCACCAAACAAGCGGACAAACAAACATACAAACACAAGCAGTCACAAGCAGCAAAACCCTAACCCGCATCCCAAAGCAACCTAACCCTAAATCAAGCACAAACCCACCCACAGGCAAACTCACACACATGCGCGTGCACACACACACACACACACACACACACACACACACACACATGTGCGCGAACAACACACACACAGCCAAGGCAACGCACACGCAAGTCAGACAACAGAGGGCGGGAGAGGGGGGCATGCAGATTTCTCTCTCTCTCTCTCTCTCTCTCTCTCTCTCTCTCTCTCTCTTTGGGAGTAACCACTGGGCTTGTACCCTTGATGTTACTTGAATCCAAAAGGGTGAAAATACAAGAAATCCATGGGAGATATCCCAAATGATAATCAATACAATTGGATGTCTGGGTTAAAAACCCTCAAGGATAAACATAAAGCTGTGAGGGAAAAGTACCCAGAAGGTAATACAAAAAGATGATAAGGGAAAAGGAACTAGGAGAACTAGCTGTCAACCTTGCTGACTGCACAGATTTGCTAGGTCTCTCCTAGCGATGCAGCCCCAGAAGCACCCACAACCCCTCAGCGCTCAGAATCCTCTACACACCTGCCTGTACCACCAATCAAATCTCCCAAGGAACTCTGAAACCATGATGCTGGCCCTCCAGGATGTCCTTGAACCAATCTGTAATCAATCTGGATCTAATGCCGAGGAAGGTAGAAGTGGCCCTGGCATCCCATCTCTGAAAGGAAGGAGGAAGAACTGTAGAGTCCTCCACCACGGAGACCATAAGAATACACCAGAAGGAACCTGACTCTGACCAATACAACTGACCAATGGAACTGTCGAACTAATGAGAAAGTAGGCTGTTGGCCAGAATGCCAATGTAGTTCTCTGCCAGGAGAGAAACCTGTTCAAAGAACCTGTCATAGACTGTCACTAAGTCCCACTCTCTGTCATGCCTTGTCTCAAACATAACTCTGAACATGGGAGAAGAGGCCGAGCCCTGTAAAATAGCACCCCCTCTGGAAGAAAACTGTAAGAACATCAACTGAATCTGAAGGGGACCATCTCTCAATTTGCCGATAGGGCTCCTCCAAGGGCCTAGAGAGAAGAAGTGACTAGGTAACCACTGAGACAAAGGCACATCGGACTCGGAAGAGAAATGAGAGGGAGGAGAAACAACTCTGATAAACCCAGGGGGTATAATCATAGGTGTTTCTCCAACCTCCACTGGTCCTGTAGCAAATGAAAGTTGTACCACTGAAGGGATCATTGAAGAAGGTGCCTCTGCTGAATCTTCAGGGGCCTCTCTGACCACTGTGTCAGCATGGGGGACCTCCTCCTCCTGTAGTCTCTCCGGAGACTGCTCCTCCGCTGCCAGAACTGGCTCTCTGCTCTCATCCTGTGCTGTCATCTCAGGAGGTCTACATGGAGACTGCTCCTCCACTCCTGCTCTGTCTCTGCGGCGATAGACCTTCCTTACTACTACCGGAGGCTTCTCTGTCATCTTCTGACGCTGGGGCTTGACCGAACTCTTAGCCAACCCCCCTGCATGATGTCGCTGACTATGACCCGACACTGCTGTAGCATAGGACATAGTCTCCCTATGCTGGGTACGGGGTGGCTATGTCTGGTTGCCCCTAGGTTGACCTCCCCAATTCCGAGCCTTAGGACAATCTTTCACAAGATGTCCTAATGTGTGAAATCTTAGAAATTGGTTAGGCCTACCTGTGACAACGAGACGCTGAGAGATGATCGAGTCCTCCCACTCAAAACTGAAAGTCTCTGGGAACTCCGTAGCGGGAGAAACAGCCACCATCAAAGAGGCAGAAAGCTAGATAGAACTCTGGAAAGGAGTGCCGTACATTGAACCAAACTGTGAAAGTACCTCTCGCACCCATCCTGGCTTCTTATCATTTGGGATTTTTTGGGGTTCAACAGGCTACTCTAGAATAAAGGGCTAGGTCAGGGAAAGAGAGCTTGATCGGAAACCTAGGCACCCTGCATCTGTCCTCAAAAGAAGTCATGTCAAAACCTTTGTACCACTCGACCAAAAAGATAAGCTTATCCCCGCAGGAGAGAGGAGAACGAGCAATGAGAGGGGCAACTACATCCTATGATGAAAGTAAAACCATGAAAGTGCCCTTCCCAAGGAGAAGGATGTCTTCAATGCGACCTTCTTGAAACACGAGGGAGGCCTGAATCCAATCCTTGAATGTGCCTATGAGGCGTCTATAGCCGACAAGCCGGCCGATGAGAGCTCTGACGGAGTATTTGTTTATCTTGTCAAAAATTGCCTATTTTGACGTGGTGGATAACAAGAGCGGAGCCATCACATATGTCTTGAAGAATCTACTGCACCTGCTGTGCTCTCTCTCTCTCTCTCTCTCTCTCTCTCTCTCTCTCTCTCTCTCTCTCTCTCTCTCTCTTGGAAAAGCACATGTCTATAAAATATGTGTACAGAGATCCCTTGAGGTGCTAAGAGAATATAGCCTGCCTCAAGGGTGTACTTGCTGAAATGAGAGCTCTAGAAGCTAAAGAATCTCAAGGTGGCTGGTGAGAGGAGTGCAATATAAACCACTGCGGAGGGCTACTCTCTCTCTCTCTCTCTCTCTCTCTCTCTCTCTCTCTCTCTCTCTCTCTCTCTCTCTCTCCCCACTGCCCCGTCTACTACGAGATACGAGGCCGGTTCCACTGCTTGTTTAGAGAGGGCTTTGGACCACTCTCCAGAGTCATGTGGTACGAGGATCAGAGATGCCTGGGTCTGGTTTTGCTCGAGTTGCACAGACACAGAGAGAGCCTGATGAGAGGAGAGGCTAGCCAGTCTCAGAGACAGATCACAGAGTTCTTTAGAGCAGACACTGGACACGCAGAGGAGCTACTACCACAGCAAAGCTCGTCGCCTCACACCAGAGGCACACTGATCGACAGGGTGACCGAGCTGAGGAGATCCAAACGCCCACGACAGCGGAGGACTACACAGCATCGACAGGGGCTGCATCAGAGGATTCAGATCACTTTGGCCCGGCATGCATGACGCCCGGTCAGACTATTGACCATGGAGGAGATTGATGAGATCCGCCAGCGAGACCGATGATGGATCTTTTGTAATTTAGCTATCCCAACTAGCTGCCTAGTTCACATCTACCAGTTTAGGATTCCATAGTAGTCATTTTGTCATTTTTGTCATATTGTTATTATTCTCATTTCATATTGTTACTCTGACATTGTATCAGATCCACCACATTGTAACATTCTGGTCTCATAGGTCACTTTGGCCTTTTGAGACGTTAATATAACATTTCATTTCATTTCATTTCTCTCTCTCTCTCTCTCTCTCTCTCTCTCTCTCTCTCTCTCTCTCTCTCTCTCTCTCTCTCTCTCTCTCTCTCTCTCTCTCTCTCTCTCTCTCTCTCTCTCTCTCGCATTGCCTTCCGACGCTTGGTGCGACTGAAGAAGAGGGCGTTCCTTGCTCAGCTAGAGCGGGATTTATACTAGGTATTTTTGAGCCAGGACTCAGGTGAGGCATGGTGACTCTTCCATGAGCACCTCCAGCCATCACTTCTACAGAGGTTTGGGGTCAATATGCAGCATCCCTATACACAGTTCCTGGGCAGCCACCTCTTCCAAATCCCCTAGAACCATGCCCACACACATGTGATTTCTTTATCGCCGAGATGGTAACGAAGGCCATTGATAGGATGAGGACCAAGAGAGCATATGATCATGATGGATTAGTGGCAGAGAATTTTATACATGCCAGAGATATGCTTGGAGAGCTTCTAGCAGTGATGTTCAACCATGCCATGTGTGAGGGTCTACCTCATACTTGGAGTTTGTCTACTATTCTACCTATCTTCAAGGCAGGGGACCCTATGGAGCCTGGAAACTATCGCACTATTATGATTGGACACACATTGGCATGGTTGTACGCATCCATTCTTGAGCAACAATTGAGTAGATGGGCAGAGAGAGAGGGCATACGAGCAGAGGGATAGGCAAGTTTCAGGAGGGGTTTCTCTACTCTTGACCCCATTTTGACACTCAAAGCCATTATTGAGGAGGGTAGATCACATGGGAGGCGGATCTATTGTAGCTTTGTGGATTCCCGCAAAGCATTTGACACACTGCCCAGAGCCAGATTGATGCGCAGATTGCACGATATAGGGGTGCCCAGAGAGTTGATTTGGGGATCATGGCTCTATATAGATCAGTAGTGGGACATGTACGCACCCAGAGGGGAATCTATTTTGATTCACTCCACTATTGGGGTGAAGCAAGGCTACCCGCTATCTCCTACTTTATTTGGTATGTATGTGGATGAGGATTCTGACTACATTGAGAGGGAGGGTGACAGAGGAGCACAATTGGGTGGGACATGGATCTCATTATTGTTATATGCTGATGATATTGTGTTGATTTTTGACTCTCCAGACGGGATGCAATGTCACTTGGATGCCTTACATGCGTTTGCCCATGATAATGGATTGTCTATCAACCTTGGCAAAACCAAGGTTATGGTGTTTTACACCACACCACAGTGGGGTAGGAGGTCAGCACCTACATTTACCTATGGTCATGAGACAATGGAGTATACCAATGCATACACATACCTTGGGGTAGCCTTCAGTGGGCCAATATTTTCATTGCGGAGACCAGCAGAGAAGAGACTGACTAGAGCTTATACAGCCTTGGGAGGATTGGAGAGGATGTGTTCGCAGGTTCAATTTCAGGAACCTTGAACAAAGATCTGGCTTTTTGACACTTTGGTGGCTTCAGCTATGCTTTACGGAGTTCAAAATGGGGACCTTCAGTGGACCACCGTGGCAGATCTGGTAGCACTGATGGGTGGAGATGTATGGAGAGGCCTTTGGTTTCTATGATTTCGCGGATGATTAGAGCCAAGGCTTTAGTAACACATGAGATTATTCGAGCAGAGCTAGCTGCCCCTCCCCTGGTGGTCGAGGCACTTACTAGATCAATCTCCTTTATGCACAGTTTATGGGACCTCCCCAGAAGCGTGAATTCACAAGTAGATTACTAGTCTAAGGGTTCTTGAGAAGTAGCATTGTCATTGGCAATGCTTTGGTGGACATGTATGCCAAATGTGGTGCTCTAGTGGATGCACATCAAATGTTTCAAGGGCTCCCTTCCCAAGATGTTTTCACTTGGTGGACCGTAATCAAAGGATATGTTCAAGACAACCAACGTTCTCTAGTTTGGTTTGTAGCGAACGGCTATAGCTACCGATTCTTCCAACAAGCCGGGTCTGCTAGCCGTGAAGGATCCCACCCATCAATAGCTTTCGCATTGAGAGAAAGGATGGTGAGTGGAGAACTAGCAAAGAGCATCATGATAACAAGGATAGATATCATAGATATGTTGACAGTAATGATGATGATGAACGCAGAGACCGTAGCAGGAGAAGCAGGTACATGATCGAACACGACAGTTGACACGAGGTTGATGAAGATTGCAATATACATGATCGACGTTTCTAAAAACTTGAAGGTAATGAATCTCCTTTCGTACATTATAAATCCCAAAATAAAAGTGACCCTCATGTATCGGAGAAGAAACAAACGCGACCCTTCAACACTGGAGGAGAAGCATATCGTAACCCTCCAACACTGGAGGAGAAAACAAGTATATAGGAGAAGGACATGTTCCCTACGGTTTATAATATTTGGGTGAGGACTGTGCCACCTCCCCACCATACTTACGCATGGTTTTTTCTCTTTTTTTGGGGGCACAAGCATCTAAGCAGATAATGCATTGATTATGCTCTTTTGAACCCATGCTTGTAAAATTTTTATTGCTATCAACTCTTACTAATTTTTACTTTCCCATTCTTGCGAGGTTCGGACTATCAATAACTTGCATATGCTCGCTTTGAGATTAAATTTTGACACAAAATACAGGTACATTACTACCCTTTCTATGGAGCATATTCATTGCTGATTATTTGCACGATGAATTAAAAAAAAGTAGCAATTGAAAAGCCACTATCGTTAAAAAATAGCAGCCCGCATCTATAAAATAGAGATGCGAACGAGATCAAATCTCACTGTCTGCACGCCTGAGAGAGAGAGAGAGAGAGAGAGAGAGAGAGAGAGAGAGAGAGAGAGAGAGAGAGGTAACTTGCGACTTACGGATTGATTCACAAGAGTAAAATAGAGATGCATTGATTCCTTCTTCACCAAGAATGGCGAATATCAAATTTAATGCTTTCAGCTAGAGAAAAAGGGACTATTTTCTTTCAACAAAGGAGTGCTTGGTGTGAAATTGTTTTATTATGATATATTATTATGATCAACAAGTCAAGCCCCTTTACTCCAAGAGAGAAGCTTAAGGTAAGGTTGTTCACCCTTCGATTATTACAACGAACCCAAAGTAATCATGGCACACTAGTTTTATTGGAGTTCACTGACTGCAAACATGCAGAGTAGATGGTTTTCGTGCGTCCCCAAATTCCAAATGATGATGAAGACGATCTTGGCCAGATTTTAGATGGCTTGGTTCAGAAGTTTGAAGAAGGAAAAGGAGAAGGCAAAGAAGAAGGACAAGATGGAGCAGCAGGAGATGTGGGCTTGGAGGAGGCCCTCTCAAAGTTATTCCCCAGAGACATTCGGGGACTGTTTTTCAACCCATCTGTTGAGGCTACCAGAGAGATGCCTGAGGCTGATGCAGTAAGTTATATGAATGAAATTATGGGTGGCATTTTTGAAAAGAGGAAGTGTAATGAGTTCCTTGACATGTCACGCACACACGAAAATGCTAAGGCAGGAACTCCTTGTGATGCTGCCTTTGAGGAGGGCAATCTGCAACATCATGCTTCACATCAAGAGGCTATCGCTGACGCATGTGTGGATCTCGACAGTTACAATCATGCTACACAAAATACTGGCTCGGAGATTGACATTAACATGTCAGCCGCCTCCCATTCTTTGCACACAAATGTATCGCAGCCTGCTGCCCCTTTTCAACCAGCCATTGAAGAACTACAATGGGCCACTTCTAGTGAAATCTACACTAGTGACAATGAAAGCAACGCTTTGAATGATTTTTTCTCAGAGCTGGATGCAGGAATTGATGAATTTTCCAGTGTAAATCTTGCTTACCAGCCTGAAAAGGTTTACTCATCTCATGAACAGGTTTTCACATCCCAGCCTTGGGAGAGTATGTTTTCTGGTTGCTATTCTGATTATGCAACAAATGAGTGGCAACAACAAATTGAAGGTTGCGATTTCAACACTTACTCAATGACCAATGAACTCATCTTAGTGAAAACACAGCTGGAAATGACGATGAAGACAATCGTAGCCAGAGTTCAGATGATGAAGATGACCATGGCCAGAGTTCAGATGGCTTGCTTCAAATTTTGAAGAAGAAAAAGGAGAAGGCAAAGACGAAGAAGAAGATGAAGCAGCAGGAGATGTGGGCTTGGAGGAGGCCCTCTGTAAGTTATTCCCCAGCGATAATGCGTCCAACATGTTCATTGTGAAATTTTTATGCAGGAGAGGGTTCCCAACCGGCAGGGTAGTTTTCGTACGATGTACGGAACGTCTCGTTCTGTACTGCGGGTCACGTACCGTCCCGTACGTTTCGTACGTTTTTATTATTATTATTATTATTATTATTATAAAAGCAAAATTCACAATTGTGAATGGATTACATTGAGCAGCCCAACTCTCTCTCTCTCATGCTCTAGCCTCTTCCTATTTAAGCAATGCCTCTCCATCTTGTTCTCCAACACTTCCAAGCTCTCAATGCTCATTGCTCTCAAGCTCTCAATGCTCATTGCTCTCAATGCTCCCATGTTCTAGCTCTCAAGTGACAAGCTCTAGAGACTAGAGTCTTGCCTCTCCATCTTCTCTCCATTGGGTCTCTCCCTCTCAAGCTCCCATTGAAGATCTCATAACGTCAAGTTTCTTTAAGTGTAAAGTTTAAACCCAAGGGCCTGAGCCTTAGACGTAAGAATTCTTTGTTTTTTTATTTTAAAAGTACGTAACGTCATCGTACATCTTAATATTTTTTTAGTTCGTTTAGTACCGCACATCATCGTACGTGTACAAAACGTATCGGACCGTACGAGACCACTATGCCAACCGGGAGCTATTTTTCAACCCATCTGTTGCTTTAATCACGGGTCTCATTGAGGCTACCAGAGAGATGCATGAGGCTGATGCAGTAAGTTATATGAATGAGATTCTGTCCGGCATGTTTGCAAAGAGGAAGTGTAAGGTCCCTCTTGACATGTTGCACACACATGTAAATGCTACGGCAGGAACTCCTCCTGATGCTGCCTTCAAGGAGGGCAATCTGCAACATCATGCTTCGCATCAAGATGCAATCTTTGACGCATTTGTGGATCTCGACAATTACGATCATGCTTTGCAAAACGCGGGCTCGGAGCTTGACATTAACATGGCAGCCGCCTCGCACTCTTTGCACACAAATGTTTCGCTGCCTGCCTCTTTTCAACCAGGCATTGAAGAGTTACAATGGAGCACTTTTGGTGAAATGTACACTAGCGACAACAAAAGCAACACTTTGAATGATTATCTCTCAGAGCTAGATGTAAGAACTGACGAATTTTCCAATTCAAATTTTGGTAACCAACCCCAAACCCCAAACCCTAAACCCTAGAGGTCAAATGAAAGACACAATTTTATAGCTGGCTATACTGAGGCAGCAAATGTACCTGGAATCATTGTCCAGTAAAACAGGTTACCCTTACAGGTTTAGTGTTTGCCCATTGGAAAAGGAGCGACTGCTTTGACATCATGAGGATCCCTCTTGGAGGTCGAAGAGATGAAATTTTCGTGATCATTAGCTAAATGCAAAGTGTCTTTCAGTCGAAAGGTGTTGTGGCTGTCCATGGGAATGATGATAGTAACATGGTTGCATCAACTCTCTTTCCATGCATGGGGGGACTTCCATTGTGACTGCTCATTTTAGTGATCCTGTCATGAACAATTCAAAGAATGTATTGAGTGGGAAAATGCTATGCTTTGCAAGGCTACTAACCAAAGAGATAGACGTGGGCGACCGGTTGATACCATGCAAACTTATCGTTTTTGAGAAAAGTCAGGGAAGATTGTAATTTTCAATTTGCCAAATTCATCTTTTATCTTCTGTTGCTTTTGAACCCAATCATTGCCTTTTGTGAATTTATGCATTATGCAATAGTGCTAGATTCACTTGGTTCTTTGATTTCTCGGAGCTTGGAATTCCTCTATTTCACATAATTCAAAGGGAAAACCTTAGTCAAGTTTTGCTCTAAATGCTGCAATGATTAGTTGTCGGCAGGCAAAACCTTACTGATGAAACTGAAAATGTGGAGGAAGCTTAGGGTCTATCAGGATGTCTTACAAGCGAGTTTGTGCATACATATATTTGTTTGAGCATTATATGCTGATCATCATCCAAGTTGGAGTTTGGGTGTCTTAAGGATTTCTTGCATGCATTATGGAGAGTATGGCCTATACATGGGTCGTCCACACTTAAATGCTGGGTAATTACCATTTTACTGGTTTCTTTTGAACTTATGGAGAAAGAGAATCATTGATTGGGAAACATCTGATGAAGTTTCTCCTTAGCAGTAGCAAAGTCCAAAGTTGTAAGCTTGGCCAATGGGGGAAGCATATAATCACAGAAAGTTGGACCTATGAGGAGATGAGGGATGTCTACTATGCTTATGTGATAGTCCCCTTTGTTTGGCTGGATTTCAAAGGGAGGATCATCATCGTTGAGTTACCGAATCAAAGGACAAATCATGGCTTTGTTGTCTTTGCGAAGACGAGGTTGATGCAAATGAATTGTCTATTTTTATCAATCAAATTTAACCATTTTAGGCATTTACTTTGAAAACAGCCATATTGTATGTGCGATCAAAAATTGGAAGAAGGAAAATGCCATACGAGCCCAATTAACAGTTATAGACCTAGGAACAGGGTCCTGCCTCTAGTCAGCCTACCAGGCGGGCATTTACAATGCAATATAGGTGGTACATCTAACTCTTATGTGGCCATGCACAACCATAAAACAACCCTCACTCCCTAATCTGCACATGGTAGACATCCGAGCCACCATCAGATTGGACCCCTTTGAGCTCTTGGATTTGGACCAATCCAAGAGAGCTGGAGTGAAGCATAAGTTCGTTATGAGGAAAGTAGTTTGGTGAAGATATTAGTAGGGTTATTAGACATGCAACAAATGACAAGCAGAATGGTACCATCCAGGGCTTTCTCTTGGACAAAATGATATTGCACCTAACCTATCATGAAATATCGAATTCCTCACAATAGCTATACAACTGTGGTTGTTAGAGTAAATTATGGTAGCCTATTTCCATAAACCATTATTGCCTCAACCAAATAGACTCGCAAGTAGCACTACAAGCAGCACAGTATCCTGCCTATGTGGAAGATAAGGCTACAATAGGTTACTTCTTGCTGCCCCAAGAAACTGCTCCTGATTGTCTTGTAGTTGATCATGCTAAAGGTCTGTAACAACTCTTGGATATACTGCTAGTGAGAGATGAATATACGACGCCTTATGTCTACCAAATTTCTAGTCCAAGGAAATTGTGCAGTTATCTCAACCTCCTTAGCCAAGGTCTCCATATCCATTGTCGAGTGGATGTGCTCTGCATGGCAACATGTGATAATTGGATCATCCACATACAGGATAACAAGCAACACCTTTCCACCTCCTCTGAAAAGATATAATTGGAAGGCTGCTCCAACTCCAAAGCTGATTTAACATCCACGGGCCATTTGTGATGAGGTGCTAAAGCTAAAATTGTTTCAATAGTGCCCATACCTCAGCTTTATTTGACACGGGGTGGGCTGGATGGGATCGATGATGGAGGATGGATCTAGGGGGTGCAGGAGGTCTCAACCGTCGCGCGGTAAAAACTAATCTCACGATGCCAAGATTAGTGCAGGGAAAACTAATCTTGGGTTGCGGCTCCTAATCTTGGGATGCTCCACCCCCTCACACCCACGACTTGAACTCTCGCCGGTGGGGAGAAAGCCCAATGCCCTAACCATTACTCCCATGGCATATCTTGTTTTGGATGCGGAGTCGTGTGCTTATGATTCCAAAAATGCTAATCTTAAAATGAAAACTAATCTCGGGCTATTAATAGATCTACGCACGAGATCCATCGATGGGGTCGCCATGACCATTGATCCCATCCAGCCCACCCCGTGCTAGATATAGATGACCCTCCCGTCTCGTGGCCATGCGTGGAATCAATGCAAAGGTCTCCTCATAGTCAGCACTGAGCACTGAGAAAAGTCTTTATCTACCAACTTAGCTTTGTGCTTATCCAGCGAACCCTTTGTAGACCTACCTCACGCCAATAACCTTCCGCTTCTCGAGCAATTCCAAACATCAAGCGAGATTTTCCAACAAGTGAACCCAAATTCCAGCAAACCAAACCAAACCAATTCCCAAAAATATGTAAATTCAAGAGGTGGTTGGCATAAGAGATGCCTTAAGCTAAGGTCTTATGTTCTCTCTCGGAGAGGGATATCAAAGACTCGAGCAAGTTTTTGGAGGGACCCAAAGATCAAGCAAATCTCAAGGGAGAAGTGGCCAATATAATTTTCCTTTATTTTAATATTGTAGTACCACTACAACCATAGCTTTTCTTGAAGAAAGGCAACACACTTTTAAACATTTTGAGTTCAAATGGATTGGTTCCCTCCACCTCCATTTGCTCAATATTGCTCGCCCTATACATTGCCTTAGCTCTCTCACGGGGGATGGGCAAGGGGGTTCATGGCAGATGAATTCGGGCTATGGCGCACACCGCAACCAGCCAGTTTCCTTTTACCATCTCATATGCACACACGTCCACCGCACACACGTCGGGTGGACGTGTGTAGAGTTAAGAGTTGGGTAGCGCCCAAGGTCAGCAGGGCTAAGCTGCCATGGAATCTCCTAAAACTAGCCCGCTTCCTACCTTCTCGTAGCCCTTCTTTTTAGCTATTTTCACGCAGGCTTGCCTTTTCTCCCGATGAGTGCGACCACCTTCGTCTCTCTCTCTCTCTCTCTGCTGCCCCTGCTACCCCGTGGCGCAACTCCGCTCTAAAGGTGTATAATAGAGCTTTCTACTATGGAAACCCTAGAAGGGTGAAAAGTCACAATGGCCTATATAAGAGGATGAGAATGAGTGTGTGTGACCACTACTCTGTGCCCCCCCTCTCTCTCTCTCTCTCTCTCTCTCTCTCTCTCTCTCTCTCTCTCTCTCTCTCTCTCTGGGGTGTGTTTGATTTAGTTCAATCGCTCTAGACCAAAGAGTGTTGAACGTTTCGACGAAAGGGCAGTCCCTTTGAGGACATTCTCTCTCTCTCTCTCTCTCTCTCTCTCTCTCTCTCTCTCTCTCTCTCTCTCTCTCTCTCTCTCTCTCTCTCTCTCTCATGGTGGCCTACATAAAGAAAGGACAATACGTAGTTAATGCCTCTCTTCCAAAAATTTCAAAGAAAAAAAAACAGTTTGCCATTATTAAGTTGCCACATGGCACTAATCTATAAGCTTTATACAACGGTCCAGAATTGCTCCCAAGAGTTCCATGCTTATATTAACGCTTTATATAGGTCAAAATCCATGGAGAGAGTTGAGAAAGAGCCTCTCTCCTCAATGATCTTAATTGCTCTCTCTCGAAAAAAAAATAGAACCAGGGTCTCGTATGCATATGTAAAAACTTAAAGAAAAACTTGGTCCTAAAGAACCAACCTGGAGAGGTTCTTCTTTCATCATCGTCGAGGGTTCCTTGACCCTTGTAGGGGGAATTTGACTTGGTCCGGCCATATTTTAGGTAAGTCCACTACGAGTCGCTTCAGGGCCATCTCAACTAAATTTAAAACTTTAGAAAAGACTAAGTGATGTGAGAATACTTTTGCTTATTTCACTGTCAAGAACCAATCTTAGAGGTTAGAATTTTTAATGAAATATAGCTTAAAATTTTAACCATATTGAGTTTAACTTGAGAGATACACTATCTCTCTTACTCAACAAGTTTTTTTTCCTTCTTCCCTTTCTAGATTTTTAAAGACTTAGGATTTTATTTCCCATATATTAATTCGATAGTATGTTAAGGAACATGGAGGTGACCTCTATCGTAGAGGGAAATTCCTATTTTAATTTAGAGATACACCATCTCTCTAGAAAAAGCAAAAAAATAGAGAATTTATATCTTCTCTCTAGCTTTACTATGCATTTAGGAATCAAACCCTGAATCTAATATGATCACAACATAAAATTACATATTATCAACCTTTGAACTAGAGGGATTCATCAAATGAATTTAGCTAATATCCTATCTCTCTAGAAATAGCTTAAAAACCTTCTCTCTAGCTTTTCCATGCATATAGGGAACAAATCCTAACTCGAATATGATAATAACATAATATTATGTATGATCTACCTATGCACTAGAGGGATTCATCAAATGAATTTAGCTAATATCCTATCTCTCTAAAAATATCTAAAAAATAGATTTTTTATACCTTCTCTCTAGCTTTTCCATGCATACACAAAACAAACTCTAAATAAAAGATGATAATAACATAATATTACATATAACATATCTCTGAACTAGAGGGATTCATCAATTGAATTTAGCTAATATCTTATCTCTCTAGAAATGGCTAAAAAATAGAGTTTTTATACCTTCTCTCTAGCTTTTCCATGCATACAGAGAACAAACCCTAAAACAAACATGATAATAACGTAAATTTACATATTATCTGCCTCTATACTAGAGGGATTCAACAAATGAATTGAGATCCTTCCCTATCTCTCTAGATACCAAGAATTGAGATCCTTCCCTATCTCTTCTTCGCTTCTTTAGGGTTTGTTCTCTGTTTGTTCTCATCCTCTTTGGAGCAGGGAAATATATCAATTTTCTCTTCTTCCGAGAGTGCTTTAGACTTTTTATCAACTGGTTTGTTTGTTTCTTAAGAGCTTCATCAAACTCTTTTTGCTAGCACAAGTTTTGCCTTTTTGCACTCGTCTTTTCTTTTTGTTTCATTACCGACTTGAGAGGAGAATGGACGGCCTCGCGGCATTTGGAGTGCACCTCGTCAAGTGGCTAATTCTTCAAGTGATCCAAATATTTTGGGTCCTTGGAGTACCTGATCAATCTTTTCATGCATGTGTCAACCTGCAGGCAACCTGCAGGCAGCAGCTAACGTTGTAATTAGCTCTATCGAGATTCCCTGTCAGAAATTCGCCAAAATCTCCAGACCCCTCGGAAAAAGGCTTACTCCCGTCGGAATCTTTGTTGGTTTTCTTTGTTTCCCCTGTTGGGATTTTTCTTTTCTTCATCTCCTCGCAGACTAGTAGTCAAAGGGGTGTAGCCGTTGTCGGATTCTTTGCGAGAACCCATGTGTGCTGTAGAAAGGATTTGATTCTCCGTAGAAGAAGAATTGTCTGAGCTCTGATACCACTGTTACAGGCTTGGACACTCCAACAATAGCAGCACACGAACAAAAACTGCAAATAACTAAACTAAACTTCAAAAGAGATAGAGAGAGAAGAGGAGAGTTGACACGGAACGGCGAAGTTCAGTCCCTGGATGCACCGGCCCCAAAGATTGGTGCTCCTTCTGGCATATCTTTATTATTGCTTCACAAAGGTACAACTCTCGAGGGTCCTCTTCTTCGAGACTCTACGTCGAGATGCTCTCGAGAGTGAGGCCCGAAGGGTCCTTATAAACAGTACAAGGGATTCCCAAAAGCAAAGCCCCAAAAGCATTAGTTCTAAAAGCTTCTGATCCAAAAGGATGTGGCTCCCAAAATCTAGTGCTCAAAACGGCCCAAAACAGCCAACTCTTGATTAGTCCTTCCATTTGGGCACGCCACGTCACCAACTTGTGACACTGATGATGTTAGTGGGGATGTTGTAGTATTTAGTCAATACTATGTACGATGAAGATGATGGTTATATTGTCTTATGGGTGACTACCATGAGTCTATAGCTGCACTTTCCTTCATAGGTGAATTTGGGCTCTTCCTGGATTCATCTAGGTATCAAATGTTGTCTTCTTCGTCGGATTCACTGCTAGAACCCATTTGTGCTAAAGAAAATGGATCGGATCCTTTGTAGGAGAAGAATCGTCTTAGCTCTGATACCACTGTAACAGGCTTGGACACCCAAGTGAGAAATTCAATAGCAACACACAAAACAGAAACTGCAACAACTGTACTTGAATAGAGAGAGAGAGAGAGAGAGAGAGAGAGAGAGAGAGTCTCCCAGAAGCATTGGCCCCAAAGACTGGCGCCCCTTTCGGTATTTCTTTCTTCTTGATGATCACAAAAGTACTGCTTTGTTGCGGGTTTGGCGAGTCTTTACTTTGCCGTCCCTTTTCTTTAAAATACCAAGCTTTGTGATTTTTGTCCGGCCTCTTACTGGCCCCATTAAGTCCACTAAGGCGTGCCACATCAACTCATTGGTGAGGGACACAACTCATCGAACAATCATAATCACATTCACATCACTATCCCCGTGAGCCGTCGGGACTTAGACATGAATGTTGATCATTATGGTTTATTTAGCCATCACATCCAGGCCGCATTGATCTCTCACAGATGTCTTGATGCACTAAATCTCGTCACTCCTGATTCATTGCATCATTTCATCTTTCACACATATTCAAACAAAAACAACAATATCTATTTAAGTTTTGGTCAAATAATGTCCGGGCACTTAGTGTGAAGTGGAAATAAGGTTTAGAGGAAAAAGGGAAAAAGTCACTAGTTTTGGGGATCATTTTGAGAATACACTAGTTGGAGAAGCTTGAGAGCTCTACTCTCCCTCTTTTTGGTGAAGCTCTTCTCTCCTCTCTACTCTACATTGAATGAGCTAAGCCCTTCTATTCAATCAAGTAATGAAGATGTCCATCTCCTTCTTCTCTATTGCTTTCTTATTTGTGCACAGTGTATGTGTAAAGCTTGTGGGTTTGTGTAAGCTTTCCATTGGAGCTTTTGGGTTCATAATAATGCTTAGCCATAGTGTTATGAATGCTTTCCAATGCTTGAATGCTTGATTTTGAAATGTGTGTGGGCTTGCTTGCATGAAGAAGAAGTGCTTGTGAGTAGAAAGTGAACCATTGGGCTTGGGAATGGGGTTCTTAGAATAGCAATGAGGTCTTGCTTGCATGAATAGAATGAATGGAGTGATAAGGAAAGAGCATTAACATCTCACGAGCGTGTGTATTCAAGTGGTCTAGTGTGTTTGAATTCACGTTCTTTGTCACATTTAGTGATAAGCTTCGGTGCATCGGATAGGGTAGAGTCTCCTTGAGCATCAATAGAGGTTCCCACCTCATTGGATGTGAGGTTTGATCCTCTGCCACTTGTCTAGAAGTGTAAAGAGCCTTCAAGTCTCTCCAACAAGCAATGCATGTCATGAGAGGTGAAACTTCTAACCAAATGGGTGATTTCATGGACTCTTCGAGACAGATATCCGGGAGTGCAGTCCCATCATTCGACAAAACCGAGGGATTATTAGACTTTAGCATTAGACTCCTTTTTGAAGGTACTAACAAGAATGGTGCAAAGCTCTATTCTGACCCCTTAGACAAGATGTCCATAAAGATTGACGACATAGTGTCACCCACCGAATCAATGGTGTGGGTCAACCACCAAGGCGACCAATACATAGGGCCAAACGGTGCGCGATCCATCCTAATGGACCAATATGAACGCATGGATGTTTTTGGCAGAATACAACATGAAGCAACAAGGGTCATCAACCTCATGGTGGCGGAAAGAATGTACTTCCAATAATGCCACCAAAGAAATATTCTAGGTACAAAGCAGAGGTAAGCTCCAAACCCACTACACATCTAATTTACCCCATACATCCAAGTGCACCAAATCTAACACATTACCGCTTATCTGCTTATCATGTAGAAAGGGACCTTTTGCTTGCTTTCCAAACTGGCATGCTTCACAAACCTTTTGCATATCAGCAACCTTAAACATTGGCAAACCTGTTACAAGCCCTCGGCTTTGCATTGTTTTTAGCCTTTGCACATTTACATGTCTAATTCTTTTATGCCAGATTTCCACATCTGTAACAACACCTGAACCTTGTGCAAACATTGTAGCATTCATCTTGGGTACATTTACATCAAGAGTAAACATTTTGCCCACTTTCTTTTTTTGCACAACCAACTTTCCATTCTTCTTGTATTCTTTTACATACAATATATATGTATTGAACCTTACCTGCAAACCCTGCAAACCATTTGCAGAACAGAAACCAAGTTCTTTGTGATGTTGGGAACATGAAGTACATCAGTCAAGTACTTTACATTGCCATCCTGTAATGACAGTGGCACATTCCCTATATGCATAAGAGGATGTGCTGAATCATCTCGAGTCTCTACATAACCAGAATTCTGCAAGGTCTATAATTCCTTGAACCATTCTCCATGGCTGGTCATGTGATTCAAAGCGCCCGAATCCACATACCATACATTATGACCACATTTTGATACATTTACAGACATAGTGTTCATCATGTGGTGCATCACAAAAAGTCTCTCTGAATCATCTGTATTCCTACTGGTAGACACATAATTGTTTTGTTGTCTTCTACCACTCTGATTTCTTGATGGACATTCACATTCAAAGTGACATGTTCCTCCATAACCCCAACATTCTCTATTATTATTATCTGCATTATTTCCCTAGAAATTGGCAAATCCAAGCCATCTACAAGTGAAAAGTTAGGAATTATGGCATGGTTAGCTAGGGATGCATGCATACTACATGGCCACACACCATATCCACAAGGGATCTAGGAGTCAGATAGGTGCAAAAGGTAGAAACAATGGATTTCAAAGTGCTGAAACCCAAAATTTACATAGCCCCATCACTCAAAACCATCACTTGACATGTAAATACATATTTGGCATCTAGGAGACATGCCCAACACAGCTGTTAAATCAAATAATGCAAAAGCACATTTTTCATGGGACATGTGTGTCCCATGATTTGGGCATTCTGGGCATCAAATTCAGCCATTGAAGTCTTGAGGGCACTCCACATGATGCATACATCACATCAGACAAGGGTTGGATCACCCTAACATCTTGACAGATCAAGGTTTACAATTCAAAAGTAGGTAAAAAATATGCAGAATTGACTACAAAAGGCAAGAGGAATGTAGGGTAAATGAACCAAGGCTAATGTGGAGCTAGGATAACATTATGCAACACACCCACAAGGTCAAAATTCACAGTTGACCCCTCTAAGGCCAAAAACATGGGACATGAGTGTCCCATGAAATCCTGCTTCTGGGCACCTGATGAGGAGAGTGATGACACACAAGCACTTCACTTGGCTCCCACATCATCAGACCAAAGCTGGATCTTGAAAGCTCAAGCCAATGTGGTACCCATAATTCAATTGCAGAGTCTGAAATTGACAGATTGGGCTCCAGCAAGTAGACAGTGTGTAAAGATAAGGAACCAAAGCCTAAGTGATGCTCAGAAAAGCATTACGGACACTCCTATGAAGTCAAATGGTAGACAAAGTGCCCCTAGCATCAGAAATATGGCACATGCGTGTCCCATTAGAGTGGCCTAATTGGATATGGTGACAAGACAGATGAATTCTACTCCTCACAAGGATCTTAGGCATGTTTTTACATTTCAAATTGGATGCTTAAATCTCAAGATAAGATCAAAATAGTGTTCAAGAGCTGTAGACATCAAAATTGATTAGCCCCATCATCCGAACCCCTAGCTTGACAAAGAATGACATCAGATGGTTGGCCACAGTGTGAGGAACCCACAGGAACTTTTAGATCTTAGTTCGGATTCTAAGAATTTGAAAAATCCTAAGATTATGGCTTTTGAACTCTAAAATGATGTTTTTTTGCTAAATCTTACGACAAAGACTTGTCAAAGCAATTAAACACGCCTTGCCAAGCAAAGAACAAGCCTTCTCTTGATAAGAAACATAAGGGATGTGTACAGGTGGCTAATACCCAAGCGGATGCCAAGGTAGAATAGGAAAATCACAATATCCAGGCTACAAAATTGGAGAACAAAAATCAGCCAAAACCTAGTGCATCAATGCATTAAATTAGCATCATTTTGCATTGCACTCGAATCACTCATTCATTCACACCACATGCATGTGCACACTGACAAAACTAACTAAGCTAACATCACTAATTAACAAACAAGTGAACGCCGCAAAGGATGAAGTGATGATCAAAGCTTTGTTCTAATCTTTTGTAAAAATTGTTCTATCCCAGGAAGCATTTCGCTTGAGAGTCTGAAAAAAAGGAAAAGAGGCAAGAAGCCAATCACCATGTTGGAAGGGGCAAAAAACCCTACAAGCCAATAGAGATCGGTGTCATGGAGACATTAATCTACCTCAAGGCTAAAGATTTGGAGCAAGCCAACACATGCCTCTTCAAGGGAAGCTTCTTTGATAAAGAACAAAAGAAAGTAGGAGTGGTGCTGACTCCGAAGTCACTCTTTGGTCTTCCATCAGAATGAAGATTGCATGAAGGTATTCTGCAAAGCAGGCCTCGATGAATATTTCAAGTTGCCAGCATACAAACTCATGATATCCATAGATGAGAATGGGAATACAAAAATCACCGACAAAGCAAGTAAAGATTACAAAGGAAATCATGAGTGAAGCTCTTCCTCAAGCCAAGCTTTCAAGTTGCCACATCAGATATTACAGCATGAAAGGAAAATCACTTTTCTGACATCTCCTGACAAGAAAGAGACCTTCGAGGACTTGGTAAACCCAAAGATAGCTCTGCCCCTTAGGCTATATGCTTAACACTCTGCCATGGGAAAGCCGCAAAAGTACATGGACCCAAACAAGAGAGTATCTGGATTTATGGCCAGGACAGTGGCCTCAAATGTAAGAAAAAGTGGGGATTTTAGCAAGGACATCCTATTTGAGCTGGTGAACTATAAAAAAAGCAAAGGCCTCATGCAAAATCCTCACTCAACAAACAGGCTCATGTTGACAAGAGTGGCCCACCAAGAACAGGGGATGATAGAAGAGCTTCCACTGCCACTGTTTGCAAGATGAAGCAACTTCCATAATAAGCCAAGATGAACTGGCCAAACCAAGCATCATCATCCCACCCTGGGCTATAAAGACAAAAGATTGAGTACTCTACAAAGGAGGAAAGCCATTACACACTGAAGAAGGGGAGTCAGAATTGGCAAAACAGACCCTAAAATAAAAGATGTAAAAAAAGAAAATTCGAAAGGAAAAGGAAGGAGAAACCAGCCAACCACCCCTCTCTCAAGCCCACAAAAGATTTATGCACACACATAGTGTATACAAGGCTCTAAAACACCCCTCCCTTGTAGTCTCAAAGAAGAAAGAAGCAGAAAAGCTTACTGATCTAGAAAGAAGAACAAAACACAGAGAAGACCCTCATCTTAGAGAGGCACACAATGAAAGGATGGTTGAACTCAGAGAACAAGCCAAGTTAGAAACCCAAGGATGAGTAGCCAAGCAAGGTTGCCGGATAAAAAAGAAAAAGTGACAGATTATGCCACTGAACTTGAATAATTTACAAGACAAGCTAAGCAAATGAAAGGAATGGTTGCTGACCTACCAGAAGTTGAAGGTCTAACCACACAAATGGAGCAAGAGATCCTACTGAAACCTCTCTTGACACGTCAAAGGGAAGCGCCTCAAGGAGGTGATGATTTTATTAGTCTTATGAAAACTTGTGAGCAAGTCCTACAAACAGAGAACTAGATGATCTTCAACTCCCCAATATCCTCAAAAACTGAATCCTCAAAGGAGTCTGAAACAAACCAGACAGATGAAGGATCAAAAACAAGAAAAAGAGATTTTACAGAAGGATCAAACTCAACAGGTAAACGAACAAGTTGACCCTACATGAGTATCCATTTTGGAGGTTGAAGGAAGCATAAAGGGGACAAAAATAGTGAAGAATTCCCAACAAGAAGAAAAGAAGATGAGCCTCTCATGCTGCCTGAGACAAATTCATCACTTTTAGGTAAATCCACAAGGAAAAGAAGCCGATGGAGGTCATTAACATTGAGGCTAGCATCAAACTAAAGGAAAAAGAGCTTGTGGAGGAAAACAAAGAAGATCAAAAGGCCATGCCCTCAATAGAGACACAAGTGCTTCTGGGATTGCCTGTGAAGCCATACAAAGGAAGTGGGGAAGCTGATCCGAGCCATAAAGAAAGCCAAGAAGTGACTGCCCAGGAAGAGTCAGTTGAAGATGAAGAAGACCACTTTGACAATGAAAGCTCCAACAAAGATGATAATGCAAACACCGACATTGCATACCACCTCAATCGGATGAAGAAGATCAACAAGGTGGCCTAGCTGAAAGATTCTAACAATCAAAAGCTGCATGAGGTATTAGAAGAATTTCAAGGTGTGGCCAGAGATCAAAATGAAAAGATCATGGAGCTTCAAGAGAAAGCGGCGATCTATGCCAACCTTTATGAGGCAGAACAAGCCAGAAGCGAAGAGTTCAGTGATCGATTGAATGAGGCTTTGCAAAGAGCAATCAAAGATGAAAAGGAAGCCCAGGAGAAAGAAAAGCAAGTCAACTAGCTTAGACTGGGTCTAAAGGTGGCCAATGATTGGAGGGCAGTAGTAGAGGAGGCTTCGAATCAAATTTTGACAGATCTAGTTCTAGTAGCTCATGAAGCATACAACTCCGATGAAGCTGCGAAGAAGGAAAAGGACACTTTGAGGGAGAAACTCAAGACAAAAGAGCTTCAAGTAGATATTGTCACCCAGATCTTCTTACGTGTGGGCTCCAAGAGAATAGTGCATTGACCTGATCTTTTCCCTGTGTGAAGAAGGCAAACTTGGGAAGATTTTGTAAGAAGATGCCAAACTCAGCCTACATGTCTGAACTTCCCATTGTTACCAACCCCAGAAGGTGGAAAAGAGTCCTCAAAGCCATACATGTTACACACTCTAGAGCAGGCAATCAACCAATTCAAGGGGTTGCTAGATCTTACATGCCAGATGCCACCAATGCACCCTATGGATGAGATTTTTAGAAGTCAGAGAAGGATTAAGCTAGAACCTACAAGCAGCACCAAAATCTTAAATCATGATGGGGTTGTTTGATTGCTTACAATTCGTAATGTCCCATCATCTCCAAACCTTTGAGGACACCTTCTATATAAGATTTTTTGAATATCAATCACACATTTTTGGGCCACTGATCAGTGATCTTGGAGCCAGGCTAGTTCCTATCAGGCCATGGAACTACAAAACCCACTCAGAGACATAGTAGAAGATACGATCAGAGAGAGAGATTACCATTGTCAAAGACAATGCCTTGAATGCATAAACAAGCGAGATGTGAGGGATTGCGGCTTGGAAGAGCATAGGAGGCCATGAAAGAAAGAAGGTTTTTGTTCACAGGCACAAGTACCTGAAGACCACCATCAGCCAAAGCTGGGGCTTCATGACAGCATCCAAGAATAGATACTGAAATAGTTTGGGGGGGGGGGCTATTTCCGTAAGTCAACAATAAAGAAGAAGTTTTAAAAAGTCAACACGAAGCAAAAGTGAAAAATATGGGTGTCTAATTTTTCCAATTAGTTTCCCACAACCACTTTTGTAAAAATCCCTTTTAAAATACCTGTTGTAATAAAGATTCATTTTTGTAATCAGGGTCATGGGCTTCCAATTTATAAAATAAGAGCTTGGTCTACCCACTTAGAAAACCCATTTAGAGCCACCCATTGATATAGTCAAGAGTTAGGATTTTTTAGGGATATTATTATCTCACTTATGCTAGTTTTAGAGGAGCTCTTAACAAAGAGAAGAAGGTGATTCTTGCGGCACCGATTGTGCACCTGTTATGTAACATTTCTCCATTCTAATGCAAGGCAAGGATATTCTTCCATTGATTGTCCATGATTTAAGCTTTATTTCATTGATTTTGAGGGAGGAATGGTGAGGAATGCTTGTGTGTGCTCTAGGTAAAAGTGTGTGTATTTTGGTGACTAATCTTTGATTAAGAGTGATTTCATTGTGCTTAAGTAGTTGCATAGTGTAGCATTAGGTTGTTATTAAGTCTTGAAGTGTTAATTTCCATTTCTAAGTAGAGGAATGATGAGAAATGTTCTCTTTATCTCTATGTGAAAATGTGTATTAAGCTTCTTGATTATCCATTAATGACTACTTTGTGCTATTGTGTGTTTCATGAGCCATTATGTATTGCTTTTCTTCCTATTGCATGCTTGATTCATAGGTTTATCAGTAGGTTATGCCTCTTTGCTTGAATGTGTATATGTGTGCATAGATGTCAGAAGTAGTCCTCTTCTTTGATCACAAGTGATTGCCGTGGATTTGATACATTCACGTTGATTTGTATGTTAGTGCTTAATAGCTATACTTAGGATGTCCATCGCTCGCGGGACCCGCTAATAGAGAGTCTTTGCATGTTCCTAATTCTCTAGAGTCTAAAATAAGTGAAAGGCCTCTAACAATAGCTAATTTTGGAGATGAAATTCTAGAGAGTAAAGAACTCATATAGCAAGAGAAATGTGGGAAGTCGGTAGAGAAAAAGCTCATGATGATTCATCATCTTCAGGAGCCCCACCCATCTCAATTATGGATTTCAAAGAGAGACTATATCTAGAAGAAAGAGCCATGCCTTGTGTCGATGAGAAAGATTTCAAAGATTCTTTTCCAAGCAAACAAAATTTAAGGACCATGACATCTTACCTTGGGGATTATAAGCCAAAATCAATTTTTGAAGGTTCCTTCCATTTGGAATGCATGACAAAAGTGTGTGACACACGGCCAATTTTCATGCATTGGTGTCCACTCCTATAACATGCACAATTCCAATTAACTGAACTATTGAAGATCAAACCAAAATTATGGGAGCATGTGGCTAAATGTCTAATTGATCATCGACTATGGAATAAAAAGTTCAACTTGGAGGACGCCTTGATTTCTTTCAAGGAAAAGTGTTAAAACACCGATCCCAATTAACCAAGTGGCTGAACAAAGTGAAGAGAATGAGGGAAACACTACCTTGCCTATTACAATCAATAGTGTAACTTTGGTTGCGATTCTTGATAGTTTTGCAAGAGTAGGTATAGCCACAAAAGCCATTTCGGAGACATGGGGTAAGCCCATAATCAGAAGAACAAGAATGCAAAAGTTAGTAGATGGGAGTCTAGAACTCCCCATAGGCTGCCCCATAGGCTTACTAGAGAATGCAAAAGTTAAGTCTTGTGGTATTGAGTACATGCATACATTTGCAATCGTAGACTTTGGAAAGAATTCCAATTACAAGGTGATTCTTGAACGTCCATTCATGTGACAATTCAAAATGATCCAAGATTAGGGGTATAACTACTTATACCTTAGGCATGGGGGAGTTATAACTAGAGTTAACTTATGGAAGCATGAGTACAGGGATGTAACTCATTCCCCAGTTGTAGAGATTGACTTGGCTTCTTCCAAAGACATCGAGAATGTTATCGGTAAAGGTGCTAAGCTTTAGATTTGTGGCGCATCCTGTAAATCCAAAAACATGAGGCAAGAGGGACTTGTGGTAGAAAGGAGTGTCAGAGATGAGGCTTATGTACCAATGCCTTTCCCAGAACACTTGATTGATCCTCAATAATGGATCCATGTATTGGCCACATTGACAACTTGTGTGCTTCCTAAGTAGACAAAATTCCATGATTCGGATGTCTATGACATCATTCCCATTAGAATGGTCAGAACCATACATGCAAACCCTCTCAAGAGGAGTTCTACAAGGCTAATTAAGAGATGTTTCATGGAGATATGATTTTAGTAAGAGATCTAACCCTATCTGATTATGACACTGCCAAGAGTGGTGAGGATGAAGGAACTTTGATAGTCCAGATGGATATGACTCTGATGACTCCGTAGTCCCTGAAAAAGAACTCAAAAATGTGAGAATACTTCTACGAGGCAAGGAAGAGGTTGTTATAGAAATTTCCCATGAACAAACCAAAATGTAAGTTTTGAAAGAGTCATAGGAGATTTTGAAAGAAAATTTTGAGGGAAAGAAAGGGAAACAAAAGAGGGAACTCGAGGAGATCGACAAAGAACACTTTATACCACCGGATATTCCTCCAGATTTTTGGTAAAATAATGAGTTTTTGTAATATGTGGAAGGCAATGGCTACATCAAGGATGAGGTTAAGTGGAGATACAGTTTCTAACTAGTCCAAAATCTCAATGAGATGAATAATGAAAACCCCAAAAAGAAGCAAAATAGGAAAACAAAAAAAAAAGTGGGATCTTCAATGAGATCCACCCACTCACAGATGACCAATGTAGAAAAGAAAGCATTGTTATAGGAAAGGAAAAGAATTCTAAAGGTTTCTTGGTCATCTACTAGTGATGATTCTGATAATGAAGAGGATGTAGTAAGTGTTCCAACCAACTTCAAGAAGTTCACTATAGAGGATCAAAAGATAGTGTTGTAAAAACATATCCATGAGAAACCCGAGACTCCAGGAGAGTCGTAATATGATGAACTTGAGGATGCTTAGAAAATAGATTTAGTAAAACCTAGTGAAGATCCAAAACTAGCATAGATTGCTACTGATTTGATTGAGGAAGAGAAAGATTTGCTTATCTTAACATTGAAAGAGTATCTTGATGTGTTTGCTTGCAGCTACAAAGACCTTAAGGCGGTAGATCCATTGATACGTGTACATAGAATTCCAATGCGAGAGGATGCAAAACCTTCCAAGAAAAGGCGATACACGTATAATGAAAACTTTACCAATAAAATCAAGGAAATTGATAAGCTTTTAGATGCTGGGTTCATTTATGAGATAGAGCATATCAAGTGGGTTTCCTATTGTGGTAGTACCAAAAATAATAGGAAGCTTTGGGTGTGTGGAAATCTCAAAACAGTGAACGTAGCAAATGTGAGGGATCACTACCCATTGCCAATTATAGATCATGTTCTTGAGCGAGTAGTTGGTAAGAAAGCTTACAATTTCTTAGATGGTTTTTCTAGATATAATCAAGTTTTAATTGACGAGAAATATCAACATAAGATTGCATTTGCTACGGAGTGGGGGGTGTTGGCTTACCAAGTCATGCCATTTGGGCTAACAAATGCCCCTACTACCTTTCAGATATTAATGAGTCACACATTAAAGGAGTACCTTAAGATATTTCTTGAAATCTTCATGGACTATCTTTGTGTGTATTCTAATGATAGAGAGGAGCATATAACCCATTTACATCCTGTATTTGAAAAATGTCGAGTTTATTATATCTTCCCCTTTTCCTTCTTTCTTCTTCTGCATATGCTTCCACTTGAAGTAGTCTTTCTTCATGTGTCCCATTTTCCCACATTAATAACACTCTATGGGGCCTTCTTTGGCCTGGACTTGATGTGTGATTTTCCATGGCCCTAGTTCTTCTCTCGAGACAGTTTTCTGCCTCTATCTTCATGAGTTACCAACGCTTGACCATTCTTGCCATGATCCATAGATTTCCTGCAAATCTCCTTGGCAAGAAAATCTCCAACAACATCTTTAAAAGTCTGTGTCCCATCTGGTGCAGCATTACTAATGGCTGTTCGAAAAGTATCCCATGATGCAGGCAATGAGTACAGTAAGAAAATTTCCTTGACTTCATCTTGGAAATCCAATTTCTGTGCTTGCATCTAGCTGAAAATGATGTTAAATTCGTTCAAGTGTGAGGCCATGCTAGTACCCTCCTTCATCTGAATCTCAAATAGCCTCTTCATCCGGTATACCTTATTTGAGGCAGTCTCTTTCTCATATGTACTACACAACTTCTTCCACAGATTATGTGACGTAGTTTCATTCACCACGCAGTGAAATATACCGATTTTGCAAGGTGTAATATGATCTTCGACATTGCCAACGCATCCAACTCTACCGAATCTACCTCTGACATGTCTGTTGGTTTAGTAGTAGGTCCTAAAATAGGCTTCAACTACTTTTTCTAAACTAGAACATCCTAAATCTGCTCTTTCCACAAACTGAAGTTTGTCCCATCAAACTTCCTGATGTTAAAGAGCTCATGTTTTCTTGAAGAAGCCATGACCACAAGTGGATTGTTTCACCACAAATATGCGAAAAAATCCAACAAAATTTTGGCAGCAACCTGGTAGTAAATCAACACCAAAAATAAAAAAACTGTCATAAATATATGACTATAAACTAAGACATAAACTATGTATCACTGATAGAATATATAGACATGTCAAAAACTATCATGACAGATAATCTGAGATGAGCAATAGAGATCAAAATCATTGTCATCATGTCTAATGCACATGTCTAAGCACATATGATGAACCACTTGGCAATGACAGTCTCACCTCTCCTGCACCAACTATGTCATGCACTGAACCATCAGTCAAGCATACACTGCCAAGCATCTTGCTAGAATAGCTACAAAACTAGTCATGATGTTGAGTGACATGAAATGTAGCATCCACATCTAGCAACAACTGCGAAGGAAGTGCACAATCCACAGACATAAGAACATCAGGAGAAAAATATGAAGCAAATGTGACATCTCCGTCACTCGTGTACTCAGAGACTATATCTACTCCTACAACTATCAAATCAACTAAGCTAACAACATCAACCGCATCTCGAAAGACAACCATGTCTCCTGCACTATCTCATGCGATGAAAGCAATGCCATCTGACATGCCCTAAATGACCACAATGCCAACACATAACCTGTCGACGTGGATGTGAACGCCTCTATCTCACATGAGTCCTATCCATAGACTCAGATATGACATACATAGCATCCAATTGTTGCCATATGTCTCTGGATGTCCTCATATCCATCACCATGAGATAAATGGACTTCTCTAGATGCAAAAACAACATGGATATTGCCATCTCATCTAGCTCTTGCCACTGATCACCTCATCAGACATGCCATGAGCGAGGTCTCCATGTAACACCATGTAATGGTCTATGCAAACCTCGTTGTGTCAATGCATGAAGTATACACTCTCGCCATGATGCAAAGTCTGAACCGTCAAAACTGCTCATTCCTGAGAGGTCACAAGCTAAATGATCACCTTTCTCTACCATGAGGCCAAAGTAGCTAACTAGAAAGCAAAACCACCTGTCCAAAATTATCTATCAATTGTCCAAAAAATCTAGCGCCCGAGATGCAAAACTGTGAGACAATTTCTGCATAAACCGCATCAACCACAAAATCTCTCTATTGAAACACAATGCCACTAATGCATAAGTGTGACCACTGTCAATGAGAGTGCAAACAAAAGACCATCCGTAAACATGAGCCAAAACCAAGCTCAAGCACCTCTCTAAAACTTGTCACAAAACCTGGCAACAAATCCGACAAAACCCTACTCTACCAAAACACTAGAAGCTATGATCTAATCACCAAGCTCACACCATGTAGTATCGATGCATACATAAAATACTTTCCACCTACAGAGAACATCACACATAAACCTTGAGTTCCACTTGCAATCACAACTTGGATCGCATCAACCAATGCCTACTCAAGACCATGAGCAAATGCACATCAAGGCGCACTCAAAATACATGCATAAACCTCTACAAATATGTGTCTTGAAAACACTCACAAAGAGCACCACATATGACCAAATCACCCACACCTGTCAATGCTCATGAAAGAGGACACCACACTCAGAATACATATCTATGTCTACCACAGTACCACACATATAGCATACATGTGTACGCAAGAAGAGAGATTGATGGAATGCCAAATCGCAGGCGGATGTCCACTATTAGGAACCCACAATGACATTACATAAACTGTCAGTCAATGTTTGTCTACAATTAGAATAGTGCAATCTGGCTCACACTTGAGCCTACACTCATGCATCGACTTGTATTTATCACCTATAACATGTAGCCACAACAAGAATACATCTTTTCCAAAGCATTTTGAACACAAGATCTGAGCTTTGAGCTCTTCTCTTCTCTCTTGCAAGCTTTACCTCGAGCTCTTGCTATGTATCACGTCAATCCTCATGTGGCATACATCAGATCTATAAATGTCTACAAAGAATCTTTGATATGGGGACTTATGAGAGTGTGTGTGTATAGGTGGGCATGTGCCAATGGTGAAGCATCACATCTGTATGCAAATCAGCCCCACACATTCTCTTTCTCTCTTTCTCCTCTCACTCTCCAAGCAAGTGTGTGGAAAACTGTCTTGGAAAAAAACAGTCTCTATGTTTTGGATTTCTGACCGAACTATACTCCATGGTTTTTTTACCCAACTTTACTCCCTATCAGCTCATGATTTGTTCTACAAAGTCGTAGATCTCAAAGCAAACTACGTTTTGATAAAAAAACTTTTGAGATCGGAGCTTGCTAGATCAAGTTATGGCCAAAATACTGAATTGTTGTCAAGCTGCCAAAGCTGAGCGACCTGCTTCTCTCTCTACCCCTAAGCTCATAGAAAGCTCAATATCTCTCCCCTTGTGGCTTGTGAAGTTCAAGCCCCTTGCCACCTTGATGAGTGAGCTCTATGTTTTGAGCTCACAATGCCTCCATAACCATGGAAGCTTTGAGCATCGATTGATTGTTGATGTAGCAAATGTGAAGCTCGCTGACAAGAGAGAAATGTCAAGAGAGGAGGAGCACCACAACCAAAGCTCTGATAGAGAGAGAGAGAGAGAGAGAGAGAGAGAGAGAGAGAGAGAGAGAGAGAGGGAGGGAGGCACACATGACACACACAATAGATATAGGGTGGGGAGACTCTAAGAGTGAGCAACTCCCTATACACTATAAGTATATAAATCCCGGGGAGTCCACCTTCTTATATATAAACATATGATGTGTGTGCATACAGAGGTCATTTTTATTACCAAAAAATTATAAAAATATATTTACATGAGGGGTATTTAAATCCAATTTTTTTATAAAATCGGCAAGTTTCTTTAAAGAAAAGGGGTAGTTTTATTCACCTAAAATTCACAGGCAAGGGGATTTTTAATGACTACTTGAACGCACGTTGTATATAGGACATATATATAGTGGACTCCCCAAGATATAAATGTACACAAGTGGGCGGGTGCTCATAGCCTGGGCGACCGGGCAAGGCACAGAGGCCTTTAACCCCAACAGGGTTTGGAATGATGGTCTTTAAGTAGACTTTGGGAACCACTTTAGCTATTGTTTGTGAGGCAGAGGATTCTTTGGTATGGTCCTTTGTTGCATCTTATTGCCTCTGAGCTTTGGTAGCCAAACTTGTTTATATTGGGAGAGGACTCCCTTGTTGGCACAAGGGTTGTTGGGTTTCCAACTTTTGGGAGATTTGTCAAGTGGACTCTGTTATCTTGTTTTTTTTGTCTTGCCTTTGGTTGGCTTCTTGTTTCTTGGCTTCCTTCTTCTGGATATAGTCTTTGGGTGTTATGGCTCTATGTAGCTAATGATATTTGGCACCCAAATGTACACATTCCCTTCATAATAGCCTTGAGATTTGAGAAGCATCTTTGAGCTCCACTTGAGTTGGCTATTTGTCCACCATGGCTATGGTCTTGTCTTTGTCGAGGTTGGGACTTTCATGAACGCTTTTTCTTCCTGAATGAAGTCGTCTTTATGTGTTCGCGTATTGTTGGGCTCAAAGTAGATTTGGTTGAATCTTTTGAGACCCATATGGATGGGTTTCCTTGATAATATCCTTGAGCTTTTAGCTTTGCCTTTAGAATCCACATCTCTTTGCATTGAGGTTGTGGCTTTTGAAAGTGTATGTTCAACTTTTGCCTTGGTTCATGCTCATCCACCTTGGGAGTTGTTGCTGCAACTATTGGAGGCTTGGTGGTTTTCCCTTCTTTGGAGCTTTATCATGTACGGATTTTAGATTTTACCTCAATGGTGGTCATGTTGCTCGTCTAGTTGGGACAGTAGGTTGCCTTTGTCCATAACCTGCCTAACACAATGCTTTCTCTAGCATGATTCTTGTCAATCACATAAAACGGGTTATAGATCACTTGATCTTGGAAAAAAAACTTTATGTAGCAACTACCAATGCATGCAATATCTTTTTGCTCATGAAGCACAATTGAGTTAGGAAAACACTTGGCTTTCCCAAAGACTCCCAGATTTTGTATGCTAAAAGATTTGTAGGTGCTTGAGACTCAATTAAGGCCTTAGCTACCACACTCGTCTTCTGAGTGACAAGAGTGATCTCAATGCAAACCGGATCCATATGTTGGTCATTCTCATTTTCACTTTTGATTATGTCTTGGTAGATTGTGGTCATCATTCTGATTGGAATTATGCCATAACTATTCTCATCATAAAATTTAGTCCTTGAGGATACCGTGCATACATCTATGGTGTACAGGATCTACATCCACTCATGGGAATCCATCCAATCTTTGGGGCAAAGAGGTGTGAAGGTTTTGTGCTCGCTTAGAGCTTGGTCTACCTACCGTATATTGGCCAGAATAGTTGCCTGACTTTGATTTTTGAAAACCCAGTCATCTGAATTTCTTGAACAATTGCTTGAGATTTCTTTTGTTGAAGGGTGAGAAAGTCCTGATGAATATGAATCAAATTCATTGACAGGTGTTAAAACAACGTACTTGTACATGAAATCTTGGAGATTTATCCATGTGATGATATCCTTGTAGTGTAGATAAATATAATCATATCCCTAGTCTTGAATCACCTTCATTTGCCACATGAAAGACCTGCCTAAGATAATCTCATAGTTTGGGATCTTTTCAAAGTCAACTATAGCAAAAGTACGTTCATACTCAATGCCATAGGACTCAATATCTATATCATGTAGGATTCCCATTGGGTATTCCAGATTACGATCGACCAACTACAGATCCATAGTTATTACCCCCAAAGAAGGGCTTCCCCCCATTTCTTCCACGTGGCCTTGGTAGCAATGCTAATTCTAGTTCCCATGTTTAAGATTGCCAAGCTTTTTATTCTACCCTTTCACACTGGCAACATGGCATTTCCCTTATCCTGTTCTCTTTTTTTGTAGTTGTTGACCTTATTGAGGGGAACTTTTTTGACTTGGTGTTGTGTTTCAAGTGGTTACTATTCTATTTTCCTTGCCTCTTTTATAAAAAAATTGAGGGGTTTAAGCACCTCATGAATTTCTCCCACAAATTAGGTTGGTGTTTCAAAAGATCTGTCAGTGGTAAGGTGGTTTTGTCACTTGGGTAGAAAGTATGTCCCAAACACAAGTTGTGTGTCGCAAACACAAGTCATGTGCCCTCTTTCAATAATTATCTATGAAGCTTGGCTTGATTCAATCAAAATTTCAATATCTGCTTTAGAATCTCCCACATATGATGGTAAAGTGGCCAAGGAATTGGCCTCTTCATGCATTCTCTCATGGGTCTCATGTGGAGTGGTCTCCTCGACTTCATCAGGTAGAAACGGTTATATTTCTAATAGAGTAGGTGTTTTCTCTATTTCTTCCCGAGCCTTGTCATAATTCCTCAGCACAGTCTTTCCCTAAGGCTAGAATGGCCTCAACTTTGTCTTGTGTTTTCTCATGTAATGATAGGGGGTTAGTATCTAGTTCTTTGTGTACTTCATGGATGGTCTCTAGAGTAGGCTGTCTGAACATAACGCCCCTATAATTATAAGGTCTAGGAACTCTATAATAGTGAGGTGGAGGACCTTCCATCTTAATTTGCAAGTCTTAGATCATCTTCATGTAATTCTTGACTAGGTCAACCTTCTCTTGTATGGGATTACTCTTATAGTTTGGAGACAATATCGTGTGCTCAATCAATCTTCTCTTAAGACCTTTGAGAATCAAATCAACCTTGTCCACAATTGTAGATCCTTCCGAATTAGTGTCATGCTCATCACTCCGTCCTTTCTTCTTGTTATGTGCTTTTGTGCCATTTGCTTGTTTCTCTTCAAAGAAAATACATGTTTTGAGAAAAATTATGGCAAGTAGTATATTGCATTTTACATTGTTATGCTGGAAAAACTGACTCAAGAGCATTAAAGTGCATAAGTTTAATGTGTCATTGCTACATGTATTTGCATTCTTGTGGTTTGGAAATTCAATCCTTCAACATTTGTGTTGCTGTTTGGTGCATGTAAATACGCTAGTGCTTTTTAATACTCTCTTGTTTTTATCAAGTTTCCAAAATAGAAAAAAACAAAACAAAGCAAACATTGGATGAAAATGATAAAAAATGCAAGAAAGACTTCTAAATTATGTTTTACAATAACTTTGTTCCTCGTGATGAAAGAAGTCATGCTCTAGACACAGATTCTTTTTGAATCAAAAGTAATATTAAGTACAAGAGTATGCAGACAAGTATAGGGAAACCTTGCTTATATTCCAAGATCATATTCCTGATTTTCTCCAGGTATACAAATTTTCATTAGGGTTGAAAGAGACTCTAAGACTACTTGTGCATAAAGGAAAATTTAATACAGTAAATGGGGCAAATGAATTGGCCTCAATCCTAGAAGATGGGAAGAAACACCCAAGTCAAGGTGGCTAGAGATCTTCTTGTAATCAAGTGGTTCATCTAGTACCAACCCCTCTTGCTGGTAACTAATTGTCTAATGTGTCTAAGCCAAAAGAAGCACAAGACATATGATTAAAACTTCAACAGGGGTCAAAAGGAAGGTTTTGGCCATGATGATAGAATGAGCCTTCAATTCATCCCTACCTACTCCTTAACAGTGGGATAAAACCTATTTTTCCAACAGAAAATTTAGCAATCATTAGAAGATAGCATGGAAAAGAATTGGTGTGTTTGGCGCTGGATTTTTTCCACCTACTTATCATTCTATGCGCTTTAAACTGTTAGAAAAGTGCTATGAAGAAGTGAAAGAGCGAGTGCAGAGTCTCATTCTTAGTAATATATCACTATCTAGATGTACCATTGTCAATGATGGATGGTATAATGTACAACGACATCCATTAATCAATGTAATGGTTGTATCACCCAGAGGGAAAACATTTGTGAGAGAAGATTATAGTACTAGTATGATTAAGTCAGGTTCCTATATTGTCGATGTACTTACATCTATTTTTGAAGAAGTAGGACCAAAGTATGTGATACAGATTGTTATGGATAATGCTAAAAATTGTAGGTCTGTAGGTATGTGATACCCATCCAATATATATATATATATATATATATATATATATATATATATTATACCTTACTCTTGACCATGATGGGCATGTAGAGCAAAAAAAATTCCTACAACCATACATAATAATCAACCGAAAGTGAGTGGATTATTATATTTTATATATATATATATATATATATATAAAATTTATTTTTGAAGTTCATATGTGGTGTATGTGTGTGTATGTGCGTGTGTGTACGAAGATGGAGATGAAGAGAAGGATAAGAGAGGCACAAGATGTATGGATTCCTTGCCACAATATTGGCTAGGGTTTCTGAGTCATTATTATTATATAGTTGTGAGTCCTTATTATTATGTAGTACAAAGAATAGTAGTGTTCGGCCGCCTTGCATGATTGGACTAGCACATTGGGCTTTACACCCCAACAAACTCCCACTTAAAGGACAATGTGCCTTCAAGTCTAGGATGCCTATGTATATATGTACATACATCTATGAGATAGAGAAAACCATTTTTCCCACATCCATAAGTGCACATGAGAGTGTGCAAAGCACTCCGATGATAGGCCCTTTGTTAGAGATGAGCATGCTTATCATATGTGTGAACCTTGACAAGTTGCATGCACTTATCCTCAAGCACCTCATGAATGAAGTGAAATTTCACAGTGATGTGCTTTGTCTTTGCATGAAACATTGGGTTCTTGGCTAATTGAATAGCACTCTGACTATCACAGTGTAACAATGGCATCTCAATAGCTATACCCAAATCTCCCACTAGACTACTAAACCAAATGGCCTCCTTGCATGCCTCTAAAGCTGCAACATATTCTACCTCAGTGGTAGACCTAACTATGCAATCATGCAATCGAGATCTCCATGAAACTGCACCAGTGAAAATGAAGACGTAGCCTAATGTGGACTTTCTCTTGTCCATATCACTTGCATAATCTACATTTTTGTAGCCAACTACACTTGCCTTCCAAAGCATATGCTCAAGTCCTTTATACCATTCAAGTATCTCATAACCCCTTTGATTGCCTCCCAATGCTTCTTGCCAAGGTTTGACATGAATC